>NC_077239.1:49718383-51009633 GCF_947179165.1 Solanum dulcamara
CTTGTCTCAGCATCTTCCTTTAGCCTAGCTAGTTCTTTTACTTCTGCTTCAGACAAGGGACTGATTTTCTCGATGGCATGAATCTTATCTTCCCTGTTAGTGATACTCTTCTAGGTGAGATGGTTTTTTTCTTCTTAGAAGTCCAGACTTCAAGCTCTTTTTCAGCTCTTGTAAGAACTTTTTGAAGCTCTTCCAAGTGTTTGTGCATCTTGACTTTCTCCTCGTTCGCAGTATCAAGGCATTGTTGTGCAGCAGAAAGTAAATCTTCATGAGAATATTTGGTTATCTTTTGTGAAGTAGACAACCTCACAGCATCGTAATCTCCATGTTTCTTAAAAAAAGTCTTCAAGCAGAACCTCCAAGGAGAAAACTCGATGATGTTAACTTCTCGAATTCCTTTAAGAATCAAGGCAACACCAGTCTCCAACTATTTGAGGCCTTAAGAGGATTCAACAGAGAATTGTGTAATACACTCGCATAAGGTATGCCACATTCCGCAAACATAAGATGATTTGAAGCTTGAAATAGTCTCTTGTGGTTCAAAATTTGAGGCAATCCATTGCAAAGTGTGGACCAAGCCCTTTGAATGTTTTAACGCCCAATCCAATGTGCTCCAACCTCCCCATTATTAGTTGAGACTCGTTGGAAGTTCCAACCTTTTCAGAAAAAGGAACCATTAACTTTCTCGATGGACTCCCATTTCTAACTTGACCCTTGACTTCAGCAAGTGGGAGGTGAGGACTCTTAGCCACATTAGCGGGGTTTGAGCTTTTGATACAATCTTCAAATACATCTACATCACTGGAAATATCCCCAAGACCCAACTTAAAAAAAAAAATTAAAAATGGGGTTAATATCGAATAAAGAAGCAAGTTTAGTGAAATATTAAAGAAATATTTTTTACGTGATCTGCCAATTCAGTCAAGGGCATTGTAGAACCAGAAGCGCCATCTTCAAAGATCACAGTATCAATACTAATGGAATCTAAATCCGTGAACTCACAGTGTTGATCGTTCAAGTCCTTAGGCTTTTTCTTCAAACGCTTCAAATGTTGCTCTTTGCTAACATTGCTCTCGTTGGAGCTAGAGGCTGCACTAGTACAAATGCCAACCCCATGGATTAAAGCAGGTGATTTGGATGCATTGCTGCAAAATGGCACAATGCCTAGTGCATTTTTTAATGCTTTTGTCTGATGAGCTGGAAGGCTTCTTCCTCTTGTGAGTTACGCCGATCGCCGCTGAATCAGTAACGATGGCTGCTTGGGGGTCAGTGATGGACTCCTAACTTCTTTATTCACCTTTGTATCCTTGGCCTTTGAATTTTTAGTCTTGGAAATGACTTTGCCAGATTGCGAAGGAATAACCGTTGGCGCCTTGGACTTTGAAGAGTCAGAGGGCTTTCCTTGACTATCCAGCTGAAGTTGATCTCCTTTAGTTGATAAGGAAGCATTATAGCATTATCCTTCCTCGTACCTCTCAAAATTAGGTAGGTACTTCGTCTCAACACATTCTCTCGATGGGATGGACACCAATCTGAATACTCACGAGTCATTAGAGACCCCTTATTGGATGGACTCATTGGTATGATGACCTTCGAAGAGCTTCCAAGATGAACACATCAATCCCATAGTTGCACCAAAGCTAGAAGTGAACCATCATAATAGTGCTCTATGAGAACACCAGGAATATTTTGACATACCCAAATTGTCGACTAAATCGGTGAGGGCTATAAGGATCCACATTCAGATCATCATCCTGCCTCAAAGTGATAAAACTTAAATGATGGCCTATAATGAAATCGCTCCAGGAATTGGACAATTTTCCACTATCATCAATGTGTAGCTTCTTTCCTTGTAGTAGGGACAAATTATGGAGGTTATGCATATTCACTTGTTGAAATAACTTGCGAGCGTCAACAACGTTAAAATGTTTTGCCATCCTTTCTCCAGAAATTTCCCACATTTGCACACCTAGTTAGGGGAAGGTAACACTGTAATAGGTTTCAAAATACTCACCTATCTATCCATATACATAATGAATGGGAAGTAGTATGTTGCAAGCACCCAAGTTTGAAGAAGTGGATATTTCCCTAAGGCCACAATTGATGCTTGCAAGGACCTGAACCGCCAAAGAAAATTTCTCTCCATGAGCCATCAAGCTTGCAACTTTGAAGACACTAGCACGAACACAATCAGCCTTCCTGTTAGGAAGCACAATTTGCAAAGCCAACATGCAAGAAAAGCCGCCAGATATGTCTCATCTCTGAGTAATTCTTCCACACCTAGCTCGACGAAAGGGGCATTCTCCTCTTTAGTTCGTGGTAAAAAGCTCATTTCAATGTTCCCAGAAGGATCATGATCCATCCTTGGCTTCGTATGATTCTTAGACGTCTTTGATGAAGCATCAACATATTTTGTCGGTCCTTGAAACCAGAACTTTGTCCATTCTTGAAAGAAAACTTCATCGATGATACCTTTGCTAAGTCGGTAGAACGCCAAATATGAGCAGCTTCCAGGGAGAAAAGACTTCCCTTGGTCATCTACATGAGTCAACTCCTTAGCCAAGGGTGTAACTTCATTATCCATGAACAGGAAGACCTCCAATAGTTCTCAAATCCCATAAAGATATAGATAAATCTACAATGAAGGTAGAGGCCGTGTTGATGGACGAGCGCCAATTTTCGTGCAAAAGGCCTGGAGAACATTTTCGTTATGGTCATATGTGAACATTGAAGTAAAAATAGTGTCATAAGTTTTGATGGAGTCTAAAGTTTCCATGCAACGGGCAAGAACATCTTCTACCCACTCCCAATAGCAAGGCGTATAGAGAACCTCACCAAACCCGGAAGGAGGAACATGCCAATTGCAAAGACTCTCATCACGGTGAGGAGAGATGGCAACAACTGCATTCGGTTGAGCGGAAGACTTCAAGACGAGAAATTTTTCGGTTGTGATTTTCCTGAGAAGCTGTCCATGACATCCTTAGTTTCTTTTGGCGACCATTCTGGGAGACGAAGAGAAGTATCCATCATCTTTATAACAAGTGGGAAGGTGCCAATCACCGGAAGATGAACTTTTAACGAAAGAACTTTAACACACGAATTTCGCTTGTTGTCCACGGTCTCAAGACAAGGATATGGCATCTCTCATTCACTAAAATACATGTCATTGCTGGAAATTAAGATCACACAACTTTGTCTGGAAAAAAAAAGAGTTACTTTGGTGAAAACACAATTGGAGAAATCAAAAGACGAAAAAAATCTGAAACTGAGTTCAATATTAAAAAGCAAAACTGTAGCAATCCAGGAGGAATTTAGCTACGAATCTTGGGTACTTTATAGTTCCATGTTTCTATTTTTGGAAAAACTAACGGTTTGCAATTTCGATTTTTCTACAATGAGATATGAACATTACACTATAGACGCGCAGATCAGGGCCATAAAAAAGGGGTTACTGCCAAGAAAGCTTAAATGTTACCTGAGAAAGTACAAAGGGTACTGTCGCTTTAAGTTTATGAGATATGATGGACTCTACATCTCTCGATTTGATAAAATCAAGAAGTGTCACAGCTTAATAGTTATACACACTCAGGCAACTTGTCTTTGCAGCTTCTGAATTATTATTTTTTGATGAAAAATCCTTTGTGCAAAGAAGAAGATGGAGATTCTTGTGAATGATTTTCAATCCTTGCACAAGGAATGTTAAGGTAAAATTGGGAGAAGAAAATCTGATTTAGATTGATTGATTCACCGCCCATTTTTTAAACCACTCCAATATGGAAGGATGAACCAACGGCATAAGGAAAGAAGAATGCCTTAATTTAGAACATGTAAAGTGTTTATGTGAACTCTAAATTTGGTTATGATTGAAGGTTAATCTTTGATGCGGTTTCTTTCATGATAAATGAATAAAATCTCTGGCAAGGCATTATTTCCAATCATCTGGTTCATTAATTGAGAAAAAAAAACTACTATATTAAAGGAGATTTCTTTGTAGAGATTCTGATCGTTGGACAACAAAGGGAAGTTAATCTTCTTTGGTTCAAAACTTCAGATCAATTATTTGATTTTATTTTTCAAATTTTTTGACGTGCATCAATGATGTTCCAGCGTGAAGTGGACTCAAGCAAAGATGAAGTTGGTATTTTTATGTTTACCTAAGAAAAAGGAATCAAGGTTACATCCGAATTGAAAATAATCAAAATCGAGAACATTATTAGAAGTTATCTGTCGGTTTGATGAAATACTTTCTCTGGTGAACATGTATGGGAATTGTTTTACTTATAGACAACTCTCTAGTGGCCTAACGAGAATGCGACGACAAGAAACAAGTACTTTTGAAGTCTCAAAAATGAAAGCACATTCGCAAATACTTCAGGTCTCATCATCAAGTTCGGCAAGCATATACATTGGCAAGTCTAAAAAAATACATTCATGAATACTTCAAGTCTTGTCGTCAAGTTTCAACAAGTCTCGAAGCAAGGGGCACTTGTAGACTTATAAATTTCATTGGGTTAAATTCATATAAAACATTGAATTTAATTCATGTTCATTTGGGTTGAATAATTAATTTGGACTTTACAAACTAATTAGCCCATTTTAATAAATTCAAGTCCAAGGCCCATTACACCTTGGAGCCCAAATTCATGCCATATGTCACGATGACTAGGCATCTGTCACGATCCAATTTCTTAGGCCGTGATGGCACCTGCTATCACCCACCCACAGGTAAGCCTAACACTTAAACCTTAGCTCGGACCCAAAGGCAATGGGCTATCAAGCGGAAGATGAATAAATAGGAAGAAAGCAAGTAATAATGAGAACAAAGGGGACGACTGAAACAATTACAAGAAACCACCCCAAGACCTGACATCAGTCAGTAATCGAGCATCTAAACCAAAACAGAAGTACAAGGCTTTTACATATACAATATGAGTACAGACAATCTTCAAAAGCAAGTAAAGTCTAGTCCTAATATGGCATGGATGGAAATCGGCAACTTTGAACGCTAGGAGCTCACCAAATCTCTATAGAAGCTGCTCCGCACCAGTCCAAATCAATAGTGATGACCCATACTATGATATGGAGGGGGCAGAAGTGTAGTATGAGTACTAAACGTATGATACTTAGTAGCCATAGGCTGACTGAGGTCCATAGATAAAGAAAGTATGATTATCATATAATCAGGTAAATATTGCACAAGTAACTAATCAGGAATTATCGTAAGAATGACAAAAAGATAAGGCAAGAAGACTGGAAACATAGATAAAGAAATAGAGTCAAAGAACACACCTGAAACGCAATTCAACAACCTATTAACGGAAAGAAGGTATCATAGGAGTCTATTAATGAAAATACAATGTTAACTGACAACTCTAACCACATAATCACCTAGGAACTATTTTGACTGAGCGTAACAGGAATTACCAACCATAATCTAACTCAAATTCCATGTAAACCATCTATCAATACAACCAAAGGTACTGGCTACAAGTACAATTAGACAATAACCGACCGGACGCTGATACCCCCGAAAGGTACAAAAATGAAAAACATACCCCCGCCCCCCATAAAATCAAGGGACCACACCATACAAGTATGTTGGTGATAGGCGATGCTAATGAATGCAAGTCTATTGTAAAAACTAGTGACATCATCGGTGGTTCTCACATAACAACAACAACAAGTGTACTGACCCACACCGTCCCCGAGCCTACCATGTGGGACCCATGTGACTCCTTCATCCAGTTCATTGGTGCACTAGCCATAGGGGCCTATATGGGATGCATAAAGTCCGTATACACTGCATGGTCCCGAACCAGGTCTTACATAGACAAATAGTATCCTATAGTGGTACCGGAGAGTGAGTAGCCAAGTCGATGTAGAAAGGGCATCACTACGCCGAATATCAGTAAACCAGTAACCTCAACCATGAGCACCCTGAAAAAGGGCCACCCACCCAGCTAGTAAACTCCCAGGGGCATGGCTCAACTAGCAAGAGTAAACTCGGGGGCAGCGGTGGGCTATGAAATGGCATGGACGCACCGAATATCCAAGTAAAACTGATCGCATACCAAATGCCTCTAATGCCTCAAGTAGAAAAAGGAGCACGTCCCCGATGCATCATAAGTTTCCAAAACTAGTGACCAAGTATCCAGATGGTACGACTCCTATTGAAACCAGTTTAAAAGTAGAAAAAGTGTGAGAAATCCTTCTCAAAATAGTAGTTAAAAACTAGTGAAATACCAGGATTTTACCACAAAACGAGTGAATATGCTCAAACAATGCAAGCATGCTATCACCAGCGTCTAAACAATAATAAGGAAATATTATGTCGTAGCACACAACAAGTCAAGGGACTAAACTGGGATCCAATTGCTCCTCAGAGACGGCCTCAGGACCAACAATAGATAATAAAAAAGATGGCATCATAACCTACCGCTAAACAAAAGAGAAACAATCGAGAATGTCTTTAAATCATAAAGGGGGAGAAATATCTCTAGGTACGACGCCTTACCCCAAAATAATCTACCTCAGATCCCAGCAATCACTGCTAAGCCAAACCTACGATGATGAAGAGCCCCAAAGGTCTCATGCACTAGCATAAAATGGGTATCCTATCCATAATAAGCCCTATTGAAAGCTACGACTAGCTAAGAGGGCAACAACCACATGATAAGGCGCCTGAGGCTCAAACCTAGCCTAAGGCCATCAATATCGATCCTAAACAAGATAATAAATGCTAAGTCACCACCACAACCAAAAATTACAACCTAATCTAAGGATTTAATGGGACTATTCTATCCTAAGCCTCACCCGGGAACAAGAAAACGGGATCGGGTGAGGAGAAAGCTAATCTCAAAAAATACTCACCTAAGTCACATGTAAATTATACTACAAGATATCTAATAGAGTTCAGTCAAACAAGGGAGACCATAGCCTACCTCCAAGCCGATCACGCGTGCTCCAAATCCACCATAATGAAGCTCTCGTCCCTCAAATCGCCTCCAATCGCCACCATGCTAACAAAATGTTAATCACATCGTTAATACAATCGTTATGACACTAAAAATATGGAATTCAGAGACGGGCCAATTTCAATGTCTAAAATGGGAAAACTGGGATTCGCATCTGGAATTCCGAAATTAACTCCAAAAATAGGTTCTAAACGTCACCTCGAGCTCATAAATCAACATTATAACACAATTCGGGGTTGAGAAACTACGCAAAATAAGCATGCAACAAAAATTCTTAAAAATCTGAACTAAAAAAGAAAATGGCAGCTTCTTGATCATCTAATTCTAAAAACACGAGACCCTTCCAACCCAAATAAATTACACTACGATGATCCATGCAAAAACTCCACAATCTGGTCTCAAAAATAACTCAAATCGGATTTAAATTGATCAAGTTACAACTTCCACAATTTCAACAAAGTACAACTCCAAAAATCACTATAGCAGTGGATAAAAATGGATTTTTATATCAGAGAAGCTTCTTCTCGCGTTTCCAATATCACCACCATATTGCTCACGAAATTTCCTTGAAAGAAAACCTTTGAATCGCCCAATTTGACCTCAAGATGATGGAGAAAACAGTGTTTAAAGTTTGGAAGACAAGCTAAAACTCATCTTAGTCTTCATTCAAAAGACCAAGTCAATGGCCTCCACGAACGCGCCTGCAGTTCTCGGTGAACGCAGAGGCTAAGAAACTTGACCTTTGTGAATGCGGCTAGAGGCTCGCAATCGTGGAGGCAAAGCTCTTACACCTCCATGAATGCAGAGAGAAACTATCAGGACCTCTGCGAACGTGGCCAAGGGCCCGCGATCGTGGAGAACAAAACTCCTTGCACCAGATATCAGCTAATAAGTTGATCTTTCTCAAGTTCAAATATTCCTACGGGGTGTTCAGAATTCGTTTGGAATCTCATGCGTGCAAATGAGATATGCTACCTTACCAAATTCGATGTTACGGACTCAATAAAATAGTCTAAATTTCCATATGAAGTAATTACGACTAAAAATGGGTCCCATACCCAATGGTCATTTTGAGTCATATTCTACAATGGGCCTCAAGATTAGACTAGAAGCCTCGGGAAGTGAACCGAGGGTCGTCCCAAACTAAAGTCAACATTCGAAAACTAATTATGTTATTAGAATTTTCATCTGAGCGTGTCTTCCAAGAATGTTGACCAAAGTCAACTACAGGCTAAATTTCGAAGGCAAAAGCGCGAAATGGTCCTAAACTCGTATCGATCGTCTTGGTAATTATGTCGACCATGCTAATAGCCTAATTTGGTCATTTTCGAGCTTATTGAACCGTCAGAAGTTTTTTCTAAGGTCATTTTCCTAAAGTTATGACCGAAGTTAACTTTTCATGTTATAAAAGCTCCAAAATAGGGAAACGGGTGTAAAACCCAAACAAACGACAAGGCAACCAAACTATTAGTGCCAGCAAATCATTTATGACTTGCGGTCACTGCAGGAAAGCTCTAAATGCTGAAAAGATTGGAGAATGAAGAAAATGACCTGAAGGGTCATTATAACATACACTACTAAAAGAACTTTTGTCTGCGAAAGTAAAAGTACAGACACGACCTAGAGGTAGAAAGGTAAAGAAAACCAGGCCCGCAAGCTCCACCAGACCCTCGGACACCCTCTCAGATCAAACAACACCATCACAAAACTCGGGATGAGAGGATAATCCTCAAATTCCCTTCAAACTCCAAAAACTCCTCGAAATCCCTTTATGGGCTTCAGCTCTTACTTGCTTAACCCAAAATTGATCAAAAAATAGAGTTCCAACTGAGGTCAACCAAACTAAATAGAAACCATCGATATGAGCAATACAGGATCATAGCAGATGCAACTTATTCCAAAATTCCAAATACTTGCCTTATGCTCCTAAATCCCTTCCTCTAAGCCAATAAGGGCGTTCTAATAGTCCTTAGCTATCGTGAGTGATACCAATACCATTTGAAACTAGCTTACCAAACCGCACTGTACAACCTCAGGGAAGTCACTTAACTTAACTGGATCTCAAGAGATGACAGCAGCCAAAACAAGGAAACTGAGCTTGGGCAAAGCCTAAAATTCCAATATGAACTTTCAAATCCAAAAACCCAACTAAAACTCACCTTCTGAAACTGAAAAAACTCCACTCCAAAAGTGCAATTTACCTCGCGAAGGACAAGGCCACATTGAGTCCAGCTCCTCTGACTTACTCCTATCATAGGCACCTCCAAAACATCGGCACTAGGTGCCCACAAACCACTCTGCCTTCTCAAATTTGAGCCAAACATCCTAGTCTAAGGGTACCAAGATGGTAGCCAACTTGCAAACATGGACAATCAATTGGTAATGGTCCAAGGGCATCTACCCTCACTCACAACCACTGCAATCTACTGAATATGCTGAAATCAAGCCTTCTATCCTGAACCAATTCAAAGTTCCCACATGCCACAAATTACTTTGACCCTATTCTGGAATGAGGTTTCTAACCAACTCCCTAACTTCTAACTTAGGCTATATCTGAAGCCACTAACAAAAACCACTACTCCAACTCTAACTGACCAACAAAACCTCGGGATTACCAACACCACTATGAAGAACTAATAAAAGAAGTAAAAAAAACCAATGGGAGGTTACCCATATTAAATTATCAATAAGCCATAATTGGCACCAAAACTTTTAAAGAGACAGCTCTCAAAAGATTGAACGAACAGACCATAACATGCAATTGAGAACAAGACTGAGGCAAATGGGAAGAGAAAACTAACTAGGATTTCTACATAGAATCCAGCCTGGTAGGATAATAGGGCAAACCTCAACCCACAACCTAAAACTGAACCAACCAATACCCAACGATGAAGATAGCCATCTAGGCCGAGAAACTAGAATGGTCGAAGGGAAATACCATCCAAGGCAACTCTAGCTATGCAAAAAGGATATGACGAGCTATTCAACCACTAGGTATGGGGCAACAAGCAACTAAGGGGACCCTTAACGCCAACTAGATCCTCTAGTATCACAAATTCTAAAACTAACACAGCTGGTGTAGCCATCTATCCAACAATGGTTGACACCACAACAAAATCAACAGTAAGGGAGATGGGAGGGAAGGCTAACTAGTCCAGCTGTAACTTGAAGAGATCCAGCTGCAACTTGAAGAGATATCACCTAAGCAAGGCACAGAGAGTTGCTCAACCGCCATTACACCAATAGGAGGTCGACCTAGTCCATCCACTACTAAATAAAATCAATTACATAGCTAAAAAACATACACATAAGTCCAGATAAGGTAGCTATAAAAGTCAGGAGATAACTAAAAAGACAAATAAACAAATACAGGGGTGGAATTCCAAAATCACACCAAATGAACAATATAAAGTAAAACAAGGAAATCAAGCGGATACCACTAATACTTGGATCCTCGACCTTTGAACGACTTATGGAAGCATGGAATAGATCGTAACCGATATTCGCCTAAATATATGAATCATCACCAACAACCCTCTAAGCTCTACCTTTAATAGGAGGCGACATAAAACCCTAATACGAACCTAACTAAGTAAACTGTGCATGGGTCCCACGCTGGGTATAATCTCTAGATTGATGGCCAAGCTCTCCACAGGTAGGACAAGGCCTAATAACTCTGGTCTAGTGAGTATGAGGAGCCTAAAACATAGAATCTCACTTGGGGCACTCCTGGGACTAGTGGTCAAGTGAACCACTGTCATAACACCCCCGTGACTATTGGCTAAAAGATGGAGGTCGGCCACCTTGGCCCTAACTCGGACCGGCACTAGAGCAACCTTGATGGGGCTGCCTGCCATAGCTATCTCTTTCCCTAGCTGACTGCATCGGGGCCCTGCGATACTTCCTAACAAAGTGACATTCCTTGCCAGTCTCATAGCAACTGCCACCAATGACATCCTACTAAAAGGACCCAAACAGGTTAGAATAAGCTCTAACACTTGAAGGCCCAATATGCTTACCTCGAGAAGTCTGACCTATACCCTATTCGCTATAAAACCCAAATCCTACCTCAAAACCTCCTAGGACCTGAGGTACTATAGCTATAGGCCTGATGGGTTAAGAAGGAAGATGACTGTCGCCAAATTGATACTCACCCTAAAGTGGGATATTATCACCACTGTGTTGATGGAGAGGCCTATTACTACCACCTCTGTATGCCTCAAAGTATGCCTACTCCACTGACCTCACCTGGATGACAATCTAGGGAAAGGTAGACCCAACTGCTATAAAATGCTCCAACGCCAAATGGAGCGGCAAAGATAATCCCTTGTTGAACTCCTGGCTCATATCAAGATCTATAGGGGATGATGTGGGGTTATTCCCATCCCACTCAAGGAATTCCATGACATAGTCTGATATTGAGGACGAACCTTGCTGAGGAACCATTAATCCATTTCTAGCTTGAGAGCCACCTACCAAAACTCTAGTAGAACCTACTGACGCTCTGACCATGTCCACCAAGGAACTCATGTTATCCATCTAAGAAGGAACATATTCCAAATAATCAGTTTAGAGATTATTCAAAATAAGGACACATGATAAGGAGTCTAAGACAGAATTTCCTAAAAATACCTTATAGCCTCCCGAAGATAGGATATGGACGTCTCTGTACTGATTCGCAGGACTCTACTAGACATTGCCTCCATATCAACGATGCCAGTCAACCTAGAGTTTTGATACCAATTTGTCATGACCTAATTTCTTAGGCCATGATGACACCTGCTAACAACCACCCGCAAGTAAGTTTGACCCTTAAACTGTAGCTCGAAACTAAAGGCAACAGACTATCAAGCAAAAGATGAATAAATAGGAAGAAAGCAAGTAATAATAAGAAGAAAGAAGATGACTAAAACAATTACAAGAAACCATACCAATACCTGGCATAAATTAGTAGTCGAGCATCTAAAACAAAATAGAAGTACAAGGCTTTTACAAATATAATATGAGTATAGATAGTCTTTGAAACCAAGTAAAGAGTAGTACTAATCTAGCATGGATGGAAATCAGCGACTGCGAATGCCAGGAGCTCACCAAATCTCCTAGTAGAAGTTGCTCTACACCAGTCCAAATCAACATCGATAACTCATAAAATGATCTGCAGGGAGAAGAAGTATAGTATGAGTACCCAAAAAATGGTACTCAGTACGCATAGGCCGACTAAGCTATAGATCAAGCAAGTATAATTAACATATAATCAGGTAAATACTTGTCATGACCTAACCCCATAGGCCGGGACTAGGGTCCGACCTAAAACCCCGTATGTATATCTATTAGCTGTGGTTAAGCCGAACTATAAACAATATAATACCATGCATCAGAACCTTATTGGGTGATAATACTTCCATAAACATGTAGCCTCTTTCATTTGTATCACATCATGAAAGAGCACGCAAGCCGACAAGGCTGCCATAATATAATAATATATACTATACGTCATGTAGACCCAGTTGAACCAAACTGACATACACAATCCATATATACATATCTATAGATCTCTAAAAATATTAACGACAATATATGGTGGGACAGGGCCCCTGACGTACCCTGAATAAACAAAAACAATTGTATACATTAGTAGCCAGTACCAAAAACTAGGCTCTGAGACAATGGAGCCTCTTCTAGCTGAGCTGAACGGAATCCTAAGCTGACGGACTCCCAAAACCTGTATCTGTACCTGCGGGCATAAAATACAGCCCTCCAAGAAAAGAGGGTTCAGTACGACATATGTAAAATATAACATAATACAACTGGAAGTATATCTGAAATAGACAAGCAGGGGGTAAAATCTCAAATCAGAAACCTATACTTGTACTCAATAAACCATAAAGTCATGCATGCTTAAATTATACAATATAGCCGGCCCTTTCGGGGATCTGGTGAATCATATCTGTAGAACCATCATAGGCCCGGCACCATCACCATTTTATTGTAATACATCATCATATATATACATAGGTACCCGTCCCTCTAGTGAGGGACTCGGTGAGTTTTTTATGTCATTGCATTATCATGTCCTCGTATAGTGTACCCGGCCCTTTAGTGAGGGACTCGGTGGATAATATAGTGAACTATGCACAAAAACATACCCTGGACTGGGACTCAGTGATAGAAGGGTTACAGTATTCACGAGTAGAGTAGTGAGTAACTATATACAATTTAAATCATTATCAGAGACTCGACAGAATAAGAAAGTTAAGCTTTTACCTGAGGACCCGAGTAGTAGTGTAGTCATATGGAGTACCTTCTAAATGCTATTATGGACTATATCAATTATAATCTCGGGGATCCTAGACATGTATTAACATAAGGCCAAATCATTTATGGAATCAGAAACACTTGGTATCATATAGTCTTTAAGACTTGGAGCCTGTACATTTAGTACCTCTTTCACATATAGAAGTTTCCAAAGAAATAGTTCAACTATTGTAGGAGTTCAATATTCAGAAGTAAATAGGAGATCCTTAAGAATGGAATTACCCCAGAGCTCATATCATATTTAACTTACAACTAAGACATGCCAGAAAAAGAAAGAGAATAAGCTCTATATAGTCTGTACATTCCTTCATGAGGTCATCATGTATATATTTCATCCCCGGACCATCCGGGGGCTTGGTGAATAATTATGGAATCATAATCTCATTTCCATATCAATTACATATCAAGAGAAAGGAGAGATAGCTTTCCATACACTACTTTTTAACACGTAGAAGCCTTAACAGGCAATACTCAATTCTTACAGGAGTTCCAATACCAAGAAGTGGATAGGGATTATGAGGTGTACTTGGAGTTCTGGGAATGGAATTATCCCCTTATTTCACATACAATTCACTTAAGTCTAAGATAGGACAAAAGGAAAGAAAGATAGCTTTACATACTTATGCCAAAAATATGCCAAGAGAAAGCTTCACATACCTCTTATGAGTTATTCTTTATCACGTTCGCCTCGTCGTCCTTTGAACCTATTCAACACGGAATCAATACGAATATCAACCATACCTGACTCTTTATCATCTTAAGTTGCACATGAGTATTCATAGAACTCATTTCCTCACTCGTCTTCTCGACTAGTTCTTTAGCTAGTTAAGGAGTTAACGAAAATCGGGCAGCACCTCCCCTATAACATGCTCTATCCGAATTTCCAATTAGATCCCTAATAAATACATCTAAACAAAAACAACAACCTGCAGCTCATATACAAATAAAACATGGAAACATTACACAACATAAGCTCCAAACAACTTGCTAAAAATTATGATACCAAAATAGGGTTTCTAGTCTTTATTTTGCAAAACCTTTAATTATACGAAACGAGGGGTCGTGTGGCTGAAACAATAAGTACCCAAAACTATTTTAGAATACTTTTAGGCCCTGAAACACACCACCACACACCTGAAGCATCACACCACAAGCACAACACCTTGCTTCGACTACAATATAACTATAGAGACTCCAATTTAGTTTGTTTGGAATCGTCGAACATATTTATGGGATTTTCATATTTCCATCCACTTACACAACATTTAATACACTTATAACAACACCATAAATTCCAAATTGAAGGGAGAGTCCTTACCTTACCCGAAATTGGCCAAAACTCGCCAAACTAGCCTCGGAAGTTCCTTTTCGCGCTGAAACTTTAGCGGACTATTTGTATTGCTTCTTCGCTGTAACAAATTGGAATTTATTATTATTAAAAACCATCATATCACCTTGGGATACCCTGAATAATTAATTTGCGGAGTGAAATCGGAAGACCCACCTTCCAAGGCCAAACCCGTAGGTCCCTTCCTTGTGCTCCTAGCATTTTTCTCTTTTTCTTTCACACTTTTCTAGGCGTAAAGATGAAGAAATAATTCCTTAGACATTATAAAATACATATATACATCTCCAAGTTCTTGAGAAACACCATAGATAATTAATTCATGGAGGAAACATTGAAGAACTTACCTTTAATTCTTCCAAATCATGGCTGCCTTTTTTTTTGTTCTCTACGATTTTTCCTCTCCTTTGGCTGATGTTTTGTATAAATAATGAGGTCCTTAGTCACAATACATAAATATATATGTTACCTTAGTAGGTGACACATGTAATCCCCATAGGGTGACACGTGTCCAACCCGTATTAGACCAACTTAACCATGCAACCAATTAGGGACTGCCACATGTCCTTAGTGGGGCCCACCCCCAAGTAGGTGGGTCACCTACTTGACCCCAAGAAGGTGGTTCACCTTCTTCCATATGGCACCTTCCCTTGCTTCCACATGTTGCCTTCTCCTACTGCCACATGTCGCCCCCTCTCACTGCCATGTGTCACTCCCATGTCTTGCCATGTGTACCTCTCACGTGCTGCCATGTGTTAAGTAGGTGCATCACTTGCTTACTTCTTCTTTGTGGGTTCATAATCTCGTCTTACTTTAAATACCTATGTAATCCTTTCTATGTAAGCTCGGTGTGTACTCAAGTAGCTTAAGTATATAAGACCTCCAAAGTGATGGCTTGCACACGTAAGTCGAGTCCTACAACTTATTACTTGGCCTCCAACTCCTTCTGACTTCTCATGACCCTATTTACAACCTTCCCTACTATGGGGTATCACAGTCTTCCTTCCTTAGAGTTGTTTGATAGTGTCGTAGCTTATGCGATCACATGATAACTTTTAAGAAGCTTATGAGGCATTCCAAGCTTAAGAGTGTAGGGTGTAACATCCTTCCTCCCTTTAGAATATCATCCCCGAATGTTAAACAAAACTTCCTTCACAATGTTATACAGATTGTAGGTAGATTCCTTTCTATTGCAATCACACATAGTTTTATCCAAGTAATTAATATACGAGTTTCAGGAGTTGGGGTTACCTGTAGACATTAGGAATAGGTACAGACATTTGTGTTTCATTTCCTCTTCATCTTCCAAGGTCTTTTTTTCACGATTCCTATTTTGTCACAATATCTTGATAGAAACTAGGTTCTTAGTCCATAACCTTCTAATCTGTCGATCCCGGATGGCGTTAGGTTGTTCTTCGTAGGATAACTCTTTTATGATGTTGACATTATTTATGGGACATACTCTGAGTGGATTAAGAACACCCATATAAAACATCCCTATCTAATGGACTGGGTGTATAATTCCCAATCAGGTGGTAAGTCCAACTTATAAGCAATATTATCCATCTCATGAGCTACCTAATAAGGTCTAATGCATTTTGGGCTAAGTTTCTTTTTCTTGCCTAATCTTATTACTCCCTTTCTGGGTGACCTTGTTCTAAACACCCAATCATCAATTTGAACTCTGAATGTCGATGTCAATTATCTACATATCATTGTTGTCGACTCTGGGATGCTAGTCCATAGCTTGCTCAATCATGTTTGGGTCTACTAGCTTATTCTCTTTAACATCGACCCAACCAATAGGGGACTTACACGTCCTGCCTTACCAGTCTTTTATGGGGTCATTAGGATACTAGAGTGGTAGTTATTATTGAATGCAACTTGATTAGTGATAGATAATCATCCCAGCTACCTTCGAAGTTAGCAACACCAGCTCATGACATATCTTCGAGCGTTTAAGTGGTACGTTTAGCCTGTTTATCAGTTTTTAGGGTGAAAGGAGTTACTAAGACCCACATGTGTTCCCAACCTTTTCTTGGACTGACATCCAAGCACTAGTTGTGCTTTAACTCCCTCTACTCAAGGCAATAGCTATGGGGACCTCATGTATTACTCCTTAATTTCCTTAGAAGACTTTAACTAGTACTTTACCTTTTGGGGTTTTTTTTCCATCCTTAGGGTTGGCTGCTAAATAATGCTGAAGCCCCTCATATGATGGCTCTTATAGTCATTATATTCTCTGCTTATCATTACTCAGTATACTCCTAAAGGAATTTGACATATAAATTTGCCATCTTTTTGTAACCAGCTAGTTCTGCTTGTCTTACTTAAATCATTTCACAATTTTCCTCACCCCAACTTGTAACACTTTAGATTCATTATCTCGTGTCATCCTTTACCTTTACGAGAATATGAGAAGGTGTTCAACTTAACCTGAGAAATATCTTAGCATCATCTCGCTAAGTCTCATGTGTTACCTTGTTGTTGCCTCCCTTATCCTACAGTCAGTATCGGGGTAGACCTTTGGTCCAACCATGGCTATGTCTTACTTTTCTCGTAGTACTAATTCCATCTCAATAGTTTAGCTTACCCTCTCTTCATATCTCTCGGTAGGGTATTCAAAATATCATAATTGCATTGTCATTACTGAACCCTTATTCCTTTTATCTTATACTTACTCACTTAGCCTAAGTATTATATATACATACTCGTAGGTTGCATAACCATTTTGATGCAACTTATAAGAGGTAGACGTAGTCTTTCCATCTCTTGGTTCATTCTACTGTACACATCTAACTCACATTGGAACTTGCTTATCCTATCTTGTTATACCTCGTGCCTTTCCCCTTATTCACCCTTTGCTCTTCTCATCTCCTGCCATAGGAGATTGTCTATTCCTTTTCCTTGGTTATTTATCTATCGCAACACCACTTGCGACCAACTTTATAGCCAATATTTTGGCTTTTGGTCTAGGATGATGTCATTCAATGTCTTGTTAAAAACTTCTTAACACTGCCTTATATAACATTTTCACTTTTATCCAATTATTGGCGGATTCCAGACCTTTCTAACTTGGTTCAGCAAGGGGTCTTATTGAAGTTCAAGCATCCATCCTAAATATGTTGCCACATCAATTGCCTCCACCTTACCCTTGCAATTTTTCTCATTGACTTCCCCCTTTAGAGGGTACTTACACCTTTATCTACTTATACCTTGCTCTACGTCTCTATGTCCAATCTCAATTGCATTCAATTTCCTTCCCCAATCTACTTGGTACTGTATCATATCCCAGTCTCTCTACATATTTTATAACCTGACTACCCATGTATGGAACCTTGGCTAAATCACGAAGCGACGAGAACCTTTTCATACATAGTGTGACACCTCATCTATTAATCTGTACCTAAGTAATGGGACTCATGGAACAACTCGCCCAAGGCCACTTTCTACTTATCTTTATCCAAGAATTAATTAGCACCTATAGTCATTCCAAGTCCAATTAGGTAGTGCTAGTATTCCGACGATAACTATTCAAGGTTTTCTTAAAGTAGTAGCTTTATCCTAACCTATATCCTTTGTTCCTTGGGGTGAATATAGGTTACACCAATTATTTCTTAAGTTTGCCATCTTCATCTCTTAAGGGTTCAACGAGTTTTGGGGCGACGTTGTGTACACGCGTCATTCCTTTATACCTTGTGCCTCTTGTCCTTACTGTGTACCCAACACAGACTTTTAACTTAGTCACCATATACCAAGTGCACCTCACTAGTGGTCTTATTGTATCCCTGTATTGTTATACCACACCTTTACATTCATCCCTACATGTCCCCCTTTTAGTCCTACTCATATTCAGTTCATGACATCTATCTGGGGTTCTTTTGTTAGAACTTCTTGCTCCAATTAGTCGGTGAAGGACTAATAAACTGTTATCATAGAGCACTTCCCAACCACCGTTAGAAGGAAACTAAAATCCCTTAACCATCACAGTACTTCTCAACACTTGACTCACATGGTCTCCCCCTGAGTTCCTCGAGTCATGAACAACTTATTTAATTTACAACTAAGAGTTGGGGGCTTGGTACTTTTCAAGAGAAGTGAAACTCAATAGCTGGATATCCTACCCTTCAACCTGAGTTTTTTTCCCTACAGCACAAATACGGATGGAGATACCGTAGTCTAAACTATACTGCTCAAATAGGCTTTTATTTCTCCGAAATAAAATTTTCCAAGTAAAAGGGATGCCTCTTATTGACGACGTGAAGAGTACCTCCTACAGCTTTAGTTAAACATAATAGGGGTACTCGGTATCAACTTCCAGGACATTTTATGAAGCTATGTTTCATTCCCTTTCCTTGTTCTGGGAATATTTTGGTAGAGTTTCCTCTATACTCCTTACTATCCCAAAACCTGCACACAAAAAATACCAACAATGCCTCACAGGGCCAACACATATAAACATCTATATCATATCATATCACTGCCCAAAATGCCTCACAGGGCCAATATATATATATATATATATATATATATTCATATCATATCACAGTCGTACAAAGATTTCAATATCATCTCATTCCGCAGCCACATAGGGATTTTAATACTAACAATAATATAGAAATAACGGACTTACCTTGTATGTCCAACTTCGAACTGCATCTGTTGCACCTTTTGTCTTCTTTTCCCTTCAGTTTTCAACTTTAGATTTCAATTTTACTTCAATACCTTACCCAACATATATCTTTCGTGCCTTTACTTTACTTACCTGTATGCTCCGTAACTTCCCATGTCGTCAATTACTTCCTTCTATTGATGTCGTCCTTCTGCTAAGGTCTAAGGTTAGTATAAAGAATTATCCTATGACTCTGATCTATATCACGATCTTAGATATGAAAGAAAGATAACATCCTAAATGTCCTATAGCTTTTTGTTTATAGATGTGGCACACAACACATCAATAATCAAGACTTTACTAGACATGGTCTGCAGACAATCCAAGGACGAACTACTCTAATACCACATCTGTCATGACCCAACCCCGTAGGCCACGACTGGGGTCCGACCTGAACCCCCATATGCATATCTATTAGCTGTGGTCAAGCCGAACTATAAACAACATAATACCATGCATCAGAACCCTATTGGGTGATAATATTTCCATAAATATGTAGCCTCTTTCATTTGTATCATATCATGAAAGGGCACGCAAACCGACAAGGCTGTCATAACATAATAACATGTACCATACGTCATGTAGACCTAGCTGAACCAAAATAACATACACAACCCATATATACATGTCTGCAGGCTTCTAAAAATATTGACAACAACGTATGGCGAGACAGGGCCCCCGCTGTACCCTGAATAAACAAAAACAATTGTATACATCAACAGCCAGTGCCAAAAACTAGGCTCTAAGACAATGGAGCCTCTTCCAGCTGAGCTTAATGGAATCCTAAGATGACAGACTCCCAAAACCTATATTTGTACCTACGGGCATGAAACGCAACCCCCCGAGAAAAGGGGGGTCAGTATGACATATGTACTGAGTTTGTAAAACATAACATAATACAATTGGAAGTATAACTGAAATAGAGAAGCAGGGGGTAAAATCTCAAATCAGAATCCTGTACTTGTACTTAATGAACAATGCCTCACAGGGCCAACACACACACACACACATATATATATATATATTCAGGTCATATCACAGCCGCACAGGGCTTTCAATATCATCTCATATCGCAGCCACACTGGGCTTTCAATGTTAATAATAATATAAAAATACTGGACTTACCTCATACGTCAAACTTCAAACTGCATTTGTTGCACTTCCTGTCTTCTTTTCTTTCAGGTCTCGACTCTACATTCCAATATTCCTTCCATACCTTACTCAAATAGATAGATATCTTTCGTGCCTTTACTTTACTTACCTGCATGCTTCGTGATGTCCCATTTCGTTAATTGCTTCCTTCAGTTGATATCGTCCTTCTGTTAAGATCCAAGGTTAGTATAAGGAATTTTTCTATGACTCGGATCTAAAGTACGATCTCAGATGTGAAAGAAAGGTAACATCCTAAATGTCCTGTAGCTTCCTGTTTATAGATGTGGCGCACAACACATCGATAACCAAGACTCCACTAGACACATTCTGTAGAAAGTCCAAGGATGAACTACTCTGATACCACTTCTGTCATGACCCAACCCCGTAGGCCACGACTAGGGTCCGACCTGGACCCCCCGTACACATATCTATTAGCTGTGGTCACATTGAATCGTAAATAAGATAATATCATGCAACAGAACCCCACTGGGCGATAATATTTTTATAAACTTGTAGCCTTTTTCATTTGTGTCACAACATGACAGGGCACGCAAGCTGATAAGGCTGCCATAACATAATCACATATATCATACATCAGGTAGACCCAACTGAATCAAACTAACATACACAACCCACATATACATGTCTGCAGACCTCTAAAAATAATAATGACAACATATGGCGGGACAGGGCCCCCGCCGTACCTCTAAATAAATAAAATGATGATATACATTAGTGGCTAGTGCCAAAACTAGGCTCTAATACAATGGAGCCTCTTCCAGCTGAGCTAAGCGGAATCCTAAGCTGACGGACTCCCAAAACCCGTACTTGTACCTGCGGGCATGAAATGCAGCCCCCCGAAGAAAGGGGGTCAGTACGACATATGTACTGAGTATGTAAAACATAACATAATATAACTGGAATCATATCTAAAGTAGAGAAACAAGGGATAAACTATCAAAATTGGAAACCTATACCTTTACTCTATGATTCATAAAAGCATGCATGCTCAAATTATACAATATAGCCGGCCCTTTTAGGGATCCGATGAATCATATCTATAGTATCAGTATTAGGCCCCGCACCATCGTCACCTTATTACAACACATCATCATCATGTATATATACATACGTACCCGATCCTCTAGTGTAGGGCTCTGTGGACAATGCAGTGAGTTGTGCACGATAACGGACCCGGCCCGGGACTCAGTGAAAGAAGTGTTACAGTATACATGAGTAGAGTAGTGAGAAACAAAACACAGTTTAAATCATTATCTGAGACTCAATGAATTCATCAAGTGAACCATCACTTGGGGATCAAGGCAGAAGGTATCTGACATATACTCTCTAACTGTCACTAAGGACTATGTAAAAAGGAGTTTTTAGAAATCTTAGACGTATGCCAATGTGAAATATCTTATAGCAGTACGAGCTTTGATTATCTCAGAGCCTTTCATTTTTTACAGACAAGCGTTTAGTCGAATCAATTGTTATATAGTCATATAGAAGACTCGAAGATAGCAGCTTACTACTTTAAAGTTTAACATTCAAAAGTGAGTGAGGGTCCTGAAGTCATATTCAGAACCTGGGAATGGAATTATCCCCAAAGCTCATATCATATCCTTCTTACATCTAAGACATGCCAAAAGAGAAAAGATAGGCTTTACATACCTATACCAAAAACATACCAAGAGAAGCTTCATATACCTCTTGGGAGTTACTCTTTATCCTGCTCGTCTTGTCGTCCTCTGAACCTATTCAATATGAAAGTAATACAAATATCAACTACTCTTAGCTTTCCATCATCTTAGGTTACACCTTAGTATTAATGGAATCTATTTCCTTAGTCGTTTCCTCGACTAGTTCTTTAGTTTGTTAAGGCGTTAACAAAAATTGGGCAACACCTCCCCTATAATGTGCCCTATCCAAATTTCCAATTAGGTCCCTAAGACCTACAGCCAACCAACAACAACAACCTGCAGTATATTTTTAAGTAATCCACACCAATAATATACAACATAAACTCCAAATGACTTATTCAAAAATACGATATCACAATAGGGCGTCTAGCCTTTATTTTGTAACGCCTTTCATTATACGCAACGAGGGGTCATGTGTCTAAAACCAGCATCATCCATATCCCTTTTAGAATGCATTTAGGCCCTGCAACAATACATTACACCCCTGCAGCAATAACTCACTCAAAACTATCAAAATGTGAATTCTGGATAGCTTACTGTTTTACCTTGTCGCTTTGTTTTGAAGGGGTAATGGAGGGAAACAGGATTTATGTCCTTCATGAAAGTTATAGACATGTGTATTAGGGTCGCATACAATTTAGAATCACCCCTACATCAATATTTTACAAAAAGATATGCCCAAAACACCAACAGCAATCCATGTAAGATTTCCAAAACCAAAATCTGGGCAGTACCTCCTCTACACTTCATCACCCTTTTTCGAGAAGCTAAAAGCAAAACTGTATTTGAAAGTCTAAATGAAAGTTATATACCTATTAAATAAATTTCCAAAACATATTGAATCACCCAAAACGAAGCTATACACAAGAAGTTATACCAATATTACTAAAAACTGTCCCCTCCAAAATGGGTTTGTTATCTAGTTTTTAACGTTTTCCCTCTTTGTTCTTTCAACTTCCTCTCAAGTTCCAAGATGAAGAATTAATTCCGTAGACATCATAAAATACATATATACATATCTACGTACTAAAGGAATACCGTATATAATTAATTCATGGAAGAAAATTGAGAAACTTACCTTTAATCTTCCAAAGCCTTGGTTGCCATCTCTCTCACGTTTTCTCTCTATTTCTTGGACTTGTTTCAGTTGCAAAATGACTTAATAGTCATCAACACCCATATATCCACCCTTTTAATAAGGTGCCATGTAGAAGCCCCTTAGGGTGACACGTGGCAACCCCTAGAATGCCACCTAGGTTCATGCGGCCTATCACATGCTGCCACGTGGCAGCGAGGTCCACCCTCCAAGAAGGCAGGTGAGTCTCCTGCTTGCTTTTCACCTACTTGCTTGAGGTGCTTGCTTGTCACCTGCTTGCTTCACTTTCGTAAGTTTGAAAACTAGTTTTTGCTCCATCTCGTAGGTTCGTCATCTCACTTTATTTTAAGAGCCTATGTAATCTGTGCTACGCAAGCTTGGTATGTCCTCCAGTAGCTCAAGTATATAAGACTTTTTCATTAATAACTTAAGTAGGTAAATCGAGTCCTACGATTCATTACTTGGCCTCCAATTCTCTTTGAATTCTTATGACTCCATTTCCAACCTTCTCTACTATGAGGTATCACATTCTCCCTTCCTTAAAGTCATTAGATAGTGTCGTAGCGTATCCATATCATATGATAATGTCTAAGGAACTTATGAGACATTCTGAGTTTAAAAGTGTGGGGTGTAACAGAAAGTTAAGCTTTTACCTGAGGACCCAAGTAGTAGTGTAGTCATATTGAGTACCCTCTAAATGCCATTATGAACTATATCAATTATAATCTCGGGGACCCTAGACATGTAATAACACAAGTCCAAATCGTTTATGGAATCAGAAACACTTGGTATCATATAGTCTTTAAGTTTTGGAGCCGATACATTTAGTACCTCTTTCACATATAGAAGTTTCCAAAGAAATAGTTCAACTATTGTAGGAGTTCAATATTCAGAAGTAAATAGGAGATGCTTAAGAATGGAATTACCCCGGAGCTCATATCATATTTAACTTACAACTAAGACATGCCAGAAAAAGAAAGAGAATAAGCTCTATATAGTCTGTACATTCCTTCATGAGGTCATCATGTATATATTTCATACCCGGCCCATCCGGGGGCTCGGTGAATAATTATGGCATCATAATCTCATTTTCATACCAAGTACATATCAAGATAAAGGAGAGATAGCTTTCCATACACTACTTTTTAACACGTAGAAGCCTTAACAGGCAATACTCAATTCTTGTAGGAGTTCCAATACCAAGAAGTGGATAGGGATTATGAGGTGTACTTGGAGTTCTGGGAATGGAATTATCCCCTGATTTCACATACAATTCACTTAAGGCTAAGATAGGCCAAAAGGAAAGAAAGATAGCTTTACATAGTTATGCCAAAAATATGCCAAGAGAAAGCTTCACATACCTCTTACGAGTTACTCTTTATCACGTTCGCCTCTTCATCCTTTGAACCTATTGAAAACGGAAGCAATATGAATATCAACCATCCCTGACTCTTCAGCATCTTTAGTTTCACATGAGTATTCATAGAACTCATTTCCTCTCTCATCTTCTCAACTAGTTCTTTAGCTAGTTAAGGAGTTAACGAAAATCGGGCAGCACCTCCCCTATAACATGCTCGATCCAAATTTCCAATTAGATCCCTAATCGTTACATCCAACCAACAAAAAAAAACCTGCATCTCATATACAAATAAAACATGGAAACATTATACAACATAATCTCCAAACAACTTGCTGAAAATTACGATACCAAAATAGGGTTTCTAGTCTTTATTTCGCAAAACCTTTAATTATAAGAAATGAGGGGTCATGTGGCTGAAACCAGAAGCACCCACACCTATTTTAGAATACTTTTAGGCCCTGCAACACACCACCACTAACCTGCAGCAGCACACCACAAGCACAACACCTTGCTTCAACTACAATATAACTATAGAGACTCCAATTTAGTTTGTTTCGAATCGTCGAGCATATTTATGGGATTTTCATATTCCAGCCACTTACACAAAGTGTAATACACTTATAAAAACACCATAAACTCCAAATTGAAGGAAGAGGCCTTACCTTACCCAAAATTGGCCAAAACTCGCCAAACTAGCCTCGGAAGTTCCTTGTCGTGCTGAAACTTTAGCGGACTGTTTGTATTGCTTCTTCGCTGTCCCAAATTGGAATTTCTTGTTATTAAACACCATCATATCACTGTGGGATACCCTGAATAATTAATTTGTGGAACGAAATCGGAAGACCCACCTTCCAAGGCCAAACCCGTAGGTCCCTTCCTTGTGCTCCTAGCATTTTCTCTTTTTCTTTCACACTTTTCTAGGCGTAAAGCTGGAGAAATAATTATGTAGACAATGTAAGATACATATATACATCTTCATGTGCTTAAAGAACACTGTAGATAATTAATTCACGGAGGAAAAATTAAAGAACATACCTTTAATTCTTCCAAACTGTGGCTGCCTTTCTTTTTTGTTCTCTACGTTTTTTCCTCTCCTTTGGCTGATGTTTTGGATAAATAATGAGGTCCTTAGTCACAATACATACATATATATGTTGCCTTAGGAGATGACACGTGTCATCCCCATAGGGTGAAACATAACCCTTATTGGACCAATGTAACCATGCAACCAACTAGGGACTACCACGTGTCCTTAGTGGGGACCACCCCAAATAGGTGGGTCACCTACTTGTCCCCAAGTAGGTGGGTCACCTGCTTCCATGTGGCACCTTCCCTTGCTTCCACATGGCGTCTTCTCTTGTTACCTCGTGTCGCCCCCTCTCGCTGCCATGTGTCACTCCCACCTGCTTCCATGTGTCAAGTAGGTGCATCGACTACTTAGTCTAAGTAGGTGCATCACTTACTTACTTCTTCTTGGTGGGTTCGTAATCTCGTCTTACTTTAAAGACCTATGTAATCCTTTCTACGTAAGCTCGGTGTGTACTCAAGTATCTTAAGTATATAAGATCTCCAAAGTGATGGTTTACACACGTAAGTCGAGTCCTACGACTCATTACTTGGCCTCCAACTCCTTCCGACTTTTTATGAACCTATTTCCAACCTTCCCTACTATGGGGTATCACAGTCTCCCTTCCTTAGAGTTGTTTGATAGTGTCGTAGCTTATGCGACTCAAATGATAACTTCTAAGAAGCTTAGGAGGCATTCCGAGCTTAAGAGTGTGGGGTGTAACAATACTCCATGAGTAACTAATCAGGACTTATCAAAAAAAATGACAAAATGATAAGGCAAGAAGATTGGAAACATAGATAAAGAAATAGAGTCAAAGAACGCACCTAAAACACAATCCAACAACATATGAATAGGAAGAAGGCATCATAGGATTCTACTAATATAAATATAGTGGTAACTGACAACTCTAACCACATAATCTCCTAGCAACTATTTCGACTGAGCCTAACAGGAATTACCAACCATAATTCAACTTAAATTCCATGTAAACCATCTATCAATACAACCAAAGGTACCAGCTACAAGTACAACAAGAGATAAGAGCAATTATAATAAGACAATAACCGATCGGACGCCTATACCTCCGAAAGGTACAAACAATGACAAACATACCCCCGACCCCCATAAAATTAGGAGTCCACACCATACAAGTATGTTGGTGATAGATAATGCTAATGAATATAAGTCCATTGTAAAAACTAGTGACATCATCGGTGGCTCTCACAGAACAACAACAACAAGTGTATCGACCCACCCCGTCTACCAGCCTGCCAGGTGGAACCCATATGACTCTTCCTATAGGGGACCTGAAAAGTCTGTATATATTGCATGGGCCCGAACAAGGTGTTACATAGAAAAATAGTATCCCATAGTGGTACCGAAGAGTGAGCAGCCAAGCCGATGTAGAAAGGGCATCGCTTCACCGAATATTAGTAAACCAGTAACCTCAACTATAAGCACCCTGAAAAGGGCCGCTACCCAGCCAGTAAACTCCCAGGGGCATTGCCTAGCTAGCAAGAGTAAACTTAGGTTCATCAGTGGGCTAAGAAAGGGCGTCGATGCGCCGAATAGCCAAGTAAAACTGAGTGCATCCAAGATGCCTCTAATGCCTCAAGTACAAAAAGGAGCACATCCCGGATGCCTTATAAGTTTCCATCACTTATGACCAAGTATCAAGGTGGGAAGACTCCCATTAAAACCAATTGAAAAGTAGAAAAAGTGTGAAAAATCCTTTCAAAATAGTAGTTAAAAACCAATGAAATACCGGGATCATACCAAAAAATTAGTGAATATGCTCAAACAATGCAAGTATGTTATATTCAGCTTCCAAAAAAGATACACACAGCCATAAGGAAATACCAGGTCCTAGCACACAACAAGTCAAGGGACTAACCTGGGATCCAATCACTCCTTAGAGATGGCCTCAAGCCCAACAATAGATAATACATAAGATGGCATCATAAGCCTGCCGCTAAACAAAAGCAAAGAAATCAAGGAATGGCTTCAAATCATAAAAGGGGAGAAATATCTCTAGGTACGATGCCTTACCCCAAAATAAGCTACTCAACTCCCAACCAGAATCGCCAAGCAAAATCTATGGCTACGACGAGCCCTAGATGTCTCCGACACTAGCATAAAAGGGGTATCCTATCTATAATAAGCCCTACCAAAAGCTATGCCTAGCTAAGAGGGAAAAAACCACATTAGAAGGTGCCTAAGGCTAAAACCTAGGCTAAGGCCATCAATACAACAACAACAACAACAACCCAGTGAAATCCCACAACGTGGAGTTTGAAGAGGGTAAACTGTACGCAGACCTTACTCCTACCAAGGTAGGACGGTTGTTTCCAAGAGACCATTGGCTCAAAAGAAACATAGGCTAAGGCCATCAATATCGATCCTAAATAGTATAATAAATGCTAAGTCACCACCACAACCAAAGCTTACAACCTAATCTAATGATTTTACGGGACTATTCTAGCCTAAGTCTCATCGGCGAATAAGAAAACAAGAATGGGTGAGGAGAATGCTAATCTTGGAAAATACTCACCTAAGTCACATGTAAAGTATACTACATGATATCTAATAGAGTTCAGTCAAAAGGGAGAGACCATAGCCTACCTTCATATCAATCACGCATGCTCTAAATCCACCACAATGAAGCTCTCATTCTCCAAATCACCTCCAATCTCCTCCATGTTCACAAAATATTAATCACATCATCAATATGATCATTATGACACTAAAATTATCAAATTCAAAGATGGGCAAATTTTGTGGTCTAAAATAGGAAAAGTAGGACCCACATCTATAATTTCAAAATCGGCCCCAAAAATAGGTTCTAAACATCACCCCCCAAGCTCACAAATTGACATTATAACATAATTTGGGGTTAGGATACTACCCAAAACGAGCATGCAACAAAAAATCTTTAAAATCTAAACTAAAAGAGAAAATGGTAGCTTTTTGATCATCTAATTACAAAAAAACAAGACCCTTCCAACCCAAAAAAATTAAACTACGACAATCCTTACGAAAACCCCACAATCTAGCCTCAAAAATCACTCAAATCAGATTTAAATTGATCAAGTTACAATCTCCACAATTTCAACAAAATACAACTCCGAAAATCATTATAGCAGTGTCTAAAAATTAATTCTTACCTGACACGAAGCTTCTCCTCATAATTCCAAGCTTACCACCAGGTTCTTCACAAAATTCCCTTGAAATTGGACCTTTGAATCGCCCAATTTGTCCTCAACATGATGGAGAAAACAATGTTTAAAGTTTGGAAGACAAGCTAAAATTCGTCTTAGCCTTCATTAAAAAGACCAAGTCAATGGCCTTCGCGAACGCGGCTACAGTGCTCTGCGAATACAGAGGCCAAGAATCTTTACCTTTGTGAACATGCTAGAGGCCCGCTATCGCGGAGGCAAATCTCTCACACCTCCATATTTTGCTATCGCAGAGGCAAAGCTCTCACACCTCCGCGAATGCGGAGAGCAACTTCCAGGACCTCGCGAACGCAGTCAAGGGACCACGATCGTGGAGAACAAAACTCCTTACACTAGATATCAGCTAAAAAACTGATATTTCTCAAGTTCAAATATTTCGATGGGGTGCTCAAAATTCATTCGGAATCCCATGCTCGCAAACGAGATAGGCTACCCCACTAAATTTGATATTTTGGACTCAATAGTACAATCGATATTTCTATACGATGTCATTACAACTGAAAGTGGGTCCCATACCTAGGGACTTTTTGAGCCAAATTCTACAATGAGCCTCGAGATTAGACTGGAAGCCTCAAAAAGCAAACAAAGGGTTATTCTAGACCAAACTTGATATTTCAAAACTAATCGTGCTGTCAGAATTTTCACCAAAGCACGTCTTTCAAGAATATTGACCAAAGTCAACTGTAGGCCAAATTTCAAAGTTAAAAGCGTCAAATGGTAATTTTGGAGCTGTTGGAACCATCAAAATTTCCTCATATTGATTGCCTCGGTACTCATGTCAACTACGCTACCTGCCTTCTTTGGTCATTTTGGAGCTGTTGGAACCATCAAAATTTCATTCTGAGGTCATTTTCCAAAAGTTTTAACCGAAGTCAACCTTTTAAATTATAAAAGCTCCAGAACAGGGAAACAGGCATAAAATCCAAACGAACAACCAGGCAGAAAAGAAATGAATTATCCAACTTCTAACTATCATTATGTAATTACCCTCCAGGTCATTACTTTCATCTTATGACCTTTTTAGATTTTAGATCTTTTCTATAGAGACCTCAAGTTATTTGTGACTTGCTGGCACTGACTCTTCGGTCATCTGATCGTTCGTTTGAGTTTTAGGCTTGTTTCCCTATTTTGGAGTTTTTATAATTTGAAAAGTTGACTTCGGTTATAACTTCAGGTAAATAGCCTTAGAATGGGATTTTGATAGTTTCATCAGCTCTAGAATGACCAAATAAGGCTAGTAGCATGGTTGGCATAAGTATCGAGGAAATCGGTACGAGTTTGGGGCCATTTGGCACTTTGCCTTCGAAATCTAGCCTATGGTTGACTTTGGATAGTATTCTTGGAAAAAACTCCCGGATGAAAAATTCTGATAGAGCAGTTAACTCCGGAATATCGAGTTTCATCTAGAATGACCCTTTGTTTGCTTACCGAGGCTTCTGATCTATTCTCGAGGCTTTCGATCTAATCTCGAGGCACATTGTGCAATTCTTCTTAAAATAAAACTTGGGTGTGGGACTCACTTTTTTTTAAAATGACCTCATATGATGATTTTGAATGCACCATTGAGTCCAAATCATCGAATTTGATGGGATAGCATATCTCTTTTACATGCATGGGGTTCCCAACAAATACCGAGCACCCTGTTGGAGATTTTGGACTTTTCTGAAAAGAAGGCTACAACAAGTGCTAGTGCACAAAGTTAAAATCCCATTTTTGGGTTTTTCTCCAACTTTAAAACCCATAACTTGAATTCTAGAGCTCCAAATTGGATAGTTCAAAAAGCAAACATGTGAGATTTTTCGAGGAGAACATGTTCGTGAGCTTGAATATTGATTTGGGCATTTGATTGAAGTAAAATATTGATTTTAGCTGTTGCACTAAGTATCTTTGGAGATAATTTTTGAAGAACTTTAGAAATTAATTTTTTGGTCTATATAAACTGGTTTTTGGCGATTCAAGGGTCTAACTTCAAGAAGATTTTGTAAAGAATTCGTTGGTGAGCTCAGAATCTTGAGGGGAGGGGTAAAATCATGGCTTTAGCTGTTATATTTAACATTTTTGAGTTAAGATTGCTATGAATTTTGGAGTTCTATTTCTTGATTATTTTAGCTCTATTTTCAGTGATTCTTGGGGCTAAGTTGTGGGGATTTTTGCAAGGAAAATCGTGTTGCAATTTTTTTTGATCGTTGGATATTTGTTTTGGGGAATTTGGTGTCCCTAAATACTGTCCCTTTTTATTTTTCTAGCTTAAGCTTGGATTTATCTTACATGTTTGGTTGCAGCTGATTCTAGTGTGTGAATTGTGTTACTTTTTGGAACACAAATTTGGGGTAGCATTAGGGACCTATTTTTGGAGTTAATTTTGAGAGTTACAAAGTGGATCCCGTAATTCTTGATTTTTGACTCTGAAATTATCTCGGCTCCGATTTTAATAATTTTAGTATCATAACGACCGTATTGATGTTGTAATTCTATTATTGATAATATGGTACCATTTAGAGGTCATTCGAAAGGGAAAAACTCTTATTCCATGATTTAGAGAGTGGGGTTGGCCTACAGGTAGGCTACGGTCTCCCCCTTTTGACTAAGTTCTTTTAGATATTGTTTATTAGTTATTTCATATAATTTAGGTCGGTATTGGCTGGGTTTAGGGCCTTCCTCCTTTTATCTCATTTCCTTCACTCTGGTTGGACCTTAGACTAGCATAGTCTCTTGAGATCCTTATTTTAGACGTGTGGTTTTGATTGCATTATGGTTCAAAGAGATTATCCTACTTAGGATCGGTATTGATAGCCTTAGATAAGGTTGAGCCTTAGATGCTTTAGTTTGTGTTCTAGTTTGCTTATAGCTAGGCGCAACTTTTGATAAGGCTTGTGATGGCTGGTGTAACTTAGTGCTAGTGCTTGAGACCTTTGAGACTCATCAGAGCCATAGGTTTGGCTTAGCTATGCTCGTTGGGAGCTGAGATGATATATTTTGGGTTAAGGCGTTGTTCCTAGAGATGTGTCTCCCCCTATCTGATTCTGAGTCATGTCTCGATTGTTCACTTTTGATTAGTGTTAGGCTTATGAGGCCTGCTTATTATTCATTCTTGTGCCTAAGGCCATATTCGAGGAGCAATTGGACCCCAGGTTAGTTCCTTTGCCGTGTTAGTATGGCATGAGTGGATGTATTGTTCAGACTGCGTGTACTTTGTTTGAATACTAGTAATGGCATATTTGCATTGATTGAGCATATTCACTTATTTTGTGGTATGATTTTGGATTCTTTATGGATTTTCACTACTATTTTTAGAAGGCTTTCTCACGCTTTTACTACTTTTAAACTAGTTTTTAATGGGAGTCATACCACCTAGATTACTTGGTCACTAGTTTTGAAACTTATGAGGCATCGAGGACGTACTTCTTTTTCTACTTGAGGCATTAGAGAAATTTGGGATGTGTTTAATTTTACTTGGATATTCAACCCGTCGATGCCTTTTTTCTTTACTTATCGATTCCCCTGAGTAGGTCTATACACTTTGGGTTAAAAGCCCTGATTACAAATGACACTTTGGGTTAAAGGCCCTGATTAAAGATTACATTTTTCATTAAAGGCCCTAGTTATAGATGACACTATGAATTTTACTACAAACATGCATTTATTAGCATCACCTATCATCAGTATACTTGTACAGTGTGGTCCCCCAATTTATAGGAGTGTGGGGCATATTTGTCATTATTTTACCTTGTAGTGGTATAGGCATTCGTTCAGTTATAATATGATCTTCCTTGTACTTACCTGTGATTGTATTTGTAGTTGGTCTACGAGGTATTTGAGTTGGATTATAGTTGGTACTTCTTGCTAGGTTCAGTCGAATTAGTTCTTACATGATTACATGGTTGGCATTGCCATTTGTACTATATCCTTGTTTAGTAGACTCCTATGATGACTTCTTCTACTTAAAAGGTTTGGATTGCATTTTAGGTGCGTTCTTCGACTCTACTCCTTTATCTATTTCTCCAGTCTCTTTGTCTTATTTCATGTCATTATTGTCATAATTCCTAATTAGTTACTAGTGCAGTATATACCTGTTTATATGTTATTTATACTTTCCTTATCTACAGAGCGTAGTCGGCCTATGCCTACTGAGTACTATTTATTTGGTACTCATACTACACTTTTTCCCCCAGCAGATCATAGTATGGGTTTTTACCGTTGATTTGAACTGGTGAGGAACAACTTTTGGTTTAAAGATTTGGTGAGCTCTTGGCGTTCAGAGTTTCTGATTTCCATCTATGATGGACTAGGACTAGTCTTTACACGCTTTTGACGATTGTCTGTACTTATTTTGTATTTTTAAAAAAGCCTTGTACTCTTATTTTTATTTAGAGACTCAATTACTGACTAATGCAAGGTTTTGGGGTGGTTTCTTGTGTTTGTTTCAGTTGTTCTCTATCTTTTCATTATTACTTATTTTCTGCTTTATTTATTCATCTTTCTCTTGATAGCCCATTTTCTCTGGTTTTAGGCTAAGGGTTAAGGGTTAGGCTTACTTGATGGTAGGTGTTAGCATGTGCTATTACGGCCTGAGAAATTGGATCATGACAAGTTGGTATTAGATTCCTAGATTTACCAGCATCATTGGTATGAGGGCAATGTCTAGTTGAGTCCTGTGGATCAGTGCGGAGATGATCGTATCCTATCTTTGGGAGGTTATAGAGAAATTTTAGGGAATTCTGTTCTTGACTCCTTATCGTGTGTCCTTGCTTTGAATAACCTCTAAACTAATCATTTGAAATTCATTCTTTCTTAAATAGATAACACGAGTTTTCTAGTGGATATGGTCGAAGTGTCAACAGGTTCTACCAGAGTTTTTTGGATTGTTCTCAGGCCAGATATATATTGGTGGTCCCTAGAAGAGTTCATCATCAATATTAAAGTACGTCATGAATTTCTTGAGTAGGCTGGGAGTAACCCCATATTATCCCCTATGAATCTGGATATGAGTTGGGAGTTCATTAGGGAGTTGTCTTTGCCACTCCTAATAGCGTTAGAGAGCTTGATAGAGGTTGGGTATACCTTCTCTTAGGTGGTTGGTCATGCGAGTATCGTGGAGTAGGCGTGTCTTGGGGCTTATAGAGAGTAGGGAAAAAGGCCTCTCCATCATCACAGTGGTGACATGCAATGGGGTGGTTCTATAGGCATTAAAGATGGACCACATTTTCTTAGGGGGCGCCCGAGGAGTTTGCCATGTTCTTCATGCCAAGCTTCAGACTTCAGAGGATGCTATGACTGTGGGGAGTTTGACCTTTGGTCCTAGGAATGCCCTAAATGAGAGTTGATATTTTAGACATTTTATAGTCCTTCTCCTCACCAGTCTAGAGCCTTTGGACCTTGTCGTACCTATAGAGAGATTGGTCATTAGTCTAGAGAGTGCCCTTAGCATAGGACCCATATGTAATTTGCTTAGCTAGGTTAGTATCATTATTTTATGTTGCCTCCAGTTAGAGGTAGTGCTCAGAGTGTTGCTGGTGATGCTTCAAGTGCTTAGGCTGAGGTCAATCATGATCCATTCCATAATTCTATGAGTTAGTCTAAGGCCGAGGATCAAGGCATATGTTTTATTAGCATGATTTCTTTGTTTTGGTATATATTTCTTATTTTGTGTGGTTTTGGGTTTTTTATTGCCATACATGCCTATTTGGCTTGTTTGTTACCTTCTAACTATTGTGTCTACCTTATTTGTACTTATGTGTATGTATTTCAGCTCCGTAGTTGAATTCTTTTAGTAGTGGTTCGACTAGTTCAAGTTCCTATATTGGAGGGTAGTAGTTGAGTAACTCCATGTGCCTTGTCTTGGTGGTTCTAGTTCGAGTTTAAGGTTGGGCTAGTTAGCTTTCCCTTTTGCCTCCTTTATCATTGATTTTGTTGTGCTGCCAATCCTTGTTAGATAGTTGGCTAGACCAGCTTTGTTAATTCTGAGAGTTGTGGTACTGGTGGATTTGGCTAGATTAGAAGGTTGCCTTAGTTGCAGGTTATCCTGGTGGGTTAGTGATTGGATGACACTTTTTACCATTATGCATAACTAGCTTTTCTTTGATTAGAAATCCTCCTCTGCCATTTTGGGTTTTCTTGGCTTAGACGATTGTCTCCGTTGTTGGGCATTATTGGTTCATAGTTGTCATAACCCAACCCCATAGGCCACAACTGGGGTCCGACCTGGACCCTCTCATGCGTATTTATCAACTACACTTAAGTTGAACCATGTGTGATGTGATATTATATACAAAAACCCCAATAGTTTAAAACTTTTTCATGTACATGTAGCTTCTTTCATTGTATCATATCATGAAAGGGCACGCGAGCCGACAAGGCTACTATAACAAAAACATTCACAACATATCGAATAGGCAACATCGAAACTAACTCACAAACAACCCACATATACATATGTCTACAGACCTCTAAGAATAGTAACAACAACATATGGCGGGACAAGACCCCCGCCGTACCCCTGAATGTACAAATATATACATTAAGTGACCAGCATCAAAATTTAGGCTCCAGAACAGTGAAGCACTTCCGACACAGCTGAGAGGAACTCCTACGCTAATGGATCTCCAGAATAAACATCTGTACCTGCGGGCATGAAACGCAGCCCCCCGAAGAAAGGGGGTCAGTACGATATATGTACTGAGTATGTAAAGCATAACACATCGTAACTAAGATCATAACTGAAATAGGGATGCAGGGGATAAGTATAACAATTAACAAATTATTGTACCTGCACCTTAGGACACGTGATCCTATACACCATCATATACTGTGCCCGGCCCTCTAGTGAACTCAGTGTCATTATCATTACTTCATAATCACATATCATCGTATACGGTATCATACCATCGTATACGGTATCATCTTATCATGTATATCATCGTATCATACCCGGTTCACTACGGGGCTCAGGGTCACAATATATTGCTTTAATCTCATATGCATGCCTACATAAAGTATCCGGCCCTTTAGTGAGGGACTCGGTGAATGGAGTGGTGTACGTCTATAGCGTACCATCATAATATACATATGTACCCGGCCCTCTAAGGAGGGACTCGGTGTTTCTTCCTTATTTCACCACATATACTATCATATTACAGCCGGCCCGGGACTCGGTGAATAATCGTATCGTCATAACATATAACATATATCACACCTCACGTACGGCATCGTCTCCTCATGCGTGGAACTATACACATCCGGCCCGGGATGTGGTGAAAGAAGTAGTAACACTGTGCACGATAACATATCCCGGCCCATCATGGGACTCGAGGAAGGATGGGTTACAGTATACACGAGTAGAGTAGTGAGAAACCATATGCTAGTTCATTATCTAAGACTCAATGAAACAGTCAAGTGAACCATCACCTGAAGACTGGTGGAGTAATTATCCGAGGTATCCCTTTAGATGTCATTAGGGCTTACATCAGTTGGGGCCTCAAGAATCACAGACATGCATCAAAATAATGCCACATAATTTATGCAATCAGAAATATAGTCTATGCAATCAGAAACACAATTTATCTAGTCAAAGACTCAACTCATGCAATCAACGGCATTTATCATTTCAGAGCCTCTAAAAAGAGGAGCTAGCACCTCTACTTACTATTCATTATATAGCAGGCTCGAGAATAGTAGTTTGACTACTTTCAGACTCTTGATGTTCAGGAGTGACTACAAGTCACGAGTTACAATCAGAGCTCATAAATGGAATTACCTCTAAACCTATATCATATACCATTTAACTCAAAATTAAGCCATTCCAAAGGAAAGAAGAAATAGGCTTTACATATACTAATTTTCATCACATAGATGACAAAAAGGCAATGACTCAGCTATTACAGAAGTTCTAATATCAAGAAGTAAACAAGAGTCTCGACTCATACTCAGGGCTTTACGAATGGATTGAATCCCAAATATCATGTACATATCATTCATAACTTATATCTAAGACATGCCAAAAGAAAAGAAGAATAGTTCGACATAGTTATACCAAAACATGCCAAAAGAACTCTTCACATACCTTGTATGGACTTCTCTTAATCACGTCCACATCGTTGTCCTCGAAACCTATTTAACATGGAAGTAATGTAATTATTAACAACCTTGGACTTTTCAGCAACTTAGACTACCCACGAGTATTCATAACATTCATCCCTTCGCTCGCCTTCTCGACTAGTTCCCTAACTAGTTAGGATGTTAACGAAAATCGGGCAGCACCTCCCCTATAATGTGCCCTATCCGAATTCCCAACCATGTCCTTAGCACCTGAATCCAACCAATAATGCAACCAGAAGACCATACATATACATATTACGACCAAAATTACACAATATAAACCCCCAACAATTCACTCGAAACTAAGATACCAAAACTAGAGTTTTTAATCTTTCTTTCGCGAATTCTTTAATTGCAAAGCGGAGGGTCATGTGGCTGAAACCAGAAGCCCCAAAACCTCACTTAGAGAAATTTTAGACCCTGCAACATGCCACAACACAACCAGCAGCAGCCCCCACGCACACAACACCTTATTTCGACAACAACTTAACTATAGCGATTCTAAATTCGTTTATTTTGAACGCCGAACTTTTCAAACCTTTTACCCAACTTCCAGAAGCTCCTAAGGTGTGTAATACACCATAATTTAACATTATAAACTTCAAATTAGAGGGGAAGAACTTACCTTTCCCGAAATTGGCTAGAACTCGCCAAAATCGCGCCTCGGAACTTTTTTTCAGCGTGCTGTAACGTCGTGGCAGCTTGCTGTCCGTTTTTTGCTGCACAAAACTCTAATTTTATACTACTAATACTTCCATATCATCGTGGTATACACTATATAATTAATTTACGGAACGAAATCGGGACTTACCTTATTTTTCTCCCAAGCCGTCACAATTTTCTCCTTAGCTCTTAGGGTTTTCTTTTCTCACGTTGCTGTTGGAAATTTGTGACTTAACTGAAGATTTTTGGATACATATCAACTACTATAGGTGGTCCCAAGGGGTGACACGTGTCATCCCCTAAGGATGACACGTGTCAAGCCATGATTGGCCACCGTGTCATGCTGCGAATTAGGGGCTGCCACGTGGCAGCGGGGTCCACCTACCCCAAGCAGATGCATCACCTACTTGACCCTAAGTAGGTGTATCACCTGCTTGCTTGAGGTGCTGCCACGTGTCGCTCCTCCATTGTCTGCCACGCGTCGTCTTTTTCCCCTCCTCGCGGGTTCGTAATCTCGTCTTACTTTAAGAGCTCATGTAATCCGCACTACGTAAGCTTGATATATCCTTAAGCAACTTAAGTGTATAAGAATCTTAACTTAGTGGCTTACGTAGGTAAATCGAGTCCTACGACTCATTTCTTAGCCTCCAACTCTTTCCAGATTCTTATGACTCTATCTCCGACCTCCCTTCTCGCGAGGTATCACAATCTTCTTTCATTAGAGTTGTCTGATAGTGTCGTAGCTTATCCGGCTCACCTGATAGTGTCTAAGGAACTTAAGAAGACGTTCCGAGCTCAAGAGTGCGGGGTGTAACATCCTTCCCCCTTTTAGAACATTCGTCCCCGAATGTTGAATAAAACTTTCCTTAAGACTTTATACGGATCATAGGGAGATGCCTTTCTACTGGAATGGCATACATTTTCGTCCAAGTAATTAATATACGAGTTCCAAGACTGGGGCTATCCATAGACATCGGGAATAGGTACGGACACTTGTGTTTCATGTCCTTTTCAACCTCCCAGTTTATGTCTTCACGATTCTTATTCCGCCACAGTACCTTGACGGAAGCTATGTCCTTAGTTCGCAACCCTTTTAATCTACTGATTCCGGATGGAGATAGGTTGCCCCTCGTAGGATAACTCCCTGTTACGTGGACCTCCTCCACGGGAAATATTCTGGGAGCGTCATTCCCATTCTTACGGAGCATTGATCTGTGAAAACTGAATGTATTGTTTCAAATAGGACAGTAGGTCCCATTCATAGGCAGCTTTATCTATTCTAAAAATACCCTGCGAAGGATCAATGTATCCCCTTTTTGCTGACTTTAGTCTGCTAATCGATATCTTGTCCCGAAATAAGCTTTACTTCATCAATAATTTAGTGGATCACATCTGGGTCTGTCCTTTAATCGAAGGGCAAAATGTCATACTAAGATTCATCTGGGTTCCTCAATCCCTTTCGAAATGATTTCCAGCAGTTAGCTGTAAATTGAACTTTTCTATCTGAGATAATAGATGTGGGGACTCCGTGAAATCTTATTGTTTCCCTACTATGTCATTTTATAGAACCCTCAGCTGAATATGCCTTTCTAACTGGAGGGGAACAGGTTGATTCTGTCAGCCCATCTACCATAGCCCGTATGAACTCCCAGTTCCTTAGAATGCGAGGTCAGCTCGTACTATAATACATATTAACTGCTTTCCACCTCTGAGTCGAGGTTTCCATTCCCTGAGATAGGTTATCAGACTGCTGATGCTTCTTTTAACTTAAGCTATTGTACAACTCCTCTTAATCTAGCTTGTAATACCTTAGGTATACTATCTTTCTCTTTTACTCAGATCTTTTCTCCAGTTTTCTTACCATACATCATATTGTAATCCTTACATAAACGTGTGTACGGACATAGAGCAGTCTAGAAAATTCCTTAGCGTTGCTATACTAGTGGCTTACCTCCTTTAGTCGAGGTCAAGGCTCCACTATGGCTCTTGTCCTTAATACCGATTATATCTGAATAGTTCTGCCTCGAACCATCTTACACTTTTCCTGCATAGATTCTAAATATGGCAATCACATTGTTATTACTGACTTTCTTTTATCGAGTAATCATTTGACCTCGCTCTTAGTATGCCAATATTCATAAGCTGCACAACTATTCTTGTGCCATTTTCACGAGGTGCGTTGTATTTCAGTCATAATCTTTTCTGCTCTTGGCTTACTCTGTTCTATATGTGTCGTTGTACTAACCCGCTTTTATAATCTCTTTTTGTCATACTTGTTTTGTTCTCTTTCTCACTTCTCAGGGGGTCACCCATCCCAGTGCTACTCTCATTCGAGCACGCTTAACTTCGGAGTTTTGACGGAATCCGGTGCATCAGTTTGGGTATGATCACGTCCATCCCTTATGGGGTCTCGTTTGATGTTTAAGCGTCCCCATTTACATGCGATAGCATCAGTTGATTTTATTTTACGCTTGTACTTCTTTTGTCCACTTCCCCCCTTTTAGGGTGTACCTATGTCATTCTTCGTATATCTTCAGCTATTTACACGCGAATGATTCTATTCCAACATATTTAACGGGCTGTACCATATCTACATCTTCTGTTAAATCATCCCCACATTAGGTTGCCTTTCTAGGAAACCCTAGCACAATCGTAGGGTGCTGTAATATTTGGAATATCTCGAATCGAATCTCATCTAATGATTGATACTCGAGTAGTATCCGTAATTAGTAGTGCACTCAAAGCCACATTCCATTCATCCCAATCAGTAATTAGCGAGGGCTCATAATTGGTAAACATTCCCCACTCGAGTGTACTTATACTTTAATGACTCATGTTTCGACCTTCGTCATTATACTAACTTTATTCCAGTGGATACCACTAATCATTAGAGTGGAGTCACGTGTACACCATACTTCTTTACGCCTCCTGAGCTTGCATCTTTGTCGTGTGCTTTAAGGCTCATTTCTAATCCTGCTTAAAACCATATCAATTTCGTGGTAGTAGGGGCCTTATCTTATTACTTTTTCATCATACTATACTTTCAATTTGTAGTTGTCTTCTTAACACTTCATATCCATCACAATTCTTTATCCCTCGTACTCTTGTCTTAGTCAGACCGTTACTTCCTTCAACCATAACTTGTCATAGTTTATCCCTATGTATCAATTCAGGAGAAGCCTTGCCATATCGTTTTATCCCGATCTATCAGTCTTCTATAAGTCATCTTCCTTGGCTTATAGCTCCTTTCCAACTTCGTTCTACTATATCAATATCGATCTCCTAGTTTCTATTGCCATTAATTCAGCAATTAACTCATTTCTCGAGGTCAGCCATACTTATTTAGTCAAATCTCATCATTGTTGCGAGAACCACGTTTCAAGACATACTATAGCCCTGCAGCTCATTCTCTTTTTATTTCTACGAAAATTTGGGCAGAGTTTCCTCTGTTTGTTTTTACTATCTCAATACCTGCACGCAGAAAATGCCAACAATGCCTCACAGGGCCAACATCATATATATTCCTATCGTATTATATCGCAGCCACACAGGGCGCCTAATACTGATAGCCAACAGAGACATATATAACAAGGTGAAGCCTAGGTCTATTAATACATATACATCCTGAGAGGAGATTAATAATATACCTGGAACTATATTTGACGACACCTCCTGATCCTGTCCACTAGCCAAAGCATCAATGCGGTTCGACGAGTTCCTAGAACTAGAAGGTCTGCCGCGGTCTCTACCATGGCCTGCTGAGGTATGAATATCCTACCTTTTAGGGCACGTAGCCAACGAAGAAGGAACTCCAACAATTGATCCAATAGGTTGAGCTGCATCCCTTAAATTTTTTCTGAACGGACACTCTCTCACCAAATGGCCTTGACGGCCGCAGGCAAAACAAGCACCTGTAGTAAGATGACATTCCCCAAAGTGAGTCTTGCCACAATGAGGACACTGGGGCAAAGGTGGCTTCGACTGACGCGAACCTTTGCTTATTGGTGAACCCGAAACCCTAGAGCTTTGACCGACTCCTGAACATCCCGTGTTATTGAATCTTCCATCTGGGGACTGAAGAGGCACCCTCCAAGCTGGTTGGGTAGGGTATCGACTATACTGGTAAGGCTATCTTCCTTGAGGCTCCCCCAAATCACCAGCCAACTTAGCCTTCTTATGCTGGCCTCTGCCGTAATCTTTATCGGTCGGGCGCTCACTGTATCGCCTCTTTATCCCCAGCCCATGCCTTTGAACCTGCCCTGCCATTAATCTAGTCAATAATTGAACTGCATCCCTCATTGTCCTGTCTTCTGGCCCTAGCTGTGGGGCTAGAGGCCTAGGTACTAGGGCCTCAGGGGCTGCAGCTACTGCTGCTCTAGGCTCCTCTGGGGTGGCGGCGTATTAGAGCTCGCCGACTGGAGCATGATTCCCGGCATAGACTGGGCATGAGCCTTAATAACCCCCAAAGTCTGATGTGTTTCATCCGCTATTGACTTGCCCTTCTGAGCAACTGTCGCTTTCTTTGGAGGCATTGCTGCAAACATAATGGTACATTAGTGAGGGATCATCCTAATAACATAGCTCTACTGCACGATCTTAGATCTGAAAGAAAGTAACATCCTAACTGTCCTGTAGCCTCCTGTCTATAGATATGGTGCACAACACACCGATAAACAAGACTCTACTAGACACGGTCTATAGACACTCCAAGGACGAACTGCTCTGATACCACTTCTGTCACGACCCAACCCCATAGGCCACAACTGGGGTCCGACCTGGACCCTCTTATGCATATTTATCAACTACACTTAAGTTGAACTGTGTGTGATGTGATACTATATACAAAAACCCCAATAGTTTAAAACTTTTTCATGTACATGTAGCCTCTTTCATTTATATCATATCATGAAAGGGCACGCGAGCCGATAAGGCTGCTACGCTGATGGATCTCCAGAATAAACATCTGTACCTGCGGGCATGAAATGCAGCCCCCCGAAGAAAGGGGGTCAGTACGATATATGTACTGAGTATGTAAAGCATAACACATCGTAACTGAGATCATAACTGAAATAGGGATACAGGGGATAAGTATAACAATTAATAAATTACTGTACCTGCACCTTAGGACACGTGATCCTATACACCATCATATACTGTGCCCGACCCTCTAGTGAACTCAGTGTCATTATCATTACTTCATAATCACATATCATCATGTCATAATGCATTTCATTTCATCATATCATCGTATACGGTATCATACCATCGTATACGGTATCATCTTATCATGTATATCATCGTATTATACCCGGTTCACTACGGGGCTCAGGGTCACAATGTATTGCTTTAATCTCATATGCATGTCTACATAAAGTATTCGGCCCTTTAGTGAGGGACTCGGTGAATGGAGTGGTGTACGTCTATAGCGTACCATCATAATATACATATGTACCTGGCCCTCTAAGGAGGGACTTGGTGTTCCTTCCTTATTTCACCACATATACTATCATATTACAGCCGGCCCGGGACTCGGTGAATAATCGTATCGTCATAACATATAACATATATCACACCTCACGTATGGCATCGTCTCCTCGTGCGTGGAACTATACACATCCGGCCTGGGACGCGGTGAAAGAAGTAGTAACACTGTGCACGATAACATATCCCGGCCCATCATGGGACTCAAGGAAGGATGGGTTACAATATGCACGAGTTGAGTAGTGAGAAACCATATGCAACTAAGTCATTATCTAAGACTCAATGAAACAGTCAAGTGAACCATCACCTGAAGACTGGTGGAGTAATTATCCGAGGTATCCCTTTAGATGTCATTAGGGCTTACATCAGTTGGGGCCTCAAGAATCACAGACATGCATCAAAATAATGCCACATAATTTATGCAATCAGAAATATAGTCTATGCAATCAGAAACACAATTTATCTAGTCAAAGACTCAACTCATGCAATCAACGGCATTTATCATTTCAGAGCCTCTAAAAAGAGGAGCTAGCACCTCTACTTACTATTCATTATATAGCAGGCTCGAGAATAGTAGTTTGACTACTTTCAGACTCTTGATGTTCAGGAGTGACTACAAGTCACGAGTTACAATCAGAGCTCATAAATGGAATTACCTCTAAACCTATATCATATACCATTTAACTCAAAATTAAGCCATTCCAAAGGAAAGAAGAAATAGGCTTTACATATACTAATTTTCATCACATAGATGACAAAAAGGCAATGACTCAGCTATTACAGAAGTTCTAATATCAAGAAGTAAACAAGAGTCTCGACTCATACTCAGGGCTTTACGAATGGATTGAATCCCAAATATCATGTACATATCATTCATAACTTATATCTAAGACATGCCAAAAGAAAAGAAGAATAGTTCGACATAGTTATACCAAAACATGCCAAAAGAACTCTTCACATACCTTGTATGGACTTCTCTTAATCACGTCCACATCGTTGTCCTCGAAACCTATTTAACATGGAAGTAATGTAAGTATTAACAACCTTGGACTTTTCAGAAACTTAGACTACCCACGAGTATTCATAACATTCATCCCTTCGCTCGCCTTCTCGACTAGTTCCCTAACTAGTTAGGATGTTAACGAAAATCGGGCAGCACCTCCCCTATAATGTGCCCTATCCGAATTCCCAACCATGTCCTTAGCACCTGCAGCCAACCAACAATGCAACCAGAAGATCATACATATACATATTACGACCAAAATTACACAATATAAACCCCCAATAATTCACTCGAAACTAAGATACCAAAACTAGAGTTTTTAATCTTTCTTTCGCGAATTCTTTAATTGCAAAGCGGAGGGTCATGTGGCTGAAACCAGCAGACCCAAAACCTCACTTAGAGAAATTTTAGACCCTGCAACATGCCACAACACAACCAGCAGCAGCCCCCACGCGCACAACACCTTATTTCGACAACAACTTAACTATAGCGATTCTAAATTCGTTTATTTTGAACGCCGAACTTTTCAAACCTTTTACCCAACTTCCAGAAGCTCCTAAGGTGTGTAATACACCATAATTTAACATCATACACTTCAAATTAGAGGAGAAGAACTTACCTTTCCCGAAATTGGCTAGAACTCGCCAAAATTGCGCCTCGGAACTTTTTTTCAGCGTGCTGTAACGTCGTGGCAGCTTGCTGTCCGTTTTTTGCTGCACCAAAATTTAATTTTATACTACTAATACTTCCATATCATCGTGGTATACGCTATATAATTAATTTACGGAACGAAATCGGGACTTACCTTATTTTTCTCCCAAGCCATCGCAATTTTCTCCTTAGCTCTTAGGGTTTTCTTTTCTCACGTTGCTCCTGGAAATTTGTGACTTAACTGAAGATGTTTGGATACATATCAACTACTATAGGTGGTCCCAAGGGGTGACACGTGTCATCCCCTAAGGATGACACGTGTCAAGCCATGATTGGCCACCGTGTCATGCTGCGAATTAGGGGCTGCCACGTGGCAGCGGGGTCCACCTCCCCCAAGCAGATGCATCACCTACTTGACCCTAAGTAGGTGCATCACCTGCTTGCTTGAGGTGCTGCCACATGTCGCTCCTCCATTGGCTGCCACGCGTCGTCTTTTTCCCCTCCTCGCGGGTTCATAATCTCATCTTACTTTAAGAGACCATGTAATTCGCACTACGTAAGCTTGATATATCCTTAAGCAACTTAAGTGTATAAGACTCTTAACTTAGTGGCTTACGTAGGTAAATCGAGTCCTACGACTTATTTCTTAGCCTCCAACTCTTTCCGGATTCTTATGACTCTATCTCCGACCTCCCTTCTCGCGAGGTATCACAATCTTCTTTCCTTAGAGTTGTTTGATAGTGTCGTAGCTTATCCGGCTCACCTGATAGTGTCTAAGGAACTTAAGAAGACGTTCCGAGCTCAAGAGTGCGGGGTGTAACTATAGTTGAAAAACTGATTGATAAGGTAGTATGTGAATGGAGTTATACCATCTTTAGGTTTGTGGTAGATTCTGCATGTCGATTCCTCCCTATGTATTATTGGTATTTTCAGCCTTTAGTCTGCGGAGTTGAAGTTTGCTCTCGTTTTCCTACCTGGGTGGTTTCTTCGTAGAATTCTTGGTGCTTGGGTTTATTAGTCACTAGGAGGAGTGTGACTAATGGAGTTGTGAGGAAGGTTATGTAGCCTTTAGTGTTATTTTGTTAATCCTAGTTGGCGATCTCTTTCACTCCGCCTTATTCTTATTCTCAGCTATGTTGTGGTACTCCATTCGTTCAACCTTTTGAAATCCTCCTTGTTGAATGTTTTGGTGGCGATTTTGGCTAATTAGGATTTGGAAAGTGTGATCTCTTGTTGCACCTTTTTGTTGTTATGGTTGGTTCTTTGCATTTGGGTTGGTAGTTATTGAGGTCTAGGTTGTGTTACGGAGCTGAAATGATGGTTTGCCTTGGTGAGTTCAGACTTAAGCTTCTATTAGAGAATAAGAAGTTGTTAGAAGGTTCATATATAGTATGGGCTCAAGTGAATTGTGGAAGGTGGGATTTTGTATTTTGTTTAGGATTGAAGTTTTTCTTTTGGCATTTTTGGTATCTGGTAGTGTTTGTGAATGGTAGTAAGTGCCATTGAACCTTAACTGATCGGTTTTCCATGTTTTTGCCACCTATTAGGTTGGATTCCATTGGACTAAGATGGTTGGCTCAGACTTAAGGCGGTAGAGTGATTTGTGGCCACACGATGCCAAATTTTTAAAAGTTTCTATGGTAGAAGTGAGTCACTGGGGTTGAACTCAGTGCAGTCTTTTCATTCGTGAGACAATCATCCTTTGGAGTGGAGTTTTCAGTTCCAGAAAGAGTTTCATCTTGGGTTTTTGGTTTTTAAAGTTGATATTAGGATTTGGGGCTTTTCCCGAGGTATCTCCTTATTTTGATTGTTTTCACCCTTCGATGTTTAAATAAAGTAGGTAATTCCTTCGAGATTGGTATTGTATGATTCAGTAGGCTATTTTCGGATGGCGTTGAAGGTTTTCAAGATAACTAAGGACTGGCAGAACTCCCTCTTTGGCTAGAAGGAAATGGATTTGGACCTTAAGGCAAGTATTTGGAATTTTGAGTTATGGATTGGCCATGGTCCTATATTGCTTATTTCAGTAGTTTTGATGTAGTTTCATCTTCCTTAGAGAAATTTGGTGTTTTCAGTCAAAGTTTAGGCTAAGCGAGTGTGAGTTGGAGCCCAAAAAGGGATTCAGGGTAGCTTTTTAGAGTTGGAAGTGAAGTTGAGGATTTTCGTCTCAGCCTGAGTTCAGCTATGGTGTTGTTCGACCTAAGAGGGTGTCCAAGGTTCAATAGAAGTGTGGGGCCCAGAACCCTCATCCTTTCGTTCCTCCAAGATGTAACTGTACTTTTACTTTTGCGGATAAAAGTTCTTTTAGTAGTGGATGTTGTAATAACCCTCGAGGTCATTACTTTCATCTTCTAACCTTTTCAGTTTTTTGATCTTTCTTGTAGAGACCCCAAGTCATTTGTGACTTGCTAGCACTAATTATTCGGTCGCTTGGTTGTTCATTTGGGTTTTAGGCCAGTTTCTCTATTTTGGAGCTTTACAACTTAAAAAGTTAATTTCAGTCATAAATTTATGTAAACAGCCTCGAAATGGGATTCTAACAGTTCCATTAGCTCCAGAATGGCCAAATTATGCTAATAACATGGTTGGCACGAGTATTGAGGTAATCGGTATGAGTTTAGGGCCATTTGGTGCTTTTGCCTTTGAAATTTAGCTTATGGTTGACTATGGTCAACATTCTTAAAAAATATGATCGGATGAAAATTTTGACAACGCGGTTAACTCTAGAATATCTAGCTTGGTCTATAATTAACCTTCGTTTGCTTCCCGAGACTTTTGGTCTAATCTCGAGACTCATTGTGGAATTTGGCTTAAAATGACACTTGGGTGTGGGACCCACTTTTTACTAAATGACCTCGTATGGGAATTTCAAATGAGGCATTGAGTCCAAAACATCAAATTTAATAGGGTAGTATATCTCGTTTGCGCGCATGGGGTTCTGAATGAATCCCGAGCACCCCATCGGAGATTTTGGACTTTTCCAAAAAGAGGCCTACAACAAGTGCTGGTTCACAAAGTTAAAATTCCCTTTTTGGATTTTTCTCCAACTTCAAAACTGCATAACTTGAGTTCTAGGCTCCAAATTGGGTGGTTCAAATGGCAAATATGTGAGATTTGCTGAGGAGATTGTGTTGGTGAGCTCGGATACTAAGTTGGGGCATTCTACTGAGGTAAAATCTCAATTTTAGCTGCTACATTGGGTATTTTCAAAGTGAATTTTTAAAGAACTTTGGAAAATAATTTCTTGCTCTATATAAACTAGATTTTGGCGATTCAAGGGTCTAACTTCAAGGAAATTTCATGAATAATTTGTTGGTAAGCTTGAAATCTTGAGGGGAGGCTTTATGTGAGGTAAACTCATGGATTTAGATGTTGTTTTTAACATTTTCGAGTTAAGATTACTATGAATTTTGGAGTTCTATTTCCTGATCGTTTTAGCTCTATTTTTCAGTGATTCTTGGGGCTAAATTGTGGGGTTTTCCATGAGGAAATCGTGGTGCAGTTTGTTTTTGTCATCTGAGCTTCGTTTTTGGTAATTCACCATCCCTAAATGATGCCCCTTTACATTTTTCTAGCTTAAGCTTGGGTTTGTGTCGCATGTTTTGTTGGACCTAGTTCTAGTATGTGAATTGTGTTCGTTTTTGGAACATAAGCTTGTGGTAGAGTTAGGGACCTATTTTCGGAGTCAATTTTGTTAGTTATGAAGTGGGTCCCACAATTCTTGATTTTGACTCCAAAATAGGTCCAGCTCTGATTTCAATAATGTAAGTGTCATAACGATCGTATTGACATTGTGATTCTATTGTTGATAGTATGGCAGCATTCAGAGATCATTCAGAAGGAAAAAGCTCTAATTCTGTGAGTTAGAGTTCGTGCGGTCGGCCTACAGGTAGGCCACAGTCTCCCCCATTTGTCTGAGTTCTTTTAGATATCATATAGTATCTATTGCATATGATTTAGGTTGCTATTGGCCAGGTTTAGGGCCTTTTTCCTTTTATCTCATTTTCTTGACTCTGGTTGGACCTTAGAGTAGCGTAGTCTCTTGAGATCCTTTTTTTAGGCTTGTGGTTTCGCTTGCATTATGGTTGGGTGAGATTATCCTTCTTAGGATCGGTATTGATGGCCTTAGGCAAGGGTTGAGCCTTAGATGCTTTAGTTTGTGTTCCAGTTTCCTTATATCTTGGTATATCATCCAATAAGGCTTGTGATGGTTGGTGTAACTTAGTGCTAGTGTTGGAGACCTTTGAGGCTCATCGTAGCCATAGGTTTGGCTTAGCTGTGCTCGTTGGGAGCTGAGATGACATATTATGGCTTAGCTGTTTCTCCTCCTATCTGATTTTGAGTCTTGTCTCGATTGTTTGCTTTTTATTAGCGTTAGGCTTATGATGCCTGCTTATTTATTAATCATTATTGGGCCTGAGGCCGTATTCGGGGAGCAATTGGACCCCAGGCTAGTTCCTTTGCCTTGTTAGTATCTCGTGAATTGATGTACTATTCAGACTGCGTGTACCTGGTTTTAATACTAGTGATGACATGCTTGTATTAATTAAGTATATTCACTCATTTTGTGGTACGATTCTGGATTCTTTATGGATTTTCACTACTATTTTTTAGAAGGTTTTCTCATGCTTTTACTACTTTAAACTGGTTTTTAACGGGAGTTGTACAACCTGGATTACTTGATCACTGGTTTTGAAACTTATGAGGCATCAAGGATGTACTCTTTTTTCTACTTGAGGAATTAGAGGCATCTGGGATGTGCTTAGTTTTACTTAGATAATCGACGTGTCGATGCTCCCAGTTTTACTCTTGCTAGCTAGGCCGATGCCCATGGAGTTTACTGGCTGGCTAGGCGGCCCATTTGCAGGGTGCTCATGGTTTGATGTTACTAGTTTACTGATATTCGATGTGTCGTCGCCCCTTCTAGATGATCTGGCTATAGATTCCTCCAATACCATCGATGGAGATGACTTATATAAGACCATGTTCGGGCCCAAACAGTGTATACGGACTTCCTGCATCCTCCATGGGTCCTTATGGCCGAGAGTACTTGTACTGGATGAGGGAGCAGCATGGGTCTCATCTGGCAGGCCGAGGGACAGGGTGGGTCTATACATTTTAGGTTAAAGGCATTGATTACAGACGTTCCTTTGGGTTACAGATGACACTTTTTGGTTAAAGGCCATGGTTATAGATGACACTTTTGGTTAAAGGCCATGGTTATAGATGACACTATGAATTTTACTATAGACTTGCATTCATTAGCATCGGCTATCACTAGTATACTTGTATGGTGTGGTCCCCCAATTTATTAGAATCGGGGACATGTTTGTCATTATTTGTACCTTTTAGGGAAATAGGCGTCCTGTCGATTATTATTTGATCCTACTTGTACTTACCTTTGGTTGTATTTGTAGTTGTTCTACGAGGTATTTGAGTTGGATTGTGGTTGGTACTTCTTTCTAGGTTCAGTCAGATTAGTTCTTAGGTGATTACGTGGTTAGCATTGCCCGTTGGAACTGTATCCTTGTTTAGTAGACTCCTATGATGTCTTCTTCTTGTTAATAGGTTGTTGGGTTGCATTTCAGATGCGTTCTTCGACTCTGCTCCTTTATCTATTTCTCCAGTCTCTTTGTCTTATTTTCTGTCACTATTTTGATAATTCCTAATTAGTTACTGGTGCAGTATATACCTATTTATATGTTATTTATAATTTCTTTATATGCGGAGCTTAGTCACCCTATGTTTGCTGAGTACCATTCGTTTGGTATTCATACTACATTTCTGCCCCCTGCAGATCATAGTACTAGTTTTCACCGTTGATTTGGACTGGTGCGGAGCAATTTTTGGTTCAGAGATTTGGTGAGCTCCTAGCGTTCGGAGTTGCCGATTTCCATCTATGAGGGACTAGGACTAGTCTTGCTTTCAAAGACTGTCTGTACTTATTTTGTATATTAAAAAATGGCTTGTACTCCTATTTTGATTTAGAGGATCGATTACTTACTGATGTCAGGTCTTGGTGTGGTTTCTTGTTTTTGTTTAGTTGTTCTCTTTCTTCTCATTATTACTTACTTTATGCTTTATTTATTCATCTTCCGCTTGATAGCCCGTTGCCTCTGATTTTGGGTTAAGGGTTAGGCTTACCTGCTGGTGGGTGTTAGCAGGTGCTATCACAACCAGAGAAATTGGGTCGTGACATATTAATATAAAATGAAGTTACTAATTAAATTGAGTGATATCTTTATTAATAAAAACTCAAAAGATTATTATTAATTTTATCAACCAATACAAATAATATTTTTGTAATAGTCGATTTTTTATTTTCATTTTAATTTCTTGTTATGAAATTAACTTTTCACCTATATTTTCGAAAATAAAAGTAATTGATGGAGCATCAATTAATAATATTGAGTCATCTATTATATAAAATCAATATAAAATGGAACACTTCCACTTTTATGGATAATGCACTTTCTTCTTCTTTTTCTTTTTTCCCAAACAAAAAGTATTTTATACATTTATAAGCACCTGATAAAAAAAATGAATTATCCAACTTCTAACTACCATTATTATAAAAAGAAGTTACTAATTTACTTGAATGATATCTTTACTAATAAAAAATCGAAATATTACACTTAGTGAATAATTTGACACCTGCACTACTCAAAACAATTATTTCAAATGCACTAAAATATATAATGTATAACGTATGTTATTAATTTTATGAACCAATACAAAAGATTTTTTTTTGTACTAGTAGACTTTTTATTTTTTATTTCTTTTTAATTTCTTGTCATGAAATTCACTTTCACCTATATTTTTGAGTCATAAATTTCAAAATAGTTTTCAATGTTACACGGTATCAATCACTAATTATAGTCTTGAACAAATTTAATTTAAGAAAATTATACTTTATAAAAGAAATTGAAATAAAATAGGTGCCGAATTTGTTTTTATGAATTTAAAAATTGAGTGCATAAAATCACCTTAGAGGAAATCTGTTGTATGTATCAAGCTTCTCGATATAGATGGCATAGCAAATTTAGCAAACTTTGAGCAAGAAATAAGAATAATGAAATGCAAAATAAAAAGTTTTCAACCAATAAGATGAGAAATCTTAGCCTATAAAGGAATTATACAGATGACATAACATGAATCATTAACATTTAGCAAAAGCAGATACTCAAGGGTATAACAGAAAGGGTGAAATTCGTGCCTTAATGGAGCAATAAATAATAATGAAATGCAAAAATATAAAATTTTCAACTTATTAGAAGAGCAACTTAGCCTATAATGTGTTTTTACTAAGAATACAACACATATAAGTAAGTGTAATCAAGATAAATATTCATCAATATATGATCTCATTAGATAAATTGCTACTATTAAAGAAAACACTTTGAAAATTATGTTGGAGCATTTCCTAAGAACAACTAAATTTAAAATGGTGATTCATGTATGCAATAGTTTGGTAGTGAAATATATATATATATATATATATATATATTATCTCCTATCTTTTAACACATTATTACTCCACATTAATAAAATTAATTATGAATTATAAGGATTGAAGGTAGAAGAATACATGAATATATATTAAAATCTCTAATAAAGAAGGCAATAATAGTGGGAGGTGAAAAGTTGATGAATTGAATAAATATTTTTTTAATTACAAAAAAATAAAATAAACAAATAAATTCATCTTCCATTTGTAACACATTATTTCCACATTAATAAAGTTAATTAAAAAATTATAAAAATTGAAGATGGAAGAATACATGAATTGTAAGATTCCTAGCATTTGAAGGCAATATAGTGTCTAAATGACCTCGATGGATTTACTGTTGGGTCAAGTATATTTTTAAAAGTAATAAAATGAAATGGAAGAAAAGGAGGTTTTCCAAGTGTGTGTGTGTATATATATAGCTGATGATTTACGTAAATAGTATTTTCTGTGATTATATGATGCTCGTTATAATTAGATCTTCTTTTATATCTTTTTGGTTTACGTTATTCTTTATCATAACTTTGTGTTGTATATATTATGGTTTTGGAGAAATTCATCTCATTTTATTTTAATTATTTTTATATTTGTATATTTGTACATTTTTCTGTTAATATTTTCATTGCATATTGTATTTGTTTTGTCCAATAGACCATTTAGCCATTGGATTCTAAATTACTCCCTCTCTTTTATACCATCTATCTTCTATTTCTCTTTCTAAAGCTCCTGGTAATTTATTAAACAATTTCTTTCCTAATTCTTTATTAAAGGTATTTCCACTAATTGTACAATAGTAAAAATAGTCTTTTAAAAAATTCTTTATATAAAACCAATTTGAAATACTTAATTGTTCTAGCTTGATTAAAGCATTTCTTTGTAATATTATTAAATCACTATTTGGGTTTTCTCCTGTGAGTAAATTGTGTATTTTATTTGTGAAATTATAAGGATTTGGTCTCAAACTTATTAAGGCTTGGAACTCATGAGGAAAGTCTGATTTAAATGTTTTCCATATGACTTTTTCAAATTATCTTATGAATATTTTCAAGTATTTATATATTTTTTCAGTATTTGTTTCAGTATATGTTTTTATATAATCTGCAACTACTATTCCTTTCCGCAAATCTATAATTGTATTCCACATTTGTGGATCATGTGCAACTATATTTTATATTTTTTCCTTTATTTCCTCCTTCTTGTAATCTAATAGGTTTTTCTAACGGCATTCTTTTGCCCATTGATTTTAGGTTTTCTGTCTTTATATCTGTATTTGGATCTAACCTATATATTTTTCTTCTAGGTATATTTTCTGTACCAGTTTCAACTGGATGTGAGTAGGGGTTGTTCTCTGGAAAGGACTAGCACTAGAGGAACTAGTTTGTTCCATTAGTTCTTTCTGACTTGTTATAGAATTCATGTCTACGTCTTCACTATCGGAGAAATTGTATATAGAATCAGTATCTTGTGTTCTATATCCTAAATTATCAGCTCTATCTTTACATGCAATAAAATATCTTTTTATGTCGTCAAGATTATTTCTCCTTTTTTACATCCTTTACATTTAAATGTTATGTAACTATTTTCTTCATATTCTATTATGGCTTTTTCTATAGCTTTATCAACTTCATATCCTTTTTGTATTATTTCGATATTCATCAATTCTTTCTATTCTGTTTCTATAATGCTTTTTGTCTCATCATCTAGGTCTCTTTGACTAGTATAATTATAGTCTGTAAAACTTATTGATGTTTCTCCTTTCATGTTAATATACATTAGATGAGATTCAGGTGTTAATACTTTGGGTTTATTAAATTTTTCTAAGTTCCATTCTAAACCTACATATTCTTCTGGATTTATTTTTATTGGTTTTATTAGTTTTATACCTCTATTTCCCATTACTTCAACTACATCATTTACTTTAAGTTTAAACTTCGTATTACTACTTAAAACCATTTTTCCTAAAAATCCTATGCACATTAATAAAGTATTTCCATTATTCATGTCCTTATATCCTTTAGTCTGTATTCCTATTTTAATATTCTTTCCAAATTCTTTTAAATTTATCATAAAGTCTGGACTGATGTAGAATATTCCTGCATTATTAATCATATCTATTTCTGTTAATCCTATTATAGATTTTTTTTAAGTCTGACCATCTATTATCATATAATACAATTAGTATTTTTGTTCCTAAATTTTTTCTAGCTAATCCTTTAATTCCTATAACAATTAAGCCCATATGCATTAACGTCATTCTTGTATTCATTATCCATTTTAAAGATTCTGAATTTACTAAATTTGATGTACCTATGTTGTCTCCTATAGCTAATAATTGTTCTTCTCTATAGTGTCTGTATAAATGGTCATTATTAGAAAAATAATTTGAGTTATATAATGTCTTATGATCTAATAATTTTAACTGATTCTGTTGGAAGATTTGTAAATCCTTGTCTACATCTATTATTTGATTTAATTCTTGATAGTTGTTTGATTGTTTTCTTGATAATATCCTAGATATAAAGTTATTTCTCAGGTTATTTCCTATTCTATTATTCGAAAAACTTACTCTTGGTCTTTCTTCTTCGATGGTTCTTCTTGAGCTACTTGAAAGAAAGTTCATTTTTGTTGTCTTCTAGTTACCTTTGATCTTTCTTTTTGTGGAGTTATTTCAAATTTTTCTAATTAAGTAATTAATTTGTCTATTTCAATATTTTTAGATGTTGCCTTTTCGGTTCTCTTGTCTTTAATTAATTTTTTTATATTTGTATTCAATTCCAATAGTAAGGCTATTATGGTATTATTTTATTTTACTATAATTTTGTTTGAAACATTTGTTGGTTGATAATTTAAAAGGCATACTGGTTCTGTCTGGAACTTGGTTGTGAAATTTATTGCCTTTTTATATATTAAATGGTCTTCGTGTTTCATGAAAGTGAAATTTCTTCTAACTTTTGAATTATTCTTTTTAATTCACGTATATCACTAGTTATCACTTCTACCTGTCCAATTATTTTTTTTACTAATTGGGTAGTTTTAATTTCTAATTCGTTAGGCTTTTCTATAATTGTCTTAATTAATTTTTCTATTTCAACTTTTGTAGGTATTTTTTCTAAATTAAATCTAGTATTTAAATACTGAAGTTTTTTTTTTTTATCTATTTCTAGTTCTTGTGATTTTAAAAAATCAAAATGTTGTTCTAATTTTTCTAGTATCTTTTTCTACTTATGTAGGGTGGTCTCTACTACTTCTAAAAATCTTATTATATTTTTATCTTTTTCTTGGACCTTATCACTAAAATTTATTACTAAATCTATTAAAGTATTATAATGTCTGTCTTCTGAGTGTAATATATGTTCTTCTTTACTGAAATTATACTTTATAACTGTATTTTCTGTTAATGTTCTATATTTCGTTTCAGGAAAAATTCTTCAATCTAAATATTATAAATATTTTAAGGAATCTATTTTTATTTTTTTATCCTAACGAAACGGTTATTTTACAGTGTCTCTTATTATCATCTATTCTTTCGTTGCAATAGTTTATATCTTGTTCAATATTAAATAATTCCCAACATAAGTCATTTTTTTTTGTTTTTCAAGTAACGGTGTATAGATTGTTGCTTTATTTATTTCCTTTTCTACCGATAGTAAATATTGTCTTAAAGTTCTTTCTATACGTCTTAATTCTCTTTTATATTTTAATTTTTAATAAAGCCAGCTATATTTTAATCTTATTCTTCTAACAAATTCAAGGGGCATCTATTTTATCCTAAAGGGATTGTCTGAATTCTCCTTTGGTAGTACCTTATTCTCCACTTAGAATTTTCTATATCTCTTTCAAGATGATTTAATTCTTGTCTTAAATTAGCTTATCTTATTTTAAGGGCACTTTGTTCTAAGGATGTGTTACTAATCAAGTCTTCTTGTACTGCTTTTAGATAGTTTTGAAGATTGACCTCTGTCTTTGTTAATTCATACGTATGATGTAATTCTTCTAGAACCACTGATGAAGTTGTCTTAGTCGTTGGAATAATGGAATATTTTTCATAAATTTATCCTAACGCCACGTAGTGATTGTTAACCCAATCTCTTTGGAATGTTATTCTTCTATTATATTGTTCAATATCACTTTCTAGACTTTGTAACTCCCACTTAATAGCACTTTTGAATTTCGGATCAACAAATTGTTGTTTACCATGGGAATATAGGCGAACTAATATATCTATAGTTTCTACTATTTTTAAATATAACATTAAAGCTTTTAGTATGTCATGTGAAGTTTGTCTGCTTTTTATTTCCCTATTTAGATACCAATATTTTGTTCTTATAGGTTGAGCAAAGGTTGTTTTTTCATGTATTTTGTCTAAATTTAAGTTGTATAATTAATTTATATTTTAGTCTTGATACTAACGTAATTAAATGATCAAATCTTTTATTATCTTCTTTTGTATGGTTTAATACTTTATATTCCCAATATAAACTTTATAAGTCCTTTTTTGTTTTTAAATATGTCATTCAATATGTAATTCCCAAAGACTTGTCGCTCTGATAAGACAGACATGTTAGGAAATATAGAAATGATAGAAATTACAAGAATAAATTAGAATGTTTTACTTGTGGAAGAATAGAACACGTAGCAAGTATATGTCCAAAAAGTAATAATAGTAGAACTAGAAATTCTCAACTAATAGAAGATTTTAAAGAAACTTTACTAAATGTAGATGAATATATGTCTGATAATGAAAGTATATATTCCATTATGAGTATAGAAGTAGAGGGAAGAACTCAATTGGATTCATCTGATTCTGAAAGAGATGATTTAGTTAACGAAATAGGATTAGAAATAAATGGATTAGAATTAGATGATTTATAAATTAGTACTATGATGAATATTATGCAAGACTGTAATCATGACTTTGAACGGTAAAAAAGAATAGATAGTAATCAATATAGTGTATGTAAATGCTACCCTAGTAAAATAAGCATAGCTAAATTGTAAGAAATGTTATATGGAAGCTTGTATTAGTTTCATAGAAAATAAACTAAAAGTAAATATTATTAAAAATACAAGAACATGCACAAGTAGGTAATCAAACTACTAATTTGAGGATAATAACATTATAAACTCGTGTAAATGAGCTAGAACAAAGATTAGTATTATTAGAAAAAGGAAAAGAAGAAGAGGTATCTACATAGGGAACGATACATTTAGAAAATCAGAATCATGAAGCAATAGAAGAAACAGAATTAAAGAACTTAGAAGGACAAAGTCCTAGTTTAATATGTAATATAGATAAAAAATTTGGTACAATAAAAATATTAGCGAGAATTAGAATAAAAGATATAGAAATAGAAACATTGTCTTTAGTAGAAACTGGATATTCAAGTTGCCTAATAAATAAGAAAATAGTATCACAAGATTTATTAAAACTTTTGCCTAAATCAATTGCAGCAATGCAAATGGATGGATCCCATAATATATATGAATACTATATAGATAAAGGAAAAGTTAGTTTTATAAATACATGTCGCGAATTTTATAAACCAACATATACTATGCATAGGATATTAGTAAGAGACTTAAATATACAAACAGATTTAGTAATACAATTACAATTTATGTTACAAAATAACGGAAGTTGTTTAATATCAAGAGATGGAGTAAGTTTCTTCAAAAAGGCTACTCATACACTTGTACAAACCACTAAATTAAAAAAAAGGAAGATACGCTATAGACAATGAAATAACTGATATATCCTCTACACCCTCAACATCAGCTCAAAACCACTGTCATGATGTGACGACTGTGCTAAAGGTGATAGTTGTTGTCAAAATAAAATTTTATATGAAGAAGAAGAAGTAAATTATGAGGAAGATGAAACATTAGAAAAAAACTATACATTAATAAATATAGAAATTGAATTTTATAATTTTCAAACAGGAATAGATAGAATAGGAAAGATGAAAAGTCCCAAAGATTTAGATAATATAGTACAAATATTGGATGAAATGGAAATCATAGGAGAACAACTCTTAATATATTGGGGCGCTAATAAAATAATGTGTAAATTAGATATTATAAATTCAGAATATACAATAAAGACAACAGTTATAGAAGCAAGTAATCAAGATATAAAAGAATTTAGTACACATAATAAAGAATTATTAAAACTAGGAGTAATTAAAAAATCTACCTCTAAACATAGATTTTCTGCCTTTATGGTAAGAAATCATAGTGAACAGATTAGAGGAAAAGCTAGAATGCTAATAAATTATAAAAGATTAAAACCACTATTCGGGTCTTATACATATATATATATATATATATGCATTAATATATTCAATAAGGGTATTATGGAGTTTTCCTCTATTTTTAGTAGGAAATAAATCTAGACAGTTTTTGGACTACATTCCTAATCTATATAATGCCCAAAACCCGCAAATTCTTCTCACTCTCTCCCAATCCTTCTACTACAAAACCTTCTCTCTACAAAAAGACTCTCAAAACCTCCATTGAAGAGCAAGCTAGTATCCTCTCAAAAATCTCCATTTGATCTTCAATTTTTCTCAAGCAATTTACTCAAGGTATGTGGGTTTCATCCATGGGTACCTTTCACCCATGGAGTTCTAATAATTCTTCGAATCTTTCATGAATTTCAATTACATCTTTAAATCTTCTCAATTTCAATTTCAATTGCATGGACTATGATGTATCTTGGAAATTCAAACTTAATTTTGGCATAAATTGATAAGTAAGTGCTTGAGATTGGTAGGTTCTTCATACATAATCATTATATTTCTAATTAGGGCTTAGGATCTCATTATTGGGGATGTAAACTCATGAAATATGATGAAAAATCTGGAAATATTCTGGGAAACCATGGGGCGATATGCCACCATAGCTCCAGAACAACCCCTCTGAAGTTTAGAGGTTGGGGCGGTGCGCCAGCAGTGCGCCACCGCCCTGATGCTTTCCTATGTTATCCCTTTTTACGTATTTGAGCCCTAACGCTCATCAACTACTCTTTCAAGTGCATGAATTACGTTTCATTTATGGTTTAAACTCTCATCTAAGCAAGAACTGCTACTAGATTACATAATGTTATCTTAATTTTCAAAGATTCATGCATAACAATTTCATTCAAGTATGACTATTCAAGTGAAATTTCAAGTATGTTCTAAACATGAGTTTCATGCAATCTTATGAAAAAGAGTGCCTTAGGATCCTTGATGAGGACGGTGACCTAAGACTCTAGTGATCTTATATGGAAAGAATGAGTAATGATTGAAGGCATGCACCCACATTATATGATGTTGAACTTAATAAAAAAGGTGACTCATGATCCTTCATGGGTGACTTGAGGTCCTTAAGGAGCTATTCATATGAACATGTTATAAAGTATGAATATGAATAGCTATGATTTATTCAAGTATGATCTATTACCATGATTATGATTATGATATGTATTCCTTGGATTGATATACTTAGCACCGAGAGGACTTTGAGGTGGGAGCTTGACCTAAGCCTTAGTAGCAACCTCTAGTCCCTTAAACTACGTCGCCACCATAGGTTGCCTTTATGGCCTAGTTAGTGGATCCACATATAGCACTTAATGATAACAATGATTCGATGGAGTCTACCTTGGCAAGTAGTCTCCCCCCCTTCTCGATATGGGGATCATCGTATTCCATCTTATAGCTCCCATGGTATTAATGTAGGTTACGGTGATTTCCCACATATGTATACTCTCTTTGATGTTCTTGATGATCTCAATTATGTCTCTTAATGCTTTGATCATTACGATTTCTCTCATGACCTTACTTATCATTTTCTATATCATGTTATTATTTTGATCATTGTATCTTATTCTTTACGTTTTATGGCATGCCTACATACTTAGTACATTCAAACATACTAACACATACTTTATTGCCTAAATTGTATCATAATCCAGGGGTCGAAGATCATATCCATCCTTCTACACGTGGCTAGTTGAGTTGTTATCCAATGAAGATTGGTGAGTCCTCATCTTATCAAGGGCGAGTTATGAGTTTGTTCCTTTCTAAAGACTTTCGTTACTTTGAAATGAGGGTGAGTTAGAAACATGTCTTAGCCCCCGCCCATCTTGATAAGTAGAGGCATTGTTGGATAAATTATGTAGAACCTATGTTGTCATACTCTTATACTTTTATGACCCATGTGTTAAGATTTTCTTATGTCATTTCCGCTTTACTTTACCTTTGCATGCTTATGATATGTCAAGAAGCTTGGTTGGGGTCCCTTTAGGGTTTCGATCACCATGTCACAGCTTTTCCCTAGTTTAGGTCATAACAAACTTAGTATCATAGCACAAGGTTTAAGAGTGTCGTAGGGAGTTCAACATGCCGCATCAAGTAGATTCTTATTCATGGGTGTGAAGCACGCCACATCTATGAATAGGAGGCTATAAGGCGTTTTTAGGAAATTCTCACTTCTTTCATGATCTAAGTCGTGCGATAGAGTGTACAATATGACCTCCTCTCCTTAAATAAAAATGGAGGTCATAGAGAGGTTTCATATTCCTTTGTATATGTTTGTCCTCTATTATTATATATTAATTTAAAAGGTCTATCAAGAAAAGATTTTAAAAAAATAAATCTAAATATTCAAATAATGTCTTTGAATTTAAATCAAAGAGATGACCAAAAGTAAATCCTCTATCATGTTATGTTAACGAACGACAAGATCCCTCCTTGTTGGTAATTAGTTTTTGCTTATGAAATAGTAAAATTCCTGCATGTTCCATTCTAATTGGAACCAAACAATAAGATCACTACTCTATATGTATTTATAAGTAATTTTTGTACAAAAATACTCTTATTGAAGAAGTGTATGTCTATATAATTTTTTAACTGTCTTTTTGGTTGGCGATCAAGTGGTGTATCTCCATACTTGAAAAAGATATAGTGTGTTTTGTATAATGGAAAATGTTTTTCATGGAAAAAAATTTCTTTAAAATATTACCAAAAAAGTGACTTTCTTATTTATTTTCTTGTGTTCGGTATTGATGTTGTCACAATTCGAAATATCAAGTCATGATAGCACATACTACATCTCACCAATAGATAAGCAGAACCCATAGCCCAAAATTAGAAGCAACAAGCTATCACGCGAAAGAGAAGAATGTGGAAGATAAAAGACAATTATCAGAATAAAAGAAAGCGAGAAAATCAATGATACATAAAATATCTCCAATACTTGGTATTAGTCGGTAGATGAGCCTCTAATAAAAATAGGAGTACAAGGTATATACAAATATACACAAAACCATCTCTGAATGCAAAATAAAGTCTAGTCCTAGTCAAAACAGAGGGACATTGGCAATTCAAAATGTCAGGAGCTCACTCAGGTCTCCAAATCCAAAAGTTGTTCCACACGAACCACACGTCAACAACGAGAACTTGTTCTATGATCTAAAGGGTGCAAAAGTATAGTATGAGTACCAACAAGCTGTAATCAGTAGATATAGACCAACTGAACTCCAGAGACAAAGAAAATATAAATAACAGGTAAGTAAGGAATGTATAGTATAAACAACTGAATAAGAGATATCGTGCAATAAAATTTAACAAAGACAAAGGGATAGGATAAAAGAAGCAAGTAACCAAGAGAAGGGAACATACCTGGAGGCTGTAGCCTAAAAATTAATCACTATAAGAGTCCACTATGAAAGTCAACTTCCATAGATAAACATCGGCACTTATCATGATACCCAAAAAGCCAATCCAACCAGACCTAATGAGGAAGCACTAATGTATAGGCAAGTCCAAGCCATTACCAACTATCCAACCAACACAAGATACATGATTATAGTCAAACAATAACCTAACTGGACCCCCATAAGCATGAAAGGTACACAACAACAAACATAACCTAACCAACCCCCTCAAAAAACTGATGGATGCAAACAACAATCAATTGTACTGGTGATAGGTGATGCGCATGAATGCAAGTAATGCAATAGAAGCCAATGGTGCAAACAGTACCCAATGCCATACAACCAAGTATATACACCTACCTCTTGCCCCCCGACATGCTAGGTAGGACCTACGGGGATACCCCTCCTCCTGTTAGATGTGTCATATGGACAGAGGGACCCATAGAGGACTTGAAAAGTCCGTATATACTGTCTGATCCCAATACAGGAATTTAATAACATATCCATCATAGTACCAGATCTTCTCTGTTATGGTACCAAAGATATATGTAACCAAGTCAATATAAAAAGGGTTGGCATCGTTCCCGACCTACCAAGTAAAAAGTGAGTACATCCTCGATGCCTCTTTTGTCTCAAAGATTTATTTATCAATGTAATAAAGGTGGTATGACTCCCGTCAAAACCAATATTCAGAGTAAAAGTGTAAAATCATACTTTCTCAGAAAATAATAGTGAAAATTCAATGCATGTATCGAGATTGTACCACAAAACACATGAAATTGAGTATTAATGCAATGTATGACATCAGCAACATCCCAACAATAGCATTTTATAAACCCTAAAGCACATAATCAACATCACCGATCTCCTAGAGCATAGAGAACTAACCTAAAATCCAGTTGGTCCTCGACCAAGGCCTCGTCCCCAACAATATACCAACATATGTAATAATAACATCATAACAAGATCACCATAACTCAGGAAATAAAGAGATTTACAAAGAATCGATAACTAAAAGGGTAATTCAATAATCTAAGGCTTAATTTGAAAGTTCTACTCAAGTGACATCAGAGCATAGCTAATGACAACCTATGGCTATGACAAGAAACTAAGGTTCCATGCACTAGCTGAGGGTACCAAACCAAGCAATTACTACAAGGAGCAACAAAATTAGCTAAAGGATCATTAAAACGCATTATAAGGCACGTAGGTCACAAACTATACTAAAACCCTCAAAAACCAACTCTAAAGGGAATAACAACACTAAACTAAGTTGTAAACACAAAACTAGCCTAAGCTATGGATTTTGCAACCCATGACTAGTTGGAGGCTCCTACGAGAGTTAAGAAAATAGAAATAACGAAAGATTTATAAGTTGTAAGCACAGAACTAGCCTAAGCTTCAACACCTCTAAATTGAAGCCTTTCTTTTTCGATCAACCTCTAAATGATGTCACGCTATCATATAAATGATCATAATGTAAATATAGATATTTTGACACCTAATTTGCAATAATTAAAAATCAGCCCAAAAATGAGTCAGAAACGGTATTATGGGGTCCATATCAGGAATCCCAGAATTGACTCCATCAAATGGTCCCGTTCATCTTAGAAACTTGTTACCCAAAAATAGACACAATTTGAGCGCTAAAACAAGCTAAAGTAGACCATGTAATATCAAAACAAATAATTCACCATTAAAGAGGTATGAGAGGTTCTTTAGGAAAATAAATTACCTCCAATACGAGTCCCCCCCCTCCACAGTTCCGATGATCCCAATATGAACCATTGGAAATTCTTGGTGAATAACGACAAGAATCATCTCAATCGGAGCTCCCTAGACTAAAATATTGAAGTTTAAATATGTGGAAGAGGTGTGATTTTTGGGATTGGTCTTATTTAAAAGACTAGTGAAATGAATTTCATGAACGTGGTCCCATCATTGCGATGGTAGTGGTCAATAAAGTTAAGGTTAACCCTGACCCTTCTTCACAAACTCAGGAGACCTTCCACGAACACATAGGGTCAAGGCCTTTTCTCTCAGGGGATGTGGAGCTGAGCCCGCGAACATGGTGACCAAAACTCTTAGACTCTAAGAACACGGATCCAAGAACGCGAATGTAAAGAACATCTTGAGGTGAACCAACAAAAGCTACACCAGCTCAAGATGGACCTGGCAATAATTCTTCGATGGGGGCTCAGGATTTATTTAGAACCCCGTGCATGTAAATAAATTATGCTTCCCTACTAAACTCTAAATTTTAGACACAATGGTGTTTTTGAAACTTCCAATGGGGGTCTTCTCGACAAAAAATGGGTCTCACACCCGAGGCTCTATTTAAACCATAAGCCATAAGATTTCTCAAAATGATTTTGAAAGTCTCGAGACCTAAAGCAAGTGTGCTTCTAGACCAAACATGATGTTTTAGAGCTAATGGAACCATAATAATTATATTCTAAGGTTGTTTACCTGAAATTTTGACCGAAGTCAGCCATTCAAACATCAAAAGCTCCAAAATAGGAAAATTTCCACAAAACCCAAATGAATGACTAGGTGAAAATTGTTAGTCCCAACAAGTCATAAATGACTTGGGATCTCTATAGGAAATCTCTACACGCTAAAAATATTGGAAAATAGAGGAAATGACTTGGAGGGTCATTACAACATCTACTACTAAACAGAATTTCATCCTTGAAAATCAACGGAAAGAACAAGCCTAAAGGCTCAAAAAACTAAGGGTATTGGGCAAGCTTGCACTGCCAGACCTCTAGATACCCTCTAAGATCAAACAATGTCATTCATAACACAAACTAGAAGAGTACTCTCTAATTCAGTTAATCGCTCAAAAACTCAAACTAACTACCAATTTCTTCCCTTGATTCCATCTCTCTCCCAACTGAACCAAACTCGACTGAATGCACTAGATTCAACCGGGATTATACCAATACCATTGAATTATGAGAACCCATAACAATGCAAGATGTGAACAAACCCACAAGTAGGATTATCTCTTTTATGCTCCAAGCCTAATATTTCTTAGTCATCAGGAGCATCATATCTATCTTGAGCCATACTAAACCTCTTCAGAACCATATAAACCCTGCCCATATAATAACATTATTGCAACCCTCGAAAGAGTGATATGGTCTACTTGAACATCAAAGAGTGGCAAAGGACAATATAAGCAACTCAACCTAGGGAGAAGCCCAATATCCAGCTCCAATGACTCGTGAAACCAACAATCTAAGATGAAATTCAACCTTCTGAAATTGAACATGCTACTCCAAAGAATGATCATTCCATCTGTGAAAAAACTACACTAAGCTCAACTCCACTAATTTGCTTCTACTAAGGAAACTTCTAGAAAACTCACTAGGTACCCGCGAACTACTCCTCAAGTGCAAGTCTGAGATGACCACCTTATTCTAAAGAAAACTAAGCTGGTAGGTAGTGTTGAAGAGTAATCAACCTGTCAATAGTTCCCCAAATAGATACAACCCCCCCTCCCTCGACGAATACCATAAGTTAATCACAATGTCAAAACCTAACCTCACATCCTATAACAAGTAGATAGCCACTAATTTTATAAATTACTTTGACATCCATCCCGAGATGGACCTTCTAAGCAGATTTCCATTCTTCAATGGATGATGAATTCTAGGACCCATCATTGAATGCCATAACACAAACCATATCAAATGTCTAACCTCGTGAACCATCGACACAACCATTATTGTACACAAGAAAAACCAAGTCCTAACGATGAATCACCATGACTGAGACTAGTCCTTCTCTCAATGTAGGTGTAAGACCCTATAAGTTGGAAAGTCTGAAAATGGAGTTTAAAAGAGTATCTCAAAAAATTACAACTTTGTGTCCCATAATAGAGCCCATCACGGGCCGTATAAAGGACCATGAGCTGTGGAATTGCCCCATGGTGGAGTATTGGGAAATGTGGAAATAAGAGGGGAGTTTCACGGATCATAAAAGGAACCATCGCCTGTGAAGGTATCTCGTGGAAGTGATAGAACACATAGGAATATCAAGTAAAGTTCACGATCGGGTTCACGTCCTGTAGTAATGTTCATGGACAGTAGTGGCCTCCTTGTAACTCAGCTCTATGGACTATGGTTCCTCCCATCAAAGGTTTCTATGTTAGCCTTGGCCAAGTCAGTTCATGTGAGTGAAGACATGAACGTATTTCAAATACTCAACTCATCAACATCATCAAGATCTGATCAAATATGTATATATAAAGACTCACTAGGATCATAAATGCATCAAGATACTCAAATCATATAAACATTCAGACTCACTCAAGGATCAATTCGACTCAAACATGATGTAGGGAATGTGGACAAATATATTCCAGCGTTCTAATAAGCCTTATATACATGGAAATTGAAGAACAATCAAAACTCGAAGACCTCACTTGAAAATCTTGAACCTTAGATGTTTCTCCTCTCCGATCCTTGCTCTCAAATAATTCTAAATATTAATAAGAGTTTAGGCATATAGGGTACTGATAAGCGACTCAAAATAGCCCCAAAAAGTCAGGGTTTTAGTTTGGAAAGGGTGGAAAAAGACCAAACTATCCTTCACTAAAATTGATTTTCGGCCGTCTACGGGTCCTTCTATGGATTGTAGAAACTTCTACGTATCGTAAAAAACCAATCATCAAAACTATGGATCAAAATTGGACCTCACTAGTTTAAGGTGTTTTGGGTCTACAACCAAGTTTCTACGGGTCGTAGACTTTTCTACTAATGTAGAAAGCAATCGTAGGATTCTATGGGGATTGGGCTTGGTGACTTTGTACCTCTTTTGTACGGGTAGTAAGACCCATTCCTAGGGACTTTATGGATATTTAAGTAGCTACTAGAATGTGACACTAAAGTCTACGATTAGTTCTTACAAGATGTAAGAATTTATACTGGTCATAGAAAGCATACGTATAAAAAACCTTGCAGACTGAAATTTTATTAAGTGTCAAGGGACTCTACGACTCATAGAAAACTCTACTGGTTATAGAGTTGAGTCATTACTATTTATGATCTGGCTGCCTCTAGTTAAAGGATCATAACATTTTACTCAAAACTCGAAATGAGGCAAAATTGGTGGAGTTGAAAAGAGGACTGAAAGACCTCTAATTTTATAGGTCATGAGCCATCTAATTCTTTAGATCTCATTTGAAAATCTTGAACCTTAGTTCTTTCTCCTCTCCAATCCTTGCTCTCAAATAATTCTAAATATTAATAACAATTTCGGCGTATAGGGTACTGATAAGAGACTCAAAATAGCCCCAAAATGTCAGGGTTTTAGTTTGGAAAGGGTGGGAAAAGACCAAACTATCCTTCACTAAAATTGATTTCCGGCCGTCTACGGGTCCTTCTATGGATCGTAGAAACTTCTACGTATCATAGAAGACCAATCATCAAAACTATGGCTCAAAATTGGACCGCACTGGTTTAAGGTGTTTTGGGTCTACAACCAAGTTTCTATGGGTCGTATACTTTTCTACTAATCGTAGAAAGCAATCATAGGATTCTATGGAGATTGGGCTTGGGGCCTTTGTACCTTTTTTGTATGGGTAGTAAGACCCATTCCTAGGAACTTTATGGACATTTCAGTAGCTATTGGAATGTGATACTAAAGTCTATGATTAGTTCTTACAAGTTGTAAGAACTTATATTGGTAATAGAAAGCACTCGTATAAAGAACCTTGCAGACTGGAATTTGACTAAGTGTCAAGGGACTCTACGACTCATAGAAAACTCTACTGTTCATAGAGTTGAGTCATTACTATTTATGATCTGGCTACCTCTAGTTAAACGATCATATCATTTTACTCAAAACTCGAAATGAGGCAAACTTGGTAGAGTTGGAAAGAGGACTGAAAGACCTCTAATTTTATAGGTCATGAGCCATCTAATTCTTTATATTCTAGGAGATATGATGATTTTAAGTTGACCCAAGTAAAATCTTTTACCGAAACTCAATTGGTAAGGAAGCTTTCAACTCAACTTTGTGCTAGGGGATCCTTATGACCTTAATTCATCTCCAAATCTATTCTCATATTAAAGAATTAACCTCCACATATGCAAATAATTATGAATCATCCCGTACAGCCCCATACACATATGAAGGATGGCTCGGTCTTAGATTAAAAAAATTGGGGTGTTACAATAGCTAAATACCTTAGGCCGAAATGGAAGGAAAGAGATAAGGATATTCTTGCATTTCCCATGTATCACTTTCAACTTTTTGGTTCCTCTACAAGACTTTAATGGATGTAATTTCCTTTCTTCTTGTCACGACCCGACCAAGGGCCTAGTCGTAACATGGAGATTGAAACCCTGAAGGGCTCCAACTAAGTCTCTTGTACATATCATAAGCATTTATAAGGTAAAGCAAACGAGAAAACATCATAAGAGAGTCTAAACTAGGAATAGAAATTTAAGAATGTCACAAGACAACATAAACTCGAAACCTTTGTACAACTAGATTCCTCTACTCATAAATATGGACGGGGGCTAAGACAAGTCCCTAGCACACCCTCAATATGAAACATAGCAAAAGTATTTAAAAATAATAACTAACTCGATAACTAGTCTCCGATAAATAAGGACTCACCACAACTACCATTGGATAGGAAAGCTTAACTAGTCACGTAGATGAGTATGATCTTCAACATCAATCCCTACATTATGAGACAATATAGGCAAAAAGTATGCATTAGTACGTTGGAATGTACTAAGTATGTGGGCATGACATGCAACGTAAATCATGGAAGGCAATTGTCAAGTAAAACACATGTTAAGATTAGATAAGTAAAGTCATGAGAAAATCATATTGACCAAAGCATTTGAAAAGAATAATTTAAAATCATAGCATACATTAGAGATCATGCATATGTGGGATAGGAACCATAACCGATAATAAAACCATGCGAACTATAAAATAGAATCCCATTGTCTCCCCATACATAGAAGAAAAAGGGGAATCTACTTGCCAAGGTAGACTCTACCCCGCTAAGCGGATCATGCATATGCTATATATGGACCCACTAGCTAGGCAATGAAGGCAATCCTACGGTGGCACGTAGTTATGAGACAAAACCCTTTATATAAGGACCCCGGATTTTGAGCCCCCACCTCAATTCCACATTTGGTGCTAAATCAAATCATACGGAATACATACATAGCATAAAAATATAATTACATATATCATAGTCATGATCATAGGTTTGAAATTATGGAGTACCTCATTTTCATAACATACTTGTACTGTAAGAATTTTCCTTTCATCATTACAATCATACTTACATAGACATAATTCATACTTGGAGATTCATGATCATAGCTTATACTTGAAATTAGGGTAAGACATGAATGCATGATCAATTGAATTGAAAATTATGAAATTAACTTGAAAACATGAATGATCATAAACTTTGTTTCAGCCCATACACAATTCATATAGATAATATCATTAGGAAGTATAATTGAAAATACTCATAATTTTCATCATGAACCCTAGAAATCAAAATAGAAAAATTCATGAAAAAACTCTTCAATTTAATACAATAACCATCAATTTATATCAAAATAGACTCATGATCATACTTTGAATTATAATTCATACAATAGGAATAGAGATCATAATACCCATAAAATACCATACTTTAATTTGATAGAAAACCTTGAGAAATTTATTGGACTTCATGGATGAAAGAATCCATGAATCAATACCTACATACCTTAAGTGACAACACCAAATAATTTGGAAGAACTTGAGATTTTTGATGGATAGCTTGAGTGAATTTACTTGAAATCTTCAATGGAGTCCTTGAGAGTCTTTTGTAGAGAGAAATATTTGAGTAGGTGAATTGTAGAAGAATGAATAGAATTAGAGGTTTATGTTAATTTATAGAGTTGAATTAGGTCCAAAAAATGTCTAGGTTCATTAGCTAACAATTTAGAAAAAGTCTAAAACACCCTTACTAAAAATCCAAATCGGCCAGAAAATCCTTGCCAGGTCCACGACACAAACTTGTCGCGGACCTTTCTATTTTGTGCAGTTTTTTGAGAAATCTATCTTTTGATCTATGGGTCCTAAAAATCCACTGAAACTATTTTCCTGCATGTTTTGACCCCCTGATCGATATTCCGAACTCAGATTTTCCAAGAAGATTAAGGATAATGCATTATATGAGCGGCCTATTCCCAAAGCATTCTTAAGGCACTTGTGAGCATTTTGAGGGATGTTACACTTCTCAAACTTTTAATTTTATGGTCCAAAATTTTAACCAAAACCACCTTATAAGCTAAGTTTTATTCAACACTCACACTACCCAAAGGTACAATGGCTTGGGGATCACCAACACATTTTCTCAACATTGATACATGGAATACCGGATGAACAAGGCTAACTCCAATGGAAAATGAAGCTCATAAGTTACCTTACTAATACACTTTAGGATCCTATACTGGCCTACATACTAGGGACTAAGCTTCCCCTTCTTTTTGAAAAGAATTACCCCATTCATGGACGAAATCTTCAAGTAAAACCAATTTTTCACATCGAATTCATGTTCTCTCCTTCTAAAATTTGAATAGGACTTTTGATGACTTCGGACAACCCTTAACCTTTATCGAATAAGTTTGAACTTTTTCAAGGCCTCAAACACTAACTTGGGCCCTAACAAGGCACCCTCTCCCATTTCAAACCATCCAATAGGTGATCAACATCTTCTCACATACAAGGCTTAAAAATGTCATCCTGATGCTCGAATGATAACTATTATTGTGTGTAAACTCAATGGTAGGTGATTATCCTAACTTCCTTTGAAATCAAGCAAATAAGCCCTCAACATGTCTTTCAGAGTTTGGATCATTCTCTTGGCTTGTCCATTGGTTTGAGGGTGAAATGCGGTACTTGGTTTAACTTTGGTGCCAAGACCCTTTTGAAAGGATTTCCAAAGTGAGAAGTGAATTGAGTAACATGATCTGAAATGCTGGAAAATGGGAGACCATATAACTTTACCAATTCCCGAATATACATCTTGGCATAATCTTCGGCACTATAAGAAGTCTTAATCAGTAGAAAATGGGATGACTTGGTAGTTTTATCCACTACCACCCAAATTGAATCATGTTTCTTTTGGATATGAGGCAAGCCCACTATGAAGTCCATGTTCACATCCTCCCACTTTCAAGTAGGAATTTCGATATCTTGGGCTAGAACTCCCGGTCTTTAAAGTTCAACTTTCACTTGTTGGCAATTTAGACTTTCCGCCAAAACCTTTGCTATGTCCATCTTCATACCACTCTACTAATACACTTCCCTCAAGTATTTATACATTTTAGTGGATCCCGAATGTATAGAATATCAAGAGCTATGGGATTCCTTCAATATCATTTCTCTTAGACCATCAATATTTTGATCACATAACCGACCTTAGTAATGAAGTACTCCATCTCTCCCTTGTGAGAAACCCTCAATCTTCTTATCAACCACCAATTTGTTCAACTAAACTAAGATTGGATCCTTTCTTGCTTTTCCTTTACATCTACTAAGAATAATGATTCTGAACCATTTTGAACAAGAATGCCACCCTCATTAGAGTCACTCAACCTTACCCCCAAGCAGGACAATCAGTGCAAATATTTAACCAACTCCTTCTTTTCATTTTCAACATAAGCAACTTTATTCATGGATAACCATCTAAGAGTATCAGCAATAATATTTGCTTTACCTAGATGGTACAACACACTCATATCATAATCCTTTAATAGTTCAAGCCGTCTTCTATGCCTAAGGTTCAAGTCCTTTTGGCTAAACACATATTGCAAGCTTTTGTGGTCAGTAAATATGTCAATATACACCCCATAAATATAGTGATGCCAAACTTTTAAAACAAAAACAATGGCCACCAATTTAAGATCATGAGTTGGATAGTTTCGTTCATGCACTTTTAGTTGTCGGGAGGCATATGCTATGACCTTTCCATGTTGCATCAAAACACAACCTAATTCAACCCGCGAGGCATCACAATATACAACAAACCCATTCGAATCTTTTAGCATTATCAAAATAGAAGCTAACATAAACTGATCCTTCAATGTTGGAAAACTTCTTTCACACTCATCCAACCATTGAAACTTTACCTTCTTTTGGCTCAACTTAGTCAATGGCAATGCAATAGATGAAACTTCTTTTACAAACCTTCTATAATACCTGGCCAACCCCAAGAAGCGACAAATATCCGAAGGAGACAATAGTCTAGGCCAATTCTTTACCATCTCCATTTTCTTTAGATAAACCGTGATACCATCTGCGGAAATAATATGACTAAGAAATGCCACACTTACTAAACTTGGAAAATAGTTTCTTGTCCCTCAAAATGTGCAAACAATTCTCAAATGACACATGTACTCTTCTTCATTTCAGAAATAAATATATCTATCATCAATAAATACCACCAATAACATCTCTAGGTACGGTTTGAAAATATAATTCATCAAGTCCATGAAAATAATGGGAGCATTAGTCAACCCGAATGACATAACCAAAAACTCAAAATGGCCATATGTTTTTTGAAATGTTGTCTTGGTAATGTCACACTCTTTCACCCTCAATTTGTGATAACTAGACCGAAGATTAACTTTGGAGAAGTGACTTTTACCTTACAGTTGATCAAATAAATCATCTATTCTCGGAATGGGATATTTGTTCTTTATGGTGACCTTATTCAATTGTCAGTAGTCTATACACATATGAAGTGACCCATCCTCCTTTCTAAAAATAATACGGGAGCCCCCCACGATGAAATACTTGGCTTTATGAAGCCTTGTTCTAACAAATCTTTCAATTGTTTCTTCAACACCTTAAGTTTTGTCTGGGCCATGCAGTAAGGAGGGATAGAGACAGGTTGGGTGTCAGGAAGAAGATTAATACCGAAATTGATTTTTCTTTCGGGAGGACTACTAGGAAATCATGAGGAAACACATCATGGAATTGATTTACAATGGGAACCAACTCAATAGTAGGGGCTTCGAAATTTGTATCCCTAACCCATACTAAATGATAAATACACCCCTTAGAAATCATTTTTCGATCTTTTAGTCATGATATGAACCAACCTCTAAATACCGAATCACTACCTTTCAAATCAAGAACTAGCTCATTAAGAAATTGGAATTTGACCATACGGGTAGTACAATCAATAGATACATAAGAAGCATGTAGCCAATCCATGACAAGGATAACATCAAGATCGATCATCTCATGTTCAACAAGATCACATGGGATTATTTTATACAATACCAACACGGGGCAATTTCTATAGATTTTTTTGGCTAGAACCGAATCACCAACAGGGGTATAAACTGAAAAAGTGTCTGGCAAGATTTTAGAACATATATCAAATTTTATAGCAAGGTAAGGAGTAAATAAAGACAACGTGACACTCGGATTGAGTAAATCATAAACATCAAAGTCAAGGACCCACAACATACTCGAAACTATATAGGGAGACTCATTAACATCTTGCCTAGATTTGAGTGCATAGATCCTATTTTGGCGTGGGTCACCACCTTGTTGAACTTTTCCACCTTGAGTATCTTTCCCTTAAGGATGTCTTTCTCTCCCTTTGTTTACAACATTAGAACATTCAGAGACATTGTGCCCCATTTTACCACATCCGAAACAAGCACTTGTACCCACCTAGCATTTGGCTCTATGATTTTTCCAACACTTGGAAAACTTAGATAGAGTAGATCTACTAACACCACCACTTTGAGACTTAGGGTTGGGCACCTTATCTTTGTCAAATATTTTGTCCAAGCTTTCAATAACCTTGTCCTTATTGAAAATAACCATTTCCACCTTCGAATTTGGATTGGAAAAACCTATCTTCAAATCGATCCCTCTTAGACTCCCTCACCTTCTTCTCCTTAAGATTCTTCCCTTTTATTTGTTCGGCATATGTCATGAGCCTATAAATATCCATCTCTTTTCTAAGAATTATGATTCGACATTCTTTCATCACCAAATCTAATACTCCTAAAATAAATCTACTTATTCGGGCATGGGAGTTGGCTACAAAACAAGGAGCGTACTTGGACAACTATGTGAACTTGAGGGAATATTCTCTCACACTCATGTTACCTCGTTTGAGATTGATGAACTCTAACAATTTTTTCTCTCTTAATTCAAGTGGAAAGAAGTGGTCAACAAATAAAACCTTGAAGTTCTCCCAACCTATAGGACCTCTTTTAACCCTTTCGGCCTTCCATTGATTGTACCATACTTGAGAGACATCCTTGAGTTAGTAGGCCGCCAACTCCACCTGCTCCTTGAAGACACCTCCATGATAGCAACAATCTTATACACCTTATTAATAAAATCTTGGCGATCCTCATCAACCTTTGACCCATGAAACTCAGAAGGGTTCTATCACAAAAAGACTAGACCTAGACGTGACAAGGTGAATGAGACACCCAGAGGTACCTCACCCTAGCCTCATAACATTTATTTAATTTTTCATATGTAAAGACATTCAATAATAAGGAGAAATAAAAGAGATAATGGGACTAAGGGAAACAACATAGAATAGGAGTCATTAACAACATCAAACATCATCCATTTCTCCAAAAATACCTTTACATCTTTAGACTTGGCGGGGGCTAATACATGTCCCTAGATCACCCTCAAAGCAGTTTCAAAAATACTAAAAGATAACCAAAAGTCTATACATGTCCTAAGCTAGAAAAGGGAAATGGGACGTCATTCCCAAAACATATGAACTCACTAACTATGTGGCTTTTGACGATCAAACTAGCCACTATGAGGTGAATGTGGAGAAACACTGGTTCCTACATGGTACTATCATGTAGGCAAAATAGTATGCATTAGTACTTTGAATGTACTAAGTATGTAGGCATGCATGAATATTTGAGAAGCATTAGAACATCAATATAGTTTGAAACATAGTGTAATGCATGCATAATCCATCATGTAAACAACATTTGAAACATCTATTTTTTGGAAAGATGACCATAACTGACATTTAAGACCATGCAAGCTATTACATAGAATCCATCATAGCCCCCTACGTTGGCACGGGGAGACTACTTGCCAGGTAGAACTCCATAAACTACATTCATTTCTTTAAATTTAACTTTAAAGGATTTTGTGGATCCACTAGCCTAAGCCTACAAGGGCTCATATGTTGGCGCATAGTTAATAAGCTAAAGGGTTTCTACTAGAATTCTTTACTAAATCTCACCTCAATGCCCCATTCGGTGCTAAGTAAAATCCTACAAAATAGTCGTATATCATAAAATACAATTATTTACATAGCTTTAGATCATCAAAACATCATTCAGTAGAATAGCGTATCAAAAACCTTTATTGATTCAAATATGTGAGAATTGTCCTTATCACATAAAGAATCCATTATTTGGCTAAAAATCCCTTTCATTATCATTCATAGCATTTCATCATTCTTTCATTTCATAAAACTCCCTTTTCATCCTAAACATTTGCTTCTATAAACATTCATTTTGGAGTCAAAACTTTCAATTCAAACTTCATTGAAACATAGTGAAACTAGGTGGGTTATACTCATTAAACTTCAAATCATTTAAAATCCATGATACCATGCATGAGAGTAATGTATGCATCAATTAAAAAATATATATTTGAAGCAACCCACCATTACACTTGGAAACCCTTTCATACTTCCATATGAGGACATTTGATAAATCGATCATCTCATGAAATTAAGAGTCAATAGAAGCTAAGATAGGTAAATAACCTTCAAATATTCAATAATCTATGTACTTAGAAGCATAATATAAAAACCCATAAGATTTCACCATTTAAAATTAAATTGTTAGGTTGAGAAAATACTTGGGCTCCATGGGTGGAAAGACCCATGAATTAGACCCACATACCTTGGGGAAATGATTCCTAATGCAAGCTTTGAGAGTGGACACTTGAAGAACCTTGAAGTGAAAACCTTAGACTTGGCATGAAACGCTTGGGAGAACTTGAGAGAAAAGGATTTGTGTTTGAGTCTAAGTGTGAGAATGAATGTTTGGAATAGGTTTAGGGCTTTAGATAGGGTCAATTCAATCGCCAAAATGACCACACTTTGATTTTAAAATACAGGAAAACACTAAAATAGCTCTTTTTAAAACTGGCTGAACTGGCTTTATGGGGATCCTTCACGGTCCGTGGTTCCCACTATGGCCCGTGATGGTGTGTTGTGGTAAATAACTTGGAGGATAAAATCTTGAGGTTTGTAGGAAAGTCTCTGAACTTCCTCCACGGAGACCTTCGCATTCCATGGAAGGCATCACGGCCCATAAAATATGGTCGTGGTGCAAGACCTGCAGGAAGACCTACAGGAGTGACCACCACAAAACACACCATGGTCCGTGAAGAGATTCACCATCCGTGGTGGTCATTCGTGGTCCTTTCCTTGGAAAGTTTTTCTGAGGCCTTAGGGGAGGGGTCATCACGGAGGGCTTCATGGCCCGTGGTGCTCAACACGGTTTGTGATTCCTTGTCATGGACCTCACCCTATAGGACTGAGTTCCTGAATCACCACCACATTGTCTCACCATACATCCCATGATGTCTTTCCGTGGTCATCCTTGGTGCTAGTTTTTCTACATTTTCTAGGATTTCATTCTTTTTCCTCATTTTAGGACTTTCTGAATTTTTGGGGTCTTACAATATCTCTTCCTTGGGAACATTCGTCCTCGAATGAGATTCAACTAGCATAGAAGGGAAATGGAACAAGGACTAGCAACCCATCATGAATACAATATCACTTTGAAATGCATAGAGCATGAGATCTTTAAACTTACCATAAAATATGGCTTTAAAATTTACTTAATGAGCATGCATGCATATGAAGACTTAGGAAAAATGGAAACGTAGGAGTCTTAAATAAGTCATGAATAAGTTAGTACCTTAGGCTTGAGTAGAATGAAAGAGATGAGGTTATTGTTTCATCATATCCGCTTCTTCTTTCCATGTAGCACTTTCAACTTGTTGATTTCTTTAAAGGACTTTGACGGATGCGACTTTCTTGTTCCTCAATCTCTTGACTTGCCGGTCCAAAATCTCAATCGGAACCTCTTCATAAGTCAAGTTTTCTTCAACATTCACTACTTTCAATGGAACTAGGATCACCCACATATTTTCTTAACATAGACACATAGAACACCGTATGAACTGTGGCCATTTCCAAAGGCAACTCCAACTCATAAGCAACCTTGCCAACACGGCTCAAAATTTTGCAAGGCCCTACATACCTAGGGCATAATTTCCCCTTCTTACCAAACCAAATCATACCTTTCACGGGTGAAATCTTCAAGTATACCCAATCATCTATATTAAACTCAACATCCCTCCTTCTAGTAGTGGAATAGGACTTTTGGCGACTTTGAGCCATTTTCAACCTTTCTGTATTGAATCTCACCTTCTCTAAAGAATCAAAAACCAACTCGGGACCCAATAAGGTCATCTTACATACTTTGAACCAACCAATCAGAGATCTACATCATATCCCATATAAGGCCTCAAATGGTGCCATCTCAATGCTTGAGTAGTAGCTATTATTGTAGGAGAACTCGATGAGTGGTAGATGATTATCCCAACTCCTTTTGAATTACAACACACAAGCCCTTACCATATCCTCTAGTGTTTGAATTGTCCATTCTGTCTGCCCATCAGTTTGAGAAAGGAATGCGGTACTTAGCTTCACCTTGGTACCAACTCTCCTTTGAAACTATCTACAAAAATGAGATGTGAATTGGGAACCATGATCCAAAATAATTGACAAAGGCACACCATGCAACCTTACAATTTCCTAAATTTACAACTTAGCATAATCCTTGGCACTATAAGATGTCTTGACCGGTACAAAGTGAGCTGACTTAATCATTTTATCAATAATCACCCAGATCAAATCATGATGCTTCCAAGTACAAGGCAAACCCACTATAAAATCAATACTCACATCTTCCTACATCCAAATAGGAATTTCACTATCTTGAGCTAGGCCACCGTCCTTTGGTGCTTGGCTTTAACTTGTTGGCAATTTGAACATTTGGCCATGAACCTTGATATGTTCCATTTCATGCCACCCCACCAATAAAGCTCTTTGAAGTCTCAATAAATTTTAGTCGAATCGAGATGAACTGAGTTTGAAGAATTATCAGCCTCCTTCAAGATCAAACTCTGTAGGCCATCCACATTTGGTACACATAATCGACCTTGGTAGTGAAGTACCCAATATTCCCTTTGTGACAAGAATTCTACCTTCTTTTCTTTCACTAACCTCTTCAACTCTACTAATTTTAGATCAAAGTCTTATTTTGACTTAAAACCCATCATCAAAGATAATTCAGACCCGTTATGAACAAATATACCACCTTTATTGGAAGCACTCAACTTCACTCCTAATATAGTCAATCGATGAACATCCTTCACTAATTCTCTCTTCCCTTCATCAACATGAGCCATACTCCCCATAGACACTTTACTAAGTGCATCAGCAACTACATTGGCCTTACCCAGATGATAATGCACACTCATGTCATAGTCCTTGAGGAGTTCTAACCACCTTATTTGCCTTATATTGAGGTCCTTTTGAGTGAATACGTATTGGAAAATTTTGTGACTGGTAAACACATCCACATAAACCTCGTAGAGGTAATGCTTCCAAATCTTTAAAGCAAATACACTAGCTGCTAGCTCAAGATCATGGGTAGGGTAGTTATGTTCGTGCACTTTTAATTGTCTAGAAGCATAGGCTATAACCTTGTCGTTTTACATTAAGACAGAACTCAAACCAATCTTTGAAGCATCACAATAAACCACAAACCCTTCTAAGCCTTCCAGTAGAGTCAAGATAGGAGAAGAGGTAAGACAATCTTTCAACGTTTGGAAACTTCTCTCACACTCATCCATCCATAGAAACTTTGCCTTCTTTTGAGTTAATTTCATCATAGGAGATGAGATGAAAGAGAACCCTTCAACGAATCTCCTATAGTATCCGGTTAGACCCAAAAAGCTCCTAATGTTTGAGGGAGAGAGTGGTCTAGGACAATTCCTTATCGCCTTCATTTTCATAGGATCAACCTTGATTCCATCACCGGATACTATGTGACCAAGAAATGCCACCTCTTTCAACCAAAACTCACATTTACTAAATTTGGCAAATAATTGCCTATCTCTCAAGGTCTGAAGCACGATTCTCAAATGACTCTTATGTTCTTCCTCATCCCGAGAGTAAATCTAAATATCATCAATGAAGACCACCATAAAAGTATCAAGGTGTGTTTGAACACCTTATTCATTAGGTCCATTAACACCGCAAATGTATTTTTCAACCCAAATGACATCACCACAAACTCAAAGTGACCATACCTTATTTAAAATACCATCTTGGGAATGTCACACTCCCTCACCCTTAGTTGATGATAGCCGTACCGGAGATCAATCTTTGAGAAATGACTTACCCCTTGCAATTGATCAAACAAATTATCTATTTTAGGGATTGGGTATTTATTCTTAATGGTCACCTTGTTCAATTGAAGGTAATTTATACACATCCGAAGAGGCCCATCCTTCTTCCATACAGACAACACAGGAGCACCTAATGGTGAAATACTTGGCCTTATGAATCCTTTCTCCAATAAGTTTTTCAATTATTCCTTTAACTCCTTTAGTTCTACCGGGGCCATTCGGTAGGGAGGAATAGAGATAGGTTGGGTATTGGGGAGAAGATCGATACCAAAATCAATATCCTTTTTGGGAGAAATACTGGGAAAGTTATTCAAAAAGACATCGAGAAACTCATTAAATACAAGGACTGACTCGATAGAAGGAATTTCAGAGTTGATATCCCTAACCCTCACAATGTGATAGATGCAACCCTTAAAGATCAACTTTTGGGCCTTTAGACAAGAAATGAACCTACCTTTTATTACCAAATCTTGACCCTTCCATTCAAAAATAAACTCATTTGAAAATTGAAACTTGACTCTTTGAGTCCTACAATCTATAGAGGGTAAGTTGCATGCAAAAAATCTGTCCTAAGAATAATGTCAAAATCTACCATGTCAAGTTCAATGAGATCACAAGGAATAACTTTATGTAAGATGGACACGGGGCAACGCTTATAGAACTTTCTAGTAATAATCAACTCACCAACTGGGTAGACACCAAATAGGGCTCTATTAAAATTTTGGGTAACACATCAAACCTATTTTTGAGAAACCGAGTAATAAATGACAAATTGGCACCTGGATCTAATAATGAATACACATCAAAAGCAAAGAACTTTAACCTACCGATAACAATATTGGATGCTTCTTCAACCTCTTGTCTCCCATGTAGGGCATAGAAGCAATTGGTGCATTGGCCACTTCCTTGAGATTGTTGACCATGAGAAAGTTGGCCTTGTGTAATACCACCACCACCCCTACAATCTCTAGCATGATGACCCAGCTTACCACACATGAAGCATACATTGGATCCGGCTAAGCATTCCTCTTTATGAGTCCTTTCGCACTTCTTGCAAGCGGGGAAACCTTAAGCACCAACATTCTCTCTTGGAACCATCAGATTTTCACCCTTGTCCTTGTTGAACCTTGGGGAAGGAGCATTTGTGGAACCTTGTCCCACAAATGATTGCCCACTTTGGCCTTTTCTACTACCACCATAATCAGACCTTTGAGGATTGAACCCTCCACCATTGACTCTAGCCTTCTTGAACCCTTTTGATCTCTAGCTTAGCTTCTCATCCTCAATTTGTTCTGCATATATCATGAGTCAGGATATGTCCATCTCTTTAACCAATATGAATATATTAAACTCCTTTGACACCAAGATGGAAACACCGAAGATAAACTTACTCATCCTTTCTCTTGGGTCTGAGACCATGAAAGGTGCATACTTAGACAATCTAGTGAATTTGAGGGTGTACTCCCTCACACTCATGCCCCCTTGGTGAAGGTTAATAAACTCTTGGATCTTTGCCTCCCTTAGCTCCAAAGGGAAAAAACAATATAGGATGGAACTCTTGAACTCTTCCCATTATATTGGTTGCGTGCCTTCACCTCTCTCAATGACCCAGTGCTCATGCCAAGCACTTGCCATGCCTTTTAGTTAATAGGCCACTAGCTTGATCTTCTCAGTTGGAGGAACTCCCATGATAGTCACAATACTATAGACCTTCTTAGTAAACTCCATAGGGTCCTATCTACTTTCAAACCATCAAACTCGGGCAGATTTATTCACTTGAAGTACTGAATCCTAGAAGACGGAGTAGGCACTTGAGGAGGAAGAGGAACAATGCCTTGATTAGTTTGGTTGGATACAGCTTGGGTCAAGTAAGTGATAATATTCTAAAACTTGGCATGTGTAACTCCTTCCTCATGATGTGGATCTTCGAGAATAGGAGGAGCTTAGTCCTCAACATCAACCCTCTCTCTAGGTGGAGGCATAATCTAGATGACATAAAATGATACATTAGTTAGAGGAAGTCTTAGGACACTTTAAGGCACGACATGAATTTAAAAGAAGTGAAAACTTTCTTAAATATCTCATAGTCTCTTATTTATTGTTGTGGCACACTTCACAATCATAAATAAGACCCTATTCGATGCGGTATGTTAGACTTTGAGGATCATTCTAAACCTCAAGCTCTAATAACAAGTTTGTCATGACCCAACCCTAGGGCTTAGAAGTGACACAACAAATGAGACACCCGGAGGTACCTCAACCCAGCCTCTTAGCATTCATTTAGCTTTTCATAGGTAAGGAATAAAAGAAATAATGGGACTAAGGGAAACAACATAGAATAGGAGTCATTTACAATATCAAACATCATCTATTTACCTAATAATACCTCTGCATCTTTTAGACTTGGCGGGGGCTAAGACATGTCCCTAGCTCACCATAAATATAGTTTCAAAAATACCAAAAGATAACCAAAATTCTATACATGTCATAAGTTAGAAAAAGGAAATCGGATGTTATTCCCAAAACATGGGAACTCACCAACTATGTAGCCTTCAATGATCAAACTAACCATGAGAAGGTGAATGTGGAGAAACATCGGTTCCTACATGGTAATATCATGTAGGGAAAAGAATATGTGTTGGTACTTTAAATGTACTAATCATGTAGGCATGCATGAACATTTAAGAAGCATTAGAACATCAATGTAGTATGAAACATAGTGTAATGCATGCATAATCCATCATGTAAATAACCCCCTATGTTGGCATGGGGAGAACACTTTTCGGGTAGAACTCCGTCAACTTAATTCATTTCTTTAACTTTAACTTTAAGAGATTTTGTAGATCTACTAGCCTAAGCCTACAGGAGCTCCTATGTTGGCTTATAGTTCATGAGACAAAGGGTTGTTACTAGGATTCCCTTACCGAATCCCACCTCAATGCCCCATTCGGTGCTAAGTCAAATTCCATGAAATAGTCGTATATCATAAAATACAATCATTTACATAGCTTTAGATCATCTAAACACCATTCGGTAGAATAGCTCATTGAAAACCTTTATTGATTCAAATATGTGAGAATTGTCCTTATCACATAAAGAATCCATTCTTTGAATAAGAAGCCAATTCATCATCATTCATATCATTTCATCATTCTTTTATTTCATTAGACTCCCTTTTCATCCTAAACATTTGCTTTCATAAACATTCATTTTGGAGTCAAAGGTTTCAATTCAAACTTCATTGAAACATAGTAAAATTAGGTGGGTTCTACTCATTCAATGTAACATCCCTCAAAAATGCTTACAAGTGCATTAAGAATGCCTTGGCAATAGGTCACTCATGTAATGCATTATCCTTAATCTTTTTGGAAAATCTGAGTTTGGAATATCGATCAGGGGGTCAAAACCTGCAGAAAAATAGTTTCAATGGAATTTTAGGACCCATAGATCAAAAGATAGATTTTTCAAGAAACTGCACAAAACAGAAAGGTCCGCGCCAAGTCCGCATCGCAGACCTGGCAAGGATTTTCTGGCCGAGTTGGATTTTTAGTAAGGGCATTTTAGACTTTTTTCAAATTGTTAGCTAATGAATCTAGATGTTTTTAGGACCTAATTCAACTCTATAAATTAACCTAAACCTCTAATTCTATTCATTCTTCTATAATTCACCTACTTAAATATTTCTTTCTCTACAAAAGACTCTCAAGGACTCCATTAAAGACTTCAAGCAAATTCACTCAAGCTCTCCATCAAAACTCTCAAGTTATTCCAAATTAATTGGTGTTCTCACTTAAGGTATGTGGGTATTGATTCATAGATCCTTTCATCCATGAAGCCAAATCAATTTCTCAAGTTTTCTATCAAATTAAAGTATGGTATTTTATTAGTTTTATGATCTCTATTCCTATTGCATAAATTATGGTTCAAAGTATGATCATGAATCTATTTTGATATAAATTAATGGTTATTGTATTAAATTGAAGAGTTTTTTTCTTGAATTCTCCTATTTTAATTTCTAGGGTTCATGATGTAAACTATGAGTATTTTTAATTATAATTTCTAATGATATTATCTAAATAAATTATGTATGTGCTGAAAGAAAGTTTATGATTATGCATGTTTTCAAGTCAATTTCATAATTTTCAAATTAATTGATCATGCATTCATGTCTTACCCTAATTTCAAGTATAAGCTTATGATCATGAATTTCTAAATATGAATTATTTCTATGTATGTATGATTGTAATGATAAAAGAAAAATTCTCATATTACAAGTATGTTATGAAAATGAGCTACTCTATGATTTTCAAACATATGATAATGACTATGATATATTTCAATTATGATTTCTATGCTATGTATGTATTATGTGGAATTTGACTTAGCACCGAATGTGGACTTGAGGTGGAGACTCAAAATATGGGTTCCTTATATAAAGTCTCTTTTCGCATAACTATGTACCACCGTAGGTACAAAGGGATTAGTGGCGAATACCGAAATCTCTAAGAGGTGAGTACCCGAAATATCAAGGCTTGAAGGTGAGTACCCGAGTCTAAGAACTAAGGGTGAGTACCTGGTTCACATAACCGCTTAGTGGATCCACTTAGGCATGTAGGAGTCTACCTTGGCAAGTAGTCTCCCCATTTCCTCCGATGTAGGGGTAATATTGGGATTCCATGTTATAGCTCGCATGGTCTTATTGTCGGTTCTAGTTCTTATCCCACATATGTATGGTCCTTTTCATGTTCTAAATGACTAACCTATCTTTTACTTTATATGATACTCTTATGGTTTATTATGCATTGATCCTTATTAAAGACTACTTATGATTTTTACTACTTTTCCTATCGTGCTATATAAAATGGTCATTTGTACAAACATGGTTTTCTATGCGTTGCATTGCCTACATACTTAGTGCATTCTAATTTACTAATGCATACTTTTTGCCTACATTATCTCATAATGTAGGGGTTGAGGTTGAAGATCATATTCGTCAATGTGTCTAGTTAAGCTTTCCTATCCAGCGGTGTTTGTGGTGAGTCCTCATTTATCGGGGACTAGTTATCGAGTTAGTTATTGTTTTCAAATACTTTTGCTATGTTGCATATTGAGGGTGAGCTAGGGACATGTCTTAGCCCCCTCCCATACTCATGTGTAGAGGCATCTAGTTGGACAAATGTTTTGAGTCTATGTTTTCATGTGACATTCTTCATGTACTATTCATGGTTTAGACTCTCTTATGAAGTTTTTGTCTTTACTTTACCTTATGTATGCTTATGATATGTACAAGAGGCTTGGTCGGAGTCCTTCGGGGTTTCGATAGTCGTGTTATGACTAGGCCCTAGGTCGGGTCGTGACATTCAACCTTCAAATCATTTAAACTCCATGAAAGCATACATAAGAGTAATGTATTCATCAATCAAACAAATATCTTTAAAGCAACCCACCAATACACTTTAAAACCATTTCATGCTTCCATATGAGGACATTTGATAAATCTATCATATCATGAAATTAAGAGTCAATAAAATTTAAGATAGGTAAATAACCTTTAAATATTGATGCACTTAGAATCATAACATAAAAACCCATAAGATATTACCATTTAAAATTATATTGTTAGGTTGAGAAAATACTTAGGCTCCATGGTGGAAGGACCCATGAATGAGACCAAACAACCTTCGGGAGATAAATCCCTAATGCAAGATTTGAGAGTGGAGAATTAAAGAACCTTGAAGTGAAAACCCTAGACTTGGCTTGAAATCCTTGGGAGAACTTGAGAGAAACGAATTTATGTGTTTGAGTCTAAGTGTGAGAATGAAGTGTTTGGAATAGTATTAGGGTTTTAGATAGGGTCAATTCAGTTGCCAAAATAACCACACTTTGATTTTAAAAGACAGGAAAACACTAAAATACCCCTCTTTAAAACTGTCCGGACTGGTTTCACGGGGATCTTCCATGGTCCATGATGCCCACTATGTCCCGTGATGTTGTCCCTTGGTAAATAACTTAGAGGAGAAAATCTTGGGGTTTGCAGGAAAGTCTCTGAACTTCCTCTACGGAGACCTTCACAGTCCGTGGAGGGCATCACGGCCTGTGAAACGTGGTCGTGGTGTAGGATCAGTAGGAGTGACCACCACGGAACACACCATGGTTCATGAAGAGCTTATGGCCCATGGTGGTCACTCTTGGTCCTTTCCTTATAATTCTTTTTGAGGCCTTAGGGTAGGGGTCACCATGGAGGGCTTCACGGTCTGTGGTGCTCACCATGGTCCATGATCCCTTGTCATAGACCTCACCATATAGGACTGAGTTCTTGAATCACCACCATGGTGTCTCACCAAGAGGTATGGTGCATACCATAGCCCGTGGACCAAAAGGAGTGACCATCACGAAATATACCACGGTTAGTGAAGAGCTCCACAGCCCATAGTGGTCACTCATGGTCATTTCCTTGGAAAGTTTTTTTTAAGTCCTTAAGGGAGGGGTCACCACCAAGGGCTTTATGGCCCTTGGTGCTCACCATGGTCTGTGATCCCTTATTGTGGACCTCAACCCGTAGGACTGAGTTCTTGAATCTCCACCATGGTGGCTCGCCATGAGGCATAGTGTATAATATGGCCCGTTATGGCCTTTCATGGTCTTCACCTGGTGCCAGTTTTTCTGCATTTTCTGGGATTTCATTCTTTATTCCTCATTTTAGGACATCTAAAATTTCTAGGGTCTTATTGGTTCATCCTTGTAAAAATCCTAACCCTTGAAGCAGTTGTAACCACATTTGGAGGATCCACCACCCCTTAGTTCACTTGAGTAGTCATGTCTTGGGATAACATCGAAATGGCAATCTAGAATTCAACATGAGTAACTTTTTCGGCTAGAAGATCATTATGAACTTGAGGGGATTATCCCTCATTAGCATTAACCTCTCTTTGGAGTGGAGCTCTTCTTGGAGGCTTTTTTTGAAATCACAAAGAACAATCGTTAGAGGGAAAGACTTAGACTATACTCTATCGTACGACATAGATCATAAAAGAAGTAAAGATTTCCTAAAACACCTCATTGCCTCCTACTCATAGATATGGCGTGCTTCACACCCATCAATAACACTCTACTTAAATTGTCATGTTGGACTCCCTAGGATGCTTCAAAACCTTATGCTCTACTATCAAGTTTGACATGACCCAAGCTAGGCCCTAGGTGTGACATGACTATTAGGATTGTCAAAGAAACTCCAACCAAGCCTCTTAGTATATCATAAGCATACATAAGGTAAACAATAAGTGGATACTCTAAATGTCGAAGATCATTGCATAGCTAGAATGAAGTAAGACAACATAGACTCCATACACATATCGAATATTCCTCTACATGAACTAACATAGGTGGGGACTAGGACATATTTCTAGCTTACCCTTAAAGATACGAAATGACATAACATGGAATAGTTCAATGTACCAACAGAGTCGAAGAATGACAAAAAGGAAGATATATGTGACTTTCCCTCAAAGCATGAGGACTCACTACACAATCTTCAACAATTACCAACTAGCCACGAGAATAGGATGGAGCATCTGTCCCTATATTGTGCTATAATGTAGGCAATGAAATATGCATTAGAACATTTGAATTTACTAAGTATGTAAGCAATGTAATGTATAATAAAACCATGTTGTGAAAATGACCATTTCAAATAGCATAATAAAAGAGGTAGTAAAATCATAAGTAGAAATGAGAAGAGTCATTGCACAATAAACCATAAGAGTATCATGTAAAAGTAAATGATAGGATTAGTCAAGTAAATTATCATAAGGGACCACACATATGTGGTATAAAACCATAACCGACATTTGCGACCATGTGAGCTATAACATTAAATCTGATGTAACTCTCATACTGAGAAGAGAGATGCTACTTGGCAAGGAAGACTCTATATAAAATGAACATGAGCTATATGTGGATCCACTAGCTAGGCAACAAAAGGAAAACCTTTGGTGGCAACTTAGTTAAGGGACTAGAGATTTCTACTAAGGACCCCTTGGGTCGAGTTCCCACCTCAAAGTCCTCTCTGTGCTAAGTCAACATCCCACGGAATATATATCATACTTTTCATAAATTATATTTCATACTTGCATTGAAAACATAAACTTATCATGTGGAAAGGCAATCAAAGCTACCAATACAATTCATAAATCTTGTTCATAAGAATAGATCATTATCATGTGATTCATGTAATGTGAGTTTAGACTTTCTATCATTACGAATCTTATTTCATAAAGAGTATAATTAGGGTCTTAAGACACTATTAAGGATACTAAATCACCCTTTTTCATAAAACTTGCTCGAACACTTGAAATTCCATGGCCATGACTTATACTTGAAATTATGGTGAAAGCATGAGTTCATAATTAATTGACTTGGAAATCATGAAATTGAATTTAAAACATGCATGATCATATAATTTATATCAAATCATACATAGTTCATGAAAATAATATCAAATTAAAGAATAATTGAAAATACACTTCATCCATGTCATGAACCTAAGGGTAATATAGGAAATTCATAAAAAAAACTCTTCAATTCCATTTAACAATCATTAATTCTTATTAAAATAGATTCATAATCATAATTTAAATCATAATTCATGTAATTGGAATTGGAATCACAAAATCCATAAAAATACATACTTGAATTAATTAAAAAAGTTGAGAATTTGTTGGGCTCCATAGATGAAAGAGAACCATGGATGGATACTCGCATATAGTGAATGAGAAACTAGAAGACACTTTGAAGAAATATTGGATTTTTGTGAAGAACTTGAGAAAATTGCTTGATTGTCTTTAATGGTGATTTGAGAGCCTTTGTAGAGAGAGAATTATTTGTAATTGATGAATTGTGAAAGAATGGAGGGAATTGGGGTTTAGAGTAGTTAATAGGGTTGACTTTAGTACTAAAAACATCCAGGGTCATTAACTAATAGGTTAGGAAAAGTCTAATGTGCCTTTAATTAAAAATTAAATTCGTACAAAAATAGGACCCTAGGTCACGGACCTGCACTGCAGATCCCATTTTAAGAATTTCACGACATAGGGATATCATGGACTCTACTCTCTCAAAAATTTCTCGGATCAAAATTTTGCTCTCAAGTACGTGACGCGGACTTTCTCCCTTTATAATATTTTCAAAAAACTTCTCTTATTTTATGGAATAATCTAAGTTAGAATGGTATGGGGTATTACAACTAGATTGAGGTTGATATGAGGCATCTGTATTACATTTGTAGCTACCCTTGGGAGGGTGATTCCATCTCACAATCTTAGTCTTTTTCAATGGTGAATATCCTTCAAGAAACTTGAATATAAAAGGCCAAGTTTTAGGGATATCCTTTAGCCATGGATATCTAAGCCTTGTAAGCAAATAAATATTTCTGTAAATCTCCAATATCATTGAGTGTTTAGACATCCTACCACCATGTTTTATCAAACTTCTCTTGTTCCATATTTTTTGAAATTATAAAAATGCGAGTTGCTGTAAATATTGGCTTCAACTTAGGAGCACAATTAGCTTTCCACTACTCCTCTAGAATCTGTCTTAGTTGTACTATTGGAAAGTTTAAACCAACAGTATCTATAAATAATTTCCTTACAGAATATGCATTATGGAAATAAAAAACAAATGAGAGAAGGTTTCAAAGTCATTATTATTATAGCAGTTACATTCAACAATATCCATAATCCTTCTTCTTATTAAAACCTCCCCCATAGGAATTATTCTAAACCATAATCTCCACATGAGAAAAGATACCTTAAATGGTAGACCTTCATCCTAAATAATAGAGATATTTTCAATAGGATCACTTCTGATTTTGCTTAATTCCCAAGATGAGCTTACTTTGAATTTTCCATCACCTCTAGGTATACACCAGGATTTATCTCTCCCTTCAGTAGAAGAGATATTTTCCAGAATATTAAAAATATGATTACAAATGTCATTGCTAAAATTAGCAGATAGTACCTCTGTCTTCCATCCATCTTTATTATATAACTGCTGAACATATTCTATCTGACTTTGATCTTGTGAAATGGGAATCTGATAATGTAAGCCCCCTATTTGAGTCCATTTATCAAAACACACACTAGCAAGCACTTCTCTAGGTTTCCACCAAATTTCTTGATCAAAAAAATATCTAGCTTGCAACATAGCTTTCCATACTTGTCTCCATTCTACAATTTGTGGCCTATGCGTCTTACAATACTTGTTCCACATGTAATTAGACCAAAGTGTATTAGAGGTTCTGAAGATCTACCATAAATTAACAAACAAAGCTTTAGAAACATCAAATAAAGATCTAAAACCTAATCTACCCTCCTCATCAAGTACAACAACAACAACAACAACCCAGTGAATTCCCACATTGTGGGGTCTAGGGAGGGTAAAGTGTACGCAGACCTGACTCCTACCAAAGTAGGACAGCTATTTTCGAAAGACCCTCGGCTCAATAGAAGCATAGAAAAAGGTCAGACAAGAATATTAAAAGTAGATAAGTAGATAACGAAATAATCAAAGCACAAAAAACAGTAGGTATTATTAGATAATAACATAAATACCATAAATCAGAGTATAAGAAATCATAGTGCATTAATATGCCTACGGGTAAGGGGGATAAAAGGAGGGATGCAACACGAGAACTTCCCAGAGGGTCACCCATCTTAGTACTACTCTCGCCCAAGCACGCTTAACTTCAGAGTTCTGATGGGATCCGGTGCGTTAGTGCTGGTATGATCGGGTAGGTAAATATAATTCCATGTTATTCAGTGAGTATTTCTTCCCTCTTCCTTGAAGTTCCATAAGAAGTTTGCATATATCTTATGAATATCATAAATAATACATTTAGGGGAATTAATAGTAGATTAAAGATATACAGGAATAATTTGCAATACATGAGTAATTAACCGTGCTTTGCTACCAAACGATAATAATTTTCCTTTCCATAGTTGAGATTCTGTACTACCATATACTATTTTATCCTATATCAAGTCCAAAAACCAAGAGGAAACCTAAGAAAAAAGTTAGAAGAAGGGATTGCTCGGTGCCCACTAATGGCACTTATTGGCCGTAGGAGGGTCTACGAGTCGTAGGTAGCCATTCGTAGGTCATTCCTCATTAGAAATATATGATTTTCTTCGACCCTCCTGACGAATGGCTTTTATGACATGTAGGAGTTCCTACGAACCATAGGAGAGGCTCATCATCTCTTGTGTGCAGGACTCTACCTATGATTTAGCAAGATGGTGCGTAGATAATCCTACGACCCATAGGAAGGGGTTCATAGGTCCAACATCAGAAACTCAGGTCAATTCCCTAATCTCCTATGAACCTTGTCCCTACGTCCCGTCCTTAGGCCTACGACCCATAGAAGGATGGTCGTAGACACCCTATGTAATTTTCAGTAAGACCATGATTTGGACCACAAGTCCTACGAGGAGGACCCTACGGTCTGTAAGAACTACTACGGTTTGTAGGAGGGGGCTCGTAGATGGCCTAGTCCATGAGGGACATTCCCATCTTTTCCCCATATTTCCCAAAATTAAGCAGTCATTTTGGGACTAAAATTAGTCCCTTATCAATACTCAAAAGGATTTTTCCTCTTATTAACACTTAGAATTTTTTAGAGCAAGAATTGGAGAGAAGAAGAAGTTCAAGGTTCAAGGTTTTTGAGCAAGGTCTTCAAATTTTGACTACATAATCATCATTCCATATATGTAAGGTTGTCCAAACATTAGACTAAGTTCTTCCTCGTGCCCTACAAATTTCTACAGTCAAGTTAAGCTATGAGTTTGAGTTTCAACTCTAATAAAGTGAATTCATGAAGTATCTCATTAATTAATTATCAAATTCTAGTGTATATTATGTTATACTTGATAAGTTGATTTTAGAGGTTATAAATTCATTTTTGCATTTACATAAACCCTAGTTGAGTTTGGCACTAAATATTTTATGCATTTTTGATGTTAAAAGAAGGATTATTGTCATTGCTAATTAAGAAAGAGTTGAGTTGAAGAAGTCCCTTGAGGTTACTTTCAAACATGAGTATTAATACATTTTAAATGTCTATGTTGAGATTGAGTTGAGAAGTTGATAAATTCATTTTTGCATTTACATAAACCCTAGTTGAGTTTGGCACTAAATATTTTATGCATTTTTGATGTTAAAAGAATGATTATTGTCATTGCTAATTGAGAAAGAGTTGAGTTGAAGAAGTCCCTTGAGGTTACTTTCAAACATGAGTATTAATACATTTTAAATGTCATTGAGTTGAGAAGTTGATGTATGTTTTAAAATGCATTATTGAGATGAGATGTTACTAATATTTGAGACTAGATGAGATGTATTTTGAGTATTTCACTCACATGATGTATATGAGCATAATAAGTATTTTGGGATTAGTATTGAGCACCAACTTGGGAAAGATTTTAGATTACTTAATCCCTATAAACTACATATCAAGCGTAGGATAGGATTGCACCATTCATTCGGGTGACTCCTCATAGACCCAAAAGAATACTTTTTATATAGATCCAGTGATATGATGTCGCTTACCTGGAAAGGTATTGGACGGCTATGGTAACAACAACGCTTCGATATATAATCATTAGCTCATAATTTTTAACAACCCTAAAGTGCCCAGCATGAATTAACTCTAAATGATCAATAAATTTCATCAAAAAAGAATCAAGAGACCCACCACAGATCGTACTCCTCTTCACGGTCCATGGATAGGGGTTGTATAGAGGACAAGAGTTAGAGAAGGATTTCACAAGAAGGACCAAGCCTTTGTCATTATCAGTCAATTAAGTAGGGCCTGAGGCCCCCTGCGAATCCGTAAATCTGAGGAGCATGCCGCAACAAAAGGATGGTCCCCTATGCATTTCATTTTTTCCTGTGGGTCTTTGTGGAGTTGTCCCTCCCAAGACTTCTTGAGTTGAGGGATGACCATGATGGGCTCCACGATCCGTATTGTCCTTAACAAATTATGGTGACCTCCATGTAGTCGGCCCTCCTGACCCTAAATTCAACCCCACCATCATGTACCATGGTGAGCTTCACGAGCTGTGTTGACCTTCCGTGAATGGTGCCCGCCCAATTTTAATGAAGGGCATTCCGATATTTTCCCACCTTTTTCCAACTGAACCCTGCACATTTAAGGACCCAAATTTAGTCCCTTAACTTACCCACAAGGGTTTTTGTCCTCTCATTCACACTTAGAACATTTGAGAGAAGTGATTGGAGAGAAGAAAGAAAGCTAGGGTTCAAGGGTTTCAAGCAATTCCTTTAAGTCTTGATTGTTTATTTTATTTCCAGGTATGTAAGACTAATAACAACGCTAAATTGAGTTCGTCCTCGTGCCCTACATGTTCATTTAGTCAAGATTGAGGTTAAGTTTGAGTTCTAATCCCATTTGATTGAGTTCTTGAGTTATTTATGTAATTTCTTATCATGTTCTTAATACATATATATATATATATATATATATATATATATATATATATGTATGTATGTGTGTGTATGTGTATGTGTGTTTGTAGGAATATAGAATGTTTATTATTATGACTTGAGTTCTTAATCGGTTGTTCACGATTTCATCCCCATGGACCCCGACTGAATTAATGATTATTGCATTAAATACATTTATTTTGAGATGAGGAGAATGGGTTTTTTCAAGGTATTTAAAGAATTATGACTTTTAAAGTGAGTCTACGCATATTTGATCTAGTTTGAAAGAACATGAGCATTGAGTTAAAAGATTGATTTGAGATACAGTCTTGAGGAGTATAAATGAGTCGAAAGCATGTTTTAAGCAAAAGATTTTGATGAATGAAATGAGTTGAGCTTGATGAGGGTCCAATAAGACTAAATGAGTTGATTTGATTATAATGATTTGATCGATCATCTGAGCATATTGACTCTTGTGGGAGTAATAGAACACTGATTTAGGTAAGAGTAAATAACAACTCGAACCCCATAAACTACATAGCCAGCGTAAGATAGGGACCATGCCTCTCAAGTCCCAAAAATATGGACTTTGATTATGGATCCACTGAGGTTGATATTCCCTTACCCTAGAAAGGTATTGGACGGCTGCGAAAATGACAGTGCAAAGCCTTGTATCATCACTCGCTCATAAGTGATGGTTTTTGGTTAGATAAACTCCCTAAAATAAATGGTTTGATTTGGTGGAGTTGCATATCATTGAGTCCACTTTCAAAGCATTGTTTTCTATAAACTTATATATTATTTTGAGTTAATTTGAGTTACCTTTAAATTGAGTACCTTGAGTTGATTCTTTTGAGATGCTTGAGTTGAGTCTTTTAAGATGAGTCCCTTAAGTTGTCTTTTGTGTTGATTACTTCATGTGGAGTTTATTGAATCATGTTTCCTTAAGCTATTTTACATACTCGTACATTCCATGTAATAACATTATTTGGCCTGCATTATTTTATGATGTAGATACATGTTCCAAAATCATCAACAGGTGCTTCATTGAAGATATTTTACTTCCTAATAGTGGTGGGACCTCCTTGCTTCCGAAGGGATCATATTTATTTCATTTATCGCTTTTGAGTATTTCCTTTTGAGGTAGCAATAGGCTTATCTCAGCACCTTTTTGGCAGTTGATAGAGGCTTTCAAGACAAATATTGAGTAGATGGAGTTGAGGTCTCCTTGAGTTTGTTGTTTTTCCCCAAAAACTCTATTTTATAATATTGAGTTGATTTAATTGAGATTGTTTACTTAAGACTATTTCTTTCATTGAGTATTGAGTTGTTGGCCAACCTCAGTGTCTTTTTTGAGTTATATTAAATCTTCCACTAATATGTTTAAATGAGTGATTGGACCAAGTGGTTCACTTGGGGCCAATAATGGTCTTTGAGTGTCGGTCACGCCTAAGGTACCCTCTCGGGGCATGATAAACTTTGTATCAAAGCACAGAGTTCAAGATTCATAGGGTGTCTATGAAGCCATGTCTAGTAGAGTCTTGCTTATAGGTGTGTCTTGTGCTACACTTATAATCAGGAAGCTATAGGATATTAGGATTGTTCCACCTCATCATATTTTGAGTTCGTGCGATAGACTTTAACTATATAAAAAGTTTCTTCCTAATTCATGCATATACGCATTTGCAGATAATTCCTCCTAAACATACAGCCAACAAGAGGAATGTCGCCAGTACTGATGTCTCACAAACAAATATGCCTTCACAGTCAGGGGAGAAAACTATAGGTCGACTTACACAGTCTACTGAAATTCCCCTGATACCTACCACTCAGTCGATTCCTACTTCAGAGGTAGATTTTAGATAAGCAATTTCCATGATCACTTAGTTGGTAGTAGCCCAAAATGGTAACAAAGTTCACCAGCTCCTAGCTTTAGCTATCAAGAGCCATCAGCTTCGGTGAAGATCCGAAATTTCTTAAGAATGAACCCACCAGTCTTCAAGGGTTCCAAAGTTGAGGATCACCCCTAGAACTTCATTGATGAGATGTGGAAGATTCTGAAATCGATGCATGCTACTAAATTTGAGCTAGTGTAGTTGGTTTCCTACCAGCTCAAGGATGTGGCGAATGTTTGGTACAACCAGTTGGATGAGTCCAGAGGTGAGGATGTTGAGCCAACCATTTGGAATGAATTTGAGGGTGCTTTCCTCGATCATTTCTTTCCCAGAGAAATGAGGAAAGCCAAGGTTGAAGAATTTGTGAACCTGAAACAAGAGGGGATGATAATGATGTAATATAGTCTTAAGTTCATCTAGCTATCTAGATATGCTACGGAGATGATCCCTGATATGAGATCAAAGATGAGGACGTTTGTCTTAGGCTTGGGCAAACAGGTGAAAAAAGAGTGTAAGCCTCTCTATTGATTTCTAACATGGATATTTCTAGGCTTATGGTGTATATTCAAAAGGTTGAGGAAGATAAGAAGAAGGATAGAGAGGAGCACTTGAGCAAGAAGGCCAAATAAGTTGGGCAAGAAAATGAGCAGCAATAGGTCCTTCTTTCAGAAGAGGTCTTCTAACTATACTCCATCATCAACATCTGTGCCTACACCCAACTATAAGTATGAGAAAAAGTCATAAAGCCACCAAAATTTTAGAGCTCAAGGTTCTCAATCCTAGGCGAGTGTGGCTGAAGGCTCGAAATAAAAGCCAACTTACAGCATATGTGGTAAGCTCTATTTGGGAGAATACAGATAGGGTGCCAATAGGTGCTACAATTATGGCAAAATAGGCCATTTTTATATAGAGTGTCCGATGTGGGGCAAAAGAGCCTAATCTTCTACTGCGGCAATCCAGTTCGAGGTAATCAGAGAGTTACCACTTTGGGTACATGCAGAGGTTTAAAACATTTGTATTTTATAGGTAGTCACCAGGATGAGAAGAACTCACCAGATGTTTTCACTGATATGCTTTGATTCTTTTCTTTTGATGTCTATGATTTTTTTGATTTAGGTGTCACTTTGTCTTTTATGACTCCTTATGTGGCTAATAAGTTTGAGATCCTTCCTGAGCGTCTTCTTGAGCCTTTCAGTGTTTCTACTTTTATTGGTGAGTCTATCCTAGCTGAGAGGGTTTATAGATATTGTCCTGTGTCCATCTATCACAGAGATACCATGGATGGATTAGTTGAGTTAGACATGGTTGATTTTAATGTTATTATTGGCATAGACTGCTTTATGCTTGTTATGCCTCAGTTGATTGTAGAACTCGAGTTTTGAAGTTTCAGTTTCCAAATGAACCTGTCATAGAGTGGAAGGGTAATCCAGCAGTGCCTAGGGGGAGTTCATATCATACCTTAGAGCAAGAAAATTAATATCCAAGGGTTGTATATACCACATTGTTTGAGTTAGAGATGATAGTGTGGAGGCTCCATGCCTTGGGTCTGTTCCTGTTGTTAATAAGTATGTGTTTTTTAATTTTCTGCCTGGAGTCCCTCCTGATAGGGAGATTGGCTTTGGGATTAATGTACATCTCGATACGCAATTTATCTCTATTCTATCATGTAGAATAGCTCCCGCCGGTATGTTGGGATTTGTAAAAAATAGCACCTTACGATGTTTATAACCAATTGGATCCTGACATACCAGTAGGTACTAGAGGAGATCGCTATGATCGTTACAATATTCGTATCGAAAAGATACGACAAAGTGTTCGGATTATTGTACAATGTCTTAATTAAATGCCTAGTGGCATGATCAAAGAAGAATTGAAAGAACAGTTGAAAAATATTTTAGATAAGGAATTCATTAGGCCAAGTTTCTCACCTTGGGGCGCTCCTCTCCTTTTTGTGTTAAAGATAGATGGTTCCCTCCGAATGTGTATTGACTATCATCAGTTGAACAAGGTTACTATTAAAAACAAGTATCTCTTCCCACAATAGATGACTTGTTTGACCAACTTTAGGGTACCACTTGTTTCTCAAAGATAGACCTCAAATTAGTCTATCATCAATTGAAAGAGAGAGAGTGTGATATTTCAAATTCAACTTTCCAAGCCTGATATGGTCACTTAGAGTTTCTTGTTATGTCATTTGGTTTGACTAATACTCCTACAATATTGATGGACTTGATGAATCAAGTGTTCAAATAGTACTTGGACATTTTTGTGATTAAGTTCATCGACAATATATTGGTCTACTCCAGAAATGAGGAGGAGCGTGCCAATCACCTCTAAATTATTCTTCAGACTCTCAAAAATAGGGAGGGATATGCTAAGTTTTTGAGGTATGAATTCTGTCTTGCTTCTGTGGCATTCTTAGGTCATGTTGTGTCTGGTGAAGGTATTAAAGTTGATATGCAAAAGGTATACAGAACTGGCCAAGGCCCACATCTCCGACTGATATAAGGTGTTTCATAGGTTTGGCTGGATAACCAAAGGTTTGTTCAGGGGTTTAATATATACCATCTTCATTGACTAAGCTGACTTAGAAGAAAGCTAGGTTCCAACGGTTGGGCATTTGTAAGAAGAGTTTTCAAGAGTTGAAAATGAGGCTGACTACTGGTACAGTTTTGTCCCTACCTGAGGGAATAGATGGGTTTATTATCTATTGTGATGCGTCTAGAGTTGAATTAGGTTGAATATTGATGCAAAAGGGCAAGGTTATTGCATATAATTCCAAGCATCTTATGATCCATGAGAAAAACTACCCGAATTACAACCTTGAGTTGGCAGTTATAGCATTTTCTCTCAAGATTTGGCGTCACAACCTCTACGGTGTGCATGTGGATGTACTTACTGATCACAAGATCTTGCAATACATGCTTAGCAAGAAAGAGTTGAACCTAAGACAGAGGAGATGTCTTGAGTTGCTCAAAAATTATGATATGAGTATCCTCTACCACCCAGGCAAAGCTAATATGATTGTAGATGCTCTTAGTTGGTTATCTATGGAAGTACTGCTCATGTGGAAGAGGGAAAGATAGAGTTGGCTAAAGAGGTGCATAAATTTGCATATTTAGGAGTACAGCTTATTGACTCTAATAGAGGTGGTGGTGGTTTTCAGAATGGGGTTGAGTCATCTCTAATTTCCGAGATGAAGGAAAAGTAAGACCAAGATCCCATCCTACTTCAGTTGAAAGATGATATCATAAGCAGAAGGTTATGGCTTTCTCCAAAGGGAGAGATAGAATGTTGAGATATTAAGGTAGGTTTTGTGTCCCATGTGTTGATGAAATTCGAGAGAGGATCATGGTAGAGGCCTATAGCTCTAAGTATTCTATCCATACAGGATCTAAAAAGATGAACCATAACTTTAGGGAAGTGTATTGGTGGAATGGAATAAAGAGAGAGATAGCAGAGTTTGTATCCAAGTGCCCAAATCGCTAATAAGTCAAAGTTGAGCATCAAAGGCCTTGTGGTGTAGCTTAAAACATTAAGATTCCAAAATTAAAGTGGAAGTTCATCAACATGGACTTTATCACAGGTTTACCGCGATCTTGCAGGCAACATGATTCAATACCAAATCAGCCTACTTCTTTCCTAGTAAGACCATGGACTCAGTAGAGGACTCTGAAATGTTGCCTATTAATTCACAGGCTATCCATACTAAGCATTATCTCATAGAACACAATCTAAAAGAAAGTAGAACGTAGCCTACCTCATAGCCAATCATGTGTGCTTCACACCTCTAAATTGAAGCCTTTCCTTTCTGAGCAACCTCTCAATAATGTCACGTTATCATAAAAATGATCACAATATCAGGAATCCCAAAATTGACTCCATCAAATGGTCCCATTCAGCTTAAGAAACATGTGCCCCAAAAATAGGCACAATCTAAGATCAGAGACAAGCTAAAACAGACCATGCAATATCAAAACACATAATTCACCATTAAAGAGGTATGAGAGGTTTTTCGGGATAGGAAATTACTTTTAATACGAGTCCCCCACACAGTCTCGATGATCCCAATATGAAGCATTGATAATTTTTGGCAAATAGCAATAAGAGTCAACTCAATTGGAGCTCCTTAGACTAAACTATTGAAGTTTGAATATATTGAAGAGGTTTGATTTTTGGGACTAGTCTTAATTAGAAGACTAGTTAAATGACTTCTACTAACATGGTCCCATGGCTGCGATCGTGCTGGTCAACAGGGTCAGGTTAACCCTGACCCTTAATTAAAAACTTGGGAGACCTTCTAAGAACACATAGGGTCGCAGCCTCTTCTCTCCACGAATGTGGAGCTGAGACCGCGAACATGCTGACCAAAATTCTTAGACTCCACAAACACGGCTACAAGCACGTGAATGTAATGAACAACTTGAGGTGCACCAACAAAGGCAGCACCAGCTCAAGTTGGACCTGGCAAAAATGCCCCAACGAGGGATCGGGATTTATTTTGAACCTCGTGCACTCAAACAAACTATGCTATCCCCTCCCCCCTAAACTCTATATTTTAGACACAATGGTGAAGTTGAAACTTCCAACAGGGGACTTCTCGACAAAAAGTGGGTCACACAAATAAGGTTCTATTTTAGCCATAAACTACAAGGTTACTCGAAATGAGTCCGAAAATCTTGAGACCTAAACCAAGGGTCCTTCTAGACAAAACTCGATGTTTTGGAGATAATGGAACCATCATAATTACATTCTGAGGTTGTTTACCTGAAATTTTGACTGAAGTTAGTTATTCAAACTTCAGAATCTCCAAAATAGGAAAACTTGCACAAAACCCAAATGAACGACTAGGTGACTGAACTATTAGTCCAGCAAATCATAAATGACTTAGGATCGCTATAGGAAATCTCTACACACCAAAAAGATTGGAAAATAGAGAAAATGACTTGGAGGGTCATTACAACATCCACTACTAAACAAAATTTCATCCTTGAAAGTCAAGGAACAAAAGAAGCCTAAATGCTCAAAAGAATAAGAGTATCGGGCCTTCATGTACTGCCAGCCCTCTAGATACCCTCTAAGATCAAACAATGCCATCTAGAACTCAGACTAGAAGAATACTCTCTAATTCACTTAATTGCTCAAAAACTCAAACTAACCTACAATGATTTCCCTTGTTTTGAGATCTCACCCAACTGAACTGAACTCGACCTAATGCACTAGATTCAACAAGGATTATACTAATACCACACTGATACCACAGAATTATGTGAACCCATGACAATGGAAGATGTGAACAAACCCACAAGTAGTATTATCTCCTTTATGCTCCAAGCCCAACGTTTCCTAATCATCAGGAACATCATATCTATCTTGAACCATACTAATCCTCTCCAGCACCATCTAAAATCTGCCCACATAAAAACATAATTGCAAGCCTCAAAAGAAAAACATGTTCCACTTGAACGTCAAAGAGTGGTGAAGGCCAATATAAGCAACTCAGCTTAGGGTAAAGCCCAATATCCATCCCCAATGACTCGTGAAACCAACAATCGAATTTGAAATATAACCTTTTGAAACTGTACAAGCTAATCCAAAAGAATGATCATTCCGCCTGTGAAAAAACTACATTGACCTCAACTCTACTAATTTTCTTCGACTAAGAGAACTTTCAGAAAACTAACACCAGGCACCCACGAACTACTCCTTGAGTGCAAGTCTGAGATGACCACCCTATTCTAAGGGAAACTAAACTGGCAAATAGTAATGAAGCATAGTTAACCTGTCAATAGTGCCCTAAATAGATACAACCCCCACCCCAATGAGCATCGTAAGTTAATCACAATGTCAAAAACTAACCTCGCATCCTTAAACAAGTATATAGACGCTAATTCCATAAATTACTTTGACATTCATCCCAAGATGGACCTTCTAAGCAGATTTATATTCTTCAATAGACAGTGAAGTCTAGTAGCCCTCATTGAATGCCACAACACTACTCATATCAAATATTTGACCTCCTGAACCATCGACACAACCATTGTTGGACAATGGAAAAACCAAGGCATAATAATGAATCACCATAACTAAGACTAGTCCTGCTCATAATGTAGGTGCAAGACCTTGGATGTTGGAAAGTCAGAAAAAGAAGTTTAAAAGAATATCTCAAAAAATTATAGCTTTGTGTCCCTAAATGGAGCCCATCACGAGGCGCATAAAAGACCATGAGCTATGGAATGGCAACATGGTAGATTATTGGGAAATGGGGAAATAAGAGGAAGGTTCATAGATCATAAAAGGAGTCATGGCCTGTGAAAGTATCCCATGAAAGCGATAGAAAACACAGGAAAATCAAGTGAAGTTCACGATTAGGTTCAAGACCCATAGCAATGTTCACGGACCATAGTGACCTCCGTGGAACTCAACTCTCAAAACCAAGGAATGATTCATCTTTATGAGGGCCTTTATGGCTTGTTGTGATCTCTACAGACCATGATCCCTCCCTTCAAAGTTTCCCATGCTAGCCTTGGCCAAGTCAGTTTCCACGAACCACTCTATAGACCGTCGACCCAAGGGCTCGTATGAGTATTTCATTCGAGTGCATCCGACTTGGTGGTCAAAAAATATAGAACTGCCATGCTAATCAATAAGATGGACATATCTAAGCTCATGACATATGCCGAACAAATAGAAGAGGAAAAGTTGAAAGAGAGGTCTAGCTGGGAGTCCAAGAGGGATCGAATCGATAGTGGGATACTCTCATGGCAATTACGAAAATGGTGGTCGCCCTAAATTTTGCCAAAGGTACTCCAACCAAAAAATTTCAAACACTCCAGCTCCAAAGTTTGACAAGGGTAGGGTGCCTAACCCTAAATTCCAAAAAGGAGCTCTGAGTGGTCAAGTCATTCCTCCATGCAAGAAATATGGTAGGAACTATAGAGGGAAATGCATAGAGGGATCGGATGTATGTTATAGGTATGGTAGCTGGGTCATCATACTAAGGATTGTACAGGTGGTGGTCGACCCTAGGCGCAAAATCAGGCTTAGACTAATACGGGCTGATCGAATTAGCGTGGTACTACTTTTGGTGGCGGCCAATGCCAAAATAAATTTTATGCTTTTTAGACTCATCTGGAATTAGAGGATTCACCCGATGAGGTGACTAGGATATTGAAAGTCTTTGAGTTTTATGTTCATGCATTATTAGATCTGGTGCTACTCAATATTTTGTTACTTTTTATCTTGCTATGAAGTTTTTTGTTAGTCTCGAAATTTTGTTAGAGCCTTTTTTGGTCTACATCCCTATTGGTGATTCCATTGTGGATAAAAGAGTCTATCAAATTGTCCAATTTTAGTTCTCTGTGATATGACCTTAGTTGATTTTGTAGAGCTTGATATGACCGATTTTGATGTTATTCTTGATATGGATTTTTTTCATGCATGTTATGCTTCTATATGTTTTAGAACCCATGTGGCTAAGTTTTAGTTTCCTAATAATCCAGTCATAGAATGGAAAGGTAGTAATTCCATGTTTAAAGGTAAATTCATCTTGTGCCTTAAAGCTCAAAAAATAATTTTCAAGGGTTTATCTATCATCGAGTCTGGGTTAGGGATACAAATTCTAAAGCTCCTACTCTTGAGTCAGTTTTGATTATTAATGAGTTTTTAAAAGTATTTCCTAATGATCTCCCAGGTGTTCCTCCCAGAAGGGAGATAGACTTTGGTATTGATCTTCTCTCCAATACCCAATTTATCTTTATTTCACCTTACCGAATAACCCTGACAGAACTGAAAGAGTTAAAGCATCAGTTGAAAGATTTATTGGATAAAGGTTTCATCAGATCGAGTATCTCTCCATTGGCTGCTTCGGTTCTCTTTGTTAGAAAGAAGGATGGTTCTCTCCATATGTGTATTGATTATCGGCAATTGATTAGGGTCACCATTAAGAATTAGTATCCCATTCCAAGGATTGATGACTTGTTCGATAAACTTCAAAGAGCTAGTTACTTTTCAAAGATTAATCTATGATTGGGTTATCATCAACTTCGAGTAAGGGAATGTGACATTCTAAAGATGGCTTTCAAAACTTGGTATGGTCCTTTTGAAGTTTTTTCGGCTAACAAATGCTCCTACAGATTTTATAGATTTGATGAACAGGGTATTCAAGCAATACTTGGGTATGTTTGTCATAGTATTCCTTTATGATATATTAATTTATTCTCGGAGTGAGGAGGAGTATGTCGATCATTTGGGGATTGTCTTGTAAATTCTCAAGGACCATTAGTTATTTTCTAAGTTTAGCACGTCTGAGTTTTGGATGAAATCAGTTGCTTTCCTTGGCCATATTGTCTTCGGTGAAAGTATTATGGTGGATCCTAAGAAAATCAAAACGGTTAAGAATTGGCCTAGACCTTTGTCTCCTTCTGATATTCGAAGTTTCTTGAGCTTAGACAGTTATTATAGTCGGTTTCTGGAAGGCTTCTCTTCCATTGCATCTCCCTTGACTTTGTCTCAAAAGAAAGTAAAATTCTAATGGTCCGAGGCATGTGAGAAAACCTTTGAAGATTTAAAAGACGGGCTTACCTCCGCTCCAATACTGACCTTACCGAAAGGATCTGATGGGTTTGTTGTTTATTGTTATGCTTCAAGGGTTGGTCTTGGTTTTGTTTTGATGCAAAATGGTAAAGTAATAGCTTTTGCTTCTAGGAAACTCAATGTGCATGAAAAGAACTATCAGACTCATGATTTGGATTTAGCGGTGGTTGTGTTTGCCTTGAAGATTTAGAGACACTATCTATATGATATCAATGTTGATGTATCCACCGACCATAAGAGTTTGCAGTATCTTTTCAACCAAAAGGACTTAAATATTAAGCAAAGGAGATGGCTTGAGTTATTGAAGGATTATGATATGAATTTGTTGTACCATCTAGGTAAAGCAAATATGGTTATCGATGCTCTTAGTATATTGTCCATGAATAGTGTTGCCCATATTTAGGATGAAAAGGAGTTAGTTCGTGAAGTTCATAGACTAGCTCATTTAGATGTTTGCTTAGATTATTCGGAGGATGGTGGTGTAGTTGTGCAAAATGGTTTTGAATCGTCTCTTGTGGTGACATTAAGGTAAAACAAGATAGTGATAACATATCAAGGTTGTTTGTGTGTTGCCAAAAAATCCATTGAGGCTTTCTTTCAAGGGTTATATGGTGTGCTAACATATCAAGGTTGTTTGTGTGTTCCCGATGTTGATGGCTTCAGAAAAATGATATTGTCCGAAGCTTATAGTTCACGGTATTCTATTCATCCGGGTTCCACAAATATTTATAGAGATTTGAGGGAAGTATATTAGTGGAATGACATGAAGAAGTATACTACAAAGTTTGTGGCCAAATATCCTAATTGTCAACAACTGATGGTTGAGCGTAAAAAATCTAAAGGTTTAGCTCAAGATATTGAGATTCCTACTTGGAAGTGGAAAGACTTAATTATGTACTTCATTACAGGTTTACCTCGTATCCGTAGGCAACATGATTTGATTTGGGTAATTCTTGATCGAATGACTAAGTTGGCTCATTTTCTTCTCGTTAAGACTTCTTATTCAGCCAAAAATTATGCTAGAACTTATATTTGCAAGTTGGTTAAGCTTTATGATGTTCCATTATATGTCATTTTAGATCAAGGAACTTAGCTTTCGAGGTCTTTCCAAAAGGGTTTTGGTACTCAAGTTAAGCTTAGCACAGCTTTTCACCCTTAGGTTGATGGTCAAGCCGAGCATACCGTTAGGCCCTTGGAAGACATGTTGAAAGCGTGTAGTATTGACTTTAAGGTTAATTGGGATGATCATTTGTTATTGATCGAATTTGCTTATAACAATAGTTATCATTCTAGCATTCAGATGGCTCCATTTGAGGCCTTATGTAGTAGGAGTTGTAGGTCAAATATTAGTTTATTTGAGGTTGGTGAAGTGGACTTGATTGGGCTTGAGTTGGTACATGAAGCCATAGATAAGGTTTGACTTATAAGAGAAAGATTGAAGACTGCCAAGAGCCAACAAAAGTCGTAGTCAAATGTGAGGGGAAAGAAACTTGAATTTGAGGTCAACAATTGGGTTTACTTGAAAATCTCACCCATGAAGGGTGTGATGCATTTTGGAAAAAAGGGGAAGCTTAGTCCCTAATATGTATGTCCATATTAGATTTTGAGGTGGATTGGAAAGTGGAAAATGAGTTGGATTTGCCCTCAAAATTAGCATCGATGCATCCGGTGTTTCATGTGTCCTTGTTGAAGAAATATATGGGTGATCCTAGTTCTATTGTGCCTTTTGTACAACATTAGTTTAAAAGAGAGTTTATCCTATGAGAAGGTTCCGGTTGAGATTATAGACCAACAAGTTAGAAGATTGAGGAACAAGGAAGTAGCTTCGGTTAAAGTGTTATAGAGGAATAGAGAGGTTGAAGGTGCTATAGGGGAAGTTGAAGCCAATATGATCTCATGATATCCTCGTCTCTTTCCTTCCATTCCTATTTGAGATATTGAGATCCTTTATGATTCAATTTGTTAAATTCATGTGTTTCAGTCATTCTCATATTTTCATATGCATGCATGTTCATGAAATGAGTTTTAAGATCATGTTTTAGCTCAGGATTGAAATTTTCATGTTTTTATGCATTTTCAATATGTTTTACATTCAAGTTGGGCTTCTATGTCTCTTTTCTATTACACTCATGCTTGTTTGAGTCTCGTTCAAGGACAAATGTTCCCAAAGGAGAGATATTGTAAGATCCTGAAAGTAAAAAAGTAAAAAAAATAGAGTTTAAAAGAGGATCTCAGAAAATTGCAGTTTTTTGTCCCTTCACATAGCCTATCACGGGTTGTATAAAGGACCATGGGCCATGGAATGGCCCCATGGTAGGTATTTGGAAATGGGGAAATAAGAGGGAAGGTTTATGGACCCTTCTACGGACCTAAAAGGAACCACGGTGAGTGAAGGTGTCCTGTGGAAGCAACAAGAAATAGAAGAAAATCAAGTGAATTTCACGACCGGGTTCATGACCTATAGTAACATTCACGAACCATAGTGGCCTCCGTGGAACTCAACCCTCAAAACTAAGAAAATAATTCATCTTCATGAGGGCCTTCATGGCTCATCATAATCTCTATGGACTGTGGTCCCTCCCGTCAAAGTTTCTTATACCAGCCTTGGCCAAGTCAGTTTTCAAAGACCATTCCATAGCCCATGGAGCTTTTCACAGACCGTGAAGATGGTCCATCTAGGGGTCCATTCAGTTAATTTTAACGGGATGTTTTGGTATTTTCTCTACTAGTTCATTAATGTATTTGGACGGTTTTAATGTACAAATCCTATTCTATTGACTACCCCAAACCCTCCTAAATCCCTCATTAACTCCCAATCATACAAAATATAAATTTTCTCTCTAGAATTCTCCTCCCAAGGTCTTCTTCTTACTCAAGCAAGGATTCAAGGGATTTCAAGTCCAAATCTCAAATTCAAGTGCATTTAAGGCTCTAATTGTCTAAGGTATGTGGGAATTCATCTATGGATCCTTCCATCCATGGAGTCCCAAGGTTTTCTTTAATTCTCCTTTATGAATTATTCTTCTATGCTTATTTTCTAAGCCCTAATCCTTATGAAATTTCATTGGGTCAATACAATTATGGTTTATTTCTATCATTAATTTAATTATGTATTAATCAAGTTAAATTGCATGATTTCTAGTTGATTTTCATGGATCCATGCTTTATGCTATTTTCACGTATAAATTTAAGAATTATAATCATGATTGATAAAGGATTAATTGCATGAATTATGAATGATTGTGGACTTATGAATGACTCATGAAAGTAATGAATGATTATGAAATATGATTTTCAATGATGTTTCAAGCAAAGTATGAGGGTTGTGATGGGTTTTTCTTACACACTCATGTTAAGATGGTGAATAATTTTCTTACCAACTCACGGATTCATAAAGACAAGATTTTCTTATATGAATCAATCATGTTAATAAGCTACTCTTATGACTCAAGGAATTTCAAGTCCAAATCCAAATCTCAAGGGAACTCTAGTATCAACCTCTAGTCTCTAACTACATTGCCCGCGTAGGTTTGCCTTTATGGCCTAACTAGTGGATCCACAAATAGCTCAATGTAAATTAAAGAAGGTTTTCACGGAGTCTACCTTAGAAAAGTAGGCTCTCTCTTCTCGATGTGAAAGTTACATCAGATTCCTTATTATAGTTTGCATGATCTTATATGTCGGTTAATATCCTATCCCACACAAAGGTATATGAAATGGTATAAGTTCTTATGATGTTTATGATGCATTGACCACATGATTATGGTATTATTCAAATGTTTTCAAATCTTACTCATGATTTTAATATATTGGTCATGCATCCCATGTTCATATTTTTATGTCCTATTATTATTGTTCATACATGTTTCGTATATACTTGGCGTATTTCATGTACTAACGCATACTTTTTATCTACATTGCATCATAATGTAGGGTCCAACGATCATCGTGTACCTCCCACTCATGGCTAGAGTTTGAGCATTTTTCTCTTATTGTTGGTGAGTCCTCATGATTTTAGGATGAGACACCTATGCTTTTTATTGTTCCTTATGACTTTATCTTTTATTTTGGCTGAGGTAGGAACTTGTCTTATGCCCCCATCTAGACTTGTAAAGGCATGTTAGATGTTCATGGAGTCTATGTTGTCAGGTTGCTTTGAGCTTTTCTCCTTATTTGAGATGCTAGTTTGAGACTTATCTTCAGCTTTATTGTATTGTTCTTGTCTATTTACCTTATGTATGCTCAATTAGGATATGCTAAGAGGCTTGGTTAGAGTCCCTTGGAATTCTAATCAATGTGTCACGCCTAGGGCCTAGCTTGGGTCGTGGCAGTAGGACATGCTTCCAACTCTCCAACTCTGATTTTTGAATGATGTTAGTCAAACACCAAGCTCACCATAAAGAGATGAATCAATTAATCTTAAAGGGCAACTCACAACATTGCAACTTTAGAAATTGATAGCAGGGTTAAGGCATAAGAAGGAATCGACAAGCTAGAATTATAGCAAAAACACAATAGGATAAACCCCGATTCACATAATTCTTTCAGCAATCAATCTCTCGCCTACTAAAAGAGAGGACGGCAAGCAAGAAAGGCAACCATCTTAACCAAAAAAATCAAGATAACCTAACAAATTTCTAACCAAATAGTGCAAGTGTAGCCATTTATCTAGCAAGGATCGTCTATAATCAAATCAAAGCTAGCTATACACAAGATAAAGGGAACTACTTGTAAGACCTCAAAAATTTAGAAAGTCCTAGACCAAGAAACAAAGAATGAAAATGTAGAAAACTAGCATTAGGTATCGACCACAAGAGGCCACCATGGGCTGTAGTATGCACCACTACTCGTGGTGAGCCATCGTGGTGGTGATTCAGAGGCTCAGACCTGCAGGAAAGGGACCACGAAGAGGACCATAGACAATGATGAGTACTACAGGCCGTGAGGCCCTCCATGACAACCCCTCCCCAAAGCCCTAAGAAAACATTCCAACTCAAGGACCACAGATGACCACCACGGGTCGTGGAGCTCTTCACGGACTGTGGTGTGATTTGTGATGGTCACTCCTACAAATCCTCATGTAGGACCTGCACCACGGCCACGTTTCATGAGCGTGATACCATTCACGAATCATTAAGGTCGCCATAAAGAAACTTCAGAGACCCTCCCTTCAAACTCCCAAAAACTTTTCCCAAGTTGATCATCATGGGCCCTCACCACAAGCCGTGGTAGGCACCACAGACCGTGAAGGGTCCCCGTGAAACCAATCCAGACAATTTAAAAAGGGTATTTTTGGTCTTTTCTTGTGTTCTAATATTGACGTGTAGTCGTTTTGCAGACTAAATTGACCTATCTAAAATCTCTAAATCCTTTCCAAGCGCTCATTCTCACAATTTGACTCAAGACACACAAATTCCCTCTTCACAAGTTCCCCCAAGAGTTTCAAGCCAAGTTAGGGTTTCATTTCAAGGCATCTTCAAGTCTCCATTTCTTCTCAAACTTTCATTAGGGATTTGTTTTCCCCAAGGTATATAGGCATCATCCATGGGTCCTTCCACCCATGGAGCCCAAATGATTTCTCAACTTAATGTTTCAATTTTAGGTGATGAAAACTTATGGGTTTTACATGATATTTTCAAATGCATAGATTATTGTCTATTTGAAGTTTATTTACCTATATTGATATGTATTGACTCTCAATTTCATGAAAAGAATCATTCATCAAGGTCCTATTGTGAAGGCATGAAAGTAGTTTTAAAGTGTCTATGGTGGGTTGTTTTAGAATATTTTAATTGATGTATTTCCATCACTCTCATGCATGCTAGCATTATTTTAAATGAAATTTGAAGGTTGAATGAAATTAACCCACCTAGTTTCCTTATGTTGAAATGAAGTTGAATCAAAAGCTTTGACTCCAAATTAAAGTTTATGAATGTAAATGTTTATGTTTAAGGGAGTCTGATGAAATGATTGAATGATGATGAAAAGTCTTCTTAGCCAAATAAAGGATTCAATGTGATAAGGAAAATTCTCACATCTTTGAATCAAATGAAGGGTTTTAATGAGCTATTCCATCGAATGACGATAGATGTCTAAAGTTATATGAATTCATATGTTATTATGATATTTAAAAATATTATTCTGTGGGATTGACCTAGCACTGAATGTAGCATGTAGACACGGACTCGACCTAAGGGATCCTTAAGTAAAGTCTCATATTGCATTAACTAGGCGTCAACATAGAAGCCCTTGTAGGCTATTTAGGCTAGTGTATCCACAATTAGCCCTTAAAGTTAAAGTTAAAGAAATGATTAAGCTTAACGGAGTTCTTCCCCACAAGTAGTCTCTCCGTGCAAACGTAGAGGGTTATGTTGGATTTCATGTAATATCTCTTATGATCTTAAATGTCGGTTAGGGTCATCTTCCCATAAAATGAATGTTTTAATGTTCTATATATGATGATTTCTCATGCGTGCATTCACTATGTGTTTTGCTTATAAGTGTCTTAACGTCTATTATTATATTGCATGTTCACATACGTAGTACATTCCAAATACTAATGCATACTTTTTGCCTACATGATATCACCATGTAGGGACCTGCATTGCTCTACACTCTCCTCCCCATGGCTAGTTCGATTGTTGAAGGCTACTACTATTTTGGGGAGTTCCTATGTTTCGGGAACAATATCCTTTTTACCTTTCTTATTCATGATTTTGTTTAGACATTTAAATTTTTTTGTGTACTTATTCTATTAGCTATGAGGATGAGCTAGGGGCATGTCTTAGATCCCACCAAGTCTTCCAGTAGATATATATTTAGATAGAAATGTATGATGCTTAAGTTGACTTTTGATTTCTATTCTATGTTGAATCCCTTAGTCCCATTATCCCCTCCATTTCTTCTTGTTGTTAGTGTATGTCATTACCTATGAACAGCTAGGTGAACGCTAAGAGGCTTAGATGAGGTACCTTCGGGTGTTTCATTCGTCATATCACGTCTAGGCCCTAGGCTTGGATCGTGACACTACTCAACTACTACTCCCAAAATAGAAACAAGCCGAGTCGATCCACTACTAAAAGAAGTCATCTATGAGGAATAAACGCAGACACATGACCACAAATAAGGCTATCACAATAACTAGAAGATAGAAAATAAGATAAGTAGGAACGTATGGGTATGAAAACCCCCAATCCATACAACATAAGCAATAAGGGATAAAATAATGGAATCACACCTTTACTAGCAATCTTAGAGCCTCAACCCTACTGCCTGTAGAAGCATAGAATGGATTGTGTCCGACCTCAACCTTAACACCTGAACTACCTCCTACAATACTCAGGACACCACCTCTGATCGAAGGTTCCAACTCCAAGGGACCTACCTGGCTAAGTCGACTGTACACTGGGTCCCACATTGGGGAAACTCTCTAGACTAATAGAGATTCTCCCATAATTACGACATGCTCCAATAGTCGTAGTCTGGGGTAACAGATACAAGCAATGTCTAGATGACTAGCTCACGCTTAGAGAGGTTCTACTACTCAACAGGATGATTCATTATCATAAATACGAGTCGTAAGAACCACTCATCCCAAAACTTTAGAGGCCATGTTTCAAAAGTTCCTCAAGGTCAAGTCTACGACTTGGCAGGATGATTCGTACACGTTGTTATAAGTCATAGAAATGACTCGTATGCAAACTTTAGAGACCTAATTTTTAGATTTTTTCCAAATCCTGCAAGACGAGTCATCTTGACAACTCGTTATCCCACCTATGATTCGTAGGAACCAATTCGTATGGCCAAAATCCAAGTTTTAATAAAGGGTTGTTATGTCATTTCCAAAGTTTGGTTCATTAAACATAGACACAGTTATGGCCAAATTCAAGCCTATATCTACTCCTTTGAAATTTCCCTCATTCTAAGTCATTCTCCTAAAAATCTCTAAGGCAAGGGACAAAATTCTCTCAAGGATTCCTCTTCAAGCTTCAAGCTAGAGTTTCAGATTTTACCAAGGTTTCTTCTTTAATTTTAAGTAATTTGAATCAAGGTATATGGGGATTAATCCGTGGGTTCCTTTTAGCCATGGATTCCCAAAGCTTTTCTCAAGTTTTCTTCAATTTTCATTTGAGTATGATCCCAGTTTTGATGAATTGCATTGGGCTATTTCAATTTCATTTTAAATTATTATCAAGGATTATTCTAAGCATGTATTTACATGAATTGAATGATTTCAAGTTGAATTATGAATGCCCATGCATAAAGCTATCTCAATTATGATTTTAAAGTTCAAATATGATTTTCGTGGTTGATTATGAGTTCAATGATTTTCAAGGAAAGTTTTCATGATTTAAAATTGAGATTATGATTTTAATGATGAAGTTATGATGATGATCAAATTATGATCAAAGAAAGTTATTATGGTGTGATAAGTCCAATTCTCACACACTCATGTTAAATATGGTGATAAGTACAATTCTCACCAAAGTTATGGATTCTTATGAATCACTAAAGTTAATGAGCTATCCTAATATGTATTATAAATATGGATTGATAGGTAGTTACTATCTTTCCCTATTATGTTATGATCATGTTTTATAAGTTTTTGTTGGGATATTGACTAAGCACCGAGGACTTCTAGGTGGGGTACGATCTGAAAATACAATTAGTTACCCAAGGAAATCCTAGTAGCAACCTAAAGTCCCAAACTATATTGCCCATGTAGAATTGTTTTCATGGCCTAGCTAGTGGATCCATATATAGCACAGTTGAGTTGAGTTGAGTACCATGATGGAGTATGCCCTGGTAAGGCTACCTCTCCCTTGTCGATGAGGGTTCCATTGGATTTCATGTTATAGCTCGCATGGTCTTAAGATGTCGGTTAACGGTCTTATCCCACACAAGTTAAAGGTTAAGCTATGAGTTTATGATGAAGTTTTATGATATGCATTGACTAAGAGTTTTCATATGTTTTCAAATGTTTTTAAGTCTTACTCATTTTCATTATGATTGGTCATGCATCTTATGGCATATTGTTCACGTTTCTATTACTTGTTTATGCATATCTCATATACTCAGTACCTTATATGTTCTAATACATATTTTGCCTACATTGTCTCATACTATAGGGGTAGACGATACTCACGATCATCCTATTCGTGACTAAAGTTATTTAGATATCAAGAGTTGGTGAGTCCTCATCTTACCGAGGGCAATGACTTTCCTTCCATATTGCTACTATTTTGATTTCTTCTATTATTTCAGGTGAGCTAGGAGCTTGACCTAAGCCTCCTTCAAAGACTAAACTAGAGGTATGTTTAGACGCAATTTGTTGTAGTCCGGTTGGACATTTATTGAGATTCCCTTAGACCCATTCCCTTGAGCTTTTACTTCTACTTATCTTTATCATGCTTCTTTACCTCATGAATGCGATGTATGCTCAGATGGCTTGGTTGGGGTCCCTCGCATTCCGATCGTCGTATCATGGCCTGGCCCTAGTTTGGGTCCTGACATGGACTAAGTTCCTCCTCACTTCCTCCGTCTAGAATTCAGTTAGTGAGATTAAACTAGGGTTTTTACCCCAAGATTCATGGATCTGAATTTTCCTTTACTTCTTTATCATTGATTTTTGATTCTTATCATTGAGATTGTAGTTCTTCAAGTATTTCTGATGCTTGATTGTTGTTCATGTTTATTTTACCACATGAACCCTATTTATCAAAGAATTGCTTGAAATCTTTTGAACAGTTATTGTTGATTAGTCGCAAAAGCGGCTCCTTAGTCACTTTTGCACCATTAGAGACTCAATCTCCCCCGTTTCAGCTCTTCTTTTTAACTCTTTTCTCCTCATTTCTTTTACTTTTCATCTCTCCTTTTAAGCCACAAATATTTGAAACAAGCACAATTCAAAGGATAATTAGCCTCAATATTTAGGTTAACAATACAAAATTCATAAGAAAAGAGCTATAGATGAGTAAAAATTCCCGGCTCATCAATTATTACCATGCATTATTTTTAGAATGAAAGTGACTTTCAAGTAATTAGGCTATCATTTAAGAAGAGTTTTAAGGGAACACTAAGCATTCCAAATGTATTATTTTCATAGCAAAAACATGACTAAAACTAAAGAAGCATAAATAACTCTAGAAAAAAAGTTTTAGTCAGTTAAATGAAAGTTTAGTATGATTACAGAGAAGCACTTTGGAGTTTTAACTCAACACAAAGATTAATACGAGCATTATCGTATGTTTTGGGAGTAGTACTGAGCACTGAGTTGGGTAAGGTTTTAGATAATCCAAACCCTATATACTACGCCACTAGCATAGGATAGGATCATGTCGTTGGTTCGGGCAACTCCTCACATAGCCCCTAGTAAGGGCTTAGATATGGATCCATAAGTTTAGTTCGTTCTTTACCTTGGAAAAGTATTAGATGGCCTTGGCAATGTGGGCAAGACATTATATTATGACGAGACTCATAGTGATTGTTGTCGGTTAGAGAAACTCTCCAACAAAAAATAAAGTATACTACTTAGTATTTGATATATTGCATTATCTCACTTGTAAGACTTTACTTGTTTTCACTACGCTTGCATGCTTTACCTTCAGTTGAGTTACTTTTTAGTTTCTTTCACCATATGTATTCAGTTGATATGTTGTTACATTTAGTCATTTTATATACCATACATACCATGTAATAATGTCATTCGATGATGCAGATACAAATGTTCAGGATCGACAATAAGTGATTTGTTGAGATCTTCTCTCCATTAGCTTTTGGTGAACTTCTTGATTTTAGACGACTCCATTTCATTTTATGTCTTTCAGTTTTTAGTAAACATTTAGTTTATTATTCAGGTGGTCGTGGGTCTTATCCCGACATCTATCTCAGTTTAGTAAAAGCTTCATAGATAAGTTAGTGAGTCAGTTCAGTCTTTAATATTCAGATGTCTTCAAATATTATTATTATCTATATTTAGAGTTATTTTCAGACTTTTGCATAAAGTAATATTGAGGTGTTTTAAGGTTATTTAAATATTTTTAAATACTTATCTCTTTAAAATTTTCACATATATGTTTAGTCTTTCACTCAGTCAGTCAGGCCAAAAGTTCACTCATGACCAACAATAATTTTTGAGTGCCGGCCATGTCCAGGGAATAGGCTCGATATATGACACTTCTTAAGTCCTCACATACATTAGTGGAGGTGGCACTTGTTGCCCCTTCGGCTTCAATGTTTCCAAAGCATGATGTGTTTGAGCTAATTTTTCAAGCAAAACTTTCTCATATCAGAAAGTTTGGTCCATTATTGCTCCTCCCATTAAACCATATGACAACCCTTATTACTAGCACTCAATGAACAATAGAAATATTGTAATAAAACCCTATTTTTCAACTCATTTCTTGAGCACATGGGCACTTTCTTCTTAAACCTTAGTCATACTTTGTGTAGGGGTTCCCCTAGTCTTTGCTAGAAGTTAGTGATTTCATCTCTCAAGTGCAATAGTTTAGATAGTGGAAGAACTGATCAAAAAATGCTTCCATTAGCTCGCTCAATGAAGTGATAGAGACTTGTGACAACTATTCAGACCATGATGTGGTGTCACGATCCGAGCTACCCCCTAGACGTGACACTACGAATAGGATTCTAAGAGAACCCTAAATAAGCCTATTGACATAAGCATGATACTAAGACAAAACATATAAGAAAGTAATTTGAAAAGCAGAAGGTAAGCCTCAAAATAGCAATCTCAACATAAAGAGAATCGGAGTATAACAACTAATAATGTGGACATCATACTAAGTCTCACAACAAGCCTCTACTATTATAGGTGGGGCATAGGATAAACCCTAGCTCACGAAATAAATCTGAAACTGAAAGAAGTCTAAAAAAAGACATAAAGAACACATAATATGGTCATGTCCTCGAACCATGAGGACTCACCTAGGTAATGCAATGCTGATAAGATCCAATGTTAATCGCGGGCGTGAGATGGAATGTCGTGACCTATATTATAAAATAATATAAGCAAAGAAGCAGGCAGTCAGTATTATGGAATGTACCAAGTATGGAGAATGTACAATGCATGACATAAATATGGTAATGCAGTGACCAAGCTAAATATGACATAATCCTTTAAAACATTGTTAGAAATATGAAATATGGTCAGTGGAATAATCGTAAGAAACTATAATCATAACATAACATAAGTGAGAGATACCATTAATCGACATAAATCATGTGAGCTATAACATGAAGTCCAGTATCTTCCCCATACCAAAAAGTGGTTGTCCTACTTGCCAGGTAAGGACCTTGACATGAGCTATATGGGAATATACTAGCTTAAGCTGATTTTTCTAATTAGGATATTCTACGGAGGCACGTAGTTCTGGGATTTGAGTAATCACCACTAGTCCAACTCGGTGCTAGGTAATCCTTCATGATGAGAATACTTCACTTTGAAGAAGCCTTGTTTTCATAAATATCATATTGATAGTTTATTGAAAAGCATCCTTAAAACCATAGATTCTTAAATCATGATGCATGCATAATTCTTAAACATAACATATTCGTAGAATAGGCATAATGCATCGGTTCATGTTAAATTCCTTGTAAACATGTAATTAAGATCAAAACATTCATAATAAGATCATTGATAATGAATAAAAAAAGGGCAGCCCGGTGCACTAAAGCTCCCGCTATGCGCGGGGTCCGGGGAAGGGCCTGACCACAAGGGTCTATTGTACGCAGCCTTGCCTTGCATTTCTGCCAGAGGCTGTTTCCAAGGCTTGAACCCGTGACCTCCTGGTCACATGGCAGCAACTTTACCAGTTACTCCAAGGCTCCCCTTCATCATTGATAATGAATAAAAATTATAATTGAAAAATCATCAAAATCTAGGATTTTAAAAAAAATCATAAAGAAGAATTTGAAGATCTTTTGGGACCCCATGGTTGGAAAGGGATCTATGGATGAAATTCCACATACCTCACTAATTCTAGCCTTGAAACTTGAAGAGGAGACTAGGATCCTTGAACCCTAGCTTGCTTTGAAGAAGAAGACCTTGAGAGATAATTTTTTGAGATCCTTAGGGGTTTTGACTGACTGACAGGGAATGGGGGAATTTTGAAGGGTAAGGGTAGTTATAAGACATAGGAATAGGCTTAAAATGACATAACTTAGGTAATAAGAAAGTAAGAAATGACTGAAATAACCTTGGAAAATAATTGTCGAAAGTGACTTACGAGCCCTCTCTATGGGTCGTAGGTCATCCTATGGATCGTCTACAGCCTTCGAGGAATCAGGGTAAGAAATCAAGGTTTGAAGTTTGTTCTACGGCCACCCCTTATGAGCTGTAAACTCTCCTATAAGCCGTAGATACCTTCGTCTTATTGGACCCTCAGTACAAAGTATGTGAATCTCCATCTATGGGACCTCCCACAACCTGTAACTCTTCCTACAATCCGTAGGACCACTCTTCTTGTTCAACTCTAAAAACCCCTTCTCTGAATTTGATCCTACGAACCCTCCTACGATCCGTAGGTCTTATCTAGGAACTGTCCTGTGGGTCCATAGAAGAACTTCTGAAACTTGAAAATTTTCCAACCTCTGGATCTCTCCTATGATCCTTATCTATGGTTCGTAGGACCTTGTACGTTCCATAGATTATCCTTGTGGACTTGATCTGGGACTTAAACATTTTCCCACTTTCTCAAAACCTTCTTATGACTTCCTTCTACGGACCGTAGGACCTTGTACGGTCCATAGATGGGTCCGTATGAACTGGTACCTGAAAAAATTCTGAACTTATTTCTTTCCAAATCGACTTTCTAACTTTCGAGGTGTTACATGTGGATTCTCCCATAAGAGAGAAAAGGAATAACCTCAGTCATATTGATTTTTGGTTGATGTTAATTATATTGAAGGTTGGCATATTTTCAATGAAGTTTGACTATATTTTCAATAAAGTTTGACTTAAAAGCTTTGACTTCAAATGAATATTTATGAAAGCAATGTCTATGATAAAAAGAGATTCTTATAAAGTAAAAGAATGATGAAATGTTATGAATGATGGATTCTTTATGCTATAAGGATAATTCTTGTATATTTGAATCACCAAATGTTTTAATGAGCTATTCTACCTAATATGATGTTTTGATTTCTCAAGTTATATGCTATGACTATTTTGAAGTATTAAACTATTCTGTAGGATTGACTTAACACCGAATGGGTCATTGAGGTGGGATTCGGTAAGGGTATCATAGTAGCAACCCCTTGTCTCATTAACTATGTGTCAACATAGGAGCCCTTGTAGGCTTAGGCTAATGGATCCATGAAAGCCCTTAAAGTTAAAGAAATGAATGGAGTTGACGGAGTTCTACCCGGCAAGTAGTCTCTCCGACCAACGTAGGGGGTTATGTTGGATTCCATGTAATAGCTCACATGGTCTTAAATGTCGATTATGGTCATTTTCCTACAAAATGAATGTTTTAAAGGATATCTATATGATTAATTATGCATGCATTGCATTATGTTTCATATTACATAAATATTTTAATGTTTCCTCTATGTTCATGCATGCTTACATATTTAGTACATTTAAAGTACTAACACATACTCTTTTGCCTACATGATATCACCATGTAGGGACCGGTGCTCCTCCTCGTTCTCCTCCATGTGGCTAATTGAGATTTCATTTGAAAACTACTTTTGGTGAGTTCCCATGTTCCGGGAACAATGCTCCTTTATGTTTCTAGCTTATGATATGTTGAGATCATTAGACACTTACTATGACATTTCTTTCTATTATGATTGGGGGTGAGCTAGGGACTTGTCTTAGCCCCGTTAAGAGCCCGTTTGGATTGGCTTTAAGTTGGTCAAAACCAACTTAAAACCCCTTTTTAGCTTTTGAACGTGTTTGCCTAATGCTGACTTTAAGCCATAAAATTCTTAAAGTCGGTCAAAAATGAAAAGTTAGGATTCCTAACTTTTTTTTCCAAAGTGCTTAAAGTCATTTTCTTTGACCATAGAAATTACTTTTATATCCTTTATATTTTAACTAAATTCTCAAACTACCTTTTTTTATTCTTTTAACCCTAAAATTCACATCATAAGCACTTTTATCCAAACACTCAACTGCTTATTTATAAAAATAACTTTCAGCACTTCAAAGTTCTAAAAGCACTTTATACATAAAAGTTACTTTTTTAAGCCCATCCAAACGGGCTCTAAATCTAAAAGTTAGAGGTATTGTTGGACATATATAAGTTGAAGATTTATATTATGATTTCTGCTTGTTTATTTATTGTCATTACCTATGAAAGGCTAAAAGAATGTTAAGAGGCTTGTTTGAGGTACTTTAGGGTTCCTCATTCACCATGTCACGTCTAGGTCCTAAGCTTGGATCGTGACAATCTTCCATTTATGATCCTTTTTATCTCCTTTCTTCTCCAAATCATCTTTTACAACTCTTCACCTAAAATACTCACAACACATAATATAAGTAGTTTCATTTAATGTTTAGAAGACATAAATTCATAAGAAAAAAAAACACAAATAAGTGGTAAATTCACCACTTATCAAGTAACAATAGGGATATTTTTTAGTCAAACTCTTAACGACATAGACATTTTTGGACCAAACCATCAATGCCAGGGTCATTTTTGGATCAAATCATTAATAGAGAACAATATTGTTCAATTTAACATAATTTAAATGCATTTTGACTCTTTTCTGCAGTTTTAAATCACGATTTTATTTTTCTAAGCCTACCTGACACGAATTACTAAGTAGGCATTTGACTATAAGGTTTGGGAGCCTAATTTCAAATTTTGATGTAAAACCAGTGTTTGTATATGAAAAATGCACAAAATTTCAACTTCAACTTCAAATCGTAATTTCAAATCTCAAATTCTCTAAATCAAAGTAGGATTTGAAATTTGAAATTTGAAATTGCGAATTCAATTTTTTTTAGATATAAAACGTGAGTCATTATTTTTTTATTTTAAAAAAAGACCAATTTTTTTTAAAAAAGATTTATGCTCGATGTGGAGAGATTATTTATATCATGTGCGAAGATTTTGTCAAAGAATAACTAGTTACTATTATTGTCGATTTATTGAACCAATGAATTTTTATGAAATTATGTGCATTTGAAAAATTCATAATAATATGTAATCGTAAATATTTATTTATAAAAAAAATGGGGACATGTGATTTATTAATTTGATGGCTTAGGATATTTCAATATCTTATTTATAAACTAGATTTTTTCATTTTGTAAACTTGAATAAGAATTAAATATTTTTTTAATAATTTTTACTAATTATGAGATTTTCATGTTTATAACAATATTTTTTATAAATTTAGAAACAAAAATTTGCAAGTTTGGAATTCAAATGACACATTTTTTGTTTGCAAAGGCATATTGAAAGCCAGCACAAAGAGAGAAAAGGCGTAAGCTGGAAGGGCAATATGGTCAACACATATTATTAGGATGGATGTAGTAGGGTTTTGTTTAGGTATTTGAGCTTGCCCTGGCAGCAGTATTTGTTACAAACAGCTTCTTCTCATTTCCCCACCGCCGTCGGAGGCTAATCCAAGAGGAACAATGGTAACACACTCTGCTTCTTTCCCTTTCTACTATTTATGTAGCTTTTGCCTGTGTATATTCTTCCTGGTTGATAAGTATTAATTTTGGATTTATGAGGAGCATGAAGCCATGAATCTGTGGTTCTGTTGCCTGTTTTAAATATTACACACACACACACTCTATACGTGTTTGTATGTATGGTCTATGGATATTATGTGTCTTTGGGTAATCTTAGTATGTCAGTTGGTTGACTAGTTGGTTGGCTAACTTTCACGTGGTTGGTTAATATTCAATTCCCCCACCTTGTAATCCTAGCCCATTTCCCAGCCCCAATTATTGCCTTTATTTTTTTTAAAAATAAAGGATATGTATGTGTCCTTGTGTCTCAGGATTATGTGATTATCAAGAACTATTGGTCTTTATTGGCATATGGTCATGTTGGCAGATTTTTTCTCTTGCTTAATTAGTCTCTTTGGAGCTTGATGTACCAGTCTCGTTGACACTTACAACACATTATTTTCTAGTTTGTTCTGGACTAGAAGGTTTAATTTTCCTTATCCAATCTTGATCTCGATCTTATTCTCTGTATTTAGACTGAAATACATATCTGAAATTGAAGCATTCCTTATTGCCCAATATTGTTGGCTATAAATTTTTCTCAACTTATTCCTCTACTTCTGCTAATCTAAGTATGCATATATTCTTGTTGATGCTTACTAAAACTGTGCGCAGGCATTCATCAAAGTCCAGAAGACTAGGGCTTACTTTAAGCGTTTCCAGGTTAAATTCAAGAGAAGGAGAGGTGTGTAGATTCCTCTTCTTTATCCAATATATTTTCACTATCAGACCTCTTTTCTCTGCAGCTCATGAACTTTTTCTATTGTGCAGAGGGAAAGACTGACTACAGAGCAAGGAATCGCTTGATAAATCAGGACAAAAACAAGTACAACACTCCAAAATATCGTTTTGTGGTCCGATTTGTATCCTAAACATTCCTCTACCTTTAAAAGCATCAAGTTTGATCTATGCTGCTCTCTTTAGTGACCTACTATGGGGATGTTGTATTTATTTTTGTCAGTGTATCCAATTCAAGATCATGTTTTAACAATAAAAAGATTTCAGATGTTGACACTGTTACGCTAGTTCATTTCCTGTTAGTGTATGTAGGATGGTTGAAGCTGCTAAAATTGACATCTACTGTGCTATACTGCTTCATCTACCTTAACGTTCTTCCAGACTAATAGGGACATAATTGCCCAAATTGTGTCTGCTAGCATAGCTGGTGACATGATTCTTGCCTCTGCATATGCTTGTGAGCTGCCTCAATTTGGCCTTGAAGTTGGACTGACAAATTATGCTGCTGGTATTTACATAACCTCTTCTTGTTGGGTCATCTCACCTGAAATTGTGTACCTCTTCCTCTGATCAGTGCTTATTGATTCAATGTTAATTTAGCATACTGTACCGGACTTCTCTTGGCAAGACGAGTTCTCAAAAAACTTGAAATGGATGAGGAGTATCAAGGGAACCCTGAGGTAAGTGGCAGCTACAATATCAAGGTGCATGCTATTTTGTTGTCTGCAGTACCAACTTTTATTTAGTAATGGGTATTATAAATCTTTACAGGCCAGTGGGGAAGATTACTCAGTTGAACCTGCTGAAAGCAGGAGGCCTTTCCGTGCTCTCTTGGATGTTGGCCTTATTAGAACTACTACTGGGAATCGTGTGTTTGGTGCTCTCAAGGTATACCACTCCCTCCATCCCATTTTATGTGGCAACCTTTCCTTTTTAGTCCATTAGAAAGAATGTCACATTACTATAATTAGAAACAATTTAACTATAAATTTCCCTTTCACCTTTAATGAAATGATTTACAACCACACAAATATTCAAGGATTGTTTTAGACCACAAGTTCAAAAGTCTTACCTTTATTTCTTGACCACCGTGCCAAGTCAAACTGTGCCACATGAAATTGGATGGAGGAAGTATTACTTTTGCTGTTCATTCTCTTTTACTCTGTTATAGTCTATATTGCATTAAGTTATGGTTTGGAGAAGTTTTTGATGAAACAGCCTCTTTGTTTATTTCTTTCAACCTCCTTCAACCTTTAATGAATGGCTTCAACTTGGCATAAATCCTGAAATGATATTACAAACAATGGTTGCCATTGTCGTTGGTTGCCACGTTGTGGGATTTCACTGGGTTGTTGATGTTGTTGTTGGTTGCCATTGTCTGTGGAAATTACAGAGTTCTTGTTTGTCTATTTAAATACCGCTGGGTTAGTTGGTCCATTTGATGTGTGGTGGATGGCGTTCAATTGCAAGTTTTCTTTCCTCTTGTAGTGGGCCTGTCTCTGAAGGATTTGTCCTGCCATTTGACTGATTATTCATTCTATACACATTTTCTATTCTGTGCTTCTGTCCAGGGTGCATTGGATGGTGGACTTGATATTCCTCATGGCGAGAAGAGGTTTGCTGGATTCAGCAAAGACTCCAAGCAACTTGATGCTGATGTTCACCGCAAGTACATCTATGGTGGCCATGTTGCAACATATATGAAGGTGAGACAGAAAGGGCTATATTTGAATTGTTTTTCGGTTACAAAATCCATGGACAATATTTGTCCTAATCTTGATTAATGAGGTTCATATTTGATGGATTCTGGTGTCTTCCTATTGTCCATCTCTAAAATGTTGAAGGTGTGTTTTCAGACTTTGATAGAAGATGAACCTGAGAAATATCAGTCTCACTTTAGTGAGTACATTAAGCGGGGTCTTGACGCTGATGATCTCGAAGAGATGTACAAAAAGGTTCATGCTGCCATACGTGCGGAACCAAGCCCAATGAAATCTGAGAAGCAGCCTCCCAAGAAGCACAAGAGGTCTGATTTTACTTTTGGTTTGTTTAACCTTATGAGCTATTATGTTTTATTTTTATGAGTGAAAAGAAGTTTAAGTTGCACTTGTAAAAAGTCCTCAAGCACATTAGTTTTGTTTCCTGTGTGCTTGAAGGACCTAAACTTCCTGTTTATGTTATGTGAACATGGGGCTTCTTTTTAATTGTTGTCTAGTGAATCTTATTAATACTGTAGTGCAATATATCATGTTGCTCTATGATTATCAGTGGTCTAATTATGTGTAATGTTTGCGGGCAAGACCAATTTGAATTTGAATGCTGATTGTCAACATTTTAATTGATTCACTCTCTATGGTATCTCTTTATTTTATGCTTGTCTCACGCAGTTAATTCTTTGGGCTTCTATTGCAGGTACAATCTGAAGAAGCTGACTTATGAGGAAAGGAAGGCTAAGTTGATTGAAAGACTGAATGCTTTGAATTCAGCTGCCGGAAATGATGATGATGAGTGAAAGACACTAGATTTACGAAATATTGGTGCCTTATGGTTTTGTGATATTGTCGTTTCTTCCTAGACAAAAATCTCAGTTCTGTATGCGTTAGTACAATTGTTCTTGCTGTATGACAATGTGAGGTTAGATTTGCAAGTGCACAAATCCCATCAAGTACTATTGAATAGCAATCAGTAATTTTGGAACCTTGACTCATCTCTCTGGATCTACAAATGTAGTGGGAAAATGTTTGTTGATTTTTTTGTTTTTATGAAGAAAATAGTTGGTTTCTTTATTGATGGAAACCAAGCATTTATGAAGTTCACATCATTATGTTGTGAAGTTAACTGTGCCAAATTTCTTAAAAAGGCTATTTGGCTGAGGTAATTGGGCCTTGCGAATCTCCTGGTCTTGTAATTTACTATTTGCTTCTACATTTGTTGTCATATTTTACTTGCAACCTTGCTTCAAATAACTTGGTTCTTTTTGGGTTGAGGTCTACCAGAAACAACCTCTACCCTGTAAAGGTAGGGGGTATGGTCTTCGTACACTTACACTCTTCATATTTCAAGATTTCACTTGTGGGATTACATTGGATATGTCGTTGATGTGTGTTGTCTGAAGCAACAATGCATAATGTCTTTTGATCATCTAGTCCTCCTCCAATGTTAACATTGTTCAGAGTTATTTTTTGGATGACTTTTCATTTGTTTGCCTTACTGCAAATGAAATTTGGATGGTTGTTCAGTAGACAGTTTATTTACGAGTAGACGAGTTTGACCTGATATTAGTAAATTCTGACCATGCTAGGTAAGGAAACAAGAGTAGGCTTGATACAGGTGAGGGAATTTTTTTTCACTCCTACCAATTCGAATTTGCCTATGTCAATATTGTCTTTTTTATTTTCTTTCTTCCTGTTGTGCGAGTGCCCTAAATTGTCAAGTTTGATGGAGATGCACAGTCGATTTTTTGGTGACAGAATGTGTATTCTCTAATGGTTAAATATGTGGCAGTGAATGGAATTTTGTACGAATAAATGGACTTCTACCCTATCCATTGATTCAGGCCGAACTTCAGATCAATTGTCTAACGAATATTCTTATTTAATACGCAGCTAACGAGAACTGCTTGGGGTTGTGGTGGTATATTGGGAATTTGAGGTTAGTGGATTTATGTCGGCCTAATGGAGTAGTGACATAGTTTTATCAAATTAAATTAAGAAAAAATTTACCTAAATACACACCTTATTTTACTATATTCTCTAATATTTTCTACTATTTGAAAAAAATTCAAAACTCCCTCTTTTTCTCCTCATCTCTCCAACGCGCGAATACACTTCCATCTCCATTCCCACTTCACTCTTAAGTCTTAACTCCCCCTAAATTCAATTAAGTGTATCAGAAGGTAGGAGATTTTTTTCATGATAGTTTTTTGCTTTTACTATTTCAAATCTCGATCAAGTTTTGTTGAATTTAGTATTCTTCATCTACAACTTTTGGTACATATGGATTTGAATCCATCCTTTAGTATCGGTCTTACCCAACTAGTTCCCCAATCAGAAAAACTTATTACTCCTAATTCTGATTCTTCTAGTGGTGGTGGTTTGAGAAAAATAGATCCAAACACCGCAACAAACCTTTAATTATGGAGAAATTGCGAAAGGATGCTAGTTCAAGTTTCAACTTTTAAATTGCAAAAACTTCAAGTTTGAAATCTCCAGTTCCAAAAGCTTTAGAAAAAGGAGATAAAAAAGTCGAAGTTACACACCCTTCTTTACCCAAAATTTGTATTTCTAATGTATCTCGGGTTTTTTGATTCTCAATTTCATGTTTAGTGTATCGTGTTCTAATAACAATTTGATGCATAACCCTAATTCAGTGAGAGATAATTTATTATGTATCTTGTTCATGATTCTCTTTTTTGATACATAAGTTGTTGTTATCTAGATTTTTCATGTTTCTGTTTTGCTGAATGTATGTGGTATCTTGATACATAATGTCGGTGTATCTGATATAGCGGGTGCAATGCCTTCTTATGAATTTGAGTGAATGCATCACATACCATTATACATAAGGTTGCTGTTATGTATCATGTTTATTGTTTTGTATTTGGTTCACAAGTTTACAAAACCCTTCTTTTTTATCATATTCGTACTTATATATTTGATACTTAATATTACATTTTCTAATTTACGATGTATCATATGAGTGAATACCTTCTAATGAATTGGTGATAATGTATCACATATCATGATACATAAGATTGTTGTTATGTATCATGTCAATTGTTTTGTTTTTGATACATAAGTTTACAAAATCTTGCTCTTTTATTATATTCATAGGCATATATTTGATACATAATTATGTCAAATTGTCTAATTTACTATGTATCATATAATATTATGTATCTTCAGTTTTAAATTATACTCAACATGTATATTGTGCTTCAATATATTTGTTGTTGTAATGATCAAATTTGATCATATTGATAGTTATGCCTTGTTAAAGCAGGCTTTAAAGTATGAAATAAAAATAAATTCTATCTCAATTTTTGAGAATTGACATAGCTTACAACGCGACTTTTGTGAATGAAATCAAATAGTCAATAGGAGAAGAAGGAATTAAGTTTTTCAGAAAAATAATATTTAGTCCTTACCTGAATATATCATAGTATAATTTTCAAGGAAAAATTACCAAGTGCCTCTTATTGCTTGAGTTGGAGCAAAAAGATCCTAATGAATTGCATGTTCATTACATAGAGGGGAGTGTCCTTCGTTTTTCCATTAAAGAATTTGCTATTATTACTGGTTTGAGATGCATTGATAATATTGATGATTTTTGATAATGCTCCGCCAAGCAGGTTGTTGAAAAAATATTTCCCAGATGCACATTAGGTGTAAATAAAGGGCGTTTGGTACAACATTTTCTGATGAGAAGATGGGACAACAATGTATATACTGTCCAGATGACCATTTTATACTTTATACACATGTTTATGTTTTCTCAACTTTGTGATACACCTATATCATTAGATGATTTTAAAATGATAAAAAATGATATAGATCAATAATTTTTATGGGGTTAACTAGCTTTTTTGAAATTGACGAAAAGTCTGAGGCAAGAATTCATCACAGCTAAACAGATGTATCGATTAGGAGTCATTTCATATGCACTGAACGTATGAATGAATGAATGTGCATCACAAATTCATCCTTATATTATTGTCAAGGAGGGAAATAACATTTCTAGAATTTTGAACTGGCGTGTGGTTGGAGTCAAGCCGAAATATGAGACATTTATGGTGAGCATGTTTAGCGAGGTAATTTTACGTAGTCTCTTTACTGCTTCAGTTAGTTCAGTCAATTTGCACATTACAATGTTTTAATAATGTATCTTTAACTTTAAATAATTCATGATACATACTGACTTGGTTTGTGTTTGGGTTGTTGTTTTACGCAATTTTTTTCAGAATGCGTGCACCAATATAGTGCTAACGCAGGAGGAACTGGCAGCACTTGATCTTCCCAATACTAGTAATGTTTCATCTACTAATACTTCGATATTGCCTATTCCAACAACATCGACTGCCAAGCACAACCAACAAGAACCTCAAGATCTGTCTGGTTTTGAGCAAATTTACTTCTAAACCACCTGAAAAGTTATCAAGGAAGTCCAGGTGCGTTGCTGGTACATCTTCTCTACCTCCTCTCAAAAAAAAAGCAATGTTCATGGTAAAAAATCAACTCCAGTAGAAATGGCTATCAAAGAAAAATCTGAACTTTCTCCACAACTATCAAAGAAGTTAGTGTTCACTTTTGAAATTTTGTCGGCGCCAGTTGGTGTTGCAAGTGCATCTGATGCTCCTCAATATCCATTAGTTCCAACTAAACAAACTATCACATCAGATGTTAAGGATTTAGAAAAATATATCAAGAAATATGTAAGCTTTAATACACATTATATATATATAATGTGTAGAATTTGATAAAGTGTGAAAATATGTTGTAAATCCTACTCAGTACTCCCTCTCTCATGTAGTCTTTTCATGTTTTAAGCTCCTGTTTGGTAATTTAACTTATGTTTCTCCCCGTTTTTACTTGTCCTTTTATTTTAGTATTATTTTTAATTTTTTTAAATCTTATCCTGTTCATCTCTTCCTCTTAACCTGTGTTCTTAACAACTTCTTCTTTAACCACACTCCGTATATAACATCTGGCAAAAAACACGTCCTTTTTTAATTATGGCGGACTACAAAGCCAAGCCTCAACTCCTAGGACTTTATTGATTAATACATCATTGTTATTAAGAGATTAAGAAATTAACCTTATACTAAGGGTAATGCATAATATATAAACATAATATACAAATTCAAAGACTAACTATTTGAACAGAAGAAATAAACATATTTTTGTGGGGAGAATATAAAAAATATACCAACATAGAAAACTTACATGATTAAAAATGAGAGGTTTCCCTTTTGGGAACCCCCGGAGAACTGTCACGAACTTGAAAACCTTTATTAAACAATAATTAATATTATACAAGACTAGATTACAACAAGAGAGTTGGTTTTAGGATAGTAGGTGTAGGAAACATGAAGGAAGGGGAATATGTTGTGTGTTTATGGAGTAGTTCTCTTCTAAGTTGTGTCCTTCTTAGAATGAAGAAGAATGTCTTATATAGACAAACTAAGGAATAAAGTAAAAATAAAATAGTCTACTAAAATAAATGACCGACACTTTAAAGATAAGATTCAAACTAATACACATCCGGTGCTCAGTGGGCTCCATCATCACAACATTATTTGTTTGTTTTCTTCGACTGACACAGTATAACCAAAGGGACTGAATCAATAGTAAGAGCCTCGTTGGACACATCACGGACATATGCTAAGTACATCAAGCACCCGGACGCAACTAGCCGCCGGGCCCGCATAAATGATATGATCCCAATAGGTGAGTGACTATAAATGCCATGCCACAAGATCGAGGGAATTCCAGACATGGTTAATGTAATGGTATTGGCATAATAGTCCAAAACCGCATGATGAGAGGATAGCCGATCCATGCCTAGAATAACATCGAAGTCTACCATATCAAGTAAAATAAGATCTTCTTGAGTCTCATGCCCCTGAATAGTCACCGCACAAGATCTACAAACCTGATTCACTACTAAAGAATCCCCTATCGGGGTCGAAACATGTAACGGGACCTCAAGTGACTCATAAGGAATACCCAGACGTGGAGCAAAATATATAGACATATAGAAATATGTGGAACCTGGATCAAATAAAGCTGAAGCAGTCTGCTAACAAATAAGGATAGTACCTGTGATAACATCATCTGATGCCTCAGCCTCTGCCCTTGCTGGAGCAACATAAAAGTGTCCCTGTCGGCCTCCTGCATGAACATTCGCCCTACCACCTGACCTGCCTCCCCGGGAACCTCCCTGAACACCCTATTGACCATCGCTGCGACCATGACCCCGATCTATACCTCCTGGTGGAGGTGGCTCTACTGCCAACAGTTTAGCCCAGCCGGGACACTCCTTAGCCTAGTTCTCCAATGAGCCACATCGAAGCATCTTGAAGCTGAGCAACCCGTGATAACTCATCCACGGTAGGAAGGAAGAGGACCTGATCCCCTCAAGCTCTACCCTGCAATGGAACCCCCCGAATGGGGCTGACTACCCTCAAGTGCTGGCAGGGCGGCCTGAATCGGCCGACTGGACTGACCTTGCTGGTACCTATCCTGCTGGAACCGCTGGCGGGGCCTGTCATAACTATCATGGCCTCTAGGCTGGGATCCACTGTAGCTACCTTGATGCCTGGGTCTCTTATCCCTGCCCCCTTGGGCCTAACGATGAATAATCTCGATCGTGCGGGCATGATCCACCATATCCAGAAAAGAGCGGCCTGCAAAAACAAGGTGCTCGGTCCCCAACCTCAGGTAAGGTTTGAATCCGCGCAAAAAACATCGTAGCCGCTCCTCCTCAGTGGGTAGAATCATAGTGGTATGCCGGGAAAGCTGATGAAATCTAGCCTCGTACTCTGCAATATTTATGTGTACCTACTCCAACTGAGTAAACTGATCCCGAAGTCGGTCCCAAACACTTCTAGGGATGTATCGAGTCAGGTAAGCCTCTAAGAACTGGGCCCATGTCAATAGTAGTGACCCAGTTGGCCTGTACTGCAAATAAGAGCGCCACCCCTCTCTAGATGCCCCTCTGAACTAGTGAGGAGTGAAGTCGGCGCCTCTGGACTCCACAAGACCTAAGAAATGGAGCTGCTCTTGACAGGTAGTCAAGAACTCCATGGCATCCTCGCCAATGGCTCTAGAAAATATCGGGGGTGATAGCCTCTAAAATATCCCTAACATCTCTGATCCTGTAATGATATCACACCCTCCAGAACTGCTGGCCGGGGTACAACAACTGGTGGAGGCAGTTGAACCTCAAGTGCTGGATGGACGGGCGGATCCCGCAGTGTTGTTATGCTCGCTATTGGGGTCGGGGCCTGTGGTATAACCCCAATAGCCGTGAGGAGCTGCATAATCGCTGCTTATAGTGCTGGGGTCATAACTGGTGCAGCTTGGGGCTATGCTGGTGGTGCCGGTCCCTCTAGCTAAGTAGGAATAGGAGCGTCCTGATTCTCCTCTACTAGCTTCGGCTCTATCTTCGGGTTGGGAGCTGGTGTTGCTCCCCTACCTGTCCCACGAAGAGGACCTCTAGGCATGCCAGGCCTTATAGACATCTCTGCACCCATCCGCGAGACTCTACTAGACATTAGCTATGTACAAGTGAGACCAGTGAACTTGGGTCTATGATACCAACTTGTCACGACCCAATTCCTTAGGTCATGATGACACCTACTATAACCCACCAGTAGGTAAGCCAATCCGTCAACCTGAAACTTCAAGTAATGAGTTTGGGGGAAGAAACTAAAAAAGAGTGGTGAATTATAAAGATAGAGAGAAATAATAAGCGGAAGTAAACCAAAACATGATATAAACAACTAAAGATCTCTTCTAAAACCTAGAAGTCACAAGTACAGAGCTACTATAAAATAAAAGACGAGTACAAGTTCCGAAAGTGGACCAAAGATATATCCAACAACTAGCTAGTCTCAAAATTCAAAAGACGGGCCATCCATACTGAAGGAGACAGGAATGATCCAAAAATGCCAAGTGCTCACCCTAGTCTTTGAAGCTGATGGAAATAGGCTCGATCTATCCACAGCGGTAGCTGGTGCTCGGTCCTTCATCAGGAAAGTAGATGTAGAGTGTAGTATGAGTACCAAGACAAAAGGTACCCAATAGGCATCATAGGCCGAATGAGCAGAAAAGTTAAAAATAATATGACAAAGAGGAATAGCCTAAATAGGAGTCAACATAAGCATCAAAAAAGGGAAAGAGTACTACAGAACTACAGCTAACTATACCCAACTGGGCCCCTATAAGCCCAGCTGGGACACTTCTGCGCAAGTTAAATAAAAACCCAGATGAACCTCCATAAGCCCGCCGAGTACATAGAATAGCTACAACTACTAAGGCTAGGAACCAAGAATCTGCGATGTTAGGAGCTGAAGTACTATATCATTTCCAAATCCAGAATCCCCAAGAGTCAATCGATCTAGTGGTGACTTAGGGGTCGAGGCTAGGACTGGGACCCAGATGCTCACCTGAATGTTCAAAGTGACAAAGGCTGAGACTGGGTACTCGGATGCTTGCCATAATACATAAGTTCGGTTGAGGATGGGATTGGGTACCCGGATGCTCACCGTAATACATCGGTATGATCGAGGCCGAGATTGGGTACTCGGATGCTCATCATACTAGCAAGCCGGTAGAGGCCAGGGTGAGTACCTGAATGCTCCTCGATAATTTAGAACAGAGGCCGGGACTTGGTACCCGGATGCTCACAGATAATTTATCCCATGATGCCAAACATTCTACTTCCCAACTAGAATACAACAGTACCAAAAATCTTTTCCCAAATGGGTCAACCGATATGCCGCCAAAACTGGAACCGGAGCCAAAGTCAACAATCATGAAATCTAGTATTGCCGATGCATCATGAAAGTCACGATTATACCGATTTATGGATGAAGATATTTTTAAGAGAAAGGGTAGTGCCTAACTTCCCATTCAAGATTGTACTCATTTGGAAATTGGAACTTGAAATGAAAAGTCCTATAACTGTCAGACAATAGCCCGCTACACCATTCTACAAGGATCTAAATCCACCGAAGTGATGCCGGGGCATCTAAAGCAAGTTTACATCCTATACTAAGGCCAACATACTCCACAGTATAAATAACATGCTCATTCAACTCTCCTTATAATACTAACAAATAACGACAAGATACATATGCTTCTAAACATCCAAAAAATCCGATAACAAGCCTAAAGCATGATTTCTAACACCTAAAATATATAATCAAACTACCCAAACCAAATTCCAACTATTTCAATATGCTTTCACACATTCTAGCTCAATCTAAAGAAAGGTAAAACTGTAGCCTACCTGTAGGCTAAACACGAGAGCTTCAAATCACTGTGCTGGATCTTTTTCTTTTCGAATGGCCTCAAAACACTGCCATGCTGTCAAAAACAGAACCACAATATCGATATGGTTGTTTAGACACTAAATTATAATTTTTGGAGATGGACTAATTTCAAGGTCTAAAACGGGAATTGTGGGACCCTCATATTGAATTCCGGATTTGACCCCCTAAAACAGGTTCCAAATGTCACCCTGAGCTCACAAATAACATAATTTGAGGTGAAAAATTACGCGGGACGAGTATGCAACCAAAACTCATAAATTCTGACTAAAGGACCAAAAATAGTAGCATCAAAATCAGCAAATTATGAACAAATGAGACTCTTTCAACCCAAAAAAATTACACTATGATGATCCTTGCGAAAACCCCCACAATCAAGCCTCAAGAATCACTCAAAACACAGTTATATTGACCAAGATACACTCTTTTAAAATTCAACAAAATTTTATTATGAAAAAGACTAAATAAGTAACTAAAAATACATTTTTACCTCAAACGAAGCTTCCCCTCGCATTTCTGAGATCACCACGAGATTTTTCACGAAATTCTCTTGAATTTAGACCCTTAAATCACCAAAATTGGGTTTATATAGGTCAAGAAATAATTTCTCAAAGTTCTTCAAAAACTCAATCCAAAAATGGACACTGCTGCAAATAAAATCATGAGTTTTACATGAATCAAATATTCCAAATTAGTTTTCAATCTCTCCATTACAATCTCCACGAAAAATCTCACAAGTTTGCCTTGTGAATCACCCAATTTGGAGCTATATAACTCAAGTTATGGGGTTTTAAAGTTGGAGAAACTATCCAAAACAAGAAAAACTGCATCAGCTGCAGAATCTGATTTTGGAAAGTCCAAAATCTCCGATGGGGTGCTCGGAATTTATTCAGAATCTGATAAAAATAAACAAAATATGCTACCCCACTAAATTTGACGTTCTGGACTCAATGGCGCATTCATAATTCCCATACAATATCATTTTAATAAAAAGTGGATTCCACATCCAGGAACCCTTTTAAACTACATTCCACAACGGGCCTCGAGATTAAACTGGAAGCCTCAGAAAGTGAACGAAGGGTTGTTATAGACCAAAATCAAAATTTCATAACTAACCACGTGTCAGAATTTTTATTGGAGCGCATTTTCCAAGAATGTTGACCAAAGTTAACCATAGACTAACTTTAAAAGTCAAAAGCACCAAATGGGTCCAAACTCGTATCGATTGCCTCGATAGTCATTCCAACAGTTCTACTCGCCTAATTTAGTCATTCCGGAGCTAATGGAACCGTCAAAATTTAAATTTGAGATCTCATTGACCCAAAACTTGAAAAGTCGCAAAAAACCAACTTAGGCCTTTAAAATACCAAAACGGACTCGGGACCTCTAAAAATTCAACCAACACTTCTTCTAGACCAAAAACCATCTCCCGAATCCAACGGAGCCTTCAGAATTCCATTTTGAGCATCGAAATTCTAAAAGTTGACCAAATTCAAACCTTGGCTTAAAGTTCCTCAAATTCTCAACTCAAGGCCTCAAATCTTCGTTACAACTCCAAAACTGATTTCATAAAGTCTTAAGCTAATCTAGACATTTCGGAGCTGCTGAAATTGACGGAATTCCATTCCGAGACCCGTAGCTCTGATTGACCCCAAATACCACTTTTTAATACTTAAGGCTTATTAAACTCAAAATTTTCATAGACTTAACTTTTCATAGGATTTTCTAAAAATCAACACCCGATACCAATTAAAAATGACTCAGGGCAACTAAAGGGAGGGATAAAATGGTTATTTTACAAAAAATTCAAAAATAACCTTCTGTCATAATCCAACCACGTGGGCCGCAACTGGGGTCCGACCTGGTCCCCCGTATACGTATCTAGCGGATGCAACGATCAATATAAGAACTATACATAAGAACCCCAGTGGGTCATAGAATTTTCATGCGTGTTGCCTCTTTCATTTGTATCTTATTATGAAAGGGCGTGCCAGCCGACAAGGCTGCCATAGTATCTTAATATTTACAATACATCATATAGACATAGATGAACAAAACTTACACGTATAACCCATACATATGTCTACAGACCTCTAAGAATATTAATAGTAACATATGGCAGAACAGGGCCCCCGCCGTACCCCTGAATAAAAAAATATATACATAGGAGGTTTGGTACTACAACTCAGCTCTGAATCAATGGAGCTTCTTCCAAATTGGCTGATTGGAATCCTAAGCTGGCGGACTCCCAAAACTGTGTCTGTACCTGCGGGCATGAAATGCAGCTCCCTCAAAGAAAGGGGGGTCAGTACGACGTATGTACTGAGTATATAAGCATAACATAACTGAGATAACAACTGAAACAAGGAGCAGGAAATCAAGTATAGCATTTAGTAGGGTATTGTACCTGCACCTCATAAAATAAATTCCTGTCTACCAGTATCACGTATCGTATCCGGCCCACTCGGGGACTGAGTATTACAAATACATCATCTATCACGATAGGCATATGCATATTATCAGCGCTGTGAAACGTATAGTCCAATCCATATATATTAAGTTAATGCCGAGGAACGTTCGGCCCAATCCATATATATAACAGGTTAGTGCCAAGGAACGTACGACCTGATCCTTATACATAACAGGTTAGTACCGAGGAATATACAACCCGATTCCTATACATAACAGTTTAGTGCCGAGAAACGTCCAACCCGATCCCTATACATAACAGGTTAGTACCGAGAAACGTCCGACCCGATCCCTATATAATATAATAATGCATATATATGCACATAAAAATTTGTAGCATAACAAACATTTCCCGAATATCACCATAAGGTGTGTCAAAGAGTCTCTAGGTATAGGAGCTTACACCTCCAATCATTATTCAGCATATAGAAGGCTCAAGGGTCGTAGTTCAACTACTTCATGGTCCTTATCATTTAAAAGTGAGTCCAAGTCATGAGTCACATCCAGAATCTGTAAATGGAATTGTCTCTAACTCATATCATATATTGTTGGACTTACATTAATCTATTTCAAGAAAAGGAAGAGATAGGCTTTACATGTATTACTTTTTATCACATAAAAGGCTTACAAGACCATAACTCAACCATCACGGGAGTTCTAACATCAAGAAGTGACTAAGATTAACAAGTCATGCTCGGGGTTCTAAGAATGGAACTACCTCCACATCACACATACCAACCACTTATGGCTAACACATGCCACAAGAAAAGAAGAGTTAAGCTTTACATACACTACTTTTCAGCATATAGAAGACTTGAAGGATGAGAGCTTAACTACTTTAAGAGTCTTAACATTCAGAAGTGAGCACGAATTATGAATCATGAATCATGTTCAGAGCTCATGAATAGAGTTAACCTAAGCTTCATACACATATCATTTGTCACTTAAGTCTAAGACATGCCCAAAGGAAAGAAAAGATAGGCTTTACATACCTCTTACGGATTAATCTTTACCGTGTTTGCCTCGTCTTCCTCTGAACCTATTTAACATGAAATAAATATGAATATCAACAACCCTAGACTTTTCAGTGTAAGTTATACATGAGTATTCATAGAACTCATTTCCTCGCTCGCTTCCTCGATTAGTTCTTTAGTTAGCTAGAAAGTAAATGGAAATCGGGCAGCACCTCCCCTATAACATGCCCTTTACGAATTTCCAATTACATCCCTAAGCAATACATCCAACCAACAACAACAACCTGCAACATATATACAAGCAATTCACTTCAACATTACATAATACAAACTCCAAGCGACTTGCTCAAAGCTACGATATCAAAATAGGGTTTTTAGTTTCTAATTCGTAAAACCTTTAACTGTACGAAGTGGAGGGTCATATGGATTCAACCAGCAGCTTCCCCACCAATTTTATAACACTTTTAGTCCCTTCAACACTTCACCACGCACCTGCATCCACACACCACAAGCACAACACCTTGCTTCGACTACAATTTAACTATTGCAACTCTAATTTGGTTTGTTTCGAACGTCATGCATATTTATGGAATTTACCTATTTCCATCCACTTAAAAAACATATAATACACTTCATAATCACATCATAAAATCCAAATTGAAATGAAAACCCTTACCTTAACCTAAACTCGTCAACCTCGCCAAAATTAGCAAAACGTGAATTCTGGACAGCCTACTATCTTGTATTGTCGCTTAGTTTTGAAGGGGTAATTGAGAGAAACAGGATTTGTGTCCTCAATTAAAGTTATAGAAATGTGTCTTAGGGTCGCATACAATTTTGAATAACCCCTACAAATTTTTTTTTATAAAACAATATGCCCAAAATACCAACAGCAGTCCTTGTAGAATTTCTAAAATAAAATCCGGGCAGCAGATCCCCCATGCTTCACCACCCTTTTTCGAGTAGAGAATGCAAAACTGGGTTTTAGAGTCAAAATAAAAGTTATAGCCCTATGAAATAGCTTTCCAAAACATCTTGAATCACTTGAAAGGAAGACTTACACAAGGAGTTATACTCGTTTTACTAATAGTAGTATCATTCAAAAATGGGTCTATTAACAAGAACAAAAACCTCCTCTTTTGCCTAACAATTATGTTGTTAAACACCGTCATATCACCATAGGATACCTAAATAATTAATTCACGGATTGAAAATGGAGGCCTTACCTCAAAGCCATGGCTGCCGTAGCTCCTTTCTCTCTTCCTCAATGTTTCTCATCTTTTTTCTAAGTGTAAAAAGGATGGAAAATGAAGGCTTAGTCATAAGAATAAGTATATATAGCCTTCCCTAGGATGTGACATGTGGCATCCCCTAGGGGTGACACATGGAAGCCCCCATAGGTTGCCACCTCACGCCATGCAACCAATCATACACTGTGGGGTCCACCCTAAGTAGGTGGGTCACCTACTTAGCCCAAGTAGGTGTGTAACCTACTTGTCACCTACTTGTCACCTGCTTGCTTCATTTTCGTGGGTTCGTAATCTCGTCTTACTTTAAGAGCCTATGTATTCCTTGCTACGTAAGCTCAATACATACTCTAATAGCTTAAGTACGTAAAACATCTATGTTGATAGCTTACGCAAGTAAGTCAAGTTCTACGACTCATTACTTGGCCTCCAACTCGTTTCAAATCTTTATAGACCTATTTCCAACCTTCACTCTTAAGGGTCGTCACTTTCTTCCTTTCTTAGAGTTATTTAATCATGTTATAGATAATCTCGATCATGGGACAACTTTTAAGAAGCTTAAGAAGACGTTCCAAAGCACAAAGGTATGGGGTATAACATTCTTCCCCCCTTTAAAACATTCGTCCTTGAATGTTAACTAGCCTCATAAGGTCTTACGAGTGCTTTAAGATTTTTCTGTATTGGTTGTCATCCAAAGGCCTCTTATTAACCCATATAGTCAATTTAAGATAGTCGATTACCCGTAGGCATAGAGAACAAGTGATATTTATTTTCCATTTGTTCTTTCCAGTTCTCTTACCACATATCATATTGTACCCTTTACACGAACATGTGTAGGATCTTAAAGTGGCTCAGAAGATGCCTTAGCATTGCCATACTAGTCTATAGGTAAACCTGTATCATTTCTTACTTCCTTCATTTGATGTTAGGGCTCCACTATAGCTTTTGTCCTTAGTACTGATTATACCTTAAAGGTTTTGCTTCAAACCATCTTATTCCTTCTCTTAATGTATTCAAATATAGCAGTTACATGGCTACTACCGACTTCGTTTATCGAGTAATCACCTGGTTTTACTCTTGGCATACCGTCATTCGTAAGTTGCATAAGTTATTTTGCAAAGCTACATCCCCTATCTCAAAGGGTCTTATCATCTTTCATGGTGGAGTCACATATACACAATACTTCTTTTTACCAACAATGCCATGCAAGGTCAATGTATACATACACCCATATTATCTCATATCACAGCCGTATAGGGCTTCCCAAGGGGTTACCCATCCTAGTACTACTCTCGCCCAAGCACGCTTAACTTCGGAGTTCTGATAGGATCCGGTGCGTTAGTGCTGGTATGATCGCATCCATCCCTTATGGGGTCTCATTTGAAGTTTAAGAGTTCCCATTTACACATGATAGCATCAGTTGATTTTCTCTTATGCTTATATTTCTCTTGTCCACTTCCCCCTTTAGGGTGTATCCATGTCATTATCTGCTTATTTCTAACTTTCCAAATGCATAGGAGTCCTTTCTAACCTATTTAGTATACTGCGTTATTTTCATATCTTCCTTTACATCCCCTATACTTTGGGTTACCCATGTACAAAACCTTAATACCATCATGAGGTGCTTAGAACCCTCAATTTACAGTACCAACTCCAGTCTTGAACACTGGGACTCGAGTAATACCCTTAATGTAGCGGTGTATTCAAAGCCACATTCCATTCATCCCAATCAGTAATTAGCTCGTGCTCATAATTGGTTCAAATTCTCCACTCGGGAGCACTTATACTTTGATGATCCGTGTTTCAAGCTTCTCATAATACTAGCTTTATTCCAGTGGATACCACTTGACCTTTTATTCTGAACATTCCCTATAAATCTGTGTAAGTCTTTCTTATTCATTCACTATTTGCCTTTTTGTCTTCCACTTAATTTATTCTGCTTTACACATTTCACTGTACCGGCATGCACTCACAGTCTAGTTTGTCACACTTGCTTTCGCTTCTCTTACTTACCCTTAAGTTTCCTCCTATTTCACTATAGAGGAGATTTCTCATCCTTTCTTTTTTTTTGTTACGTATATATCACAATATCAATTCAGTCGGTACCTTAATATATCATTCTATCCAGATCTATCAGTCTTCCTTAAATCATTTTCTTAGGGTCATAAGTCTTTTCCAACTTCGGTTTACCATATCAAGATCGACCTCCCAGTTTCTATTGCCATCAATTCAGCAATTAACTTTTTTCTTGAGGTCAGCCATACTTGTAGTTTATCTAAATTTCATCATTATTGTGGACATGACCTTTCAAGACATACTACAACCCTGTATCTCATTCTCTTTTTATTTCTTGGAAAATTTGGGCAGAGTTTCCTTTGTATTTCTTACTATCTCAAACCTGCATGTAGAAAATACCAATAGTGCCTCACAGGGCCAACACATATAAATATACATATATATATATATCATATCACATCATATCGCAGCCTCACAAGGCGCCCAATATCAACAATAGTATAAAATATGGACTTACCTCACATGTCCAACTCGAACTACGCCTGTTAGTCTTTCCGTCCACTTTTCCTTTTAATTTTCAACTTTATCTACGTTTTTCTTTCAATTTCTGACTTTATATGTCAATTGTATTTCCATAACTTACTTGGCACAACTCTCTTGTGCCTTGGCTTACCTGTGTGCTTTGCAACTTCCCATATCGTCAGTCATTTTCTTCTATCAACATTGTCCTTCATCTGAAATCAGAGGTTAGTATAAGGAATTCCACTTCCTATGACTCGGCTCAATCGCACGACCTTAAATATGAAAGAAAGGAAACATCTTAAATGTCCTATAGCCTCCTATTTATAGATGTGATACACAACACATCGATAATCAAGACTCTACTAGATATGGTCTGTAGACACTCTAAGGACAAACTGCTCTGATATCACTTCTATCATGACCCAACCTCATGGGCCGCGATTGGAGTCCGACCTGGGCCCCCATATACGTATCTAGTGGATATAATGATCAATATAAGAACTATACATAAGAAACCCAGTGGGTCATAGTATTTTCATGCCTGTTGCCTCTTTTATTTGTATCTTATCATGAAAAGGCGTGCCAGCCGATAAGGCTACCATAGTATCTTAATATTTACAATACATCATGTAGACATAACTGAACAGAACTTATATGTATAACCCACATATATATCTACAGACCTTTAAGAATATTAATAGTAACATATGACGGGATAGGGCCCCCGTCGTACCCCTAAATAAACAAATATATACATAGGAGGTTTGGTACTACAACTCAGCTCCGAATCAATGGAACTTCTGCCAAATTGGCTGAGTAGAATCCTAAGCTGGCGGACTCCTAAAACCTGTATCTGTACCTACGTGCATGAAATGCATCCCCCCCAAAGAAAGGAGGGGGTCAGTACGATATATGTACTGAGTATGTAAGCATAAAACATTATAAAGAAATCACAGTTGAAATATGGATGCAGGGGGCAAGTATAACATTTAGCCATTTACCGTACATACATCTTATAAAATAAAGTCATACATGCTATCATCACGTACTATAACCAGCCCGTTTGGGGACTTGGTGTAATAACTACATCATTCTATCATCATAGGCACATATGTACCATGCCGAGGAATGATGGCCTGATCCGTATCTCATATAACAATGCCGAAGAACGACGACTCGATCCGTATCTCATATAATAATACCGAGGTATGACGACCCGATCCGTATACATACATATCGTATAATAATGTCGAGGAACAATGGCCAGATCCACATATCACATAATAATGACGAGGAACGACGGCCCGATCCACATATCATATAATCGTATACAGATATTATAGCCGGCCCAGGACTCGGTAACAGATATATTACAATATGCAAGAGCAAAGCAGTGCGTAACTATAAACAACTAAATTATCATCCGAGGTTCAATAGAGTAATCAAGTGAACCATCATTTGAAGATCAGGGTAGTAATCGTCTTAAGTACCCTCTAACGGCTAGTATGAATCATATAAAGTGAAGTCTTAGGCATCAGAGGCATGTATCAAGGTGATGCCATATAATTTATACAATCAGGGACTTTTACCCTTGTAGAGCCTTTAAGAAGAGGAGCTGGTATCTCCACTTACTACTCACTATATAGAAGGCTCGAGAATAGTAGTTTAACTACTTTCAGACCTTTAATATTTAAAGGTGACTACAAGTCACGAGTTATACCCTGAACTTATAAATGGATTCACCTCCAAATCCATGTCCTGTATTACCTATAGTCCAGTCTTTCTAGAAGTAGGAAAGGATAAGCTTTACATGTACTACTTTTTTATCATATGGAAGACTTGAAAGGTAATGACTCAACTTATTACAGGAGTTCTAATCAGTAGGAAGTGAACAAGAGTCTTAACTCATACTCAGAGTTTTAAGAATGGAATAACTCCCAATTTCACATAATAATACTTACATGTAAGACATGCCAAAATAAAATAAAGGGTAGCTTCACATACTCATCACTTCCTAACCTATGGAAGGTTTGAGAAGCCCTAGTTCAATTACTCTAGGAGTGCTTTCATCAAGAAGTAAATAAGGACCGTGAATTACGCTTGGAATTTATGAGTAGATGTACCCTCAAGCTCATATCATTCCTTACTTAACTTGAAGACATGCCAAAAGAAAGGAGAGATAGGCTTTACATACCTCTTATGGGTTACTCGTAATCACGTTCGCGTCGTCGTCCTCTGAACCTATTTAACACAAAAATAATACTCATATTAATAACCTTCGACTCTCCACTTCCTACATTTGTATTCAAGTATCTATAGGGACCATTTCCTTGTTTGCCTTTCTCGACTAGTTTATAAGTTAGTTAAGAAGTTAACGGAAATCGGGCAGCACCTCTCCTATAACTTGCCCTATCCAAACTTCCGTTTCAACCTCCAAACCTTAGAATACATATTAACAACCACAACCATCATCTATACAACATTAAATTACTACCATACTATGCAATACAATTTCCAAACAACTTGCCCAAAACCACAATATCAAAATAAGGTTTTCTATCTCTATTTAGTAAAACCTTTAACCATACGAACCGAAGGGTTATGTGGATACAAAAATCAGAACCCACACACCTTTTAAACTACATTACATCCCTGTAACACACAATTAAACCGTCTCCAACCACAACCCCACAATCGCAACAACACTACTCAATTTCAATTTAACTAGAACGGCCCTAATTTAGTTTGTTTCTTACGTCATGTATACTAGTGAAATTTTCCTACTTTCAGCTTCATTTAACTCATTTAACATACTCCATAACAACATCATTAACTCCAATTCGAAAGGGAGAACCTTACCTTGCCAAAACTTGCCTCAAACGTTTCTTAACATGGCTGAAAATATGGCGGCTGCTCGTTACCCTTTTTGTGCCGCTCCAAACAGCAATTTTATCTTATTAACACCTTAATTCCATCGTATTACACCATAGATAATTAATTCAAGGAACGAAATCATAGGGCTTACCTTATTTTGCCCAAATCTGTGGCTGCCTCTCTCTTAGTCTCTAGTTTTCCTTTATTTTTTTTGTTCTAAATGTTGAAGAATGAAATATGTAAAGAATGTAATACATATATATATATATATATATATATATATATATATATATATATATATATATGCGCCCCCTAGGACGTCACCTCATCCATGCGTCCACTCATATGCTGCCATATGGCAGCGTGAGGTCCACCCCAAGCAGGTGCATCACCTACTTAGTCCAAGTAGGTGCCACATCTCCTTATTCCTCTTCCGTGGGTTCGTAATATCGTCTCACTTTAAGAACCTATGTAATTCTTGCTACATAAGCTCAACATGCACTCAAGTATCTTAAGTATGTAAGTTATCCAGCTTATGCAAGTAAATCAAGTCCTACGACTCATTACTCGGCCTCCAACTCCTTGAGGATTCTTATAACCCTGTTTCGAATCTTCCCTACTATGGGGTATATCATTCTCCTTTCCTTAGATTTATTTGATAGCGTGGTAGATAATCTAGATCATATGGCACTTTTCAATAGGCATAAGACAGTGTTCCAAGGTGTGAAAGTATAGGGTATAACAACAACTACCCCACTCATGACCTGGAACTAACGGTGGTAGTTTTTGCACTCAAGATGTGGAGGCAATACTTATATGGAGTCCATTGCGAGATATATACAGATCACCATAGCTTACAGTTCATTATGAGTTAGAAGGATCTTAATTCTAGACAACGACATTGGATTGAGCTACTGGCCGATTATGACCTCTCTATCCTCTACCACCTGGGCAAGGTGAATGTAGTAGCGGACGCCTTGAGCCGGAAGACGAAGAGTATAGGTAGTTTAGCTTAATTTTCTTTTGCGGAGCGACCCCTAGCCTTGGAAATCTCATATTCCGAACTGATTTTGGCTTTTGTGGGAGCTCGATCATCTCTACTGGACCAGATTCGTGGCCAGCAGTTTGAGGATGGAGCATTGGTAGAGCTTCGAGAGTTAGTATTATAAGGCGAGGGTAGCCATACTTCTATAGATTCGGATGGCATACTATGGTTTGATGGTCGCCTTTGTGTTCCCAGAGTTGGAGACTTCATTCAGTTGATCCTTCACGAGGCCCATGATTCTAGATATTCTATCCATCCAGGCATCGCAAAGATGTATCAAGATTTGAGACAGCATTACTAGTGGTGTGGTATGCAGAGAGATATAGCTGAGTATGTATCCCATTATTTAAGTTGCCAGTAGATTAAGGCCGAGCATCAGTGGCCTGGTGGAGTCTTTTAGAGATTACCCATTCCCGAGTGCAAATAGGAATGGATTACCATGGAATTCGTGATGGGATTGCCTCGAACATCCAAAGGTAATGATGGTATTTGGTTCATTATTGATCGATTGACCAAGTCAGTGCATTTATTGCCAGTACGGTCCACTTTTATTGCAGATCATCTAGCTCGAATCTATATTCAGGAGATGGTCCATTTGCACGGGGTACCAATATCCATTATATGAGATAGGGGATCTCAATTTACTTCTAGTTTCTGGTGGGCTTTCAGAGAGAGTTAGGCACCCAGGTTGATCTTAGTACGACATTTCATCCACAGACCGATGGCTAGTCAGAGAGTATTATTTAGGTTCGGGAGGATATGTTGTGAACTTATGTATTAGAGTTCAAGGGTCATTGGGAGAAGTACTTATCTTTGGCAGAGTTTGCGTACAACAACAGCTACCACTCTCATATTTAGATGGCCCCGTTTGAGGCCTTGTATGGTAGGCATTATCACACTCCAGTTGGTTGGTTTGAGTATTCAGATCCTAGGCCGTACAGTACCAATTTACTTTAGGATGTCATACCCAGAGTTTGGGTTATTTAGGATAGGTTAAGGACAGCTCAGAGTTGGCACCAGATTTATGCTGGTCCAGTAGAGATGATCGAGCTCCCACAAAAGCCAAAATCGGTTCGGAATCTGAGATTTCCAAGGCTAGGGGTCGCTCCGCAGAAGACAAATAAGCTAAACTAGCCATAATCTTTATCTTTCGGCTTAAGGCGTTCGCTACTACATTCGCCTTGCCCGGGTGGTAGAGGATAGAGAAGTCATAATCGGCCAGTAGCTCAATCCAATGTCGCTGTCTAGAATTAAGATCCTTCTAACTCATAATGAACTGTAAGATGCGGTGATCTGTATATATCTTGCAATGTACTCCATATAAGTAGTGCCTCCACATCTTGAGCGCAAAAACTACCACCGTTAGTTCCAGGTCATGAGTGGGGTAGTTGTTGTTATACCCTGTACTTTCACACCTTGGAACACTGTCTTAAGCCTCTTGAAAAGTGCCATGTGATCTAGATTATCTACCACGCTATCAAATAAATCTAAGGAAAGGAGAATAAGATACCCCATAGTAGGGAAGATTCGAAATAGGGTTATAAGAATCCTCAAGGAGTTGGAGGCCGAGTAATGAGTCGTAGGACTTGATTTACTTGCATAAGCTGGATAACTTACATACTTAAGCTACTTGAGTGCATGTTGAGATTACGTAGCAAGAGTTACATAGGTTCTTAAAGTGAGATGATATTACGAACCCACGGAAGAGGAATAAGGAGACGTGGCACCTACTTATACTAAGTAGGTGATGCACCTACTTAGACTAAGTAGGTGATGCACCTGCTTGGGGTGGAACTCACGCTGCCATGTGGCAGCATATGAGGGGCCGCATGGATGAGGTGACGTCCTAGGGGCCGCATATATATATATATGTATTACATTCTTTACATAGTTCATTCTTCAACATTTAGAACAAAAAAATAAAGGAAAACTAGAGACTAAGAGAGAGGCAGCCACAGATTTGGGCAAAATAAGGTAAGCCCTCTGATTTCGTTCCTTAAATTAATTATCTATGGTGTAATACGATGGAATGAAGGTGTTAATAAGATAAATTTGCTGTTTGGAGCGACACAAAAAGTGTAACGAGCAGCCGCCATATTTTCAGCCGCGTTAAGAAACTTCTGAGGCAAGTTTTGGCAAGGTAAGGTTCTCCCTTTTGAATTGGAGTTAATGATGTTGTTATGAAGTATGTCAAATGTGTTAAATTAAGCTGAAAGTAGGAAACTTTCACTAGTATACATGACGTAAGAAACAAACTAAATTGGGGCCGTTCTAGTTAAATTGAAATTGAGTAGTGTTGTTGCGATTGTGGGGTTGTGGTTGGAGACGGTTTAATTGTGTGTTACAGGGATGTAATGTAGTGTAAAAGGTGTATGGGTTCTGGTTATTTATCCACATAACCCTCCGGTTCGTGTGGTTAAAGGTTTTACTAAATAAAGATAGAAAACCTTATTTTGATATTGTGGTGTTGGGTGAGTTGTTTGGAACTTATATTGCGTAGTATGGTAGTAATTCAATGTTGTATAGCTGATGGTTGTGGTTGTTAATATGTATGCTAAGGTTTGGAGGTTGAAACAGAAGTTTGGATAGGGCACGTTATAGGGGAGGTGCTACCCGATTTCCGTTAACTTCTTAACTAACTTATAAACTAGTCAAGAAAGGCGAACAAGGAAATGGTCCCTATAGATACTTGAATACAAATGTAGGAAGTGGAGAGTCGAAGGTTATTAATATGAGTATTATTTTTGTGTTAAATAGGTTCAGAGGACGATGACGCGAACATGGTTACGAGTAACCCATAAGAGGTATGTAAAGCCTATCTCTCCTTTCTTTTGGCATGTCTTCAAGTTAAGTAAGGAATGATATGAGCTTGAGGGTACATCTACTCATAAATTCCAAGCGTAATTCACGGTCCTTATTTACTTCTTGATGAAAGCACTCTTAGAGTAATTGAACTAGGGCTTCTCAAACCTTCCATAGGTTAGGAAGTGATGAGTATGTGAAGCTACTCTTTATTTTATTTTGGCATGTCTTACATGTAAGTATTATTATGTGAAATTAGGAGTTATTCTATTCTTAAAAATCTGAGTATGAGTTAAGACTCTTGTTCACTTCCTACTGATTAGAACTCCTGTAATAAGTTGAGTCATTACCTTTCAAGTCTTCCATATGATAAAAAAGTAGTACATGTAAAGCTTGTCCTTTCCTACTTCTAGAAAGACTGGACTATAGGTAATACACGACATGGATTTGGAGGTGACTCCATTTATAAGTTCAGGGTATAACTCGTGACTTGTAGTCACCTTTAAATATTAAAGGTCTGAAAGTAGTTAAGCTACTATTCTTGAGCCTTTTATATAGTGAGTAGTAAGTGGAGATACCAGCTCCTCTTCTTAAAGGTTCTACAAGGGTAAAAGTCCCTGATTGTATAAACTATATGGCATCACCTTGATACATGCCTCTGATGCCTAAGACTTCACTTTATATGATTCATACTGGCCGTTAGAGGGTACGTAAGACGATTACTACCCTGATCTTCAAATGATGGTTCACTTGATTACTCTGTTGAGCCTCGGATGATAATTTAGTTGTTTATAGACCCTTGTGGTCAGGCCCTTCCCCGGACCCCGCGCATAGCGGGAGCTTTAGTGCACCGGGCTGCCCTTTTTATAGTTACGCGCTGCTTTGCTCATGCATACTATAATACATCTGTTACCGAGTCCCGGGCCGGCTATAATATCTGTATACGATTATATGATATGTGGATCGGGCCGTCGTTCCTCGTAATTATTATGTGATATGTGGATCTGGCCATTGTTCCTCGACATTATTATATGATATGTATGTATACGGATCGGGTCGTCATACCTCGGTATTATTATATGAGATACGGATCGGGCCGTCGTTCTTCGGCATTGTTATATGAGATGCGGATCAGGCCATCATTCCTCGGCATGGTACATATGTTCCTATGATGATAGAATGATGTAGTTATTACACCAAGTCCCCGAACGGGCTGGTTATAGTACGTGATGATAGCATGTATGACTTTATTTTATAAGATGCATGTACGGTAAATGGCTAAATGTTATACTTGCCCCCTGCATCCATATTTCAACTGTGATTTCTTTATAATGTTTTATGCTTACATACTCAGTACATATATCGTACTGACCCCCTCTTTTCGGGGGGGATGGAGGCTGCTTTTCATGCCCGCAGGTACAAATATAGGTTTTGGGAGTCCGTCAGCTTAGGATTTCGCTCAGCCAATTTGGAAGAAGCTCCATTGTATCGGAGCCTAGTTTTTGATACTAATCCTTAGTGTATTTATTTGCTTTCATTTATTCAAAGGTATGGCGGGGGCCTTGTCCCTCCATATGATCCAGTTAGTACTCTTAGAGGTCTATAGACATATGTATGTGGGTTGTTCATAAGTTTGTTTCAATTGCGCCTATACAACGTGTTGTAAATGATGTTATGTTAGGGTATCCTTGTTGGCTTGCGTTCCCTTTCATGATATGATAAAAATGAAAGAAGCTACATGTACATGAAAAAGCTTTGACCCATTGGGGTTTTTAGTGTGTAGTATCATATTATATGTTGTCCAACTTGGCTATAGCTAATAGATACGTATATGGGGGTCCAGGTTGGACCCCAGTCGCGGGCTATGGGGTTGGGTCATGACAGAAGTTATATCAGAGCAGTTCATCCTTGGAGTGTTATGCACTACATCTATAAATAGGAGGCTACATGACATTTAGGATGTGACTTTCTTTCATATCTAAGATCGTGCGATAGAGCCGAGTCATAGGGAATGAAATTCCTCATACTAACCTGTGATTTCAATAGAAGGACAACATCAATAGAAGAAAGTAACTGATAATATTGGAAGTTACACAACACGCAGATAAGCAAAGACAGGTAGGAGATATGTCAGGTAAGGTGTGGAAATACGATTGACATGTAAAGTTGAAAGGTGAAAGAAAAAGTAGACAGGGCAGTGTAACAGGTGCAGTTCAATGGACATACGAGCTAAGTCCATCATCTTATATTGTTATTGATATTAGGCGCCCTATATGGATGCGATATGAATATATATGTTGTCTTTGTGAGGCATTGTTGGTATTTTCTGCGTGAAGGTTTTGAGATAGTAAGAAATATAGAGGAAACTCTGCCAAATTTTTTCGAGAAATAAAAAAAGAATGAGCTACAAGGTTGTAATATATCTTGAAAGGTCGTGTCTACCATAACGATAAGATTTGACTAACCTACGAGTATGGATGACCTCGAAAAATAAGTTAATTACTGAATTGATGGCAATAGTAACTAGGAGGTCGATACTGTTATGGTAAAATGAAGTTGGAAAAGACTTATGATACTAAGAGATGATTTGGGGAAGACTGGTAGATCTTGATAGGTTAAAGTATTAAGGCAATGACTGAATTGATACACAATGATAAATTATGATGAGTTATGGTTAAAAGAAGTAACGGTGTGAGTAAGACTAGAGTACAAGGGGAAGAGAATGGTGACGGATATGAAGTATCAATAAGACAGCTTGTCAGATATTAAGGATAAAATTGACTAAGAAGGGAAAAAGGGTAAGCATGCTTATTTCACCGAGTGTAATTAACCCATAGTAAGAACCATGAAAGAGGTTAAGCAATGTTTTACAGCGAGGTGGATTACAAATAGGATATACTGTGGAAGAAAATGATGATCGTTATGAAAATAAGTAAAGTGGAAAAATGGCCAAAGATATAATGGTAAAGCGAACTATAGGACCCATAAGAGAGACTTATCAAGTGCTAAAGGAAAGTTTTAAGCAAGGTTATACAATAACAGAGATGATGAAGAGCATAAGGAAACAGAGAATGAATGAAAGGAGTAAACAAAAAGAAAGCGAGATAACAGTGGAGCAATAAGACATGACATGTGGAGCTGAGGATATAAATGCTAAAAGTAACAGAACTATGGAAGACCAAGCTGTAGAAAGCTGAGCAACGAAGTAGAATGGGTGCTAGGAGAGGACTGGTATAATACAAATAAAGATGGATGAACAGAATACATTGTGGAAATGAGAAAAAGGCTTATGCAAAAATAATGTGTTCCAAATGATACAGAAGTAGTATAAGATCCCCCATGTATAGAATATAAGATAGACACAGACGGGAGAGATGATAAGGAAATTTTACCAGAAGCACCCAAGATAGACATAACTAATTGAATACGACAGTGGAACGAAAGGAGAACATATGGATATAAACTTAAAGGCATAGTACGATAATAAGATAGTGAGGTAAAACCATTATTGAGGCAGACTTGGTATGTTGTTGAACAAATTGGAAGCCTGTGTTGGGTACACAATAAGTGTAGATGATCCAAAGGAAGATATGGATATGGTACAGTATACCAAATATATTGGAAAAGAAGCATATGCATTTGAAAAGTTAAAAATAAATAGGGAATGTCATGGATACACCCTAAAGGGGGGAAGTGGATATGAGAAATACAAGCATGAGATGAAATCAACTGACATTACAACATGTAAATGTGAATACTTAAACTTCAAGTGAGACCCCATACTGGCATGAGCTAATGAGATCTAAAAGCCAGCAATAAATAGATAGAAGCCAAGATGATATTTGAGACAGTGTTGGGAAATTATTGGTACAAACCTCGAATGGGATAACATCATAAAATGAGTGCATATAAAAGAGATGAATACGATAAGAGAATAATAATGAGTAACTTAAAGGTATTCTAAAGGATAGCAAGGCTATACATGACTAAAGGTTAGGATGTTGGCAACAGAGTTGTTGGCTGCTGATATGGCGGCATACAAGTAGAAAAAGAGAAGGGATAAGAAATCTCTCCTATAGTAGAATATAAGAAGACTTACGAATAAGTAAAGGAAATGACATAAGTGTGATAACATAGACTGCAAGTGCACGTCAATATAATGGAAATACGTAAAGCAGAATAAGCCAAGAGGAGGGAAGACTATTGCCGGCCTAGAGTCAACAGAAGTCATATGTAGATAACTGACGTCGACACATAAAGTTTGAGGCAGAAGGTTGGGTTTTCTGGGAAGTATCACCCAAGGAAAAGAGTAATAAAACTCGACAAGAAAGGGAACCTTGGCCCGAGATAGGTTGTCCCTTCTCAGATCATTTGTGGAATAGGCAAGGTTGCCTATGAGTTGGACCTATCATCTGAGTTAGAAGCAATATATTCGAATCTCTCATATCATGGCTCCACCAATATATAAGTGAACTCTTCCAGAATGTTCTCCGTGGATAGGATCCGCGTAAGAGAAAGATTATCCTATAAGGAAAAACCTGTACCTACGGGACATATAAGATCTTAAAATTGCTTATATTAGCTAATAAGGGGCTTATGAATGATAACTATTATAAAGTCCTCCCGCAATCCTCGTGAGACCCTATAAGATGAGTTAACATTCGAGGACGAATGATCTAAAGGGGAGAAGGATGTTATACCCCATAATTTCGCACCTTGGAACATTGTCTTAAGCCTCTTTAAAAGTTCCATGTGATCTAGATTATCTACCACACTATCAAATAACTCTAAGGGAAGGAGAATAAGATACCCCATAGTAGAGAAGATTTGAAATAGGGTTATAAGAATCCTGAAGGAGTTGGAGGCCGAGTAATGAGTCATAGGACTCGATTTACTTGCGTAAGCTACCAACTTGGATGTCTTACATACTTAAGCTAATTGAGTGCATGTTGAACTTACGTAGCAAGGATTACATAGGTTCTTAAAGTAAGACGAGATTACAAACCCATAGAAGAGGAATAAGGAGAAGTGGCACCTACTTGAAACAAGTAGGTGATGCACCTACTTGGACCAATTAGGTGACACACTTACTTGGGGTTGACCCCACACTGCCATATGGCAGCATAGAGTGGCCGCATAGATGAGGTAGTGCCCTAGGAGGCTGCCTCATGTTACCCGCAGGGGGTTTCCATGTGTCACCTCCTAAGGAGGTATATATATATATATATATGTATTACATGTTGTACTTAGTTCATTATTCATCATTTAGAACAAAAAAAAGAAAGGAAAACCTAGAGACTAAGAAAGAGGCAGCCACTGATTTGGGAAAAATAAGGTAAGCCCTCTGATTTCATTCCATGAATTAATTACATACGGTGTACTATGATGGAATGAAGGTTTTAATAACATAAATTTTCTATTTGGAGCAGCACTAAAAGGGTAACGAGCAGCCACCACATTTTCAGCCGCATTAAGAAACTTTCGAGGCAAGTTTTGGTGAGTTTTGGCAAGGTAAGGTTCTCCCTTACGAGTTAGATTTAATGATGTTGTTATGGAGTATTTTACATGTGTTAAATGAGGATGAAAGTAGGAAAATTTCAAAAGTATACATGAAGTAAGAAACAAACTAAATTAGGGCTGTTCTAGTTAAATTGAAGTTGAGTAGTGTTGTTGCGATTGTGGGGTTGTCGTTGGAGAAGGTTTAATTGTGTGTTGAAATGGATGGAACATGGTGTAAAAGGGGTGTGGTTTCTTTTGGTTTTATCCACATAACCCTCTAGTTCGTGTGGTTAAAGGTTTTACGAAATAGAGATAGCAAACCTTATTTTGATACCGTGGTTTTGGGCGAGTAGTTTGGAACTTGTATTGCGTCGTATGGTAGTAATTCAATGTTGTATCGCTGATGGTTGTTGTTGTTAATATGGATGCTAAGTTTTGGAGGTTTAAATGGAAGTTTGGATAGGGCAAATTATAGGTGAGGTGCTGCCCGATTTCCGTTAACGTCTAACTAACTTATAAACTAGTCGAGAAAGGCGAACAAGGAAATGGTCCCTATGGATACTTGAATGAAAATGTAGGAACTGGAGAGTCGAAGGTTATTAATATAAGTATTATTATCATGTTAAATAGGTTCAGAGGATGACGATGTGAACGTGGTTACGAGTAACCTATAAGAGGTATGTAAAGCCTATCTCTCATTTCTTTTGGCATGTCTTCAAGTTAAGTAAGGAATGATATGAGCTTAAGGGTAAATCTACTCATAAATGGCAAGCGTAATTCACGGTCCTTATTTACTTCTTGATGAAAACACTCTTACAGTAATTGAACTAGGGCTTCTCAAACCATCCATACGTTAGGAAGTAATGAGTATGTGAAGCTACCCTTTCTTTTCTTTTGGCATGTATTAGATGTAAGTATTATGTATGTGAAATTGGGAGTTATTCCATTCTTAAAGCTCTGAGTATGAGTTAAGACTCTTGTTCACTTCCTACTAATTAGAACTACTATAATAAGTTGAGTCATTACCTTTCAAGTCTTCCATGTGATAAAAAGTAGTACATGTAAGGCTTGTCCTTTCCTACTTCTAGAAAGACTGGACTATAGGTAATACATGACATGGTTCTGGAGATGACTCCATTTATAAGTTTTGGGTATAACTCATGACTTGTAGTCACCTTTGAATATTAAAGGTCTGAAAGTAGTTAAACTACTATTCTTGAGCCTTTTATACAGTCAGTAGTAAGTGGAGATACCAGCTCCTCTTCCTAAAGGCTCTACAAGGGTAAAAGTTCCTAATTGCATAAACTATATGGCATTACCTTGATACATGCCTCTGATGCGTGAGACTTTACTTGATATGATTCCTACTAACCGTTAGAGGGTATTAAGATGATTACTACCCTGATCTTCAAGTGATAGTTTGCTTGATTACTCTGTTGAGCCTCGAATAATAATTTAGATACATATAGTTACGCGTTGCTTTTCTCATGCATACTATAATATATCTTTCACCGAGTTTCGAGTTGGCTATAACATATGTATACAATTATATGATATATGGATCAGGCCATCATTCCTTGACATTATTATGTGATATGTAGATCGGGCCATCGTTCCTCGGCATTATTATACAATATGTATGTATACGGATTGAGCTGTTGTACCTTAGCATTATTATATGAGATACGGATAGGGCCATCGTTCCTTGGTATTTTTATATGAGATACGGATCGGGCCGTCATTCCTCAATATTATTATACGATATGTGGATTGGGCCATCATTCCTCGGTGTGTACTTGCTATATACATGGATCGGACTATACATTCCGCAACGCTAATGGTACATATGTGCTTATGATGACAGAATGATGTAGTTGTTACACCGAGTCCCCGAACGGGCCGGTTACAGTAAGTGATGATAGTATGTATGACTTTATTTTATAAGATGCAGGTACTATAGATGGCTAAATGTTATACTTTCTCCCTGCATCCCTATTTCAACTGTAGTTTCTTTATAATGTTTTATGCTTACATACTCAGTACATATTTCATACTGACTCCTTCCTTTCGGGGAGGGGCTGCGTTTCATGTTTGCAGGTACAGACACAAGTTTTGGGAGTCCGCCAGCTTAGGATTCCCCTCAGCCAATTTGGAAGACGCTCCATTATATCAATGCCTAGTTTTTGGTACTCATCCTTGGTGTATATATTTGCTTTCATTTATTCAAAGGTATGATGGGGGACTTGTCCCGCCATATGATACAGTTAGTACTCTCATAGTCTGTAGACATGTGTATGTGGGTTGTTCATAAGTTTGTTTCAATTGAGCCTATACGACACATTGTAAACATTTTTATGTTATGGCAGCCTTATCGGCTTGCATGCCCTTTCATGATATGATATTAATGAAAGAGGCTACATGTACATGAAAAATCTTTGACCCATTGGGGTTTTTGGTGTGTAGTATCACATTATACGTAGTACAACTTGGCTATAGGTAATAGATACATATACGGGGGTCCAGGTTAGACCCCAGTCGCAGCCTATGGGTTTGGTTCATGATAGTTGCGCTCGTGCACTCTCAACCATCTAGAAGCATAAGCAATAACTCGACCATACTGCATCAGTACAAACCCAAGACCTATACCAGAAGTGTCATAATATACCAAAAAGATCTCTCCCTTAACTAGTAGAGTCATAACAAGAGCGGTGGTAAGCAACTCCTTAAGCTTCCGAAAGCTCGACTCACACTCTTCGAACCATACAAAAGGAGCATCCTAGCGGGTCAAATGGGTCAATGGGGCTGCAGTAGTAGAGAAACCCTAAATGAATTATCCATAATACCCAGCCAATCCAACAAAACTCCGAATCTCCATAACATATGTGGGCCTAGCCCAACCACGAATAACCTCAATCTTTGCCGGATCTACTTTAATACCCTCACTGGACACCACGTATTCCATAAATGCTATAGAATCCAACCAAAACTCACACTTTGAGAATTTAGCATAAAGCTGTTGATCTCTCAAAGTTAGGAGCACATCCCTCAAGTGCTGCGCGTGCTCCTCCCTACTCCGCGAGTATACCAGTATGTCATCGATGAATACAATCACGAAGAAGTCAAGATAAGGCCTGAATACTCGATTCATAAGGTCCATAAAAGCTGTGGGGGCATTGGTAAGCCTAAAAGACATCACTAGGAACTCATAGTGGCCATAGGAATGTCAGCTGCTCTAATCCGCAATTGGTGGTAGCCAGACCTCAAGTCAATCTTAGAAAACATGATCGCACCCTGAAGCTGATTGAATAGATCATCTATACGAGGCATGGGGTAATGATTTTTCACCATCACCTTATTCAGCTACTTGTAATCAACATACATCCGCATAGTCCCATCCTTTTTCTTAACAAACAGGATGAGTGCACCCCACAACGACATACTCGGGTGAATAAATCCCTTACCTAGAAGATCCTCAAGCTGCACACTGATCTCCTTGAGCTTTGCGGGGGCCATACGGTAAGGTGGTATAGAAATGGGCTTAGTTCCCAGCTCCAAATCTATGGCAAAGTCAATATCTCTCCCTTAGGGTAGATCAGGTAGGTCAGAAGGGAAGACATCATTATACTCCCTAACCAAAGGGACTGAATCAATAGTAGGAGCCTCGCTGGATACATCACAGACATATGCTAAGTACGTCAAGCACTCGGATGCAACTAGCCATTGAGCCTGCATAAATGATATGATCCCAGTAGGTAAGGACTATATATGCCCTACCATAAGACTGAGGGAATACCAGGCATGTCTAATGTAATGGTTTTGGCATAACCGTCCAAAACTGCATGATGAGGAGATAGCCAATTCATGCCCATAATATCATCGAAGTCCACCATATCAAGTAAAATAAGATCTGCTCGAGTCTCATGCCCCTGAATAGTCACTATACAAGATCTACAAACCTGATCCACTACTAAAAAATCCCCTAGCGGGGTCAAAACATGTAAAAGGACCTCAAAGGACTCATAAGAAATACCCATACATGGAGAAAAATAAATAGACACAAAGGAATACGTGGAACCTGGATCAAATAAAGCTAAAGCAGTCTGATGATAAATAAGGATAGTATCTGTGATAACATCATCTCATGACTTAGCCTCTACCCTCGTCAGAGCAGTATAGAAGTGGCCCTGTCGGCCTCCCCCACAAACATTCGCCTTACCACCTGACCTGCCTCCCTAGGAACCTCCCCAAACACCTTAATGACCATCGTCGTGACTGTGACCCCGATATTTACCTTCTGGTGGAGGTGGTGCTACTGCCAGTGGTTTAGCCCGGTCGGGACACTCCCTAGACCAGTGCTCCAGTGAGCCACAATCAAAGCATCCTGAAGCTGAGCGACCCATGATAACTCATCCATGATAGGAAGGAAATGGACCCGATCCCCTCGAGCTTTGCCCTGCGGTAGAACCCCCCGAATAGGGCTGATTACCCTTAGATGCTGGCAGGGCAGCCTGAAATGGCTGGCTAATCTTACCCTGCTGGTACCTATCCTGCTGGAACCACTAGCGGGGCCTATCATAACTATCATGACCTCTAGGCTGGGACCCACTATAGCTACCCTGATGCCTGGGTCTCTTATCACTGCCCCCTTGGGCTTAACGATGAATAATCTTGATTGTGCGGGCATGATCCACCATATCTAGAAAAGAGCGGCCCGTAGAAACAAGGTGCTAGGTTTCCAATCTCAGGTAAGGTCTCAATCCGCACACAAAACATCGTAGCTGCTCCTCCTCAATGGGTAGAATCATAGTGGCATGTCAGAAAAGCTGATGAAATCTAACCTCGTACTTTGCAATTGTCATGTGGCCCTGCTCCAACTGAGTAAACCGATCCCAAAGTTAGTCCCGAACACTCCTAGGGATGTATCAAGTCAGGTATGCCTCTGAGAATTAGGCCCATGTAATTAGTGGTGACCCAGATGTCCTGGACTGCAAATAAGAGTGCCACCACTGTCTGGTTGCCCCTCTGAATTGGTCAGCAGTGAAGTCGGCGTCTCTGAACTCCACAAGACCTAAGGAATGAAGCTGCTCTTGACAGGTATTCAAGAACTCCATGGAATCCTTACCAATAGCTCCAGAAAATATCGAGGGTGACAACCTCTGAAATACCCCTAACATCTTTTGATCCTGTAATGACATCATACCCTCCAGAACTGTTGGCGGAGGTGCAACAATTGGTGGAGGTAGTTAAACCTCAGGTGCTGGCTAGATGGGCAGATCCCACAGTGCTGGTATGCTTGCTACTAGGGTCGAGTCTAGTGGTACAACCCCAATAGCTATTAGGAGATGCACAATCGCTGCCTGTAGTGCTGGGGTCATAACTGGTGCAGCTGGGGCCTGTGCTGGTGGTGGTGGTCCCTCTGGCTGAGTAGGAATAAGAGCGTCCTGATGCTCTTCTACCAGCTTTGGCTCTATCTCCAGGTAGGGAGCTGGTGCTGCTCCCCTACCTGACCCACGAGGATGACCTCTAGGCATGCTAGGCCTTGGTACATTATTACGACCTGTGGTACCGAACGTACGAACCATCCCTGCAAAAGAGTGGAATAAATGAGATTTCACAAAATCAATACGACACAACACTGCATGATATGATACAACATAGAGAATGTTCTTAATGACATCCTATAGCCTCCCGAAGATAAGTTACGGATGTCTCCACACCCATCCGCGAGACTCGACTAGATGTTAGCTCTGTACAAGTGAGACCAATGAACCTGGGGCTATGATACCAACTTGTCACGACCCAATTCATTTGGTCATGTTGGCACCTACTTTAACCCACCAGTAGGTAAGCCAACCCATCAACCTGAAACTTCAAGTAATGGGTTTGAGGGCAGAAACTAAACAAGAGTGGCAAATTATAAAGATAGAGAGAAAGAATAAACGGAAGTAAACCAAAAAATGATATAAATAATTAAAGATCCCTCCCCAAACCTGGAAGTCAGAAGTACAGAGCTTCTATAAAGTAAAAGGCGAGTACAAGTCCCGAAAGTGGACCGAAAATATATACATCAACTAGCTAGTCTCAAAAATCAAAAGACAGGCCATCCATACTGAAAGAGACATGAATGATCCAAAAATGCCAAGTGCTCACCCTAGTTTCTAAAGCTGACTGCAACAGGCTCAATCTATCCATGGTGGTAGTTGATGCTCGGTCCGGCATCACAAAAGTAGATGCAGAGTGTAGTATGAGTACCAAGACAATAGGTACCTAGTAGGCATCATAGGCCGAATGAGCAGAAAAGGTATAAATAATATGAAAAAGAGGAATAGCCTAAATAGGAGTCAACATAAGCATCAAAAAGGGAAAAGAATACTACTTATGAGAACTACAGCTAACTATACCCAACTGGGCCCCCATATGCCCAGCCGGGACACTCGTGCACAAGTTAAATAAAAACTCGGATGAACCCCCATAAGCCCGCTGAGTACATAAAATAGATACAACTACCAAGGCTAGGAACCAAGAATCTGCGATGTTAGGAGCTGAAGTACTATATCATTTCCAAACCCATAATCTCCAAGAGTCAATTGATCTAGTGGTCACTTAGGGGTCGAGGCCAGTACTGGGACCCAGATGCTTACCCGAATGTTCAAAGTGACCAAAGCTAGGACTGGGTACCCGAATGCTTGTCATAATACATAAGTATGGTCGAGGTCGGGATTGGATACCCGAATGCTCACCATAATACATTGGTATAATTGAGGCCGAGACTGGGTACCCGGATGCTCTTCATACTAGCAAGCCGGTAGAGGCCGGGGCTGAGTACCCGAATACTCCCCGATAATTCAGAACAGAGGCCCGGACTTGGTACTCAGATGCTCATAGATAATTTATACCATGATGCCAAACATTCTACTTTCCAATTAGAATACAACAGTACCAAAAATCATTTCCCAAATGAGTCAACCGATATGCCATCCAAAGTCAACGATCATGAAATCTAGTATTACTGATGCATCATGAAAGTTATGATTATACCAATTTATGGATGAGGATATTTTTAAGAGTAAGGGTAACGCCTAACTAAGGCCAAACTGCCAAGAACTAGCCCGCTACACCATTCTACAAGGATCTAAGTCCATCGGAGCGACGCCGGGGCATCTAAAGCAAGTTTACATCCTATACTAAGGCCAATATACTCCACAGTATCAACAATATGCTCATTCAACTCTCCTTATAATACTAACAAATAACGACAAGATACACATGCTTCTAACTATCCAAAAAACCCAATAACAAGCCTAAAACATGATTTCTAACACCTAAAATCTATAATCAAACTACCCAACCCAAATTCCAACTATTTCAACATACTTTCACACATTCCATCTCAATCTAAAAAAACCGTAGCTTAGCTGTAGGCTAAACACGAGAGCTTCAAATCACTGTGCTGGAGCTTTTTCCTTTCGAACGGCCTCGGAACACTTCCATGCTGTCAAAAACATAACCACAATGTCGATACGGTTGTTTAGACACTAATTTCCTAATTTTTGGAGACAGACCAATTTTGGAGTCTAAAACAGGAATTGTGGTACCCCTATATGGAATTCCAGTTTTGACCCCCAAAATAGGTTCCAAAGGTCAGCCCGAGCTCACAAATCAGATTGATAACATAATTTGGGGTGAAAAACTATGCGGGATGAGCATGCAACCAAAACTCATAAATTCTGACTAAAGGACCAAAAATGGCATCATCAAAATCAGAAAATTCTGTACAAACGAGATTCTTTCAACCAAAATAATTTCACTATGACGATCCTTGCAACAAAACCCCACAATCTAGCCTCAAAAATCACTCAAAACGGAGTTATATTGACCAAAATATACTCTTCCAAAATTCAACAAAATTTCATTCTGAAAAAGACTAAATCAGTAACTAAAAACACATTTTTACTTCAAACGAAGCTTCCCCTCACGTTTTTGAGATCACCAAGAGATTCCTCATGAAATTTTCTTAAATTTAGATCCTTGAATCACCAAAATCGGGTTTATATAGGTCAAGAAATAATTTCTCAAAGTTCTTTAAAAACTGAATCTGAAAGTGGACACTGCTGCAAATAAAATCATGAGTTTTACCTGAATCAAATATTCCAAATCAGTTTTAAATCTTCCAATGCAATCTCCATGAAAAATCTCACAAGTTTGCCTTTTGAATCACCCAATTTGGAGCTATATAACTCAAGTTATGGGGTTTTAAAGTTGGAGAAACTATCCAAAACAAGAAAAACTGCATCAGCTGCAGAATCTGATTTTGGAAAGTCCAAAATCTCCGATGGGGTGCTCGGAATTTATTCGGAATCTGATAAAAATAAACAAAATATGCTACCCCATTAAATTTGACGTTCTTGACTCAATGGCGCATTCATAATTCCCATACAATATCATTTTAATAAAAAGTGGGTCCCACATCCAAGAACCCTTTTAAAACACATTCCACAACGGGCCTCGAGGTTAGACCGGAAGCCTCAAAAAGGGAACGAAGGGTCGTGCTGGACCAAAATAAATATTTTGGAATAAGCGCGCAGTCAGAATTTTCATTCGAGCGCGTTTTCCAAGAATGTAGGCCAAAGTCAACCATAGGCTAACTTTCTAAGTCAAAAGCGCCAAATGGTCCCAAACTCGTATCAATTGCCTTAATAGTCATTCCAACAGTGCTACTAGCCTAATTTGGTCATTCTGGAGCTGGTGAAACTATCAAAATTTGAATTTGAGATCTCGTTCACCCAAAACTCGAAAAGTCGCAACTAAACCAACTTAGGCCTTCAAAATACCAAAACGGACTCGGAACCTCTAAAAATTCAACCTACACTTCTTCTAGACCAAAAACCATCTCCTGAATCCAACGGAGCCATTGAAATTCCATTTTGAGCATCGGAACTCCAAAAGTTGACCAAAGGCAAACCTTGGCTTAAAATTCCTCAAATTCTCAACTCAAGGCCTTAAATCTTCGTTACAACTCCAAAACTAATTTCGTAAAGTCTCCTAAGCCAATCTCAACATTTCAGAGCTGCTGAAATGGATGGAATTCCGTTCCTAGACCCGTAGCTCCGATTGACCCCAAATACCACTTTTTAATACTTAAAGCTTATGAAACTCAAAATTTCCAAAGACTTAACTTTTCATAGAATTTTCTAAAAATCAACACCCAGTACCAATCAAAAACGACTCAGGAAAACTAAAGGGAGGGGTAATATGGTCATTTTACAAAAAATTCAAAAATGACCTTTTGGTCATTACATTAATACTTCTGCGTCTATACTACTCATATTTTTTTCTTTATATTTTTTGCTTTAATAGGCGCAAATTTTTTCTTTATTTTTATTACTATATTTATTTGGTCTAGCTTTTAAGATTGTTCCCCATCCTAAAAAACTTTCATCGGTTTCTATAATTAAATAATCTAATTCTAATGGTATTTTTAAAGCAAGAATGTTTTAAACTTTTTCTTTAATCTATTGTACTAATTTAATGTCTTCTATTTTAAAATGTTTCTGTCCTTTACTTCCTGTCTTAGAGTATAAAGGTCCTGCTATTTTTCTTAAGTCTTGGAAGAAATTTTTTACATAATTAATTAATCCTAACATTTTTTGTAAATCTTTTGTATTATCTAATCTATTTGGCATCTCTAACACTTTTTTAGCTATATGTGGTTGTAATTTTATCTTTCCGTCACCTAATGTTATTCCTAAGAAATTAATATGAGTTTTACATAATTTAATTTTATTTTTACTAATTATTATTCCATATTTTAAAAATAATCTGAAAACTATTTGTAGGTGTCTTAAGTGTTCTTGCATATCTTTACTAAAAACTAAAATATCACCTACATGTAGTAAAACAAATTTTTTATAGTCACCAAGCATATCATCCATTTTTCTCTGTAATATGAGAGATGCTGTTTTTAGGCCAAATGACATAGCTAACCATTCAAAGTGTCCTTCAGGACAAGTGAATGTTGTCCATTCTATATTGTCTGGGTGTATTTTTACCTGCCAATATCCTGATTTATAATCAAATTTACCAAAAAATATTTTACCCTGTATTCTATTAATTAACTCATTTTTATCAGGTAACTTATATGCATCTGTTTTAGTATTATCATTTAACCTCTTATAATTTATTACCATTCTAGCTTTACCTCTTATTATTTCACTGTGATTTCTTACGATAAATGCTACAGATCTATGTTTAGAAGTAGATCTTCTTACTACACCTAGTTTTACTAATTCTTTAATTTGTGTACTAAAATCTTCTATATCTTGATTGGTTGCTTCTATGGCAGATGACTTTATGATATATTTTGGATTGATAATATCTAATTTACATATTATTTTATTAGCACCCTAATGTATTTAGGGTTGTCATCCTATTATTTCCATTTCATCTAGTATATTTACTATATTTTTTAAATCTTTTGGACGCTTCATTATTCCTATTCTATCTATTCCTGTTTTGAAATTATAAACATTTTTTATTTCTATTAATGTGTAATCTTTGTCTAATATTTCATTATCATAATTGTCTCCTATAATCTTCTTCTTCATACAGATTTTTTTCTAGGCAGCATTCATCATTATCAGCACAATCATTACAACATAGTAGCAGGTTTTGAACTGATGTTGATGGTCTATTGTTTTCCTCATCTTCTTTAGCGTATCTTCCTTTGATGAGAATTTTTTTAATTTGTACTGGTGTATATGTAGTCTTTTTAAAAAAACATTACTCCATATCTTGACATTATAAAGCTTCCATTATTCTATAGGATAAATTGTAAGCCTATTACTAAATCTGTCTTTATATTTAAGTCTCTTACCAATATTTTATGCATAGTGTATGTTGATTTATAAAAGTCATTACATATATTTATAAAACTAACTTGTGCCTTATCTATGTAATATTCATATATATTATGAGATCCATCCATTTGGATTGCTGCAATTGGTTTAGGTAAAAAATTTAATAAGTTCTATGGTACTATTCATGAGGCAACTTGAACATCCTGTATCCACTAAAGCTAATGTCTCAATTTCTACATCTTTTGGATTCTAGCTAGTATTTTTATTGTGCCAATCTTTTTTGTCTTTATTATATATTAGAATAACATTGTTCCTCTCTAGATTCATTAATTCTGTTTCTTCTATTGCTTCATTTTCTAAATGTATTGTCCCTTGCGTAGATATATCTTCTTCTTCAATCTTTTCTTTCCCTTTTTCTAATAATCGTAATCTTTGTTCTAATTCATTTATTCTTATTTCTAGTGTTAATAGTCTTAAATTGGTTGTCTAGTTGCCTACTTGTTTATACTCTTCTTTCTTAACTACTTTTATTTTTAGTTTATCTTCTATGCAGGTAATAAAGCCTTTCATATAACATAACTTATATTTAGCTCTTTTCTCTTTAATAGGATACCACTTACATATACTACATTGATTACTATCTATTTCTTTTTGTCTCTCAAATTCATGATTACAGTCTTGTGTAATATTCATCATATTGCTAGCTTCTAATTCTAAATCATTTAATTCTAAGCCAATTTTATTTATTAAGTCATCTCTTTCAGAGTTAGAAGATCTGTCTAGGTTTTTTCTGCTAATTCTACACTCACAATTGAATATACTTTCATTATCTGACATATATTCATCTGCATTAAGTAAAGTTTCCTGAAATTCTTCTATTAATTGTGAATTTCTAGTTCTACTATTATTTTTTTTAGACATATATTTGCTAAGTGTTCTATACTTCCACAAAGTGAAATATTCTAATTTATTTTTGTAATTTCTATCATTTTCTAACATGTCTATCTTTGTTTAAATATGACTTTCTAGTTGACGACTTTCTTAAATAATATTTTCTTTTATATGGATGTTGGGTATTATAAGATCTCATTTTATATCTTTTTGGTCTATGTTGGTCATTATCATCGCTTTGTGTTGTAAGTATCATAGTTTTACAAAAAAATATTTTATTTTATTTTAATTGTTTTTGTATTTATATATTTGTACATTTTTCTGTTAAAACTTTCATTACATGTTGCATATTTTTTCCTATTGACCATCTAGCATTAGGATTTTGAACTACTCCTTCTCTTTTATACCATCTATCTTCTATTCTTCTTCTAAATCTCCTGGTAATTTATTAAATAACTTCTTACTTAATTCTTCATCAAAAATATTTCCACTAATTTTACAGTAATAAAAAATTCTTGATATGAAACTAACTTGTAATACTTAGTTGTTCTAATTTTATGAAAGCATTTCATTGTAATATTATTAAACCACTTTTTGGATCTTCACGTGTAATTAAACTATGTATTTTATTTGTAAACTTATATGGGTTTGGCCCCATATTTATTAAAACTTGAAATTATTGGGGAAAATCTACCTTGTATGCTTCCCATACTGCTTTTGCCAATTCTCCTAAAAGGATTTCCATGTATTTATACATCGTCTCAGCATTTGTCTCCTGATAATTTTTTTATATAATCTGCTACTACTAGTCCTTTCCATAAATTTATAACTGTATTCCACATTTGTGGATCATGTGCTGCTATATTTAATATTTTTTCTTTATTTCCTCCTTGTAATCTAATAAGTTCTTCTATAGGCATTCGTCTTCCCATTGGTTTTATATTCTCTGTCATTATTTCTGGATTTATCCTATATATTCGTCTTCTTGGTATATTTTTTATAGTATTATCTACCGTCTGTTGATGAGATGTTCTTTGAAATGGGCTAGCGCTAGTAGAACTAGTTTTTTCCATTAACTCTTTTTGACTTACAATAGAATTTACGTCTTCTTCATTATTAGAAAATGTATATATTGATTCAGTATAAACAGAATTATTTGTATCTTGTGTTCTGTATCCTAAATTGTCAGTTCTGAACTTATATTTTTTGAAATGTTCTTTAGTTTCTCCTAAATTCATACCTCCTTTTTTTACATTCTTTACATTTAAAACTTATATAGTTATTTTCTTCGTATCTTATTATTGCTTCTTCTATAGCTTTATCAACTTAATATCCTTCTTGTAATATTTCAATATTCTTTTTATTCTGTTTCTATGATGCTTTCTGTCTCATCGTTATCTAGTTCTCTTAAACTAGTATAATTGTAGTCTATAATTCGTATAGAGGTTTCTCCTTTCATATTAGTATACGTTAGATAAGATTCTGGTGTAAAAGTCTTTGGTTTATTAAATTTTTCTAATTCCATTCTAATCCTACATATTATTCTGAATTTATTTTTATTAATTTTATGCCTTTATTTCCCATTACCTCAACTACATCGTTTACTTTGAGTTTAAACTTTGTACTACTAATTAAAGCCATTTTCCCTATGAATCACATATTAATAAGTTATTTCCATTATTCATTTCTTCATATCCTTTAGTTTGTATTTCTATTTTAATATTTTTTTTTCAAATTCCTTTAAATTTATCATGAAGTCTAGACTAATATAAATTATTCTTCCATTGTTAGTCATATCTACTTTTGTTAATCCTATTATAGATTTCTTTAAGTCTGACCATGTATCATCATATAATACAATTAATACCTTAGTTCCTAAATTTTTTCTAGTTAATCCTTTAATTCCTATGATAATTAATCCCATATGCATTAACGTCATTCTTGTATTCATAATTGTTCTTCTCGATAATGTCTATTTAAGTGATTATCTTTAAAAAAATATTTTGCATTATATAAAGTCTTAAGATTTAATAATTTTAACTGATTTTGTTGAAAAATTTATAAATCTTTGTCTATATCTATTATTTGATTTAATTCTGGATTATGTTCTTCATTTGGTTGATGTCTCGATAATATTCTAGAAATAAGGTTATTTCTTATTCTATTGTCTTAAAAGCTTACTTTTGGTCTTTCTTCTTCAATGGTTCTTCTTGACCTACCTAAAAGAAAGTTCATTGTTGTGGTTTTCTAGTTATCTTTTCTTTTTCTTTTTGTGGAGTTATTTCAACTCTTTTTAATTGGGTAATTACTTCGTCTATTTCAGTATATTTAGATACCATCTTTTCAGCTCCTTTTTCTTTAACTAGTTTTTCTATATTTGTATTTATTCTAGTAGTAAAGCTATTACAATGTTGTTTTGTTTAATAATAATTTTGTCTGAAATACTTGCAGGCTGATCATTTGGAAATTCTAATGGTTCATTTTGGAATTTAGTTGTAAAATCTATTGCTTTTCTATATATTAAGTGGTCTTCTTCGTTCATGAAAGAGAAATTTCTTCTAATTGTTGTATTATTCTTTTTAATTCACTTATATCAGTAGTTATTACTTCTACCTGTTCTGTTATCTTTGTTATTAGTTGAGCAGTTCTAATTTCTAACTCTTTAGGTTTTTCTGTGATTGTCTTTTTTAATTTTTCTATTTCAATATTAGTAGGTATTTTTCTAGGTTAAATTTAGTATTTAAATACTGAATTTTCCTATCTATTTCTAATTTTTGTGATTTTAGAAAATCAAAATTTTGTTTTACTCTTTCTATTACTTTTTTCTATTTGTTCTGGGTAGCTTTGATTACTTCTAAGTATCTTACTATACTTTTATCTTTTTCTTGAACTTTATCATAAAAATTTATTATCAAGTCTATTAATGTATTATATTATTTGTCTTCAGAGTGTAATATATTTTCTCCTTTACTAAAATTATACTTTATAACAATATTTTCTTTTAATGCCTGATATTTATTTTCAGGATGAATTCATAAATCTAAATATCCTAAATGCTTTAAGGAATCTATTGTAGCGATTTTATCCTAACGGAATTGTTATCTGACAAATTCTTCGGTTATACTTTATTCTTGTTCATGAAGCTAGTGAGGTAGATAGTAATGTATATATTGATATATTCCATGATACATCATTAAGATCACTGATACATATTAATGTAATGTATCAGATAAATTATATTATTACGTTTTTAAATTTTAAATGTGAACTTATTGTTAATTTAATACTTATAGGTTAATGTAAGATCCAATCTGATACACATGGCATGTGGGACTGTTGTTTCTCATCACGATAGATCAGTGACTAACATAATCAAAGGATATTTCATATCCACTGATTTACCTTAGCATTTAGTAGACAATGTATACATCTCGGTAAACTGCGATGGAAACTTTCATTGGATGTTGACTGTGATTGTCTTAAAAAAGAGACTAATACGTGTGTATGATTCATCGCCGGCTCAAGAAGAAGAGATTCCTCCATTGAGATTCATGGCTGTAATGTTGCCCACTTACATTCAAGACAATGGTTTTTTTTGAACAAATAGAACACAACAGTTGGTCATTACTAGATGCTTATAAGGACAAGTCAACCAACAGTTTGCTTGGACCACATCACCCTTTTCAAGATGAATAAATCAACGCATTTTTCAATAAGAAAGTGAAAGCATGTAAGTATTTACTATTATATATCAAGAATTCATTATATTTTATTTTTTGTGTCAATGTAATATAATTTCTTATTTAGAGACTGCAGTGTTTTTGTGGCTGCTTTTGCGAATATCTTAACGATGAAATTTTGGCCCCATCTATTGAACTCCAAGATACTTACCTTCATGCAAGATACGCATCTATCTTATTAAAATATGACAGTGAAAAGGCAAAGAAATGATATATTAGTGAAAATGACGATCCACCCAAACCTAAGGGTGATTTCATCCTCTCCGCTCAAGAGAATTTGGTTGATATAAAGTAATTGTGTATCTGCTAGTAGTGAAATTTAGATGTGTATCTACTAGTCAACTTTAGAGTAGTTGTGTATCTATTAGCTAATATTTTGAAGAAATACTCTTGGGAATTTGTATGAATCTCTACTATTTTTAAATATGATTATGTTATGTTAGTTACTCCTTGTTGTTGAATTTAAGTTATACTTTCAATGTGTCCCTTTTTATTGTTTCAGATAATTTTTTGTGCATGTGATACATAACATATCTTGTATCAAACACATTTCAGTGATACACATTTATATTTATCAGTTTCAAATTACACTTAAATGTAAATTTTGTGCTAAATTTGCTCATTTTATAATTAAGTATTTGATACATCATCAAGAAAAATGCATTAATGTTATATATCAGATACCAAAAATAGTTATTGTATATCTATCATTGTAAGATCCTGGAAGCTGGAAAGTTGAAAAATGGGGTATTTGAGGAAGGTGCAGGAAATCTTTCAACAGATGCTGACCAAGGAGCACCACAATGGACCATACTGGGCACCATGATTTGTGGCCAGCACCCGTGTAGGTGTCAAAGATCAGGTAATGTAAAGGGGGGGGGGATTTCTATTGAGGGATCTACACTATGAAGCCTCTCGTAAACTCGACCCCCAAGAGCATGAACCAAGGTGAGGACCTTGAGAGGCACCACGGGCCATGGTGAGCACCACGACCCGTGGTGGCCTCCTGGAGATCACCTCTCTCAAACCTAAAATAGGGTCCTTCACCAAGACCACCACCACAGCCCATATTGAGCTTTATGGACCGTGGTGGGTACCCCATCTAGGAGAATTTTTAGTTTAAGTTTAGTGGTATTTTGGTCTTTCCCCATGGTTTTATTAATGAATATGAATGGTTTTTTGGGGCCAATACTAACCTATTAACTACCCTAAGCTCTCCTAACCCGCTCTTATCACTCAAACACTCAAAATCAAAATCCTCTCTCTAAAAGTGTTCTCTCAAAAGTTTTCTTCTTCCTTAAGCAATTCAAAGGACTTCTTCAAGGTCAAATCTTCAACTTTCTGCAAGTTAGGGATTCTAAGGTCAAGGTATGTGGGAAATTATTCATTGGGCCCTTTCACCCATGGAATTGCAAGTTTTCTCCCAAAATCTCTTATCATTTTCTTCATCTAAAAACCCTAATTTCATGAATTGCGTTGTGTCTTATTAATTATTATATATTTTATTGCTATTAGCCTAATTATGTACAATTCACATAATGTTGAATGATTTCAAGATGAATTTCAATGACTCATGCTATATTCTAGTTTCAAGTATGTTTCCAATGAACTATGATCATGAATTTTTCAATAAAAGCTCTATGAATGATTATCAAAGTTTATGAATGACTCATGAAAAGTTATGAATGATGTTTCAAATATGCTTTAAGCAATAATTTTTAGTGCAATGAGGACAATTCTTGCATAATTATATTAAAGAGGTGAAAGGACAATTCTCACCAACTCATGGATTCTTATGAATCAATCATGTTAATGAGCTATTCTATGATTTTCTTATGACGAGGGTTGATATATATTATTGTCTTTCCTATATGATGTTAATGAATACGTTTTCATGAAAGTTCTATTGGGATAATGACTAAGCACCAAGAGAACTTTAAGGTGGGGTTAAGTACGGTAGCCATTATAGCTACCCATGGGAATCCTAGAAGCAACCTTTAGTCCCTAACTAGATTGATTGTGTAGTTTATGATGCCAAAATAACGTATCTAGTGGATCCACATATAGCACAAAGTTAGAGAAAAGTACCATCAAGAAGTCTACCCTGGCAAGGTAGCCTTTCCCTTCTCGTTATGGGGATTGATAATTGGATTTCATATTATAGCTCGCATGATCTTATATGTCGGTTAAAGTTCCTATCCCATATCAAGGTAAAGAAAAAGGTATAAAGTTCTTATGATGATGTTTTGATGCATTGACCAATGATTATGATGTTTTAAGATTTTCATGGTTTTACTCATGTTTTAAGATATTGGTCTTGCATGTCACGATTCATATTGACTATGTCCTATATTTATTTTTCATACATACTTCTCACATATTTATTGCATTTCATGTACTCACACATACTTTTACCTACATTGAATCATAATGTAGAAATAAATGATTATTGCGCAACACCTATTTGTGAGTAGATTAAGCTTGATTATTTCCATTATTCCATTGTAGGTGAGTCTTCACCATTTGAGGACATGAAACTTTATTTTAACTAATTCATTTGAATATTTCATTCTCTTATATTGTCATGGGTGAGCTAGAAGCTTGTCTTATACCTCCATGTAGTTAGTATAGGTATGTCAGATGTTGTGGAGTCTATGTTGTCTTTCTTGTTGAGACTTTCCTGTTGAAAAATTATTTCCGCATCTATGTATTTCTTTATTGCTTTACTTACCTTATGCATGCTCATGAATAATATGCTAAGAGTTTTGGTTGGGGTCCCTCAGGATTCTAATCGCCATGTCACACCTAGGATCTAGCTTGGTCGTGAAAAACTTGGTATCAGAGCACAAGGTTCAAGCGTCCTAGGGAGTCTAATATGCTGCATTGAGTAGTCTTTTTCATCGCTTTAAAGCGCACCACATCTATGAATACAAGGATGTGAGGCATCTTAGAAAAGACATCACTTCTTCCATGATCTCATTGTGTTATAGAGTTGAACTCTAAGACTTTTTACCCTAAAACTTTCTCTTTGCCATTTCAGAATCATGCCTCTAGGAAAATACCCCGTTCAAAGGAATGTTGAAGAGGAGAAAGATGTTATGCCCCATACTTTTGTACTTGAAAAAGCTTTCTTAAACTTTTTAAAAGTTGCCACGTGACCAAGATTATCTATAATGTTATCAAATAATTCTAAGGAAGGGAGGATGTGATGCGCCATAAGTGTGAAGGTTGGAAATAGGGTAATAAGGATTTGAAACGAGTTGGGGGCCAAAATAATAAGTTGTGAAATTCGACTTACTTGCATAAGCTACCAACTTGGATGACTTACGTACTTAAGCTACTGGAGTACATATTGAGCTTAAGTAGAAAGAAATATATATGCTCTTGGAGTGAGACGAGATTACGAACCCACAGAATAAAAATAAGGAGATGACGCACCTACTCGAAGCAAGTAGGTGATGCAGAAGCTTGGGGTGGACCTCACTGCCATGTGGCAGCATGTGAGGGGCCATATATGCTAAAGTGGTGCCCTAAGGGGCTGCCACATGTCACCCCTAAGGGGATTCCATGTGGAACCTCCTAAAGATATATATATATGTATGTATTTGATGACTAAGTCATCATATTTCTCACTTTGAGACTTAGAAACTAGAGAGAAAATTGTGAGGAAGAAAGAAGAGAGCTACGGCTTGACTCCTCCAAATGTAAGTTTACAATTTTTATCCGTGAATTAGTTATCTAAGGTGTTCATAGAAAACATGAAGGTGTATATATGTATCTTATAATGACTAAAGAGTCATTTCTTCAGCCCTACACTTGGAAAACATTGAGAGAAAAACCTAGAAAGCTAAAGAGAGGAGCTACGGGTTTGGAGGCCAAGAAAGGTAACGCCCAATTTTATTCTGTGAATTAATTATTTTATCCTATAGTGATATAAAGTATTTAATAATGAAAATTTTTTGGTTTGGGGAAGCAAGGAAGGGTGACGAGTAGTCCACTACTTTTCAGCGCGATTAAGGAACTTCCGAGGCTAGGTTTTGCAAGTTTTGAACAAGGTAAGTTCTTCCCTTTCAAGGTGAAGTTAATCATGTTGATATGGGGTGTATTATAGGTTTTAAATGAAGTTTAAATTAGGAAAAATGTATAAGTACGCTTGGCATTAGAAATAAACTAAATTAAAGTCATTCTAGCCGAGTTAAAGTTGTTAAGGTTGTATAATGTTGTTGTGATTGTGGCGTTGTCTGTGGAGATGGTTTTAGGGAATGTTTCAGGGATGGAGCGTGGGCCAAAAGAGGTGTGGGTTCTTCTAGTTGCATCCACCTAACCTTCCATTTCGTATGGTTAAAGGTTTTATGAAATAGAGATTAAAAACCCTATTTTAGTATCATAGTTTTAAGCGAGTTGTTTGGGATTTGTTTTGTGTAATGTTGAAATGGTATAATTGTGTATTGGCTTCTGTTTGTGGTTTTTGGTTGGATGTACTAATTGAAGTTGTAATTGGAAGTTCGGATAGGGCGAGTTATAGAGGAAATGCTTCCCGAATTTTGTTAACTTCTAACTAACTAATAGACTAGTCGAGACTAGTCGAGAAAGGCAAATAAGGAATTGGTTCCTATGGGTAGTTGGTGGTAGAATTACAAACTGGAAAGTCAAAGGTCACTAACCTTAATATCACTTTCATGCTAAATAGGTTAAAGGGGTAACGAAGTGAGCTTGGGTGCGAGTAATCCATAATAGGTATGTAAAGCCTATCTTTCCTTTCTTTTGGCATGTCTGCAAGTTAAGTAATGAATGATATGAGCTTGAGGGTAAATCTACTCATATATGCTAAGCATAATTCATAGTTTTTATTTACTTCTCGATGATGGAACTCTTACAGTAATTGAACTAGGGCTTCTCAAGTGTTCCATACGTTAGGAAGGGATGAGTATGTGAAGCCACCCTCTTTCTCTTGGCATGTTTTTGGCATTAGTATGTAAAGCTAACTTTCTTTTCTTTTAGCGTGTCCTAGAAGTAAATAATGGATATGTATGCGAGCTTGGGGTAATTCCATTCGTAAATTCCACATATGAACCATGAGTCTCTTTCACTTTGTGATGTTAAAATTCCTATAATAGTTGAGTTATTGCCTTTTAAGGCTTTTATGTGATGAAGAGTAGTATATGTAGAGCCTGCCTCTTCCTTCTTTCGGTATGTCTTAAATGTAAATGAAATGAGATATGATATGAGTGTGAAGGTAGTTCTAGTTGTAATTTCTGAGTATAACACGTGACTCGTGTTCATTTCTAATGCTAAGGCTCTTAAGGTAGTTGGACTATCTCCCTCGAGCCTTCTATATGTAAAGACATGATCCATGACTACTACCCTCGATTCCCTATATGATGAATACTAATTAAATGTATAAGCTCCTGTTTCTAGGGACTCTACGATGACAAATGTCTCTAATTGCATAAACTATATGGTATCACCTTGATACATGCCTCTGATGCTTGAGACTTCACTTGATATGATTCCTACTGACCTTTAGAGGGTACCTAATATAACTACTACCCTGATCTTCAAGTGACAGTTCGCTTGATTACTCGGTTGAGCCTCAGATGATAATTTAGTTACATATGGTTATGCGCTACTTTGCTCGTGCACACAGTAATACATATTTCACCGAGTCTCGGGCTGGCTATAATAGATGTATATGATTATATGATATGCATGTATACAGATCGGGCTATCATTTCTCGGTATTATTATACTATATACAGATCGAGCCATCATTCCTCGGCGTGTATATTAGATACAGATCGGGCCATCATTCCTCAACATTATTATATGATATATGTATCAGGCCATCATTCCTCGGCATATACTTACTATATACATGGATCAGGCTGTACATTCTACATCGCTAATGGTACATATGTGATCATGATGACAAAATGGTGTAGTTGTTACACTGAGTCCCCAAACGGGCTGGATACAATACATGATAATTGTATATATGCCTTTATTTTATAAGATGCAGGTACGATAGATGGCTTAATGTTATACTTTCCTCTGCATCCCTATTTCAGCTGTTGTCTCAGTTATGATCTTTTATGCTTTATATACTCAGTACATGTATCGTACTGACCCTCTTTCTTCGGGGGGCTGCGTTTTATGCTCGTAGGTACATATTTTCATTTCAGAGATCCGCCAACTTAGGATTTCCACTTAGCTATGTTGGAAATTCTCCACTGTTCCGGAGCATAGCTTTTGGTGCTGACCTTCTAGTGTATATATTTGGTTATTTAGGGGTACGATGAGGGACCTATCCCAACATATGTTACTGTTAATATTGTTAGACTTCTGTAGATATGTTTGTGGGTTATACGTGTAAGTTCTGTTCAGTTATGTATACATGATGCATTGTAAATATTAAGATACTATGACATCCTTGTGGGCTTACACGCCCTTTCATGACAAGACACAAATAAAAGAGGCTACAGGTATATGAAAATTCTATGACCTACTAGGGTTCTTATGTATAGTTCTTATATTGATTATTACATCTGATAGTTGAGTATATGGGGTTCAAGTTGGTTCCCAGTCATGGCCTATGGGGTTGGGTCATGACAGAAGTGTTATCAGAGCAGTTCATCCTCGGAGTGTCTACAGACAGTGTCTAGTAAAGTCTTATTTATCGGTGTGTTGTGCACCACATCTATAAATAGGAGGCTATAGGATATTTAGGATGTTACCTTTCTTTTATATTTAATATCGTGCGATAAAGCCAAGTCATAGGGAATGAAATTCCTCATACTATTCTATGACTACAACAGAAAAATGACACTTATAGAAGAAAGGGATTGATGATATTGGAAGGTACAAAGCACACAGGTAAGCAAAGGCATGAAAGATATACGTCAGGTAAGGTATTGAGGTACGATTGGAATGTAAAGTTGAAATTGAAAGGAAAAGTAGCCAGAAAAGCTTAACAAGTGCAGTTCAAGTGGACATACGAGGTAAGTCCATCATTTCATACTATTATTGATATTGGGCGCCCTGTGTGGCTGCGATATGATATAATATGAATATATGTGTTGGCCCTGTGAGGCATTGCTGGCATTTTCTGCATGCAGATTTAAGATAATAAGAAATACAGAGGAAACTCTGTCCAAATTATCCTAGAAATAAAAGGAGAATGAGATACAGAGTTATAGTATACTTTGTCCATAATAAGAATGAGATTTGATGAAACTACGAGTATGGCTGACCGCGAGAAATAAGTTAATTACTGAGTGATGGTAATAGTAATGAGAAGGTCAATATTGGCATGGAAAAAGAATTTAGAAAAGACTGGTGAGACTAAGGAATGATTTAGACAAGGGTTAAGTGCGCTTACCTCACTGAGTGTAATTAACCCATAGTAAGAATCGTGAAAAAGGTTAAGCAGTGTTATACAATGAGACCGAATGGGAATAGGATATCATGTGAATATAATAAAGATCCTTATGAGGATAAGTAGAGCCTAGTAAGGAAGTAACTAAAGGATATGATGTGGTTTGTGGGAAACAGAAAAACAAATAGAGAATGAATAGGAAAGACTTACACAGATTTATAGGGAAGGTTCAGAATAAAAGGTTAAGTGATAACGAAAGTAAAGGTAAGCCACAAAATGGGGTGAATGCCAGAAATGACTGGTGGGCTAAGAAAAAATAGAGGTAAATAGGAGATGTGTTGAAAATGAGAAATGAAAGGACTACTGAAGAAAGCACTCAAGATAGACGTAATTACATAAGTGTGAGTATCGAAACAAAGGGAAATAGACAGCTATGAACTGAAGGTATAGTACGATGAAAAGGTAATAAGACAAGACCGCTATTAAAATAAAGTTGCTATGATTTTGAGTAAGATTAGAAGATTGCATCGAGTACACAATAAGGATGAAAGCTCATGAGGCATAAAGAAGCATTGTGTATATATAACTCCACCTTGGAGAATAGTGAGATCTTTCAAGGACAGGGGATGTATAATTGCAGAACAATGGGTGCGTTGCGAATTTACTAGAGGAACAAGTGGTATCCACTAGAATAAGGCTAGTATTATGACCAAGTTTGAAATACGGATCATCAAGGTATAAGTGCTCCCGAGTGGAGAATTTGAAATGATTATGAGCATGAGCTAATTACTGATTGGGATGAATGAAATATGTCTTTGAATGCACTGCTACACTAAAGATACTACTCGAGTACCAATGTTCAGATTGGATTTGGTACTATATATCGAGAATTCTAAGAACCTCATTATTGTATTAAGGCTTCATTCATAGGTACACCCAAAAGAGGGAAGTGGATATGAGACATACAAGCATGAGATGAAACCAACCGACATTACAACGTGTTAATGTAAACATATAAAATTTAAGTAAGATCCCATGTTGGAAGGAGCTAGCAAGATTTAAAAGCCAGCAATAGACAGATAGAAGTCAAGATGATATCTGAAATAGTGCGGAGGATTATTGGGAAGAACCTTGAGTAGTATGACATTAAAGGATGGGTGCATACAAAAAGGGATGAATACGACAAGAGAATAATAATGAGTAACTTAAAGATATTGTAAGGGATAGCCAGGCTATACTTGACTAAAGGTTAAGATGTTGGCAACAAAGTTATTGGCTACTGATATTGTGACATACAAGTAGCAAAAGAAAAAGGATAAGAAATCTTTCCTATGGTAGAATATGAGAAGACTTAAGAGTAAGTAAAAAAAGCAAAACAAGTATGACAGAATAAACTGCAACTGCGTATCGGTACAATGAAATATGTGAAGCAGAATAAATCAAGAGAAGGAAAGGCTATGAATAAAATTGAACACACTTTGTACAAAGTGTACAAAAAGATGCAACCTACAAATATTAGTATGCTAAGAGTGAGATCAAGTGATTACTTGATAAAAATAATAAGAAGTCATTAACTGCAATATGATGTAGGGTAAGAGAACTAGAAAGAAGATCTGAGTAAAAGTGCAGTAGAACACGCCTAGAGCATAACAAGTTGGATTAGGAGAAACAGTATAATAGCTTAAACAAAATCGAGCATCAGGAGCCTGATAGACTATTAGAGGAAATGGAAATCCCGACTTGGAAATAAAAAGCAGTGAATATGGATTGTAGTACAGGCTGACCTTGCATTCTACGGAAGTATGAGTTCAAATGGGTTATGGTAGATAGGCTGGTAGAATCAACCCATTTTACACCAGTTAGGAAGACATATTCAGCTGAGGGTTATGCGAGATGATATATTAAGGAAACAGTAAGATTTCACAGTTCCCACATCTATTACCTCGGATAGGGAAATTTAATTTGTGGCTAACTTCTGAAGATTATTCCAGAACGGATTAGGAACATAGGTGAATCTTGGTACAACATTTCACCCCAGACTAATAGACAAGCCCAGACATATCTCAGTAGATTTTGGAGTCGACATAAGTCATACGCAGATAATCAATGTTGATATTTAAGGTTTGAAGTTGGGGATTTAGCATACTTAAAAGAGTCACCGATGAAAGGTGTAATAAATTTCACAAGAAAGGGAAACTTAGCCCGGGATATGTGGGTCCTTATCAGATTATTTGTAGGATAGGTAGAGTTGTCTATGAGTTGGACCTACCATAAGATTTAGAAGCGGTATACCCAGTCCCTTATATGTCAAGGTTTCGCAAAGGTATAAGTGACCCTTCAAGAATAGTGTCTGTGGAGGAGATCCATATAACAAGGGGTTATCCTATGAGGAGAAACCTATCGCCACCATGAATCGGCAGATTAAAAAATTGCAAACTAGGGACGTGGCTTCCGTTAGAGTCCTTGTGATGAAATAAGAATAAAGAAGAGTTAACTTGGGAAACCGAAGAAGAGATGAAAAAGAAATATTCGTACAGGCTCCTTATGTCTACAGAAAGTCTAAACTCCTGGGTTATTTGAGTTGATGAATAAAAGGACGATAGATGACAACTATTACGAAGAATTCCTAAAGTCCTCGCAAGACCTTATGAGACTAGTTAACATTCACGGACGAATGTTCTAAGGGGGAAAGGATGTTATGCCCCATACTTTTGTACTTTGAAAAGCTTTCTTAAACTTCTTAAAAGTTTCCACATGACCAATATTATCTATAATGTTATCAAATAACTCTAAGGAAGGGAGTATGTGATGCACTATAAGTGTGAAGGTTGGAAATAGGGTTATAAGGATTTAAAATGAGTTGGGGGGCTAAAATAACAAGTCGTGGGACTCGACTTACTTGCGTAAGCTACCAACTTGGGTAACTTACGTACTTAAGCTACTGGAGTACATGTTGAGCTTAAGTAGCAAGGAATACATAGGCTCTTGGAGTGAGATGAGATTACGAACCCATGAAAGAAAAATAAGGAGACGACGCACCTACTCGAGGAAAGTAGGTGATGCACCTATTTATACAAGTAGGTGATACACTTACTTAGGGTTAAGTAGGTGATGCAGCAGCTTAGGGTGGAACCCACTGCCACGTGGCAGTGTGTGAGGGGCCGTATGGGCTGAGGTGGCGCCCTAGGGGGCTGCCATGTGTCATGCCTAAGGGGCTACCACGTGGAACCTCCTAAGGAGATATATATGTATGTATTTGATGACAATCATCATATTTCTCACTTTGAGACTTAGAAACTAAGAGAGAAAATTGTGAGAAAGAAAGAAGAGAGCTACGACTTGACTCCTCCAAAGGTAAGTGTCCAATTTTTCTCCCTGAATTAATTATCTAAAGTGTTCCTCAGACACGTGAAGGTGTATATATGTATCTTATAATGACTAAAGAGTCATTTCTTCAGCCCTACACTTGGAAAAAATTGAGAGAAAAACCTAGGAAGCCAAAGAGAAGAGCTATGGGTTTGGAGGCCAAGAAAGGTAAGGACCGATTTTTTTCTATGGATTAATTATTTAAGGTATCCTACGGTGATATAAAGGTATTTAATAATGAAATTCTTTTGTTTTGGGGCAGCAAGGAAGGGTGAAAAGCAGTCCACTACTTTTCAGCGTGATTAAGGAACTTCTGAGGCTAGGTTTTGCAAGTTTTGAACAAGGTAAGTTCTTTCCTTTCAAGGTGAAGTTAATAATGTTTATATGGGGTTTATTACAGGTGTTAAATGAAGTTTAAAGTAGGAAAAATGTAAGTACGCTTGGCGTTAGAAACAAACTAAATTGAAGTCGTTCTAGCCGAGTTAAAGTTGTTAAGGTTGTATAGTGTTGTTGTGATTGTGGCGTTGTCTGTGGAGATGGTTTTAGGGAGTGTTGCAGGGATGGAATGTGGGTCAAAATAGGTGTGGGTTCTTCTAGTTGCATCCACCTAACCTTCTATTTTGTATGGTTAAAGGTTTTATGAAATAGAGATTAAAAACCCTATTTTGGTATCATAGTTTTAAGCGAGTTGTTTGGGATTTGTTTTGTGTAATGTTCAAATGGTATAATTGTGTATTGTATAATGGTTGTGATTATTGGTTGCCTGTACTAATTGAAGTTGTAATTGGGAGTTCGGATAGGGCGAGTTATAGAGGAAATGCTGCCCGAATTACGTTAACTTCTAACTAACTAATAGACTAGTCGAGAAAGGCAAATACGGAATTGGTTCTTGTGGGTATTTGGTGGTAGAATTAAAAACTGGAAAGTCGAAGTTCACTAACCTTAGTATCACTTTTGTGCTAAATAGGTTAAAAGGGTAACAAAGTGAGCTTGGGTGCGAGTAATCCATAACAGGTACGTAAAGCCTATCTTTCCTTTCTTTTGGCATGTCTGCAAGTTAAGTAATGAATGATATGAGATTGAGAGTAAATCTACTTATATATGCCAAGAGTAATTCACGGTTCTTATTTACTTCTCGGTGATGGAACTCTTACAGTAATTGAACTAGGGATTCTCAAGCCTTTCATACGTTAGGAAGGGATGAGTATGTGAAGCCACCCTCTTTCTCTTGGCATGTTTTTGGCATAAGTATGTAAAGCTAACTTTCTCTTCTTTTAGCGTGTCCTAGAAGTAAACAATGGATATTTATGCGAGCTTGGGGTAATTCCATTCATAAATTCCATGCATGAACCATGAGTCTCACTTCGTGATGTTAAAACTTCTATAATAGTTGAGTTTTTGCCTTTTAAGGCTTTTATGTGATGAAGAGTAGTATATGTAGAGCCTGCCTCTTCCTTTTTTCGGTATGTCTTAAATGTAAATGAAATGAGATATGATATGAGTGTGGAGGTAGTTCCAGTTCTAAGTTCTGAGTATAACACGCAACTCATGTTCACTTCTAATGCTAAGGCTCTTAAGGTAGTTGGGCTATCGCCCTCGAGCCTTCTATATGTAAATACATGATCCATGACTCTTAGTCACGTATGAATATAAAGTTCTTGAAGTAGTTGAACTACTACCCTCGAGTCCTTATATGATGAATACTAATTGAATGTATAAGCTCCTGTTCCTAGGGACTCTACGACGACAAATGTCTCTAATTGCATAAACTATACGGTATCACCTTGATACATGCCTTTGATCCCTGAGACTTCACTTGATATGATTCCTACTGACTATTAGAGGGCACCTAAGATAACTACTACCCTGAATTTCAAGTAACGGTTCACTTGATTACTCAGTTGAGCCTCAGATGATAATTTAGTTACATATGGTTACGCACTACTTTGCTCGTGCACATAGTAATACATCTTTCACCAAGTCCCAGGATGGCTATAATAGATGTATACGATTATATGATATGTGGATCAGGCTTTTTTTCCTTGGCATAATTATATGATATGCATGTATACAGATCAGGTTGTCATTTCTCGGCATTATTATACTATATACGGATCGGGCCGTCGTTCCTCGACATATATATGAGATATGGATTAGGCCATCGTTCCTCGATATTATTATATGATATATAGATCGGACCATTGTTCCTTAGTATGTACTTGCTATATATATGGATTGGGCTGTACATTCCACAACGCTAATGGTACATATGTGATTATGATGTCAAAATGGTATAGTTGTTACACCAAGTCCCCGAACGGGCCTAATATAGTACGTGATGATAGTATGTATGCCTTTATTTTATAAGATGCAGGTACGGTAGATGGCTTAATGTTATACTTGCTCTTGCATTTCTATTTCTGCTATTATCTCAGTTATAATCTTTTATGCTTTATATACTCAGTACATGTATCATACTGACCCCCTTTCTTCGAGGGGATATATTTCATGCCCACAGGTATTGATGTTCAATTTAGAGATCCGCCAGCTTAGGATTTTCACTTAGCTATGTCGGAAATGCTCCACTGTTCTGAAGCATAGCTTTTGGTATTGACCTTCTAGTGTATATATTTGGTTATTTAGGGGTATGGCGGGGGACCTATCTTGCCATATGTTACTGTTAATATTCTTAGAGGTCTGTAGACATATGTGTAGGTTATATGTGTAAATTCTGTTCAGTTATGTTTACATAATGCATTGTAAATATTAAGATACTATGGTAGCCTTGTCGGCTTGCACGCCCTTTCATGATAAGATACAAATAAAAGAGGCTATAAGTATATGAAAATGATATGACCCACTAGGGTTTTTATATATAGTTCTTATATTGATTATTATATTTGATAGTTTAGTATACAGGGTCCAGGTCAGACCCCAGTCATGGCCTATGGGGTTGGGTCATGACAAAAGAAGTTCCTAATGACCCTTTGAATGAACAAGTGTATCACGTGGAGTTTTGGGCTGCTTTCCAAGTTTTTACTCAAGCTATGGTGGCTCTAGTGAACCGATAGGTGGTTGCTCCCGTGAACCAAATATGGGTATGGTTGCTAGCTGAGTTTGTGATTTCACCCGTATGAACCCTCTTGAGTTTCATTCTTCGAGGTGGATAAGAATCCATAAAAGTTCATGAAGGGTATTGGTGAGATTGTTTACATTATGGGTGTTAGCTTGGTGGAAAAGGTGGTCATTACGGTATATCAACTCAAAGGGGTGCTTAAGTTTTGTATGATTAATGAAAAGGAAAGAGGGGTGGAGATGATGATCCCGTTGATTGAGAAGAATTCAAGAGTGCTTTTCTTGACTGATTCTTTCCCTTAGAGTTGAGGGAGGATAGTGTTAAAGAGTTTATTAGTTTGTACGAAGGTAACATAAGTGTGAGGGAGTATGCCCTAAAATTTATTAAGTTGTCGAAATATGTTCCTTTCATGTTTTCGGATACAAGGGCTCGTATGAGCAAGTTCATTTTAGGTGTATCCAATTTAGCGGTCAAAGAATGTAGAACCTTCATGATCATCAAGGAGATGGATATTTCAAGGCTTATGACACATGCTGAAAAAATTGAGGAGGGAAAGTTGAAAGAGAGGTCTGGAAGGGAGTCTAAGAGGCCCGAACTGATGGTTGTAATTTCTCTCATGGTTAGTCTAGAAGTAGTGGCTGTCCTCAGTTTTATCAAAAGTATTTTGGCCAAGCTTCATCTAACACTCCAGCTACAAAATTTAATAAGGATAAGGTGCCTAATACTTAGGCACAAGAAAGAGCTTTGAGTGGTCAAATAGTTCCTTCATGCAAGAAGTGTGGGAGAAACCACAAGGGAGAATGCTTAGTAGGGTCAGATGTGTGCTATAGGTGTGGAAATGCTAGTTATCATTCAAAAGAGTGTAGGAGTAGTGATAGAACCCATACTCAGACTTAGGCTACAGGTTGTCCAAATTATCGTGCTACTACTTCGAGTGGCGGTCAGTGCTGAAATAGATTTTTTACCCTTCAGAATCATTAGGAGTTACAAGATTTGATCGATGTGGTGACTGATATGTTGAAAGTCTTTGATTTTGATGTTTATACATTGTTAGATATGGGTGCTACTCTATCATTTGTTACTCCTTATTTTGCTATGAAATTCATTGTTAGTCCTGAGATCTTGTTAGAACTTTTTTTGTCTATACTCCTATTGGTGACTCAGTTGCGGCTAAAAGAGTCTATCAAAATTGCCTAGTTTCAATTTTCCATAAAATCATCTCAGTTGATATTGTAGAGCTTGATATGATCGATTTTAATGTTATTCTCGGCATGAATTGGCTTCAAGCATGTTATCTTCTATATGTTATAGGATCCATGTGGTCAAGTTTCAGTTTCCTGATAAGCCAGTCCTAGAATAAAAATGTAGTAATTCCATGTTTAAGGGTCAATTCATCTCATGCCTTAAATCTCGAAAAATGATCTCCAAAGGTTGTATTTATCATCTAGTTTGGGTTAGAGATACAAATTTCGAAGTTCCTACTCTTGAGTCAGTTTCAGTTGATACTATATTTCTAAAAGTTTTCCCCGATGATCTCCTAGGCATTCCTCCCAAAAGGTAAATAGACTTTGGTATCAATCTTGTTCCCAATACTCAACCTATCTTTATTCCTCCTTATCGAATGACCCTGGCAGAATTGAAAGAGTTGAAAGATCAGTTGAAAGATTTATTGGACAAGGGTTTCGTTAGAATGAGAATCTCGCCATGGGGTGCTCTAATTCTCTTTATTAGAAAAAAGAATGGTTCTCTTCATATGTGTATTCTCTACCAACAGTTGAACTAGGTCACAATTAAGAATAAGTATCCCATTCTGAGGGTTGATGACTTGTTCGATCAATTTCAAGGAGCTAACTACTTTTCAAAGATTGATCTTCGATCAGTTTATCATCACTCTGAGTAAGGGAATGTGACACTCCGAAGATGAGATTTAGAACTTGGTATGGTCACTTTGAATTTTTTGTTATCTTTTGGACTATTGAATGCTCCCACAACTTTTATGGATTTTATGAACAGGGTGTTCAAGCAATACTTGGATATGTTCATAATTGTATTATTTAATGATATTTTGATCTATTCGCAAAGTGAGGAAGAGCATGCCAATCATATGAGGATTGTCTTACAAATTCTCAAGGACCATCGGTTATTTGCTAAGTTTAGCAAGTGTGAATTTTGTTTGAGGTTAGTTGCTTTCCTTAGCCATATTGTCTCTGGTGAAGGTATTCTGGTTGATCCTAAGAAGACTAAAGCGGTTAAGAATTGGCCTAGACCATTGTCTCCTTCCGACATTTAGAGTTTCTTGGGCTTAGCTAATTATTATCTATGGTTTGTGAAAAGTTTCTCTTCCATTACGTCGCGCTTGACTATTCTGACTCAAAAAGGTGAAATTCCAATGGTCTGAGGTATGTGAGAAGATTTTTAAAGAGTTGAAGGATAGACTTACCTCTGCCCCAGTTTTGACTTTACCGAAGGTTCTGATGGATTTGTTTTGTGATGCTTCACAAGTTGGTCTTGGTTGTATGCATATGCAAAATGGTAAAGGGATAACTTATGCTTCTAGGCAACTCAAGGTGCATAAGAAGAACTACCTAACCCATGACTTGGAGTAAGCGGCTGTGGTATTTGCTTTGAAATTTTGGAGACACTACTTGTATGGTGTCCACGTGGATGTATTCACCAATCATAAGAGTTTACAATGTGTGTTCACTCAAAAGGACTTGAATCTTCTACAAAGGAGATGGTTTGAATTGTTGAAGGATTATGACATGTATGTGCTATACCTTCCGAGAAAGGAAAATATGGTTGCCGACACTCTCAGTAGATTGTCCATGAACAAAGTTTCCCATATTGAGGATGAGAAGAAAGAATTAGTTTGGGATGTTCATAAATTAGCCCGTTTGGGTGTTCGATTGGTTGATTCTAACGATAGTGGTGTTATTGTCCAAAATGGTTCTGAATCATCTCCAGTGGAAGATTTTAAGGCCAAGCAATAATTGATCCTACTTTGGTTGAATTGAAAAGGCTGTCACGACCCAAGCCTAGGGCCTAGACATGACACAACAACCCGAGGGAACCCAACCAAGCCATATTAGCATACATAACATACATAAGACAATTAAGAATAATGAAATATGTGGAAGAGACAAATCAACATATACTTCAAAAGAGAAAGTAAACTCAGCTCAATGTCCAAAAATGACTGCACCCCCTTGATCATCTAAACATGCCTCTAAGTCTATACTTGATGGGGGCTTAGAAAAAGCTCCTAGCTTACCCGAATCATAAAAGAAAGTCAAAGTGATCAAAATAAAAGAAAGTCTCATCCTTGATAAATGAGGACTCACCAATGGCAACTTGAGAATGCTAAGTCAACTCTAGCATGAATGTGAGGAGCGTGAGTATCATCTGTCCCTAAATTATGAGACAATGTAGGGAAAATATGCGTTAATACATATAACATGAGTGATATGACATAAGATGCACGACCAATCATAAATGAAGATGAACAAAGCTTAAAAGAATTTGAAAGCATATGAAATCTTATAGTCAATACATCATAAAAATTCATTGTAAAACATACATCTTTTCATATAATTTGTGTGGGATAAGAAATTTAACCGACATCTAAGACCAGGCAAGCCATAATATGAAATCTGATGTAACTCCCACATTAAAAAGAGAGAGTCTACTTGCCAAGGTCAACTCTGTGAGAACAACTTTAACTTTAAGGGCAATATGTTGATTCACTAGCTAGGACATAAAGGCAACCTATGGGGGGTAACGTAGTTTGAGACTTTAGGTTGCTACTAGGATTTGCTTGGGTAATGAACTACGTTATAGGACAGAACCCCATCTATAATTCCTCTCGGTGATTAGTCAATATCCTAATGAAATTCATTAAAACATAGAATCATCATCATTACCTTCATCATGAAAGCAATCGTTAGAGTAGCTCATTAACTTTATGAATTCATAAGAATCCATAAACTTCAGTGAGAATTTTCCTTATCACCATCTAAACATGGTTGTGTGAGAATTGTACTTATCACACCATAATAACTTTCTTTATCATTATTGATCATCATTATAACTTTCATCATTTCATCATAAATCTCAACTTTATTCATAAATATTTTCTTTGAAAATCATAGAATTTCATAATCAAAATTCATGTAACTCATCTTTGAACTTCATAATCATGATTAAAATAGGTTAATGCATGGTCATAAATAATTCAACTTGAAATCATGAAATTAATGTAAAAATATACTTAGAATCATCATTGATATCTATTGAAAATGAAATTGAAATAAACCAATGTAATTCTTCAAAATCAGGGTTAGAAACCAATCAAATTTATGGAGATCTTTGAAAGAAACATTGGGACTACATGGGTGGAAGGAACCCATGGATAAATCCCCCTATGCCTTGGTGAAATCAACCCAAAATTGTAGAAGAAACTTGATGAACTTGAAACCCGAACTTGAAATTTGTAAGAGAGCTTAAGAGAACCTTGAGGGAATTTGATTGATCTGGCCTTAGAGATTTTTAGAAGTATGAATTAGAATAGGGGGACTTTTGAAGGGTTGGGTAGTTATAGGCTTGAACTTGGATAAAATAGTGTCTAGGTTCATTGAAACAAACTTAGGAAAAGACAATGTTACCCTTAATTAAAAATTAAATATAGACCTACAAGTTTGTTTCTATGATTCGTAATGAGTCCTATGACTTGTCATCATGAGTTATCTTGCAGGTCTTCAAAATCTAAAAATTTAGGAGTATCTAAAGTTTTGTTACGTTTCCATATGATGACTTGTTGGCATTCCTACGACTCGTCCTATTAAGTCATAGGGTCAGTCCTGAGAATTATCCTGCACTAGATCACGGACCCACTCTACGACTCGTTATAAGGAGTCGTAGAAATGACTACAATCTGTAGAAGGAGTCATAGACCTTGGATTTGTTCCATTTCTTGAGATCTCTCCTTTGTCCAAACTTTCCAACTTTTGAGGCCTTAAAATATCTTCCCCTTGGATACATTCGTCCTCAAAAAAGATTTAATTAGCATAGGAAAGACACACAAAGAGGACTAGCAACCCAACTTGAATACTGTCACGACCCAAACCTGTAAGCCGTGATGGATGCCCGAACTGTACACTCGCATATACCCCTGCTAACTATAAGTAAACCTGTCCCCTACTTAAGTTATAATGTATCAACATACATGATAATATATAAGCCAACGAGGCTATCATAATGTATAGGGTCATCCCATAATAAAACCCGCACAAGCCGACAAGGCTGTCATGACAAAGAGGACGTCTCAAAACATCCGTCTTATAAGCACAACTGCACATACATACATATATAATCCACATACATGTCCATTGACCACTAAGAGTAAGAATAGTAACATAAGGCAGGACAGGACCCCCACCGTACCCGTAAAGAAATATATATACACATCAAGAGTTAGTACCAAAATCTAAGCTCCAGCACAATGGAGCGCTTCTGAATTGCTGAGTGGGACTCCTATGCTGGCGGATCCCCAAAGTGTGTATATGTACCTACGGGCATGAAATGCAGCCCCCCGAGAAAGAAGGGTCAGTACGACATATGTATTGAGTATACAAAGCATAATTGGAAGCATATCTGAAATAAAGAGTGCTAGGGGGATGAATTCATTACGTAAGAAAACACCGTACCTGTACCTTGTGAATTATAAAAATATGCATGATCATATTATACAATATAGCTGGCCCTTTCAGGGACTCGGTGAATCATAACTATAGGACCATCATAAAGTCCGGCGCCATTACCACCTTATCACATCACATCATCATACATATATATATATATATATACGTACGTACCCGGCCCTCTAGTGAGGGACTCAGTGAGTTATTCATGTCATTGTATTATCATTTTCTCATATAGCGTATCTAACCCTTTAGTGAGGGACTCGATGGATAATGCAGTGAAATACACACAATTAAGTACCCAGCCTGGGACTTGGTGATAGGAGGGTTTATTGAATACACAAGTAGAGTAGTGAGTAACCATATGCAATTTAAAACATGGTCAAAGTCTTAGTAAAGTAATAAAGGCGAATTGTCATTTGAAAATTAGGATGATAGTCATATCAATCACCCCTCAAATATCACTATTGATCATATAAAAAGAGCCTTAAAAATCATAGGCATGAATCAAGACGATACAAAGTAACTTATAAAAGCCAAGGACATTAACCATCGGAGAATCTCTAAGAACAAGAATTATGAATCACCCATGAGATATATGAATGAAATTACCCCCAAAGCTCATATTAATCCTTACTTAATTATAAGACATGCCAAAATAAGGAAGGGAATTCTTTACATACTCTCTGCTTTCCCTCATGTAGTCGTTATATACATATGTGTCGTGGAACTACGGCCCGATCCTTAGATAGTAACATATGCCGAGGAATATTTGGCCGGATCCTTACATAGTAACATATATCATACTTGGACCATCAAGGGACTTGGTACCATAAACATTTCATCATAACATCATAACTTATGTCAAAGACATATCAAGAGAGAAGAAGGGTAGCTTTACATACTTATGCAAAAAACATGCCAAGAGAAAGAAGGTAGCTTCACATACCTCTTACGGATTACTCTTAAGCACGTTCACCCCGTCGTCTCTTGTACCTATTTAACATGAAAGTATTACTAAGGTTAATAACCTTTCACTTTCCATTTTCCAACTCCAAAACCAAGTATCCATAGGAATTATTTCCTTATCCACTTCCCTCGACAAGTTTATTACTAGTTCCGAAGTTACCGAAAATGGGGCAGCATCTCCCCTATAACTTGCCCTATCCAACTGCTTATCTTAGAAGCCACATTATCAACAACAACCATCATCTATATATACTATCAAATCACCTCAACATTACTTAATACAACTCCAAACAACTAGCTCAAAACTACGATACAAAAATAGAGTTTTTAACTTTTATTTCGTAAAACCTTTAACAATACAAAACAGAGGGTCATGTGGATGCAACCATAAGTACCTACACCCCTTTTAGAACACTTTCAATCCCAATCACAACACACTACTCGACTTTGATTTGACTATAACAACTTCAAAACAAGTAATTTTTCCACTTACAGCCTCATTTAAGACATGTAATATAATTCATAACAACATCATAAACTCCAATTTGAAAAGAAAAACCCTACCTTTCTCGAAACTCGCCAAAACTTGCCAAAACTCGCCTCAAAAGTTCTCCTAGCGCGGCTAAAAATTCGTGGCTGTTTGTTATCATTTTGGTGATGCTCCAAACCATAAATTTATATTACTAACACCTTCATATCCTCGTGGTATACCCTAGATAATTAATTTACAAAATGAAATAGGATAACTTACCCTTTTTCTCCCAAAATCCATAGCGCTTTCTCTCTAGCTTAAGGGTTTCTCTTCTTTTTTTTCTAGAATTTTCTTGGATAAGAATGAATTATTTGGATAAATATAACCATAAAAAATATATATATAGTCTACCTTAGAGGGTGACATGTGTCAGCCCCTAAGTGGTGACATGTGTCAAAGCCCTTATAGGGACAATGCACCACGCCTCCACTCATGGGCTGTCACGTGGTAGGTGGGGTCCACACCGTTGCTTCAGGTGTTGCCACATGGCACTTCCAGATGCTGCCACGTGGCACTCTCTCTTGCTTCCATGTGTAATTTTTTTCCTCCTCGTGGGTTCGTAATCTCATCTTACTTTACGAACCTATGTAATCCTTTCTACGTAAGCTTGGTATGAACTCAAGTAGTTTAAGAATGTAAGATTTTCAAGTTGGTAGCTTACGCAAGTAAATCGAGTCCTACAACTCATTACTTGGCCTCCAACTTCTTCTGGATTCTTATAACCCTATTTCTAATCTTCTCTATTATGGGGTATCACATTCTCCTTTCCTTAGAGTTACTTGATAGCGTTATAGATCATCCGGCTCACATGGTGACTCCCAAGAAACTTAAGAACCTTTCAAGAAACTTAAGAGCCTTTCAAGAAACTTAGTAAGCTTAAGAACCTTCCAAAGTACAAAAATACGGGGTATAACAAATACGATGACACCTTAAAATGCATAGAACATGAGATTTCCAAACTTAACATAAAACATGACTTAAAATCAACCTTCATGAACATGAATGCATATGAATGACATATGAGGAATTGAATATGTAGGAGTTCAATAGATTTGAATAAGAACAACCTACTACCTTAGGCTTGAGTAGAAGGAAAGACATGCGGGTATCGATTCATCATATCCGCCTCTACATCCCAAGTAGCACTTTCTACCTGTTGATTTCTCCACAATACTTTGACAGACGCAACCTCTTTGTTTCTTAACTTCTTCACTTGTGGGTCTAAGGTTTCCACCGGAACCTCCTCATAAGTCAAATTCTATTCAACACTCATATCTTTAAATGGTACAATGGAATTCGGGTCACTCACAAACTTTCTCAACATAGATACATGAAACACCCGATGAACCATAGCCAACTCAAATGGAAAATCTAACTTATAAGACACCTTGCCAATATGCCTTAACATTTTATAAGGTCCAACATTTCTAGGACTTAATTTCCCTTTCTCACCTAAACGCATTACACCCCCCAAGGGTGAAACCCTGAAATAGACCCAATCACCCACCTCAAATTGAAGCTCATTTTTTCTAACATCTGAATAGGATTTTTGATGACTTTGAGCCATCTTCAACCTTTCCCTTATGAGTCTCAACTTTTCCATAACATCTATAACTAAATCGGGACCAATCAAGGCCGTCTCACATACTTTAAACAATTCTGTTAGGGATGTCTAGCTTCTCCCATATAATACTTCAAAATGGTCCATTTGGACGCTAGAGTGATAACTATTATTATATGCAAACTCAATCAACGATAGATGCTCATCCCAACTTTCTTTGAAATCTATAACACATGCCCTCAATATATCTTCTAAAGTTTGAATCATTGACTCGGCTTGACCATTGGTTTGAGGGTGAAAAGCGGTACTAAACTTAACTTTTATACCAAGCCCTTTTTAAAATGATCTCCAAAAATTCGAAGAGAATTGAGTACCTCAATCCAGTATAATAGACAAGGAAATGCCATGCAAACTTACCAACTCACGAACATACAATTTAGCATAGTCTTTAGCACTATAAAAAGTCTTAACCGATAGAAAATAAGCCAACTTAGTCATTAGATCCACAACAACCCAAAGGAAATCATAATGTTTCTTAGTACGAGGCAAAACCGTCACAAATCCCATATTCACACCTTGCAACATGCTCCATTATGTCCTTTTTTATATCATTCCACCAATACACTTCCCTCAAATCATGATATATCAGGGTGTATTCAGGATGAATTAAATACCAAGAACCATGGGCCTCATCCAATATCTACTCTCTCAAACCATCGATACTAGCCACACACAACCGACCTTGATAACGAAGCACACCATCTCGCCCTTTGGGAGAAAGCTTCAATTTCTTTTTTGGCAACCGACTAATTCAAATCAACCAATACTAGATCATTTGACATCCACTCCAAGAGATGATTTTGAACCATTTTGAACAAGAATACCTCTCTCCTTGGAATCAAACAACCGCTCACCTAAACAAGACAATCTATGTACATCCTTAACCAACTCCTTCTTACCTTCTTCAGCATGTGCAACATTATTCATGAAAAATCTACTTAGTGCATCAGCTACCACATTAGCTTTATCCGGAGGGTACAACACACTCATGTCATAGTATTTCAACAATTTAAGCCATCTCTTTTGCTGAAGGTTCAAGTCCTTTTGGTTAAACACATATTGTAAACTCTTTTAGTTGGTGAATACATCCACATGAACACCATATAGATAGTGTCTCCAAATATTCAAAGCAAACACAACCACTGCTAGTTCCAAGTTATGAGTCGGATAATTCTTTTCATGCACCTTCAGTTTCCCAGATGCATAGGCTATCACCTTATCATGTTGTATTAAGACACAACCAAGATCAACCCTTGAGGCATTAAAATATACAAATAAACCATCGAACCCTTTCAGTAAGGTAAAAATAAAAGCAGTAGTAAGACAATCTTTCAACTTTTGGAAAGTCTTCACACAAGCTTCTGACCATTGGAGCTTCACCTTCTTTTGGGTCAACTTAGTTAAAGGTGATGAAATCGAGTAAAACCCTTCCATAAACCTTCTATAGTTTCCGGTTAGGCATAAGAAACTTCTAATATCCAAAGGAGACAATGGTGTAGGTCAATTCTTAACCGCCCCGATTTTCTTAGGATCAACCATAATCCTTTCACCGGACATAATGTGACAAAGAAAAGAAACCTCCCCTACCCAAAACTCACACTTATTGAACTTGGAAAAAAACAATTTATTCCTTAGAGTTTTCAATGCAATCCTCAAATAATTGGCATGTTCTTTCTCATTTTGAGAGTAAACTAAAATATCATCAATAAACACAATTACAAACATGTCCAAATATTGCTTGAACACCCTATTCATCAAGTCCATGAATGTCGCAGGGGCATTGGTCAATCCAAATGACATAACTAAGAACTTATAATGGCTATACCTTGTTTGAAATGCCATCTTGGAAATATAACACTCCCTTACCCTTAATTGGTGATAGCCAGATCAGAGGTCAATCTTAGAGAAGTAACTTACCCCTTGCAATTGGTCAAACAAATTATTTATCCTTGAATTCAAATATTTATTATTTATGGTCACTTTGTTCAATTTTTGATAGTCAATACACATACGAAGAGAACCATCCTTCTTTCTAACAAACAAAATGGGACCACCCCATTAGGATATACTTGGTCTACTAAAACCTTTGTCTAACAAGTCTTTTAATTGATCCTTTAACTCTTTTGGTTCCGCCAGAGCGATTCAGTATGGAGTAATAGAAATATATTGAGTATCGAGAAAAAGGTCTATGCTAAAGTCAATTTCCCCTTTGGGAGGAACACCGGGTAGATCATTAGGAAACATATTTGGAAACTCATTTATAATAGGGATTGACTCTAGAGTAGGGGTTTGCAGAATCAATATCCCTAACTCTCACAAGATGGTAGATACAACCTTTGGAAATTATGTTTTGAGCTTTAAGGTACAAAATGAATTGATCCTTAAACATATAATTACTACCTTTCCATTCTAGGACTGGCTCATTTAGAAATTGAAACATAACCACTCGGGTTCTACAATCAATAGAAGTATAACATGCATATAGATAATCCATACCAAGGATAATATCAAAATCGGTCATATCTAGCTCAACTAGATCACATAAGGTAACTATATGAAAAAAATCAGACAATTTCTATACTCATTTGGCCATAATTGACTCACCTACTGGAGTATAAATGGAAAAAAGGCTCTAACAATATTTTGGGGCTAACATCAAATATAATGGACACATATGGAGTAAAAAAAGATGAATTTGCACCCAGATCAAGTAAGGAATAAACATCATAGAGAAAGACCCGCAACATACTGATAACAACATCAGGAGTCTCCATCCACCTCTTGCCTACCATGAAGAGCATAAAACTGATTGTTGCATTGACCGCCTTTTAGTTGCACTTAGGCAAGTTGTTTCACTTGGCTTCCATGAGCAACTTGACCTTGAGGATGACCATTTTTAATCATACACTCCATGACATGATGACCAGGCTTGCCATATCGATAACACATATTCAAACCCTCTAGGCACTTTCCCTAGTGGTTCTTCCCACACTTCTTGCATGCAGGGGTAACTTGGATAATTGGGCTACCTCCTTGAGGCTTAGGGTTGAACACCCTATCTTTGTCAAACTTTGGAGTTGTAGCATTTGAGGATCCTTGGCTGAATGCCTTTGGCAGAAATGAGGATGCCCACTACTTTTGGATCTAGCATAAGAGGAATCACCACCATCAGTCCTTTCCCTCTTTGACTCCCTAGTTTTATCCCTTAGCTTCTTACCCTCTATTTTCTTCCCATGGATCATAAATCTAGAGATTTCTATTTCTCGAATCAACATGGCCATCTTACATTACTTAGAAACCAAATCTGACACACTCGACATGAACTTGCTCATTGGAGCTCTTGTATCTTGGCCTCCCTCACCTCCAATAGGAAAAAGCAATCAAGAAACACTTCTTTGAATTCTTCCCAAGTCAAGGAATCCGCTTCTCTAGGCCTCTCACTCTTCCATTGATCAAACCAAATTTGAGCAACACCTTTTAATTAATAAGTACCTAACTCCTCTCTCTCTACCGGACTAATCCCCATAATCTGACCATCGGTTATTTGCTAAGTTTAGCAAGTGTGAATTTTGTTTGAGGTTAGTTGCTTTCCTTAGCCATATTGTCTCTGGTGAAGGTATTCTGGTTGATCCTAAGAAGACTAAAGCGGTTAAGAATTGGCCTAGACCATTGTCTCCTTCCGACATTTAGAGTTTCTTGGGCTTAGCTAATTATTATCTATGGTTTGTGAAAAGTTTCTCTTCCATTACGTCGCGCTTGACTATTCTGACTCAAAAAGGTGAAATTCCAATGGTCTGAGGTATGTGAGAAGATTTTTAAAGAGTTGAAGGATAGACTTACCTCTGCCCCAGTTTTGACTTTACCGAAGGTTCTGATGGATTTGTTTTGTGATGCTTCACAAGTTGGTCTTGGTTGTATGCATATGCAAAATGGTAAAGGGATAACTTATGCTTCTAGGCAACTCAAGGTGCATAAGAAGAACTACCTAACCCATGACTTGGAGTAAGCGGCTGTGGTATTTGCTTTGAAATTTTGGAGACACTACTTGTATGGTGTCCACGTGGATGTATTCACCAATCATAAGAGTTTACAATGTGTGTTCACTCAAAAGGACTTGAATCTTCTACAAAGGAGATGGTTTGAATTGTTGAAGGATTATGACATGTATGTGCTATACCTTCCGAGAAAGGAAAATATGGTTGCCGACACTCTCAGTAGATTGTCCATGAACAAAGTTTCCCATATTGAGGATGAGAAGAAAGAATTAGTTTGGGATGTTCATAAATTAGCCCGTTTGGGTGTTCGATTGGTTGATTCTAACGATAGTGGTGTTATTGTCCAAAATGGTTCTGAATCATCTCCAGTGGAAGATTTTAAGGCCAAGCAATAATTGATCCTACTTTGGTTGAATTGAAAAGGCTGTCACGACCCAAGCCTAGGGCCTAGACATGACACAACAACCCGAGGGAACCCAACCAAGCCATATTAGCATACATAACATACATAAGACAATTAAGAATAATGAAATATGTGGAAGAGACAAATCAACATATACTTCAAAAGAGAAAGTAAACTCAGCTCAATGTCCAAAAATGACTGCACCCCCTTGATCATCTAAACATGCCTCTAAGTCTATACTTGATGGGGGCTTAGAAAAAGCTCCTAGCTTACCCGAATCATAAAAGAAAGTCAAAGTGATCAAAATAAAAGAAAGTCTCATCCTTGATAAATGAGGACTCACCAATGGCAACTTGAGAATGCTAAGTCAACTCTAGCATGAATGTGAGGAGCGTGAGTATCATCTGTCCCTAAATTATGAGACAATGTAGGGAAAATATGCGTTAATACATATAACATGAGTGATATGACATAAGATGCACGACCAATCATAAATGAAGATGAACAAAGCTTAAAAGAATTTGAAAGCATATGAAATCTTATAGTCAATACATCATAAAAATTCATTGTAAAACATACATCTTTTCATATAATTTGTGTGGGATAAGAAATTTAACCGACATCTAAGACCAGGCAAGCCATAATATGAAATCTGATGTAACTCCCACATTAAAAAGAGAGAGTCTACTTGCCAAGGTCAACTCTGTGAGAACAACTTTAACTTTAAGGGCAATATGTTGATTCACTAGCTAGGACATAAAGGCAACCTATGGGGGGTAACGTAGTTTGAGACTTTAGGTTGCTACTAGGATTTGCTTGGGTAATGAACTACGTTATAGGACAGAACCCCATCTATAATTCCTCTCGGTGATTAGTCAATATCCTAATGAAATTCATTAAAACATAGAATCATCATCATTACCTTCATCATGAAAGCAATCGTTAGAGTAGCTCATTAACTTTATGAATTCATAAGAATCCATAAACTTCAGTGAGAATTTTCCTTATCACCATCTAAACATGGTTGTGTGAGAATTGTACTTATCACACCATAATAACTTTCTTTATCATTATTGATCATCATTATAACTTTCATCATTTCATCATAAATCTCAACTTTATTCATAAATATTTTCTTTGAAAATCATAGAATTTCATAATCAAAATTCATGTAACTCATCTTTGAACTTCATAATCATGATTAAAATAGGTTAATGCATGGTCATAAATAATTCAACTTGAAATCATGAAATTAATGTAAAAATATACTTAGAATCATCATTGATATCTATTGAAAATGAAATTGAAATAAACCAATGTAATTCTTCAAAATCAGGGTTAGAAACCAATCAAATTTATGGAGATCTTTGAAAGAAACATTGGGACTACATGGGTGGAAGGAACCCATGGATAAATCCCCCTATGCCTTGGTGAAATCAACCCAAAATTGTAGAAGAAACTTGATGAACTTGAAACCCGAACTTGAAATTTGTAAGAGAGCTTAAGAGAACCTTGAGGGAATTTGATTGATCTGGCCTTAGAGATTTTTAGAAGTATGAATTAGAATAGGGGGACTTTTGAAGGGTTGGGTAGTTATAGGCTTGAACTTGGATAAAATAGTGTCTAGGTTCATTGAAACAAACTTAGGAAAAGACAATGTTACCCTTAATTAAAAATTAAATATAGACCTACAAGTTTGTTTCTATGATTCGTAATGAGTCCTATGACTTGTCATCATGAGTTATCTTGCAGGTCTTCAAAATCTAAAAATTTAGGAGTATCTAAAGTTTTGTTACGTTTCCATATGATGACTTGTTGGCATTCCTACGACTCGTCCTATTAAGTCATAGGGTCAGTCCTGAGAATTATCCTGCACTAGATCACGGACCCACTCTACGACTCGTTATAAGGAGTCGTAGAAATGACTACAATCTGTAGAAGGAGTCATAGACCTTGGATTTGTTCCATTTCTTGAGATCTCTCCTTTGTCCAAACTTTCCAACTTTTGAGGCCTTAAAATATCTTCCCCTTGGATACATTCGTCCTCAAAAAAGATTTAATTAGCATAGGAAAGACACACAAAGAGGACTAGCAACCCAACTTGAATACTGTCACGACCCAAACCTGTAAGCCGTGATGGATGCCCGAACTGTACACTCGCATATACCCCTGCTAACTATAAGTAAACCTGTCCCCTACTTAAGTTATAATGTATCAACATACATGATAATATATAAGCCAACGAGGCTATCATAACATATAGGGTCATCCCATAATAAAACCCGCACAAGCCGACAAGGCTGTCATGACAAAGAGGACGTCTCAAAACATCCGTCTTATAAGCACAACTGCACATACATACATATATAATCCACATACATGTCCATTGACCACTAAGAGTAAGAATAGTAACATAAGGCAGGACAGGACCCCCACCGTACCCGTAAAGAAATATATATACACATCAAGAGTTAGTACCAAAATCTAAGCTCCAGCACAATGGAGCGCTTCTGAATTGCTGAGTGGGACTCCTATGCTGGCGGATCCCCAAAGTGTGTATATGTACCTACGGGCATGAAATGCAGCCCCCCGAGAAAGAAGGGTCAGTACGACATATGTATTGAGTATACAAAGCATAATTGGAAGCATATCTGAAATAAAGAGTGCTAGGGGGATGAATTCATTACGTAAGAAAACACCGTACCTGTACCTTGTGAATTATAAAAATATGCATGATCATATTATACAATATAGCTGGCCCTTTCAGGGACTCGGTGAATCATAACTATAGGACCATCATAAAGTCCGGCGCCATTACCACCTTATCACATCACATCATCATACATATATATATATATATATATACGTACGTACCCGGCCCTCTAGTGAGGGACTCAGTGAGTTATTCATGTCATTGTATTATCATTTTCTCATATAGCGTATCTAACCCTTTAGTGAGGGACTCGATGGATAATGCAGTGAAATACACACAATTAAGTACCCAGCCTGGGACTTGGTGATAGGAGGGTTTATTGAATACACAAGTAGAGTAGTGAGTAACCATATGCAATTTAAAACATGGTCAAAGTCTCAGTAAAGTAATAAAGGCGAATTGTCATTTGAAAATTAGGATGATAGTCATATCAATCACCCCTCAAATATCACTATTGATCATATAAAAAGAGCCTTAAAAATCATAGGCATGAATCAAGACGATACAAAGTAACTTATAAAAGCCAAGGACATTAACCATCGGAGAATCTCTAAGAACAAGAATTATGAATCACCCATGAGATATATGAATGAAATTACCCCCAAAGCTCATATTAATCCTTACTTAATTATAAGACATGCCAAAATAAGGAAGGGAATTCTTTACATACTCTCTGCTTTCCCTCATGTAGTCGTTATATACATATGTGTCGTGGAACTACGGCCCGATCCTTAGATAGTAACATATGCCGAGGAATATTTGGCCGGATCCTTACATAGTAACATATATCATACTTGGACCATCAAGGGACTTGGTACCATAAACATTTCATCATAACATCATAACTTATGTCAAAGACATATCAAGAGAGAAGAAGGGTAGCTTTACATACTTATGCAAAAAACATGCCAAGAGAAAGAAGGTAGCTTCACATACCTCTTACGGATTACTCTTAAGCACGTTCACCCCGTCGTCTCTTGTACCTATTTAACATGAAAGTATTACTAAGGTTAATAACCTTTCACTTTCCATTTTCCAACTCCAAAACCAAGTATCCATAGGAATTATTTCCTTATCCACTTCCCTCGACAAGTTTATTACTAGTTCCGAAGTTACCGAAAATGGGGCAGCATCTCCCCTATAACTTGCCCTATCCAACTGCTTATCTTAGAAGCCACATTATCAACAACAACCATCATCTATATATACTATCAAATCACCTCAACATTACTTAATACAACTCCAAACAACTAGCTCAAAACTACGATACAAAAATAGAGTTTTTAACTTTTATTTCGTAAAACCTTTAACAATACAAAACAGAGGGTCATGTGGATGCAACCATAAGTACCTACACCCCTTTTAGAACACTTTCAATCCCAATCACAACACACTACTCGACTTTGATTTGACTATAACAACTTCAAAACAAGTAATTTTTCCACTTACAGCCTCATTTAAGACATGTAATATAATTCATAACAACATCATAAACTCCAATTTGAAAAGAAAAACCCTACCTTTCTCGAAACTCGCCAAAACTTGCCAAAACTCGCCTCAAAAGTTCTCCTAGCGCGGCTAAAAATTCGTGGCTGTTTGTTATCATTTTGGTGATGCTCCAAACCATAAATTTATATTACTAACACCTTCATATCCTCGTGGTATACCCTAGATAATTAATTTACAAAATGAAATAGGATAACTTACCCTTTTTCTCCCAAAATCCATAGCGCTTTCTCTCTAGCTTAAGGGTTTCTCTTCTTTTTTTTCTAGAATTTTCTTGGATAAGAATGAATTATTTGGATAAATATAACCATAAAAAATATATATATAGTCTACCTTAGAGGGTGACATGTGTCAGCCCCTAAGTGGTGACATGTGTCAAAGCCCTTATAGGGACAATGCACCACGCCTCCACTCATGGGCTGTCACGTGGTAGGTGGGGTCCACACCGTTGCTTCAGGTGTTGCCACATGGCACTTCCAGATGCTGCCACGTGGCACTCTCTCTTGCTTCCATGTGTAATTTTTTTCCTCCTCGTGGGTTCGTAATCTCATCTTACTTTACGAACCTATGTAATCCTTTCTACGTAAGCTTGGTATGAACTCAAGTAGTTTAAGAATGTAAGATTTTCAAGTTGGTAGCTTACGCAAGTAAATCGAGTCCTACAACTCATTACTTGGCCTCCAACTTCTTCTGGATTCTTATAACCCTATTTCTAATCTTCTCTATTATGGGGTATCACATTCTCCTTTCCTTAGAGTTACTTGATAGCGTTATAGATCATCCGGCTCACATGGTGACTCCCAAGAAACTTAAGAACCTTTCAAGAAACTTAAGAGCCTTTCAAGAAACTTAGTAAGCTTAAGAACCTTCCAAAGTACAAAAATACGGGGTATAACAAATACGATGACACCTTAAAATGCATAGAACATGAGATTTCCAAACTTAACATAAAACATGACTTAAAATCAACCTTCATGAACATGAATGCATATGAATGACATATGAGGAATTGAATATGTAGGAGTTCAATAGATTTGAATAAGAACAACCTACTACCTTAGGCTTGAGTAGAAGGAAAGACATGCGGGTATCGATTCATCATATCCGCCTCTACATCCCAAGTAGCACTTTCTACCTGTTGATTTCTCCACAATACTTTGACAGACGCAACCTCTTTGTTTCTTAACTTCTTCACTTGTGGGTCTAAGGTTTCCACCGGAACCTCCTCATAAGTCAAATTCTATTCAACACTCATATCTTTAAATGGTACAATGGAATTCGGGTCACTCACAAACTTTCTCAACATAGATACATGAAACACCCGATGAACCATAGCCAACTCAAATGGAAAATCTAACTTATAAGACACCTTGCCAATATGCCTTAACATTTTATAAGGTCCAACATTTCTAGGACTTAATTTCCCTTTCTCACCTAAACGCATTACACCCCCCAAGGGTGAAACCCTGAAATAGACCCAATCACCCACCTCAAATTGAAGCTCATTTTTTCTAACATCTGAATAGGATTTTTGATGACTTTGAGCCATCTTCAACCTTTCCCTTATGAGTCTCAACTTTTCCATAACATCTATAACTAAATCGGGACCAATCAAGGCCGTCTCACATACTTTAAACAATTCTGTTAGGGATGTCTAGCTTCTCCCATATAATACTTCAAAATGGTCCATTTGGACGCTAGAGTGATAACTATTATTATATGCAAACTCAATCAACGATAGATGCTCATCCCAACTTTCTTTGAAATCTATAACACATGCCCTCAATATATCTTCTAAAGTTTGAATCATTGACTCGGCTTGACCATTGGTTTGAGGGTGAAAAGCGGTACTAAACTTAACTTTTATACCAAGCCCTTTTTAAAATGATCTCCAAAAATTCGAAGAGAATTGAGTACCTCAATCCAGTATAATAGACAAGGAAATGCCATGCAAACTTACCAACTCACGAACATACAATTTAGCATAGTCTTTAGCACTATAAAAAGTCTTAACCGATAGAAAATAAGCCAACTTAGTCATTAGATCCACAACAACCCAAAGGAAATCATAATGTTTCTTAGTACGAGGCAAAACCGTCACAAATCCCATATTCACACCTTGCAACATGCTCCATTATGTCCTTTTTTATATCATTCCACCAATACACTTCCCTCAAATCATGATATATCAGGGTGTATTCAGGATGAATTAAATACCAAGAACCATGGGCCTCATCCAATATCTACTCTCTCAAACCATCGATACTAGCCACACACAACCGACCTTGATAACGAAGCACACCATCTCGCCCTTTGGGAGAAAGCTTCAATTTCTTTTTTGGCAACCGACTAATTCAAATCAACCAATACTAGATCATTTGACATCCACTCCAAGAGATGATTTTGAACCATTTTGAACAAGAATACCTCTCTCCTTGGAATCAAACAACCGCTCACCTAAACAAGACAATCTATGTACATCCTTAACCAACTCCTTCTTACCTTCTTCAGCATGTGCAACATTATTCATGAAAAATCTACTTAGTGCATCAGCTACCACATTAGCTTTATCCGGAGGGTACAACACACTCATGTCATAGTATTTCAACAATTTAAGCCATCTCTTTTGCTGAAGGTTCAAGTCCTTTTGGTTAAACACATATTGTAAACTCTTTTAGTTGGTGAATACATCCACATGAACACCATATAGATAGTGTCTCCAAATATTCAAAGCAAACACAACCACTGCTAGTTCCAAGTTATGAGTCGGATAATTCTTTTCATGCACCTTCAGTTTCCCAGATGCATAGGCTATCACCTTATCATGTTGTATTAAGACACAACCAAGATCAACCCTTGAGGCATTAAAATATACAAATAAACCATCGAACCCTTTCAGTAAGGTAAAAATAAAAGCAGTAGTAAGACAATCTTTCAACTTTTGGAAAGTCTTCACACAAGCTTCTGACCATTGGAGCTTCACCTTCTTTTGGGTCAACTTAGTTAAAGGTGATGAAATCGAGTAAAACCCTTCCATAAACCTTCTATAGTTTCCGGTTAGGCATAAGAAACTTCTAATATCCAAAGGAGACAATGGTGTAGGTCAATTCTTAACCGCCCCGATTTTCTTAGGATCAACCATAATCCTTTCACCGGACATAATGTGACAAAGAAAAGAAACCTCCCCTACCCAAAACTCACACTTATTGAACTTGGAAAAAAACAATTTATTCCTTAGAGTTTTCAATGCAATCCTCAAATAATTGGCATGTTCTTTCTCATTTTGAGAGTAAACTAAAATATCATCAATAAACACAATTACAAACATGTCCAAATATTGCTTGAACACCCTATTCATCAAGTCCATGAATGTCGCAGGGGCATTGGTCAATCCAAATGACATAACTAAGAACTTATAATGGCTATACCTTGTTTGAAATGCCATCTTGGAAATATAACACTCCCTTACCCTTAATTGGTGATAGCCAGATCAGAGGTCAATCTTAGAGAAGTAACTTACCCCTTGCAATTGGTCAAACAAATTATTTATCCTTGAATTCAAATATTTATTATTTATGGTCACTTTGTTCAATTTTTGATAGTCAATACACATACGAAGAGAACCATCCTTCTTTCTAACAAACAAAATGGGACCACCCCATTAGGATATACTTGGTCTACTAAAACCTTTGTCTAACAAGTCTTTTAATTGATCCTTTAACTCTTTTGGTTCCGCCAGAGCGATTCAGTATGGAGTAATAGAAATATATTGAGTATCGAGAAAAAGGTCTATGCTAAAGTCAATTTCCCCTTTGGGAGGAACACCAGGTAGATCATTAGGAAACATATTTGGAAACTCATTTATAATAGGGATTGACTCTAGAGTAGGGGTTTGCAGAATCAATATCCCTAACTCTCACAAGATGGTAGATACAACCTTTGGAAATTATGTTTTGAGCTTTAAGGTACAAAATGAATTGATCCTTAAACATATAATTACTACCTTTCCATTCTAGGACTGGCTCATTTAGAAATTGAAACATAACCACTCGGGTTCTACAATCAATAGAAGTATAACATGCATATAGATAATCCATACCAAGGATAATATCAAAATCGGTCATATCTAGCTCAACTAGATCACATAAGGTAACTATATGAAAAAAATCAGACAATTTCTATACTCATTTGGCCATAATTGACTCACCTACTGGAGTATAAATGGAAAAAAGGCTCTAACAATATTTTGGGGCTAACATCAAATATAATGGACACATATGGAGTAAAAAAAGATGAATTTGCACCCAGATCAAGTAAGGAATAAACATCATAGAGAAAGACCCGCAACATACTGATAACAACATCAGGAGTCTCCATCCACCTCTTGCCTACCATGAAGAGCATAAAACTGATTGTTGCATTGACCGCCTTTTAGTTGCACTTAGGCAAGTTGTTTCACTTGGCTTCCATGAGCAACTTGACCTTGAGGATGACCATTTTTAATCATACACTCCATGACATGATGACCAGGCTTGCCATATCGATAACACATATTCAAACCCTCTAGGCACTTTCCCTAGTGGTTCTTCCCACACTTCTTGCATGCAGGGGTAACTTGGATAATTGGGCTACCTCCTTGAGGCTTAGGGTTGAACACCCTATCTTTGTCAAACTTTGGAGTTGTAGCATTTGAGGATCCTTGGCTGAATGCCTTTGGCAGAAATGAGGATGCCCACTACTTTTGGATCTAGCATAAGAGGAATCACCACCATCAGTCCTTTCCCTCTTTGACTCCCTAGTTTTATCCCTTAGCTTCTTACCCTCTATTTTCTTCCCATGGATCATAAATCTAGAGATTTCTATTTCTCGAATCAACATGGCCATCTTACATTACTTAGAAACCAAATCTGACACACTCGACATGAACTTGCTCATTGGAGCTCTTGTATCTTGGCCTCCCTCACCTCCAATAGGAAAAAGCAATCAAGAAACACTTCTTTGAATTCTTCCCAAGTCAAGGAATCCGCTTCTCTAGGCCTCTCACTCTTCCATTGATCAAACCAAATTTGAGCAACACCTTTTAATTAATAAGTACCTAACTCCTCTCTCTCTACCGGACTAATCCCCATAATCTCCACAATCCTGTGAATGCCATCAACAAACTCTTGTGGATGCTCTTCCACTTTAGAATCCCTAAATTCCAGAGGATTCATCTTCAAAAAGTCACAAACCCTTGCTACCGTCGTACCCCCACTTGGGTTTGTGAGAGCAACCACCTCATGATTATCTTATAGTGTTATAACTTGAGCAAGTACTTAAAAGGCCACTTGGAGCTCAATATTAGTAACTTGATCATTCAAGGAATCATTTGGAGCTTGTTACCCCTCTTCAACACATTCCTTCGAGCGGGGTATATTTGTGGAGGCATTTTCTGAAAATCATAAAGAATAAGCATTAGAGGAAAATACTTAGAGTACCATTCTACTGCACAACTTTGAGAATAAAAGAAGTGAGATTCTCCTAAGATGCTTCATAGAATCCTATTCATAGGTGTGGAGTACTTTACATCGATGAACAATACCCTACTTAATGTGGCATGTTAAAATTCCTAGGACACTCCTAAACCTTGTGCTCTGATACCAAGTTTGTCATGATCCAAGCAAAGGGCCTTGACGTGACACAACGATCAAACACCCGAAGGATCCCAACTAAGACATCTTAGCATACATAACATACATAAGGAAATCAAACATAATGAAATACGCAGAAGAGAAAACTCAACATAGATGTCAAAAGAGAAAGTGAACTCAACTCAATGTCCAAAATGGACTACACCCCTTGATCATCTAAACATGCCTCTAAGTCTATAATTGATGGGGGCTTAGGAAAAACTCCTATCTCACCCGAATTATAAAATAAAGTCAAAGTGATCAACATAAAAGAAAGTCTCATCCTTGATAAATGAGGACTCACTAATAAAAATTTGAGAATGCTAAGTCAACTCTAGCCACGAATATGAGGAGCATGAGTATCGTCTATCCCTAAATTATGAGATAATGTAGGAAAAATATGTGTGAATACATAGAAGTTACTAAGTATGTGAGATATACATGAAAAAGGAATAGAACATGAGCGATATGGCATAGGATGAATGATCAATCATAAATGAATATGAACAAAGCTTAAAAGCATTTGAAAGCATATGAAAACTTAGCGATATGGCATAGGATGAATGACCAATCATAAATGAATATGAAAAAAGCTTAAAAGCATTTGAAAGCATATGAAAATGTATAGTCAATACATCATAAAACTTTATTGTAAAACATACATCTTTTCATATAACTTGTGTGGGATAAGACCTTTAACTGATATCTAAGACCATGTGAGTTATAACATAAAATCTGATATAACTCCCACATTGAGAAAAGAGAGGCTACTTTCCAAGAAAGACTCCGTGAGAACAACTTTAACTTTAAGAGATATATGTGGATCCACTAGATAGCCTATAAAGGCAACCTATGGGGGAAACATAGCTTGGGATTTTAGGTTGCCACTAGGATTCCCTTGGGTAATCAACTACGTTATCAGACTTAACCCCACCTACAATTCCTCTTGGTTCTTAGTCAATATCCCAATAGAATTCGTTAAAACATAGAAGCATCTTCATTAACTTCATCATGAAAGTAATCATTAGAGTAGCTCATTAACTTTAGTGATTCATAAGAATGCATAAACTTTTGTGAGAATTATCCTTATCACTATCTAAGCATGATTGTCTGAGAATTATACTTATCACATTATAATAACTTTCTTGGATCATCATTATAACTTTCATCATTTTATCATAAATCTCAACTTCATTCAAAAAACTTTTCTTTGAAAATAATAGAACTTCATAATCAAAATTCATGTACCTCTTCTTTAAACTTCATAATCTTGATTGTAATAGCTTAATGCATGGGAAGTCATAATTCAACATAAAATCATTTAAATAATGTAAAAATATGCTTAGAATTATCATTGATATCAATTAAAAATAAAATTGAGACAACCTAATGAAATTTATTAAATCTAGGATTGGAGACCAATGAAATTTATGGAGATTTTTCAAGGAAATATTGGGACTTCATGGGTGGAAGGAACCCAGTGATCAATCCCCACATACCTTGGTGAAATCTACCCAAAATTGAAGAAGAACCTTGATGAACTTGAAATCATAGCTTGAAATTTGTAGGAGAGTTTGAGAGAACCTTCAGGGAATTTGATTGATCTTGCCTTAGAGATTTTTAGAAGAATGAATTAGAATTGGGGGAATTTTGAAGGGTTGGATAGTTATATGCTTGAACTTGGCCATAATAGTATCTAGATTCATTTAACCAAACTTGGGAAAAGACAATGTTACCTTTCATTAAAAACTGAATTTGGACCTACGAGTTTATTTCTATGATTTGTAATGAGTTATTATACTTGTCATCATGAGTCATCCTGTAGGTCTGAGAAGACCCTAATTTTGGGGCCTCTAATATTTTTCTATGATTCATAAATATGACTCATCAAAGTCTTTATGGGTCATAGACTCATTTGTCCTGCACTAGATCAAGGACCCACTATATGACTCATTCGTATACGTCGTAGTAATGACTATGATCCGTAGAAAGAGTCATAGACCTGGGATTAGTTCTATTTCTTGAGATCTCTCCTTTGTCGTAACTTTTCGACTTCCGGGGCCTTACAAAAATAGTTTCCAAAAAAGCCATTAAGGCTTTCTCCCATGAGGGAGATGGTGTTTTTAGATATCAAGGTCGATTATGTGTTCTCTCTGTTTATAGCTTGAGGGAAATGATATTTTCTGAGTCTCTTAGTTTGCGGTATTCTATTCATTCGGGTTTTACAAAGATGTATTGAGATTTGAAGGAAGCATATTGGTAGAATAGTATGAAGAGGGATATTGTGGAGTTTGTAGCTAAGTTTTCTAATTGCCAACAGGTGAAAGTTGAGCATCAAAAATTGAGAGGTTTGGCTCAAGATATTGAGATTTCTACTTGGAAGTGAGAAGCCTTGAATATGGATTTTGTTATGGATTTTTCTCATACTCGTAGGCAACATGATTCTATTCGAGTAGTGGTTGACTCAGTTTCTTCATGTTAAGACCTCATAGTAGGTTGAGGACTATGCTAGAGTTTATATCTGAGAGTTGGTTAAGCTTCATGGTGTTCTATTGTTTATTATTTTGGATTGAGGTACTCAGTTTACTTCTCATTTTTAGATATCTTTCCAAAAGGGTCTTGGTACTCAAGGGAAGCTTAGTACAACTTTTCACCCTCAGTTGGATGTTTAGGCCGAGCATACTATTCAGACTTTAAAGGACATGTTGAATGCCTATGTTATTGATTTTAAGGGTAATTGGGATGAGCATTTGCCATTAACAAATTGTGCCTATAATAACAATTATCATTCAAACATTCATATGGATCTATTTGAAGCCTTATATAGTAGAAGGTGTGGATCTCCTAAAGGTTGGTTCAAAGTTGGTGAAGTTTCCTTGATAGGACCCGAGATGGTGCATGAGGCTATGAAGAAGGTGAGGTTGATTAAAGAAAGATTGAATACAACCTAGGGTCTACAAAATTCCTATTTAGCTGTGAGGAGAAAATAACTTAAATTTGATGTTAATTATTGGATTTACTTAAAAATTTCAGTCATGAAGGGTGTGATACATTTTGGTAAGAAAGGGAAGCAAAGTCTCTGCTATATTGGCCCATATCATATTTTGAGGTGGATGGGAAAGGTGGCATATGAATTGGATTTTCCTTTTGATTTGGCATCGATACATCTGGTGTTTCATGTGTCTTTGCTGAAGAAGTTTGTTGGTGATCCTAGCTCCATTATGCCTTTGGACATCATTGGTATGAAAGAGAGTCTTTCATATGAGGAGGTTCCGGTTAGGATCCTAGACCGTCAAGTTAGAAAGTTGAGAAATAAGGAAATAACTTCAGTTAAAGAACTATGGAGGAACCAAGAGGTTGAGGGTGTTACATGGGAAGCCGAAGCCAATATAATGTCACGATATCCTCATCTCTTTCCTTCAGTTCCTAGTTGAGGTATTGAGTTCCTTCATAATCCATCCAGCCCAAATCATGTGTTTTAGTCATTATCATGTTTTCATATGCATTCATGTTCATGAATTAAGTTTTAAAGTATGTTTTAGCTTGAGGTTGAATAGCCCATGTTTAATGCATTTTCAAGATGTTTTGCTTCCATGTTGGGCTGCTATGTCTCTTTACTATTCCATTCATTCTAGATTGAGTCCCATTAAAGGATGAATATTTCCAAAGGGAAGATATTGTAAGACTTCAGAAGATGGGAAGTTGAAAAACGAGATATTTGAGGATGGTGCAAGAAATGTTTCAACAGATGTAGACCACGGGCGAGCCCCACAAAGTACCATATTGGGCACCACAGTTTGTTGCTAGCACCCCTGTAGGTGTCCAAGATTAGGTAATAAAAAGGGGGAGTTCTACAAATGGTTCTATGGCTCGTGGAGCATTTTACGGACTGTGAAGCCTCCTATGAACTCGACCCCAAAGACTCATGAGCTAAAATGAGGATCACAGAGGTACTACGGGCCATGGTGAGCACCACAAGCCATGGTGGCCTCTACGGAGATCACCTCCCTCTGACCCAAAATAGGGTCCTTCACTATGATTACCACTACGACTTGTATTGAGCTTTACGAACCTTGGTGGGTCCCCTTTCCAGGTGAATTTTTAGTTTAAGTTCAGGGGTGTTTTGGTCTTTCTCCATGTTTTTATTAATCAATGTGGTCGGTTTTGGGGGGTTTATACTAACCTAATAACTACCCTAAGACCTCTTAACCCTCTCATTATCACTCAAGCACTCAAAATCAAAATCCTCTCTATAAAAGTGTTCTCTCAAAAGTTATCTTCTTCCTCAAGCAATTCACAAGATTTCTTCAAGGTTAAAGCTTCAATTCTCTGCAAGTTAGGGTTTCTAAGTTTAAGGTATGTGGGAAATTCTTACTTAGGTGTTTTACCCATGGAATCCCAAGTTTTCTCCCTATCACGACCCATGCCTAGGGCCTAGACGTGACATGGCAAATGAGGAACCCAAAAATACCTCAAATAAGCCTCTTAGCATTCTTTTAGCCTTTCATAGGTAATGAAAATAAATAAATAAGAAGAAATCATAATAGTAAATCTTCAACTTATATATGTCCAATAATACCTCAAACTTTTAGATTTAACGGGGCTAAGACAAGTCCTTAGCTCACCCTCAATTATAATAGAAAGAAATGCCATAGTAAGTGTCTAAAGATATCAACATATCATAAGCTAGAAAGATAAAGGAGTATTGTTTCCAAAATATGGGAACTCACCAAAAGTAGTCTTCAAGTGAAATCTCAACTAGCCACGTGGAGGAGAACGAGGAGGAGCACCGATCCCTATATGGTGATATCATGTAGGCAAAAGAGTATGCGTTAGTACTTTGAATGTATTAAGTATGTAAGCATGCATGAACATTGAGGAAACATTAAAATATTTATGTAATATGAAACATAATTCAATGCATGCAAAATCAATCATATAGATATCCTTTAAAATATTCATTTATGGGAAGATGACCATAACCAACATTTAAGACCATGCGAGCTATTACGTGGAATTCAACATAACCCCCTACATTGGCCGGGGAGACTACTTACCGGGTAGAACTCCGTCAACTTCATTCATTTCTTTAACTTTAACTTTAAGGGCTATTTGTGGATCCATTAGCCTAAGCCTACAAGGGCTCCTATGTTGGGACATAATTAATGAGATAAGGGGTTGCTAGTAGGATTTTCTTATCGAATCCCACCTCAATGCCCCATTTGGTGCTAAGTCAATCCAACAGAATAGTTTAATACTTTAAAATAGTTATAGCATATAGCTTGAGAATTCAAAATAACATATTTGGTGGAATAGCTCATTAAAACATCTGGTTATTCAAATATGCAAGAATTGTCCTTATTGCATAAAGAATCCATCATTCATATCATTTCATTATTTTTTTATTTCATAAGACTCTCTTTTGATTATAGACATTGCTTTCATAAATATTTATTTGGAGTCAAAGCTTTCAAGGCAAACTTCATTAAAAAATATAGTAAAACTAGGTGGGTTCAAATCACTTCAACTTTCAAACATGTATGTAACTGAAATTATGCATAAATACTTTGAAATCCATTAATTAAAAATCATGTTTTAAACAACCCACCATGAATTTCAAGAACCTTTAAAGAGATAAATTACTTGCAAGCCTTCAATTCATATATATAAAATTATTTTGCATCAAAATAGATCAATAATCATTAATTTAAGTATGATTCAAGCTATTAAGTAGAAATAAGAATTACCCATAAGAAAATCTTATTGAAATCAAGAGATTTAGTTGAAAGATTTTTGGAGTACATGGGTGGAAGGATCCATGGCTAAACACCCACATAACTTAGAGTAAAGCTTAAAGAAAATAAACATAATTTATCATATAATCAAAATACTAAAGGCATGAGAGATGATGGAATACTCTCATATAAGCCTTACATACCTATCCAAAGCGTTACTCAGAGTCGAAGGACTTAATAAACACTTTTGAATTCTAGCATTTTCTCCTCACCGAAGTATTTTGTATACTATCTGGAGTATATAAATCACCAGAATAGTATTTCTACACTACTAAGAACTAAAACTATATTTTAAGAATAAGTAAAGAAGTGTATAGAGAGAAGAGTTGCTTGAGAAAGCTAGATAAACAAAATAATAAAATAAGGCGGGTATTTATAAGTGTGAAAGAGGGACCTAACAATAATTAAAATAATTAATAAAGAAAAATCTAAAAATTTAATGGAAGATTGTGATGTCATAGGTGATGTCAAATAGAGGACTATTGATGTCATGGGTGATGTCAAATGGATCTAGATCTTTTCATGGTTGGTGAGATGAATATTCTTTTAACGAAATACCCTTTTTAGAGATGCATTTGAAAAAGATAACTTCCTTATTAGGATTTGATGTATCATATGAATTGTTGCTCTAGCAGTCTAATTTCATATCGTTCAAGAATCAACTAATTTGTAGCAACCTACAGTGAGATATGATTTTATCTTCTACAAACACTCCATTTTGTCACAACACCATATCTTAAAATAATTAATTTATCTGACCTACCTAACCTCAAAAACTTAAAATATGGTCTCATAAAATTGTTGGTAATGATGTTTGAGTTATTTAAAAATTTGAATCACCTAATTTGGTCCATCCTATTAAAAGTTATGCCCAAAATACAAAAGCGATATCATTTTCATCAAGAATTGGTACATCATATACAACATTTTTAGAGAGTGTTACACTCTCAAATGTCTTATGAATTTATTCTTCCAAAAAGACCTAATTTCATGGATTACATTGGGTTTTACTAAGTATTATATATTTCATTGCTATTAGCCTAATTATTCAAAATTCACATCATGTTGCATGATTGCAAGATGAATTTCAATGACCCATGCTATATTTTAGTTTCATGTATGTTTCGAATGAACTATCATCATGAATTTTTCAATGAAAGCTCTATGAATGATTATCAAGGTTTCTGAATGACTATGAAAAGTTATGAACGATGTTACAAATATGCTTTAAGCAATAATTTATAATGCAATAAGGAAAATTCTTGCATATTTATGTTAAAGAGGTGAAAGGACAATTCTCATCAACTCATGAATTCTTATGAATCAATCATGTTAATGAGCTATTCTATGATTTTTTTTATGATGAGGATTGATATCTATTATTGTCTTTTCTATATGATGTTATTGACTATATTTTCATGAAAGTTCCGTTGGGATAATAAATAAGAACCAGGAAGACTTTAAGGTGAGGCTCATTCCAATAGCCATTGTAGCTACCTAAGAGAATCCTAGTAGCAGCGTTTAGTCCCTAACTACACTGCCAGCATAGGTTTATGATGCAAATATGGTGTAGCTAGTGGATCCACATATAGCACAAAGTTAGAGGAAAGTACCATCAAGAAGTTTACCCTGGTAAGGTAGCCTTTCTCGATGTGGGGATTATCAGATTCCATGTTATTGCTTGCATGGTATTATATGTCGGTTAAAGATCCTACCCCACATCAAGGTAAAGAAAAAGGTGTAAAGTTCTGATGATGATGTTTTGATGCATTGACCAATGATTATGATGCTTTAAGATTTTCATGGTTTTATGCATTGACCAATGATTATGATGCTTTAAGATTTTTGTGGTTTTACTCATGTTTTAAGATAGTGGTGTCGCATCTCATAATTCATATTAATTATGTCCTATATTCATTATTTTTGTATACTTCTCACATACTTAGTATATTTCATGTAATAATGCATACTTTTTACCTATATTGTATCATAATATGGGGACGGACGATCATCGCGCACCTCCTATTCGTGAGTAGATTGAGCTTGATTATTTCTATTATTGGTGATTCCTCACCATTCGAGGACATGACATTTTATTTTGCATTCCATTTATTAATTATTTCATTCTCTTATGTCGTCATGGGTGAGCTTGTAGCTTGTCTTATTCCCCCATCAAGTTAGTTGAGGCATGTTGGATGTTATGGAATCTATTTCATCTTTCTTATTGATACTTTCATGCTAAGACTTTATTTATGCATCTATGTCTTAATTTATTGATTTATTTATCTTATGTATGCTCATGAATGATATGCTAAGAGGCTTGGTTGGGGTCCCTCGGGAATTTAATCACCGTATCACGCCTAGGGTCTAGCTTGGGTCGTGACAACTATTTTGTTTTAGACACACAACCTAATGTATCTGGTGCATATCCTAATGACTTTGAGACAACTATGTATCAACTGCAATATATACTAATACAAAGGGAACTCAGCATATAAACCTATTACATGACACAGGTACTTAAAACAAGTAATACTCAAATTAAATGTATCAAAAGTTCACAATGAGAAGTGCTATTATGTGGAAAATTTCCCAATAACCCATAGTCCGGATATATACATACGTAAAAACAAATAATGAAAATTTATTCAATTGAAAGCTGAATGTTTCTTCAAATAGAATGTATCACTTCTCTTTAGAAAAGAAATTACAAGATTGTCTATTGTGACCTTCATGTGCACAATATCCACAAGAATTTGTTCTTATAGTTAGCTTTTCACATGAGTTCTTTTTACTTCTTTTCCTTAGTCTTTCAGGCATCCTTTTGAACTTTGGTAGCAAGACAACTTTCTCTAAAATTTCTTTTAGAACAAACAAATCCTCTTTATCTGGAATTGGTATTATTGGAACTTCATACGTATTTGCTAATGCTTCTAGCTTGTAGTAATCAGAGCAATACAAATGCATGTCTATAACATTCTTTCTCTTCAAAACAACAATTACATGTGGACAATGTATCTTGTCAAGTTGAAATCTTCCACAATTATATGTTTTCCTTTCAAGTCAAGTAATGTATCTTCATCCATAATCATAAATAAAATAAACGTATTCAGATGAACCAACAACCTGTCATCACAAAATATTTGAGTGGTACATCCCTCAAAATGATTAATTATATGTATCAATAACAAATCATCAAATAATTTTTTGATACATTTATATACTTCACATTAGAAAAAAATATTATATTACCCATTATTTAACTATTAGAAAAAAAATATAAAATCTATATGTAATTATGTATAATTTTTTGTTTTTATTTAATATAATGAAAATATGATACATTCCTTCATTCTCAAACATTGTGATCTGTTTAGAACTAGAATATTTTCAAATTTTCTTTCCAATGTATCCTTTGTATATGAGGCTACTTGCCCCTTTTTTTTGCAGTTCCAAGAACCAAATAACATTCTTGCCTCCTTCAAGAAATCTAGTATAGGTAGTTGTTGTGCCTCAACAAGACAACCATTGATATATTTTGCGATGTAAGAACTCATCATTCGTTCCCTATTTACAGTTCCATGAACCGTTGACCACTTTTTATATCCAATATTTTCAAAGTATTCCTTCACCCCATGATCTATTTTATCCACTTTGGCCATTACTTTTTTAAAAGCTTCTTTTCAGTAAGCCTTGGCCATTGAATAATACAGGTTACTTATTATAGTTTTTCTCTTCTTGTAGATTGTGTACACATTTTTCCAAACATGCCATATTCATGCATAATGATTTAACATTGGGAAACACAACACTTACACTCTTCATTATACTTTCATTCCTATTACATACAACATATATATTTTCTCTCTGGCCGAATGTATTTTTAAAACTGTTGAAAGAACTATGACCATGACCAATCATTTTCTATGTCAGCAATTCCATAAGCTAATGGCAATATGCAACTTAAACAAAAACTCACCACAATATATTTCAATTATTAATTCAGTCGGATAACCAATATATCACAAGTAATGATGAACAATTGTTTGAATTTAACAATTACAAATATTCATACCTGCCGCAACGAGTGTGCTTGCCGATACAAACGTCTCTTTGTAAGCTTCACTAAGATAAACACTATCAACAACAACTACAGGTCTGCAGAACTGAAACCCTCTCATCAATGACCTTAATACTATGAACAAATACATGAACTCATTTTTTGCTGACTTGTGCATTCTTATTTATGAATTTTGATACATAATATTTAGCATATGGATGTATCTAGGCATCTGTCTGTATCCATCGATAGGTTTATCCCTCAACCTCTCTAATGTATGTTCTTTTACACGCCAAGATTTTTGGTACATAATATCAATCCCATAGGCAACTTTAACATCCTCCATTGTGTCTTTTGGAGTCTGAATTCTCTTATGATTAATCAATTTTGGAGCAGTGAATCCACTAACAAAGATAACTATAGCTTCAACATTGTTGAGTATTCTCTCTCGCAACGGACAAATATGCTCACCATTGAAATATTTCACTTTAATACATCAAAATATTTCCTACAAGATGCTTTCATACTCAAGAATAGTCATCCGAGTAAAATCTTAAAACATAGTTGCACCATTTGTTTAAGTAAGGAAATGATTTGTATGTATCTCTAATGACCCTCCATGTCATTTTTGAATTAAAACATTCATTTCCTCATTTAGAGCTGTAACACCCCATGTTATCCTAACCTAAATTAGGCTCAATGACAATGAGAAAATATGGAGGAAGAGACTGACCCTGAGGACTACGGGTGTCCTCTACAAATCTTAGAAGGTTCTACGAGTAGTAGGGACAACTCATCGATCTTGAAAACACTTAGTAAATTTTTAATTTGTAGAAGCCTGTTATACCCCGTACTTTTGTACCTTGAAACGCCTCTTAAGCTTCTTAAGTTTCTTGAAAGGTTCTTAAGTTTTTGGAAAAATTCTTAAGTTCCTTAAAGCTTCTTAAAAGTTACCATGTAAGCTGGATAATCTATAACGCCATCAAACAACTCTAAGGAAGGGAGAATGTGACGCCCCATAGTAGGAAAGATTGGAAATACAGTTATAAGAATACGCAAGGAGTTGGAGGCCAAGTAATGAGTCGTAGGAATCGACTTACTTACGTAAGCTACCAACTTGGAAATATTACATACTTAAACTACTTGAGTACATACCAAGCTTACGTAGAAAGGATTACATAGGTTCCTGAAATAAGACGAGATTACGAACCCACGAGGGAGAAAAGAAGGTGACACATGGCAGCTTGAGAGAGTGCCATGTGACAACAGCTGGAAGTGCCACATGGTAGAAGATGGAGCAAGGGGGTGGACCCCACATTACATGTGGAAGCTCATGGTTGGAGGAGGTGGTGTGTTGGATTAATAAGGGCTTGACACATGTCACTATTTAGGGGTTGATACATGTCACCACTTAGGGGTTGACATGTGTCACCTTCTAAGGTGGCAAATATATATATATATATATTTATGATCATCCTTATCAACTAAAGGTCATTCTTATCTCCAAAATTCAAGAAAACTCTAGAGAAAAATAAGAGAAGAGAAACCCTATGCTAAGAGAGAAAGAGGGCTATGGATTTGAAGGAAAAAAAGGTAAGTCTCTGATTTCATTCCGTGAACTAATTAAATAGGTTAAACCAAGGTGATATGAAGGTGTTATTAATTTAAATTTATAATTTTGGGCAGCCCCAAAAGGACAACAAGCAGCCACAAAGATTTAGTCACTCTAAAGGAACTTTCGAGGCGAGTTTTGGTGAGTTTGGCGAGTTTCGGGCAAGGTAAGGTTTTTTCTTTCAAATTGGAGTTTATGATGATGTTATGAGGTATATTAAATGTATTAAATAAGGTTTTAAGTGGAAAAATTACATAAGGATGCTTGACATTAGAAACAAACTAAATTGAAGTCGTTATAGTGAAATCGAAGTCGAGTAGTGTGTTGCGATTGTGGTGCTGCAGTTGCATCTGATTTGGTTGCGTGTTTCAGGTCTGGAAGGTGTTTGAAAAAGGGTGTGGGTGCTTCTGGTTACATCCACATGACTCTCCATTTCATATTGTTAAATATTTTATGAAATAAAGGTTTTTTTTTTTTATGGGAACAGACCCTACACGAGGCTCCCACCTCTCGTGCACAGTCAGGGGTTGAGCATCACCCCCAAGCCTTAACATAAAATAAAACAGAAAAATACAAGAAGGGGGACATAAACCTTACCTCTGATCCTATGTTGGTTCATAAGTCGGCTAACCTATTAAGGTCAGCTAACTCATCCCCGTAGCAAAAGGAGCTATCTATAACTAGAAAGCAGTAAACCTATGAGAGGACTCCTCCCGATACAAGTCGACTAAGAAAGCATAAATGAGGGAGACTCTCCCCTTCCATGAGAAGACAAGAAAGTAACCTACACTAGTCTTATTCAACTATGCTACGTACCATACATAGCTAAATTGAGGAAGAACAAGTATATGAACCTTCTATCTCGCATGGGGTGAAAAAGCTCTTTTCATCTTTGCCCTTTTTTGTCTTGTCGTACCAAGTAAGTCCAAGGGAAGTATGCAACAGCATCACAATCATGATTATCAGCTAAGGAGGATGAAACAAGAAGAAGTATATAGAGCTATAATAACCAGCAACGTTGGAGTTGTTCTTGAGAAAAGGAGTGACTGAAGGGCAGCAAATTGTAACTTGTAGGTGATGCAGCCATGGCATGAGCAGTTGCTTGGGTTTTTCCTTACATTTTGCATGATTGTACCTGCATACCCACAAATAAACAAACAAGGAGCTCAAAGTGACTTGGAGCTACTGCAAGAAGGCCCCTGCATGAATGGTTGCTGTCTCCCTTTGTTTGGTTCTTTGTGGACCTGCACAAGGAAATAGCCAAGGAAGCAAACCAGTGTGTGGGGGTTCTGTGGTGCCCATTGGAGGGCTCCTCAATTGCAAGTAGATGGAAGTTGAAGATTGTTGGTGTTGGATTGTTGTAGTTGTAAGGTTGCTGCTGTATCTTCTGAGCTCCAAGGTGCTGTGGCTGGTTGCAACTCCTCTTGTTGATGGTGTTTATAGCTGCTGCATTCCACAGCTGTGAATTTGTTGTTGCTTCCAATCAAATTCAGCTTCAGCACTCTGTGGCATGATATCTGCAACTGCAGCTTCATGGATTTTGCAGCTTCTGATGTTCCAGCAGCCTGCATACTCAAATAAACAACCACACAAACAAGAACAATGGCCTCCTAGATTAGACTCCTATAATGAGTGTTGATGGGTGCTGCTGCTGCCAGGAGGTTTAACAGATGGTGCCTTGGATATTGGAGGGTTCTTGTGTGCCTGCACAGAATCCAGGAGGGCTGTTGCACGTGTTGTAGCATGGTAGCTGTTGGCTGCATCTACAAGTGCAACCATGCACTTTGTAATCCCTGCATTTGCAAAGAAAAACAACCCTATTGCCACTGCTGTTGCTGCAGCTGTAGCCCATCTGTTGCAGGTCTGTCTTGATGTTGCTTTATGTTCTAGTGAGTGGTTGTATGCTGAAGTACTTGTTCTTGGGGATTGTAGTTGTGTATTGTACCTGCACAAATAAAAGAACAAGAAGAAAAGTACCTCCAATACTCCTGCACAGCAAACACTGTGCTGTGGTTCTGCAGGTCCATTGTGGACTTGTAGTTTGTCCTTGTATGCTGCATGTTGTTGGAGTTTTTGTGTGTTGTGGCTTGTAAACATGTCCCCAACTGTAACATGATTTAATGTATCTCCAGATACCTGCAAATGCATAGAGACAAGCCAACAAGACCAAAAACAAATAGACACCAACCTCCTCATTATGCTTACGTCGGCTAACTTTTTCAAGGTCGCTCGACTAACGTTTCCAATTATCCATTTGAGGTGGAACTTCTTGGGCCTTGTAGTTACTGTATTTTCTGTGTTATTGCAACATTTGGAGGCCTTTTGGACAAGCTGAAAGCTCCAAGTAGTGAATTGCTCCATTTGAAGACTTAAGTCGGCTAACTTTTTCAAGGTCGCTCGACTAACGTCTCCAATTATCCGTTTGGGATGAAACTTCTTGGGATTTGTAATTACAGTATTTTCTATGTTCTTGCAACATTTGGAGGCCTTTTGGACAAGCTGGAAGCTCCAAGTAGTGAAGTTCTTCATTTGGAGAGTTAAGTCGGCTAACTTTTTCAAAGTCGCTCGACTAACGTCTCCAATTATCCGTTTGAGGTAAAACTTCTTGGGCTTTGCAAATACTGTATTTTCTGTGTTCTTGAAACATTTGGAGGCCTTTTGGACAAGCTGGAAGCTCCAAGTAGTGAAGTGTTCCATTTGGAGACTTAATTCGGCTAACTTTTTCAAGGTCGCTCGACTAACGTCTCCAAATATCCGTTTGAGCTGAAACTTCTTGGGATTTGCAACTACTGTATTTTATGTATTCCTGCCTAGTTTGGAGTCAATTTGATGTTGCATGATGCTTTTGTTGGGGGCTACAGCTGTGGCCTGTGCTGGAATTTTGATGGCTGTTGCTGCAGCTGTAGTCCATCTGTTGCAGGTATGTCTTGATGTTGCTTTATGTTCTAGTGAGTTGTTGTATGCTGAAGAACTTGTTCTTGGAGATTGAAGTTGTGTATTGTACCTGCACAAGTAAAAGAACAAGAAAAATTCTGCACAGCAAAAACTGTGCTGTACCTTCTCCTTGTATGCTGCATGTTGTTGGAATTCCAAGCTCAGTTGCTGACACTCCAGCACCAGCCCCTTGATGTAAGTTCTGGTTGCATGGAGGAATTCCACAAGCTGCAAGCTCCAAATAGTGAAGTGCTCCATCATGCCACTGCTGTAATATGCAGCACACATAGCTGGCCCTCCAACTGTGGATTGATATGTTGCATGTGTACAAGTTCCTGCATAGTCAAAAAGTAGAAGGAAAGGAAAGAAAAAGAAAAAGGCTACTCTAATCCTAGGTAGGTAAGATGCAGGGGAGACTCTCCCCTTTACAATGGTCCTAACTGTAGAACCTTCAAAGTGGTTATCACTAGTCATATTGATATCCAATTTGAAGAGTAAGTTAGAACATTGAAGATAAAAATAGTTCAAGGAGGTTGTTTGATCCTTTTTAATCTTTTTCTCCTGAAGCTTGCCATCCCTATCTTGTCCAGCTTGATGTAGCCCTTGGTGGAAAATTCTCATAGGATTTCCTTCCATATGCCTATCCCAACATGTTTTAACAGTATCTAGGAAGGTATCAATATCAGCCACCTGCAGCATTTTTTCCCAAAGACTTCTTCTCAAGTAATCTTTACACTTGGCATAGACAAATGTAATAATGTGAGAATTGGGGCTAGACACATGTTTAATATCACAAGTGACCTGTTGCTCATCCTGGTCTCTAATGTGACAGTCCACATCCTGATTCCAGAATAGCCAAATCTTGTTATTAGGATTATGACAAGCATTATTCATTCTAAGCTGATTTTTGTATTGGTTGATCTGTGATTGATGAGCAAATGGTTCAAGAATTGCCAACATAGAGAGACTCTGATAATCCTTGAGTTTTTGGAGTCTAGCCAAAGCACATTGAGTATCAATACTCCTTGCATTCCAACATATTGTATTCATCATCAATGTTTCATGGATTTGGACCTTGTTTTGATGCCACTCTTACAAGTAGCATTATCTGAACTGGTGGAGATGTCTTGTTTCTTTTTCTTCTTGTTCTGATCTTACTAACCCCTGGGTGATAAACCCTTCTCCTCAGTGACCTGCAGCACCTCCTCCTGTATTGTAGTATCTGTGATATCCTCCAATGCTCTAAAGGGAGAGGCACTAGTTTCCTCATCCTCATCTTGAGATTGTTCCCTTTGGTCCAGATCCTCTTCATCTTCAGATTGAATAGGTTTGTATTCATCCTCATTGTTATCTGATATGGCTCTCTTATTAAGAACACACACTTCAGTAAAACTGGATTGAATTTGAAGAGGTGTCACATGAATCCCTGCTTGTTCATCAACCAACACATAGTTCACTCTGTGTTGTGTTTTTCCAGAAAGAGATTTTTTTTGTTTCTGAGCTAACTTTTTCTTTATTGCATCCCTCTTCTTCTTACTCAGAGATAGAGTATATTTATTATTCAGGAGCTTAGTAACTGCACCCATATTTCCTTCACAGCTATTTGGAGATTCTGCACCTCCCTTATCCATTTCAGTGAGCTGTAACCTGTCTTCTGGAACTTGTTGAATATCATCTTGTTGCCATTGCATAGAGGACCTTATTTCTGCTGGAAGAGTGTTGATAGGGGTTCTAGGATCTTTTCTATGTTCAGCCAAATTTTCCTTCTCCTTGGTTTCCCCTTCCTACAGATTAGTGGTTTTCTCCTGTATTCCCCCATCCTCACCTCCACAGACTTCATCAGCCAGAACAGTAATACCATTTAAGACATTAAAGTAATTGGGGGAGCCATGGGGGTGTGGGAGCATTGAGTCAATACCTGGGATTTTTCCATAGGCATTGTTGCATTCCACATTGTTCACAGCAGTACTTGGTGCACAAATAGCTGTAATATTTTGCTCTTTTTGTTTGTCTGCAGGTCTGCTACTTCCAGTACCATGTAGAACCTGCTGTATAGGCTTATGGAGGATGGGATCCAATGTTGTATGGGGAGTAGGGAGTAAGCTCTGGACTCCAGAGTCTACATTACAAGTTTGGTTAGTACAAGTATTAAATTTAGAGCTATTAACCATACCTGCCTGCTGTGGAGTTTTCCCTTCTCTGCTGCTGCTGATATTATACTGGTGGGGTGCTGAAGTTTCCCCTTTTGTCATGTATACTTGTGTTTTATATTGTTGTGGTTGTTGGTGGTGGTGTTGTTCTTCTTTTTTACCTTTCCTCCTTTGAATTTGCCAACCTGCATGTTCTTGGTCTCTTTTTTCAGCTGCAGCCCTGCTAGTATTTTGTTGTTCCTTACTTTGTTTGTCTTCTTGGTGCTTTAGCTCATTTTTCTGTTGTTCCTTATTCTTGTCAGTGCTGTCCTTATCTTTGTGTCTTGCTTCTTCTTCTTGAACTTGCTTTTTCTGCTTATCCTCATCCCTTCTTTTAATAGTACAAACATGAATGGTGTGACCTTGATGTTTGCAGTGTTGACAGTAATCTGGCACCCCTTCATATTGAATAGACTGCCACCTTCCTGCTCCATTTTCATCTTCACCATAGCCCATCCATACATTCTGTGGTCTTTCTTTTGTAAGGTCAATTTGTACTTTGACTTTGGCAACACTACCTCTTGTTTTCTTGTAGGTTGCCAAATCCAAGAACAACACCTTTCCAATTGGGGATAGTAAAGGGGTTACCACTTTAAGACGATAACAGTGCCAAGGTAGTTCTGGTAATATAGCCCATATAGGAACTAGAGAGGTTTCTTCTTCAGGCTTGAAGGTGGGGGTCCATAGCTGGATTCTCATAAGCTGTCCATTTATGTACATTCTTCCTTTGGACCATACAGTAGAGTGATCATATTCATTGTCCAAGTCTATGTACAGATGCCTAGAGTTAAAATGAGTAATTTTCACTCCTCCTCTAAGCTCTGTTTGCAAGATGAATTCCTTTCTAATGGTTTCTATCTTAGGCATAGTATTAGTGAATTTTCCTATCAGAGTATACTTACAATCACTAGCCAATTTCACCAAGAAATCTTCTTCTGTAAATACTATAGCTGGATAGCCTTGTTTTGTAGTAATTTTGGGGGGTGTAATATCAATAATGGCTGTTTTAATGGCTTCTTGGACTCTCAGCTTAGTAGCCAAGGTCTGATGGATGACAGGATTTGGAGGGGTTGGAATATTAGTATTGGGATGCTTGTTTTGTTTGACATGTAACTGATTAGTAGGGGACACCACATGATTAGTAGAAATAGAAGTATTAAAAGTTGGAGCTCTAAGTTGGTTTGGATATTTGGGACCTAAATTGCTTCCAGTATTCATAGTAGCAGATTTATTATTGGATTTGAAAGCATCAAAGTTATTAGACACTTTCATTGGGTTACTATTAGGAACATAAGGTTTTTGGACATGTTGAAATTTCACATTGAGACCCCTGTTCAACTGGGCAGTTTGTAGTTTTGAGCTAGTTGTTTGGAGTTGTATTGAGTAATGTTGAAGTGTTATGATTGTATATATGGCTTCTGTTTGTTGTTGTTAATATGGATGCTAAGATTAGCAGTTGGATAGGGAAAGTTATAGGGGAGATGATGCCCAATTTTCGGTAACTTCAGAACTAGTATTAAACTAGTCGAAGGAAATTGATACTTGGTTGTAGAGTTGGAAATTGGAAAGTGAAAGTTTATTAAACTTAGTATTGATTTCATGTCAAATAGGTTCAAAATACAATGAGGTGAAAGTGGGTAAGAGTAATCCATAAGAGGTATGTGAAGCTACCTCCTTTCTTTTGGCATATTTTTGGCATAAGTATGTAAAGATACCCTTCTTTCCTTTTGACATGTCTCGACATAAGTATATGATGATATATGTATATGATGACTCCATGAGGGAAAGTAGAGAGTATATAAAGCCTATCCTTTCTCTTCTTTTGGCATGTCCTAGATGTATGTAAAAGATTATACAATCTCGGAGGTGACTCCATTCCTAAGTGTTTCTTACTCATCCTCTAATGTTGGAACTCTTACAATAATTGAGCTATTGCTTCTCAAGTTTTTCTATACATTGGGAAGTAGTAAGTATGTAAAGGTAATCTTTCTTTCTTTTTGACATGATATTTATGAAACAAATAGATTAAGTGTATACGATTCCACGGAAGTTCCTCTTGTTAAAGCCACTAAGATAGCCAACTTCTTGATTCCCAAAAGATATTTAATAGACTTAATATGGGAATATGATTCCAAAAGTTCCATTTTTACCTAATCTATAGTGGAAATCAAAAGCTACTTGATATGACTCTTGTCTTGGTTTTTGAGTAATAACACATTTTGAGTATTCCATCGAGTTCAAATACGATCTAAAATGCATATGGTTACTCACTGCTCTGCTTGTGCATATGGTTAATATATCTTCCACCGAGTCCCTCACAAGAGGGTCAGGTATAACCGAGTCCCATAAAGGGCTGGGTACAATATAAGATAATATAAGTATTCACTGAGTCCCATAAAGGGCCGGGTATGACCAAGTCCCATAAAGGGTCGGGTATGATATATGCATACAATGGTAAGATGACATAATTATTGACCGGGTCCCATAAAGGTCTAGGTATGGTATATATACGCATATGATGACATAATGATACATTTATAACACCGAGTCCCACAACAGTCCGGATACGAAATATGATACTAAGATACATGACGTCGTTTTACAAGATGCAGCTACAGTGATTTATTAATTGTTATACTTGTTCCCTGTATCCCTATGTCAACTATGCACTCCTTGTGGTATTTTATGCTTTACATACTCAGTACACATATCATACTGGCCCCTTCTTTCCGGGGGGGCTGCATTTCATGCCTGCAGGTACAGATACACACTTTGGGGATTTGCCAGCCTATAAGTCCCACTCGGCAGTTTAGAGGCGATCCATTGTGATGGAGCCTAAATTTTGGTACTAACCCTTGATATATATATTTATTTGTTCACAGGTATGGCGGGGGGTCTGTCCTGCCTTATATTACTATTCTTACTCTTAGAGGTCTGTAGACATATATGTGGGTTATATATATATGCGTGTACATTTGTCCTCATATATTATGATAGCCTCATCGTCTTATATGTTATCGTACTTTTTGATACATTATAACTCAAAATGGGGACAGGTTTACTTATACTTAGCAGGGGTATACACAAGAGTCCAATTCGGGCACCCGTCATGACCTATGGGGTTGGTTCGTGACAAAACCTTCCTATGGGCTACCTTTATGAGTAATAATTATTTCTATGAGTCATAGGAACGACTCATAGAAGCCCCTAATTTCTAGCCAAAAAATAGAACTAGAGGGGCAAGTCTACGAATGGGCTGATGAGCCATTGAAGTTCCTACGAGTCATAGATGCGACTCATAGAAAAAACTTTATAGACTCATTATTGCAGGTTTCTGATAAACCTGCAGGACCAATGGAGCCTATGACCCATTGGGTCATTGACAACTCATAGACCCGAGTCATAGATCCCAACACATTCCAGCATAATTCCACGACTGAAGATGACGACCCATAGACATTTCTATGAGTTGTAATGATGATCATAGGTAACAAACTTCAGGATTTTAATGAGGATAAATTGTTCTTTTCCCACCCCTCTTAGACAAAAACCTTAACATTTAGGACTAATTTAAGTCTCTTATAGTACCTTGTACGCATAATACTCTCATTAACACTTAGATTATTTAAGAGCTAGGATTAGAGAAGAGGAGAAAGGCTAGGGTTCAAGTTCTTCAAGAAAGGTCTTTGAGTTCTTGATTTCTCTTCATGCCCAGGTATGTAAGGCTGAACGAAAACATGGATTTTTCCCCTCCATGTGCCCATGATTGTGATTGATTAACAGTGTACGGATTTGATTCTCCATGGTTGTATTTCTTGAGAAATTCTTATCCTAAAATATACATGTTTTACTAATTATTGATTTTTATATGAATTGATTCCATGAAATCATGGTTTGAACCACTTGTTTACTTACACCTTTGATGTACCGTGTATTTACGGTACTTTTAATACTTTAAAACTTAAGAATGTGCATGTATTTTAAGTATATGTTAACATGTTTGATGTTGGTTGTGCATATTTTCCAGGAAACTAAGTAAGAGAAATGATTGAGGGATCATAACACTAAAGGAAGGTAATTTTTTAGGTTTACGATCTCAGACTACGACTCGTCATTTGACATACGGGTCGTAGGTTTTAGTCGTCAAAGAAGCAGTGAAGGAATGAAGGAACAGTGAAGAAAATGAGCAGGTTATATGGCTTGTCGACATTTAAATGAGGCGTAGTAGTCAGTCGCGACTAAAAGTTGAAAGTGGTGAAAGGACAATGTCTACGACCCCTATTGGCGAGTTGTGCTCAAGGTAACGATTCGTAGAGATGGCCGTTAGAAGAAGAATCCATCAGTGCAAGGTGAAAGAGTACGAGCTGGGTCTATGGCTCGTCTGAAAGCTTACGACGTGCAGACCCGATCCGAATTTTAGTCTCCTATGGTTTCCAAATCCATATTTATTAAGGAAAGTTAGTCTATAAATATACTTCTTAGGTTCAGATTTTTGTATGTACATTTTTGTATTTGAGAATATAGCTTAAACTACTTTGAGTTGTTATTCTTGAATTCGAGTTTTTGTTATCGATATTTTATGATTGGATTTTACTGAAGATTTTTGTTCTTTCACACTTCTCATTGTAATTTTATAATTTCTTTTAACTTGAATGCTATTAAGTGTGAACAAATAATTATGAGTAGCTAATTCCACAACTAGTGTTGTGGGAACCATGAAGAATTAATGAAGTAGAACTTAATAAAAAGAAATTCTTGAATAGTATGCATGCATGTATTTTTGTCCCTTTGGTTTGATTGCTTTTTAACGGTGGCCAATGTTAGAACTCGCCTTATCCTTACTTAACGGATCAAGGAGGTAACGGATGGGAAAAGGGTTTAAATAATGAGATTTGAGGCTAATCATCCTTATCTAATTAGCTTGAACGGATCACGGGATAGCTAAATCTGGGATCATTGGTAAGGGTTAGTAAAGCATACACTCGTAGATGGATTAAATTGCATACTAAAATTTACCTATTTACTGGATCAAGGACTTAGATGAAATTAACTACGTGTAACACACTATGAAAGAATTACTAATAAAAAAATCTACTTAGTTAAGGATTCGTGGGGAACACATAAAACCCTAGTTTCACTTCTTAATGATTTAAACCACAGTAAACCGTACTTTCATTCGTTGACGTTTTCTATTTGATTACTTGATTAGTTTATAAAAAAAACCCTATTTATTTTCTCTTTTACGAAAATAACTTGATTGCTAAAGAAAATAATAAATAATTAATCTAACGTCTAAACTATATTTGTTGTGAGATCGACCATAATCTTCATTAGGTTCTATATTTGATTAACAATCGCTTTATGCTTTTTTATGGAGGTGCTGGGGAATTTGACTTTTAGGTTAAGATCAATTTTATTAGTTGATTGGTAATCATCATTTTCTTATTTTACGATACTTTTTCTTTTGTTTGTGCTGTAACAGGTTTTGATTCTTAGTGCGTGCCAAATACGAGAAGTCAAGGCAATCCCTTGATTTCCTTCAATCCCAAAATTGAAAGAGCATTACATAGTATGTCGAACAACAACAATAATAACGAAGGAAATGAACTTGGGGATGGCGCGAAACATCTTGGAGAGAAACATGACAATGCACCATAACATCCTCCGCAACATCAACCACAGAATGTCCCCAATAACCCACAAGTAGTAAGGCAACTTCCTCCACCGAGACAACATCCTAATTCGGCATATGGAACAACTATAGGGTTCATCCTAATGCTGTCGGAACTATGGGTACAATTGTGTTACCTCCAGTGCCGTCAGGAACAAAGTTTTGAATCACTAGTGGGCTAATTCGAATGCTTCATAGTAGAAGACTATTTTTGGGATTGCCATAGGAAGATCCATACATTCATCTCCAAAATGTGGCATCTGTTTGTCAAAGCAGTGTTGGCGACCCAGACTTGAATATGGATATCATTGGATTGCGTATTTTTCCATTATCACTTACTGGCGAAGCTTCAATTTGGTTGTCCAAACTCCCGTACAATTCTATCATAACTTGGGATGAATTACACCTAGCATTCACGGAAAAATATTTCCCATTATCCAAGAAGTTGAAACTAACTGACAGAATCAATAATATCCAATAGTTGCCTGGAGAATCAATTTGTGGAGCTTGGGAGAGATTTATAAAGTATCTACGAAGTATGCCAAATCATAGGATAGCGGATGAGTCACTTCATGAGCTATTCTACCATGCACTTGATGATAATGTAAAGGCTATTTCCGACACCATCACTGGTAGAGTATTTTTGGTTAACACTTTTCAAGAGGCCGCGGAGAGACTAGATCATGTTACAAAGACCAACAGAGCTTGGAGAACTAGGGACACAAAAACTTCAAAAACTCTCTTTCTATTCGCACAAATCAGAATCCAACCTTACAAAACTAAGAGATACTTCAAGAGCTTACCCAATTAAAGACTAACATCAGGTTGGTAGTCAAAAGCATGGGACAGGAGAAAGTTAATGCAATTGGCCATCAAAATAGGGCACCAAGTTATGACGATTATGGATATGAGGAAGATGTCTATTATGTGAATGATGAAGTGAGGGGTTTATGGACCAACGCCCGAGCATCCAATCAGGATTCTTGGCACCAAGGTCAAGGAAATCAAGGCCAGAACTATAACAACTTCAATCGAGAGGGATATTAGAGCTATGACAATAATTATAATCATGATGGAAACTACAATCATGAGAAAAATTACAACCAAAATGGATACAATGATCGAAATCATGGGCAATACAGAGAAGGTGATTCAAAAGGAGAGATAACAATAATGGTGGTGCATACATCCCTCTTAAAAATTGAGATGGGGGATCCATACTTGTAGAATCAAAGACATGATGGAGAAGATGATGAAAACGTATGCTGCAATAGAGGATAATCTTAGGGAGATACGCAATGATCTTTTCGGAATGAATGAAAGAGTTGAATCACATTCTACATCCATAAAACTTATTAAGAAACAATTAGGACAGATTTCGTCATCTTTGAACCCACGCTAAAAAGGGACTCTCCCAAGTAATATAATTCAAAATCCAAAGAATGACGCCAATGCATGGTGGTGACCACCCGAAGTGGATTTCAAATGGTTGATACACCTATGCCAGAACTTAAGGATGATGTACATGAAGTGGTTGTTAGTAAGGATGAAACCAAAAGAAAATAAAGAAAGAAGCAATAGGCTAAGAGCCAAGCACCGAACAACTTGAAAAAGGAGGTGCAAAGTGTGATGATAAAGTAGGCAATGCAAAAGACGCTGATCTAACTTCAATTCCAATGCCAAGACTTCCACCTTCTTTTCCATAACGATTGAAGAAAAAGGGAGAAGATGGAAAGTTCCTTAAGTTCATTTCCATGCTGAAACAACTTTTAGTGAATATTCCCTTCATAGAGGCGCTAGAATAAATACCGTGTTATGCCAAATTTTTGAAGGATCTTTTCACAAAGAAGAGAACGGTAAGATTTGAACTGGCTAATAATTTGCATCATTGTAGTGAAATCGCCACTCACTCCCTTGTGCAAAAGAAAAAGACCCAGGCGCATTCACTATAACATGTACCACTAGGGTGTTCCATTTTGAAAAAACATTGTGCGACCTAGGTGCTAGCATTAACTTGATGCCACTAGTAGTGTTTTGACAATTGGGCTTAGGAGCCCCTAAATCGACATCAATGCGGCTCTTGATAGTAGATCATACTATGAAGAAGCCAGTGGGCATTATTTATGATATCCTAGTGAAGGTTGAATCATTCATATTCCCTGCCGACTTCGTCATTCTTGAATGCATAGTATACTTTGAATGTCATGACTCTATCTCGTAGGCCGTGACTAGTTCCTAAGTTGGGAACCCATATGTACCCTTAGCCCCACTTAGCATGTTAGCAGAAGAAACAAGTGTAGAAATCAAAAGAAGTCGCTAGGGGGAACATGAAAGCAGATATAGTACACGAAGGCCATTAAGGCCGTCACAGAACATAAAGGACCAGAACACATATAAAGGACCCACAGAACATATATAGAACCCACAACACAAGTCTACAGACCTCTACCGAATGGTAATCTACTCATATGATAGGATAGGGCCCCATCGTACCCCTAACCAATGTGTACAAATATGCAACAGAAACGTTAGTACCAAAATTGGGCTCCGGATAAAGGAGCACCATCAAAAAGCAGAGTGGATGTCATAAGCAAGTAGATTGGCAAATCGAGCATCTGTACCTGCGGGCATGTAATGCAGCCCCCCAAAGGAAGGGGGGAAGTATGGAAAATGTACCAAGTATGTAAAGCATGGCCTGTAATATATAAAGTCATCACCAGAACAGAATGTGCAAAACAAATGAGCAAAATATCCAGAAATATCAAAATGCTTATCACAACCCCTGATAATGCATGTGGAAAAACATATATCATATTCGGCTCCATTATGGGATGTGGTGAACAAAACGTGGTTGCCATCCTTTCACCAGCACCACAACACAGCATAACTCCAGAGTAAGGAATATCTCCATAACAGATCATATCATATCAGATGGCCATATCATATCATGTCATCAGACATCAGCATATGTATACATGGCACAACATAACTCCACAAAAGACCCATGTACAGGGCATACCTCCCCCCTCACATCAGGGCACGACGAATAAGGTAGAGAAGTATGCACGATCATGTATATCTTAGCTCGGGATTAGTAAAGGAAGCATTGAGGCATCCACGAGTGGAGTAGTGAGAAACTAAATGCAATTTAAATTATATTTGAGACTCGATGAAATGATCAAAATGAGCTATCATTCAAAAATCAAGATAGAAGTCATATCAAGTACCTTTTGAATGTCACTATGGATTATATCAAAATAGAACTTCTGAAATAATATACTCGTACCAAGGAATAATAAAATATCTTTTGAAAATCACGAAATTGGCCATCCAAGTGGCTCTGAGAATAGGAACTCCCTGGGAATCATATAAAAGTCATATATTTGCTTCATAAAAGTCAGGCAAATTATTGTAAGAGTTCCAACATAAAAGGGTAAATATGAAACACTTAGGACTGGAATCACCTGAGAGATTGTATCATCTTTTACTTGCATCTAGGACAAGCCAGAAGAAGAGAAAGGATAGTCTTTACATACTTATGCCAAAGATATGCTAAGAGAAAGAAATGGCTTCACATACCTCTTATGGATTACTCTTAACCACGTTCGCCTTGCCGTCTTTTGAACCTATTTAACATGAGAGTAATACTAAGATTAATAACCTTTTAATTTCTAGTTTCCAACTCTACAACCACGTATCCATAGGAATTATTCCCTTATCCATTTCCCTTGACTAGCTTATTACTAGCTCCGAATTTATCGAATATCGGGCAGCATCTCCCCTATAATTTCAACATTCCCGAGATTTCACTCGGATAAAATATCAAATCATACCAACAAAAAAAACCATAAGGACATTTACAAGAAAATCACTTCAACTTTACACAATACAAACTCCCAAAAAATCGCTTAAAACTATGATACAAAAATAGAGTTTTTAACCTTTATTTTGTAAAATCCTTAACAATATGAAATGGAGGGTCGTGTATATGAAACCAGAAGCACCCACACCCTTTTTAAAACATATTCCATCCCTAAAACACGCAACCAAACAAGCTTTAACCGCAGCACCACAATCGCAACACACTACTCGACTTTGATTTGACTATAACGACTTCAATTTAGCTTGTTTCTAACGTCAATCATCCTTATGGAATTTTTCCACTTCCAACCTTATTTAAGAAATTTAATATACCTCATAAAATCATCATAAACTTCAGTTTGAAAGGGAAAACCGTACCTTGCCCAAAATTTGCCAAACTCGCCTCGAAAGTTCCTTTAGCGCGACTAAAATTGTGTGTCTGCTTGTTGTCCTTTTGGTTTTGCCAAAAATCATAAATTTACATTACTAAAACCTTAATTTAATCATTTTATACCATAGATAATTAATTGACGAAATGAAATCGGAAAACTTACCTCTTTTTCCTCTCCAAATCCATAGCCTCTCTGTCTAGCTTAGGCTTTCTCTTCTCTTTTTTTTCTCTCTAGAGTTTTCTTGAACTTAGGAGATAAGAATGAATTTTATTGATAATGATGATCATAAAACATATATATATAGTCCACCTTAGGAGGTGAAACGTGTCAACCTCTAAGTGGTAACACGTGTCAAGCCCTTATTGGGCCAACACACCACCTCTTCAAACCATGAGCTGCCACGTGGCATGTGGGGGGTCGACCACCTTGCTCCAACTTCTTCTACGTGTAACTTCTAGCTGATCCCATATGGCACTCTCTCATGCTGCCACATGTCACCTTCTTTTCTCCTTCGTGGGTTCATAATCCCGTCTTATTTTACAAACCTATGTAATCCTTGCTACGTAAGCTTGGTATGTACTCAAGTAGCTTAAGTATGTAATATTTCCAAGTTGGTAGCTTACGTAAGTAAGTCGAGTCCTACGACTCATTACTTGGCCTCCAATTCTTTCCAAATTCTTATAACCGCTTTTTCAATCTTCCCTACTATGGGGTTCCACATTCTCCCTTCCTTAGAGTTGTTTGATAGCGTTATAGATTATCCGGCTCACATGGTAACTTTTAAGAAGCTTAAGAAGATTTAAGAAGCTTTAGGAAGCTTTAAGAGACTTTAAGAAGCTTTAATAAACTTTAAGAAACTTAAGAATCCTTCCAAAAACTTAAGAACCTTTGAAGAAACATACGAAGCTACAAAAGGCATTTCAAGGTACAAAAGTATAGGGTATAATATTCTTCCCCCTTTTAGGGCATTTCTCCTTGAATGTGAATCAAAACCTTCCTTAAAATCTTATACAGACCATATGGAGAGTTTTTCTATTCCATTGCAATAACATATACTTTCATCGAGCGATCAATATCAGAGTCCCAAAGGTTGGGATTACCTGTAGACATAGGGAATAAGTGCGGATACTTGTGTTTCATTTCCTCTTTAGCTTCCTAGGTCATTTCTTTATGATTTTCATTTTGCATCAACACCTTGACAAAAGCTATGTCCTTAGCTTATAACTTTCTACTCCGCCGATCCAAGATGGCGATATGTTGCTTCTCATTAGTTCAGATATTTGACTCTAATTTTTCTGTCACATGTTACATTGCGATTCTTGCAATAATATGTGAAGACACTCAACGTAGCCCAAGATTTAACTTAGCGTTGTCTCGCTAGTCTTCAGGTTTTGCCTTGCCCTCTCCTCTTTTATCTTACAACCTATATTGGGTTAGATCTTTAGTTCAACCATGACCATGTCCTTTTTGGTCATTGGATTTAACTTCTCTTTTTATTCCTCTATAACGTATCCAAAAGATCATACCCCCTTTTCATCATGTACTCCTCCGCTTGGTCTTATGCTATATATATATATATTTATAGCTTCCACAACTACTTTTATAAAACCGGTATGAGGTAGATAAAATATTTTTGGTTCCTGGTCCCTCTTGCTTTACATAGAACCTTCACACTAGAACTTGCTCGCGCTAACGCTATTCTGTCCTACCCCTTTTTTTCTTATTTTAGGTACTCCTTGGTCTCCTCATTTCCTACCATAGAAGATTTTCTATTCTTTCCCCTTGCCACTTCTATGTCACATCTCAGCTACCAACAACTCTGTTGCAATCTCTTAATCTTTACTCAAACCTGGCCTTACTACCCTTTAACGGTACTTAGATTTCTTAGTCTTACTCTCTTATTATATTCACCCCTTTTTTTATACACCCATCCATTAAGGTCTATGCTAATGGTTCTCTGCACGGTCTCAAATATCATGGATTCTATCCATTTATTACTGGCCTTTAGCCTTTGCTAAACTCTTGCCAGCATGGGATCTTGCTTGAAGTTTAAGCGTTCCTGTTAACATGTGATAGTGTCTGTTGACTTCACCTCACACTTGTATTTCTCTTGTCCACTTCCCCCCTTTAGGGTGTACCCATGTCATCCTCTATTTGCTTTTCAACCGTTCATACACATATGATTTTGTTCCAATACATTTGACATACTGCACCATATCTATACCTTCTGTTAGATCATTTATACTTTAGGTTACCTCGGTAAGAAACCTTAATACGACCATGGGGTACTTAGAATTCTCGATAACTAGTACTTGATCTAGTCCAAGTACTGGTACTCGAGTTATATAATTAATATAGTAGTTTAGCCAAAGTCACCTTTCATTCATCCCAATCAGTACGTCACTATTGCTTATAATTGTGTCCAAAGGCACTTATAGTCTGATGACATATGCTTCACATTTTGTTATAACATCTTTTTTCAATGGATACCACTTGTTCCTTTGATAATTTCACAATGCCTCAATTGTTTTGCAATTTCTATTCCCTATCCTCGAGGGCTCCCACTATTTTCTAAAGTGGAGGTACATATACACAATACCCCTTTCTGCTTCATGAGCTTTTATCCTTATCGTGTACCCGATGCTAACTACTAATCTTACTCACAATCACATTCTTTAGTATCACCGACGCTTCTAAATCCCTAATATGTTATCCAATATATGAAACACATGACTCTGGACAACCTATCAGTTCATGTCTTTCATCCATAGATTACCTCAGTCGCTTAAGAACCAATAAAAGGTTACCATAAAGCATCTTCCGACTACTACCAGAAGGAAATTAAAATCCAATAATCACCATAATACTTTTTAGTGCTTAACTTATATGGTTTCCCTCTAGGTTCATTCTTGAGTCATGAAGAACTTATCCAGTTTACCACTAATGGTTGGTGGTTCTGTGCCTTACCACAAGAGTGGAACCCAACTGCTGGATACCTTTCCCTCTAACAAGAGTTTTCCTCTAAAATAAAACCTCCTAAGTAAACATGGGACCTCTTATCAACAACACGGAGGGTACCCCTAAGGCTTTAATTCATTATAATAAGGTATTCCGTATCAACTTCCAAACCGTATGATGAACCTATATCTCATTCCCTTTTTCTTTCCAGAAAAATTTCGGCAGAGTTTCCTCTATATTCCTTTCTATCCCAACCTGCACTCAGGAGTTACCAGTAATGCCATGCAAGGCTAGTGTATATGTACATCCATATTATATCATATCAAAACTATAATGCCTCACAGGGCCAACATATACATAGGTTTATAGCATCTCATATTATAGTCACGTAGGGATTCCTACATTAAGACGAAACAAAACTGACAAACTACCATATATAGCCAACAACACCATATCTATCACTCTCCTATATCGGTAGTCAATCAGTTCCCAGTTCTACCTAGTGACCTAAGAGGTGCAGTATGCTCCCCATCTCTATTTGGTTGCCATTTTCTTGTTTGTCCCTCATCGTGTTCCTCGCTTGAATCCAAAAGACATCAATAGCAAGGTAATTCCTTTTTTATCGATGACCAAGATAGAGGGCTTGAGTATGCCTTCACACTTACCGTAAGAGCCAGCCTGACATAGTGCTCAGTCATAAGAGCGGCTGGCGTGGCTTCAGGAACCATTTCCATGGTAATTAGATGCTCTGGGGAACCTATCATTGGGCCCTACGAGGGATCGGTCTCCATAACATAATTAGGGTCTTCGGAGGGATCGGTCTCAGTCGAATAACTAGGGCTCCGCCTGCTTGGTCCTGGAGCTTGAGGTTCCATATGTACCCTAGGGGCCTTATCTTCACCCCCTCTACTATCTAGAATTGGTCTCTTAATTTTCCACTACAGCCTGTACCTACCTGCAAGAAAGGAGGTCAAAAACAAGCTTCTTTTATAGGTATGGCCACACACATAGTAGTCTGCTAGGGAGGGATTATCTTGATAGACAGCTCTATCACACGATCTACACAAAAAAGAAAGGTAACATCCTAAATGTTCTATAGCCTCCTATTTATAGATGTGGTGTACCACACACCAATAAACAAGACTCTACTAGACACGGTCTATAGACATTCCTAGGAAGGACCGCTCTGATACCATTTTTGTCACGACCCAATCCCGTAGGCCGTGACTAGTACCCAAGTTGGGCACCCATACGTACCCTTATCCGTACTTAGCATGTTAGAAGAAGAAACAAGTGTAGAAATCAAAAGAGGTCGCTAAGGGGCACATGAAAGCAGACGTAGCACACGAAGGCCATTAAGCCATCACAGAACCTAAAAGTCCAGAACACATATATAGAACACACAACACAAGTCTACAGACCTCTACAGAATGGTAGTCTCCTCATATGACGGGATAGGGTCCCATCGTACCCCTGACCAACGTGTACAAATATGCAACAAAAACGTTAGTACCAAAGTAGGGCTCCGAATAAAAGAGCACCATCAAACAACAGAGTGGATTCCATAAGCAAGTGGATCGGCAAATTGAGCATCTGTACCTATGGGCAAGTAATGCAGCCTCCCAAAGAAAGGTGGTCTATACAGAAAATGTACCGAGTATGTAAAACATGGGCTGTAGTAAATAAAGTCATCACCAGAATAGACTATGCAAAACAAATGAGCGAGATATCCAGAAATATCAAAATGCTTATCACAACCCCTGATAATGCATGTGGAAAAACATATGTCATATCCGGATCCATCACGGGATGTGGTGAACAAAACGTGGTCGCTATCCCATCATCGGTGCCATAGCACAACATAACTCCAAAGTAGGGAATATCTCCGTAACAGGTCATATAGTATCAGATGGCCATATTATATCATATCATATCATTTCATCAGACATCAGCATATGTATACATAGCACAACATAACTCCACAAAAGACCCATGTACAGGGCGTACCTACCCCCTCACATCGGGGCACGATGAACAAGGTAGAGAAGTATGTATGATCATGTATATCCTAGCCCAAACTTAGTGAAAGAAGTATTGAGCCATCCACGAGTGGAGTAGTGAGAAACTAAATGCAATTTAAATCATATTTGAGACTCAATGGAATGATCAAAATGAGCTATCATTCAAAAATCAAGATAGAAGTCATATCAAGTACTTCTTGAGTGTCACTATGGATTATATCAAAATAGAACTTCTGAAATAATATACTCATACCAAGGCATAATAAAATATCTTTTGGAAATCACGAAACTGGCCATCCAAGTGGCTCTGAGAATAGGAACTCCCTGGAAATCATATAAAAGTCATATATTTGCTTCATAAAAGTCATGCCAATTATTGTAAGAGTTTCAACATAAAAGGGTAAATAAGAAACACTTAGGACTAGAATTACCTGAGAGATTGTATCATCTTTTACTTACATCTAGGACAAGCCAGAAGAAGAGAAAGGATAGGCTTTACATACTTATGCCAAAGACATGCCAAGAGAAAGAAATGGCTTCACATACCTCTTATGGATTACTTTTAACCATGTTCGCCTCATCGTATTTTGAACCTATTTAACATGAGAGTAATAGTAAGATTAATAAAATTTCACTTTCCATTTTCCAACTCTACAACCACGTATCCATAGGAATCATTCCCTTATCCATTTCCCTTAACTATCTTATTACTAGCTCCGAAGTTACCAAAAATCGGGCATCATCTCTCCTATAATTTCAACATCACTGAGATTTCAACTTGGACTAAATACAACAACCATACCAAGAAAAACAACCAGTAGAATATTTACAAGCAAATAACTTCAACTCACAAAATACAAACTCCCAACAACTCGCTTAAAACTATGATACCAAAATAGAGTTTTTAACTTTTATTTCGTAAACTCCTTAACAATATGAAATGGAGGGTCGTGTGGTTGAAAATAGAAGCACCCACACACTTTTTAAAACACCTTCCATCCCTGAAACATGCAACAAAACAAGCTACAACTGCAGCACCACAATCGCAACACACTACTCGACTTTGATTTAATTATAACGACTTCAATTTAGCTTGTTTCTAACGTCAAGCATCCTTATACAATTTTTCCACTTTAAACCTTATTTAAGACATGTAATATACCTCATAACATCATCATAAACTCCAGTTTGAAAGGGAAAACCGTACCTTGCTCGAAACTCTCCAAACTCGCCGAAACTCGCCTCGAAAGTCGCTTTAGCATGACTAAAACTTGGTCTCTTCTTGTTGTCCTTTTGGAGCTTCCCATGATCATAAATTTACATTACTAACACCTTAATATCATCATGTTATACCCTAGATAATTAATTCATGGAATGAAATCAGAAAACATACCTCTTTTTCCACTCCAAATCCGTAGCCTTTCTCTCTAGCTTAGGGTTTCTCTTCTTTTTTTCTCTAGAGTTTTCTTGAACTTAGGAGATAAGAATGACTTTTATTGATAAGGATTATCATAAAACATATATATATAGGACACCTTAGGAGGTGACACGTGTCATCCTTTAAGTGGTGACACATGTCAAGCCCTTATTGGGCCAACACACCACCTCCTCTAACCATGAGCTGCCACGTAGCATGTGGGGTCCACCCCTTGCTCCAGATCCTTCCATGTGGCACTTCCAGCTGCAGCCACATGGAACTCTCTCATGCTGCCATGTGTCACCTTTTTTTCCCTCTCGTGGATTTATAATCTCGTCTTATTTTACAAACCTATGTAATTCTTGGTACGTGAGGTTGGCATGTACTCAAGTAGCTTAAGTATGTAAGATTCCAAGTTGGTAGCTAACGTAATTAAGTTGAGTCCTATGACTCAATACTTGGCCTCCAACTCCTTTTGGATTTTTATAACCATATTTCTAATTTTTCCTACTATGGGGTGTCACATTCTCCCTTCCTTAGAGTTTTTTAATAGCGTTATAGATTATACGGCTCACATGGTAACTTTTAAGAAGCTTTAAGAAACTTTAAGAAACTTAAAATATTTCCAAAAAATTAAAAACCTTTCAAAAAACTTAAGAAGCTTAAGAGGCGTTTCAAGGTATAAAAGTATGGGGTATAACATCCTTCCCCCTTTAGGACATTCCTCCTCGAATGTGAAACAAAACCTTTCTCAAAATATTATATAGACCATATGGAAAGTTTTTCTGTTCCATTGCAATAACATATACTTTCATCGATCGATCAATATCAGAGTCCCAAAGGTTGGGATTACCTATAGACATAGGGAATATGTGCGGATACTTATGTTTTATTTCCTCTTCAGCTTCCCAAGTCATTTCTTCACGATTTTCATTTTGCCTCAACACCTTGACAAAAGCTACATCCTTAGCTTACAACTTCCTACTCCGCCAATCCAGGATGGCGATAGGTTGCTTCTCATTAGTTCAGATTCTTCCATGGTCCTTTGCTCAGATTTGGCTCCAATTTTTCTATCACATGTTAAATTGTGATTCTTTCAATAATGTGTGAAGACACTCAACTTAGCCCAAGATTTAATTTATCTTATAACCTGTATCGGGGTAGATCTTTAGTTCAACCATGACCATGTCCTTTTTGGTCATTTGATTTAATTTCTCTTTGTATTGCTCTGTAACATATCCAAAATATCATACCCTCTTTTTCATCATGTACTCCTCCGCTTGGTTTTATGCTGTATATATATATATTTGTAGGTTGCACAACTACTTTTATACAATCGGTATGAGGTAGATGCAGTATTTTCATTTCCTGGTCCCTCTTACTTTACATAGCACCTTCTAGAACTTGCTCGTGCTACTGCTATTCTGTCCTACCCCTCTTTTTTTTCCTTTAGGTACTCCTTGGTCTCTTCATTTCCTACCGTAGGAGATTTTCTATTCTTTCCCCTTGCTACTTCTATGTCACATCTCAGCGGCCAACAACTCTATTGTCATCTCTTAATCTTTACTCAAATATCGCCTTACTACCCTTTACACGATACTTAAATCACTTAGTCTTACTCTCTTATTATATTCACCCCTTTTTGTATACACCCATCCATTAGGGTCTCTGCTAATAGTTCTCCACACGGTCTTAAATATTATGGCTTCTATCTATTTATTGCTAAACTTTAGCCCTTGCTAAACTCTTGTCAGCATGGTATCTCACTTGAAGTTTAAGCGTTCCCGTTAATATATGATAGTGTCTGTTGACTTTACCTCACACTTGTATTTTTCTTGTCCACTTCCCCCCATTTAGGGCGTACCCATGTCATTCTCTATTTATTTTCAACTGTTCATACGTATATGATCCTGTTCCAACATATTTGACATACTTCACCATATCTACACCTTCTGTTAGATCATCTATAATTTAGGTTACCTCTGTAAGAAACCTTAAAACGACCATGGGGTGCTTAGAATTCTTGATAACTAGTACCTGATCTAATCCAAGTACTGGTACTCGATTCATATAATTAATATAGTAGTTTAGCCGAAGCCACCTTTTATTCATCCCAATCAGTACGTCACTAGTGCTTATAATCATGTCCGATTCTCCATTCGGGGGCACTTATACTCTGTTGACATGTGTTTCACATTTTGTTATCACATTTGTTTTCAATGGATACCACTTGTTACTTTGATAGTTTCACAAATCCTCTATTGTTTTGCAATTTCTATTCCCTATCCTCGAGGGCTCCCACTATTTTCTAAAGTGGAGGTACATATACACAATACCCCTTTCTGCTTCATGAGGTTTTATCTTTATTGTGTACCCGATGCTAACTCCTAATCTTACTCATAATCATATTCTTTAGTATCACCGACTCTTCTGAATCCCTAATATGTTATCCAATATATGAAACATATGACTCTGGACAACCCATCAGTTTATGTCTTTCGTCTATAGATTACTTCAATCGCTTAAGATCTAATAAAAGGTTACCATAAAACATCCTCCGACTACTACAAGAAGGAAATTAAAATCCAATAAGCACCACAATACTTTTTAGTGCTTAACTCATATGGTTTCCCTCTAGGTTCATTCTTGAGTCATGAACAACTTATCGGTTCACCACTAATGGTTGGTGGTTCTGTGCCTTACCGCAAGAGTGGAACCCAATTGTTGGACACCTTTCCCTCCAACAGGAGTTTTTCTCTAATATAAAACCTCTTGAGTAAACATGGTCCCCCTTACCAACAACACGGATGGTACCTCTATAGATTTAATTCATCATAATAAGGTATTTTGTATCAACTTCCAAACCATACGATGAACCTATATCTCATGCCCTTTTTCTTTCCAAAAAACATTTCAGCAGAGTTTCCTCTATATTCCTTTCAATCCCAACCTGCACTCAGGAGATACCAGCAATGCCATGCAAGGCCAAAGTATATGTACATCTATATCATATCATATCACAACCATAATGCCTCATAAGACTAACATATACATAGGTTTATAGCATCTCATATTACAGTCACACAAGGCTTCCTACATTAAGCCAAACAAAACTAACAAACTGCCCCATATAGCCAATAAAACCATATCTATCACTCTCTTATATTTGTAGTCGACCAGCTCCCCGTTCTACCCAGTGACCTAGGAGGTGAAATATGCTCCCCGTCTCTATCTGGTTTCCACTTGCTTGTCTGTCCCTCAATATCTTCGTCACTTGAATCCAAAAGACATCGATAGCCAGGTAATTCCTGGTTCACCAACGACCAAGATAGAGGGCTAGAGTATGTCGTAACACTTACCGTAGGAGCCAGCTTGACATAGTGATCGGTTATAAGAGCAGCTGACGTGGCTTCTGAAACTATTTCCCTGGTCATCGGATGCTCTAGGGAACCTATCGTTGGGCCCTCCGAGGGATCGGTTCCATAACATAATCAGGGTCTTCAGAGGGATCAGTCTCAATCTAATAACTGGGTTTCTGCCTGCTTGATCCTGGAGCTTGAGGTTCCATACGTATACTGGGGGTCTTCTCCTCACCCCCTCTATTGTCTAGAGCTGGTCTCTTCATTTTCCACCACAGCCTGTACCTACCTGGAAGAAAGGAGGTAAAAAACAAGCTTCCTTTATAGGTATGGCCGCACACATAGTAGTCTGCTAGGGAGGGATTATCCTGATAGACAACTCTATTGCACGATATAAGACAAGAAAGAAAGATAACATCCTAAATGTCTTGTAGCCTCCTATTTATAGATGTGGTATACCACACACCAATAAACAAGACTCTACTAGACACATTCTGTAGATATTCTGGGAAGGACCGCTCTAATAATACTTTTGTCATGACCCAATCCCATAAGACATTACTAGTGCCCTAGTTAGGTACCCATATGTACCCTTAGCCCTACTTAGCATGTTAGAAGAAGAAATAAGTATAGAAATCAAAGGAGTTCGCTAGGGGGCACATGAAAGCAGATATAGCACACGAAGGCCGTTAAGGCCGTCACGGAACCTAAAAGCCCAGAACACATATACATGACCCACAGAACATATACAGAACCCACAACACAAGTCTACAAACCTCTAAAGAATGGTAGTCTACTCATATGATAGGACAGAACCCCGTTGTACCCCTGACCAACGTGTATAAATATGCAACAGAAAGGTTAGTACCAAAATAGGGCTCCGGATAAAGGAGCACCGTCAAATAGCAAAGTGGATGCCATAAGTAAGTGGATCAGCAAATCGAGCATCTGTACCTGCGGGCATATAACGCAGCTCCCCAAAGAAAGGTGGTCTGTACGGAAAAAGTACCGAGTATGTAAAACATGGGCTGTAATAAATAAAGTCATCACCAGAGTAGAATGTGCAAAACAAATGAGCAAAATATCCAGAAATATTAAAATGCTTAACACAACTCCTGATAATGCATGTGGAAAAACATGTCATATCTAGCCCCATTATGGGATGCGGTGAATAAAACGTGGTCTCCATCCCATCACTGGTGCCACAATACAGCATAAATCTAGAGTAGGGAATACCTCCATAACAGATCATATAGTATCAGATGGCCATATCATATCATATCATATCATTTCATCAGACATCAACATATATGTACATGGCGCAGCATAACTCCATAAAAGACCTATGTATAGGGCATACCTGCCCCCTCACATCGGGGCACGGCGAGGCAGAAAAGTACGCACGATCATGTATATCCTAGACCAGTCTCAGTGAAGGAAGCATTGAGGTATCCACGAGTGGAGTAGTGAGAAACTAAATGCAATTTAAATCATATTTGAGACTCAATGGAATGATCAAAATGAGCTATCATTCAAAAATCAAGACATGAGCCATATCAAGTACCTTTTGAATATCACTATGGATTATATAAAAATAGAACTTCTGAAATAATATACTCATATCAAGGAATAATAAAATATCTTTTGGAAATCACGAAATTGGCCATCCAAGTGGCTCTGAGATTTAGAAACTCCCTGGGAATCATATAAAAGTCATATATTTGCTTAATAAAAGTAATGCCAATTATTGTAAGAGTTCCAACATAAAAGGGTAAATAAAAAACACTCAGGACTGGAATTACCTAAGAGATTGTATCATCTTTTACTTACATCTAGGACAATCTAGAAGAAGAGAAAGGTTAGGCTTTACATACTTATGCCAAAGACATGCCAAGAGAAAGAAATGGCTTCACATACCTCTTATGGATTACTCTTAACCACGTTCGCCTCATTGTCTTTTGAACTTATTTAACATGAGAGTAATACTAAGATTAATAACCTTTCACTTTCCAGTTTTCAACTCTACAACCATGTATCCATAGGAATCATTCTCTTATCCATTTCCCTTGACTAGCTTATTACTAGCTCCAAAGTTACCAAAAATCGGGTAGCATCTCCCCTATAATTTCAACATCCCCAAAATTTCAAATCAGACAAAATATCAACAAACATACCAACAAAAACAACCAGCAGCAAATTTACAAGGAAATCACTTCAACTTTACACAATACAAACTCCCAACAACTCGCTTAAAACTACGATACCAAAATAGAGTTTTTGACCTTTATTTCATCAAATCCTTAACAATATGAAACGGAGGGTCATGTGGATAAAACCAGAAGAAACCAAACCCTTTTTAAAATATATTACAGCCCTGCAACACAAAAACAAGCAAGCTGCAACCGCAACACCACAATCGCAACACACTACTTGACTTCGATTTGACTATAACGACTTTAATTTAGCTTGTTTCTAACGTCAATCATCCTTATGCAATTTTTCCACTTCCAACCTTATTTAAGACATGTAATATACCTCATAAAATCATCATAAACTCCATTGTGAAAGGGAAAACCGTACCTTGCCTGAAACTTGCCAAAACTCACCTCGAAAGTTCCTTTAGCGCAACTAAAACTTGGTGTCTGCTTGTTGTCCTTTTGGTTCTGCCCCAAATAATAAATTTCAATTACTAAAACCTTCATATCATTATATTATACCCTAGATAATTAATTCACATAACGAAATTAGAAAACTTACCTCTTTTTCCTCTCCAAATCTGTAGTCTCTCTCTCTACCTTAGGGTTTCTCTTCTCTTTTTTTTTCTCTAGAGTTTTCTTGAAATTAGGAGATAAGAATGACTTTTATTGATAAGGATGATCATAAAACATATATATATAGGCCACCTTAGGAGGTGACACATGTCAACCTCTAAGTGGTGACACGTGTCAAGCCCTTATTGGGCCAACACACCACTTCCTCCAACCATGAGCTGCCACGTATCATGTGGGGTCTACCCCCTTGCTCCATCTACTTCCACATGGCACTTCCAGCTGCTGCCACATGGCACTCTCTCATACTGCCACGTGTTACCTTCTTTTCCCCCCTCGTGGGTTCGTAATCTCATCTTATTTTACATACCTATGTAATCCTTGCTATGTAAGCTTGGTATGCACTCAAGTAGCTTAAGTATGTAAGATTTCCAAGTTGGTAGCTTATGTAAGTAAGTCGAGTCCTACGACTCATTACTTGGCCTCCAACTCCTTTTGGATTTTTATAACCGCATTTCCAATCTTCCCTACTATGGGGTGTCACATTCTCTCTTCCTTAGAGTTGTTTGATAGAATTATAGATTATCTGGCTCACATGATAATTTTTAAGAAGCTTAAGAATCTTTAAGAAGTTTTAAGAAGCTTTATGAATCTTTAAGAAGCTTTAAGAAACTTAAGAATCCTTCCAAAAACTTAAGAACCTTTCAAGAAACTTAAGAAGCTTATGAGGCGTTTCAAGGTACGAAAGTACGGGGTATTACATTGAAGTTCCTATCATTCTGGGTAGACCATTCTTGGCAACTGGACGTGCTTTGGTAGACATAGAAACTAGCAAACTAAAATTTTGACTAAATAATGAAGAGGTAATATTTGATGTATGACGAGTAATGAAGCATCACAATGATCTACGAGTTGTATCCATGATTGATGTTGTAGATAATTTACAACCAGACATATCTATTGAAGAGAGGTTGGGTGTTGAAGCTTGAGCTACCGTCATCATAAATTTTTATAAAGATCACATTGGAGAGTAGTGAGATCATTTGTGCACTAAGTGGCCTTGGGAATTTTAATCATGTAACCAAGAGACTCGGTCTAGACTTGAAGAATAGAGCAACGCTACCTGCGAAGCCATCCATTGAGGAACCTCCAACTTTGGAACTCAAAGCATTGCTATCTCACTTTAAATATACATTCTTGGGACCCAACAACACGCTGCCGGTCATAATACTTGCCGATCTTCATCAAAAGCAAGTATAAGCTGTTACATTTATCTTGAGGTGTTTTAAAAAAGCAATAGGGTGGTCCATAGTTGACATCATTAGCATACCACCAAGCTTCTGTACTCATAAAATACAACTCATGCCGGATTTTAAACCAAGCATTAAACACCAACGATGTCTCAACCGACCTATATAAGAGGTAGTTAAAAAGAAGATCATCAAATGGTTAGATGCTAGAGTTGTTTATCCAATCGCAGATGTAATTGGGTAAGTATATCCAATGTGTACCAAAAATAGGTTATATTACTATGGTGCCAAACACAAAGAATAAATTCATTCTAATAAGGCTTTTCACTAGTTGGAGATGGATTATCGCAAGCTCAACTCATGGAATGAAAAAGATCACTTTCCAATACCTTTCATGGATTAGATGCTCGACTGTCTAGTTGGCAAAGGTTGGTACTAATTTCTTGATGGATATTCAGGCTATAATCAAATCTCTATAGCACCAGAAGACCAAGAGAAGAACACCTTCATATGCCCATGTTGGACGCTTGCTTTCTAAAGATTGTCATTCAGATTATGTAACGCACCGGTGACCTTTCAACATTGTATGATGTCCATATTTTCAAACATGGTGGAAGATACAATTGAGGTTTTCATGGATGATTTTTCAGTGGTTTCTGACTTATTCGAGGATTTCTTGGCCCATCTCTAAGACGTACTAAAAAGGTATGAAGAGTGAAACCTTGTGCTAAATTGGGAGAAGTGTCACTTTATGGTAAAAGAGGGAATAGTACTGGATCACAACATTTCAAATAAAGGCATTGAGGTAGATCGAGAAAAGATTGAGGTAATCACAAAGTTACCTCCTCTCATCTCCGTAAAAGGTATTCGAAGCTTTTTGGGACACGCCAGATTCTATCTCCACTTCATCAAAGACTTCTCCAAAATAGCACATCCTTTATGCAAACTACTAGAGAAGGAGACAAAATTTGTTTTTTATGAATATTGTATAGAAGCATTCAAAGAATTGAAGAAAAGGTTAGTATCAGCTCCTATCATTATTGCACCTGATTGAGAGGATCCCTTTGAAGACATATGTGATATAAGTGGAGTAGGACTTGGCGTATTATTGGGACAAAGGCGTGCAAAGATTTACATCCAATATACTATCCTAGCAAAGCCCTTAATGTTGCTCAAAGAAACTACACCGTGAACGAACAAGAGTTGCTTGTCGTTGTGTTCACTTTTGAGAAGTTTAGATCTTGCCTATTGGGTACCAAAGTCATTGTACAAACAGACCATGCTGCATTGAGATATCTCTTGGAAAAAAGGATGCAAAGCCAAGACTTATTCATTGGGTATTTCTATTACAAGAGTTCGACTTTGAAGTGAAAAACCAAAAAGGGACAGAAAACCAAGTAGCAGACCATCTCTCTAGACTTGAAGAAGAAGTGATGTTAAAGTTGGAAGATGGAGTTGAGATAAATGATACCTTCCTAGACGAACAAGTATCACCAGCATCACATGACTTAATTCTATGGTTTGCCGATGTTGCCAACTATTTGGTTAGTGATATAGTTCCATCCGATTTAAATGTTCATCAATGCCGCAAGTTCATGTCCGACGTAAAGAAGTTCTTTTGGGAAGAACCATACTTGTTCTGTGTTTGTGCAGATGGGATTATTCATCACTGTGTACCTAAAGTAGAGATGATGAGTATTTTAGAAGCATGCCATTTGTCGCTCGTTGGAGGCCATCATAGTGGTATTCGGATATCCTACAAGATCCTACAATGTGGGTACTACTGGCCAATAATTCACCAAGACGCTCATGATTTTGCCAAATCTTGTGATAGTTGCCAAAGGTAAGGAGGAATTTCAAGGAAACATGAACTCCCACTCACCCCTATTCTAGTAATTGAATTATTCGACGTGTAGGGAATTGACTTCATGGGACCTTTCGTAAGTTCAAGTGGGATGAAATACATCCTCATTGCAGTTGACTACATGTCTAAATGGTTTGAAGCTCACACTCCCCAACAACAAAGAAAGGAGTGTCATCTCCTTCCTCAAGTATAACAGCTTCTAAAGATTTGGACACCAAGGGCAATAATCAGCGATAGAGGTTCCCACTTTTGCAATAGATTGTTCAAAGAGTTACTTGAAAAGTATGGGGTTCGACATAGTGTAGCAACTCCTTATCATCCATAAACTAGTGGAAAAGTTGAAGTCTCAAATTGTGAAATCAATCAAATACTTGCAAAGACGGTGAGCGCAAATCGAAAGGATTAGTCAAAGAAGCTTGATGACGCACTATATTTAAGAAGCCTATAGGTATATGGCTTTATCAACTTATCTTTGGAAAATGTGTCATCTGCCTGTAGAGTTGGAACATAAAGATATGTGGGCGTTGGAGAAATTGAACATGGATTGGGATACCGCATCAAAGCAAAGGATGAATCAAATAAATGAGCTTGATAAGTTTTTCCTAAATGCATATGAAATCACAGCCTTGTACAAAGAAAGAATAAAGAAATATCATGACCCAAAGATTGAAAAGAGAATATTTGCACTCGGAGACTTGGTCCTTCTTTTGAACTAAAATATGCATTTATTCCCTGGCAAACTCAAGTCTAAATGGCTGGGACCACTTAGAGTGAGTCAAATCTTTCCATATGGTGTGGTTGAGATAGAAAAGAAGGATGGTACGAAGTTAAAAGTTAATGGTCAATGAATCAAAGCATACAAGGGCACAGAGGATGAAATCAAAACCATGGAAGCATGAAAGCTTAGTGAAGTCTGAGTAACTAAGTATATCCACATCGTGCCGCGATGTTAAATCAAGCGCTGTTTGGGAGGCAACCCAATTTAGTCATGTACTTTTACTTGATAGCTTTTAGGATAAATTAGACTTTGTCAAGGTCTGTGTCAAATAAGACACACAAAAAGCATAAAAAATTAGGCCAAAGGTTGAGTACGTGCCCATGCCGACTTAGAAATTTTGGAAATAGAAGGGGACTAAGAAAAGATACATGAGTCCAGTGTATGGGTTGTAGTAACTTATAAGGCTCGTACACTTGACTCTTCAACCCCAGATTGAATACAAGAAGTAATTTTAAGTCTACAAGTCTAATCTATGACCCGTGGATATCTCTACAACTCGTAGCCTATACTCGTAGACTCTAGATATGTTTCTTTTCCTTTGAAACGAATGACGATGCAAGCCTATGACCCATGTCTACTCTTACGGGTCGTAGAATGCCTATTTCGTGGTAGTATAACTGACCCGACCCGCATAACTGAAACACATAAAATAAATTCATTTAAAATATTACAAGAATTCTTTCTCTTTTCTTTCAAACAAACCTCACCAAATTCCATCATGAATGCACACAAAGTGAAACTCAAAACTATCCAAAATTCAAAAAACCCAACTCATTGAGCATCTAGGAATATCAAAACCAAAGTCCGTCCTAGTTTAATATTCAACAGATTTCCTTCTTTCTTGTGGTAAGTTGATCTTTCAATGATACATTTTATGTTTAAATTAATTACATAGCTTTGACACAACTGAAATGCATTAATTAGGGTTCTGAGTTGTAAATTTCTTTTATGCTTAATTCACTACATATGGGTGATTGGATTGGCTATGTAAGTTCATTTTCTAAACTTGAAATTCTCCTAAGCGGGGAAGCTCTACGAGTTATAAATAATTCTATGAGGCATAATTACCCCTCGTCAAAGGAGATTTAAAGTCCAGTTGGAAACTTCTAAGTACAGACCAGTACGAGCCTACTTGTGACTCATATACTATTATACGTCTCATTCATATAGCTCGTCAATAGAATAGGCCAACTCCTAGAGTGTGGGGGTTATTTTGTGAGGTTTTTGGTTTGTTAAACTGATAACTGGGAGCACTAGGTTTTGTTGAAATTGTGCGTATGATTCATTAACAAGAACCAAGAATGAAATCATTCCTTTCAAATATATTTATCATCGCTAAATCTTGCATGGTTCAAACAAGGGTTTTTTACGATTCATATATACTTCTACAGGTCATAGTTACCCCTCATAAATGACACCTTCGGATAAGTGGTTAAGTTTTCACATTCACCAAGGGACACGAGTCTAAGTATGGGTCATAGAGAAATCTATGTCTCATACATTAAACTCATCTAAAATAAACTAATAAATTCTCGTAGTATAGAACTAAGACTACGACTGAACCTTACAGTCCGTATAAACCCCTATGGGTCATAAGGACCTTTCGTAATCAAACTTCGGAGACTATAACCTGCAGTTCTAAGTCTACGACTGAACCTTACAATCCATAAAAACTTCTATAGGTCGTAAGGCTCTCTCGTAGACAAACTTCAGAGACTCAACACTTGCATGTCTGTGTTTATGGGTTGAGTATATGGGCTATTTACTCTTCTATGACCTGCATATTCACCCTCATAGGAACACAACACTGTGGCTATCTAGTATTTTCTTTTACTTTTTTACTTATTTTCTTGTTATGTTTGTGTCCTCACTCTTACTCCACAGATATAATGTCTCCAAAACAACCACCGAACTAGGGTAGTGGGAAGAAAATTCTATCAAAGAAGGAATCCATGGAAAACTTTAGACGACGCCTCAAAGATGTGCCTAAATATGCTGAACTTAGTACTTCCTAGGAGGCCACTCGGGCATCTATAGTGACCGAGGAGATACGACAAGAAAAGGGGAGGTAGTGTACCCTGAGATCTTCAATCTCCTGTGTTAACACTCATGATGACGCACAGACTACCGCGGCACCATATGTCACTATAGCGGAATCCACACAAACAGACCCAGATGCCACTATATAGACTTCGGCGCTTAGGCGCCACAGGTTCTTTTCTCTTTTCTCATTAAATTTTTTACTATTTGTTGTATTGTATTGAGGATAATTCAAGGCTTTTTAAGTAGGGGTGTCTTGGTTATAAATAAATGCACGAGTATCTAGGCAAAGTCTAAGTACCCTAGACACTCGACTAAATTCTTGGGGTTTTCTTGCATGTGTTTTTTCCCCATAAGACCTTTTTAATTTATGTTGAACCAGCATGTTTAGGATGTGGATGGAAAATAATAGTAGGGATCTATCGCATGAAGGCTAGATTTTAAATGAAAACAAATAGACTCCCTCTGAAATTTTCTTGAATTGCTGTGACTATTTATTTGATAGATTGACTAAGTAAAATCTTTGTGTGACATGATGTAAACCAATATGATAACACATGAATTACACTAAAACATGAACCAAATATTGATAATTGGAAGTGAAACTTGTTGCCGAGTGTGTGTGAGGCATTTATTTGTTTGGACTGTTTGTGCCAATCTAGAACTTGCCCCATTGGTCGTACTATAATGATTAAACTGTTGGCTAAGAAAAGATCATAGGCCATTTTGACTTAGTCCACTTAACCTTAAAAGAACCAACCAAATATTATTTTTACCCTTTGAACTAAAGATATAGGCTTCTAAAAGACCTGTTTAATTAAATAAACATGTGTATCAAATACCCCTAATCCAAATGGCAATCCTTTATTTAAGGCTAGCTTATGGAATTATTGATACAGAAAGAGAGAAAAGGGTTAAAAAAATGATGTATGAAAAGGAAGAAAAAGGTGGTTGGCTAAAACGAATAAATGATTTAGAAAGAGTTAGCAAGGAGAAGCACAAAACATAAGAAAAACATACAAACAAAACCCACACCTAAGGAGAAAGCAATAAGTAAAGACAAAGAGTGAAATGAAGTGTGGGTTTGAAACGGTGGACTCAAAGTTGATGTAGTGCTTAAGGAGGGCTGAAAGTCACTAAAATCTAAATGTAGCACACCTTCCCCCGAGCCTACGTTATAAGCCGCTAATGTCCTAGTGATCCTAGCTCAACGGTTGAAGAGTCTAAGTATTGACAATAAGGGAAAGCCTATGGTATTGTGTATGAAAGTCTGAATTTCATTTATGAGCGTGAGTGTTTTCCCACATCCCTGAATGTTAAAGAATAAATGCAATTATTGAGTGAAAAAGGGACTTCTTTTCAGTGAGGGCACAAGTGGCATAGTCTAAATAGTCATGAAAATGGTGAATGTTATTTTTGACATGTTAATTATTTATTGTTGTTGAAGTGTCTAGCATTGATCCACATAAGTTAGTCTTATTTGAAATAATGGTTAGAATAGTATCATGAATGGAAATTGGAAAGGGTCGGGAGTTAATAGCTGATGATTGCTGTACATTCCTAAATCTTGTGTTGCATAGAGTTGTTGTAGTATAGTAGTGTCACTTAAGGACAAACAACTATTCTAAGTTGAGGGTGTTGATGTACCATGTATTTATGGTACCTTTAATGCTTTAAAATGTAAGAATGTGCATGTATTTTAAGGATATGTTAGCATGTTTGATGTTGGTTGTGCATATTTTGCAGGAAACTAAGTTGGAGAAATGATTGAGGGATCATAGCACTGAAGGAAGAAAGTTTTTGAGGTCTACGATCTAAGACTAAGACTCATCATTTGACATACGGGTCATAGGATTTAGTCATCAAAGAAGCAGTGAAGGAATGAAGGAAGAATGAAGGAAACGAGCAGGTTATACGGTTCGTCAACATTTAAATGAGGCGTAGCAGACAGTCGTGGCTAGAAGTTGCAAGTGGTGAAACAATAGTGTCTACGACCCCTATTGATGAGTCATGCTCAAGGGAACAAGTCGTAGAGAGTGGACATATAGAAGAAGAATCCATTAGTGCAAGGTGAAAGAGTATGAGAAAGGTCTACGGCTTGTCTAAAAGCTTATGACCCATAGAAATGAGTCGTAGACCCGATCCAAATTTTAGTCTCCAATGGTTTCCAAATTTATATTTATTTAGGAAAGTTAGTCTATAAATACACTTCTTAGGTTCAGATTTTTATATGTATGTTTTTGGGTTTGAGAATATAGCTTAAACTACTTTTAAGCTTTTATTCTTGAATTTGGGTTTTTGTTATCGATATTTTACAGTTGGATTTTATTGAAGATTTGTGAGCTTTCGCACTTCTTATTGTATGTTTATAATTTCTTTTAACTTGAATGTTGTTAAGTGAGAACACGTAGTTATGAGTTGTTGATTCCATAACTAGAGTTGGGGGAACCATGAAGAATTAACGACGTAGAACTTAATAAAAAGCAATTCTTGAATAGTGTGCATGCATGAATTGTTTTTCACTTCGGTTTGATTGCTTTTTAACGGTGGCCAACGTTAGAGCTTGCCTTATCCTTACTTACTGGATCAAGGAGGTAACAAATGGTAAAAGGGATTAAACAACGAGAATTGGAGCTAATCATCATCATCTAATTAGCTTGAATGGAATAAGGAATAGCTAAATCTGGGATTATTTGTAAGGGTTAGTAAATTATACACTCGTAGACGGATCAAGTTGCGTAGTGAAATTTACCTATTTGCCGGATCAAGAACTTAGGTGAAATTAACTTACCGATTCTACATTAACACACTACGAAAGAATTGCTAATAAAAAGTCTACTTAGTTAAGGATTCATCGGGAACAAATAAAATCCTAGTTTTACTTCTTATTGATTTAAACCACATTAAACCGTACTTTCATTCATTGATATTTGCTATTTGATTTATTGATTAGTTTATAAAAAATCTCCCCTGTTTATTTTCTCTTTTTACAGAAATAACTTGATTGCTAAAGCAAATAATAAACAATTAATCAAACGGCTAAACCATTTTCCTTGTGGGATCGACCTTAACCTTCGTTAGGTCTATTTTTGATTAACGATCACTTTATGCTTCTTTAAGGAGGTGAAATTTGAGTGTATGAACCCTAGTGACATGATAATTGATATTGAATTATATACATCTTAATATTGAGTTTAGAGCCTTAAATTATAAATGTACGATTGTGATTAGAATATGAGCATGATGATAGTGTTGACGAATTGATAGTACTGAATGTTGTCATCAATAATTGTCTAAAACCCTCTCCTAACTAAATGATTGAGAATGATTGGGAAATTTATTGGTTTAAAGGATTGATTTAATAGAACAAACGAGTTGAAAAGAGTCCAACAGAGACTTACTAATTTGGTTTGATTTGGATTGATTATCTTATAAGCTTGAGTCTTGGGAGGAGTATCGGGCACCGAATTAGGTAAGAGTAAGTAATAACTCAAACCCAATAACTACGTCGCCAAACATAAGAGAGGATTGAACTATTAAAGTCGGATGTTTCCTAAATTATTTTACTGATATGATAGGACTTGATTAGTTATGGATCCATGATTGTTGAATCGTTCTTATCCTGGAAACATAAGGATGGATATGTCAACAATGTCGTCTTGTTGTACTATCACTTACTCATAAGTGATGGTTGTCGGATAAGAGAAACTTCTATATTTTCTTTATAGTACTCTGAGTCAGATTGGAATGGATTGTTTTGGATTGTATATGATTGGTTTTGTATAAATTATGTTCTTGTTTAGACTTAGGACATCTTTATTAAGTTGTTCAGTTTTCTGATTTGAGATTCTGAGTTAATTTGATTCAACCCTGATGCATGTTTTATTCTGCCATTTTACTTAATCGTACATTCCATGTATTGACGTCCATTTGGGTCTATGTCATTTCATGATGTAGAGATAGATACTAGATATTATCAATAGGCACATCATTGAGGATTTATTCGTATTCAGCTATTTGGTGAGTTCTTTCTGCTTTCAGAGGATACCACATCTATTTTTCTAACTTTTGAGTTAGCTTTTATTCATTTGATTGATGTAGCCTTGAACTTGTCATTGGCACCATTTAGACAGTTGATAGAGGCTTCATAGACTAGATTGTTGATGTTGTTGATTGGTTTTGTTATTGGCTAGTTTCATTCTTACTTGTGATGTTGATTTGTTGATAGGAAAGATTGTTGGCCTTTTGCCTTACTTTTGAGTAATGTCTGGATGAGTTATGTCTTCCACTGATAGATTATGATTGAGTGAATATGTGATTGGACTAGGTGGTTCTTTTGATGACCAGTAATGCCCTTCGAGTGGCAACCAAATCTAGGGTACCCTCTTGGGGTGTGATAAACTTGATATCAGAGAACAAAGTTCAAAAGTCCTAGAGAGTCTATGAAGCAGTATCTATTGGAGTCTTGCTTATGGGTGTGTTGTGCACTATATTTATAATCAGGAGGCTATAGTACATTAGGAATTTTTTTCCTTCTTCATATTTTAAGTTCGTGCGAAAGAGTTTAACTCAAAAAGTTTCTTCCTAATTTGTGTGTTACACATTGGCCGATAATGCCTCTAAAATGAATTTCCAGTCAGAGAAATGCCGCCAATACTAAGGTTCCACACTCTAAGATGCCCCCACCTCATAGAGTGAGAACTAGGGGCTAACCTAAAAGGCCTATTGAGGCACTTGAAGATCCTACCACTCAGCTAGCTCCAAATTTAGAAGCTAAGTTCAGAGGTGCCATCACTATGCTCACCCAACTGATAGCTAGCTAGAGGGGTAGACAGAGTTCACTGGCTCCCAACTCTATCTCCCAAGAGCTATCAAATTTATTGAGGATCCGATACTTCTTGAGGATGAATCTATAGTCTTCATGGGTTCTAATGTTTAGGAGGATCCCAGAATTTCATTGACAATATATGGAAGATCTTGAAAATAATGCATGCAATAGATATCAAGGGGGTTGAGTTGGTGTCTTATCATCTCAAATATGTGGCAAATATCTGGTACAACTAATGAGAAGAAAGTAGAGGTGAAGATATAAAGCCTTCTATCTAGGATGAATTTGAGTGAGCCTTCCTTGATCACTTCTTCCTAGGAATATATGGAACCAAATAGACAAGTTCATGAATCTAAAAAAACAGGGGCTGATAGTGAATAAGTATAGTTTGAAGTTCATCCAGCTGTCCCGATATGCTCCTTCGATGATCCTAGATATGAGATCAAAGATGAGGAAGTTTGTCTCCGGCTTGGGTAAACATGTGCAGAAAGAGTGCAAAAAATCACTGTTGATTTCTGATATGGACATTTCCAGGTTAATGGTGTATGCTCAGCAGGTAGAAGATGATAAGAGGAAAGAAAAGGAGGATCACTTGATTAAAAAGGCAAAGTCACATGGGCATGAGAATGAACAAACATAGAGCAAGGGAAACATGTCTTTCTTTCAAAAGAGGTCTTTTAACTATGCCCCATTAGAGGCAAGTGCACCTGTACCGTATAACAGGTATGATCAGTAGGGATAGAGTCTCCATGATTCCAGAGCCCAAGGTTCTTAATCCTAGGCCAGTGTGATTTAAGGATCAAAGGGAAAGCCATCTTGTAATAAGTGCGGTAAGCTACACTTGGGAGAATGTAGAGATGGGAAGAATGGTTGTTATAAATATGGCCAAGTGGGTCATTTTTAGAGGGAGTGTCCAATATGGGGCAACCGAGCCCACTTTTTTACTACAACACCATAGGCTAGAGGTAATCAGAGGGGCACTACTTTAGGTAAGAGCAGAGGTACAAGCCATCTATTTGCCATGGGGAGGAAAATGAAGAGAACTCTCAGAAGTTGTGACAGGTATGATTCAAGTCTTTACTCTTGATTGTTATGTCTTGATAGATGTGGGTTCCACATTATCTTTTGTATCCCCATTTGTGGCTAGTAGATTTGATAGAGTTCCTGAGTGTCTTTTTGAAACTTTTAGTGTATCTACTCCTATTGGTGAGTCTATCTTAGCTGAGAGGGTCTATAGGGATCGCGAAGTGTCTATCTTTCACAAGGATACCATGGCTGACTTAGTTGAGTTGGACATGGTCGATTTTGATGTATTTCTTAGCATGGACTGGCTATATGCTTTTTATGCCTCTGTTGATTGTAGAACTCGGATTGTTAAGTTCAGTTTCCCAAATGAGCCTGTCATAGAATAGAAGGGTAGTCTTGTTGCACCTAAGGGTAAGTTTATCTCATAACTTAATGTCAGAAAGTTAATCTCTAAAGGGTGTATCTATTATATCATTCAAGTCAAAGATGATAGTGAAATCCCCTACTCTCGAGTCAGTCTCGATTGTAAATGAGTTTCTTGAAGTGTTTTCTAAAGATCTTTTTGGAGTCCCACTTGATAGAGAGATTGACTTTGGGATTGATGTTCTTCCCAATACATAACCTATTTCTATTCTGGCATATTGGATGGCTCCCACCAAGTTGAAAGAACTGAAAGAACAACTAAAAGATCTCCTAGATAAGGGATTTAATAGGCCGAGTGTCTCACCTTTGGGTGCTCCCATCCTCTTTGTGGGAAAGAAATATGTATCATTAAGAATGTGCATTACCTATCGTCAACTGAAAAAGGTCACCATAAATAAAAAGTATCCCCTTCATAAGATAGATGATTTGTTTGACTAGCTTCAAGGTGCCACTTGCTTCTCAAAGATAGACCTCAGATCAGGCTACCACCAGTTGAAAGTGAGAGAATGTGACATACCAAAGATTACTTTCCGAACCAGGTACGATCACTTTGAGTTTCTAGTTATGTCTTTTGGTTTGATCAATGCTTCTGCAACATTTATGGATTGATGAAAAAAGTGTTTAAATAGTATTTGGGTATGTTTTTGATTGTATTTGTAGATGATATATTGATCTACTCGAAGAGTGAGGAGGAGCATGCTAATAATCTAAGAATTGTCCTTCAAATTCTCAAGAATGGGGAGCTATACATCAAGTTTTCAAATTGTGAATTTTGTCTTTCTTTTGTGGCATTCCTAGGACATATTTTTTCTAGAGATGGTATACAAATTGATTCACAAAAGATTGAAGCAATTAAGATCTGGCTAAGGTCCACATCCCCGATTGACATAAAAAGTTTATTGGGTTTGGCCTTCTAATACTATAGATTTTTTGAAGTTTTCTCATCCATATATTTACAACTGACTAAGCTAACTCAAAAGAAGGCTAAGTTTCAATGGCCAAAGACTTATGAGAAAAGTTTTCAAAAGTTGAAAATAAGATTGACCACTACTCCAGTGTTATTCCTACCCGAGGGAATAAATGGTTTTATGATTTATTGTGATGTGTCTAGCATTTTATTAGGATGTGTGTTGATGCAGAAGGGAAAATTAATTGCTTACACTTCTATAAAACTCAACATTTATGAGAGGAACTACCTGACTCATGACCTTGAGTTGGCAGCCATTGTATTCGTTCTCAAGATCTAGTGCCACTATCTTTATGGCATGCATGATAGAAGAGATGGCTTGAGTTTCTCAAGGATTATGATATGAGAATTCTCTACTACCCAGGTAAAACTAACATTGTTGATGATTATCTTTGCAGGTTATCTATGGGGAGCACTACCCATATAGAAGAGGGAAAGAAAGAGTTGGCCAAAGAGGTGCATAGACTTGCACGTTTGGTGGGAGTTCAACTTATTGACTCCAGTGAAGGTGGTACTATTGTTCGGAATGGGGCTGAATCTTCTCTAGTTGCAACTGAAAGAAAAGAAAGATCAAAATCCCATTCTCTTCCAACTGAAAGATGATGTTCATAAGCAAAAGGTTATGGCTTTTGCAAAATGAGGAGATAGAGTGTTGAGGTATCAAGGAAGATTGTGTGTTCTAAGTGTTGATGGCATTTGAGAGAGGATCATGGAAGAGGCTCATAATTCCAGGTATTCCATCCATCCAGGTTCTACAAAGATGTACCATAACTTGTGAGAGGTATATTGGTGGAGTGGAATAAAGAGAAATATTACAGAGTTTGTGTCTAAGTTCCCGAACTGCCAATAAGTTAAAGTTGAGCACCAGAGACCTTGCGGAGTATCTTAGAATATTGAGACTCTAGAATAGAAGTGGGAGATGATAAAAATAGATTTCATTATAGGTCTATTGCAGTCCTGCAGACAACATGACTCTATTTGGGTGATTGTGGATAGAATGACCAAATTAGCCCATTTCTTGCCAGTTAAGACTACAAACACTACAAACGAATATGCCAGGCTATATCTTTGAGAGATTTTTAGACTGCATGGAGTTCCTTTGTCTATCATCTCAGATAGGAGAGCTCAGTTCACTACTCAGTTTTGTAACTAATTCCAAAAAGGTTTTGGTCCAAGAGTGAACCTTAACACTACTTTTCATCCGTAGACAAATGACCAAGCTGAGTATATGATACAAATGTTGGAAGATATGTTTATATCTGGTTTCATTAACTTTAAAGGTAATTGGGATGATTATTTAACTCTTATTGAGTTTGTATGCAATAATAGTTTCCATTTGAGCATTCAGATGGCTCCCTATGAAACTCTGTATGGGAGGAGTTGTAGATCGTCAATTGGTTGGTTTGAGGTTGCTAACGCTAATTTCATTGGACCATACTTGGTTCATCAAGCAATGGAGAAAGTGAATATCATCTAGGAGAGGTTGAAAACTATGTAGAGTCACCATAAATTCTACACTGATGTTAGGAGGAGAGATTTGGAGTTTAAAGTGCATGATTGGGTATACTTGAAAGTTTCACCCATGAAGGTTGTGATTAAATTCAAAAAAAGGAAAGCTCAGTCCCCGCTACATTGGTCTTAATCATATTGTGAAGAGGGTTGGAAATGTAGCCTATGAATTGGAGTTACCCCAGAGTTAGCATTTATTCATCCCATGTTTCATATCTATATGCTTAAGAAGTGTTTGGGAGATCCTTTGTTTGTTTTCCTAACTGAGAGCATTGGGGTGAAACAGAGTTTAAGTTATGAAGAGATCCTAGTTCAGATTTTAGATCAACAAGTTCGCAAATTGAGAATCAAGGAGGTAGCATCCGTCAAAGTTCTATGGTGGAATCAATTTGTTGAAGAGGGTACATAGGAAACTGAAGAGGCTATGAAAGTTAGATTACCCCATCTATTTGTGCCTTCTAATGATGATATTGATGGCAATGTTCCCTTTTCCTAACTTTGATTTAAGGTTCATTCTGAATTCTAGTATTTGATATGTATTCCTGAGTTTGAGTAGTTGATTATACAAATGTATGATTGTCGAGTTTTTGATTGTATTTGTTCCTTGAGTAAGCCTTTAGCTTGGTCTTTATTTGAGTATGAATGATCCTAAGGGTGATATATTGTAACACTCCGTGTTAATTTAACCTAAATTAGGCTCGATGCAAATGAGAAAAAATGGAGGAAAGAGACTGACCCTGAGGACTACGGGTGTCCTCTATGATTTATAGAAGTTTCTATAAGTCGTAAGGATGACTCATCGACCCTGAAAATACTTAGTAAAATTTTGATTTGGAGAAGCCTTCCTACGAGCTACCTTTACAAGTCTTAATCATTTCTACGAGTCATAGAAACAACTCGTAGAAGCACCTAAAACCTAGTTAAAAAACAAAAGTAGAGGGGAAAGACTATGAATGGAGTTGACGAGCTGTCAAAGTTTCTAGGAGTCGTAGAAGCGACTCATAGAGAAAATTTAGAGACTCATTATTGCATGTTTCTGAGAAACCTATGGGAAAAGTGAATCTTATGACTTGTCGGGTCGTTGATGACTCATAGACAAGCATCCCAATTCCACAACTAAAGATGATGACCCATAGAAATTTCTACCAGTCGTAATGACGACTCATAGGCGACAAAATTTAGGTTTTTAATGAGGATAAATTGGTCTTTTCCTACCCCTCATAGAAAAAAACATTGACATTTAAGACTACTTTAAGTCTCTTATCAGTACCTTATACGCATAATACTCTCATTAACATGTAGATTATTTGGGAGCTAGGATTAGAGAAGATAAGAAAGGCAAGGGTTCAATTTCTTCAAGAAAGGTCTTTGAGTTCTTGATTGCTCTTCGTGTCTAGGTATGTAAGGCTGAACTAAAACATGTATTTTTTTCCTCCATGTGCACATGATTGTGATAGATTGATTGTGTATGGATTTGAGTTTCTATGATTATTTTTCTTGAGAAATGTTTATCCTAAAAATATACATGTTTTACTTATTATCGATGAAATATTGATTTTTCTAAGAATTGATTTTGTGAACTCATGATGTGAACCACTTGTTTACTTAGACCCTACTAATATGATAATTGATATTGAATTGTAGACATCTTAAGATTGAGTCTAGAGCCTTGAATTGTGAATGTACAATTGTGATTGGAACTTGAGCATGATGATAGTGTTGATAGTATTGACGAATTGATAGTCTTGAATGTTGTCATAAATGATTGTCTAAAACCCTCTCTTAACTAAATAATTCAGAATAATTGGGAAATTGATTGGTTGAAAGGATTTATTTGGTAGAACGAATGCGTTGAAAAGAATTGATTGTCTTATGAGCTTGAGTCTTAGGAGGAGTATCGAGCACCAAATTAGGTAAGAGTAAGTAATAACTCAAACTCAATACCTACGTTGCCTAATGTAGGAGAGGATTGAACCTTAAAGTGAGATATTTCCTAAATTATTGTCTTGACATGATAGGACTTGATTGGTTATAGATCCATGATTATTGATTTCTTCTTACCTTGGCAAGGTAATGAAGGACGTGGCAACAATATCGTCTTATTATACTATCACAGGCTCATAAGTGATAGTTGTCGGATAAGAAAACTCCTATATAGGTCTTGATAGTATTCTGAGTCAGATTGGAATGGATTGGATTAGGTTCTATATGTTTGGTTTTCTCTAAATTATATTCTTGTTTAAACTTAGGACATCTTAATTAAGTTTTTTTTTTGTTTTTTTAATTTGGGATTCTGAGTTGATTTGATTCTACCTTGATGCATGTTTTATTCTACCATTTTACATACTCATACATTCCATGTACTGATTTCCATTTGGGGTTGCATCATTTTATCATGCAGAGATAAATACTAGAGATCATCAACAGGCGCTTTATTGCGGATCTATTTGTATTCAGCTATTTGGTGAATCCTCCCTGCTTCCGGAGGATACCACATTTATCTTTCTAGCTTTTGACTTAGATTTTATTCATTTGATTTGAGGTAGACATGAACCTGTCATTGGCACCATTTAGACAGTTGATACAAACTTTATAGACTAGATTATTGATATTGTCGATTGGTTTTGTTATTGGCTAGTTTTATTCTTACTAGTCTTGTTGATTGGAAAGATTGTTGGGCTTTGGACTTACTTTTGAGTAATGTCTGGATGAGTTGAGTCTTTTCCTGATAGATTATGATTAAATAAATGTATGATTGGACTAGCTGGTTCTTTTGAGGACCAGCAATGGTCTACAAGTGCTGGCCACATCTAGGGTACCTTTCCAGGGCATGACAAGAGCATTCCTCTAGCGACCCTATATCATTTATGACTTGCTGATACTAACTGTTTAGTTTCCTGGTCGTTTATTTGGATTTTAAGCCCACTTACCTATTTGAAAGGTTTAATAACTTAAAAAGTTGATTTTGGTAATAACACCAAGTAAATGACCTCAAAATGGTACTGAGACAGACTCATCAACTCTAGAATGGAAATATTAGGCGAGTAGCATGGTCGATACAAGTACCGATGTAATTGTTATGAGTTTGGAGTCATTTGGTGCTTTTGCCTTTGAAATTTAGCTTAAGGTTGACTATGATCAACATTATTAGAAAACATGCTCGGATAAAAATTCCGTCATTGCGTTTAGTTCCAAAATATTGAGTTTAGTGTAGAATGATCCTTCATTTGTTTCTCGAGGCTTTTGGTATGATCCCAAGGGCCTTTGTGAATTTGACTTAGAATGATACCTGGGTGTGGGACTAACTTTTCATTAAAATGGCCTAGTATGGAAATTGTAAATGCGCTAATGAGTTCAGAATGTCAAATTTGGTGGGGTAACATATTTTGTTTGCACGCATAAGGTTTTGAATGAATCCTTAGCACCCTGTCGGAGACTTGGACAATGCCAAATCTCATTTGCACCAGTTGTATCTGGTTCCATCACTAAAGAAATGCCTGGTTTCTATGTGACTGTCGCTAAAGTGATAAGGGAGTTGCTAAAGTGACTAGGCCACTATGGTCGGGGCTCGCTAAAGCGACCTGTTGTCGAAAAAGCGATGTCTGCCTCTTGGTGGGGGTTGCTTAAGAAAACTTAAAGGACTCTTTTGCGATTCTTGGGAGTTATTTTAAACTCTGAAATTTGGTTCATGTTCCAAAGTTTAGACTCATAAATCTGACTTATTTCTTGGGCGAATTGGTGATTCAAAGGTCAATCTGTGGGGAATTATTATGGGAAAATGTTGGGGACTTCATAAATTGGTTGGGGACCTCTATTTGAGTAATTTTGGACTAGAATCTGCTACCATTGTTATGTTTTAGCTTATAAATGGTGAATTCTTGCCTGTCTTCAATTTCGCTGTTTTGAGTCTGAATTGTATTTCATTTGGAACACAAGTTTGGGGTATTGTTTATGAACTTTTTAAAGAGTTAATTCCAAAATTTCTAAAGTAGGTTCCACATTTCCATTTTTGACTTTGAAGTTTATATTTCTCTAAATTTAGTAATTTTAGTGTTAAACCGATCGTATTGATGTTGTGATTCTATTTTTGATAGAGTAGAAATGTTCTAAGGTCATACGGAAGGATAATTGTCCTGTTACTTGAGTTAGATGCGCGGTCGGATTAAATCCTTGATCGTCTTATATCCATTTGGTTCAAATTCTTAATTCTTTCACGCTTTGGATTTGAGCTTCAAGCTCTCGAAATGGTTATGTTCAAGTCCGTGGGAAATTGTGACACTATTAATACTAAAATGGATTTTTCATTTCATTTCATCTATCTTTGCTCCTATTGGGCTTATGGGAGTCTGCTCGGATTATTTCTTTTGGAGTTATGCACAAGTGTACTCGTTGAGATTATGGGATCCCAACAGGCTTAGTTATCTTCTCTCTTCCTCTTTGTGTGTGAGTACGCTCGTGTACATACATAGTTGATTTCTTTGTTCCTTTCTCCAGTTGTTGTTTTATTTCTCACATTTTAGTTTACTTTTACATTCCTTGCTCAGTTGGGCCATGATGCCTACTGGGTACCTATTATTTTGGTAATAATTCTACACTCTGCATCTATTTTTGTGATGCAGGTCCAAGAAACAGCTATCTACGTTGATCTCGAGCCAACCGCAGTTTTGATTAGAGGCAGGAAGAGCACACAACGTTCTAGATTTATACTCCCTCATATTATGGCCCGTCACTTGATCTTGAAGAAGGTAGAAGAATCTAGAGATTTGGAGAGGTTAGTGAAAGACTCTAGATCCTTATAGAAACTTGTGGAGAAGTCTTGAAAGACTTAGAATTCTCTAGAGTGTGTAGAGAATTCTAGAGAAGGACTTCTTTGTAAATATGGAAGGACTTGTATAGTAAATTTTATTTACACTTAGGCCCCTTAGGAGTAGTATAAATAGAGGGGGCATTCATTTGTAGAAGATCATCAAGCAAACAAGCATTCTTCCAAAGCAATACAAAAGCCTTCTTCATAAAAGCTCTCTTGTCTTCTTATAATCTAGCGTTCCCTTAGCGATCTAGTCATAAAGGCTTACTTGAGCTTGCAAGATCGTGAAAGATTCGTGAGTAAGTTGTCAAGTGCCGCACGGAAGTCTTAGTTGATGTCTAAGTCCGTGACAACGTGGTATCAGAGCGAGGTTCTACTAAGGGATATGGCAAGTGAGGGAGACATCAACGCCACTACCGCCACCAACGTCAAGCAAGATATTGGAAGGAAGAAGCGCAAGGGAAAGAAAAACTCTAAGAAAAATGAGGAGGTGACGCTGGAGCCTACACCAAGCGAGGCCCTAACATCTTACTCACCATCGTCCACTGAGGTGAGTGACGACGAGTGAGGTGAGGAGCCCATGGACGTCACACCCGGCATGGAGTGGATTGCAAGGGTAGATGCTGCCCGGTAAGCAGTGGAGATATTAGGCAAGCTCTTGAACAAGGTAGATGGCAAGTTCAAGTCTCTAGAGGAGTTCACCCTTGAGGAAAACGACAACATCCAGAAAGAGTTGGAGGTGCGCAAGGCTGCTGAGTACGAGGTAAAGGAGGTGATCACTTCCTTGGAGTGTCGGCTCATGGACGTGCTAAGCACGATGGAGACCATGAAGGCCGAGATAGCAGCACTCAAAGGAGACATAGATGCTGGGAGATGCATGACGTCCAGCGCGGACCGGGAGGCCAAGATTGAGGCTCCCAAGCCACCAATGTTCAAAGGTGCCCGTGATGCACAAGAGGTGGAGAACTTCCTTTGGCACTTAAAGAATTACTTCAAGTGTAACAAAGTGAAGAGCGATGAGACAAGGATCAACACGGTCGTGCTATACCTCTCGGAGATGGCCATGTTATGGTGGAAGCACAAAGAGTCCGAGATCGGTAAGGGTCTATGCACCATCAACACCTGGGAGCAGTTCCGGGATGAGTTCAAGAAGGCCTTCTTCCCCAACAATGTCATCTATGAAGGCAAACGCAAGTTTTGGGAGCTGAAGCATACGTGTAGCATACGTGCCTATGTGAAGGAGTTCACTACCCTTACGCTTCAAATCCCCAACCTTACAGATGAAGATATGCTCTTCCACTTCATGGATGGGCTGCAGAGTTGGGCCAAGACGGAGTTGGAGCGCCGTTAAGTCAGCACCATCGATGAGGCTATCACCCAAGCCGAAGCCATGACGGACTTTAAACATGATAGGAATGACAGGGGCAAGGGCAAATAAACAAAGAGTAGTCATGCCAAAGGTGGGGGAGATCATGGAAAAGGCAAAGAGAAACATCCTCCACCCAAGAGCCATGATTCTAACAAGTCCGACGGTAGGAGGTTCGGGAGACAGGGCTACACTGAGAGAAAGGAGTAGACCACGAAGGGCAGCGGCTGCTACATATGTGGAGGTCCTCACGGCTATGCTAGGTGTCCGGAGATGAAGAACCTTTGTGCCATTCCGCGGGAGCGAAAAGACAAGGAAGTGGACCAAGGGTAGGGTTCGGACACTACTCAGCTAGGCATGATCGGGCTATGTGGAGCCATCGCAAAGCAAGCTGAGAAGGCATGGGATTACTCTGCCCAGTATGTTGACATATCCATCAATGGACGACCAGCTCGTGCCATGGTGGATTCTGGAGTAGAAGCCAACATCATGACTAAGACGGTGGTAGCAAGGTTGGGGCTAAGTTATGGGCCAAGAAACACCCGCCTGAAGACGGTCAATGCACCATTGACTCCCGTATATGGAGTCGCTCATGGAGTAGACATCACATTGGGCAAGTGGCAAGGTAAGACAAGCTTCACTGTCGCCCCCTTAGATATCTTTGATATCATCCTTGGACAGGAGTTCTTCCAACGGTACCACACGATGATCGATCCCTACCTCCAACAACTCTTGGTGATGGAGCGAGAGGGACCCTGCATGGTACCTCTAGTCAAGATGCCAAAGAAGGAAGGACAAGCCCACATGTCGGCCATGCAGCTTGTAAAGGGCCTAAAGAAGGGGAAGCCAACGTTCATAGCCACCATTGCGAGCTTGGATAAAGGCAATGGTGATAAGGAGACATTGCCACCTTGCATAGAGAAGGTGCTTGAAGAAAACAAAGATGTGATGCCCGAAGAGTTGCCAAGACACCTACCTCCAAGGCGTGAGGTAGACCACAAGATCGAGCTGGATCCAGGAGCAAGGCCGCCTGCATACCCACCATACCACATGGCTCCACCCGAGTTAGAGGAGCTGAGGAAGCAGTTGAAGAAGCTCCTCGAGGCCGGTCATATCCGTCCATCCAAGGCACCTTATGGCATGCCGGTGTTATTTCAAAAGAAGAAGGATGGCTTATTGCGCCTATGCATAGACTATCGGGCGCTCAATAAGGTGACCGTGAAGAATAAGTATCCCATCCCGCTCATTGCCGACTTGTTTGATAGACTTGGACAGGCCAAGTACTTCAGCAAGGTGGATCAAAGAAAGGGCTACTACCAGGTATGCATAGCAGAGGGAGATGAACCGAAGACCACATGTGTAACGAGGTACGGAGCTTACGAGTGGTTGGTGATGCCCTTCGGCCTAACCAACGCACCCGCCACCTTTTGCACACTAATGAACAAGATCTTCCACCCCTACCTAGATCAGTTCATGGTAGTCTACTTGGATGACATAGTCATCTATAGCAATACCTTGGAGGAGCACGGGGAACATCTAAAGAAAGTGTTCCAAGTCTTGCGCGAGAATGAGCTTTTCATCAAGCGGGAGAAGTCCGAGTTCGCCCAATATAAAGTGCACTTCTTGGGACATGTTATCAGCCAGGAAGAGCTACGTATGGACGAAGTAAAAGTTTGGGCCATCAAAGAGTGGGAGTCGCCCATAAAGGTAACCGAACTTAGATCTTTTCTTAGACTTGCTAACTATTACCGCAGGTTCATAAGCGCCTACTCCGCCAAAGCCGCTCCACTTACTGAGCTATTGAAGAAGAATAATCTGTGGGTTTGGGGCGAGGAGTGCAAGGAGGCCTTTGAAGACCTCAAGGATGCCGTAACAAAGGAGCCGGTCCTAGCATTGCCTGACTTCTCCAAGACATTCGAAGTACATACGGATGCCTCCGACTATGCCATTGGGGGAGTATTGATGTAAGAGAGGCACCCTATCGCCTTCGAAAGCCGCAAACTGAACGAGACAGAATGGCGGTACACCATGCAGGAAAAGGAGATGACAGCCATCGTCCATTGACTACGCACGTAGAGACACTACTTACTTGGCTCCAAGTTCTTAGTCAAGACCGATAATGTGGCCACTAGCTACTTCCAGTCATAAAAGAAACTCACCCCGAAGCAAGCTAGGTGGCAAGACTTCTTAGCTGAGTTCGACTACGAGCTGGAGTACAAGCCGGGCAAAGGCAATGTTGTGGACGATGCCCTTAGCAGGAAGTTCGAGCTAGCGGCCATTACCACAGCATATTGTGACATCCAGGATGCAATCAAGGATGGTCTGCAGCATGATCCAGAGGCAAAGAGGCTTATGGAGTTAGTTGTTCAAGGCAGGACAAGACGCTTTTGGGTAGAAGATGGACTCTTACTTACCACGGGGCAAAGGATCTATGTGCCAAAATTCGGGACTATCAGGCAACAAATCATGAAAGAAAGTCATGACACCTTATGGGCCGGACATCCAGGGCAGCGTCGCACGAGGGCATTGATTGAGGCAATTTACTACTGGCCATGCATGCGAGACGATATTGAATGCTATGTGCAGACTTGTCTTGTGTGCCAACAAGATAAAGTAGAGCAGCGTCCACCAGGAGGACTCTTGGAGCCCCTGCCCATAGCGGAGCGTCCATGGGAGAGCGTGACCATGGACTTCATCATATGCCTGCCGAAGTCCGATGGGTACTGGACAATTATGGTTGTGGTGGACAGGTTCTCCAAGTATGCCAGCTTCATGCCCACCATGGCAGGTTGTACTAGTAAGGAGGCTGTCAGGCTATTCTTCAAGAACGTGGTGAAGTATTGGGGATTGCCAAGGCACATCATTAGTGACAGAGACCCACGCTTCACCGGGAACTTTTGGAGAGAATTGTTCGAGATTCTTGGCATGAAATTGCATTTCTCTACTAGTTTCCACCCACAAATAGATGGCCAGACGGAGCGAGTCAATGCCTTACTGGAGTGCTATTTGAGGCACTTTGTGAGCTCCCATCAGAAGGATTGGGCAAGACTACTGGACATATCCCAATTCTCTTACAACCTACAGCGGAGTGAGGCCACAGGGCGGACACCATTCGAGCTAGCCACAGGCCAACAGCCACAAACTCCACACTCACTACCGGCCGCATTCGAGGGCAAGAGTTTGGGGGCCTATCACATGGCCAAGGGCTTTGAGGAGAAGCTCGACACTGCCAAGTTTTATTTGGACAAGGCAGCGAAGAAGATGAAGAAGTTTGCCGACCGCAAACATCGTCCCACAGATTACCAAGTTGGAGACATGGTCTTGGTCAAGTTCAACCCTAGGCAATTCAAGGCGTTGCGAGGCATGCATCAAAACTTGGTGCGAAAGTACGAGGGTCCGTTCAGGGTTGTTGCCAAGGTTGGCAAGATCTCTTACAGGTTGGAGCTACCACCGCATCTTAAGGTTCATCCAGTCTTCCATGCCAGTGTCCTCAAGCTGTACCATGAGGACAAGGATGATCCTAGCCGAGGAGAATCAAGTCGGGCGCCACCCACAATCACCGCCTCCAATGATCAAGACATCGAGGCCATTGTGGACTACCAAGACAAGCGAAAACAGGGACAACAGGCCACTGCTATGTTCTTAGTTCATTGGAAGGGACAATCTTCGGAGGAGGCCACCTAGGAGAGATATGAAGACCTGTGGCAGTTCAAAGACAAAGTTCGGGAGTTCTTGCAGTAGCAGTGCATCGCGGTCGTCGCCACATCAGGTGGGGGAGAGTGTTATAGACCGCCACTTGATCTTGAAGAAGGTAGAAGAATCTAGAGTCTTGGAGAGGTTAGTGAAAGACTCTAGATCCTTATAGAAACTTGTGGAGAAGTCTTGAAAGACTTAGAATTCTCTAGAGTGTGTAGAGAATTCTAGAGAGAGACTTCTTTGTAAATATGGAAGGACTTGTATAGTAAATTTTATTTACACTTAGGCCCCTTAGGAGTAGTATAAATAGAGGAGCATTCATTTGTAGAAGATCATCAAGCAAACAAGCATTCTTCCAAAGCAATACAAAAGCCTTCTTCATAAAAGCTCTCTTGTCTTCTTATAATCTAGCGTTCCCTTAGCGATCTAGTCATAAAGGCTTGCTTGAGCTTGCAAGATCGTGAAAGATTCGTGAGTAAGTTGTCAAGTGCCGCACAGAAGTCTTAGTTGAAGTCTAAGTCTGTGACACTCAGTATATATATTTATGACTTGTCTTTTATTTTTTGAGACATTCTTGTTTTTGTGGTTCTTTTCAGGACTTGTACTTATTTTGTTAGTAGCTCTGTACATGTGACTTCCAGGTGCTGAGAGAGATCTTTTGTTTGTATATATTTTTGGTTTGCTACCACCTGTTCATTTGTGATCTTGTTATTGTATTATTGTTTTTAGTTTAAATATTGGTCTTCTACCCTTACATCCTATTACTCGCAGTTCTGGGATATGATTGACTTGCCTATTGATGGGTCATAGTAGGCTCCATCATGACTCAATGATTCGGATCGTGATAGTATCAGATTCATATATATTAAACTTAATTATATGTATCACTGAAAAAGGAAAATTTGGTACAGTGGTGAGCTGATACATACAATTTTTTTCAAAGAAATAATATGATACATGTATAGTGATGTATCATGATCGATCTATCTCGTCATGATACATAACATCAACATAACAACTGAATGTATCTTTTACATTAGCTGCACCACAAATTAAACTATCTAAGTCAAAATAAACATCATACCCACAACAATTAGGATGCTTAATTTATCTACAAGTATATATTACCAACACGTTTTCGGCAAGATACATAACAGCAATGTATCATGACAATTCAAGCCATCCAAAAAACCACAATTCCAAAAATTGATTACACTACAAAATATAGAAAATTCCATACCTTTTACTATCAGAGCTTTTTTACTCTGAAATTGAAGCTATTCTCGATTTTGTATTTTGCCATTACAGTGACTAGATAGGCTTTGTCCTTATACAACTGCTTTTTCTACACTTCGACATTGCTTGTATCAGTGATGAAATTTATTATTTACAAGTTAGGTAAGTAACATGAATCACCATTGTTTGAATCAACAAAACTAAGAGCATTATCATCCTTTTCACAATCTTTGACACAAATAATGGCACTAGATATTGCATCAAATGAATGTATCTCACCAGGCTCTTTATATGATACATTGATGCACAGTGGATACATTGCAAATTCAGGTTCATTTCCCCCATGTTATTTCAAATAGTCATTGAAGATGAATTACCTTCTACAAGATCTCAATTTTTTCCTTGATTCATTGATGCTCAATTCAATTGCAATGGTTGATTTTAAATTCACGGATGAAATAATTTTTCAACTACGATTCCATCACTTTTGTAACATTCATACCTTACTTTGAATTTTTGTATTCCCGAATGTCTCAGCAAAATCGATATATTCATGATATATCTTTCACAAATTTCGATACTCTACTTGAAAATTTTTGAAATATGAATTTGTTAAAGCTATTAAGAGATAGGAGGGGTTGATTAGCTGTTTGAATTACGTGATTGCGTGTATTATGGTATTTAATTAGTTTTTACGTTTTGTTTTTTTAAATAACACAACAGTCATCAAGGCAATGTATCAGGAACTTATATAGCCGGAAGGTGCTACGTATCCAAAATTCACCAAAAATAAAGGACTTTATAATTAAGGAAAGTGTAGCGATAGGCTATAGTTGGTTCTTAGCACTATGGGATTTATGTAAATTTTACTTAAATTAATTATATTGGCAGATAAAGTAGATTATTAAAGCTGTCATACAAATTTATGCTTATGAACTCACAGGTTTTTCTCAACAACAAAAAAAATTAAAATTAAAAATATTGATCTATTACAAAAATATTTGCAAAAATGCAAATCAAAGTATCAAACTGACTCTTTGATTTTGTAAGTAGTAATACCATACAAATTAAGATAAAGAAAGTAAACTTTTTCTATTTTTTTTTAATTTGTTAATTTTGTAAGTATCAAACGACTATTTAAAATTATAAGTAGTAAATGTAAATGACTTTTTGCCTGTTTGATATTGTAAGTAGTAAATGTAAATAATTTTCACCCAATATTAAATAACAATTCTTGAGCCAAATTATTTTTCCCCGCATCGCTCAAAAGAATATTGGTATTATAAATTGCGTATCCGTTGGATCTCCATTAAATCATAAGAAATTATCAAAGGCTATACTTGAAATAAAACTAACAAAAGAATAATCAAAGATTATATATATTATGTATTTATTTAAAAGTAAAGAAAACAAATGATTCCTAATTTTGAATACCGTGTGATAATTTTTTTGAAAGTTATTTTTTATTTACCCTTTCAGAATTGATAAGTGATATATAACACAAAATAAAGAAATTAAAAATAATTCTACCTATGAGCTTGCAATTTTAGGACTGGAGCAACATTTTACTATAATAGGGCTCGGGTACTGCCCAAATTTCTCTCAACTAGTAGACTTTGAAGAGTGGTTGTCGTGTTGCCTAAAAATGAGTAGAAATGGATGATGGTTTCAAGGTTGGGGGAGGGATACCGACAAAAAAAGGGTACGTTCAACTCTTCCTTTGTATTTCATAAACAGAAATTCTCATTCTTTTTAGGATTTAAGGGTAAAAATATCACTCTCTCTACTAAACTCTGACATGTTTAAGAGAATTAGCATATAGCAAGAAAAATCACAACTATAGTTCTTGAAAGATCTCAATTTACACGCCCCTCTTTAAAAGAGATTTTATCAACTAAAATGCGAATAAGAGTAAATGAAAAAAGAGTTAAAGGCAACCTAATAGTAAACTTTCCTCTAGCATTTTAACATGCCGATGTTGCGCCGTACATTATTCGGGATGGGAGGGTAATTTGCCATAAGAGTCCATGATTTTTTGGACAACGATATCTTATTTTTCTTTCTTTTAATTTGATTTTGGTAAAGATTTTACCTTTTCTCTCAAAATTTCTAATGATGTAATTAGAAAGTCAAAAAGCTCAAGATATATTAAAACATGTTTTGAATGATAACATAATTTTTCTATATTTTATGCAAACATATAATTTTTACTGATACCAAGTAAAAATCACAAAGACAAACAAAAGTAGACTTTCTATTTCTCAAGGACAGTTCCAGAAATAAGCTAACAAACTAACATAATATCTTTTTAGAGATCTATAGAATCTATTTATTCACTATTACAACTTGAATCTATAGCATTCAAATAAGGGAAGCGTAAAATACTAAAGACCATAGTTACTTTCTCCTCTACTAAGATAGGTTGGTCAACTTGTTAGGTGTTGAACCCAACTTTGGCAGATTCTGATATGAATTTTTAAACTATGTCTCTCCAACCATATAAATATTATAGTTTTGAATTGAACCTTACTCTATTCCTTTTCCTTTATAAAACAGCCACAACCACGACAAAGACACTGGATATAACTATTTTTCTTTCTAATCTTGTAGTGACCCACCTTTTCTTCCAATGAAGTTCTTCTTACTACCTCCAACAATATTTTCTTTACCAATTCAGTTTAAGGGCCTTGACCACAACTCTCTTGTTACCATGGAATCAAAATATAGGTGATCAAAATATTTCACGTTAGAACTACAAAAAAATGCAATCCATTGAAATTACAACTGTAGCTAGTCTTTTTCTTGCAACCAGCCATAATGTAAGATTGTGACTAGGATGAACATCCTTTTGCATGATGCTCCTCCTCCAGGGTGCTTGGTACAAATAGGCAATACATCTAATTAATAGAATAAATCCCATTGTCAAGCACAACATGAAATTTGGTAATCAGGTCTTCTTAAAGCTATTGAGACTACATTATATATTTCCTGGACTTCAATATCTTTCTCACTATCTAAGTGTTTATTTGGGGTATTGTACAGTATTCAACATTGCTTCTCTTTATAAAGTATAAGTGGACCTATCGTATCCATAAGCAATCTTTCTTCTCATTTAGCACCAAAAATTGTTTAGGATAACAACATAGTTCAACAAGGCCAAGTTCATGATGTTATGACCCCCAATAATCCTTGGCATATACATCTTGTCCAAAGAAACTATAGATTTAACCACAAAGTTTTCCCATAGGTAAGTCCTACACACTCTCTTACTCAGTTTCAACACCCTCTTAGGTAAGACAAAGATTTGGATCTGGCTTTACATCGGATGGAACTTGTTAGATTTTCATTTTTTTCATTATAGACCTTCTCATACTTGTTTGATTTAAAATCTTAATACTATGGTTATTGCTTGTTGTCTAGGTTTATGTAAGATCCTAAAACTTGGAAAGTCAGAAAATGACGAAAAAAGATAAAAACTCATAAAAGTATAACTTTTGGGACTAGGTGATGACCACAAAGGCCATTACGGACCATATTGAGCACCACGGATCATGGTGAGCCACTGTGGTGGTAGTTATGAAGCTAAGTCCTATAGGTAAGGGACCCCAATAAGGGACCATGGACTGTGGTAAGCACCACAAACCATAGTGCCTTACGTGGTGACCCACCTTCAGGAAACTTTCCAAGATAGGGACCATGATTGACCACCACGGTCCATGTAGCCCTTCACAAATCGTGGTGGGTTTTGGGGGGGTTGTCCTGCAGGCTGTCTTCCATAATGCCTAATGTTCACGGACTATATTAACCTCCACGAACCGTGAAGGTCTCTGTGGAGGAAGTCTTGAAACTTTTCCCTGCAAACCCAAGATTTCATGATTAAGTCTAACTTCACGGACATCACCACGGTTTGTGGTGAGTACCACCAACCGTGATGGGTCCTCCATGGTGTGTCCCAGTTCCAGTTAAGTGAAGAATAATTTGGTTATTTTCCTATTGTTTTATTAATGTATGTGGAAATTTTTGAGACTAGATTCATTATGTAATTGTCCTAAATAATCTTAAGTCTATCCTTTTCCCTCATTAACTCCCAAACAACTTTAAGACTTCTCTCACAAGGCTAATTCAATTGTTGATATTCTTCCTCAAGTTTTAGCTAAAGTTTCTTCAAGAACAAGTATCCTTTCTCAATTCCAAGGTTAAATTCAATCAAGGTATATGGAGATTGATGCATGGGTTCCTTTCGCCCATGGAGTCCCAAGATTTTTACTTAAAATCTCATAAATTTCGAATGGGTTTATAACACTAGTTTGATGAATTGCATTGGGTTGTTTCAATCATATTTTTATTTGTTATAAAAATTCATTATAAGTATTTTTCTACATGAATTGCATGATTTCAAGTTGAATTATAATTGCCCATGCATGAAGCTATTTTCAATGATGATTTATACAAATTATGATTATGAAGTTCAATGATTTTGCATTGAGTTTTCTTAATTATGATAAATTATATGATATTTGTCTAAATAACACATATAATTAATAATATCTTTATGAACTATATATGGGTTGATATAGGTATTATGATTATGTATGTTTCAATCCTATTTCTATGGTTTTTAAATGAATTGACAATATATCAAAGTTTTACCCTAATTTCAAGTATGAATTATGATTATATATATCAATAATATTCAAAATATGAATATCATGCAACTTATGAAAATGGTGACGTAGGGCCCTATGTTGGTGACCAAGGAACCTCATGATATGAATTATGCAAGTGTTATATTGAGATGTTGAAAGGTTAATACTCACATTGCAAGTATTTTATGAAAATGTGCTACTCTATGAATTTTAAACCTTTGTACAAGTTTCATGATATATTTTAAGTATGATCACTATATTATGTATTTCGTGGGATTTGACTTAGCACCGAATGATGACTTGAGGTGGGTGCAAGACATATAGGGTCCTTATATAAAGTCTTTTGTCGCATAACAACGTGCCACCATAGGAGTGCCCTTTTTGGCCTAGATAGTGGATCTACATATAGCGTATGTACATGACCTGCCTAGTGGGGTAGAGTCTACCTTAGCAAGTAGATTCTCGTTTCTTCCATTATATGGGGAGACATCGTAATTCCATGTTATAGCTCGCATGGTATTATATTCGGTTATAGTTCTATCCCGCATATATATGTTCTCTTATGTTCTTCCATGATTTCAAATATTCTCTTTAAAATGTTTTGATCATTACAGTTTTCTCATGACTTTACTTATCCTCTTTATCATGTACTTAATTTATCACTGCATCTTATGATATATATTACATGTCATGTACATATACTGAATACATTTAAATATACTAACGCATATTATTGCCTATATTATCTCATAATGTATGGGTTGAGGATCACATTACCACACGTGGCTAGTAGAGCTTTTATCCGGTGAAGTTTTGGTAATTCCTCATCTATCTAAGGAGACTTATGAGTCATTTCCATGTTAAGACTTTGTTTACGTTCTTGTTGAGGGTGAGCTAGGGACATATCTTAACCCCTACCCATCTTAAAGTAGTAAAGGCATTGTTGGACATATGTTGTAGAGTCTATGTAGTCAACTTTATGTTCTTCTTATGATTCATGATTTAGACTCTTACTATGTTATTTCCATATTTAATCTACCTTATGTATGCTTATTATATGTTAAGAGGCTTGGTTGAAGACCTTCAGGGTTTCGATCGCCTTATTACGACTAGGCCCTAGGTCTGTTCGTGACAAATTTTGTATCAGAGCACAAGGTTCAAATATCTTAGGGAGTCCAACATGCCATGTCAAGTAGAGCCTTATTCATGGGTGTGAAGCACACCACATCTATGAATAGGAGACTATAAGGAATTTTAGGAAATCCTCACTTCTTTCATGATTTATATCATGCGATAGAGAGGTAATCTAAGTTCTTCCCTCCTAACGATGTCTCTTTGCGATTTTTAGAACATGCCTCAAAGAAGAAATTATGTTAATCTAATGGTCCCCTTCCCAATCAAGTAACTACTGAGGAGTTCTGGACTACTATCACTATGCTAGCTCATGTTATGGATAACCAAGGAGTAATAGATCCTCCAAATGTGACCATACCAGCTTCAAAAGTTAAATACTTGACAAGGATGAACCCCTCCCCCCCTCCCTCGAGTTCGATGGTTCAAAAGTTGATGAGGATCTCCAAGACTTTGTTTATGAGGTATATAAGATTACAGATATTAGGGGGATCTCTTCATAGAAGATGGTGCAGATGGTAGCCTATTAACTTAAGGGTGTCACTCGAGTGTGGTTTAACCAATGGAAGGCCGAAAGAATTGAAGGAGGCCTCATATGTTGGGAGAATTTTTAGGTTGCATTTCTTGACCGCTTCTTTCCACTTGAAGTAATGGAGGCGAAAGTGTTAGAATTCATCAATCTTAAGGAGGGTGATATGAGTGTAAGTAAGTATACCCTAAAGTTCATGAAGTTGTCTAAGTATGCTCCAATTTTGGTGTTTGAATCTCGATCCCGAATGAGTAGGTTTATATCATGGATTTCATATTTGGTTGCTAAAAAATATAAGATGGCCATGTTATTAAAGGAAATGGATATATCTAGGATCATGACTAATGCCGAGCAAGTTGAAGAGGAAAAGCTAAAAAGGGGTGCTAGGATGACTAAAAAGGCCCGGATTGAGGATGGATCAGCTTTTGATAATGCTACAATGCCTAAGTCTCACAAGGATACGGTTCCTAACCTTAGGTACCAAGATGATGATGTTAGGGGTCAAACTTATCGCGCATGCCAAGAGTGTGGAAGATATCATCAGGGACATTGCTTAGCAGGTTTGGATGCATGTTTTGGTTATGGTGCAATGGATCATAAGCTGAGACGTTTTCCTTGGGTTACCAGGAATGATGAGGATAGTCGTCGAAGAGCTCAGCCTTACCCTTCTTCGGGATATCCTTTTCCCCACCTGACAAAACTGTGGTAAGAATCACCTAGGAGAATGTATGGCTCATAAGGAGGGTTGCTACAAGTATGGTGACAAGGGGCATAAGATGAGGGATTTTCCAGTGGCTACTAGAAGAGAAAGGGAGATGGGTCGGGCTACTTTTCCCGATAAGTTAAAAAAGTCTTTGACTTTGATATTTATGTTTTACTTAACCCGGGTGCCACCTTGTCTTTTGTTTCTCCTTATCTTGCTATAAGATTTAAGGTATGTCCCAAAACCTTGCTAGAGTGGGTGTGCCATTTTGTAATTATTGAAGTATGTTTATCCCATTTAAGGCTATAGATGTGAAGGGAGTTCTGGATGGGATCTTATAAGGTGCAATAGATAAGTCAGAGTATAGGTGTGTCCTTTAATAATAATTAGTGCAAATGTGGTTGTACATATGCTAAGGTAGACATAAGAGTTCATAAGTGATATTGACTTCAGGGAGTCATGAAGTTATTAGAATGGTAGGATTGAATGTGCAGTTGTAGATATATTAGTGATTGTAGTAGGTTATTGATGACCTCTAATTAAAGGTGTGTGTTATTGATTTTAAAGGAATTCGGGTTAAACATTTTCCATTGATTGAGTTGGCCTACAACATTAGCTATCACACTAGTATCCAAATGTCTCCTTTTTAAGCCTTGTATGGAAAAAGGTGTAGGTTCTCGGTGAGATGGTTTGAAGTTGGTGAGTTGGTATTGATTGGTCCCAATTTAGTATTGAGTGTTATGGAGAAGGTAAGAGTTATAAGGGAAAGGTTGAAGATAGCTCAAAGTCGTTAAAAGTCCTACTTGTATATTAGGAAAAGAGACCTCGAACTTGATAGGAATGATTGGGTCTATTTGAATGTTTCAACCATGAGGGGTGTTATGCATCTTGGTAAGAAGAAAAATTGAGTCCTAGATATATTGGACCTTATAATATATTGAAATATATTGGTGAAGTAGAATATGGGTTAGAATTTCCATTTAAGTTAGCTATGGTTCATCGGTGGTTCTATCAAGCCCCGGGATGGTACCCTAGATGTGGATGGCACTCAAAGACCATTGCTGGTCCTCAAGAAAACTACCTAGTACAATCACACATTCATTCAATCAAAATTTATTAGTAGAATAATCAACCTATCAATACATTACTCAAAAGTAAGGCCAAATTCCAATAATCTTTAATCAACAAATCAACAAGACTAGTAAGAATAAAACTAGACAATAATAAAACCAATCGACAACATTAGAAATCTAGTCTATAAAGTCTCTATCAACTATATAAATAGTGCCAATAACAGGTTCATGTCTACCTCGTATCAAGTAAATAAAATCTAACGCAAAAGCTACAAAGATAAATATGGTACCCTTCGGAAGCTGGAAGGACTCACCAAATAGTTGTATGCGAATAGATCCTCAACGATGCACCTTTTGATGATCTCTAGTTCTTATCTTTGCATCATGAAATGATGCAAGCCTAAATGGATATCAGTACATGAAATGTACGAGTATGTAATATACAAAAATAAAACATGCATCAAGGTAGAATCAAATTTACACAGAGATCTCAAATCGGGAAAATGAATAACTCAATCAAGATGTCCTAAGCTTAAACAAGAATAATATTTAGATAAAGACCAATCATATGCAATCCAATCCAATCCATTCCGATCTAATCCAATCAGAGTACTATCAAGACCTATATGGGAGTTTCTCCTATCCAACAACCATAACTTATAAGCCAGTGATAGTACGATAAGCCAACGTTGTTGCCATATTTGTTCAATTCATTTCTAAGGTAAGAATGAATCATCTAATTATGGATCCAAACCAATCAAGTCCTGTCTTGTCAGGATAATAATTTAGGAAATATCCAACTTGACGGTTCAATCCTCTCCTACGTTTGGCGACGTAGTTATTAGTTTAGAGTTATTACTTACTCTTACCCAATTTGATACTCGACTCCTACCAAGAATCAAATATCATAAGACGATCAATCTAATCAAACCAAATTGATAAGTCTCAAATGGACTCTTATCAGTTCATAAATTCTATCAAACCAATCCTTTCAACCAATCAATTTCCCAATCATTTTAAGAGAAGTTTAGACAATCCTTATGATAACATTTAGCTGAGACCATTCAATTGAGTTCAATTATAAAGTATAAAGGACTATCAAGTTCATCAACACTATCATCATACCCACATCACAATCACATTCATACATTCATAAATTCAAGGCTCTAGACTTAATCGTTAAGCATAAGCATTTAATATCTAACAACATGATATTACTATTTATGAAGAAATTAGTTTAAATCAGTTTAAGAAACTTATTTGTAGAAAAACATCAATTTCTCAATATTCAGTAAAAACATGTAAAGTTTAAGAAAGAAATTCTCAAGAAAACACAATCATAGGGACTTAATCCATTCAGAATCAGCCTTTCACAATCATGGGCACATGGAGGAACAAAGTCTATTTTTTAGTTTAGCCTTACATACCAGGACTCGAAGAACAATCGAGAACTCAAAGTCCTCACTTGAAGAACTTGAACACTAGTCTTTCTCCTCTCCTTAAATCCCCGCTCTCAAATAATATAAGTACTACCGAGAGTATAGGTGTTTAGGATACTGATAAGGAACTTAATTTAGTTTGAAAACATTAGAGTTTTAGTTGGGGAAGGTGGGAAAAGACATGAATACCCTTCATAAAAAAATTGACTCTAGCGGTCTAGCGATCAGTTCTATGACTCACATATACTTTTACGGGTCGTAGAAGACCAGTAATAAAACTAGGTTGCAGTCTATAAATGTTTCTATGAGTCAAGTTTACAACTCAGAAAGTGTTACGAGTCCCTTCTCGTCGTGTCAACATTCTCAGACTTTGAACCTTTGAGTCTCCGAATCTCTTCTATGAGTCATTTCTATGAATCATAGAACCTGTGATGAGCATTGACTTCACTTGTAGAAGTGACTTGGAGTCTTGAATTTTTGGCGAAGTGTCAAGTGTCTCTATGAGTCATTTCTATGACTCGTGATCCTTTTTAAGGTTCATCCTGTTGACTCGTAGACAAAGTACTAAGGCTTATATTTTTTAGTAGTTAGACCTTGACTCCACAACTTATCCTTACGAGTCATCGACTTTTCTATGAGTCATTAATATACTCATAGACTTACTTCTAGACTTGGCCAGATTTCAAATCTCAATGCCAACACTACAAGTTCCTCCTACAATCCATAGAAGTTTCAATGACTCGTAGGTTGACTTATACACATAGGCACAACTCACTTTCCTCAATCTTTCTTATGGTCCTCAAACTTAGTCTAGGCTAGAATAACATTGGGTATTACAATATCTCCCCCTTGGGATCATTCGTCCTCAAATAAGGACCAAGTTAAGGGTTTATTCAAGGCATAAATACAATCAAGAACTCAGCAATCAATCATTTGTACAATTAACTACTCAAACTTGGAAATACATATCAAATACTCAAACTCGAAAAGGACATCAAATCAAAGATATAAAGGAACATTACCATCAACCTCATCATTAGAAGGCATGAATAGATAAGGATATCTAAATTTTATATCCTCTTTGGTTTCCCATGTAGCCTTCAACAAACTGATTTCTCCATAGAACCTTAATGGATGGATGAGGATATCTAGCTTTTATATCCTTTTGAGCTCCCATGTAGCCTCTTCAACAAACTGATTCTGCCATAAAACCTTGATGGATTCTACCTCCTTGGTTCTAAATTTACAAACCTGACAATCAAGAATTTGAACTAAGATCTCTTCATAATTCAAACTCTCATTTACCCCAATGCTCTCAGTTGGGAAAACAAGTAAAGGATCTGGGGGTAACTCTAATTCATAAGCTACATACCAACCCTCTTCACAATCTGATAATGACCAATATAGCGGGGACTAAGCTTCCTTTTCTTTTCAAATCTCATCACACAATTCAGGGTATAACTTTTAAGTATACCCAATCATGCACTCCAAACTCTAGATCTCTCCTCCTAACATCCGTGTAGGATTTTTAGTGACTCTAAGCAATTCTCAACCTCTCGTGGATGATCTTCACCTTCTCTATGTCTTGATAAACCAACTCTAGTCCAATCAACTCATCTTTACCAACCTCAAACCAACCAATCAGCGATTTACATCTCCTCCCATACAGTGCTTCATAGGGAGCCATTTGAATGCTCTAATGGAAGTTATTATTATATGCAAGCTCAATAAGAGGTAAAGGATCATCCCAATTACCTTTGAAGTCGATGACACAATCTCTCAATATATCCTCCAACATTTGTATCGTACGCTCTGCTTGGCCATTTGTCTATAGATGAAAAGGCGTACTAAGGTTCACTCTTGAACCCAAACCTTTCTGGAATGACTTCCAAAACTAAGAAGTGAACTGTAGTCCCCTATCTGGGATGATAGACCATGAAACTCCATACAATCTAACAATCTCTCAAAAATACAGTCTGGCATAATCTTCTACAGTGTCTGTAGTCTTAATTGGCAAGAAATGGGTTGACTTGGTCATCCTATCCACAATTACCTAAATAGAGTCATGTTGTCTACGGGACCGCACTAGACCTATAATCAAATCCACATTTATCGTCTCCTATTTCCATTTTGGAATCTCTATATCTGAGTTACTCCATAAGACCTTTGATGCTCAACTTTGACTTGTTGGCAGTTTCTACACTTAGACATAAACTCGACTATGCTCCTCTTCACTCCACTCTACCAGTATACTTCTCTCAGGTCAAGCTACATCTTCGTTGTACCTAGATGGATGGAATACCTAGATTTATGGGCCTCTATCATGATCCTCTCTCAAATACCATCAATGCTTGGAACATACAATCTCCCTTGATACCTCAACACTTTATCTTCCCCTTTGGTAAAATCCATTACCTTATGCTTGTGGACATTGTCTTTCAGTTGGAGGAGAATGGGATCTTGATCTTGCTTTTATTTCACCTCTTAAACTAAAGATGATTCATCCCCATTCCGAATAATTGTACCACTATCACTAAAGTCAATAAGTTGAACTCCCAACTGTGCACGCCTATGCACTTCTTTAGCCAATTCTTTATTTCCCTCTTCTACTATCACGACCCAAGCCTAGGGCCTAGATGTGACATAAAGAATGAGAAACCCAAAAGTGCCTCAAAAAAGACTCTTAGCATTTTTTTAGCCTTTCATAGGTAATGACAGTAAATAAACATATAGAATAATAATAGTAAATCTTCAACGTACATATGTCCAACAATACCTCTAGCTTTTAGATTTAATGGGGCTAAGACAAGTCCCTAGCTCACCCACAATTATAATAGAAAAAAAATATCATAGTAAGTGTCAAAAGGTCTCAACATATCATAAGCTAGAAAGATAAAGGAGTACTGTTCTTGGAATATAGGAACTCACCAAAAGTAGCCTTCAAATGAAATCTCAACTAGCCACATGGAGGAGAACGAGGAAGAGCACCAGTACCTATATGGTGATATCATGTAGAAAAAAGAGAATACATTAGTACTTTGAATGTACTAAGTATGTAGTCATGCATTACAAAGTAAAATATTTAGGAAATTTATAAGGTAAAGTACATAAATGAGTGCTTGCATAAGAAATCAAGTAGATAACATTTAAATCATACATATGTGGATATGTACATGCATGATTAATCATGTAAATAGCATTTGAAAACTTCATTTATGGGAAGTTGACTATAACCGATATTAAGACCATGTGAGCTATTACATGGAATCCATCATAACCACCCACATTGGCCGGGGAGTTGACTTGCCTAGGGTAGAACTCCTTCAATTTTACATTTATTCTTTCAAATTAACTTTAAGGGCTTTCGTGGATCCATTAGCCTAAACATACAAGGGCTCCTATGTTGGCACATAGTTAATGAGATAAGGGGTTGATACTAGGATTCCCTTACCAAATCCCACCTCAATGCCCCATTTGTTTCTAAGTAATTCCCACAGAATAGTTTAATACTTCAAAATAGTCATATCATATTGCTTGAGAATTCAAAACATCATATCCAGTAGAATGGCTCATTAAAACCTTTGGTAATTCAAATATGCAAGAATTGTCCTTATTGCATAAAGAATCCATCATTCATACCATTTCATCCTTCTTTTATATCATAAGACTTCCATTTTATCATATATATTGCTTTTATAAATATTCATTTGGAGTCAAAGCTTTCAAGTCAAACATCATTGAAAACATAGTAAACTAGGTGGGTTCAAGTTACTTTCACATTCAAACATGAATGTAAACGAAATTATGCATAAATACTTTGAAATCCATCAATTAAAAATCATGCTTTAAACAACCCACCATGAATTTCAAGAACTTTTAAAGATCTAAGTAGAGAAAATACTTGCAAACCATAAATCCATACATATGAAATCATTTTGCAGTAAAATAGACCAATAATCATTAGTTTAACCTTGAATCATGCTATTAAGTACAAATAAGAATTACCCATACGAAAATCTTACTTGAAATCAAGAGATTTAGTTGAAAGAGTTTTGAACTCCATGGGTGGAAGAACCCATGGGTAAACACCTACATACCTTAGAAAAAAACTTGAAGAGAATTGGATAAATAAACATAATGTATTATATAATCAAAATGCTTTAGGCATGAGAGTGGAAGTAATACTCTCATTGAAGCCTTACATACCTGAAATCCAAAGCATTGCTCAAACTTCAAGGACTTAATGAACACTCTTGAATCCTAGTCTTTTCTTATGGCCAAAGCATTTTGTGTCCTATCTGGAGTATATGAATCAGCAGAATAGTATTTCTATACTACTAAGAACTAAAACTATATTTTGAGAATGAGTAAAGAAGTGTATAGAGACAAGAGTTACTTGAGAAAGCTTGATGAATAAAATGATGAAATAAGGTGGGTATTTATAGGTATGAAAGAGGAACCTTACAATAATTAAAATGATTATAAAGAAAATTTGAAAATTTAATAGAGGATTGTGATGTCAAATGGAAGACTATTGATGTTATGGGTGATATCAAATGGATCTAGATCTTCCATTGTTGGTGAGATGAATCTTCTTTTTATGGAATACCCTTTTGTGGAGCTACATTTGAACAAGATAACTTCCTAATTAGGATTTGGCATTTTTATATGAATTGTAGCTCTAAAAGTCTCCTATCATGTCGTTCAAAAATAAACTTAATGGGATCATCCAATAGTGAGATATGATTTTTCATCTATAAATACAACATTTCATCACAGCACCACATCTTGGAAAGATTAATTTTTTTGACCTACTTAGCCTCTAATTCTTAAGTTATGGTCTTCACAAACGTTTTAAGTAATGAGAAATTTGAATAATCTAATTTAGACCATCCTATAAAAAGATGCCAAAAATATAAAAGTAGTATCATTTTAGTAGAGAATTGGAATATCATATATAACATTTTTAGGTGATGTTACATTATCTCCCCCTTGGAAACATTCGTCCCCTAATGAGACAAGACTTAGCTTGAGTAGAGTAGAGTGTAAACCAACAACCTATCATGACCCAATCCTATATGCCATGACTCATGCTCGAATTGGACACCCATATGTACCCTTAACCAAATTAGCATATTAACAAAATAAATAAATATAGAGATCAAACAAGGTTGCTAGAATAAACCAAAAAATAGATGTTGCACACAGACGCCGCTACGGTCGTCACGAAAACAAAACCCAAATCATATAAAGATCCACAACAAACATCTACAAACCTCTACGGAACGATAGTCTAGTCATAGGATGGGATAGGGCCCCATCGTACCCCTGACCAACATGTACATATATACAACAGAAAAGTCAGTACCAAAGTGTGGGCTCCAAACAAAGAAGCACTATCAAATAGCTAGGTGGATGTCCTAAGCAGGCAGATCGGCAAATCGAACATTTGTAACTGCGGGCATGAAATGCAGCCCCCGAAGATAAGGGATCAGTATGAAAAATATATCGAATATGTAAAGTATGAACTGTAATAAATAAAGCCATAATCCAAACAACATGTACAGAAACTGAACGAATGGTCAAGAATATCAAAAGGTTTATCATAAATACATAAAATGCATGAAAAAAACATATGCCATATCCGGTCCCATTTATGGGACTCGCTGAACAAAATGTGGTCGCCACCCCGTCACTAGCGCCACAGCACAACATACTCTAAAGTAGGAAATATCTCCATAACATATCATATCATATCAGATGGCCAAATCATATCATATCATCGAACATCCGCATAAGTGTACATGGCACGGCATACTCAAAAACCCATGTACCTATCATACCTTCCCCATCATGTCTGGGCACAGTGAACAATACAAAGAAGTATGCTTGATAACATATCCTGGCCTAGGCTCAATAAAAGAATGGCTACAGTATGCACGAGTAGAGTAGTGAAAAACTAAATACAATTTAAAATACAAAACACTTATAGAGACTCAATAGCATAATTTTGATAACAAATCATAAAAACAAAATTGAAAATAATCATAGCACATGTCTTTCTGATGTCACGTTAGTCTATGTCAAAATAATTTTTCTAAATAATAGTCGTTTAATATTTTGAATTCTATTCAACATAAGTCAAATGGAATAATAAAGAAAAGTTCGGGAATAGCGGGCCCACCTTGGCTGAATGAGGTGGCGTACACAAATTATGTGCGTTAAACTTCGTGATGTTACTTATAAGAATTTTAAGGTAGTCGAGTCCTATTTGTGCACGTTCTAGATGTTGAGACAATTTTCCCAGACTATTCATAACTATTTAATTCAATTCTACTGAATGGAAAAGGGGCAAATTTAGGCGTCGATTCCGAAGAGTAGAGTCATCCCCGAGGGTCGTATACAAACCTATTACAGCTAAGACATTCCAAGAGAAGAAAAGGTAAAGCTTTACATACCTTATTGGCCTATTACGCTTGTCCGAATTCAAATCCCATTTCCTCCAAAATCTACAATTTATCACATTTACCAATTACTAATTATAAGACGTTAAGAATTCAATCCTAACCAATACTTGTTTACAAAAATTTGGGCAGCATCTCCCCTATTCATACAATATCCCCGAGATTTTAACTCGGCCACCAATGTCAATAACTATACCAATAACAATACCAATATCATCAACAATCGATTTAAAACGCATCCAAACATAAATTGTCTTTTTCTCTAAATAGTGCAATAATTTCCAACCCAACTTTGCACTTTCAAATCAATATGAATATTTTCATGTTCATATATTAATTTAAGCTCATTCAAACATAGGCAAGAATATTCCAAGCAATCTATACAATATCCACCAATTTCCATATTTTATCTGAAATCTCTATATATGCAACAAAACTATCACGACATATTTTCTACTTTCAAATTCATAATCAACAACAACAATCCACACTTTAACAACTTCATTTCTATAATATCATAAAACCATGCTAAAATGACATAATTCCCTATAATCTGTGTCAATGCAACCTTAAGCCATTTAACCTTTATTTACGTTATAAGTCACTATAAGTCATTTACATTTCCATCTCATCACCCTACACCACATTTCCAACTTCATCCAAATTCATTCAACTTCCATTTCCAATATAAAATCCACAATAACTACTACTAGAATACTACATAAAATTTAATTCATCTTGCCTATACAATAATACACATATATGGCTATATACACCTATGCACATCCACCATGCAAACTTTCATATTTTCATAACTTCTACCCATTTCTACATGCTACAACATAAGCAAACCTTCATAGCATAATAAAAAGGAATTAATTCTTACCTTTTCCTTTCAACTCATTCACTTGACCAAGGTCCTAAATCAATGAAACAAGCATCCTATCTTTCAAAATAACTCCACCATGATATTGAGCACCCTTGAATTAGTGAGAATACTAGAAGAAAATAATTTTTGGAATAAGATTTCAAGGAGAAAATTTCTCCTATGTTGGCCGATTTTCTCTTCTTTTTATTCTCCTTTTATTCATTTATCCCATGGATGAATTACATGGGCTTGGACCCCCTTTTGTTTTTTCTCTTTTGGACCATGGCTTATGGTTGGGCCTATCTTCTTGTTCTTTTTTTAAGTTCCAAACCCAATCACTTACCCCATATTTTTTTTCATAAAACTATATTTTGTTAAATTCCAATTTTACCCTTAGTCTTTTTCAATATTTCTGCCTCCAAAATTCCATAACCAACTTATGTGAAATTCCAATTTTGCCCTTAACCTTTTCCAATATTTCCACCTCCAAATTCCAATTTTGTCCTTAACCTTTTCTAGTATTTCCACCTCCAAATTCCAAATTTCATAACTGACTTATATATCAAATAAGATCAAAACATAGAATTATTCTTAACTCATTACAAGTATCCCAAAATGTCCAAATGTCACAAATATGGGTTATAACATCCTCCCCCATTTAGAACATTCGTTCTCGAATGTTAAACTGATCCTATAGGGTTTATGAATATCTTAGGGAGGATTTTCTTTATATTACCATTTCACATAATTTATTAATTGATCAACATAGGTAAATAAGGAATTTAGGTTACCTGTGGGTGTAGAAAATAACTGAGGATACTTCTTCTTCATTTCTTTCTCATCCTCCCAAGTCATTTCTTCTCGGTGATTGTTGCACCATAATAATTTAATAGAGGGCACATCTTTGGTGCACAATCTCCTTACTTGACGAACTAAGATAGCCACCGGCAGTTTCTCATAGACAGCTCTTTAGTCACCTGAATGTCTTGCACGGGAAATACTCTTGAAGGGTCGCCAATGAATTTACGAAGCATAGACATGTGGAATACCGGATGTACAACTTCTAAATCAGCTAGTAAGTCCAACTCATAGGCAACCTTGCCTACTTTATGGACAATATGATAAGGTCTGATGTACCTCGGACTAAGCCTCCCTTTTCTGCCGAATATCATGATGTCCTTCATAGGTGACACTTTCAACAATACCCAGTCACCCACTTAGAACTCTAAAGGTCGGCGCTGGTTGTCTGGATATGCTTTCTGCTGACTTTGAGCAGCCAATAATCATTCCTGAGTAAGCTTCACCTTATCAACTGCCTGCTGAATCAGATATGGGCCAATCAACTTAGTTTCATCTACATTGAACCAGCCATTAGGTGACCTGCATTTTCTTCCATATAGTGCCTCATAAGGTGCAATCTGAATACTAGAATAATAGCTATTATTATAAGCAAATTCAACAAGTGGTAGATGATCATCCTAGCTACCCCTGAAATCAATAACACAGGCCCGCAATATATTTTTCAGCATCTGAATAATGCATTCGGCCTACCTGTCAGACTAAGAATGGAATGTTGTACTAAGGCTCACCTGGGTCCCCAATCCTTTCCAAAAAGATCTCCAAAAATTAGCTGTAAACTAGGCACCTCTGTCGGTGATAATGGATATAGGAACTCTATGGAGCTTTACTATCTCCTTAATATACAACCTGACGTAATCCTCAGCCAAATAAGTAATTTGAATCGAGAGGAAATGGGCCGATTTAGTCAACCTATCAACAATAACTCATATCGAATCATACTTCCGTGGAGTTCGAGGTAAACCTATAATAAAATCCATATTAATGATCTCCCACTTCCACATCGGGATTTCCATCTCTTGTAATAATCCACCTGGTTTCTGGTGTTCAATCTTAACCTTTTGACAGTTTGGACATTGGGCAAAGAACTCTACAACATCTCTTTTCATACTATCCCACCAGTATAAACATTTAAGGTCGTGGTACATCTTTGTTGTCCCCAGATGAACAGAATATTGGGCATAATGTGCCTCGCCCATAACCTATCACCGTAGTTCAGCAACGTCATGTACACATAACCTGCCCCTCTATAATAATACCCCATCAGATGTAATCCCTAAAGGGGTCTTTTCTCTATTAATACCTGTATCTCGGTACCGAAACCCCAATACCTCTAGATTCGGCCAAGCAAACTCCAAGACTGGCCAGCTGACCAATTTCACAAACTATTGTTTTTTCTAGTGGAACATATGCCAAGCTACCCAAGGACTTATGGCTGAGTGTATCTACTACGATGTTGGCCTTCCCAGGATAATATAAAATATTGATCTTTTAAGAACTTTGGCCATCTCCTCTACCGCAAATTCAAGTCTTTCTGCTTAAAAATATACTGGAGACTCTTGTGATCTATATATATATCAACATGAATGCCATATAAATAGTACCTCCAAATCTTCAAAGCATGGATCACAGCTGCCAGCTCCAGATCATGAGTAGGGTAATTTCTTTCATGCTTTTTAAGTTGTCAAGAAACGTAAGCTATAACCTTCCCATATTATATTAAGACACAACCTATTCCCACGCCCAAAGCATCACAATAGATAACATACCCATCTGGTCCCTTCAAAAGAGTTAAAACTGGAGTTGTAGTCAACTTCTCTTTCAATAATTAAAAGCTTCGTTCATAGGCATCAGTCCACTGAAACTTGGCTTCCTTCTGAGTTAATCTTGTCAATGGTGCTGAGATTGAAGCAAATATCTCTACAAATCTCCTATAATATCCTGCTAATCCCAGGAAGCTGCGTACCTCTATACGTGTCATCATCCTAGGCTAGTTCTTTATGACCTCGATCTTCTCTATATCTACCCGAATACCATCAGCCCCAAAAATATGTCCCAGAAATGTCACAGAAGTCAACCAGAATTAACATTTAGAAAATTTAGCATATAGTTTCTGGTGTTGGAGTACCGCAAGTACCGCTCTCAGATAATCTACATGTTCTTTTTCTGACCAAGAATAAATTAGAATACCATCAATAAACACAATCACAAACATATCCAAGAATGGTCTGAATACCAAATTCATCAGGTCCATGAATATTGCCAGAGCATTCGTCAGCCTAAATGACATCACTCTAAACTCATAATGGCCATATCGGGTCTAGAATGCTGTCTTCGGAATATCTGATTCTCTTACCCGCACCTGAGGATAACCTGATCGCAAGTCTATTTTTGAGAAACCCTTGGCACCCTACAATTGGTCAAACAAATCATCAATCCTAGGGAGGGGGTATTTATTCTTTATAATTACCTTATTCAGTTGCCTGTAATCAATACACATCCATAGCGACCCATTTTGTTTCTTCACAAATAATATCGGAGCTCCCCAAGGCGAAGTGTTGGGTATGATGAAGCCTTTTTCTAGTAAGTCTTTCAACTGCTCCTTCAATTCTTTTAATTCTACAGGTGCTATTCTGTACGGCGGAATAGATATCGGCTGAGTATCTGGCATCACATCTACAGTAAAGTCTATCTCCTGCTTGGGAGGAAAGCCTGGAAGCTCATCTGGAAATACATCTCAGAATTCATTAACTAATGGAACTAACTGGAAGGTTGGCACTTCTGCCTTCAAGTTCTGTATGTGAATCAGGTGATAAATATAGCCTTTTCTGATCATCTTTCTCGCCTTAAGGTATGAAATAAACTTACCTTTCGGTGATCGTATATTACCTACCTATTCCATCACTGGTTCTCCCAGAAATTAGAAATGAACTACCTTCCGTTGATAGTCAACATTAGCATAATAGGAAGATAGCCAATCCATACCTAAAATCATATCAAATTCAGTCATCTCCAGTTCTATTAGGTCTTCCTTAGTGCAACGATCATATATAATTACCAAGCAATTTTTATGTATCTGCTTTGCTATAATAGAATCCTCTACCAGAGTAGCTACTATGAACGGTTCTATCGATTTGGGTTTTACCCCAATTTTATCAGCAATCAACGGAGAAATATATGATAATATAGAGCCTGGATCTATCAATGTATATACAATCTGAGAAAAGATCAACAATGTACCTGTGATCACGTCTGGAGACGCCTCCTGATCTTTTCAGGTGGCCAAAGTATAAGATCGGTTCAAAGGACCGCTAGAACTAAAGATCCCACCACGGCCTCTGCTGCGGCCTGCTGGTGTAGACGCACCCTACCCCATGGGGCACATAGATACTGAAGAAGATGATGCCCCAGCAGCTGATCCGGTAGGCCGAGTTGCACCACCTGAATTACCCTTATATGGGCAATCTCTCATCGCATGGCCTTGATGGCCATAAGAAAAACAAGCCCATGTAGCACGGTAGCACTCTCCCAGATGGTATCTGCCACAATAAAAACACTGAGGCCTAGGTGGCCTCATCTGACTAGAGCCTCTGTCTAACTGAGAACTGGAAGCCCTATGTCACGACAAACCCCATAGGCCGCGACTGGGGTCAGACCTGGACCCCCTTATGCATATCTATCAGCTATACTTAAGTTGAACCGTATGTGGTATGATACTATACACAAAAACCTCAATAGCTTAAAACTTTTCATGTACATATAGCCTCTTTCATTCATATCATATCATGAAAGGCATGCGAGCTGACGAGGCTGCCATAACATAAAAACATTTAATATATGTCATATAGGCATAGTCGAAACAAACTTATAAACAACCCATATATAAATATGTCTACAGACCTCTAAGAATAGTAACAACAACATATGGCGGGATAGGGCCTCCATCGTACCCCTGGACAAATAAATATATACATATTACATGGCTAGTATCAAAAGTTAGGCTTCGGAATAGTGGAGTGCTCCCAACATCGCTGAGTCAAAACCGTAAGTTGGCGGATCTCCAAAATGAACATCTGTACCTGCAGACATGAAACGCAGCCCCTCGAAGAATGGGGGGTCAGTATGATATATGTACTGAGTATATAAAGCATAACAACATATAACTGAGCTAACAACTGAAGTAGGGATGCAGAAAACACATATAACAGTTAACAAATTTCTCTACCTGCATCCTATGACATGAGGGCATGTATATCTTCCTTACATACCATACCTGGCCCGCTGTGGGACTTGGTGCTACAAGTATGTCACTATATTTCCACATGCATGCCCATAGACTTTATCCGGCCCTTTAGTGAGGGACTCAGTGAAGCTGTCATTTCATTATGTATCATGCCCGGCCCTTCATGGGATGCGGTGAATTTATCATGCCCAACCTTTTATGGGATACGGTAAGTTTATCCTGCCCGGCTCTTCACGGCACGTGGGAGTTCATCCTGCCCGGCCCTTCATGGGACACGGTGAGTTTATCCTGCTCGGCCCTTCATGGAACGCGGTAAGTTTATCTTGCCCGACACTTTATGGGATGCGGTGAGTTTATCCTTCCTGGCCCTTCACGAGATATGGTGAGTGATATATTAATAGCCTGTATGAGTAGAGTAATGAGGAACCATATGCAATTAGCTCATCATCTAAGACTCGTTATAACAATCATCATGGACTAACATTTGAGGATCTAAATGATCATCATCTCAAGTATCCTCTAAATGCCATTAGAGGCCATATCGATGGAGTCTCAAGAGTCCTGGACTTTTATTAAGGTAATACCAAACGGCTTATGCAATCAGAGACACTTGTCATTATAGAGTTCTTAGGCATGGGAGCTCATACATTTAATTAGTAATCATCATATAGGGACTCGAGGGTAGCAGTTCAACTACTTCAAGAACTTTGATATTAAGAAATGAATAGAAGTTATAGTTCATGCTTCCCATTCATCCGGTTACTATTTCCTGTATAGAAGGATCGAGGGTGATAGCTCAGCTACCTTAATAGCCTTAGTATTTAGAAGTGAACACGAGTCAATAGGCTCTACATATATTACCTTTTATCCTATAGAAGCCTTAAAACGGCAATAGATCAACTATTATAGGAGTTTTATGATTACGAAGTGAATAAGAATTATGGACTATACTCGGAGCTTTACGAATGGAATTATCCCCAAGTACCATATACAAACCATTCATAACTTATATCTAAGACATGACAAAATAAAGAAGAATAGGTTTACATACTTATGCCAAAGACATGCCAAGAGAAGGAATAAGCTTTACATACCTCTTTCGAACTTTCCTTAATCACGTCCATATCTTCGTCCTCCAAATCTATTTAAAATGGAAGAAATACAAGTATAAACAACCTTAGGCTTTTCATCACCTTAGGTTACACACGAGTATTTATAGATCTCATCCCCTCGCTCGCCTTCTGAGCTAGTTCCTTAACTAGTTAAAGAGTTAACAAAAATCAGCCAGCATCTCCCCTATAATATTCCCTATCCGAATCCCCAATTACATTCTTAATAACTACATACAACCAAAAACATAACCATCAGCTCATATATATGTACAACATGGCAACATTACACAATATAAACTCCAAATGACTCACTCGAAACTACGACGCCAAAATAAGGTTTCTAGTTTCCAATTTGCAAACCCTTTAACCGTATGAAGTGGGGGGTTGTGTGGATACAACTATAAACTCCCCAACCTCTTTTATAAGACATTTAGTCCTGAAAAACACACCACACAACCAGCATCTTCCTTAAAATACACAACTCCTCACTTCGACTACAATTTAACTACGACGACTTCAATTTAGATTGTTTCTTTCACTGAGCATATCCACATTTTTTTTATACTTAGAGCAGTATAAAAGGTACATAATACACTCCATAAAAACCCTATAAAGTCCAAATTTAAAGGATAAACCTTACCTTACCCGAAATTGGCCAAAACTAGCCAAAATTGCGCCTCGAAAACCTCTTTAGCGTGCTGAAAGTTGCGGACTGTTTGCTGTCCGTTTTAGCTACACCAAGCCATGATTTTATAATTCTAATACCTCCATATCATCGTGGTACATGCTGGATATTTAATTTATAGAACAAAATTGGGACTTACCTATTGTTTTTCTAAGCCGTCACGTTTTTCTCTCCATTTTAGGGTTTGTTCTTCTTTTTTTTGTTTGCTGAAGATTTAATGAATGAAATTTGAAGTATATGTTACATATAAATACATATATGTGGTCTTAGGGGGTGACATGTTTCATCCCCTAAAGAGGACATGTGTCCAGCCCCTATTGGGCCACCGCATCCATGCATTGAAGGAGGGGCTGCCACGTGGCAGTGGGGCCCACCTCCCCCAAGCAGGTGGGTCACCTGCTTGCTTGAGGTGCTGCCACGTGTCAATCACTCATTGGCTTCCACGTGTCTTCTTTTTCTCTTCCTCATGGGTTCATAATCTCATCTTATTTTAAAAGCCTATGTAATCCATACTACGTAAGATTGGCATATCCTCAAGTAGCTTAGGTATGTAAGACTTCAAAGTTAGGAGCTTACGTATGTAAATCGAGTCCTACGACTCATTACTTAGCCTCCCATTCCTTCCAGATTCTTATGACTCTATTTCCAACCTTCTCTACTATGGGGTATCACATTCTCCTTTTCTTAGAGTCGTTTGATAGTGTCGTAGCTTATCCGACTCACTTAATAATGTCTAAGGAACTTAAGAGACATTCCGAGCTCGAGAATGTGGGATGTAACATCCTTCCCCCCTTTAGAACATTTGTCCCCGAATGTTGAATAAGACTTTCGTTAAGACTTTATACAAACTATAAGGAGATTCCTTTCTATTGCGATAACATACATTTTCATCCAAGTAATTAATATACGAGTTCCAGAAGTGGGGGTTACTTGTAGACATCAGGAATAGGTATGGATACGTCTGTTTCATGTCCTCTTCAGCTTCCCAGGTCATTTCTTCACGATTCTTACTCCGCCACAACACCTTGACAGAAGCTACGTCCTTAGTTTGCAACCTTTTAATCTTCCGATCCAAGATGGCAATAGGTTTCCCCTTTTAGGATAACTTTTCTTTCATGTAGACCTCACCTACGAAGAATATTCTGGAAGGGTCGCCTATATATTCGCGGAGCATTGATCTGTGAAAACTGAATGTATTGCTTCAAATAGGACGGTAGGTCCAACTCATAGGCAACTTTATCTATGCTATGAATGACCTGAGAAGGACCAATATATCCCCTTCTTGCCGACTCTAGGCTTCTTATAGATAGCCTGTCCCTAAATAAGCTTTACTTCATCAATAATTTGCTGGATCCCCTCTGGGCCTATCCATTAATTGAAGGGAAAAATATCGTACTAAGATTCACATATGTTCCTAATCCCTATCGGAATGATCTCCAACAGTTAAATGTAAATTGAACTTCCCTGTCTGAGATAATAGATGTGGGAATCCCGTAAAATCTTATTATTTCCTTCCTATGTCATCTCGCATAGCCCTTCGCTGAATATACCTTCCTAACTGGAAGATAATGGGTTGATTTTGTTATCTTATCTATCAAAACCCATATGAACTTATACTTCCATAGAGTGTGAGGTGAGCCTGCACTATAACCTACATTAATTGCTTTCCATTTCTGAGTCGGGATTCCCATCCCCCGTAATAGGCTATCAAGCCTATAATACTCCACTTTATTTAAGCTATTATACAACTCCTCTTAATCCAACTTGTAACACTTTAGGTATGCTATCCTGCGCTTTTACTCAGATCTTCTTTTCTGTTTTATTACTATACATTATACTGTAATCCTTACACAAATGTGTGTAGGTACTTAGAGCAATTCAAAAAATCCTTTAGCGTCGCTATACTAGTGGCTTACCTCCTTCAGTCGAGGTCAGGGCTCCGCTAAGGCTTTTGTCCTTAATACCGATTATATCTTAATAGTTCTGCCTCGAACCATCTTAGACTGCACAATTATTTTTGTCGAGGTCACTTGCTCTTACTCTTAGTATGTCAATGCTCGTAGACTGCACAATTATTTTTGTGCCATTTGCATGATGTGCATTCCAATTTAGTCATAATCTTTTTTGCTCTGGGCTTACTCTGTTCTATATGTGTCATTGCACTACCATGCCTTTCTAATCTCTTTTTTCATACTTATTTTGTTCCTTTTTTCACTTCTCAGGGGGTCACCCATATGTTAGTTTGCCTTTATAGGAAATCCTAGCACAACCATAGGGTGCTTTAGTATTTTCAATATATCGTATAAAATCTCATCTAATGGTTGATACTTTAGTAGATATCCGTAATGTAGCAGTGCATTTAAAGTCACATTTCATTTATCCCAATCAATAATTAGCTCGTGCTCATAATTGGTTCAAATTCTCCACTCGGGAGTACTCATACTTTGATGATTCATGTTTCAAGCTCCATCATTATACTATCCTTATTCCAATGGATACCACTTATTCTTCTAATAACCTCATAATATAGCAGTTGTTCTGCAAATCAACATTCCCTCTCCTTGCAGGATCTCACTAATCATCAAGGTGGAGTCACGTATACACAATACTTTTTTATGCCTCGTGAACTTTCCTCTTTGTCATGTGCTTAAGGCTCACTTCTAATCCTGCGTAAAACCATATCAACTTCATTGTAGTAGTGGCCTTGTCTTATCACCTTTTCATCGTACTATACCTTCAGTTCGTAACTGTCTATTTCCCTTTTTATTCGATACTTATACTTAATTAATCACATCTATCTTGAGTGCCTCTATTAGAACATCTCTATTATTCCTCCAGCTCATATCCATTTTTGGTTGTGCGGAAGAAATTCCATATTACCCTTTATTTCCTTGTACTAGCTATCCTTTTCATCGTCACATAACCTTTATTCGAAACTTTCCTTACAGAACTTGATAAATCTTTCTTATTTGTTCCATAGCTTGCTTTTCCGTTTCACACCTATCTTTACATTTCATTCACATGGACCACATCATACCTTTTAGTTATTTCCTTACTAAGCTTTACTTATTCTCATAACGGTTTTTGTTATATTCACCTGGTACCCTATTTGCACTCAGTCCCGTAGTATAACACCGCTTGACCTTCTTCACGATTCTTACTATGGGCTACTTACCCTTCTTAGTTAGTCTTATCCTTAATGTCTCACAAGCTATCTTATTACTACTTTATATCTGTCATAATTCTCTTCCCTTTGTACTCTTATCTTAACCATACTGTTACTTCTTTCAACTATAACTCATCACAGTTTATTCCTATATATCAATTCAGTTGTTGCCTTAATATATCGTTCTATCCAGACCTATCAGTCTTCTCTGAATCATCTTCCTTGGATTATAAGTCTTTCCCAACTTTGTTCTACCATACCCGTATTGACCTCCTAGTCTTTATTACCATAAATTCAACCATTAATTCATTTCTCGAGGTCAACCATACTCGTAGTTTAATCAAATCTCATTATTATTGTGGACACAACCTTTCAAGACAAACTACAGCCCTGTATCTCATTCTCTTCTTATTTCTAAGAAAATTTGGGCAGAGTTTCCTCTGTATTTCTTACTATCTCAACACCTGTATGCAGAAAATGCCAATAGTGCCTCACAGGGAACACATATATATAGTCATATCATCTCATATCTCATCCACATAGGGTGCCCATAATTAACAGTATGGAAAGGGACTTACCTCGTATGTCCACTCGAACTACACCTGTTACACTTTCCTGTTTACCTTTCCTTTCACTCTTCAACTTTGTATGTCAATCACATTTCAATACCTTACCTGACATTTATCTTTCGTGCCTTTGCTTACCTGCGTGCTTTGTAACTTTAAGTATCCTCAGTTACTTCTACTATGGATATTGTCCTTCTACTGAAATCACAAGTTAGTATGAGGAATTTCATTCCCTATGACTCGGCTCTATCGCACGATCTTAGATATGAAAGAAAGGTAACATCCTAAATGTCCTGTAGCCTCCTGTCTATAGATGTGGTGCACAACACATTGATAAAAAGACTCTACTAGACACGGTCTGTAGATATTTGCAAGACGAACCGCTCTGATATCACTTCTATCACTTCCCAACCCCGTAGGCCGCAACTGGGTCCGACCTGGACCCCCTTATGCATATCTATTAGCTACACTTAAGTTAAACCATGTATTGTGTGATACTATACACAAAAATCTCAATTGCTTAAAACTTTTCATGTACATGTAGCCTCTTTCATTTGTATCATATCATGAAAGGACATGTGACCGATGAGGCTGCCATAACATAAAAATATTTACAATATTTCGTATAGGCACAGTCGAAACAAACTTATAAACAACCCACATATGCATATGTCTATAGACCTCTAAGAATAGTAACAGCAACATATAGCGGGACAGGTCTCCCGTCTTACCCCTTGACAAATAAATATATACATATTACATAGCAAGTATCAAAAGTTAGGCTCCGGAACAGTGGAGCGCTCCCAATATCGCTGAGTGGAAACCCTAAGCTAGCAGATCTCCAAAATGAACATCTGTACTTACAGGCATGAAACGCATCCCCCTGAAGAATAGGGGTCAATACGATATATGTACTAAGTATATAAAGAATAACAACACATAACTGAGCTAACAACTGTAGTAAGGATGCAGGAAACAAATATAACAGTTAACGAATTTCTCTACCTTCATCCTATGACATGAGGGCATGTATATATTCCTTACATACCATACCTAGCCCGTTGTGGGACTTGGTGCTATAAGTATGTCACTATATTTCCACATGCATGCCTATAGACTTTATCTGGCCCTTTAGTGAGGGACTCAGTGAAGCTGTCATTTCATCGTGTATCATGCCCGACCCTTCATGGGACGCAGTGAATAATCATTTCATCATATATCATGTCCGGCCCTTTATAAGACGCGATGAATCAGCATTTTATCATTTATCATGCCCGACCCTTCATAGGACGCGATGAATTTATCATGCCCGGCCCTTCATGAGATGCGGTGAGTTTATCTTGCCCGGCCCTTCACAGGATGCGGTGAGTTTATCCTGCCCAGCCCTTCATGGGATGCAGTGAATCAGCATTTTATCATTTATCATGCCCGGCCCTTTATAGGACGCGGTGAATTTATCATGCCCGACCCTTCATGGGACGCGGTGAGTTTATCCTGCCCGTCCCTTCATGGAATGCGGTGAGTTTATCCTGCCAGGCCCTTCATGGGACACAGTGAATTTATCTTGTCCGGCCCTTCATGGGACGCAGTGAGTTTATCCTTCTCGGCCCTTTATGGGACGCTGTGAGTGATGTATTAACAGCATGCACGAGTAGAGTAATGAGGAACCATATGCAATTAGCTCAATATCTGAGACTCGGTATAATAATCGTCATGGACTATCATTTGACGATCTAAATGATCATCATCTCAAGTATCCTCTATATGCCATTAGGGGCCATATCGATGGAGTCTCAAGAGTCCTAGACTTTTATTAAGGTAATACCAAACGACTTATGCAATCAGAGACAATTGTCATTATAGAGTTCTTAGGCACGGGAGCTCATACATTTAATTAGTATTCATCATATAGGGACTCGAGGGTAGTAGTTCAACTACTTCAAGAACTTTGATATTAAGAAATGAATAGGAGTTATAGTTCATGCTTCCCATGCATCTGGTTACTATTTCCTGTATAGAAGGCTCAAGGGTGATAGCTCAGCTACCTTAAGAGCCTTAGCATTTAGAAGTGAACACGAGTCAATAGGCTCTACATATATTACCTTTTATCCTATAGAAGCCTTAAAACGGCAATAGATCAACTATTATAGGAGTTCTACGATTACGAAGTGTATAAGAATTATGGACTGTACTCGGAGCTTTACGAATGGAATTATCCCCAAGTATCATATACAAACCATTCATAACTTATATCTAAGACATGCCAAAATAAAGAAGAATAGGTTTACATACTTATGCCAAAGACATGCTAAGAGAAGGAATAAGTTTTACATACCTCTTCCAGACTTTCCTTAATCACGTCCACGTCGTCGTCCTCCAAACCTATTTAAAATGAAAGTAATACAAGTATCAACAACCTTAGTCTTTTCATCACCTTAGGTTACATACGAGTATTTATAGAACTCATCTCCTCGCTCGCCTTCTCAACTAGTTCCTTAACTAGTTAAAGAGTTAATGAAAATCGGGCAGTATCTCCCCTATAATGTGCCCTATCCGAATCCCCAATTATGTCCTTAATACCTACATACAACCAAAAACATAACCATCAGCTCATATATATGTACAACATGGGAACATTACACAATAAAAACTCCAAACGACTCGCTCGAAACTACGATGCCAAAATAAGGTTTCTAGTTTCCAATTTGCAAATCTTTTAACCGTACGAAGTGGGGGGTCGTGTGAATGAAACAAGAATCTCCCCCGCCTCTTTTAGAAGACATTTAGGCCCTGAAAATCACATCACACAACCAGAAACCTCCTCCAAACACACAACGCCTCACTTCGACTATAATTTAACTACGACGACTTCAATTTAGATTGTTTCTTTCGCTGAGCATCTCCACAAATTTTTTCATACTTCCAGAAGTATACAAGGTAAATAATACACTCCATAAAAACCCCATAATGTCCAAATTTAAAGGAGAAACCTTACCTTACACGAAATTGGCAAAAACTAGCCAAAATTGCGCCTCGGAAACCTCTTTAGCGAGCTGAAAGTTGCGGACTGTTTGCTGTCCATTTTGGATGAACCAAGCCATGATTTTATACTTATAATACCTCCATATCATCGTGGTACATGCTGTATAATTAATTTATGAAATGAAATTGGGACTTACCTATTTTTTTGCTCCAAGCCGTCACGTTTTTCTCTCCACTTTAGGGTTTGTTCTTCTTTTTATTTTTTTTGCTGGAGATTTAATGAATGAAAGCTGAAGTATATGTTACATATACATACATATATGTGATCTTAGGGGGTGAAATGTGTCATTCCCTAAAGGAGACACATGTCCAGCCCCTATTGGGCTACTGCATCCATACATTGAAGGAGGGGCTGCCACATGGAAGTGGGGCCCACCTCCCCTAGGCAGGTGGGTCACCTACTTGACCCCAAGAAGGTGGGTCACCTGCTTACTTAAGATTCTGCCATGTGTCACTCCCTTATTGGCTGCGACATGTCTTTTTTTTTCTTCCTCGTGGGTTCGTAATCTTATCTTATTTTAAGAGCCTATGTAATACATATTACGTAAGTTTGGCATATCCTCAAGTAGCTTAGGTATGTAAGACTTCTAAGTTAGTATCTTAGGTAGGTAAATCGAGTCCTACGACTGATTACTTGGCCTCCAATTCCTTCCAAATTCTTATTACTCTATTTCCAACCTTCTCTACTATGGGGTATCATATTCTCCTTTCTTTAGAGTCGTTTGATAGTGTCGTAGCTTATCCAGCTCACATAATAATGTCTAACGAACTTAAGAGACATTCCGAGCTCGAGAATGTGGGGTGTAACACCCTAGAGCTCGGACCTGCTCTCGAATATCCTGTGCCACTTGATCTTCGGCCTGAGGACTGCGAAGGCATACTCAATGCTGACTGGGTGGGCTGTTTGCTACCCTGCTGCTGGGATGGCCTGCTCTAGAACTCTCCAAAATACCCCACTGACCTGGCCCTCTTAGGCTAACTTTTGCTAAAATCTCAATCGGTCTGGTGTCTTCTATGTTTGTCCTCTATACCCTGAGCATATGCCTGTGTACGGGCGATGTCCATCCCTGGCTGGGCAGCCATCACCAAACAACTATCAACCAAATAATGATCTAGTCCCATCATATATCTGTGCATCCTGTCATTTATGTTGGCTACCAACGCAGGTGCATATCAGGCCAATAAGTCAAACTACAAACTATACTCGTGAACACTGCGGCCTCACTGCCTCAACAGTAAAAATCTGTCTACTCTGGCTCTCCGCATCTTAGGAGGTAGGAAATGACTGAGAAAATCCTCCGTAAACTCATCCCATACCGCTAAAGAAGTGAATCTGCCTCTAGACAACTCCCAGGACTCATACCAATTAGCATCTACCTTGTGCAGTCTATACGAGGCAAACTCAACTGAATCCATCGCAGAAGCCTTAATCAGACATAATGTGCGCTGCATCTCCCTAATAAACTCTTGGGGATCCTCATCGGTCTTTGTCCCAAAGAACTTTGGGGGATTACAAATCAAAAACTCATGAGCCCTCAAACTATCTAGCCTATGTACCTGATCTCCGTCTAAACTGTGTCTGTGCTCCTAGCCTGCTAGCAATCTGGTCAATAGCTGTACTGCATCCTGTATAGCCCTGTCCTCAGCTCCTGGCTGTAGAGCTAGAGGCTCGGGTGCTGGGGCTCCAAAAACTGGCGGTGAAGCCATCCTCTGATCTGCAGCTGAGGTTGCCCTAATCCCCTCTAATACTGGCGGCATCTCAGAACTAGCAGTCGGTGGCACAGTCCCCAACTCAGTCTAAGATCGGGCCCTGGTAACTCCGTAGGCCTAACTAGCCTCATTGAGCGCTGCTAATTTTTCCTTCTGGGTAGCCGTCGCTTTCCTCGGAGGTATTACTAAAAACTATAACAATTCATTTCTTTAGGGAAAAGTCATCCTAATAATACAACTCTATCGCACGATCTAAGAGAAGAAAGAAGGATAACATTTTAAATGTCTTGTAGCCTTCTGTTTATATGTGGTGCACAACACACTGATAAACAAGACTCTACTAGACATGGTCTATAGACATTCTGAGGACCAAACCGCTCTGATACCACTTTTGTCACAACCTAATCCAGTAGGGTGTAACTCGTGCCCAAATTGGACACCCGTACGTACCCTTAGTCAAATTAGCATATTAACAGAATAAATAAATATAGAGATCAAATGAGGTCACTAGAATAAACCAAAACATTTATATTGCACACAGACGCCGCTATGGTCGTCATGGAATATAAAACCCAGATCATATACAGATCCCACAACAAACATCTACAAACCTCTATAGAAAAATACTCTATTCATAGGACAGGATAGGACCCCATCATACCCCTGACCAGCAAGTACAAATATACAACAGAAAAGTCAATACCAAAGTGTGGGCTACAGACAAAAAAGCACTGTCAAACAGCAAGGTGGATGTCTAAGCAGGTGGATCAACAAATCGAACATATGTACCTACGGACATGATGATTTTATGAGGTATATTAAATGTCTTTAATGATTTTGGAAGTGGAAAAATTTCATAAGGACGCTTGACGTTAGAAACAAACTAAATTAAAGTCGTTATAGCTAAATCAAAGTCGAGTAGTGTGTTGTGATTGTGATGCTGAGTTTGCAGATGGTTTGGTGGTGTGTTGAAGGGATTGAAAGTGTTCTAAAGAGGGTGTGGGTGCTTAGTGTTTCAGCCACACGACCCCCCTATTTGGTATGGTTATAGATTTTATGAAATAAATGTTAAAAATTCTATTTTGATATTGTAGTTTCGAGCTAGTGGTTTGGAGTTGTATTGAGTAATGTTGAAGTGATTTACATGTATATATGTTGCTGGTTGTTGTTGTTGGTATGGTTGTTGACATGGTTGCCGAGTTGAAATCTCGGGGATGTTGAAATTATAGGGGAGATGCTGCCCAATTTTCGGTAACTTAGGAACTAGTAATGAACTAGTCGAGGGAAATGGATAAGGAAATGACCTCTATGGACACTTGGTTGTAGAGTTGGAATTGGAAAGTGAAAGTTCATTAACCATAGTATTACTTTCATGTTAAATAGGTTCAATAGACGACGTGGAGAATGTATTAGAAGTAATCCGTAAGAGGTATGTAAAGCTAACCGTTCCTTCTTTTGGCATGTCTTTGGTATAAGTATATAAAGTTAACCGTTCCTTCTTTTGGCATGTATTTGGCATAAGTATGTAAAGCTAACCGTTCTTTCTCTTGGCATATTTTTACATAAGTATATAAAGCTAATCTTTCTTTTTGGCATGGTTTTTATGAAACAAGTATATGAATTTTATATGATTCCAAGGAAGTTCCTATTCGTAGAGCTTCTAGGATGGACAACTTCTTGATTTTTCAAAGGATATTTTATCATGCCTAGATACGTGTATATGATTCTAAAAGTTCTATTTGGATATAACTCATAGTGATATTCAAAAGGTACTTGATACGACTCTTGTCTTGGTTTTTGAATAATAGCTTATTTTGTTAACTCCATCAAGTCTCAAAAATAATTAAAAGTGCATTTAGTTTCTCACTACTCCACTCATGGATGCCTCAATGCTTTCTTTACCGAACCCGGTCAAGTTTTTTTATTGTGCGTATTTTTTTGCATCATTCATCGTGCCCCGATGTGAGGGGGCAGGTAGTCCCTGTACATGGGTTTGATTTGTGGAGTTATAATGTGACATATATACATATGATATGATATGACCATCTGATATAATATGATTTATTATGGAGATATTCCATACTCTAGAGTTATGATGTGCTGTGGCACTAGTGATGGGGTAACGACCATGATTTGTTCACCGAGTTCCATAATGGGGCCGGATATGGCATATGCTTTTCTGCATACATTATCTGTGGTTATGAAAAGCATTTTGATATTCTGGATATATTGCTCATTTTTGCACCTTCTGTTTTAGTAATGACTTTACCTATTACAGTCCATGCTTTACATACTCGGTACATTGTCTGTACTGACCCCCTTTCTTCGGAGGGTGTGTTACATGTCCGTAGGTACAAATGCTTGGTTTGCTGATCCGCTCGCTTAGGACATCCACCTTGTTGGTTGGAAGTTCTCCTTTGTCCGGAGCCCTATTTTGGTACTAACTTTTCTGTTGTATATTTGTATATGTTGGTTAAGGGTTAGACGGGGCCCTATACCGTCATATGACTAAGCTATCATTCTATAGAGGTCTGTAGACTTGTTATGTGGGTTATGTATATATGTTTTGGGATTTTTGTTCCATGATGGCCTTAATGGCCCTCTTGTGCTGTATCTTTTCTCATGTGTTCTCTAGCGACCCCTTTTTGATTTCTACTTTTGTCTATTCTGCTAACACTCTAAGTGGGGCTAAGGGTATGTATGGGTGCAGAACTAGGCACCAGTCATGGCCTACAGAGTTGGATCGTGACACTAAGGATACTCATATTTCAAGGTTTTACAATCAGTGTGAAAATCATCAAAAAATCTCTCCAAAATCAAGTAGGTCAAAATCAAAATTTTATTTGAAAATCATGTTCTACAAGTAAAAAGAAGTTGTTCTTGAAAAACCCATTAAAATTGAGTATAAATCGAGCTCCAAATCAAAGAATACTAATTTTTCAACTTTTAGAAGAAACCCCAAAACCCACATTCGCGGCGCAGTTTAAAATAAAAATTTCGAAATGCCTTTGTCAAAACAAGTTTATCCATAGTACAAGGAGCTTAAATCCAAAAATTCAATGGAAACCCATTCCAAATCGACCTTCAAATTAACAATTTTTTTATTTTTGTACTTTTGGGGTTTAAAATCTCCACTTTGTCAATACAACATAACTAGCAGTATTCCTATCTAACGCTTGAATCTCAATATATTGACCAAGGTCAAATATCTCAATAAAAAATGCACTGAAGGTCCCAAATCACTAAAATTATGTCTGTCACATCAAAAACTGTGCCAACCATCCCTACCACACAAACATAGTATGAAAATGCTAAGGGGAAGGGCAAAATAGTCATTTCACATGGAAAACAAATCTCTCAAATATTGGGACATTAAACTTACTCTTGATGTTCTGTATGACTTGTAAGTGTATAAATACACTATGATATACTTTGAAAATTTGATCAGCTAATACAAAGTATTGTGCAATACATTAGCCTCAAATTTTTAATGGTGTGATATCTGTTAGCTCTTCTTCTGTTATAATTCTTTACTACTAAACCTCTGTTTTAGAAGCTAAATGGCATCATCCTCCAACACACTTTCAACCTCCTCACCCCATCATCCTATTGTCCAACCTCCGTTAAACGGAGGCCCTCAAATTACCTGATATGGAGGACTCAAATATTATAACTTATCTAAGTCGTGATACTAGCCTATCTTATCCTAATGAACCAAAATAGTTGCTAGTGAAGGAGCCACTTCTAATCGTGATAAAAGAATTAGCAAAAACAGTAATAAAGGTAGTGACAGTGATGATAGTGAGGAGAAAGATGTGTTGCTGAGAATTTGAATCTCTAGTACACTATCAAAAGGAACCATGTACCTTATTGTAGGTTGAAATACTGCAAAGAAGGTGTGGAAAACCATAAAGGAAACTTACTTTCAAGCCACCAAGGAAAGAGAATACCAATTGAAGCAACAACTTAAAAATATCAGGCTTGAAAATAATTCTACAAATGAGTTCTTGAATGAATTCAAGGGCATATGTGATGGGTTAACAATCATACAAATAGTGTAGATGAGGATAGCAATGTGATAAAACCTTCAGGACTGTCATTCTTGGCAAACACTTTATCCAATTTTGAATCAATTAGTAAATGCATTGAGAGGCTTTGATCTCAAGGAAGATGATGGAGAATAATTGCAGCAAGTTAACCATAACTCATCCTTCATTGCTCAATAAGTTAATCACAATAGGTCCACCAACTATAGGGGTACATGAAATTACTATTCAAATAAACTACAACTCAATATGTAGGGTTTTTAAACAATTTGGACAAAATAAAAACTATGTTTTTCAAGGAAAGGTATTGAAAATCTCTCTAGGGAGAAAAAAGAAGTTTTTACTCGTCAAATATGTGGTTGGAACAATCAAACTGCTCAAATTCTACTACAACCAGAATTTTTCATACCAAACGTTAGAGAAATTATGCCAAGCCTTAGCATTTGTTAATCTAAATGATCCTAATAATGGAGAAAATAAAGTATGTGTGGACTCATGAACAAGTACTTACATGAAAGATTCTTCATGTAAGCTATTTAATATAAAACCTTATCAAAGAAACAAGATAGTAGTGGAAAATGAAATTGAACTTAATATTACTCACATTGACAATGATAGTGGTAGTGTATCTAGTTTAAAACTAAATGATCTCCTTGTTGTCCCTGAACTGAAGAAGAAATTATTGCTAGTAAGTATGCTAGCTAAGGAAAATTATTGTATAATTAAGTTTGACAATTTGACGTTTAATGTAAAGCACAAGGAAACAGGAAAGCAGGTGGACAAAGGATCTAGAAGAGGAGGTATATATGCCTTGGAAGACAACATCTACTAGCATTGGCAATAACACGTACATGAAGGAGTAATTTTATTTCTAGATTTTGTTCTAGTTATGTCAGGCATGCCAGACTTAGGCATCCAAACTCTAATTTTTTTAGAAATTTTAGAAAAAAATAAGTGTATTAATATCGCTTGTTGGAATAAAAGTCCTATTGTTTGTGTTATTTTTCAAATATGAAAAGGTTTTAAATTTCCTTTTAGTTTGAGAAATAAAACTGAGAAAGAACCATTAATGAAATTAGATTGTAATTTGTGGAGTCTTGCACCTATTGAATCTTCACAACACTATGCATTGTTTATGAATGACAATAGTAGATACACTTGTCTATATCTATTAAGAAGGAAATCATATTTATTTAAAGTGTTTGTGAAATTACAAAAATGGTTGAATTTTTTTTTACTAAAAGTATTAAGGTAATCCAATATGATGGAGGTGGTGAGTACTCTAGCTCAAAGTTCTTTAACTACTTGGAAAACTGTGGTATTGTTAGGAATATATACTGTCCAAATACACCTTAGTAGAATGGTATTGCTGAAAGAAAATATAGGCATGTGGTAGAGACTTTTTAACACGGTTCTTTCACACTAAATTGTTTACATAGATAGTAGCCTTCCTCACAATCGTGTTTCTTATAAACACGCTACCATCTTTAGTACTTAAAGAAACACCATTCATACCATGAGACTATACTCTGGGCATGACTGACACCCAAAACTATTGATGGTCCTGATCGAATTCTTGACCTGGCTTACTACTAATTAAATACTGAATAATTATACATAAAATTTAAAGGGAAAATGAGCATTTAAATATTTAAACATTTAAAACATCTCAACATTAGTCCGAATAATAAGCATATAAATTTTGAAATATCTATTGACTCAACTAACTTGACTATGAAGACTCAACTTAAATAAAAATACGTGATGGGATAAGACCCATGACTACCTAAATAATAAATAAAATGTCTACTAAATACTGAATACCATAAATAAATTGGAGCTCTCCAAAAGCAAGGAGGACTCACCAAAAGCTGATGGAGAAAATCTCAATGATACACCTGTTGTTGAACATGAACAGATGTATCTGCATCATTAAAAGATGAAGTGCCGAATCGCATAAGTACATGGAATGCACTACATGTAAAAAATGGTTGAATGAAACACTAGTTAAATTAGACATAACACCTGAAAGAATAAGTCAGGAAATAAGGCTGTAAAGTAGATAATTGTATAGTAAATCATGCAAGTGTAGTTAAAAAATAAAGCTTTGCAAATTAAAGTATGTAGCAGTAGAAAATGCTGAAAATAATATACGTTACTTTTCTTAGAGAGTTTCTCTAACGAAAAACCATCATTATGAGTCTCATGATGATACAACATTTTTACCATATTTCTTGAGCCATCTAATACTTTGTGAGGGTAAAGGATGAACTGCACTAATGGATCCAATTTCTAAGCTCTTACTAGGGGATTTCTGAGGAGTCGCCCGAATCGATGGCACAATCATATTCAACGATGGCAGTGCAACTTATTGGGTTTGGTTTATACCTTACCCAACTCGGTGCTCAATACTACTCCCAAAATAATGCATTAATGCTCATATTAATATATTTTTTGATTTAATATTCAAAAGTACTTCTTTGTAATTATAATGGACTTTTCTTTAACTAACTGAAACTACTTTCTAAAATTGTTTATGCTTTATTTAAAACTAGTCATGATTTTACTGTGAAAGTAATGTATATATGCATAATATATAATAAGTCAAAGCTTTCAAATAACCCTTGGATATATAGGGTTCAAGTGAATAAGCATGAACAATAATTAAGAATCATCCAATATATAATATACTGAAATACCTTTAACAAAACCAAGAATCCATAAAGATTAAGTAGAACTTTCGAATGAAGTAAACTTTGGGATTGAAACCCTAGTTTTAATCTTGCTAATTGAAAATTGGATATAGCGTGTGAGAAAGAACTTATTCACTCACTATGATATCTTTACATACCTTGGAGGACAAAAGTTCTTGAAGAAAGCTCGATTGAGTGCTTGAAATCCTAGGTTTTTTCTTCTTGATTCTTTCTCTAAGCCTTGGTATGGATTATTGGATTAATTCTGACGTACTATATTGACAAGGACCTCAATTAGGTAATAAGCATTGGGGATTAGACTTATAAGGACCGGAAAAAGACTAAAATAACCCTTCTTAAAAAACTATCGGGAGACGTCTATAAGGGCTATCTACGGTCCATAGATTGATCTATGACCTGTAGATCACCTCTCGTAGAATGCTTCCAAGCAAGTAAAAATTCTGGGTTTCAAAAGTTTTGTTTTTGAGATTAATCTACGGTTTGTAGGATTAGAAGTGATCCTTAAGCACATGACAAAGAGGAAAGTTCAGGAGGCATAAAGAAGTATTGTGTATATGTGACTCCACCTTGATGATTAGTTAGATCCTACAAGGAGAGAGAATGTCGATTTGCAGAACAACTTCTGCATTACGACGTTATTAGAAGAATAAGTGGTATCTACTGGGATAAGGGTAGTATAATGACGGATCTTGAAACATGAATCATCAAAGTATAAGTACTCCCGAGTGGAGAATTTGCACCAATTATGAGCACGAGCTAATTATTGATTGGGATGAATGGAATGTGGCTTTAAATGCACTGCTACATTACGATTATTTACTCGAGTATCAACCATTAGATGAGATTTTATATGAGATATTGCGAATACTAAAGAATCATATGGTTGTGCTAGGGTTTCCTATAAAGGCAACCTAACGTATGGATGATTTAACAGAAAAGGTAGATATGGTGCAGCACATTAAATATGCTGGAGTAGAATCATCCGCGTGTGAATAGCTGAAAATAAATGGAGGATGACATGGGTACACCATAAAAGGGGGGAAGTGGTCAAGAGAAGTACAAGCGTAGGAGAAAATCAACTGATGCTATCTATGTAAATGGGAATGCTTAAACTTTAAACGAGACCCCATAAGGGATGGACGCGATCATACCCGCTCTAATGCACCAGATTCCGTCAAAACTTTGAAGTTAAGCGTGCTTGGATGAGAGTAGCACTAGGATGGGTGACCCCCTAGGAACTGAAAAAGGAAACGAAACAAGTATGACAAAAAGAGATTATAAATGCGTGTTAGTACAATGACACATATAGGACAGAGTAAGTCAAGAGCAGAAAAGATTATGACTATATTGGAATGCACCTCATGCAAATGGCACAAAAATAATTGTGCAGCCTACGAGCATTGGCATACTAAGAGTAAGATAAAGTGCTTACTCATTAAAAAGAAATCAGTAACAGCAATGTGATTTCCATATGTAGAATCTATTAAAGAAAAGAGTAAGATGGTTTGAGGCAAAACTATTAAGATATAATCGGTATTAAGGACAAAAGCCATAGCGGAGCCCTGACCTCGACTGAATGAGGTAAGCCGCTAGTATAGCGACGCTAAGGCATTTTATGAATTGCTCTAAGTACCTACACACGTTCGTGTAAGAATTACAATATAATGTATGGTAATAAAAATGGAAAGAAGATCTGAGTAAAAGCGCAGGATAACATACCTAAAGTGTTACAAGTTGGATTAAGAGGAGTTGTATAATAGCTTAAACGAAGTAGAGCATTAGAGACTTGATATCTTATTATAGGGGATGGGAATCCCGACTCAGAAATGGAAAGAAATTAATGTAGGTTATAGTGCAGGCTGACCTCGCACTCTATAGAAGTATAAGTTCATATGGGTTTTGATAGATAAGCTGACAGAATCAACCCATTACCTTCCAATTAGGAAGGTATATTTAGCGAAGGGCTATGTGAGATGACATAGGAAGGAAATAATAAGATTTCACGGGGTTCCCATATCTATTATCTCAGAAAGCGAAGTTCAATTTACATCTAACCGTGGGAGATCATTCCGGTAGAGATTGGGAACATAGGTGAATATTAGTATGACATTTCGCCCTTTGATTAATGAATAGGCCCAGAGGGGATCTAATAAATTATTGATGAAGTAAATCTTATTCAGGGATAAGCTATCGGTTAGCATCCTAGAGTCGGCAAGAAGGGGATACCTTGGTCCTTCTCAGGTCATTCGTAGAATAGATAAAGCTGCCTATGAGTTGGACCTACCATCCGATTTGAAACAATGCATTCAGTTTTCACAGATCAATGCTCCGCAAATATATAAGCGACCCTTCTAGAATATTCTTCGTGGGTGAGTTCCATATGAAAAGAAAGTTATCCTACGAGGGGCAACCTATCGCCATCTTTGATCGGCAGATTAAAAGATTGTGAACTAAGGACGTAGCTTCTGTCAAGGTGCTGTGGCGAAATAAGAATCGTGAAAAAATGACCTAAGAAGCTGAAGAGGACATGAAACACAGATATCCGTATGTATTCCCAATGTCTACAGGTAACCCCCACTCCTGGAACTCGTATATTAATTACTTGGATAAAAATGTGTGTTATCTCAATAGAAGGGAATCTCCCTACAGTTTGTATAAAGTCTTAAGGGAAGTTTTATTCAACATTCGGGGATGAATGTTCTAAAGAGGGAAAGGATGTTACACCCCACACTCTCGAGCTTGGAATGTCTCTTAAGTTCCTTAGACATTATCACGTGATCCGGATAACCTACGACACTATCAAACGACTCTAAGGAAGGGAGAAAGTGATACCCTATAGTAGGAAAGGTTGGAAATAGAGTCATACAAATCTGGAAGGAATTGGAGGCCAAGTAATGAGTCATAGGACTCGATGTACCTACGTAAGCTACTAACTTAGAAGTCTTACATACTTGAGCTACCTGAGGACATACAAGCTTACGTAGCACGGATTACATAGGCTCTTAAAACAGGATGAGTTTATAAACCCACGAGGAAGAGGAAAAGAGGACACGTGGAAGCCAATTAAGGAGTGCCACATGGAAGCAGGTGACCCACCTTCTTGGGGTCAAGTAGGTGACCCACCTACTTGAGGGTGGTCCCCACCAAGGACATGTGGCAGCCTAGGAGCCTTGACAGGGATACATGGCCCAATAAATGCTTGACACGTGTCACCCTAAGGGGGATGACATGTGTCACCTCTTGGGAATACCTATATATGTATGTTATGTGACTCACAACTTCAGTTTCTATCAAAATTTCAGCCTAGAACAAGAGATAAAACGTGAGAAAGAAAGAGAGAAAACGCTAGGGGCAAAGAGAGGACCCTACGGGTTGGCCAAGAGAAAAGGTAAGGCCTAATTTCGTTCCGTGAATTAATTATTTAAGGTATACTATGGTGATATGAAGGTGTTTAATATCGAAAAATTTCTATATGGGGCAGCAAAAACGGACAGCAAATAGTCCACGCAGTTTCAGCGCGACTAAAGAAGTTCCGAGGCGCAATTTTGGCTAGTTTTGGCCAATTTCGGGTAAGGTAAGGCTTATTCTTTAATTTTGGACTTTATGGGGTTCTTATTTAGTGTATTATATACCTTTTATACGGATGTAAGGATAAAAAAGTCATGGGAATGCTCGACGATAGAAACAATCGAAATTGAAGTCGTCGTAGTTAAATTATAGTCGAAATGAGGCGTTGTGTGTGTGGAGGCTGCTTCTGGTTGGGTGGTGTGTGTTGCAGGGCCTAATTTTTTACTAAAATAGGTGGGGTAGCTTCTGTTTGTAGCCACACAACCCCCCCTACTTCGTACGGTTAAAGGTTTCGCAAAATAGAAACTAGAAACCCTATCTTGGATATCGTAATTTTGAGCGAGTCGTTCGGAGGTTGTAATGTATAATGTTGCCATGTTTTATATATATATGATATGCTGGTTATGTTGTTGGTTTTCTTTAGGTATTAGGGACGTGATTGGGAATTCGGATAGGGCACATTATAGGGGAGGTGCTGTCCGATTTCCGTTAACGCCTTAACTAGTTAAGGAACTAGTCGAGAAGGTGAGCGAGGGGATGAGTTCTATAAATACTCGTGTGTAACCTAAGGTGATTAAAAGGCTAAGGTTGTTGATACTTGTATTTATTCCATGTTAAATAGGTTTGAAGGACGACGACGTGGACGTGATTAAGGGAAGTTCGGAAGAGGTATGCAAAGTTTATTCCTTCTCTTGGCATGTCTTTGGCATAAGTATGTAAAGCTATTCTTCTATATTTTGGCATGTCTTAGATATAAGTTATGAATGGTTTGTATATGCAACTTGGGAATAATTCCATTCGTAAAGCTCCGAGTACAGTTCATAACTCTTATCAACTTCGTAATGGTAGAACTCCTGTAATAGTTCAGCTATTGCCTTTTTAAGGCTTCTATAGGATAAAAGGTAATATATGTAGAGCCTATTGACTCATGTTCACTTCTAAATGCTAAGGCTCTTAAGGTAATTGAGCTATCACCCTCGAGCCTTCTATATAGGAAATAGTAACCGGATGCATGGGAAGCATGAACTATAACTCCTATTCATTTCTTAATATCAAAGTTCTTGAAGTAGTTGAAATGCTACCCTCGAGTCCCTATATGATGAATACTAATTGAATGTATGAGCTCCCGTGCCTAAGAACTCTATAATGACAAGTGTCTCTGATTGCATAAGTCGTTTGGTATTACCTTAATAAAAGTCTAGGACTCTTGAGACTCCGTCGATATGGCACCTAATGGCATTTAGAGGATACTTGAGATAATGATCATTTTGATCCTCAAATGATAGTCCATGACGATTGTTATACCGAGTCTCAAATGATTAGCTAATTGTATATGGTTCCTCGTTACTCTACTCGTGCAGGCTATTAATACGTCACTCACCGTGTACCATAAAGGCCTGGGCAGGATAAACTCACTGCGTACCATGAAGGGCCAGGCAGGATAAACTCACCGCATCCCATGAAGGGCCGGGAAAGATAAATTCACCATGTCCCATGAAGGGTCGGGCATGATATATGATGAAATGATTATTCACCGCATACTATGAAGGGCCGGTCATGATATATGATGAAATAATTATTCATTGCATCCCATGAAGGGCCGAGCATTATATATGATGAAATGATTATTCACTGCGTCCCATGAAGTGCCGGGCATGATACATGATGAAATCACAACTTCACTAAGTCCCTCACTGAAGGGACGGATATAGTCTATAGGCATGCATGTGGAAATATAGTGACACACTTGTAGCACCAAGTCCCACAGCGGGCCAGGTATGGTATGTAAGGAAGATATACATGCCTTTATGTCATAAGTTACAGGTAGAGAAATTTGTTAACTGTTATATTTTTTTCCTGCATCCCTACTTCGTAGCTCAGTTATGTACTGTTATGCTTTATATACTCAGTACATTTATCGTACTGACCCCCCATTCTTCGGGGGGCTGTGTTTTATGTCTGCAGGTACAGATGCTCATTTTGGAGATTTGCCAGCTTAGGGTTTCCACTCAGCGATGTTGGGAGCGCTCCATTATTTTGGAGTCTAACTTTTGATACTAGTCATGTAATATGTATATATTTATTTGTCCAGGGGTACGGCGGGGGCCCTGTCCTATCGTATGTTGTTGTTACTATTCTTAGAGGTCTGTAGACATATGTATATGTGGGTTGTGTATAAGTTTGTTTTGACTGTGCCTATACGGCATATTGTAAATGTTTTTATGTTATTGTTTCCTCGTCGGCTCGCGTGCCTTTCATGATATGATACGAATGAAAGAGGGTACATGTACATGAAAAAATTTTAAACTATTGAGGTTTTTATGTATAGTATCACATCACACATGGTTCAACTTAAGTGTAGCTGATAGATACGCATAAGGGGGTCCAGGTCGGACCCCAGTCGCGTCCTACAGGGTTGGGTCGTGACAGGTTTGGCTTGCCTACTCGGATTATAGTAGGAACCACCATGGCCCATATTCGGGTCATAACAAAGAGATCTTGAAGAATTAACTAAAATAATTGTTGTTACTGGATTGCCTTTTAATTTTGGTAAAAATCCTGGTTTCATTCATTATATTAAATTAGTGTATAATCCATTGTTTAAAGGTTTTTCGAAAAAAAAACTATTAAAAATCATTGTTTGATTATCAAGGCCAACATTTCCATTATCTTCATTGTTTATTTAATTATAATACTTGTAAAATAGGAATAACTTCTGATATTAGCGGTAGTGTAAATGGTAATGAGTATTTTACAATTACCATACATTGGATTGATGAAAATTTTATTTTGCAAAAATGTATTTTGGGTTATAAAAGTTGTGAAGTTTCAAAAATCGGTGCTTACATTGCTCAAACTATTTTAGGAGTTACAGAATTTTATGGAATAACTAGTAAAATAATGAGTGTCACTTTAGACAATGATTCTAATAATACATTTGCTTGTGATATTTTAAAAGGTGTACTTAGCCCTATTTATGATGATGGTTTTCATATTAGATGTGCTGCACATATATATAATTTAATTGCTAGAGATGGTATAGTAATGTATAATAATGGTTGCATTAAATGTGAAGGTGCATGTCATTTTATAGTTAATTGTCAAATAAACGTAAAGATTTTGAAAATAGGCGCCATGAATTTAATCTTCCATATAGAAAAAATCCAAAAATTATTGCTACTAGGTGGAATTCTTTATACGAATTGCTTAGGGTAGCTTATGAATATAGAAAACCTCTACAAATGGTTTGGAATGCTCATAATATAGATATAGATTATAAAATTCAAGATAAAGATTGGAATGACGTAAAGAACTTGTAAAATTTTAAAAAGTTTTTTACTTACCTACAAAATAAATTTCTGGACTTTATTATCCTACTATTTGTTCTGTTTTACCAAATATTTGTGCATTTTCAACTAAATTTTATGACTATAGAAATAAACAATGAGTTAAAGATTCCATTGATGTAATAATTGATAAAAAAAATTTAAAAATATTTTCTATTCCTCAAATTTATTTAATTATTTATTAAATCCAACATACAAAGAAGTTGGTGCATCACTAATGGTTGAAAATATTTATTTAAATTTAGGTATTAAAAATGATGAACAACCTAGTTTAACAATGGTTAAAAATAATATTAAAAATAAAGCTAGAAAATTATATGACTTGTGTAATTCTACTAGATTAAATGAAGTAGTATGTCAAAAAGAACCTCAAACATCTAAGTGTAAATATTATAAAGATAATATTGATGATATGTTAGAATGTTATCTAGGACTTACTTCTAATGAAAAAAATGATTTTGATAAATATCTTAATCAGGGAACAGAAAGCATTAAGGATGTAGAAGGCAAACCCGACCTTTTAAATTGGCGGAGGAATTGCGGCAAGGCATTTCCAAAACTTCAATGGATTGTTCAAGATTTGTTTGCTATTCAGGAATCTTCAGTAGCTTCAGAGTGAGCTTTTAGTGCAGCTAGATTTCAAATTGGAGAGCATAGGCATTCGTTAGTAATTGATAGCTTAGAGATATCAATATTATTTAGGGATTGGATCAATACCAAGCGTAGGAATTTTGAGCGTTCAAGTTTACCTACCCAATTGAAATATGATGTTGATAATATTTTGGTAGATTCAAGTGAAGACAAAATGAATACATTGGAGAAACAAGCTATACAACCACTTTCGTAACAAGTAACTAGAGAAATGTTAGAATAATTAAGACAAGACTATTTTGGAGAGTACAAATATTAGATAATTCGAGGCGTAGTTCAAACAGAACCCTTCCTAGAAGGAGGTTGCGTGGATTAGGTACTCTTCTAATAATTATAAATTGTAATATAAATTGTACTAATTATTTTTTTATGAATAAAATTATAGGCTATTCGCCTTAATTTTTTTAATTATTGTCTTCAATTTAATTCAAGTATTTTTATCTATTTCAATTTTCTAAAGTTTCAAACTTTAAAACTATAAAACTTTAAAAGTTCAAAAGTTTAAAACTTCAATTTTCAAAATCATTTTTTTTCAAATTAGAAATTTAAACCTTATAAATTTACACTATAAAAGTTTAAAATTTAAGATTTAAACTTTGAAAATTTAAAGTTTAAAAGTTTAAAATTTGAAATTTAAACTTTGAAAATTCAAACTTTATAAGTTTAAAATTTAAAATTTAAACTTTAAAAATTTAAAATTTGACCTTTTAAAAAAAATTTAGCTTTTTAAGTTATACTTTTTGTAACATCCCCTAAAAACGTTGTATATGGTGTTCCAATTCTCGACGAAAATGATATTGCTTTTATATTTTGGCATAACTTTTCATAGAATGGTCTAAATTAGGTGATTCAAATTTCAGAATAATGCCAACATCATTACCTACAACTTTTGTGGACCATAGCTTAAGATTCGGATGCTAAGTAGGTCACATAAATTAATTTTTGTAAGACCTCGTGCTATGATGAAATAAAGTATTTGTAGAAGAAAATTTCATATCTCACGGTAGGATGATCCCATTCAGCTAATTTTTGAACTACATGAAAGGAGACTTATATAGCTACAATTCATATAAAAACACCAAATCCTAATTAGTAAGTTATCTGGTTCAAACGTAACTCCAAAAAAGGGTATTCCGTAAAAAAAGATCCATCTCAACAACCATAGAAAATCTAGATCCATTTGACATCACTCATGACATCAATAGTCCTCCATTAAATTTTCAGATTTTTTTTTATAATTATTTTAATTATTGTTAGGTCCCTCCTTCATACATATAAATACCTGTCATGCCCTATTTTTAACCGAGGTTAGATAAAGCACAACATATGGACTCTGAAAAAAGATTAATTATTGTATAGAGTCGCCACCTAATTTATTAAGGAAAATAAGGAAAACCTATTTGATGCATAACCTGTATGACTCACGTTTCAATCTGCGAAAAAACAGTTTAGATTCTAGGTAAGGGTTTACATTATTCCAAAGGGAAGGTGTTAGGCATCCTTCGAAATCCACAAAATGTGGTACCCAGCTAGACTTAATTCATCAAAAAGGGAGGAGATAAAATTATTATTTGCAAGTATAACAAACATATATATAAAAATATATACACTAAAATTGTATAAGAATATATGTATAAAAAAAAGTATGTACTAAGTAAGTAAAGTATATTATCACCAATTATGTGTAGAAAAATATGAGGAAGGTATATGTATATAAAAAAAGGTAGTTTTTATGCAATATTAAAAGAATAGTCATTTATTCATATGAACAGAGAACTCTTTTATTATATGAAAAGAAAAATAATTTTGAATATTATTTGCAGAAAATATCTCTGAATACATGTACAGACACTTGGTAAAATATTAATAATGAATAAATTATTATCAAAATAATTTTAAAATATGTGTGTATATATACTACAAAAAATAGAATTCTATTTTATAGTAAGCTCAGAGGCGTAACTGTAATAAGTGTTACATTCCTATTAGAACGTCATGGTGATTCGTAAAAAAAATCAATTCAATTGTTCAAAAGAGATTTTAAAAGAAAATAGTTTAATTTAAGGAGTCACCATAATTTTAGGATAATTAGAAAACAATCAATTATTTAAAAAATGTCTACAAATTCAATGGATCCTAAGTAAGGGGTTCAAGTTATTTCAAAGGGAAGGTATCAGCATCCTTTGAAATCCACAACTACAGGTCCCAGCTAAACTCAGTAAAGTAAAAAATAATAGAAACAAATCACAATAATTATATCTATCATCAAACAAAGTAGATTAAAACTATCATATCTTTTAAAACAATTAATTAAAATAACCAAAAGCAAATATATTACAATAGATGTCACTAATAAAAGATATGATGGAGACAACAATAATAAAGTAAAAAATAATAGAAACAAATCACAATAATTATATCTATCATAAAATAAAATAGATCTATAAACAAAACAAAAACAAAAAGTAAAAACAACAATGAAAAAACAAAACAAAACAAAGGAGAGATAAAGTTGTTACTTGTTAGTTTCTTACCGGATTTACCATCGCGATAGCTAGTTGTTGTTTCCCGAAGATGGAGCTACTCCGGAGGTTATTGATTTAACACTATTGGACTTTATTTTAGCTTGCAAAATATAACGTAAAATATAAACTTAAACTAAAATCTCCGTCTTTTTTTTTTTAATGGGGAGGCCTCGAAAATCGACGGAAAGATTTTTTCATTGGCCAATTACAATTTGAACTATATATAAATTTGAAGTAATATTTCATATTATCACTTAAGTCTATACAACAACAACAAACAACAACACTTAAGGCTATCAAAACAGTAAATCTGACCAAAAATGTACCTCATGTTGTACATAAAATTTGAAACTCCAAACGGCAAAACTGGACTTTATATCCTTCATGAAAGTTGTAGATATATGTCTTAATCTTGAAAAACGAAAAGAATCATCACAAAATACATTTTGCACAAAAAGATATGATCAAAATACTAGCGGTTGTGCATGCTGGAATTTTAAATAAAAATCTGGACAAAACTTGTCCTATGTTGCATCCTATTTTTCGACCCAATAACAGCAGATCTAGGCTCCAACATAAACATAAAAGTTGTAGGTACGTGTTTCATCTTTCCAAAACATATTTATTTACTAAAAACAAATATCTATACAATGAGATACACCAACATTACTAACAGCTATGCAGTTTCAAAAATCGATTTCGATTTACTTACCAACAAGGGAGGGGTTGCTTTGTTCTAGCTGAAAGGACAAGAATCATTGGAGACTTTTTGAGGGAGAAAAAGAGAAGAGAATGGAGAGAGTAGTTTGTTTATGAGGGAGAAAAAGAAAAGATAATAGAGAGAGTGGTGTTGAAAGGGAGAAAAAGAGAAGAGAATGGAGAGAATAGTTTGTTTATGAGGGAGAAAAAGAAAAGATAATGGAGAGAGTGGTGTTGAAAGAATTTTGTTTTAAAATTTTAATTTTAGCTTGGATGAAATCTTCTATCTTAGACTCCCTAAACAAGTTGTTTCAACAATTAATCAATCAAAAATCAAAAGTTCTTTGACTTCTTGTATTGATAAAAAAAAAGTTCTTTGGCTTCTTATGTTAATTAAAAGAAAAGTTAATTGGTTTCTTGTGTTAATAAAAAGTTGTTTGGTTTCTTGTGTTGATTAAATTGTTGAACATGAGTGAGAAATCATTCTCAAAATGACTTAATGAGTCATTAAAATATATATATATATATATATATATATATATATATGTATCGATATGTAACACAAAAAATAAAAAAAATGTACTTGATATTTTTTAAGATATATTGTGTTGTAGAGAATAAATTACAGTGTTATGTTGTGTACGTTTAAAGATGATTGTAAAAATAATATGACTATTAAAATTTTCAAATGACAATAAATTCATAAGAATCTTATTATTTACGAAATTAAGAATGTTTATCCATAAACTATTAAAAGGGAAAAATAAAATAAAAAATCATAAAAATACTAAAATAAGGATAATTATTAATAAAAAAAATAATTAAAACTAAAAAATATAAAAAAAAAAATATTTGGTGTTCTTTAACGATCAAGTAGTCTGAAGACGTTAATTTTGAGTACAGAGAGCCAAAATTGGGTGTCAACAATACCCACCTTATTTTATCATTTTGTTCATCAAATTTTCTCAAATAACTCTTCTCTCTATACACTTTTTTACACATCCTCAAAATATAGTTTTAGTTCTTAGTAGTGTAGACATACTATTCTGGTGATTCATTTACTTCGGGTAGTACACAAAATGCCCGACGAGGAGAAAAGTCTAGGATTCAAGAGTGTTCATTAAGTCCTTCGATTCTGAGTAAAGCTTCGTATTCCAAGTATGTAAAGCTTTAATAAGAGTATTCCTTCCACTCTCATGCCTAAAGTATTTTTCTTATATGATAAATTATATTTATTTTTTAAAAACTTTACTCTAAGATATGTGGGTGTTTATCCATGGGTTCTTCCACCTATGTAGTCTAAAACTCTTTCAACTAAAATCTCTTGATTTCAAGTAAGATTTTCTTATGGTTAATTCTTATTTCTACTTAATAGCATGAATTGTGGCTAAACTAATAATTATTGGTCTATTTTGATGCAAAATAATTTCATATGTATGAATTGATGGTTTTCAAGTATTTTCTCTATTTAGCTCTTTAAAGGTTTTTGAAATTCATGGTGGGTTGTTTAAAGAATGATTTTTAATTAATGGATTTCAAATTATTTATGCATATTCATTTACATACAGGTTTGAAAGTTAAAGTTATTTGAACCCACATAGTTTTATTATGTTTTCAATGATGTTTGACTTAAAAGCTTTGATTCCAAATGAATGTTTATAAAAATAATGTCTATGATCAAAAAGGAGTCTTATGAAATAAAAGAATGATGAAATGATATGAATAATGGATTCTTTATGCAATAAGGACAATTCTTACATATATGAATTTTCAAAGGTTTTAATGAGCTATTCTACCGAATATGATGTTTTAAATTCTCAAGCTATATGTTATAACTATTTTGAAGTATTAAACTATTCTATGGGATTGACTTAGCACCGAATGGGTTATTGAGGTGGAATTCGTTAAGAAAATCCTAATAGCAACCCCTCGCATCATTAACTATGTACCAAAATAGAAGCCTTTGTAGGTTAGGCTAATGGATCCACGAAAGCCCTTAAATTTAAAGTAAAAGAATGAATGTAAAATTGACGGATTTCTATCCTAGGCAAGTAGACACCTCGGCCAACATAGGGGGTTATGTTGGCTTCCATGTAATAGATTGCATGGTCTTAATATCGGTTATAGTAAACTTCCCACAAATGAACGTTTCAAATTTTATTTACATAATTACTCATGCATGAATATATCCACATATGTATGATTTAAATGATATGTACTTGATTACTCATGCATGAACACATTTATGTACTTTACCTTATAAATGTCCTAAATGTTTTACTTTGTAATGCATTCCTACATACTTAGTACATTCGAAGTACTAATGCATACTCTTTTGCCTACATAATACCGCCATTTAGGGATCGGTGCTCCTCATCGTTCTCCTCCACGTGGCTAGTTGAGATTTCATTTGAAGGCTACTTTTGGTGAGTTCCCATGTTTCAGGAACAATACTCTTTTATCTTTCTAGCTTATGATTTGTTGAAATCTTTAGACACTTATTATGGCATTTGTTTTCTATTATGATTGAGGATAAGCTAGGGACTTGTCTTAACCCCGTTAAATCCAAAAGTTAGAGGTATTGTTGTATATATTTAAGTTTAGGATTTACTATTATGATTTCCACTTGTTTATTTATTATCATTATCTATAAAAGTCTAAAAGAATGCTAAGAGTCTTATTTGAGGTGCTTTTGGGTTCCTCATTTGCCATGTCACATCTAGGCCCTAGCTTAGGCCGTGACAAACTTGACATCAGAGCCTGAAGTTTTGAATAGTCCTCAAATTCCAACATACTGCATCAAATAGGATTTTGTTCATGATTGTGAGGTGCGCCACAACTATGAATAGGAGACTATGGAACTTTTCGAAAAGTTTTCACTTTTTTCAAATTCATGTCGTGCCTTGGAGTTTCCTATGCTTTTCTCTAACTAACGAACCATTTCATTTTCTCTAAAAAATGATTCATGGAAGAGCCCCTTCAATAGCAAGGTTTAAGGATGAGGACCAAGATTCTCTGGTTCCCGATGCCCCACGTCACAAAGAAGGGGTAACCCATGTCGAGTTTCATAATATCATTATGTTGTTGTCTAATTCATAGCCAACCAAGGGCATCAAGTTGTTCCTCCTCCCCAAATTTAAAATCCGACCTTTAGGATTCGGGATTTCCAAAGGATGAATCCACCTAAGTTCGATGGTTCTAAACTAGATGAGGACCTTATATAGTTCATTGATGAGGTGTACCAGATTGTGGTTATCATGGGTGTGCCATGAAATGAGAAGGCCGAGCTAGTGGCCTATCAACTCAAAGGTATGGCTCGAGTGTGGTACGAACAATGGGTTGTTGAGAGGGATGAAGAAATGGGGCCGATAGGATGGGAAGTGTTCAAAGGTGCCTTGCTAGACCGCTTCTTCTAATTAAAGCTAAGGGAGGCCAAAATCCAAGAGTTCATCAACCTCCGTCAAGAAAGTATGAGCGTAAGAGAGTATGCTCTCAAATTCACTAAGTTATCAAAGTATGCTCCCTTCATGGTCTCCAACCCAAAAGCTAGGATGAGCAAATTTATTTTCGGTGTCTCAAGCTTGGTGCCCAAGGAGTGAAAAATGGCTATGTTGGTCAAGGAAATGGACATCTCTCGGTTAATGACTTAAACGAAACAAATTGAAAAAGAGAAGCTAAGAGAGAGATAAAGGGGGTTCAAAAAGGCTAGAGTGGATGGTGGAGGGTTTAACCTTCAAAGGTCTGGTTATGGTAACAATGCCAAAGGCCAAGGTGGACAATGGTTTGTAGGACAAGGTTCCACCAATACTCCTCCTCCAAGCTTCAAAAAGGAATGCTTGTGGCTCCAATGCATACTTCAAGTGTGGACGACAAATATCTCACCAAAAGGTGGGGGGTGCCGAGTTCCTGGGAGCGAGATCTTTCCATCATGATCAACTAAAGAGAAAGTCGACCAATCACACTAGTCAGCGACATCTATTCAATTGTCCTATTTAGATGGATGAGATAGTTCCCACTTGAAGCATGCTTCAAGTCTATCTTTAAGACATTTACTGCAATCAGAACCTAAGCCGGACCATCATGCTAGGGATTGTAGAGGTGGTGGTAGTAGGCCTCAAGTCCAAATTGCTTATGGTCAACAAGCTCAAGGAGGTGGCCAACGCACCAATCGCTTTTATGCCTAGCATGGGACACGAGTGGTTGAGGACGCACCCAATGTCATTACTGGTATGTTAAAGGTCTTTGCTTTTTATATGTATGCATTATTATATCCGAGTGAGAATTTATCATTTTTACTTCATTCTTTACTTATAGGTTTGATGTTTCACCCGAAATATTACTAGAGCCTTATTTGTGTCTACCCTATTGGTGATTCAGTTGTTTCTAGAAAAGTCTATAGGGGTTTTCCCGTATCTATTTTGAATAAAGTTATTCCTTGTGATCTCATTGAGCTTTACATGGTCGATTTCAATGTCATTCTTGGGATAGATTAGTTACATGCATCTTATGCTTTCATAGATTGTAGGACTCATCGACTCAAGTTCCCATTTCAAAATGAGTTCTTTATTGAATGGGAGGGTCATGATTCAGTAGAGAAAAGTACGTTTATTTCTTATCTTAATGCGTGAAAATTGATTGCTAAGGGTTGTATTTACATATTCTGAGGGTTATGAATGTCGACTCCAAAATTCCTCCTCTTGAGTCGATTCTCGTAGTCAATGAGTTCCCCAATGTCTTTTTCGATGACTTTCCCTATGTCACTCCCAAAAGGGAAGTTGAGTTTGGTATCGATCTCCTCCCTAATACCCAACCTATCTTTATTCCTTCTTATCAGATGGTCCCAGTAGAATTGAAAGAGTTGAAGGAACAATTAAAAGACTTATTAGAAAAGGGGTTCATAAGGCCAAGTATTTCATCATGGGGTGCTCTCATGTTATTTGTGAGAAAGAAGGATAGGTTGCTTTGAATGTGCATAGACTACCGGCAATTAAATAAGATGACCATTAAGAATAAGTACTCAATCCCTAAAATAAATGACTTGTTTGATCAATTACAAGGGAAAAATCACTTCTCCAAGATTAACCTTCGGTTCAGTTATCACCAACAAAGGGTGGAGTGTGACATTTCCAAAATGGCTTTCATGGACTTAATGAATAGGATGTTCAAGCCTTACCTTGATATTTTTGTGGGGGTCTTCATTGATGATATTTTGATTTACTCTCGGGGTGAGAAATAACATAAGAATCACTTGAGAGTTGTGCTTCAAACATTGAGGGATAGGCAATTGTTTGAAAAATTTAGTAAGTGTGAATTTTCATTAAAGGAGGTGGCATTTCATGGTCACGTAGTGTCCGATGATGGGATCAAGGTTGATCCTAAAAAAATGGAGGCTGTCAAGAATTTTCCTAGGCCATTGTCTCCTTCAGACATTAGAAGCTTCTTGGGTCAAGATGGGTACTATAGAAGGTTCATCGAAGGGTTTTCTTCTATCTCATCACCTATGATGAAATTGACCCAAAAAAAAGCCAAATTCATATGGACGGATGAGTGTGAGAAGAGTTTCCAGACCTTGAAAGATTGACTTATCTCCGCTCCTATTTTGACTCTACCTAAAGGATTATAAGGGTTTGTGGTTTATTATGATGCTTCAAATATTGGTATAGGTTGTGGCATAATGCAAAATGACAAGGTCATAGCCTATGCTTCTAGGCAAATAAAGGTGCATAAGCGTAACTACCCTACCCATGACCTTGAGTTGGTAGCCATAGTTTTCGCTTTGAAAATTTGGCGGTATTACCTCTATGGGGTGCATATGGATATGTATACCGATCATAAAAGTCTTTAATATGTGTTCACCCAAAAGGACCTTAATCTAAGCCAAAAGAGGTGGCTAGAACTCCTCAAGGACTATGACATGAGTGTGCACTATCATTCGGATAAAGCTAATGTGGTTGTCGATGCACTTAGTAGAGTGTCTATGTGGAGTGTGGCTCATGTTGATAGTGGGAAGAGAGAGTTGGTGAAAGAAGTTCATCAGTTGGCTAGATTAGGGGTGAAGTTGTGTGGTACCAATGATGGTGGTATGGTTGTTGAAAATGGGTCCAAATCCTTTTTGGTGGTGGATGTTAAGTCAAAGCAAAATCTTGACCTGACGTTTATTGAGTTAAAGAAGTTGGTGAAGGAAAAGAAGGTAGAGGTCTTTTCCGAAGGGGGAGATGGGGTGCTATACTACCAAGGTCGGCTATGTGTTCTGGATGTGGATGTTATAAGGAGTTTGATATTGATGGAGGCTCATAATTCTACATACTCCATTCACACAGTTCGACAAAAATATACCGAGACTTAAAAGAGTTTTATTGGAGGGGTGGCATGAAGAAGGACAGTAAGGTTTGTGTTTGAATTGCCAACAAGTGAAGGCCAAACATCAAAGGTCGGGTGGCCAAGCCCAAGACATTGAAATCCCTACTTGAAAATGGGAAGATGTGAATATGGATTTTGTAGTGGGTTTGCCTCATACCCGGAAGCGTCATAATTCAATTTGGGTAATTGTTGATAGAATGACTAAATCAGCTCACTTCCTACTGGTTAAGACTTTTTATAGTGACAAAGACTATGCCAAATTATATATTCGGGAGTTGGTGAGATTGCATGGTGTGTCTTTATACATTATTTTAGATCATGGTACCCAATTCACTTCTCACTTTTAGAGATTATTTCAAAAGGGTCGCGGTACTAAGGTAAAAGTGAGCACCACATTCCATCCTCAAACCGATGGGCATGCCGAAAGGATGGTTCAAACACTAAAAGATATGTTAAGGGCTTGTGTGTTGGAGTTTAAAGTAAATTGGGATGATCATATACCTCTCATAGAGTTTTCCTATAATAATAGTTACCACTCAAGTATTGAGATGGAGTTATTTGAGGCTTTGTATGGGAGACGATGTAGATCCTCGATTGGATGGATCGAAGTATGTGATATGACCTTTTCGGGCCTCAATTTGGTACTTGATGCTTTAGAGAAGGTGAATATCATTAGAGAAAGGTTGAAGATGGCTCAAAGTCGTCAAAAGTCCTATTCCGAAACTAGAAGAAGAGATCTTGTGTTTAATGTGGATAATTGGGTGTATCTCAAGGTTTTACCCATGAAGGGTGTGGTTCAGTTTGGTAAGAAAGAGAAATTGAGCCCTAGGTATGTAGGACCTTATAGAATCGTGAGACGTGTTGGCAAGGTTGCATATGAGTTGGAGTTGCCATTGGAAATGGCCATGGTTCACCCGGTGTTCCATATGTCTATTTTGAGAAAATGTGTGGGTGATCCTATTTCCATTGTTCCTCTGGGAGTAGTGAATGTTGAATAAAATTTGACCTATGAAGAAGTTCTGGTTGAAATTTTGGACCGGCAAGTTAAGAAATTGAGGAACAAAGAAGTTGTATCTATTAAAGTCCTTTGAAGGAATCAACAAGTTGAAAGTGCTACATGGGAAGTGGAAGCGGATATGATTAAGCGATACCCTCATCTTTTTCCCTCAACTCAAACCTAAGGTACTAAGTTGCCCTTGCTCAATTACTTGGAATCCTTGCTTTCCAACTTTTCTTGTCATATGCTTGCAAAATTATGAAATATATTTCGAATGATATTTTAAATTACACTATTGCATTAATTATGGGTTGATGGTTTACACTCTACTCTACTCAAGCTAAGTCTTGTCTCATTCGAGGATGAATGTTTCCAAAGAGGAGATAATGTAACACCACCTAAAAACGTTGTATATGGTATTCCAATTCTTGACAAAAATGATATTGCTTCTATATTTTGGGCATAGCTTTTCATAGGATGGTCTAAATTAGGTGATTCTAATTTATGAATACCTCCAACATCATTACCTATAACTTTTTTAAAGACCAAAGCTTAAGATTTGGAGGCTAAGTAGGTCAAATAAATTAATATTTGTAAGACCTGGTGCCGTGATAAAATGGAGTATTTGTAGAAGAAAAATAATATCTCATGGCAGGATGATCCCATTCAGTTGATTCTTAAACGAGATGAAATAAGACTTCTAGAGCTATAATTCATATGAGATACTAAATCTTAATTAGAAAGTTATCTTGTTCAAACGTAGCTCCAAAAAAGGGTATTCCGTAAAAACAAAAAGACTCATCTCACCAACCATTTGATATCACCCATGACATCACAATCCTCTATTAAATTTTTAAAAAATTTTATAATTATTTTAATTATTGTTAGGTCCCTCTTTTATACCTATAAATACCACCTTATTTCATCATTTTGTTCATCAAGTTTTCTCAAATAACTCTTCTCTCTATACACTTCTTTATACATTCTCAAAATATAGCTTTAGTTCTTAGTAGTTTATAAATACTATTCCGGTGATTCATCTCCAAGTAATACATAAAATGCCCCAACAAGGAGAAAAGACTAGGATTCAAGAGTGTTCATTAAGTCCTTCGATTCTGAGTAAAGCTTCGAATTCCAGGTATGCAAGGCTTCAATGAGAGTATTTCTTTCACTCTCATGCCTAAAGTATTTTGATTATATGATAAATTATATTTATTTTCTTTAAGCTTTACTCTAAAGTATGTGGGTGTGTTTATCCATGGGCTCTTCCACCTATATAGTCTAAAATTCTTTTAACTAAAATCTCTTGATTTCAAGTAAGATTTTCTTATGGTTAATTCTTATTTCTACTTAATAGCATGAATCATGGTTAAACTAATGATTATTGGTCTATTTTGATGAAAAATAATTTCATATGTATGAATTGATGGTTTTCAAATATTTTCTCTATTTAACTCTTTAAAGGTTCTTGAAATTCATGGTGGGTTGTTTAAAGAATAATTTTTAATTAATGGATTTTAAAGTATTTATGCATATTCATTTACATACATATTTGAAAGTTAAAGTGATTTGAACCCACCTAGTTTTACTATGTTTTCAATGAAGTTTGACTTAAAAGCTTTGACTCCAAATGAATGTTTATGAAAGTAATGCTAATGATCAAAATGGATTCTTATGAAATAAAAGAATGATGAAATGATATGAATGGTGTATTTTTATGCAATAAGGAAAATTCTTACATATATGAATTTTCAAAGGTGTTAATGAGCTATTCTACCGAATATGATGTTTTAAATTTTCAAGCTATATGTTATGACTATTTTGAAATATTAAACTATTCCGTGGAATTGACTTAGCACCTAATGGGCCAATGAGGTGGGATTCGGTAAGGGAATCCTAGTAGCAACCCCTTGTCTCATTAACTATGTGCCAACATAGGAGACCTTGTAGGCTTAGGCTAATGGATCCACGAAAGCCCTTAAATTTAAAGTAAAAGAATGAATGTAAAATTGACGGATTTCTACCCTAGGCAAGTAGACTCCCTGGCCAACGTAGGGGGTTATGTTAGATTCCATGTAATATATCACATGGTCTTAATGTCGGTTATAGTAAACTTCCCACAAATGAATATTTCAAATTCTATTTGCATGATTACTCATGCATATATCCATATATGTATGATTTAAATGATATCTACTTGATTACTCATGCATGCACTCATTTATGTACTTTACCTTATAAATGTCCTAAATGTTTTACTTTGTAATACATGCCTACATACTTAGTACATTCAAAGTACTAACGCATACTCTTTTGCCTACATGGTATCACCATGTAGGGACCGGTGCTCCTCCTCATTCTCCTCTACGTGACTAGTTGAGATTTTATTTGAAGGCTACTTTTGGTGAGTTTTCATGTTCCGAGAACAATACTCTTTTATCTTTCTAGCTTATGATATGTTGAGATCTTTAGACACTTATTATGGCATTTCTTTCTATTATGATTGAGGGTGAACTAGGAACTTGTCTTAGCCCCGTTAAATCTAAAAGTTAGAGGTATTGTTGGATATATGTAAGTTGAAGATTTACTATTATGATTTTCGCTTGTTTATTTATTTTCACTACCTATGAAAGGCGAAAAAAATGCTAAGAGGCTTGTTTGAGGTACTTTCGGGTTCCTAATTCACTATGTCACATCTAGACCCTAGGCTTGGGTCGTGAAACTTTTGGAAGAAATATTAAATAAATTATGTATTTTAGAATTTTTTTTAATCATTAATTAAGTTAATTTAATTAATTTTCGAAATAACGGTCCGGTACCGATCCCTTCCTATCCCAGTATATACCATACCTGGATGGCCTCCATTAAATCTACCAATTAATACTTGTCCGGGTCCAATGTGATTCCGAATGGAACCACCATTTTCATGGCTGGTTCTGGTAGATACCGATCCGGTTGTTCCTATATCGATTAAGCTGCCACACTTAGTAAGCCACCCCAACACTTGAAAATTTTTGAGTTCCTCAACCTTACCTACGTTCTATGGCCTGCAGGAGTTCCTATGGACTGTAGGAGGGACTCTGGGAGAGAATTAGAGACTCAGTACCTCCTGAGTTATAGGACCGTACCTATGAGTTAGCAGGAAGCTCTGTAGACTATTCTACAACCCTTAGGAAGGGATTCGTAGACTCCACCTCAGAGGAGCTTCTAAAAATCCTCATACGAGTTAGCAGGATGAATCTTAGGTGGTCCTACGACTTGCAGAAAGGGGTTCGTAGGTCCATCTTCAGAAACCCAGGCAAGTGCCCGAGTTCCTACAAGCTGGTCTCTACAACCCGTAAGAAGGTATTTGATCGGTAGGAGCTTGTTCGTAGACCCTTTATGCAAATTCCACTGAAGTCCAATTTTGGACCTAGGCTTCTACGATCTTCCTCCTATGGTCCACATGAAGTTTTCACGATCGAAGCTAGACCCTAGGTGTGACACGATGATTAGATTCCCAAATAACCCCAACCATGCCTCTTAGCATACCATACATGAGCATACATAAGGTATTTAAAGCAATAAAGTCAAGACATATATTCAGAAATAAAATCTCAATACGAATATGTCAATAAAGGAGAATAAGTCTCAAACTCGAAAAGAAAAGACAACATAGACTCCTTGACATCCAGCATGCCTCTACTAGTCTAGATGGAAGAATAAGACAAGACCCAGCTTACCCAATATAAAAGATGACAAAGTCATAGGAAATAATAGAATATAATGTTTTGTGCTCGAAACATGAGGATTCACCATAATAGAATTAAGCAAGCTCAACTCGCCCCACATAGCGGGGACTAAGCTTCCCTTTCTTGCCAAAATACATCACACCCTTCATGGGTGAAATTTTCAAGTAAACCAAATCATCAACCTCAAATACAAGTTCCCTTCTCCTCACGTCTGAATAGAAATTTTGTCGACTCTGGAAGTCTTCAATCTTTCTCTAATTAATCTAACTTTTTCCATAGCCTCATGCACCAACTTGGGTCTTATCAAGCAACTTCACCAATTTCAAACCAACCAATAAGAGATCTACACCTCATGCCATATATGGCCTCAAATAGGGTCATCTGAATACTCGAATGGTAACTATTATTATAAATAAACTCTACCAATGGCAAGTGATCATCCCAATTACCCTTGAAATCAATTACTCATGCTCTCAACATGTCCTTTATGGTCTCAATAGTGCGCTTGGCTTGACCATCGGTCTGAGGGTGAAAAGTTGTGATAAGTTTAACTTGAGTACCAATACCATTTTGGAAATATCTACAAAAATGCGATGTAAAGTGAGTGTCTCAGTATGAAATAATAGATAGAGGAAAATCATGAAGTTTAACCAACTCTTGGATATATAATCTAGCATAGTCCTTCGCTGAATAGGAAGTATTAACGAGAAGAAAATGTGCCAACTTAGTCATTCTGTCAACAACCACCCAAATAGAATCATATTGCCTACTCGTACAAGGCAAACCTAAATCAAGGCTTCCCACTTCCAAGTAGGAATCTCTTTATCTTGGGCAAAACCTCCCAGTTTTTTATGCTCAACTTTCACTTGTTGATAATTAGGACACTTTGCCACAAACTCCGCAATATCCCTCTTCATGCCATTCCACCAATACACTTTCCTCAAATCCATAGACATCTTTGTGGAACCCGAATGAATAGAATATCGCGAACTATGAGCTTCGGACAATATCATTTCCCTCAAGCCATCAACATCGAGAATGCACAATCGGCCTTGATATCGTAATATACCATGTCCCCCCAATGGCTTTTTCGGCAACCGCATTCTTCAACTCAACCAAGGTAGGGTCATTATCTTATTTGGCCTTAAAATCCGCCACAAGAGATGATTCAGAACTATTTGGCATGCGACCTATAACATGAAATCCAATATAACTCCCACATCAAGAAGGGAGATGCTACTTTATCAAGGTAGACTCTGTGAGAACATCATAATATCATGAGCTAAATGTGGATCAACTAGCTAGGCCCTATTGGCATCATAAACCTACGCGGACAATGTAGTTAGAAACTACTAAGATTTCCTTGGGTAGCTACTTGGCTACCTTACCAAATCACACCTTAAAGTCCTCTATGTACTTAGTCATTATCTCAACAAAATTCATGTAAAAATAGTCATTAACATTATTAGGAAAGATAATAATAGATATCAATCCTCATCATAAAATAATCATAAGAGTAGCTCATTAACCTGAGTGGTTCATAAGAATCCACAAGTTAGTGAGAATGTCATTTCACCTCTTTAACATGAGTGTGTGGAAATTATCTTTCACACTATCGATACTTGCTTGAAAAATCATTGAAATCTTAGTTCATCATTATTCATTACTTTCGTGAGTCATTCATAATCGTTGATAATCATTCATAAAATATTCGTTGAAATAATTTGAAATTCATGATCATAAATCCTTAAAAACATACTTGAAACTAGCATATAGCATAGGTCAATGAAAGTCAACTTGAAATCATGCAATGTGATATGAATTATGCATAAATTGATCAATAAGCATAAGATAAATCGTAATTAAGAAGACCCAATGCAAATCCATGAAAATTAGGGCTTAGAAGAAGAATTCATAAAAGAGAATTTGAGAAACCTTGGGAATCCATGAATGAATTCTCACACACCTTGATCACTTTGAAGACCTAAATGCAATGAATTGGATACTTGACTTTGACTTCTTTTGGAATTTTCTTGAGGAAGAAGAAGACCCTTGGGAGAGAGCTTTAGAAAAAAGATTTTGGGATTTGGGTGTTAGAGTAAGAATGAGAGAGTTAGGAGGGTTTAGGGTAGTTAATAGGATAGGATTTAACCTAAAAATTATCCAAATATATTAATGAACCGATAGGAAAAAGATCAAAACAACCCTAACTTAAACTGAGTCGAGCATCTGCACGGGAAGGTCATCATGCCCGTGATGCGCACCATGGGTCATGGTGAGGGTCGTGATCCTAGGGGGTCGACTTGGCTAGGAGGGGTTGGCTTCCATGAGGGAAACCACGGCTCATGGTTCTCACCACGAGTTGTGGTCCCATCATGGTCCTTACCCAACTTAGAGGTTTTGGGGGTCCACTTTCATGAAAAGGTCTACGGTCCGTGAAGCCCTCCACGGTTTGTGAACCCTATCGTAGATCCTTCCTCTAATTCTCAAACTTCTAGGACTCCACCACGGCGCCTCTACACAATTTGTGGTGCCCTTCACGGCCTGTGAAAGGCTCTATAAAGTTCACCTGATGCCAAAAGCTGCAACTTTCTATGAAACATTCTTTAAATCCCATTTTTTGACTTAACTTCCGGGGTCTTACAGAAGTCCTATGGTCCGTATAAGTTTCCGTAGATGGCCTAAAGATAATTTTAATAAGGGTTAGTGTGGTCTTTTTTCACCTTTCCCAAACTAAACCCAAGCCGGTTTGGGACCAAAATTAGTCCCTTATTAGTACCCAAAGGGGTTTTCTCTCTCATTAGCACTTAGAACTTTTGAGAGAAAGGATTGGAGAGAATAAGAAGATCTAGGGTTCAAGGTTTTCAAGCAAAGTCTTTGATTTTTGACAAGATAGCCTTCTTTCCAGGTATGTAAGACTACCACAACATTGGCCTAAGTTCGTTCTCATGCCATACATGTTCCTAAAGTCAAATTGAGTTCTGAATTTGAGTTTCCAATTCCATAAAAATAAATTCTTGATGTATTACTTACTTCTTTATTGAATTCATATATGTATATTATATTGTATTGATGATTCGATGTTTGAAGTTTGCATTATATATATTTTATGCATTATTGATGTTAAAAGAATGATGATTTATCCATATTTAATAAATGATGAGTTGAGTATGATGTTGAGGTTGAAGGAATCTTTGAGGTTTATTTTCAAGCATGAATATAATACATTTAGATGTCATATTTTGAGAAGTCAATGTATATTTTAAATGTAATTGTTGAGATGAATGTTATCTATAATTAAGCGAAGAGAAGATGATGAGAGAAGATGATGTAAATTGATGTAGAAGTTCAATGAGACTACATGGGATGTACTTTGAGTATTTCACTCACTTGATGTATATGTATATGAGTATAATAATGTTATGTGAGTAGTATTGAGCACCGACTTGGACAAGAGTTCAAATAACTCAATCCCATAAACTATGTAGCCAGCGTAGGATAGGATCGTGCTATTCATTTGGGTGACTCCTCATAGTCCAAAAGAAGACTTTTATATGGATCCACAGATGATGTGACGTCCCTTACCCTAAAAATGTATCGGATAGATGTGGCAACGACATTGCTTCGTTGTATCGTCACTAGCTCATAAGTGATGGTTGTCGGTTAGAGAATCTCCCTAAGAAGTAAAGTATTATATTTTTATACTGAGTTGCATTTATTTTTGCATACCATTTCAAAGCACTGTCTTAATTTAATTCATGCTTTATTGATGTTGAATTCTTGGGTTGAGTATCCTGATGTAAGTTTTCTTTTGATATTTTACATACTCGTACATTCCATGTACTAACGTCATTTGATCTGCATCATTTTATGATGCAGATACAAGTGTTAGAAATCATTAACAGGTGCATCATTGAGAATATATATTCCATAGCTTTTGGTGAGACCTCTTTGCATTCAGAAGAGCTCTTTCATTTCATCTTATGTCATTGTTATTATTTCATTGAGGTAGCTGTGGGTTTGTCTCGGCACCTTCTTAGTAGTGAGTAGAGGCTTTATAGACTGAGTAGAGTGCATTCATGTTGAGTCATTCAGAGTCTGTCTTAAACACTACGACTTTTACTATTGAAGTTGTGATATTTGACTTATATTAAATGATTATTTTAAGTTATTCTGGAGCTTTATTAGAATGTTATGTGATTGCCCACTTGATGTTACTCTTCTATTGAGTTTGAGTCTTCCGCCGAGTGAGTTAGCCAGGCAAGTGGGTCGTTTGGGATCAACAACGGCTTTTGAGTGCAGATCACCTTCAGGGTGTAGGCTCGGGGCGTGACAAACATATTATTTTAAGTTTGACTTAGAATTTTGAATGATCCAATAAAAGTTATAGTCCATAAATATTAGTAACTCTAATAAAGTTCAAATCAAACTCAAATCAATACTAGTGTTAAAAAAAATCAATTTAACACTAACAATGATAATAATGTTGAATATTTGTTCTTTAATTTTACATTGATTTAGACAATTAAAATAAATAACCTAATTTTAGTTTTTTTTTCAATGTTTAGTCATGCAATTAATAGTTATTAGACTTATTTTTAGCATGATTTAGTAAATTATGATCATTTTCATTATGACTTATTTATTTGCAATATTTGTTTTATGCGATTTTATTATTATTTTTTGTTGATTATTTTAGTGTCATCACCCATATCATATTTTGTGTTATTATTCTAAGTAACACCTTACATAGTTATATTTTGATCGGACAAAAGAAATATTTGAAATACAAATTAATTATATATTTGTATGAATATTTTATTGAGAAAAACCCGAGAAATCCAAAACACCCCGAAGTTAAAAACTCAAATTTAATTAGCTTTGTTTGATTTATAAATTTAAAAACTCGATATAAATAATTTGATTTGATATTTGAAAAATTCAAACCGTCCATATACACCCCAGTAACATAAACTAGAAAATGATAAGTGGCATAATCAAACCCCCGAAAAATATACTAGCGGCTCCCTACATTTTGGAGAAAGTGCACCTAAAACTTGGCTAATTTTTGTGTACCAAAATAATGAATGAGGAGAACCAGAGACACCCTATCTATCTCCCCCGCGCGACGCTAGTATTTAAAATTTGGAAACAAAAGAGTCACAACTGTGACCTGAGAAAATTCCATGGCTACTCTTCAGTCTTGTTCCTTTTCTTCACTTCACTGCTTTCCCTCTGCAAAGTACTCTCGAGCTCAGCCAAGGATTTTGCGATTCCATTGCCGATCCAGCAGTGATAATAAGGAGGTCTCATATGTTGGATTTATGCTTTAGTAAATTATGTATCTTTCTCTGTGTTTAGTAAAATTGCTGACAATTATACAGGAATATTTGCTGGATGCTCCAGTTTCAGTTGGGGACGGCTTTTCTTTTAGCGGAGGTTGGTTGGAATTCTTCAATTTTGATTATGGATCAACAATATAATGAGATCAAATTGATTTTTTTTGCCTAGGGAAGTATTCAGACGACCCAAGTCCTGCTGACGAATGGTTCAACCAAGGAAAATTTGTGCGTTTTTCCATCGTTGATCAAAATCACAGTGCATTTATTTTTTTAATTCTGAAATTCAGTGATATTAATTCAGGTGAAAGCTCATCCTGTCTCTGGGACTGGGGAGAAGGCAAAGGATCCCATATTTGGACTTACAATGGGTGGGAGTTCGCAGGCGTCATCTGATCTTTTCAGGTAAATCTTGATGATTTATTAGTTTTTTAAAGGAGTTAGCAATCTTATATGGGTTGTTTGCAGGGTTACCCATTGAATATGATTTTGTGCAATAGATGGTTTTGTGTAGAAACTGGAAGCTCTCACAATTCTCCCATTCTATTACTCCACGGGTTACCATCACAGGTTACCATCTTTCCTTTTACCATTCAAATTATTAATCTGCGCCATGTAACATTTCCCTTGCTTGATTCTTCGCTAACCATGCCTCAACTCCTACTTTTTACAGGCATACTCTTATCGCAAAGTTCTTCCCATTCTTGAGAACAAATATCATGCTATAGCACTTGATTGGCTGGGTCAGTATTTTACTACTTACTTTCTTGCATTATCTTCCTAATTGTTTTCCATTCTTAATGCTGCATTCGTACCTCTACAGTGAGATCAAGTGTCTGTTTATTTTAGTTTTAAAAAAGAAAAAGAAATCGCTCGAGTTCCAGTTTCGGATCTCCAGTGTGAATTTCATATCCAAAAGAACATACTCCCCCCATCCAATTTTATCTGACGGGCATGAAATTTAAGAAAGAAATATTTTTGAAGCTTGTGGTTTAAAACAATTCATAAGTATTTGTGTGGCGAGGAAGATGAGAATTTTAATGTTAATATACTTTTATGTACAAAAAGGTATCATTCTTTTGGGACAAACTAAAAAAGAAAGTGTATCAAATAAATTGGGTAAGACAGAAAAACATATTAGAGAGGGACCATGTTTTACCTCTAAATGTGTTACAACATAGAACAATGTTGATAATGAAAATGTTTACAAAAGACATGAGGTAAGACTTCTTTACATTTGTAGCTTTCAGAAAGGTGTTTCCCTCGATTCTATCGGGCGATCGAATTGATTATAAAAACATGAGTTTAATTAGTCGATTATTAGTGAACAAGGAAAAATATTATCAAGATATGTGAATAAATTGACCTTGAACCAACAATGATTAATTACTCTTGCTACAAAACAAGCTCGTATTTTATCTTTGTTACCGTTTCTCAATAATGAGAAACAATTGGAAAGAACCGAGTCGACAAAATATTGTACATGGTTAGCATTAACCTATGCAACCCAAATAATGAAATCTTTAGTTGTAAAATGGTACATGGCCGCATAATAATACTTGACGATTCCATCTGATCTTTTTTCAATGCAGCTCTAACCACGTGTCTTTGAATGTGTTTCAATTTCTTATGATATACTTAACAGTTTTTTAACAGTGTCTCCATGTTATCTTCTGTTCTAGTTTTTTTACTATTCTTAAAAGATACTGTAAATCACATCCATCCATGATCCTGTCAGGCTATGAATAGTTTTACCTTCTCCTTACAGGATTTGGATTCTCGGATAAGCCCCAACCAAAATATGGATTTGACTATACATTGGATGGTAAGTCATATTTTCTATCCACCTAGTAGCTATGTTGATTGGCCTCTTCAAAAATATCTTTGGGTGTGTGTCGGATCCTCTCAAAGCTATGTATTTTTAAAGTATCCTACACGGGCCCAAATAGGTTATTTGACGGACAAAGAAACACAACCTAGTAATATAATAATAATGATCAGATTATTACAATGTTGGAATCTTTTGTCAAAAGAACGAAGAACTTCTCCCTCCTTTTAACATTCAATTTTTCATGTCTGACAGAATATGTGGCATGCTTGGAATCTGTGATCAATGCTCTTACTGACAAAAAGGTTACTCTTGTAGTGCAGGTATTATATGTATGGAAAAATTCTTCTATAGGACCGCCATGCTGTTTACAACAACAACAACAAGTCCAGTATAGTCCCACCATGTGAGGTCTGGGGAGGGTAGAGTGTACACAGACCTAACCTCCACCTTGAAAGGTAGGGCAGCTGTTTCCGAAAGACCCTCAGCTTAAGAGAGAAGAACAAGAGAGGAGAAACAAGGAAAACAAGACATAGGTCAGTAGAGCCAAGCATATCGAAAACAATATAAAAATATGAGAAATGAGAGCGAGAAAGTCAGGGTAGGAAAGACCGGAAAGAAAGAAGCATTAACTACTATAGATAAATAGGATACCCAAAGTAAACCGGACCAACAAATATAAGCAGTAATCAAATACAGAAATCAAATATTAATAAACAAATGAGCAAAACTATGACTACTATGGAGAAAAGATAAGCCACCTAGCCCACTATCTTAGTCTGAGTCCTCTACAGCCTCCTATCTAAGGGCATGTCCTCGGTGAGCTGCAACTGTGTCATATCATGTCTAATCACCTCTTCCCAATACTTCTTCGGCCTCCCTTTACCCCTCCTGAAACCGTCCATAGCCAACCTCTCGCACCTCCGCACTGGAGCATCTGTGTCTCTCCTCTTCACATGCCCAAACCATCTCAGTCTCGCTTCCCACATCTTGTCCTCCACCGATGCCACTCCCACCTTGTCTCGGATATCTTTATTCCTAATTCTATCCATCCTAGTGTGCCCACACATCCACCGCAGCATTCGCATTTTCGCAACTTTCATCTTCTAAACATGAAGTTTCTTGATTGGCCAACACTCCGCCCCGTACAATAGAGTCGGTCTAACCACCACTTTGTAGAACTTGCCTTTGAGTTTTGATGGCACTTTCTTGTCACACAGCACTCCGGAGGCGAGCCTCCATTTCATCCACCCTGCACCAATACGGTGTGCAACATCGTCGTCGATATCCCCATCTTCCTGTATAATAGACCCAAGATACTTGAAGCTTCTTTTCTTTTGAATGGCCTGGGTACCAAGCCTCACTTCCCCATCAGCCTCAAGTGGCAGGCCACTGAACCTGCACTCCAAGTATTCTGTCTTGGTCCTACTCAATTTAAATCCTTTAGACTCCAACGTCTGTCTCCAGCCCTCCAACTTGTCGTTAACTCCATTGCTAGTCTCGTCAATCAGGACTGTCATCCGCGAACAACATACACCAAGGCACCTCACCTTGTATTTGTCTTGTCAATTGATCCATCACCAGGGCGAATAGAAATGGGCTAAGAGTCGATCCCTGGTGCAACCCCATCGTGACAGGAAAGTGCTCTGAGTCCTCTCCTACCGTCCTTACCCTAGTCTTAGCTCTATCGTACATGTATTTAATCGCTCTAATGTACGCCACAGGTATACATTTCGCCTCCAAGCATCTCCATAGGACCTCTCTTGGCACTTTGTCATAGGCCTTTTCTAGGTCAATGAATATCATGTGTAAGTCCCTCTTTCGCTCCCTATACTGCTCCACCAATCTCCTTACAATATGAATGGCTTCTGTAGTCGAGCGCCCCGGCATGAATTCAAACTGGTTCTCTGAAATAGACACACTTCTCCTCACCCTCATTTCCATCACCCTTTCCCACACTTTCATAGTGTGACTTAGCAGATACCTCTATAGTTGTTGTAGCTTTGAATGTCTCCCTTGTTCTTGTATACGGGAATGATTGTACTCCACCTCCATTCTTCCGGCATCTTCGATGTCTTGAAAATGACATTAAACAACGTAGTCAGCCACTCCAATCTTACCCTACCTGCATTCTCCCAAAATTCCCCAGGGATCTCGTCAGGTCTAGTCGTTTTTCCCCTGCACATCCTACGAGCAGCTCCCTTAACCTCCTCAAACTTTATTCTCCTACAATACCCAAAGTCGCGACACCTATCCAAGTGCTCCAAGTCTCCCAACACAAATTCTCTATCCCTTCCTTCGTTCAAGAGTTCGTGAAAGTATGACTGCCATCTATGTCTACCAGTACTTGGCCATCCTCGTCCTTGATTTACTTCACTTGATCCAAGTCGCGTGCCTTCCTCTCTCTCGCCTTGGCAAGCTTAAATAGCTTCTTATCTCTGCCTCTGTCCTCTAGTTCTGCATAAAGGCGTTCAAAGGCTGTCGTTTTAGCCGCCGAAACTGCCATCTTCGCCTTCTTATTCGTCATCTTATACTTTTCCCTGTTCGTTCGCTTCTCTTCGTCATCCTTGCTATCTACCAACTTTACATATGCCTGCTTCTTTGCTTCTACCTTTCCCTGGACTTCTCCATTCCACCACCAATCCCCTTGGTGCCCACCATGGCGGCCTCGTGAGACCCCCAGCACCTCTCTAGTTGTTTCCCTAATGCAACTGGCCGTCCTATCCCAAATATTGCTCGCATCCCCCCTACTATCCCACGCCCCCATAGCCATCAGCTTCTCCCCCATCTCTAGGGCACTAGACAGAGTCAAACGACCCCACCTAATCCTCGGTCGGTCATCCACGACCCTCTTCTTCTTCTTCCTTCTTATGTCCAAGTCCATGACCAATAGCTTATGTTGGGTCGTAAGATTCTCACTTGGCATGACCTTGCAGTCCTTACAGAGGCTTTTATCATCTTTTCTAAGGAGCAAAACGTTTATATGCGTCGCCGCCCTCGAGCTACGAAAGGTTACCAAGTGCTCCTACTTCTTTGGGAAACTCGAGTTGGCCACCATTAATCCAAAAGCTTTTGCAAAATCCAGGAGTGAGTCTCCTCCACCATTCCTGCACCCAAAGCCAAATCCTCCATGCACCTCGTCATAGCCCGTCGAAACAAACCCAATGTGCCCATTGAAATCTCCTCCTATGAATAGCTTCTCAGTAAGCGGTATACTGACCACCACTTCGTCCAAGTCCTCCCATGTTGTTTAATCTTGGAAAATATATTGAAAACAAATCTTAGCCCCTCCACCCCACCCCACCAATTAAGCAGGAGGCAGCGCCCCCGCCAGCATGGCTACTTACTCATCCATTTGCACTACTTATTTGACTGTTAGCATCTAATTTGCACTATTACTTTTCTTGTGCGATCTGCTTTGAAGAAAACCTCTGCTTTTGCCACTCTTACAGGGATACTTCTCACCAATTGCAATCAAATATGCTAGCAATCACCAGGGAAAGCTGAACGGTCTTATACTTCTAAATCCGCCAGTAAGGATTAGTCAACATTTAACTGCAATCAGTACATGCATTTATTTGCTGAACATTTTTATGTCCTATTCTGCAGATAATTATTCTGCAAACTATGAAATTGCCAGCAACAAACATATTATGGTTTTCTTGTTCCCTTGGCTGGAGAATTCTAGTTTCTAGGACCTTGAACCATATTATTTTACACCCTTTTCAGACATAAGAAAGATAGAACTGTCTAAATTTGATGTTAGTCTTGTTTCTTCAACTTCTTTTTCTCCTTCAAATTGTTGAGTGAAGACATGTTCGGATTCACCAACCCATTTTATTTTTTTTTTGGTTTACTGAAGCTAACTATAAAACATGCCAATCTGCCGTCAAGCTTATCTGTTCTGAGCAACTTCTTGTTGGGGGAAATTTTTTGTCAGGTAGAGAGGATGCAAATATTTTCATGTTTGTTCTGCTTGCTGACATGCATGTTTCTCTGGACTCATCCTTGGTTTTAAATCTCTTGCAATCAGGACCCTCTTAGAGCTAGTGATAAAACATTGCTGAGTTGCGGTCCTTACCAAATAAAAGAAGATGTGGCAATGGTTTACAGAAGACCTTATCTCACATCTGGTTCTGCAGGGTTTGCATTAAATGCGATAAGCAAGGCAATGAAAAAACAACTTAAGGTGCACTTTTTAATCCCCGTCTTAATTTTCTAATTAATTAGTTTCAGGTCAATCTACTTAAGTTTTATTTTCAATGATTACCAGAAAAGTAATGCGTACCCAAAAGTATCTCTTCTCAGTGTTTGTCCTTTCTTTTCTTCTCCGGCCTGCCTCAAAGAGCGGAGGTAGGTGTCCTTTGCTTTTCTTGTTCTTTCCTTCCCTATTCCATTGTCGAAGGCACATAGTCTGAGAGGGTGGGAATCTTTTTCTTCTAGGAGCACCATGGAGCTCACGCTGGATAACATAAACAAGGAATTCTAGGACCTGATATGGAGGTTTTCAAATGAAAACTTTAAGAAGATGTCATATACAACAACAACAACCCAGTGAAATCCCACAATATGGGGTCTGGGGAGGTTAGAATGTATGCAGAGCTTACTCCTACCAAGGTAGGACGGCTGTTTCCTGGAGACCCTCGGCTCAGTAAAAGCATAAATGCATAAAAAAAAATGTTAGATAAGAATAGAAAATTAAAAGCTTTATGAGAAAAACAACAAACAAATAACGAATAGATAACAAATAAATACAAATAAATAAATACTAATAACAAATAACGATTAAATAAATAATGAAAGCGTCACAGGTAAAATTGAGTAATCAAAGCATAGAAAGTAATAAATAATAACAGAAATAACAGAAATCAGAAATCAGAAGTCAAAGCGCAAGAGATCGTAATGCACTACTACACCTATGAATAGAGAAGAATAACGAGACTATGAACTAGCCTTCTACCCTAATGTGGGTCCTCCACACCCTCCTATCTAAGGTCATGTCCTCCGTAAGCTGTAACTGTGTCATGTCCTGTCTAATCACCTCTCCCCAATACTTCAAGAAGATGTCATATAAAATTCACAAAAAATTGAGATCTATAAATCCAAAATCTAATTTAGAACCCAAATTTCTCCATCAAAATGGTAATGGGAATGTACTTTTGAGGGTTATATTTGTCAACAAAAATTCCGTAATTTGATTATGAGATAACCAATCAAATTCTCTTCTTCCTATTAAGTCTTGTTAAGAAGGATAACAGAAAATGCTAGAGTTCAGTTACTTTATTCTATCTTCCTTTTCATTTAAGGATATATTAATCTAAAACTTCCTTTTGTGCTTCCTAATCGGCAGGGCTATGTCGAGGACACCAGAGAAATACTTATGGACAATAACTGGTCAGTTCAGACAACAGTTTGCTGGGGACAAAGAGACCGCTGGTTAAGCTTTGATGGTGTAGAAGACTTCTGCAAGGAATCAAAGCATCGACTAGTTGAACTTCCTATGGTAATGGCACTATTTCATTGCTCTTTTTCTTGGGATAGTATTGCAAATGCAGAGCTTAACTTTCGGGATGAATATCATATTCTTGAAAATATGCCTTCTGAAACCTCTCAGTAAATTAATACAGGAACTTCTGGTCATTTGAAAGAGCACCGCTTATCAGAAGTTGATTCGTATTAACAAGCTAAATATTCTTTATATCTTTCTTGTGTTTCAATGTGTTATTGGTTTATAGAGAAAACTGTATTAAATTTCTGAATTATACAGTCAGGGCATCACGTTCAGGAGGATAGTGGTGAAGAATTAGGTCAACTCATTGCTGGAATTGTTGGAAAAGAAGCAGCACTTAGTGGTTGTGATGAGATCTAATCTATGGATTAAATAGGCAGTCCATCTGTTCATATATACACACACACACATCAGTGTGTTTGTTAATTGTACAACATGACATATATCTAATATTGTAATGCTGCATGAGATAACACCAAAATGGTTAAATTTCATTTTTAAGCTGCTTGACAGCTTTGTATTTTCATCAATTGTTTCAGACAGAGAATGAACTACAGGGTGAACATCATAAGTTACTCTGGCTGTCTGAACTATTCTATTTGTTTTTATACATATTTGGAGCTTATGGAAATTGACAATGTCCCTCTGTTATCATGAGCACTTGAAGTCCATAAGAATTATCTCAGCTTTCCAAATTCAGCTTGAAGACAGAAGAAAAACCGTGATTTGTGTGTCTCAATTTTATGTGTGAAGATGCAGCCCCTTCAGTCACCTTTTTTGTTTCACAGGCTGCTGAAAGGGATCAATCCAACATTGGTCTTCTCTGGCAGCCTTTTTCCATCTATTCTTGAATCTTTCCAATTCAACAAGAGATTGTTTCCGCACCTGCAAAATTACTCTGTTTACATTACAGGAACTAAACTTGCACATACTAATTAGTCATGTGCTTAGATTCATAAGCAATTTAACATTAGAAAATTGTCTTCTTGCATTGTGTCAGTGGTGTAAACACACTACAACAAGCATGTTAGAAAGACACTGGCAATTGCAAGGGCAAGCTACTAAGGTCTTTTTGAAAAAGTAAATGGAACTTACAGCAATTCTTGCATCAGATGGATGAGATTCTGGCAGCCCCTGCGATGATATTTCAGTTAATTCATTCTATTCAAGCAGCTGATTGATGAAAGCTAGTTACTTTTGGTACATACCATTTTGTTTGGTGAGCTTTCCTGTTTAGGAGTTGTTCCTTGTGCTGAACTGCTCTTCTACATAGAAAGTCTGTAGTTAGGATTTACTAAAAAGATAGGAGATGGAAACTTGTTTCCTTATTCAATTGTCTACTGTGAGTTTATCCCCTTGGTTTTGCTGGACATACCTCATTTTCTGCACCACCTAGTGTTGGAAGACCATAGTGAACCAAATATTTGGAGTCAATAACCCCAACATTAGTGGTTCGGTTCCCCTATCAAAAATAGTTACAGATCAAACAGAAGGGTAGACGTTTTTTTTTAATTGATGATAATTTCTGAAAAAGTAATTGCTGGAGCCGGAGCTGAAACCTGCGCACAATATCCAAGCTGGAAGTCCACCCCCCCCCCCCCCCCATGCATGAACGAAGTCGTTCTGGAATATCAAACTTACCAAATTCAATAAGAAATTTGGTGTAGTACTAGTGTGTTAGATTTATTAAGATCTGAAACAGTACCTGAATTATGTACCAGGCACAGAGCCATGATGCTCTTGAAAAAACAGGAGCCATCATTTCCACCCACCTGCATGTGAATTTAGAATTCAAAGATGTATAGGAAAGATGTGAAGTGAAAAACAATTCTTTCTGCCCAATAATATTACCCAGTGCATGGTGGTTCAGTATTGTTTCCGTAGCACCTCCTTCCAGGACCCTTTATGTTTATTGTCCTCCTGTTTCAGCCATAAGAGTACAGCCTTTCAAAAAGATCAATTTATTATTGATAAACCAGTCACTGGTCATGAGAGTAATAATACCTGTGCACTCTTGATCCCTCTTGTCGTGTTGTAAGTTTGTGGCGAATTTCTGAACTATATGCATCGATTGCTGGCTGTGATATCTGAAGACCTCCTTCTTTTATTATTGATAAATATCTGCAGGTGGAGATTATTTTTTTGGTTGACGTGATTGCTCTTACTATGAAGATATATTGAATTGTAGTATATTTTTAGCCCTATAATTACCGTCCAGCATTGAAATTTTCAACTCCAAGATCTTCATCCCATAGGATTATGTAACTCTGCAACAATATCTGGGTGTAAGAACGTCTTGGCAAACCACCTAAAATAACAAGAGAATAAAGAGTCAGCTAACACATTATAGAAGAACTTGAGTGAAGGCTATATGGATCCTGTAGGATGTAAAAAAACTCAATAGTTACCATTTAGTTTGATTAATAGCAGAAATGTGAATAGCAGTGCTACTCCATTCTAGATCTTCCCATTGATCCACGAGGCCATCATAATGAAAAAGCATAATAACAAAATCCGTACGTGGAAACTGCAATAAGATAGTAGAAGGTTGTTACTATAGTTAGAGGCTAGGATGAAAAATGCGAATAAATGATTAATATTGTCTCTCACTTTGTTTACAATTTCATTTACATTCTTTTTCTGCTTAATTCCAACTGCCATAGCTAGTAAGCTCGTCGGTGATTTTGATTTCTACAAGGAAAAAAGAATACTACTCCTGCCTCTTAAAGTAAAAATAAAATTAAAATAGTTTACACGACAAAGCAAATGTATAGCTTTTTATTGGGAGAACCCCAGAGTGGATGCATTTCTAAATCAGAGGTCTTAGCCACAATACCTCTGGGTAATGTCTCGCTTCCTTCAGGCCTGCACTCATCCTATAATAAAAGTATACAACAAAAACAACTTGCAAATTAATTAATTACACAACTAATTAAGTTATTGATGATCCCAACCTCACACATCGTCCTAGGTTTCTTCATTCTCAAGGCTTCAACCAATTGCTCCTATTACTTTCTTTACCAATTAAGGAAAACAACATCCAGTACAACTATGAAAACAAAAACAAAAAAAATAAGACTTGTGTGAAATGATGACAGAAGAAGATGAAGTATATTATATATTACCTCTTTACATTCAGTGATAATGAAGGCGCTTCCTATAAACAAAGCAGCGGAAAGCAGAATTGCATAACCTATTAGGCAATTCCAAACTAACAATTTCTTTTTCTTAGTATCAGCCATGGGAACTTAAAAGACGCAGCTGCAATATATAACAAGGAGGGCAAAGGGTGATGCAATGCATTTACAAGTATTCCAATATATATAACATGCACGCTTAATAGAGGTCAACGGGAGATAGTGGAAAGTTGCTTCAACTCTAGAAAAAGTTAGGTCAAGTGGCTGGTATCCAGTGAGCCGCTAAACCCAATAAAAAAGAAAAGTCCTTGCAAAATCCCTTCCTTAATGACATTCGCCCTTACTTTGACTTTTTGACTTTCTGAGAAGGATTTAAGTAGCTAAGTTTGGTGAGAATGAGGTTAGTCTTTCAAATATGTGGACAAAAAATAATGATATAAAAATGCAAAAAATAGTTGGGGTATCACGAACATTCTTTAAATCCAAGTAAACTCAATATAGGGGAAGTGGACCTTTGACTTATAGTGCACATGAGTAGTACCACTAGGCCATGTGGAAAAGTTCTTTTTGTTTTATGTTTTTATTTTTCCTTTGGGTGTGTTTGGTAACAAAGAAAATAATTTTCAATTTTCTGATGTTTATTTAGTTAAAGTGTTTTGTAAAGTGTTTATTAGAAAAATAAATTACTTAGAAATAAGGAAAATAACTTATCTAAGAAAATTATAAAAAATAAGTCCAAATGACATTCTACGTTTATTGTCTCCTCCTCATTCATCCAATGCCCCCAATCTTCACCCCTTAACCATTCCATCTATCACCACCTTCATACCTTGCCTACCTCATTCCATCCTATAGTTCTTGCTAAATTACATATAAATACTTTTGAAAATATTATTATGCTTATTAATGAAACATTAGAAAATAAGTAAGAAAACATTTCTTTCGTGCTAAACACGTCCTTCATTTAGTTTTTTGTCAAAAGAAATCAAGAGCCAAAATTCCAAAATCCATAGCTCAAACTAATAATACTAATAATGATGAACTTTCGTATTCTTTATGCAATGTAGGGTGGTTAATGATAAACTTTGAAATCGAAGTTCTGAAGTCAAGACCACCTTGTGGAATATTTTATCCTACTTCACATGTGGAATAAATTAGTCCAACAATTATAATCTCGAAATAATTTATGACATATCAAACGACTCCTTAAATTCTTTGAAAGAACACATTTTTATTCACTCCTTCCTACGTACAGGCCAAATTCATTTTTTTCGTTCATGATCAAGCACTTGAATATTCTTTTTTATTATGGATGACAGTGAAATTCGATGTCAAAATTTACCTCTCTAATATTATATTAAAGTGTGTGATCACCTCATTTAAAAACTTTCTTAGGAAAACGCTCTTTTATTCCCTTACGTGTATTCTCAACAATAACCACAACATCAAACTCACTTAAACCCTTCAACTAATTAACAAGTTGTTGTAATAGTAATATATACACATCTCTCTCTACAGTTACATACATTAACAAGTTGTTGTAACAGTAATATATACTCATCTCTCTATATAGTTACATACATTAACAAGTTCCTTGTATGTCAATTGTGCATGTCACTCTATTGTCTGAAACAGTCCTCTTGAGCTTGGTTTGAGAAATTCAACATAGGAGTTTGGCATGACTCGTAGTGGAGCTGGTCATTCTGTGTTTTATTGATATTCTACATCAAATCTAGTATTTCATGAGAAGACTGAGCACATTGAGGTTGATCAGAGAAAAGATACTCTAAAAATATATCTTTAAAAAAAATTGTGAAGTCGAATGATCAACTCTCAGATATCTTCACTAAGCCCCTCATTGGTCCTCATATTAATTACATCTATAACAAGCTCATTATATATGACTTGTATAATTGAGCGGGAGTGTCAGAATAGGAATAGATACAAGAATAGTCCTACTTGGAAAAGGATTAGGAAAATGATTGTAATGTAGTGTCCTAGTTGGAAAAGGAATCTAATGTAGTGTCTATAAATAGGGCATCAATGCAATAATGTAGAGACATAATTCAATAATATTTTTTCCTATATTTTTCATAGTACTATGGAGGCTTGTGGTTTATCTGACTTGGGTTATGTCAAACCTAGATATATTTGGTGTAACAAAAGAAGGCACTAGAAAAGAATCTAGAAAAGGCTTGACAGAGTTTTGGTTAATGATTTATGGGCTCAAATATTTCATACTAAAACTGTGAAGCACTTATCTAGAGTTGGTTTTGATCATAGATCTCTATTAATGAAAAGTTACACGGACCAAAAGAAGTTCATAGTTACTTCAGGTTCTTAAGCATTTGGACACAACAACATGATTTTCTTGAACTGGTACAGAAAGCATGGAACATGAATGTCATTGACAATGATATGTGGAGGTTACAAAATTAGCTCAAGTTTCTTAGTAAAAGACTTAGCTAATGGTCTAGGGAGATTATTGGAAATATTAATGAGCAGGTCAACACTTGGGAGACAAAAATACAACTTGTTAGAAGAAATAGACCAAATTAACAACAATGAGCAAGGGTAGGGAGGATTTGAACAGGGGTCATGCTGAATATGTCAAATAGTTGGGTATACAGGATTGACTTCTGAAGCAAAAGGTGAAGATCAACTAATTTAAAAAAGGGAATTGCAATAGTAAATATTTTCACAGTGTGTTAAGGGATAGAAGGAGAAATTTCAGATCCATTAAATTTAAAATCATAGAGACAATTGGATACAGGGAGAAGACAAGATTGCTAGAGCTGTTGTTAGACATTATAAGGGAATGTTTAACTTGGAACAGCCTGTTTTGGATGATAGTCTCCTCGATTGTGTTCCAACTTTGATATCAGAGGGAGATAATGAAATGCTGCACAATTTGCCTATTGAGGAAGAGATCAAGAATGTTGTTTTTAGTATTAGTGTTGAGAGTTCTGCAGGGCCAGATGGTTATAATAGTAAATTTTATCAAAATTGTTGGAATATCATCAAACAAGATGTTTGTGCCTTTGTCATGAAGTTTTTCTCAAGTAAGAATCTCACCAAATTCCTTACTCATAATTTCCTTGCTTTAATTCCAAAAATAGATTTTCTTGCTAGTTTTTCTGATTTGAGGCCTATAAGTTTGAATAATCTTTCCAACAAAATCATTTTCAAAATCTTGACTAGAAGGCACAACTCTCTCCATCACAAACTAAAGTTTCACTATAACAGTGCAAAAAGACTTTACAAAATCCCAACCAAGCTTAGGCTACTGGTTCACAGGATCCTATCATATCAACTAGTGATTCAGCCTCCTCAGCATAGCTTTCTTTACACCAAAATAAAAATAAAAATATACTATTCATCTTGATTTTCTCCACAAAATTGTATTTGTCTTCAAAAGCTCTATAGCTCCTCTCCTTCGAAAATGGTCCACCATATGCAAGCAGGGACAAGTTTCCACCAATTTTTCTAACTAACTGGCCCAACATTCTGATTCCAACATTTCAATAAATCAACACTTGTTGCTAGCATTGACCATCTGATTCCTACCATGTTCAAGAAGTAGTTCCCATAATTGTCCAGTACCAGGACAATGAATGAATAAGTGACTATTATTTTTCCTAGCAGCTCCGCACAAAAAGCATCTAAAATGTATTTAAATCCCCTTCTTTGAATCTTTGAAGTTTATCCTGTGTGAGGCAAGCATTTCTTGCTACTAGCCAAGAAAAGCATAGCATCTTAAAAGGAGTCTTTACTGGTGGGCTTCCATATAAGTGAATCTTCAGTATCTTTGAACCCTTGGAATGATTCTAAGGTCTTGAAAAATTCAACAGCTATACAAGAAAGACAACAACATAAAGACAGGGGGAGCAACATAACGACAGAAAAGTTAAAAAATCACTCTTGCATAGTTGAATGTCATTATTAAAAAAGGGGAGATTGTTAGCAATTGAAATATTTCAATAATGATTTTTTCTGTATTGCAGGAACACAACTCACATGAAAAGGTTGGCTCTCTATAATAAAAAAATAAAAAGAAATGTGAAAGCAGAAAGCAAATCAAATCTGGAGGGAATCAAGTAATCTTGAGGATATCAAACAAGCTGCAAACTGGAGGAAATCAAGCAACAACGACAAAGCCTAATTAGGCTGCAGTCCGAAGGAAATCAAGCAAACAACGATAATCCTAATTGATACCAAGCAATCCTAGATTAAGACTAGTGCTAATCAGAGAATTACACACGGAAGATTGCACGGATTTGCTGCTAATCAGAGAACTGCATAGGAAAGATTGCACAGATTCACTGAATCGCGAAAATACTCTATACAAGGCAGAGATCAATCCAAAAAAAAGAAAAAAATATCTCACAAAGAAAGATTTTACACGAACATATCTTATATGGATGTGTATTCTCAATCAAGGAAACATTACAAATCCTTAATTCTTGGATTTTCCTTTATAGAGCTAATATGGCTACCTCACAAAAGCCATATATAAAGTCCTCCTTGTCAAGCTAGATAGTTACGCACTTCACTTGAACTTATACTTTTATTTTCTTTCATCTTTCAAAAAGCTTTGTATTTATCTAAGTCTACAATTGTAACAATAAAGAGAAAGAACTATCTCTAGCATAGATTATACGAGTAAAGGTTGCGTCGTGTCAAAAAGTCTGATTTGCATATCAGAAAAATCTTAAAGTCTCATTAGTGTATCATCAGAAATCTCAAAAAGCTCTGAAGAAAACCTTTGTAATCCAAGGAGACTGAACTAGGCACCACACTGGTGATCCGAATTAGAATAAGATCTCTATCTCTTTTAATTTTACCTTTGTTCTTTCTATATTACTTGAGATATTAACTTGCAGGTCAGTCAACTCTCATACTCGAGTAGTCGACTCAAAAGAAAATTTCAATCTACACCCCCTCTTAACTTTCAGTATGATGTTTAACTTTCAAAAGATCATACTTTCATACGCGAATGTTTAAATTTATCAAACTTCAATTGTGATTATCTAACCTTTTATTCAAAACGGATAAACTTGCAAAAAAATAAATAAATATGAAGCGAATATTAATTAAATGATGATATCAAAAGTGGATATTTGTGCAATTATTTTCAAAAGCACTTAATTTTTTTTTTTAAAAAAAACTTAGCCAAATTCTTCACTTTTTAAAAATAAGTTTTTTATTTTTTGGAAAAAAAAGAAAGAAAACTTGTCCAAATAGGTTATTAGTTTGAAATGGTAGAAAGAAAAAACAACAAAAAAGGACCGGCTATTCTGCGCTTGAGAGCATCTTATTAGACTGCTGGTATCCAGTGAGCCGCTAAATCCAATAAAAAAAGATAGTCGTTGCAAAATCCCCTAACCTCCTCCGAGACTCAGGTCAGAGAAATGGCGCTGAAGCTACCAATATCTCGGTGTTACAGCTCCAGCAATTGCTTCTTTTTCTCCTGCAGATCAACATACACTAGTCCAAAGCTCTCTGGTACTTTCTCTAGTTTGTAAATGGTTGAAAGTGTTGTTGTAAAATTGTGGGTTTATCTGATGATAATAAGTATTGTACTTGTATTGGTCAGCGACATGGTTGGAGTTCAAAATCCGCAATTATCTTTCTGTAAGAACCTTTGCTTCCGTGACTGAAGAGAAGGGTCAATTAAAGAAAAAGTAATTTCTCTTTCCTGCTTCCTAGTATCATATCAATATATTCTTCGACCCAAATGTGTATTCGCTGGAACTTCCACAACTGTGCAACTTCAAAAAAAACATCCGAAAACATTAGCTTGTAATCGTGATTTAGTAGATGCACTTGTGTTTTAGTATTTTGTGTAGATGCTATTCCTTAACTGGCATGTGAGAGAAATTGTACTAAAGGCGTTTAATAGAATGTTTTTACATAACACGTGCCACAACTTGTGTTAATTAGATGTCTCTTCAACCATTCAATTGCACAATTCTCATACTCTTTGCAGTGCATTATTGTACTTTAGTCTCATTTGCCAAATGTATTTTTATATTAGAGATGTGATTTGCTATGTTCAATTGTAAAAATGTTGTTTCGTGGACAACATAGCATTATGTAAATGTCGCACATGACAAATGAGATTTGTAGACACTATAAAATTTAGTAAACACTCACTTAAGCTGTAAATTTGGTTAGACATGTATATGGATACAAGAACCTTCCTCGTTTACACATACTTAAAATACACTCTTGTGCACATATGTACTAGCAAATGTCATTCTTGATATGCAACTTTAAGTACATTATACTATGTTGATCTCATGACTGCATTCATACTATTGAACACAATAATTCAACAACAACATACCTGTGAAATCCCGCAAGTAGGGTTTGTGGAGGGTGGATTGTATGCAGCCTTAACCCTACCCTATATGGGTAGAGAGGCTATTTTCGATAGACCACTGGCTCAAGTAAAGCATATCAAACAAGTAGGAAAATAAAATCCAGTAAGGATTACCAGTAGCAGCAACAATCAATAGGAGAACTGGAGGAAAGAAAACAACAGGTGATAATAAAAGTGAAGTCTTAGACAGTAGGAGAAAAAAATAATAGTATTACTGATAAGGAAAACTAGACAGCGCACGACTACCAGGTGTGCCATGTCCTGTCAAATCACCTCTCCGGATACCTCTTCTACCTACCTATACCCTTCTTCAGGCCCACCATAACCACCACCATGCTGTAGACACCAAAAACCTGTCAATCCTGGAGGCCTGCAAGTTTTCCTCCCCACAGAGGTAAATTAAGCTCACATGAGCATCATCAATAGAGCTTCATTTCCTTTTTAGAGGCTCTTACAAAACATGTCCTTTCTTCTGTCTGGGAATGTTACACTTTTAGCTGCTTAATTAGCTGTTTCACTATATCGAAGCTTGTATTAATGTTCCTCAAATAGAGTTCAAAGCTCTTTTTGTATGTAATTTCTTGATAACTTGCGGTCCCTTTCCTACAATCATATTGATTAAGTGTTCGTATGATTCATTAGGAAAAGGAGACTGGATGAATTGTGTCTGGAGAGGTTTCAGCAATACAGCCGGACATTTATACAGTCATGGATCCTTCAAGGTAGTTGATATTCATCAAGTCTATTTGATACCTTCTTTTAATGTCTTGATTGCTGCTGAGTCCCGATATGATAAGTAGAACATCTGGATTGCTCAGTATTATTTAGCTTTTGGTAATCAAACCTGTTTTTTGCATTTCTTGTTGCAGAGTAAAGAGACTTCTCGTCTATGTTCTTATAATTTGTTTGAGCTGTCTAAAGTTAGAATGTTATTCTTGATGGAAGAGTTACAAGGTAGAATAACATTATTTGAGTAGAGTCTGTAAAAATAGTCCAGCTATCATTAGAAAGGACATCATCACACTAGTAAAATAGTCACTAAAATTTTCTGGATGCAATGTTTCAAGATATATAATTCTCTAACAGATCTACATGCTATGTTTCAATAAATATAATTTTCTAACAGATTTCTATCAATTCTGTCGGTGCCTGGAATGCTTCCTATATGATAAGTAGAACATCTGGATTGCTCAAACCTTGAGCTTTTGGTATTCAAACCTGATTTTCATTCTTCTCATTGCAGAGTAAAGAGACTTCCTGTCAATGTTCTTATAATTTGGTTTGACCTGTTTAGAGTTAGAATGTTAATTCTCTGTGGAATGAGTTACAAGGTAGAATGGCATTTCTTGAGTAGAGGCTGTATAACAATAGTCTAGCTATCATTAAAAAGGATATCATCACTCTAGTAGTGTAGACATTGAATTTCAGAGGCAATTTTTCAAGAAATATAATACTATAACAGATATATCAATTCTTAATTATTTATTTTCTGATGTCAATTTTAATTCATCTATGTCAAGTGGTCTCATTGAATAGTATGCCTTTATTTCTTTGAAGAAATGGAAGTTAGGCCTAACTAAACCCCAAAAACTAGATCATCAAAGCCATTTCCTCATCCAATGTGGGACATAACATTTCCCGGCTCACTCAAGACAATTGGAGCGTGGGCAACATAACATGGGGGCCAACATTGAGAAATATAATAACAAGGACAAAGGATCGGTGGAACTGGCTTTGACATCATGTGAGAAATATGACACGGAAGAAAGCATGAAAAATTTTATCATTATAGACTTACTATTTGTAAATAGGAGTGTGCTCTTACCTAAAACTTTAAGCGGTTAGTGAGAGCACACTTTTATATAAATAATTATGTCTTTAATATGCCCCCTCAAGTGCAGGCCTAAATCTTTTTCATTAACCAAGTATGTGGACATTCTTTGTGATAATGGGTGGTCTTGAGACTCGAAGCATGAACCTTTGTTTGCTCTAGTACCATGTTAGTAAATGGACTTGAGCCTAACCCAGCCTCAAAAGTTAGCTCACGAAGGAAAAATTGTCCAAGAGGAGGCCACAATCCATTTCTTCAACCAATGTAGGACTTACTGATTTCTTTTTCCAACACTTTAGTTTCTCTTAATCTTTTGTCTTGTATCTCAACCTCACGCAGAAAGCTCCTCTTCGGGCTCATTAATCTCCAACTTCAAAAAAATTTCCAAATCATCTTACAGTATTTATGAATTCCTATTTTATGTCGGACTGACAACTTATTGTTACTTCTTTGCTTAAACTTTGCTTTCAAGTTGATATATCCTAACTAGCTGTTGGTTTGCTTTTGTCACTCTGCCTCCATCTCCCTAACTCCCAACAATTTTCTAGCTTAGGCAAAGTGTTTGTGGACGGAAAAGTCGTTACCAAAGCAGGGACTCAAATCCCTGATAAAGCTGTTGTGGAGATCATGGCTGAAATTCCAAAATATGTATGCAGGTGAATATTCCTCCACTGAGCCTATATTTTTATTTTTGACATACTTCGCAGAGATCAGAAGCTCTTTGACTTGCTTGTTGATGCTTACTCAGAGGCGGACATAAACTGGAGGCTGTGATTGAAAACCTGGGGATTGATGTCGCAGGAAAAGTAGCTCTTGATTCAGGCTTGTCTACTGGAGGATTTACTGATTGTTTACTTCAGTATGGTGCTTCATTCGTCTATGGAGTTGATGTAGGATATGGACAGGTAACATCACCAGACTTAAAAGCTGATGCTCATTAAGCTTCTACTTTTTTGAATTTTCTTTTACTGGTTTCAATTACACAAGTTAAGGTCCTGAGTCATCCAATTTGAGATGTCTGAAGACAATATGGAAAGGACGTTGAATATTACATGGTGCCATGCTTGTTGGAGGCTTGGAGAAGCTCTAGCGAGTATCATTTTATTTGTGAAAAGATAGAGGAGAAAATGAACGTTGTCTCCAAATGCATTGCCAAAATTCTAGTGCAATGTGCAAGTTAGAAAAGGAGGGAAAAATTGTAAGACCCATAAAACTTCTTATAAAAAAATTAAATCACAAAGATACGAATCATAAATGAATAGTTATGGACACCACCATTATTAAAAAATCATAAGTAAAAGTAGTTTTCTGTATGAAGCAAAGCTGAGTTATAGCTGCTCGAAATTGTAACCTGAAAGTACTTCTAGCATAAAATAGCGGTGCAGGTGGAATAAGGCAGCAATGGTTAATGTTTTGAAGAATCAATTTTCTGATCTCTTTTTGGAAAGTATACTAGTGGCAGTGATGGCCCATAAAGAAAAATTTTACACACTAAATTGTAGAGCATTGAGCAAGAAACCATTCGAATGTATGAATGTACTGTCGGTTTGAAAAACTTCCATTGTGCTTTGAATTTAAGTTCAACAATTTAAAAAATCCTGAATGATGAGTTCCTTCTACTTTTGGCTGTTAAATAACATCTTCTTAGAGATTAATTAGTGGACAAGCAGTCCTGGATCATCTTTAAATTGCTGATCATTTGGTTATTTATATTTGTAAAGGCTTGCTGATTTCTTCACAGGTGGCAGATAAAATTCGTCGAGATGAGCGTGTAAGTGTTATCGAGCGTACAAACTTGAGATACCTTTCTGAACTCCCGCAAAAGGTCGACTTAGTAACTTTGGACCTCTCCTTTATTTCGATACTTCTGGTAAGCTTTTTCTTCTTGAAAATGCCTACCAATGTAATTGTTTTAATGTAGTTTCCTACATTAATGATTTAGCATAGAAAACTAGGCTGTTCCATTTTAGTATATGGTTTATCAGCAACATTTCTTACCTAGATGGTCTTCATCATTACCTCGTAATACTCAAAAGTTCATTGTCTATCCAGGTGATGCCTGCAGTTGTCAATTTAATGAAGGAGGAAGCTACTTTAGTGACTCTGATTAAACCTCAGTTTGAGGCTCGGAGATCTCAGGTAAGCATTTTCAGAGATCCTGCCTGCATTTGTAAAGCTTTAGTATGCCTTGAGAAATGACCCTCAGACCAAATATCTATATACAATAATAAAAGCACGAAACCCCTATGTGAAATGTTAATCGGCTCTTTTACCCTTCGTAAATGTTGTCTGTGTTGGATAAAATTGCAAGTACAAACAATTGTGCTTATTTGGGGGGAAATTGTTTCCCCCTTAAATCTAGTGTTAAAAAAAGGTCGATTTTCCACTTAATGTCATTTTACATTGAGCAAAATTGTCATGTAGTTAATCAACTAAAATTTTGCTTACTAAATATTTCCATATTTGAGTAATGTAGGAAGCCCTAACATTTAGGCCTTTAACCTATGTTGCTCAAATTCTCCAAAAATGTTGCTGCACCCATGTTAGATTCTCCAACAATGCACTACTTTTGGAGTATCCAATGCGCACCCGTCAACATTTTTGAAAAGTCCGAGCAACAACCTTTAACAAAATTTAAAACTTTTCTCATGTAATTCCTTTCCTTATTTGGACTATGCAATATAATTATGTCCTTCAAAAAATGTTGTAAGCCAAAGCCAATAAGCTCCTTCTTGCCAAAAAATCACAGAGAAATTTACAGGTGCCACATTCTTCTAATTGCCTTCACAAACAACTGAAGCATACAGTTTTCTATAGTAATTAAGCAATATGTGCTTCTCGTTCCATGAAAAAGCAAAACTTGTACCCAGAGAGACAAGAAATGGTTATATATTTATGTCATAGAATCAATATTCCAAATATTTACACTTTTTCCTTTAACTTCTATTTTATAACTCAACCATGTTTCGCTATATAATATTTATATGATTTTTAAAAAATTTGTATTCATTAATAAAGAGTACATGTGCAGCGTGCGTACCTACAGACTAGTAAATAAGTAGAAGTGTTACTTCTTACCAACATTTTGAATCTCAAAGCTCTTATTCGCTTGCTTAGAGAGGGAAATTAATCAAGTCTAAGGCTGGTGTATCCACACAAATTCATGTTTTACGCCTCTGATGGACCTTATTGGTGGCCATCTTTTTCATGTTTTACATTACATTGGATGTTGTGTCCTTGGATATAAAAGCTGAGATGCTTTTTATCTAAGTAATTCCATATCTCACTGCGCCCCTCTGTCACCCTTCTAAGCTGACCAATCATTTAACATTGGTTAATTGCATGACGACTTCATCTAAGAGCTTAATCTATTAGAGAAATGACACTTTTATTTATTTATATTAAATCTACAAGACGACCTTCATCCCCTTTATGTGGGTTTGATTTTTTTTCTTAGACCAAGCATGTGAGAAATATTCTTGTTGATGGTGGCAGTGAGATATCAATGTAGGATTTTTGCTTGCTTTGATACAATGTTGAGTTGGCGACGACCTCATCGAAAAAGTGTAATATTTTTATCGGTCTGCAACAAATATACTAAACGGGGGAATTTTGAGTGGACTAGACTTGGTAGAGTACTTTGACTTGATAAATGAACCAATTTTGCTGATGTTTCATCATCTAATTTGCGCGGACTCTTCATTTTTGCTGCCACACCCGTGTCGACACGAGACGGGTGCGGGATACGTGTGGGATTCGGTCAACCCACATTGGATACTTTGACCAAGAGTCCATGGACAACCCACATCAGACGGGTGCAGGTGCGGGTGCGGGTGCAGGATACTTGTGGGATCCGTCCAAACCACATCAGATACTTTGATCAAGATACTTTTCCTCTTGCTCAATATTTGTTGCTTCATGTTTCAGGTCAAATAGAGGGATGCTAAATATTCAAGCGGTTGTAATCCGACTTATGGTAGGCAGTAGCAATAATCTATAAGGAGAGTTGGTGGAAAGTCTTGAATGACTTTCTTTTTCTTTTTTGAGGGGAAGAATATCTTTATCTTTATAAGTATATTTTTATAATATTGAATATTTTTAGCCGAATTCCCGCACCCGTATCCATACTCGGATTCGTATTTCCGAATCTTAAAATTTAGATTTTCCGAATCCGACTCTCGGATTCGCATCCATCTCGGACACCCGCACCCGAGTCCGAGCAACTTAGTTCATCATAATTGAAGTTTTTTCAGTGGTCTTAAATTGAGTTTAGTCACCTCCTAGAAAATACAATTATATGAGCTTCTTGAGATGGTACTCTTGTATGTGTGTGGGTGTGAAGGATTCTGCATACAGAAATATAGGGTATAAACATCAGCTTATCAATGTTCTTTTAAGCCAAGTAATGCCTCAATCAGATCAACTGAAGCTTAATCATTTGTCCGAATATAGATTCTAGATGTCTTGGCTTTTATTCTGCTCTTAAGAATGTTCTCTATGTTAATTTTGTGATTAATTTTGCATGTGAAGGATTATATGTATGGAAATATAGGGTATGGGGACCGGCTTAGTCAATATATATCTCAAGCCTATTGTTGATCTATGTTGCTTGGACTCTTTAGAAATCTCACAGGGTGCTTGTCGGATCCTCCATAAGTACTGCATTTTGGAGGATCTGACACAGGCGTGGCAGCTTTTTTGGAGAGTCCGAGCAACATAGTTGTTGATTCAATCAGATGAATAGTTGTAGATAGTCCACTGATCGCTCAGTCATTTGCACTTACCTGAAGTCTCTTGTATTGGTATTGCTTCTTAGAGGCATTGGGTTTTATTGTGTTTTTAAGAGTTATCTTGATTTTGCAAGATAATTATGTATTTTTGATGGAGACTTTTATATACATGTTAGGTTGGAGGAGGTGGAATTGTAAGGGATCCCTTGGTCCATCAAGAGGTAAGCATTTCCCCAGCTTTTTCATTGTTTACTTTTGATGCTTTATAACCTACTCAAAAGCTGATTATTAAGACCTTTTTGGATTTATTTCTTATTGAAAAAAAAAGATGGTTATTAAGATTTTTGCTTAATGATAGAATCTTGGCTATTTTGAGGAGAGACAATGGGCTTTATTGAAAACAACTAATAGTGTATTCAACTTTTATAATCAGTCAAAAAAAGTATGAAAATGCAAGAAAACATTTGGTTAATGGGAGAAAAAAAATTCCTTTAGCAAGAAATGACATTTGAATCCATGCTATAATGTTTTTTTTGGACAACAATTTAGACGAGTAGCTACATTAATTTGTGAAAATTCCATGGGTGCATTGCTCATATTGTTTACTTGAATGTTAAACATGTTACAATCTCTCATTTTCTTGTTGATTCATTCTTCTAATGTCTTGTCTTAACATGATGCTATTTCAAACAAATCCTCGTGTATATCAAAAACATGCTTCCTTTTTAGTCCAACCAAGCAAACCATAAATTATTTGAATTGATTATAGTAATATGAATCCCCTCGGCTGAATAAGTAGGTCAATCTGAGGGAAATAGTCAGTAAGACTGCTCAACTTTCATTCAGAGCTCTACTGATTTTATTTTCTTATATGAAATAATCTGTTAGTAAAGTCATAGTGTACTCCCTTTGTCCCAATTTGTGTGATGCACTTTCCTTTTTAGTATGTCCCGGAAAGAATGATACCTTTCTATATTTAGAAATTATTTAATTCTAAACTTTTTATTTTACCCTTAATGAGTTGATTTGTAGCCACACAAATATCTATTACTTGTTTTAGTCCATAAGTTTTAAAAATCTCTTTCTTAATTTCCATTGCCAGTCAAATGCATCACGTGCATTGGGATGGAGGGAGTACAGATACGTATATTTCAACTTGAAGTAATCAATCCAGTATCTTGCATAATTCTATTCTTTCCTTGGTTGAGTCCCATAATGTCATGTTCGTGGATGCATACAATAAAGGAGGAAGGGGGGATAGGTCTCCGAGACATTTTTTCATTTGGACCTGGTTTAAGTTTTTCTATGAATCGGATGGATGCTAACTGTCAATAGGTGAGAGAAAGTGAGAACTCTGACTAGATTAAGGATTTCGATAAAGAGAACAGAAACTTCTGTCAACTCAGGTAGGATGGGAAAACCACTGATAGGTTAACCAGCAAAAGAAAGAGCTGGATTTACACACAAATTGCAGCATTCCATTTGATTGTATATCCTATTTCGGGTCAGGGAATAGACTAGGTATGTTGTCAGTCTGCTTGTTTGCGCTCGGGATGTGCCAAATGGCTGAACTCTTGGAGAAGTCAATTTTGGTTATCAGTTCTCAACCTTTTTAGTAGATTTTCCATTTTTTAATGGGTTAGAGCATTTTTTCCATCGGAGGTGGTATCAAAAATTTTGGCTGTGTGAGGTAAGATGAAGTTGATATTTTCATGATGACCTCCTCAGGGGGAATCTGGAGATGCTGGAATCCCACTTGGTTTTATTGTTATTTGTTCAACATCCACATCCCTATTTCCCATCATCAAACTATTTTTGGTGACCTTTAGCAATAAAAATTAACTGAGAAGAAAAATAATGTTTTACTGTCACATCTCTTGCTCATAACAGAAGTTCCTCGTTTTACTACTGTTGTCACGAGATGCTTACTATTACTGCTGTGCAGGTGATCGAGAGGATCATAAATGGGGTACAAAACCATGGATTTCAATGCAAAGGTTGGATTGAATCTCCTTTGAAGGGAGCTGAAGGAAATAAAGAGTTTCTAGCCTGCTTCAATCGAGCAGTCATCAGTGAAGAAGTTGAGAAACAGTAAACGTTGCTAACATTTGGAATCAACCATGTATGAGAGCAGTCATCAGTCAAAGAAAGCCTTTGTAACATTTGGGATAAAACATATATTGTACGGACATGCTGGATGCCGACCAAAAATATTAAAGAGCACAACTTGTAGAGGGGCTTGGAGTCAATCAATGACATGGATGCATAATTTTGAAGTCGGATTGCTAGATAGATTTATGAGGGCCTTTTGAGTGTGGTCCTTTCTTCTCTGACTATAAACAATGAACATGTTGAAGTTTTAGCAATGACCAGCATGACTACACTTGCAGAGAATCAATATCCATTTTCCGTTTTCCTGAATTTACCCGCTTTCGAGTCTACTAAACCTCTTGAACTCGCTGAAAGGGAAAGAGGAAACCGTATAAGGTATTTTTTTCACTTGTGTACGAGGACAGTGTAGAAGGAAAGGAGGATGGGATTGGACTTTCCAGTTTACGTAGTGCTACTGCAGCTTCTGTTTTACAAAGGTGACTCTAGTCCGTCTGAAACAGTTTATAGCAATTAGAGGTGTACATGGACCGGGTTGGTTTGGATTTTTTACAAATCAAATCAAATTATTTGTGTCGGGTTATTAAATCTATAAATCAAACCAAACTAATAAAAGTCGGGTTTTTCGATATTATTTTTTCTCGGGTTTTTTGGGTTTTTTTTAATTTTTCGGGTTTTTCATAGTATCTAATAAAAAGCACAGAGCAGTGCTTCTTAAAAAGAGTTCTAGTACAAAATATCAACATATAAGATGGAGGCAGAATATTGTTTAAAGTTTTAACTTTATAATATAACTTTATAAGATGAGCTTTTTTTGTATATTATTTAGATGGACTTCTCAAGTCCAAATCTAAATATAAGAAAGAAAACAAAAATTATGAAAAAATTTTAAAAAATATTTATAAATTATATTTTAATAAATATTTTTATGTATAACATAATTTAAAAGTAGTATATCTATAATCGGGTCGGTTTGGGTTCGGTTTGACTTTTTTTAGTTAAAACCAAACCAATCCTATAATGGTCGGTTTTTTTTTTCAAACACCAAACCAAGTCAAACCAAACCACTAGTCGGATTTTTTTTCGATTTATCGATTTAGTGCGGTTTATCGGTTTGCCCTGTACAACCCTAATAGCAATACTAGTGTTCTACCCTATTCTCATGTTTATGAAGTACTAGTTTTGATGTAAAATATGTCAATATTGTTTGTAATCAGTCCGGTGCACTAAAGCTCCCGCTAATATTAAAAATTTAATAAAAGGAATAATAAAGTAAAAGTTCCTATGAATAATTAATGTAAACTTTTAAATATTAAGTGTGTGCATACTTAAAGCTGTGAAATCAATATCGGAAAACATCTATATCTATTTATAATATAAATATACAATGTGATGTAGCAGCTCTCCATGAGCTCCAATTACATTTTTTTTCTTATTTTAAAATTAAAAAAATAATTGCGATATGTAAAAATTAAAAAAAATCACTCTTAAAATTTCTTAATTACACCTCTTGTATGTCTTGTCTCCTCTCTCTCCCGTAATTCATTGCTTGCTTACTATTGTACTAGGGAATGTGGTCGTGCGAGGGTTAAAATATGTGTTAGAATCGTTTTTCTTTTCGATTAATTATATTATTATATTGTCCGATGGTATCATTATCTCTTGATTTACTTATATCATAAAGATTGTTTTAAAGTGATGATACATAATGAAGCTTATCAAATTTAGCATCTATTAGATTATAAATAATGCATTCTTAATGAATAAGTCAGAATATATGTTGTATTAAAAGGTGTGCAGAAATTGCTCAGAAAGTAATCTACAAATATGTAAGACCACGATACGACCTTGCAAAAATCTTAAGATAAAAAAGATCTTTCCAAATAAAATTTAAAATACAAATATTTTCAATGATATCCCAGGGTGTAATTTCACTTCAAGCACTCATTCCATGTGGATGGTTTTGTTCGTTGGGTTGTTCATCCAGTGATTAGCCTAAGGGAGCTGGTTTTTTCGTATTCAAGACAGCAATCTTGTAAAAAAACACCAATCGCAAGAATTAAAAATTCGAGGCTTTTCTAACACCGACCCTCAGGTTCCCTCATCATTTTTGTCACGAAAAGTTAAGAGGCTACTAATTAGCAGATACCATTTGGCCTAGCATTGAGAAGGATTTAGTTGTCGGCGTAGCCATTCCTAGTGCTTCTAAGTGCATTTTTCTCAAAAATGCATATGGGCAAAAGGTACATTTTCTTAGCTTTTGCTACTCCTGAGAAATACTTTTTTCTGCTAAAAGCTTGTCAAACACCTTGCTTTTCAAAATTTGGGAGGTTATAAGTTCTCTCGTTCCAAAAGCTTGGCCAAACAGACTATAAATCATAGTTTGTCCAAGATCTACACTGGAGTCTGAAGTGGTAGACAAAAACATTTAACTCTGTTTCTAATCTAACCTGTTGAACTAACTCTTGAGGACCCAACTTAGCATAAGCTGTATGTTCTGAATTCATCATCACAAGGCAAGTGAAATTGAAGGTACCATAGTGCCTCGATAACCATATGGATTGTCCAACTTATAATATTCTGTTGTGAGCTCTGCATCATGGTTGGCATCTTTGTTCCACCAGTAAATTCCAACTACCTACATGAGCAAAATTTGCAGGAGGAAAAAAATCACTTAGCTTGTGCTGTAAAAACTCAAAAGGGATCAGTAGTGTCATTTCATTCACATTATTAGTACGTCATTTGAGTTTATCGGTTTTGTGTTTAATAAATTTTTCAGACTACCCGGCGTCTTAAAATTCTTGAGTAGGCCTGCACTACACCTTGGATACATAGTTTTTTTTTCTTTTCCTTGATAGCAATGTGAAATTTTATTTGCACACGCAACATAATTCCGAGTTGATAAAATAGTCAGTTCGCATGGAGCTAGTTAGCGAGTAAGATCAAACAGATCTCTTAGGTGAAAGCTATCCGTGGCATGCCATTCTTCCAATGCTTTTCTACTACTCTATGGGACTTAGGGCTTTGAAGCACATATTCCTTTATATTTTTACGTGAAAATTAAAGCTTGCACCAGTGTGTTGTGTGGAGTGGCGTATAAAAAACTTACTGGTTGGAACAGATCCATAGACTATAACTACAATTTTACAATGAACCAATCCTTACTGAAAGTCCAAATAAATCGACACTATGATATTCCTTGGTGAACACAAGTGTGCAGTGGCTGACAAAAACTTTACCAAATTGAGGCTATTTGACAAAAAAAGTCAGTAGAGTTTGTCGACTATATTACAGTCTAATCAATCAAAAGCATGGAAAATCGAGATCTTTCATTTAACATGTATTTTTGATAGAGGGTCAAGTCAAAGATAAAACAGAGGGAGTAATGAGGGACGTGTATATTCGGTTGCTACCTAAATGAAAATGACCCATCCAGATCAAGAAGATTCTTCCAATATACCAGACAATTTAGGTATTTTGTAGCATTTGTCAATGTCAATTGTTCAGTTTTTGTTTTCTTCTTCCGATAGCTAATTCCTTCTCAAAATAGTTGATAGCCTATTGGAACTTGTTCTTCTTCTTGTTAAAGTGAAAAAAGATGTAACTTTTTTTTTCTTTGGATAGAAAATTGATGAGGAAATCCATTGGAAAGAATAAAAAAAATTGGAATATTTCTCCGTGAAAATTTTATAAATATCATTTTTAATATAAGAAATTTCGAGTTGTGACAATAGATTCTAAATTTAAGAGTGTAGCATTAAAAATCTATCAAGTATTAACAAGTTTGAAAAAAATATGCATTAACTAAAGAATTTAAAAACGAAATATATAAAATTAATAAAAATGGAAATATTGACTCTTTTTATTTAGTTACAAGTTGGGATTTTCGTCAATTCTAACATTAAAATCCTTAAATTACTGAATTAGTTGATTTGTTGTAATGTAAAACGAATTTACTATGCATAAATTACTCAATTAGTTGATGTGGTTATATTAATTCATTTATGATATTTTATTTTATTTTATTTTTTGAAACTCTTTAATCTCCTTCTCTCCTATCAATTCATACGTTTTTTTTTTGTGTGAGTTTTACAATCAAATTCAGTTGATATTCAAATGAAAAACGAAAGTTGAATGTCGATATTAGTTCAACACAGTAATAGGTGAGATTGTTCAAGTTGGCTATCTATTCAATTTTTTTGTATTTTTTTTCGATTGTGTTTCGTGTAAATTTTATTATTATAGTTTCAAAACAATTCATTAGTTTATGTAAAAAAGTTCATTTGGTGCGAAAACTGTATAATTTGTAATTTTAAAAATTAAATTTTAATATTTTTTGTTATATTTTTTTGTTTGTAAAAGTTGGTAAAAGCAAATTAATCAGTTATTGAAGGAGTAGCATGAAGATTGTATAGTTTGGCTATAAATGGTTTGTTGTTTTGTGTAGTACAGTTGAATGAAAATAATAAAATAAAGTATGAATGTTGAATGAATTTTGTATAATGATTTTATAAGTACTTACTGTTGTATGAAATGTGGATATGTCTTATTTGTTTTAAAAGCTTATAAAAAAAAAGTCATGTGTGAGTATGTGTCTATTTATAGTTGTATAAAATTTATATAATTTGGATATGTGTGGCATGGCTTGTATGTGGATTAAGATGGATTCGAGTCTAAAATGTCCGAGATTGAAAATAAGTGTGCATAATTCTTTTTTCATATACAACCGGTAAAAAAAATTCATGTGTGAGTACGTGGTAATTTGGATTGTATGAATTTTGTATATCTTTTATATGTGTGGCCTGATTTGTGTTTGTATTATATAATGAATTTACATAATTGTGTCTGAACTTTGTATAAAATTATTATGATAATTCTATAAGTCAACTGAATTTTTTCATTACGAAAACAGGAAAATATGTGGGCTTTCAAATGGAGGGCATCATATACAAGTCTAGTACTCTGTTTGTTGGACTGGTTAATGCAATTGTTGCACAACTGGGAATAGACACGACTGTTAACAAACTTGATATTAAGTATATTGTGAATGAACTGTCACGACCCAAAAACTGAGGTCATGATGGTACACATCTCAAAACTCAATCTAATGTGTAACCCTAAAAATAAAACTCATACAAGACTCTCAAAGGGGAAAGTGATGCCACGATTTAAATAAAAAGGAAAAAATGAAGAACTTATCCCAAAACCTGATGTCATAAGTATAAAGAGCATCTAATACAAGGTTCGAATCTGAAGATACAACATAAGTCTCTGAATGATACAAAAGACTGAAAAATAAAGATAGACTAGTGACGATCCGAATTCTGGGACCTCACCACTAATCTGAGAATACACAATCCGCTAGAATATTAACTGCCACGTGGGGTACCCCGACTAGTAACTGCATCAAAAAGGGACACAGAAGTAGGGGTGAGTACAATTCACATGTACTCAGTAGGTTTTAGCTGACTGAGTATAAGGAATTAATCAAACCTATGAAATAAACTAAGGAACGCTTTCACCTGCATATAGAAAAGTCTCACTTCGGCATCGGTGCCGCCATTTTATATATATAGTGGCACGAGTAAAGTAAACTCATAATAACAACTCATAATCATAATTAATCAAATAATTCAAGCAGCACAAATATCAATGCAATGCAATGCAATATGATGATGCAATGATGTGGTGGTACGGTGGAATCAAGACTGTCGCACAGCCTGTCGTATACACCTGCCGAGCTGTGCTACCAAGCAGGACCCATGGGGGTCTCGCAGACCATATACCTCAATCACAATATCTCATTATCCTTGCCACCTCCTCGTGGTCAAGGGATCACAATGCATCCACTACCCTGCTGGAAAACTGCCTCGGTCAGGGACTCAAGATACAAAGGTTAGGATCATAATGCATCCACTACCCTGCCGGAAAACTGCCTCGGTCAAGGACTCAAGATACAAAGGTTGGGATCACAATGCATCCACTACCCTGCCGGAAAACTGCCTCGGTCAGGGACTCAAGATACAAAGGTTTAAAGGTGTTTCATTTTCTTTCTCAAAAAGAATTTCCATATTTCTCAACTTTCCATGTTTCATGATATGATGAATGAGGATGAATGCATCAAAACACATATGCATGGAAGTAATAATCAACTCATATGTGGTATAAGGTTCAAAGTTCTCAAAACTTAACCTACACATGATATTCACCCTCAATAAATAGTAATGGGAAGGAAACACTTTCTTTTAAATATTCACCCCTTTCTCAATAATATTTCAATACTCAAGTATGCTCAAAACTCCCAACTCAATCTCTTAGGCGGCATCACAAGTCAAATAATATACTCAAGCCTCTCTCTTAGGCAAATCACAATTCACATGCTCTCAAAGCAAATAAGATAGCAAATAAGGCTCTCACACGGGCTATGTAATATAAATAAACCCCGTCACGGCAACACATTAATAAATAAGCCTCCACACGGGCATCACAATATATATAACATTCTCAACTCATACTACAACCCCATCCCAAAGTCTATAACATATGAATGACTAATTATCCCATCTCAATCTCAAAGAAAGATAGCCAAACCTACCTCAATTGCCGAAACCGCACTCGATTACCTCCACCGGACAAGCAACTCTCGAATTCAGCGCCCGGAATGGTAACCCACTATCAACAATGAAACATACACGTCACAAGAAGTCCAATGACACCCATATTGATAGGTTTCGGAACCGGGGGTAAAATGGTCCAACTATTAACTATTTTCGAAAAGGGTCAAATCTAGAAATTTATTGAACAATCCCATTCTATTGGTAATAAGGAACTCATGGTTGAAAAACCCATAAAATAGAGCTCAAAAACGAGTTGGAAATCATAATTTTCCTTAAATTCGGATTACGGAAGAAACAAAGATTTTTGGGGTTTGAAACTAAAATTTAAGAGTTAAAATCGTCAAAAACTTAATGAAAAAGGAAGGTTTTAGGTCAAAAATCACTTACCCAACACTTTGCCTCGAAAATCTCTTCTCAAATCACCTCAAGGAGTTCAAGAACTCAAACAAATGATGAAAAATATTGAAATGGGAAGAAAGGGGCATTTTCTGCCCAAAAAGTTATTGTTCACGTGTGTTACTGTTCATGCGTGTTTTGTACAAATTTTCAAAAATCACCCTCAAGGTCATTACATGAACGTTGTCCACCCATTTGCATACACAATGATGTGGGTGTTATTAGGTACAGAAGTCTGCACGGAGAGGATTATTGCTTTCCGTATTACAATAATAAAAATTATCAAATGCATATGCAAGTCCGGCTGAGCCTCTTCCGTGCAAGAGTAAGTGGGATATACCCAGTTATGTTGTAGAACCTAAATTGATGCTACCTGAATTTTAAAAAGTAGTAAGAAAGCCACCTAGTTTACGCTGGAAGGGATTTACTGATATCAAATTTAAGAGATCTAAAGTTACTTGTAGCACGTGTCATTGGAAAGGTCACAATCGAAAGACTTGCTTAGAATATCCTCATGCTAATTAGATTGAATTTGTATTTTTATTTTGTTTAGTTAGTGAAAAACAAATGTTATTATTATGTTTTGTAGTTTTTTTTGTGTAATAAATTCAAACTTTATATGTATTTATTTTTAACTGGAATATACTTTTTTTTTTGTATGATATTGATAAGAATTTGGACTATACATGTGTTAGACTGATCAGTGTTGAAAAAGTATTCAAAAATATACAAAATTCATATCAAGATTGTAATCAGTTTTTAAAACATAATAATGTGTATAAAATAATGATAGTATAAAGGGGTCAAAGTATACAAATTTCAGATCATTATCATACACGAACCAATGTTTGAGTATTAATAAGTATTCAAAGTATACAAATTTTAAATTTTATATATATTTAGTTATGTCCATAATATACTGTTTTTTGTATTAAATTTGTTTGAATTTGAAATGTAGATGTGGTTATATACTACTGTATGAAATTTGTGACGAATTTAGTATGTACAAGTGGTTAAAATAGTTTGAAAATATAAATCCTATTAACCCACACGTGTTAAATATGGAAAGTGTTGAAAAATATTCAAAATTTATCAATTTTATGCCAAAGATAAGAATATGTAGAAATAATGATGTTTAAAAGGTATAGAAGTATACAAATTTCACATCATGATCATACACATACCAATGATTGGATGTTAATAAGTATTCAATAATACAAATTACTACTTAGCTTAAACGCTGAGTAATAAATAATGTGTGTGAGAATATGTAGATTACTTATTATTTTGTTTAATTATTTTTGCAGGTGTATATATTCCAAATATACATATTTCATATCCAAAAATAGTAACCATATAAAAGGGGTTCATGTTGAAAAATGATCAAGTTATATAAAATTCATACCAATATCATAATTATAAATCTTATAACAAAAAATTAGTTTGTATTAATTTAGGAGCAATATGTTGTAAATCAGCAAAGACACTTCCACGAATCATGTGCATAAACAATATAATCAGTGTTTTGAATAAAAATTAAATAATTCAAAAAATATTGTGTTGTTGTTTTGTTAGATAGAACACACTAATACTAGGATACAAAAGCAACCGTATGAGTCCATCTTTTATCTGGGAGCAGGTCTCCTTAGTTTTGGCGTTGGATACTTGGTAGTGTCCAAAGCATGTTCTTTTGGTGTTCGTGGTCCACCGAATTTAGCAAAAACAGTTTCAGTAATTTCCCTCTCGCTAGCTGCACAATCATTGATCTTTGATGTGTCATACTGCCACAAAATTGTGTCGTACCTCTGACGTTAATGTTTTGGATCAATGAAGACATCGTTCATATTAAATGTTACACCCCGTACTTTTGTACCTTTGAACGCGCTCTTAAGTCTCCTGAAAGGCTCTTATGTTCTTGTAAGGATCGTAAGCCTCTTAAGTTTTTTAAGGTTCTTAAAGTTTCTTAAGAACTCTTAAACTCTTAAGAGTTACCATGTGAGCCGGATAATCTATAACGCTACCAAACAACTATAAGGAAAAGGGAATGCGATACCTCATAGTAGAGAAGATTGAAAATAGAGTTATAAGAATCCAGAAGAAGTTGGAGACCAAATAATGAGTCGTAGGACTCGACTTATTTATGTAAGCTACCAACTTGGAAATCTTACATACTTAAGCTACTTGAGTACATACCAAGCTTACGTAGCAAGGATTACGTAGGTTCATAAAGTAAGACGAGATTACGAACCCACGAGGAGGAAAAGAGAGTACCATGTGGCAGCTGAGGGAGTGCCACATGGAAGCAGCTGGAGCAAGGGTGGTGGACCCCCACATGCCACGTGGCAGCCTGTGATTGGAGGAAAGGGGTGTGTTGGCCCAATGAGGGCTTGACATGTGTCACCACTTAGGGGATGACATGTGTCCCCCTTAAAGTAGCCTATATATATATATATTGATGAGTTTTAGTCATCCTTATCCCTTAAGTTATTACTTCATCCAAATATTCTAGAAAAGAGAAGAAGAGGAGAGAAACCCTCAAGCTAGAGAGAGTTTTGGATTTGAGGGGAAAAAAGGTAAGCTTTCAATTTCGTTCAGTGAATTAATTATCTAAGGTGCACCACGATGTTATGAAGGTGTTATTAATGAAAATTTATGGTTTAAAGTAGCCCAAAATGTTACCAAACAGCCAAGAAGTTTTAGGCGCGCTAAAGAAACTTCTGAGGCAAGTTTCAACGAGGTTGACGAGTTACGGGCAAGGTAAGAGTTTCTCTTTCGAACTGGAGTTTATGATGATGTTATGAGGTATATTACATGTATTAAATGATGCTGGAAGTGGAAAAATTTCACAAGGATGCTTGACATTAAAGACAAGCTAAATTAAAGTCATAGTAGCTAAATCGAAGTCGCGTAGTGTGTTGTTGTTGTGGTGCTGCGGATGCAGATGGTGGGGTTGCGTGCTGTAGGGATTTAAAATATTTTAAAAAGGGTGTGGATGCTTCTGGTTGCAGCCACACGACCCTCCGTTTGGTATGGTTAAAGATTTTGGCAAAACAAAGATTAAAAACTCTATTTTTGTATTGTAGTTGGGAGCTAGTTGTTTGGAGCTTGTATTGTGTAAGGTTGAAGTGAGTTAATTGTAAATATTCTGCTGGTTGTTGTTGCTGGTATGGTTGTTGATATTGTGGCCGAGTTGAAATCTCGAGAATGTTGAAGTTGTAGAGAAAATGTTGCCCGATTTTCGGTAGCTTCGAAACTAGTAACAAACTAGTCAAGGATAATGGATAGGAAACAATTCCTATTAGTACTTGGTTGTAGAGTGGGATATTGAAAAGTGAAGGCTATTGAACTTAGTATTACTTTCATGTCAAATAGGTTAAGGAGGTATCAAGGCAGGACGGATTTCAATTTATCCCCAAAAATGTATGTGAAGCCCTTCTTTCTCTTGGCATATTTTTTTGGCATAAGTATGTGAAGCTTCCTCTTGGCATGTATTTGGTACAAGTTGGTAAAGCTACCCTTCTTCCCTCTTGATATGTCTTTGACATAAGTACGATGTTATAATGCTACGATTACTCACCGAGTCCCATAATGGGCCGAGTATGGTTTATGATGATATGATTATGACATTGAGTTCCATAATGGGTCAGATACGATTTGCGATGATATGATGATGACACCGAGTCCCTTAATGGGCCAGGTACGGTACATGATGATATATGTATATGATGATTCCATTCCTAAATATTTCTTATTCACCCTCTAATATCGGAACTCTTCCAATAATTGAACTATGGCTTCGCAAGCTTTTCTATACCTTGGAAAGTAGTAAGTAGGTAAAGTTAATCTTCTCTCTTTTGGCATGTCCTAGAATTAAGTAAGGATCAATATGAACTTTGGGGTAAATCTTTTCGTAAGTCTCGAGGGTAATTCATGATCCCTATTCTTAAAGACTCTCCGGTAATTAATGTCCTTAACTTTTATAAGTTACTTTGTATCATCTTGAATCATGCCTACGATTTCCAAGGCTCTTTTGATAACATCAATAGTGGCATGTGAAAAATATTTGATGTGACTATAGTCCTGATTTTTAAATGATAATTCGTTTTATTGTCTCATTGAGTCTTGGACAATGTTTTAAATTGCATATGGTTACTTACTACTCTGCTCGTGCATACTGTAACTCTTCTATCACTGGGTCTCGAGCCGAGAATATAATCGTGCGCAGTTCACTGCATTATCCATCGAGTCCCTCACTAAAGGGCCGGGTACGCTATATGAGAAAATAATGATGCAATGACATGAACAATTCATCGAGTCCCTCACTAGAGGGCCAGGAACGTATATATATATATATATATATATGATGTGATGTGATGTGATGTGATAAGGTGATGATGGCATCGGGCCCTATGATGGTCCTACGGATATATATTTCACCGAGTCCCTAAAGGGTCCGGCTATATTGTATAATATGAGCATGCATGTTTTTATGATTCACAAGGTACAGTTACAGTGTTTTCTTAAGTAACGTATTTGTCCCCTGATTCTCCTTATTTCAGATATATTTCTAGTTATGCTTTGTATACTCAATACATATGTCGTACTGACTCCCTCTCTTCGGGGGATGCGTTTCATGCCCGCAGGTATAGACACACAGTTTGGAGGCCCTCCAGCGTAGAACTCCTATCAGCAGTTCAGAAGCGCTCCACTGTGCTGGAGCCTAGATTTTGGGTACTAACCCTCAATGTATATATTTGTTTGTTCATGGGTACGGATGGGGACCTGTCCCGCCTTATGTTATTATTATACTCTTAGAGGTCTGCAGATATATGTGTGGGTTGTATATGGGTTGTATATGCACGTATGCAAAGTTATGCTGATATGGCTTATGTTTTGGGGAACGTTTTCCCCTGTTGTGATAGCCGTGACGGCTGAGGTGTTATCTAGTAGATTTGTACACTGTGATTAAAATGGGGGACAAGTTTGCTTATAGCTAGCAAGGGTTACGCGAGTGTCCAGTTCGGACATCCGTCATGGCCTACGGGGTTGGGTCGTGACATCAAATATCCCATCGCTAATTTTAATAGACAGGGTACACATATTCAAACCAATTTAATACAAATGAAATTACACAATTGAAAATATATCTACAAAAAAAATCACAATAATATAAATGAAAATACATAATTCATACCAATTAATACAACAACTGAAAATTAATATCAGACCTGATTACGCATATATAAATACAATTACTAAATTACACTATTTTCATACAATTTACATGTTGTTTAGATATAAAGTGTATAAACATTTAATGCCACTATGCTAAATCAAAAAAAAAGAAGAAGTTATACATACCACTTTCATGACAAATCACTTACACATTCATGCAAAAAAAACTTAGTGTATATCAAAAACATTTCATTTTTCATTAAATAAACAGGATAGTCATTATATAAGCTTCATACATTTTTCATACATGTTTTATATATTAATTTAAAGATAATTTTATACCAATTTAATTTGAAGTTAATTCCAACTCAATTGAAAGTTAAGAATACATTTCATTCAATAATTCCAATTTCATACAAAATACATGTCAATTCACATCACTACAATTTAGATAGACAGTGTACACACATTCTGTTATATTACATATTTTTGCATCTTGGACTATTCGTGAGCTAACAGATATAAATTCAAGGACTTTTAATTTTAAATTTTAAAATGGCATGATTTGTTGTAAATGCCAAGTTATATGGATAATTTATGTGAAGTAAAATACATCTCAAGAAGGACCCTTGAGCCAAATCAAAGTAGAAACCATCAAATATTGTTTTCTTAAAGTCACGTTTTCGAGTAAGCTGACTTCGGGAGGCCATAATCCCTTTAGAATTTGGTAATTTGGGAAAACTCTCAAAATAAAAGTTGTAAAAAATTGAAATATATTTCCAACCATAGGTCGTATGTCTAGAGATGACATCTTTATAAGGAGATATGGGTATTTTAAGACAGAAGGGTCAAGCTGAATAGTGGATTCGGCCCAACCCGATCCCAACTCGGGTCAGGCCCAATACCCACATCATTAAGGGATGTTTTAAGCTTTGTTCTTCATTCTCAAACAAAGAAATATCCAGAAATTTCTAGCGAGAGAAAAGAGGATGATCTTAGAGAGAAAAACCAAATCCGACCAAAATTTGAGTCCCGAAATCCGAAGCTCATGAAGAGAAAAGTGTTGAACGTTATGTTGCCTTCAATTTGAGCTAAATATCATCCAATAAGTAGAAGATTTAATGTGGTTGATGCACACTTGAGGTAATATTAAAGTTCCTTTTTCATTGTTAACAAGTTTATTTAGAGTTTTAACGGATTAGAATGGAGAAAATAGCGTTATAAACTCGTTTGGTGATTTATTGAGATTTATAGGTTAAGGAACTGTTTTGGGTGGATTAAATGGATGGAATTAGCTTAGTGATTATGTATAATAATGTTTGATATTTTTTTGATGTTGTTGATGAGTTGTTGTTCTTGAATTTGGAAGAATAAGGTGTATGGAGATTGTAAGTGTTCAAATCCATTTTTGGAATTGCGTAGCTTGTTGTAATTCTTGAACATCTCATTGTGTAGACCTTTGTTTTAGAAAATAAATATGTTTTGGAAAGCTAATACACATACCTACAACTCTTGTGCTTATGTCAGAGCCTATATCTGCTGTTATTATATCGAAAAAAGAGGATGAAGCATAAGACAAGTTCTGTCCAAATTCTTGATTGAAAAATTCTTCATGTATAGCTGTTAGTTTTTTGATGATATCTTTTTGTACAAAATGAGTTTTGAATTAATTCCTTTTGTATTGAAAGCTTAAGACAGAGATCTAAAAGTTTCATGAGGTCATCAAGTCCAGTTTTACCATTTTCAATTTCAAAATTTAGATACAACTTGAGGTACTCGGCTTTCCAAAATTACTGTTTTGGTAACATAATTCGGGTGGCAACATTCTAGGCTTATTGTCAATAATAAATCTTGTTTTATGTAAATATTTTAGATTGTTAATATTACTTGATGATTATATGGCTGGTTTGGAAGTGGGAAAAGTGAGCGGTATAGGAAAGGTGTTGTTCAATTATTTTTAGAAATAACCTACTAACGATAGAGTACGTTTTATTTCTATCCATAGCTTAACCATAGCACTTAACGTTTTAATATAGGTTGAAATAATATTGGGCAGCATATACGTATAAACGCTAAAGGTATGTAAAACTAACCTTTCCTTCTTTTGGCATGATCCATATGAAGCGAACGGACAAAGAATGTATAAATTTCAAAAAAGCTCTTATTCTTAGATATACTAGGATGGCTAATGTTCTTGATTTCCATAACTTATATCGTTATGTCTTGACTTATGTGTATGCTTTCAGCTGTCCTAGTTGGTATAACTCATATTTTGGTATAATTCATATTTTGGTATAATCCACATTTGGTATAATTCATAATGACAATAGAAGAGTACTTGAAATGACTATTGTCTTGATTTTCAAATGATGGGTTGTTTTGGTTATTCCATTAAGTCTTCGATAATGATCAAATTACACAAGGTTGCTAATGATACCCTATTCGTGCATATTGTTATTGTAATATCCATTGAGTCCTACGATAGGCCGGGTATGTTATCATGTATGAATTTCACTATATTATTCACCGAGTCCCTTAATAGAGGGCTGGGTACGTGATATGATAATATGATGTTATGAAGATATAATTATGGCACCGAGTCCCATAATGGGCTAGGTATGGTATATATATATATATATATATATATGATGATATAAAGATAAAATTATGACACCGAGTCCCATAACGGGCCAGATACGATATATGATGATGATATACATGACTTCATTTTATAAGACGCAGGTACAGTGATTCATTGATTATGATACTTGTCTCCTGAATCTTTATTTCAGATGTGATCTCCTTTATGGTATTTTATGCTTTATATACTCGGTATGTATTTCGTACTGATCCCCTTTCTTCGGAGGGGGGGTTGCGTTTTATGCCTGCAGGTACAAATAATTATTTTGGAGATCCGCCAGCTTATGATTTTCACTCAGCTGATTTGAAGTGCTCCATCGTTCCAAAGTATAGACTTTTGGTATCAATCTATTAATGTATATATTTATTTATTTAGGGGTACGGCGGGGCCCTGTCTCGTCATATGCTATTGTTAATACTCTTAGAGGCCTGTAGACACATGTGTGGGTTTTATATAGATGTTGTCCGGTTGTACTGGTATGACGTATGTCTTGGAACGTTTCCATTCGTAGTGGCAGCCTTGTCGGCTCGCGTTATGTATATAATGGGACATTCATACATGTAATGACAGCTTTGTCGTCTTACGCACTATGCTATCTTTTTTTTTGCTATCTTATTTTTGACAATTGTGGCTCCATAGAAGACAAGTGGTTTTGGTATACATGTATATGTGACATTTTTGAGACGACGCTCCGTCCGTATAAATTTCATGTCATATGGGGGTTGATATTTTAGATAACAGACGTGTATATGAATGTCTAATTCGGGCACTAGTCACGGCCTACGGGGTTGGATCGTGACACATTCCATTTTTTATTAAATAAAATAAGACACTCATTATATAATCTTAATACAATTTTCACATATGGTTTATACAAATTTCATAACTATGGAATTCATTATAAATAAATAGAATTTGTGTTATGAAAGTTTCATAAAGGTTTCATACATGTTTCATACAAGTTTCATAACAATAAAATTCATATGAAATAAATAGAAATTGTTCATATTTATAAATACCTTCACAATTTGTTTTGCATTTTTAGAATTGATGATTTTTGAGTCCTTCAATCTCAAACTGCTAGGTCTCTTCCTAGGAGGTTTTGAAGACTCCCTCTTTTCCATGGTCTTTCCTTTTTTGGGGTGTTCTCACTTACGAAATCAGAGTCAGACTCTGAATTGGAAGAATAGATGAATTAGAATCTAAAGATTGAGATTCCAATATCTTTCTTTTTCTTTTTTTTGTCCTTTCCTGCTGTTGGTACTTTCTTCACTTGGCTTTGTTTCTTTTTGGGAGTAATCTTGAAAGGGATTGTATTCTTCTTCTGTGTAGGTGTATTCTTCTTTGAGGGGGTGGTTGAATTCTTCTTCGCCGGCATTGTATTCTTTTTGACGGGTGATTGTGATAAAATATTGAATGCTGGTTGCTCGATTTCGACTGTTTCTTGATGTTCAACCAACCTTGGACTTTTTCTTGGTGTTTGACGATGTATTTGATTTTTGTTCATCTTGTAAAATGGCTGAAATTTTGTTTAACAGTGGTTTGAAATAGCACGAATAGAAAGGTTTTGAAAAAGAGTTGAAATTGTTTTGAATTTTGTTGAATAGAAAAGGTGCAGAAAAAAGAGAAACAAAAAATTGAAAACACACGAAAAAGATGGAAAAAAAGTTTATGCGTGTAATTGTGGTAACCTAGATTTCAGAGATTTGATTTACTCCCATTAATGTACCATCAGATTTTATTATCTCTCTCTCTATAATTATCTTCCAGTAATTATGACGAGAGAAAAAAAATTATAAAAAATTTAATTTAAACTAATTTTAAATAAATAGATATTTGTTAAAATTTAAGAATAAAATGTTATAACTTGAACATACTTAAAACTACATTTAAAACTTAAAATATTGACTCTTAAATGTAATTTTTCCTATTTCTCTTCAATCATTGCAGATTGAAAACCACTAAAACAGGAAATTGAGGTTTTTGGGCAGCATTTCTTTGTGTTTTCGAGGAGATGGAGATGGTAACGAAAGCCACAAGTGTCATTCATTTTTTTTCATCTACAAAGTGTCATCTAACGGTGAGTCTCAATTAGCTTTTAATCTATAACCAAAACTTAAATTCAACAACTCTCATAACTACAAGATAGAGATACAAAAAAGGATCATACCATTAACACGATGAACACACAATATATATTTATTGTTTTACATAGCCATAACTTGGAAAAGTTACAGGGAGATCAACTAATTAGAAGAATCAGAACACTGAAATCCTAGACATTTGATACAACAATCGCAACTATAACCCTTTCCATCTCCATACATATTAAAGTAGAATTTTCATGACTTGTGAATTTTACCTCTAAGTTTAACACCAAGCACCTTCTCCATTTATCCTAACACAAGTTGATTAGGCACCGCCTTATCATTTGCATACTCCGCAGCAACCTGCGCCCGTTCATTAATCAGTTTAGCCGGATAAGCTTGGCTCATCTTCTTCTCAGTCCTCGCTTTCTGTATCGCTTGCCTCATATCGATCATTAATCAATTTAGCTGGATAAGCTTGGCTCATTTTCTTCTCAGTCCTCGCTTTCTGTATCGCTTGCCTCATATCGATCATTAATCAGTTTAGCTGGATAAGCTTGACTCCTCTTCTTCTCAATCCTCACTTTCTGTATCGCTTGCCTCATATCGATCACGCCACCGGTTCTAATTCTTATCGTGAAATCATCTTGTCTAGAAACCAACTAGGTAAGAAAAAAATACGACATTGTAAAAATTCAATTAATTCTATAGACAAACCAAATTACAATATGTAGAAGACTCACTACCAATTAATATATAGTGGAAGAATTAGAGTATGAAAAGACATAAAAATAAATCAACAGTGTCTAAGAAGTTGGATTAAAAGGAAAAACGGACCCCTGATAACCTATTCATTGGGCCATTAAGGGAGTACGTGGGCTGGGATTTATTGAAAAGGTTTCAGACTTTAACACTATCTTAATGTGGGCTTTAGCTAAAGAATATTTTTTAGTGATCTTTTAAAGTCATTTATTTAAGAAAAATATATAGCAAACATCAATACTTATTTAATATAAATAGCTATAGTTTACCTTTATTATATTATATGAATACAATTAAATATTAAATAGCAAAGTTAGTTATACATAAATATTTTTGTTTAAATTTTTATACACAATTAAACAAATAATTAATACCCAAAAGCAATAAGGGGCCGTTTGGTTACCGTATAAGGGCAAAGTTAATACATGAATAACTTGGTTATTCATGTATTAATTTTATACCATATTTTCAATTTATACAATGTTTTGTTGGTGTGTTTTGAAATGTTGCATAAAAGTTATTCTTGTATTAATTTTATACGGTGTTTGGTTGTATTTTTGTAATTCTACATAACTAATACTCACATAACTTATGAGAAAATTTATGTATAATTTTATGCGGGGTGGAAGGTGGAATAAGTTACGAGGGTATTAGTTATACATGAATTAAAATAGTAAATTACATGTTTACCCCTATCAATTTACTTTTAAATCTTTCAACTCAATATTTTTCATCATTTATCAAGACCTTCGAATTAGTTTATCAACTAAATATTTTAGTTTACATCTTAATTAGTCTAGACCTTTTCTTTTGTTCTCGTCCAATAATTAATTTTTAAGTGCTTTTTTTTATCCGATGGATTTGTTACTTTTTTTATTAAATAAAAACGTTCCATGTGCTCATATATATGTGTGTGTATGAAGATAACGAATCAATAATTCATGGATTATATCCTCTGTATAACTAAATCCTACATGCATAAGTAATACTTTCATAATTAATACCTATATAACTAATACCCGCATAACTTATTTTTACATAACTAATACTTGCATAACTTATTCCTACATAAATAATACTTGCATAACTTATTCCTACATAACTAATACCTACATAACTTATTCCTACACAACTAATGTCAGCATAACTCTAACCAGTAACCAAACGACCCCTAAATGCACTACTAATCAATTACCACACTCCTAATCAATCACCAGATATTATCCAAGACACTCGTGCACGGTTCTCAATTTTTTTACCATGTTCGAAGTATTCTTTTTCATTATCTCTAGTTCTTCATTTTTTTTATAGAGAAATATGTCATACTTTTATCTTGTTTTGATATAATAATACATTAAGGGTTACATGTATACTTTGATATAATAATACATTAGCTATATAAATGCTTGTATTCATTTGAAATATAAGTAATTTTATCCTAATATATTTGAATACATTTTGATATTGTTTTATGTTATGTTCTATTTTTTCTCACTTTTTTCGAATTTGTCCAAAGCATCAATTTCTTCTCTAATAACATGATCATATCAAGAGTATACATATATACACTGTATTACATAATGTATCACTTTATTTTGTGTATTCTTAAAGGCAATGTATTCTTAAGGGCGAAGATATTTCTGTAGGAAGCTTGGGTGCGGAGCTACTTCGTATTAGATGTGATGCCTCTATGTGAGTACGGTGCAAACAAGATTGAAGATAGAGTTGTTAGCGATAATGAGGCACCACAAAAAATGATCAGAAGGCCATGCACAACAACTGGGTCTTTTTTGATCTAAAAATATAAAAGTACATTTTAGTGGTGAATATGTTACTTTTATTCTTTCATCACCTTTTTAATCTAGAGCATAGTTAATTATTGATGTTTAAGTTTTATATTATATTTTGTTGATATTCAAAATTACACATTGTATGCAAGCAAACAACATGTGAATACTTAAGTATTAAATTCATGATATATTTTGTTATAATGAGTATCCAAGTATAAAGATGAGTAAAAGTTTTTCAAGAAAATTTAAGTTCAATTAAAAAAATGAGATACTTACATAAATAATGTACACAATGAATTCATGTATCATTTTAGCTATGAATGATGTATTTAATAGGTAATTAATAGTTATTAATTTAATAATGGAAAGTTGAGAGTTTTTGGAGAGTGGATAAAAGGATGTCATACTAAATTTTTACCTTATTTATTGTAATACATTTAAGAATGTATTATTGTATACATTAAAAAATAAAAAATAATTATACTATAATACATCGAAAATATGATATAAACTAGAGTCTTTTATGGTAAATTAGATACTTATAGCTATTCAAATTCAATAACTCTACAACTATAGCTATTTATGTAAGTTTCTCTTTATTTAATTATTGGAATAAATTATGAGGGAAAAATCAAAAAAAGATAAATGGAAATGGTGGCTTTAGAGGCATGCCACATCAACGTGCTTATGTTCCTCCTATATATATATATATATTGATTGTTGGAGTTCCTGTTTTTAATATAACATTAATGTAACATCCCCTAAAAACGTTGTATACGATATTTCAATTTTTGCCTAAACATGATACAGCCTCTGTATTTTGGTCATAACTTTTCATAGGAATATCCAAATTGAGTGATTCAAATTTCTGAGTAACCACAAGATCATTACCTACAACTTTTAGGAAGACCATATTTTAAGATTCGGAGGTTAAGTAGGTCAAATAAATTAATCTTTGTAAGGTAGGATGCTGTGACGGAAATGAGTGTTTATAGAAGAAAAATCATATCTCACTGTAGGTTTATCCAAATTGGTTGATTCTTGAACGATATGAAACTAGACTTCCATATCTACAATTCTTATGAAGACACCAAATCCTAATAAGGAATTTAACTTATTCAAACGTAGCTCCCAAAAAGAGTATTCTGTCAAAGATAACTCATTTCACCTACCATAGAAAGATCTAGATACATTTGACATCACTCATGACATAAATTGTCCTCCATTTAACATCATCCATGACATCAATATATTCCACTAAATTTTCAGATTTTTATTTATAATTATTTTATTTATTGTTAGGTCTCTTTCCCACCTATAAATACCCACCTTATTTCCTCATTTTATTCATCAAGCTTTCTCAAGCAAATCTTCTCTCTATACACTTCTTTACACATTCTCAAATATAGTTTTAGTTCTTAGTAGTGAAGAAATACTATTCCGGTAATTCATATAATCCGGGTAGTACACAAAACGTTCCGGCAAGGAGAAAAGCTAGGACTCAAGAGTGGTCATTAAGTCTTCCGATACCAACTAAAGCTTCGGTTTCCAGGTATGTAAGGTTTCAATGAGAGTATTCCTTCCACTCTCATGTCTAAATTATTTTGATTATATGATAAATTATATTTATTTTCTTTAAGCTCTACTCTAAGTTATGTGTGTATTTATCCATGGGTTCTTCCACCCATGTAGTCCAAAAACTCTTTCAATTAAGTCTCTTGATTTCAAGTAATATTTTCTTATGGTAATTCTTATTTTTACTTAATAATATGAATCATGGTTAAACTAATGATTATTGCTCTATTTTGATGCAACATAATTTCATATGTATGAATTGATGGTTTACAAGTAATTCTTTTATTTATCTATTTAAAGGTTCTTGAAATTCATGGTGGGTTGTTTAAAGCATGATTTTTAATTAATGGATTTCAAAGTATTTATGTATATTTATTTACATACATATTTGCAAGTTGAAGTGATTTGAACCCACCTAGTTTTACTATGTTTTTAATAAAGTTTGACTTGAAAGCTTTGACTCCAAATAAATATTTATGAAAGCAATATCTATGATAAAAAAGGGAGTCTTATGAAATGAAAGAATGATGAAATGATATGAATGATGGATTCTTTATGCAATAAGGACAATTCTTGCATATTTGAATTATCAAATGTTTTAATGAGCTATTCTACCGAACATGATGTTTGAATTCTCAAGTTATATGCTATGAATATTTTGAAGTATTAAACTATTCCGTGGGATTGACTTAGCACCGAATGAGGCATTGAGGTGAGATTCGGTAAGGGAATCCTAGTAGCAACCCCTTGTCTCATTAACTATGTGCCAACATAGGAGCCCTTGTAGGCTTAGGCTAATGGATCCATGAAAGCCCTTAAAGTTAAAGTTAAAGAAATGAATGAAGTTGACGGAGTTCTACCTGGCAAGTAGTCTCCCCGGCCAACGTAGGGGGTTATGTTGGATTCCATGTAATAGCTCGCATGGTCTTAAATGTCGGTTATGGTTAATTTCCCACAAAATGAATGTTTTAGAGGATATATAAATGATTTATTATGCATACATTAAATTATGTTCCATATTACATAAATGTTTTAATGTTTTCTCAATGTTCATGCATCCTTACATACTTAGTACATTCAAAGTACTAACGCATACTCTTTTGCCTACATGATATCACCATGTAGGGATCAGTGCTCCTCCTCATTCTCCTCCACGTGGCTAGTTGATATTCCATTGAAGACTACTTTTGGTGAGTTCCCATGTTCCGGGAACAATACTCCTTTATCTTTCTAGTTTATGATATGTTAAGATATTTTACTATGGAATTTCTTCTATTATGATTGAGGGTGAGCTAGAGACTTGTCTTAGCCCCGTTAAATCTAATAGTTAGAGGTATTGTTGGACATATGTAATTTGAAGATTTATTATGATTTCCGCTTGTTTATTTATCATCATTACCTATGAAAGGCTAAAAGAATGCTAAGAGGCTTGTTTGAGGTACTTTTGGGTTCCTCATTCGCCATGTCACGTCTAGGCCCTAGGCTTGGGTCGTGACAAACTTGGTATCAGAGCCCGAGGTTTTGAATGATCCTTGGAAGTCCAACATACCGCGTCGAATAGGTTCTTCTTTATGGTTGTGAAGCGCGCCACAATTATGAATAAGAGACTATGAGACGTTTAGGAAAATTTTCACTTCTTTCAAATTCATGTCGTGCCTTAGAGTGTCCTAAGTTTTCCTTTAACTAACGACCCATTTTGTGTTCTCTAGATAATGACTCGTGAAATACCACCTCGAAGAGCAAGGGTTGACGATGAGGACCAAACTCCTCCGATTCCTAATGCCCAACATCATGAGGATGGGGTAACCCATGTCGAGTTTCGCAGTGTTATTACTTTGTTAGCTCAAGTCGTAGCTAACCAAGGGAATCTAGGTGTTCCTCCTCCCCAAATGCAAAATCCAGCCTCTAGAATTCGGGATTTCCAAAGGATGAATCCACCCGAGTTCGATGGTTCTAAACTAGATGAGGACCCTATGGAGTTCATTAATGAGGTGTACCAGATTGTGGCTATCATGGGTGTGCCACCAAATGAGAAGGCCGAGCTAGTGGCCTATCAACTCAAAGGTGTAGCTCGAGTGTGGTACGAACAATGGGTTGTTGAGAGGGATGAAGAAATAGGATCGATAGGATGGGAAGAGTTCAAAGGTGCCTTCCTAGACCGCTTCTTCCCATTAGAGCTAAGGGAGGCCAAAATCCAAGAGTTCATCAACCTCCGTCAAGGGAGTATGAGCGTGAGGGAGTATGCTCTCAAATTTACTAAGTTGTCAAAGTATGCTCCTTTTATGGTCTCCGACCCAAGAGCTAGGATGAGCAAGTTTATTTCCGGTGTCTCAAGCTTGGTGTCCAAGGAGTGCAAAATGGCCATGTTGGTCAAGGAGATGGACATCTCTCGGTTAATGACTTACGCAGAACAAATCGAAGAAGAGAAGCTTAGAGAGAGATCAAGGGGGTTCAAAAAGGCTAGAATGGATGGTGGAGGGTTTAACCCTCAAAGGTCCGATCATGGTAACAATGGCAAAGGTCAAGGTGGGCAACGATTTGTGGGACAAGGTTCCACCAATACTCCTCCTCCAAAGTTCAACAAGGACAAGAATGGTAAACCAATGATTCCAAGAGAGAATGTTTCTACTCAAACTTTCCCCACTTGCAAGAAGTGTGGAAGGACTCACAAAGGGGAATGCTTAGCCGGCTCCAATGTATGCTTTAAGTGTGGCAAGCTGGGCCACCATGCTAAGGATTGTAGAGATGGTGGTGGTAGGACTCAAGGACAAATTGCTCATGGTCAACAAGTCCAAGGAGGTGTCCAACGCACCAACCGCTTTTATGCCTTGCATGGGAGAAAAGAGGTTGAGGATACACCCAATGTCACTACCGGTATGTTAAAGGTCTTTTCTTTTGATGTGTATGCACTATTAGATCCGGGTGCAAATTTATCTTTTGTTACTCCATTCCTTGCTAATAGATTTGATGTTTTACCTGAAATGTTATTAGAGCCCTATTTGGTGTCTACCCCCGTTGGTGAGTCAATTATTGCTAGAAAGGTCTATAGGGGTTGCCTTGTGTCTATCTTGCATAAAGTTATTCCTTGTGATCTCATTGAGCTTGACATGATAGATTTCGATGTCATTCTTGGGATGGATTGGTTACATGCATCTTATGCTTCCATAGATTGTAGAAATCGTCGAGTCAAATTCCAATTTCCAAATGAGCCTATTATTGAATGGCAGGGTCATGATTCGGTGGTGAAGGGTCAGTTTATTTCTTATCTTAAGGCCCGCAAAATAATTTCTAAGGGATGTATTTACCACATTGTGAGGGTTAGGGATGTCAACTCCAAAAATTCTTCTCTCGAGTCAGTTCCTATAGTCAATGAATTCCCCGATGTCTTTTCCGATGACCTTCCTGGTGTCCCTCCCGAAAGGGAAGTTGATTTTGGTATCGATCTCCTCCCTGATACCCAACCTATCTCTATTTCTCCTTACCGTATGGCCCCGGCAGAATTAAAAGAGTTGAAGGAACAGTTAAATGACTTGTTAGAGAAGGGGTTTATAAGACCAAGTATTTCTCCATGGGGTGCTCCCGTTCTATTTGTGAGAAAGAAGGATGGGTCACTTCGAATGTGCATAGACTACCGGCAATTAAATAAGATGACCATTAAGAACAAGTATCCACTCCCTAGAATAGATGACTTGTTTGATCAATTGCAAAGGGCAAGTCACTTCTCCAAGATCGACCTTCAGTCCGGCTATCACCAACTACGGGTAAGGGAGTGTGACATTCCCAAAACAGCCTTCCGAACAAGGTATGGTCACTATGAGTTTGTGGTGATGAGTTTTGGGTTGACCAATGCACCGGCGGTGTTTATGGACTTGATGAATAGGGTGTTCAAACCTTACCTTGATACCTTTGTAGTAGTCTTCATTGATGATATTTTAATTTACTCTCGGGGTGAGGAAGAACATAAAAATCACTTGAGAGTTGTGCTTCAAACATTGAGGGATAGACAATTATTTGCAAAATTTAGTAAGTGTGAATTTTGGTTAAAGGAGGTAGCATTTCTTGGTCACGTAGTGTCCGGTGATGGAATCAAGGTTGATCCTAAGAAAATAGAGGCAGTCAAAAATTGGCCTAGACCATTATCTCCTTCAGACATTAGGAGCTTCTTAGGTCTAGCCGGGTACTATAGAAGGTTCGTCAAAGGCTTTTCTTCCATCTCATCTCCTATGACAAAATTGACCCAAAAGAAATCCAAATTCATATAGACAGATGAGTGTGAGAAGAGTTTCCAGACCTTAAAAGATCGACTTACCTCTGCTCTTATTTTAACTCTCCCAGAAGGATTAGAGGGGTTTGTAGTTTATTGTGATGCTTCAAAGATTAGTTTAGGTTGTGTCTTAATGCAAAACGGCAAGGTCATAGCCTATGCTTCTAGGCAATTAAAGGTGCATGAGCGTAACTACCCTACCCATGACCTTGAATTGGCGGCCGTTGTTTTTGCTCTGAAGATTTGGAGGCATTACCTCTATGGGGTGCATGTGGATGTGTATACTGATCATAAGAGTCTTCAGTATGTGTTCACCCAAAAGGACCTTAACCTAAGGCAAAGGAGGTGGCTAGAACTCCTTAAGGACTATGACATGAGTGTGCACTATCATCCGGGTAAAGCTAATGTGGTTGCTGATGCACTTAGTAGAGTGTCTATGGGGAGTATGGCCCATGTGGATGAAAGTAAGAGGGAGTTGGTGAAAGATGTTCACCGATTGGCTAGATTAGGGGTGAAGTTGTGTGGTACTAATGATAGGGGTATGGTTGTTCAAAATAGGTCTGCATCCTCTTTGGTGGTGGATGTTAAATCCAAGCAAGATCTTGACCCAAAGTTTATCGAGTTAAAGAAGTTGGTAAAGGAAAAGAAGATAGAGGTCTTTTCCCAAGGGGGAGATGGGGTACTGTACTATCAAGGTCGGATATGTGTTCCAAATGTTGATGGCTTAAGGAGTTTGATCATGATGGAGGCTCAAAATTCTACATACTCCATTCATCCCGGTTCAACGAAAATGTACCGAGACTTAAAGGAGTTGTATTGGTGGGGTGGCATGACGTAGGACATAGCAAGGTTTGTGTCCGAATGTACGAATTGCCAACAAGTGAAGGCCGAACATCAAAGGCCAGGTGGCCTAGCCCAAGACATTGAAATCCCAACTTGGAAATGGGAAGATGTGAATATGGATTTTGTAGTGGGTCTGCCTCATACCCGGAAGCGTCATGACTCAATTTGGGTAATTATTGATAGAATGACTAAGTCAGCTCACTTCCTACCGGTTAAAACTTCCTATAGTGCCGAAGACTATGCCAAGTTGTATATTCGGGAGTTGGTGAGGTTGCATGGTGTGCCATTATCCATTATTTCGGATCGTGGTACCCAATTCACTTCTCACTTCTGGAGATCATTTCAAAAAGGCCTCGGTACTAAGGTAAAGTTGAGCACAGCATTCCATCCTCAAACGGATGGGCAAGCCGAAAGGACGATTCAAACACTAGAGGATATGTTAAGGGCTTGTGTGTTGGAGTTTAAAGGGAATTGGGATGATCATCTACCTCTCATCGAGTTTGCCTATAATAATAGTTACCACTCAAGTATTGAGATGGCACCGTTTGAGGCTTTGTATGGGAGACGATGTAGATCACCGGTTGGTTGGTTCGAAGTAGGTGAGATGACCTTGTTGGGCCCCGATTTGGTATTTGATGCTTTAGAGAAGGTGAAGATCATTAGATAAAGGTTGAAGACGGCTCAAAGTCATCAAAAGTCCTATTCTGACACTAGAAGAAGGGATCTTGAGTTTAATGTGGATGATTGGGTGTATCTGAAGGTTTCACCCATGAAAGGTGTGGTTCGATTTGGTAAGAAAGGGAAATTGAGCCCTAGATATGTAGGGCCTTATAGAATCGTGAGACGTGTTGGTAAGGTTGCATATGAGTTGGAATTACCATTGGAAATGGCCATGGTTCATCCGGTGTTTCACGTGTCTATGTTGAAAAAACATGTGGGTGATCCTAGTTCCATTGTACCTATGGGAGTAGTGAATATTGAAGAAAACTTGACCTATGAAGAAGTTCCTGTGGAAATTTTGGACCGGCAAGTTAAGAGATTGAGGAACAAAGAAATTGCATCTGCTAAAGTCCTATGGAGGAATCAACAAATAGAAAGTGCAACATGGGAAGCGAAAGCGGATATGATTAAGAGATACCCTCATCTATTCCCCTCTACCCAAACCTAAGGTATTAAGTTGTCCTTGCTCAATTACTTGAAATCCTTACATTTCAACTTTTCTTGTCATATGCTTGCAAAATTATGAAATATATTTTAAACGATATTTTTAAATTACACTGTTGCATTAATGATAGGTTGTTTGTTAACACTCTACTCTACTCAAGCTAAGTCTTTTCTCATTCGAGGACGAATGTTCCCAAGGGGGAGATAATGTAACATCCCCTAAAAACGTTGTATACGATATTTCAATTTTTGCCTAAACATGATACAGCCTCTGTATTTTGGTCATAACTTTTCATAGGAATATCCAAATTGAGTGATTCAAATTTCTGAGTAACCACAAGATCATTACCTACAACTTTTAGGAAGACCATATTTTAAGATTCGGAGGTTAAGTAGGTCAAATAAATTAATCTTTGTAAGGTAGGATGCTGTGACGGAAATGAGTGTTTATAGAAGAAAAATCATATCTCACTGTAGGTTTATCCAAATTGGTTGATTCTTGAACGATATGAAACTAGACTTCCATATCTACAATTCTTATGAAGACACCAAATCCTAATAAGGAATTTAACTTATTCAAACGTAGCTCCCAAAAAGAGTATTCTGTCAAAGATAACTCATTTCACCTACCATAGAAAGATCTAGATACATTTGACATCACTCATGACATAAATTGTCCTCCATTTAACATCATCCATGACATCAATATATTCCACTAAATTTTCAGATTTTTATTTATAATTATTTTATTTATTGTTAGGTCTCTTTCCCACCTATAAATACCCACCTTATTTCCTCATTTTATTCATCAAGCTTTCTCAAGCAAATCTTCTCTCTATACACTTCTTTACACATTCTCAAATATAGTTTTAGTTCTTAGTAGTGAAGAAATACTATTCCGGTAATTCATATAATCCGGGTAGTACACAAAACGTTCCGGCAAGGAGAAAAGCTAGGACTCAAGAGTGGTCATTAAGTCTTCCGATACCAACTAAAGCTTCGGTTTCCAGGTATGTAAGGTTTCAATGAGAGTATTCCTTCCACTCTCATGTCTAAATTATTTTGATTATATGATAAATTATATTTATTTTCTTTAAGCTCTACTCTAAGTTATGTGTGTATTTATCCATGGGTTCTTCCACCCATGTAGTCCAAAAACTCTTTCAATTAAGTCTCTTGATTTCAAGTAATATTTTCTTATGGTAATTCTTATTTTTACTTAATAATATGAATCATGGTTAAACTAATGATTATTGCTCTATTTTGATGCAACATAATTTCATATGTATGAATTGATGGTTTACAAGTAATTCTTTTATTTATCTATTTAAAGGTTCTTGAAATTCATGGTGGGTTGTTTAAAGCATGATTTTTAATTAATGGATTTCAAAGTATTTATGTATATTTATTTACATACATATTTGCAAGTTGAAGTGATTTGAACCCACCTAGTTTTACTATGTTTTTAATAAAGTTTGACTTGAAAGCTTTGACTCCAAATAAATATTTATGAAAGCAATATCTATGATAAAAAAGGGAGTCTTATGAAATGAAAGAATGATGAAATGATATGAATGATGGATTCTTTATGCAATAAGGACAATTCTTGCATATTTGAATTATCAAATGTTTTAATGAGCTATTCTACCGAACATGATGTTTGAATTCTCAAGTTATATGCTATGAATATTTTGAAGTATTAAACTATTCCGTGGGATTGACTTAGCACCGAATGAGGCATTGAAGTGAGATTCGGTAAGGGAATCCTAGTAGCAACCCCTTGTCTCATTAACTATGTGCCAACATAGGAGCCCTTGTAGGCTTAGGCTAATGGATCCATGAAAGCCCTTAAAGTTAAAGTTAAAGAAATGAATGAAGTTGACGGAGTTCTACCTGGCAAGTAGTCTCCCCGGCCAACGTAGGGGGTTATGTTGGATTCCATGTAATAGCTCGCATGGTCTTAAATGTCGGTTATGGTTAATTTCCCACAAAATGAATGTTTTAGAGGATATATAAATGATTTATTATGCATACATTAAATTATGTTCCATATTACATAAATGTTTTAATGTTTTCTCAATGTTCATGCATCCTTACATACTTAGTACATTCAAAGTACTAACGCATACTCTTTTGCCTACATGATATCACCATGTAGGGATCAGTGCTCCTCCTCATTCTCCTCCACGTGGCTAGTTGATATTCCATTGAAGACTACTTTTGGTGAGTTCCCATGTTCCGGGAACAATACTCCTTTATCTTTCTAGTTTATGATATGTTAAGATATTTTACTATGGAATTTCTTCTATTATGATTGAGGGTGAGCTAGAGACTTGTCTTAGCCCCGTTAAATCTAATAGTTAGAGGTATTGTTGGACATATGTAAGTTGAAGATTTATTATGATTTCCGCTTGTTTATTTATCATCATTACCTATGAAAGGCTAAAAGAATGCTAAGAGGCTTGTTTGAGGTACTTTCGGGTTCCTCATTCGCCATGTCACGTCTAGGCCCTAGGCTTGGGTCGTGACAATTAATGAATAAATAAATATAAAATATAACATATAAAAATATACTAAATTGTGTGTTTGGTAGGCATTATAGTAATTTAACATTCAAGTTGGGGGGTGTTTAAATTTCACTGAACATCAATTCAATCAACGACTACAAATCACACTTGAGTTTTTTAAGAAGAATAAAAAACTTACAAAATTCATAGTTTTAATGTGAGAAAATCTCTCTATTTATAGCCAACAACGGATAGTATGAACATGTGTTTATTGTGTCTTATCAGAAAAGTCAACCATTCGAAAAGTTCACAAATCATCAAAAAAATTATAACTCTTTTAAAAAGTCACACACAGCCCGTGAAAATCACAACTCTTCAGAAAAGTCGCAATCGTTCAATGCGAAAAAGTGTTTTCTTTTAATATAATGTAAATAAATAAATAAATATAATTTAGAATATTATAGATATACTAAATTGGGTGTTTTAAGAAAAAGAAGAATAGAAAACTTACAAAATTCGTAGTTAAAAATATAAGAAAATCCCTCTACTTATAGTCAACAAAGGGTAGTATGGACATGTGTTTAGTGTAACTTATCAAAACAGTCACAACACTAAAAAGTCACAACTCTTCGAAAAAATCACAACTCATCAAAAAAATCACAACTCTTTGAAAAAGTCACAGTTCTTCAAAAAAGTCACAACTCATTGAAAAAGTCACAGCCCTTCAATATGAAAAGGTGTCTGTTTTTAATATAATGTAATATAAATAATTATAATATAAAATATAGAAGATATACTATTTGAATGTTTTAAGAAGAAAAAAATAGAAGACTTGGAAAAATCGTAGTTTAAAAATGTGAACAAACCCTCTATTTATAGCCAACAAAGGGTAGTGTGAATGTGCTTATTGTGCCTATAAGAAAAATCACAACTCATTGAAAAAGTCACAAGCCTTCAATGTGAAAAGGTATATGCTTTTAATATAATACAATATAAATAAATAAATATAATCTAAAATATGAAAGATATACAAAATTGAGTTTAAGTTGGAGATATTATAGTAATTTAGCATTCAAATTAGGTAGTTCATGCTTTTAAGGTAGTTTAAATAGATATAATGGGTAGCTGGAAATGGACATCCATATTGTGTAACGAAAAGAAAGGAAAAATGCAGGTTATCTTTGCACAGGGTATACGGCGTTCCTCTAATACTTACTTTTTAACAAATGACCTGTCTGTCTGCTCTGTCTATAATGAAGACTCTGCTAGTAAATAGTAATCAAATAGAGTATTTTTTTTGTTTTGAAAATATGTCGGATACAAGTGTGTGTGATCATATATTTCAATTTAAGTTTTTGACATTTTGCACCTGTGAATGTAATCCTCACCAGCGTACATCATGAAAACTGAGAGAAGCTCATTGAAATAATCCGAAATGCCAACACTTTAACAGATTAAAATTTAAAATCTACATCGGCCTATTCAGGATAAAGATTAATTTTATGTAAGGCCTAACATCCAACATAATCTGCTCTAATTTTGCATCTTAGCAGATAATTTACATTGACAAGAAAAAACTAAATCTATATTACAGTAGCAACATCTCCAGACTTGTTGGGTGTATAGTTCATACATGTAGCGAATTTTAAGGGGATTTTAAAACCAAAGATAGCTGATACAACTGAAAACCATGAGGTTAGATATTTCTCAATTGCAACTCCACCTTGAGACACCACCGGAGGTTCATTACTGAAAAGCAGCTTCATCCAGTCACTAGTCCCACAGGGATGTAATGTGTACCATGGCCGATTCAGGAAGGGGTGCTCCTAAAGATAATTCAGCATTTGAATTAAGACAGATCTTAATTCAGCATTTAAATTAAGACAGATCTCAACGTGGTGCACATTCATTACATATATTTCTTTCCAATAAGTTTTGTTTGAAACTGAAAAATAAGTTCTTAGCAAGATTTTTCCCCCACTAAGTTAACTTCATTCTAATGGGTAGAAGGAGGTATAATGGAGAAAAGCAAAGAAATATCGTTGTAGCTAATCCTGTTTTGCTTTTACTGGTGAAGGAGGGTTAAGGAAGAACATAGTAAGAGATGCTAATTGACAGGATATGACAAGGATCATCCAGGAAGACTCAGCAACGACGGGAGTTTTGCCAGAACCTTGACATCCGAATGGCTTCAAACAGAAAATAGTCATTCCACTGAAATACTTAACTACTAGAAGTTGGTAGCGGTTATGATTGTCAACTGATAACTAAAGGGATCTTTTTGTCATGATATCACTTGCAAGTTGAAGTTTGGCCACCATTATATCATATCATGGTTAACTATGTTGCTTGAATCCTAGAATGTGAAGCCACATAAACATACCAAGTGCAAATTGAAATTACAAGTTGAGAAAACATGATCAACTTTCAGAAAATAAATGAAGCAAACATACCTCCCGAGTTATAAAGGTCCATTTAGATACAACTAGTTCCTGTGCAGCATAGGTAGGAAAGTCCTTTTCCAGGTCTTCTATTGCCAAGGGTTCTCCATCTATCGATATAGCATGATCAGAACAATATTTATGTTGGTGTCTAAATTATCATATAAATTATCATGAATTATCTGAGAGAGAATTGCATATCAGAAACCCAATGCTGAGTAGCTTACTATTTGGTTTGAAGTGATAAATGAAACAAAAAGCTAATGACAAAGAAGTATTTATACAACAAATAAGTAGTAGAGGCAGAATTAGAACTATGCAGAACATTGAGTTGACCAGAGACTAGAACTACTCATCATCTTTTCCATTTTATACATCAGGGCATAAACTGTACAAGCATATATGAGATGGCAAGTATCAAGCTCATCATGAGTATAGCCAAGATTTTCTGCTTCAGCAATAAAATTTGTCAATCTAGCGTCTCACTGGTACAGTTGTAAAGCTGCTATCTTGTTTTCAATCACCAGTGACGCTGTAGCAATCAAGTCTTAAAGCATGACTTTATTAACACAAAATAGATGGTTGGTGATCCTATAAATGTATGATTAAGAAATAATTATATCAAAAAACAAGAAAACTATTCCGTTCAGTATTTTTCCGCATAAAATGAATACAAACATACCACTGCAGTATGCACGGAAATAAAGTACTGGAACCCTGAAAGAGGAACTGTAGATGACATGAAAGTCATAATGATGTCTTTCTTTGCCGTCCTTTTGAACCTTTCAAGGAAAATCATGACAATGTTTAACCATGTACAGTTCAAAGACAATTAAGAAATGAAAACTGGAACAGATATATCACAGCAAAGCATGTGGTTTTGAAGATGGAGCATGGATATGTATAAATGTTGACAGCCACATACTGCAATGGAACTGTGGCTAGAGTACTTAAAAGAGGAGAAAATTGTTGATAAGAGCACCACCATCTATCAAATTAACATCCATACCGAAAAATTGGAAGTTTTATAATGCCAAGGAATAAATGATCATTAAACTTATTGCCTGATTGCAAGAAATTAACATGTGAACCAAGAGATTACATTAAACTACTCAGCTACTCATCTGACACTTGTATCCATAACTTTTCCTCTCTCTAACTAAACACTCTCCGCACAAATAGAAACCTTATACACAACGGTAAATTTTTCAGCGAGTCTAAGGCATAGCGACTTATAGAGCCACCAGATGGAGGCCTTCCGGCGTGTCCACTTAACCAAACTGCTCCCCTTGCTGGAGCGCAGCACTCACTGAAGGAATTTCTGGAAAAGTTCTGTATGCCACCACTGTAACAACTGTGAACACAACAGCGACAGCCAACAGTCCACCCAGGGAATCAGTCATTGCGAGAAACATCCCATCACAATGGGATACCGGCGATAATCTTTAAGGTAAAAGATTATTATGGCATCATGGGAGAGGAATGTAAATATACCATAGTTGGTAGATTCTTGAAGCGAAGCCCTCAGATTGATCGAATTATGTCAACATTCAGGGAACTTATTCCGATTAGAGGCTCTGTTAAAATCAGAGTCTACGACAACTATAATTTGTTCCTTGACTTCACAAATGAAGATGATTCAATTTAGTTTGGTTCAAAAGGGTAATTGAATGGAAGGATGCAGGTGTGGTTGCAGAAATGGACGCTGGACTTCAAACCAGAGGAAGATCTTCCAATTGCTCTGGTATGAACACTTCTTCCAGGTTTACCTTCCCACATGCACAATTGGCACTATGTTAAACAGGTTCTTAGTTCTGTTGTAACTCCCTTAGCATTACATGTTGCTACCAACTAGAAAACGAGAGCCAAGGTTTTAGTTGAAATGGACCTCCTAAAAATACGTCCGGATTCTGTTTGGGTAGGCCTGGAGGATGAAGAGTCACCTTTCAAAGGTTATAGGCAAACACTGCAAAGAATTGAGGCATAATGTAAGATCAAAGGAAGAGGAGAATAAGGAAAAGAAAAAAGCTATCATACATCAATCTGGAGAAGGAACTAGTGAGGGGAAACAGAAGAATGATGAGCAGAGCAAAACCAATACACAAAGCAATGGAGACAAGAAAGGAAAGAATGGGGAAAAAGGGAAAAAGTGCAGACTGATAAGATCCAAAAGCAACACAGGGGAAAGCCAAAATGAACCCAAGAAGAAAAAAAGGAACAGGAAAAAGAAGATGCACAAGAAGAAAAACAAGGTCGTGTTTAAAAATGCTACATCCCAAATCAAAAGCAGAAAAAGAAAGGACAAACAGGATACTACTGGAGCGAAAGATACAGAAGAAGGAGAAAAAAATCAAGAATCAAGAACCTGTTCATCAGGGTAAAAGAGCTAAATTGTGAACAAGTATTGATCAAACTACCAGACCTCCTGATAACACTACAAAAGAGACTTAATGGCATGAAGAAGTGACCAACTCAACAGACACCAGTGCTACTAGTAATAATAAAGAAGAAGAAAATTCAGAAACACAAAAGAAGGAAAAACACAACACACAAGGTCAGAATATTCAAGAAGCTAGAGGAAGGATAAAACAAAGGAAACAGGGAAGAAGAAAAAAGAAAAGAGAACCTTCCCTCCAAACAAGGGAAGGGAACACAAACAAGACAAGACATCCCCTAGTATTTCATGATTAGTACAATTTTTTGGAATATTAGGGGGATGAGATCAAAAAAAGCAAATCACAGAATCAAGCACTTAATCAATATTAATAAGGTGGTTTTCCTTGCTATTTGTGGCCATTTGTCAATATGAACAAGATGATAGATACAGGAAGTTTCTTAGATTCCATTATGTTTGGCCAATACCAATGGAAAGATCAGGTGCTTCTGGAATCACCTAGATCAAGCTGAGGTTATAGCCAATGAAAAACAACTCACTAACAAATTTAAAAACATAAATGACAGCCATGGTACTTACATTGCCTCTATTTATGCCAAATGATTTCTTTGGAAAGGAGATCTTTGGGATAGTCTTGAAAGTATAAGCTACTCTATTGCAGGACCTTGGTGTATAGGAGGGGACTTTAATGTTATTATGTATCCTAATGAGAAATTCGGTGAAGACCTCACAGGGCTCAAAGGTTTTCGACTTTATCAGTGTTAGAATAGGAATAGGAACAAGAATAGTCCTACTTGAATAATGATTAGTATATAGAATCCTTCTAGGAAAAGGATTGTAATATAGTGTCCTAGTTGGAGAAAGAGTTTCATGTAGTGTCTATAGATAGGGTCTCAATGTAATTATGTAGAGACACAATTCATTAATATTTTTCTCCTTTATTTCTCACATGGTATCAGAGTTTCTACGATCCTGGTAGAGAATCAAAGAATTTCTGTTGTCGGAAGGTGGCTATGGACCTTATATGCCGCCCCTCTGGCAAATGGTTATGTTAACAAAAGTTGTGCCAATGATATACGCATGGACCCCATATTCAAGGGAAGAAAACTTAGTCAGACAGGTCACCGTGTGTCAATTTCCGGCGACCTTCTAGGGTTGTTTTGTGTCAACCCTGTATCCGTCAGTGTTTTCGTAGCATCGTGCATCTTTCCAGTGACTACTTTCTCATATTCAATTTCCATAGCACCCTGCATCTTTTCGGTGACTACTTTCTTATATCCGATTTCCATAACACTATGCATCTTTTCGGTGACTACTTTCTCATATTTGATTTGTATAGCAGCGTGCATCATTTTGGTGTCTACTTTCTCATATCCGATTTGCATAGCACCATGCATCTTTTCGATGACTAATTTCTCATATTTGATTTATGTAGCACCATGCATCTTTCCAATGACTACTTTCTTATATCTGATTTGTGTAGCACCTTGTACCTTTCAGACTACTTTCTCATATTTGAGTTGCATAGCACCATGCATCTTTTCCGTGACTCCTCAAATCTAATTTGCATAGTTTCGTGTGTCTTTCTGATGACTCTTCATATGTGACTTACACAGTTTCAATTTTCGTCAATGTTGTGCAAAATTCAACACCACCTCAAGGTCTAGCAACCTCGGGTGACCAAAGCCCAACCAGCGTCGTCGGTCCCTCACATGCGACTAGATCTAGGGTTCCAACGACCACATTAGTACCATGCGGAGTGCATAAGCCTGTTCTAATAAGTTTTTCGGTGACTTTCTTGTTCAATATCGATTCGTCTCTTGATTCCAAGATGATCGATATATTTCATACCAGATTTCGAGAACTTTCTAGCGGTCGATGCACTGTTTCTAGTAGATATGAGTTTTCCAATAGTGTTTTCTCTTTGTTTCATATTCACTTTTACCAAAAGGGCATACTCAGATATTTGGACTGGATTACATTGATATTTTTTCTTCTGTGGCTAAAACAACATCTGCCCACCTTTTTCTATCTATGATTGTCGTTTGCCATCGGCATCTTATTCAGTTGGACATTAAAAATGCTTTTCTCCATGGTGACATTGAGGAAGAAGTCTATCTAGAGCAACCACCTAGTTTTGTTGCTCAGGGGGAGTCTAGTAGCCTTGTATGTCAATTGTGCATGTCACCCTATGATCTGAAACAATCTTCTTGAGCTTGATTTGAGAAATTCAATATAGGAGTTTGGCATGACTCGTAGTGAAGCTGATCATTCTGTGTTTTATCGACATTCTGCATCAAATCTAGTATTTCATGAGAGGACTAAGCACATTGAGGTTGATTGTCACTTTGTCAGAGAAAAGATACTCTAAAAATATATCTTTAAAAAAAATTGTGAAGTCGAATGATCAACTCTCAGATATCTTCACTAAGCCCCTCATTGGTCCTCATATTAATTATATCTATAACAAGCTCATTACATATGACTTGTATAATCCAAATTGAGCAGGAGTGTCAGAATAGGAATAGAAACAAGAATATTCCTACTTGAAAAAGGATTGTAATGTAGTGTCCTAGTTGGAAAAGGAGTCTAATGTAGTGTCTATAAATAGGACCTCAATATAATAATGTAGAGACAATTCAATAATTTTTTTTCCTATATTTTTCACAGTACTATGGAGGCTTGTGGTTTATATGACTTGGGTTATGTCGAACCTAGATACATTTGGTGTAACAAAAGAAGGCACTGGAAAAGAATCTAGAAAAGGCTTGACAGAGTTTTGGTTAATGATTTATAGGCTCAAAAATTTCATACTAACACTGTGAAGCACTTATCTAGAGTTGGTTCTGGTCATAGATCTCTATTAATGAGAAGTTACACAGACCAAAAGGAGTTCATAGTTACTTCAGGTTCTTAAGCATTTGGACACAACAACATGATTTTCTTGAACTGGCACAGGAAGCATGGAACATGAATGTCATTGGCAATGCTATGTGGAGGTTACAAAATTAGCACAAGTTTCTTAGTAAATGACTTAGCCAGTGGTCTAGGGAGATTATTGGAAATATTAATGAGCAGGTCAACACTTGGGAGACAAAATACAACTTGTTAGAAGAATTAGACCAAATTAACAACAATGAGCAAGGGTAGGGAGGATTTGAACAGGGGTCATGCTGAATATGTCAAATAGTTGAGTATACAGGATTCACTTCTGAAGCAAAAGGCAAAGATCAGCTGGTTTAAAAAAGGGGATTGGATTAGTAAATATTTTCAGTGTGTTAAGGGATAGAAGGAGAAACTTCAGATCCATTGAATTTAAAATCATAGAGACAATTGGATACAGGGAGAAGATAAGATTGCTAGAGCTGCTGTTAGACATTATAAGGGAATGTTTAACTTGGAACAGCCTGTTTTGGATGATAGTCTCCTGGATTGTGTTCCAACTTTGATCTCAGAGGGAGATAATGAAATGCTGCACAACTTGCTTATTGAGGAAGAGATCAAGAATGTTGTTTTCAGTATGAGTGTTGATAGTTTTGCAGGGCTGATGGATATAATAGTAAATTCTACCAAAATTGCTGGAATATCATCAAACAAGATGTTTGTGCCTTTGTCATGGAGTTTTTCTCAGTTAAGAATCACACCAAATTCCTTACTCATACTTGCTTTGCTTTAATTCCAAAAATAGATTCCCTTGCTAGTTTTTTTTGATTTGGGGCCTATAAGTTTGAATAATCTTTCCAACAAAATCATTTTCAAAATCTTAACTAGAAGGCACAACCCTTTCTATTACAAACTAAAGTTGCATCACAACAGTGCAAAAAGACTTTACAAAATCCCAACCAAGCTTAGGCTACTGCTTCACAGGATCCTAGCATATCAACTAGTGATTCAGCCTCCTCAGCATAGCTTTCTTTACACCAAAAATAAAAATAAAAATATACTATTCATCTTGATTTTCTCCACAAAATTGTATTTGTCTTCAAAAGCTCTATAGTTCCTCTCCTTCGAAAATGGTCCACCATATGCAAGCAGGGACAAGTTTCCACCAATTTTTCTAACTAACTGGCCCAGCATTCTGATTCCAACATTTCAGTAAATCAACACTTGTTGCTGGCATTGACCATCTGATTCCTACCATGTTCAAGAAGTAGTTCCCATAATTGTCCAGTACCAGGACAATAGATGAATAAGTGACTATTATTTTCCCTAGCAGCTCCGCACAAAAAGCATCTAAAACATATTTAAATCCCCTTCTTTGAATCTTTGAAGTTTATCCTGTGTGAGGCAAGCATTTCTTGCTACTAGCCAAGAAAAGCATACCATCTTAAAAGGAGCCTTTACTGGTGGGCTTCCATATAAGTGAATCTTCAGTATCTTTGAACCCTTGGAATGATTCTAAGGTCTTGAAAAATTCAACAGCTCTTTCCAGCTCCCAGTCATCCAGTAGCCTTCTAAAGTAATATTCCATACATGTACTCCTTGTGCTAATTCCAAATTAATGTCTGGCATAGTGGCAATGCTGAAAAATCCAGGGAAGAGCTCCTTTAGAGGTCCATGCCCCAAAGTGGCTTTATTATTGGTGGGCCTATTACTAAAAATGTCATGCTTGCTCAAGAAATTGTCCATGACATCTCTAAGCCCAATGTTAGTGGTAACATTGTTCTTAAATTGGATATGGAAAAAGCTTATGACAGAGTCATGGTCTTTTCTCATTGAAATTTTCAAAAGACTTGGTTTCTCTATATTTGGATTAATATGGTTTGTAGGCTTATCTCAAATGTTTGGTACTCTGTTTTCATTAATGGATCTAGAAATGATTTTTTCTCTTCATCACAAAGTTTTAAGCAAGGAGATCCCTTGTATCCATCCATTTTCATTATTGCTGCTAAGGTGCTTTCTAGATCTCTTAACAATTTGCATGATAATATCAACTTCACCCCTTTCTCTATGCATCTTAGAAGCCCCAAGATGAACCATTTTGCTTATATTGATGATATTGTTATTTTCAGTAGTGGTAATACTAGATCCATGAAGCTTATCATGAAACAGTGTAGAAGATATGAGAAATCCTATAGAAAAGTTTCTTTTAACTGATAAAGCAAGTGGATACAGAATTAACAGAATTAGAAGACGCACTGGCTTCATGGACAAAAGCTTTTCCTTTTACATATTTGGGTTGTCCTATTTATGTGGGAGGAAAGATGATTTCATACTTTGATGATATGGTTTCGTTAAAAAATTGAATGGTTGGCAAGGTAAGATGCTTCCTTAAGAAGGTAGAGTGGTTATGGTTAAAAGTGTGTTAAAATCTGTGCCCACTTTTTTTTTTTGAAATTGGTAATGTTCTTCAATCTATGCCCACTTACACTCTTACTATTATAAACCCCCTTTGTGAGTACCCTGAACCTTCTGGAAAAACACTTTGCTAGTTTTTTCTGAGGATCCAGTGATAACAAAGCAAAATATCACTGGAGATCTTGGAAAAACTTATGTGTTCCTAAAGATGAGGGTGTTATTGGTATCAGAAACATAAATGAAATCTCCAACACCTTAGCCATCAAAAGATGGTGGAGGTTCACGCAGTGTTTTGAGAAGCGAGAAGCGGAAAAAAGCGACGGGGGCTCACTTCACAGAAACGAGAAGCGTGAAGCGAAGCGCATGCTTTTTTCAGAAAAAGCATTATTTAGTATAAAAATATAAAATATAAAATATAAAATATGCATAGATAAATAATCAAAAACTCGAAAGACTTAGATTAAAAAGTAACTAGATAGTCAATAATCCTCATAAGTAACACCATATAAAGCAAATGCATAACCAAATCACAAAGAGAGCAAAATCCTATTCTTCAACAAGATCCTCAAACTCTTGAAGTGCCATCAACAAGAGTTCTACTTCTATTTGGTCCTCATCTTCTTCCTCATCGGAGGACTCATCAACAAGAGTTCTACTTCTATTTGATTTTGAACATGAACTTGAACCTGTAGCTACTCTTTTTTCCTTGCCCCTTAAAGTACTCCCCCTAAAACCATAAATATTCTCCTCCACACCACTAGCCGTAGCAACTTCACCATGTGAGACCTTCTCCTTCATATACTTCTTCATCTTCATGATTTTGGGGTGCTCCAGTTAACCATTCAGTTGCATCATCAATATTATCCAACAAAATTGGATCAATGGTATTGCGAGCATTGTAGCGACGCACCAATGTTCTATTATATTTGATGAACACTAGATCATTCAGGCGTTTTAACTCAAGCCTGTTTCTCTTTTTAGTATGAATCTGCATAGAATTCGTAGAAAGTAATTAATGGGAGGACTTTGGACAACTAAGATACCATTTAATTTAGTAATAACATAATATAGGTTCTCACATGTTCATACACGCTCCAATTTCTCTCGCAACCAGATGAACTACAAGTTAAACTTTGCACTCTAATAGCAAATTGTTGCAAGTTTGGGACATTATGACCATATTGCATCCACCATTCAACTGTAGAAGAATTATTTTAAAAGTTAATATGTAATAACTTAAAAGTTAAAGCTTTAACAACTAAATGTTGAAATGCTCACCTGGTGACCTTAAGGTTCCAACTCTAATGGCCGACTCAATTCCAAGTAGCCCATCAGCTTTCATGTACACCCAAGCTCATCCCCTATTTTGTCTTGAAAACTTTTATCTAGAATCATCCTCTCAACACATGCATGATATCCCAACCACACTTCTTCAGTTAAAGTCTTCATCTCATTATTTTTACAATAGAGCCCCGGGTTCAAAATATGTCCAGCTGCATGTAAAGGTTGATGAAGTTGATCCGTCCACCTTGCATCAATGATTTTGAAAACATTCATATATTTCCTGTCATCATAAGTGAATGCCTTTTCAATACTTTCTTTGGCCCTATCCATGTCTTCATAAATGTAGCCCGTTGGTGGTTTTTTCTCCCCATCCACCATACGAAGTACATTAACTAAAGGACCACCAATTCTAAGTGCTTGAACAGTGTCATTCCAAAAATATGGACTAATGATGTGTCTCGCAACTTCTTTCCCAAGAGTTTCCTTTGCATAGACACTCTCATTCCATTCAGTGGACATAAACAAGGTTCTCAGATTTTTCTTTTGCATATAAAAACTATGCAATGCCAAAAAAGCTGTTGCGAATCTTGTCGTAGCAAGTTTTACCAAGTTTCTTTGCTTTGTGTATCTCCTCATCATATTCAACAAGAGTGCCCTTTGACTGACATAAGAATGTATCTTAACAGCCTTACCAAAAACTATTCAAAAAAATTTAATAGTTAATAAGTAAGAAAACTAACATGAAGATTAAAAAAGAACATTACATATCAAGACTCATGTTCACCTGTAGAATACGGGGCCTCTTTGAAAATGTCACCAAACATCAAGTTGATACAGTGAGCAGCACAAGGAGTCTAGAAAATATGCGGGAACACTCCCTTCAACATGTCACCCGCTTTTTTGTTCTCACTTGCATTATCAGTCACAACTTGTACCACATTTTCCTTGCCTATTTTCAAGATAGTCTTCTCAAGCAAGTTAAACATCTTATTAGAATCAGTAGAAGAGTCACTAGCATCATGAGATTTAAGGAACACATTTCCTTTTGGAGAATTCACCAAAACATTGATGATTATTTTCCCATTCCTTACTGTCCATATATCCATCATAATGGAATAACCATACGTTTTCCATTGAACCTTATGATCTTCTACAATTTTGTTTGTCTTTTCCACCTCTTTTTTTAAACAAGGAACTCTTACCTCATGATAGGTGGGGGGGGCTTCATTCCAGGGCCATATTGGCCTATTGCCTCAATGAATTTATCAAAACTTTCGGTGTAGTTAACACAATTGAAAGGCAATCCTGCATCATACATCCACCTAGCAAAGCAGATACAACACGATCCCGTAAAATCTTGCTAGAAGCCTCTAGATCAATAGGTCCACCTTTTCTCTTTTCATTTGATTTTTGCGAGAAATAGAGATTAAGAGGACCTTTGACATTGCTAGCGGTGGATGACCCACTTTCACTAGTTGAAGGTTTCTTTTTTGAGGGAGGACCCATTGGCATATTCACTTCAACTTCATCATCCATTTCATCATCATCAACAAGATTAATCATGGATGTTTCAGGATTCATTTGAGTTTTAAATTCATTTTTTTCGTAAAATACTCTTTTATTTCTTCTTTCACACTATTCGAGACCTTTGGACACACTTTAACATCTTTATAACCACCAATAAGATGTTTCTTGTAATGAAATATTCCGCCATTATATGTCATATCACAAAAAATACATTTGATTTTTGTGTTACTTCCCATGGCAATTCCATATGCCCAAGCTGGATCCCTTTTTTGTGCCATTAAGAAAATACAACTTACTACAAAGAAAAAATAGAATAATGATTCAGTCACACAAGTCAAATTGTCAAAAACAATAATAGAGCAGTTGACAGATGGCAGCAAAATTAATAGAGCAATAATAGAGCAGCTGCAGCAAAATTAAAAAAAATAAAAAGCTGTTGCAGTGGGTTTTAAGTCAAAAATTGGCCATGGAAAGTGGTCTATGGGCTCCACTTTTTGATAAATTCCCTTTATGCAGTTAATTAAACATCCAATATCCATCCTCCACTTCATATAACCGCACTATGAGCCCACTAGCCTAATAGAACAGTTGCAGCAATATTAAAAAAAATAATAAAGCAGCTGCAGTGGGTAATAAAGCAGCCCTTGTTTTGTGTAATAAAATCACTATAAAAAATTCAACCAAATTTTTCAGATCACCAAATTAATTAATATTATATGATAAATGTTAGTTAATTTTTTTTATGACGGTAATGTTAGAGCCTTTTACACGCAGATTAATTAAATTACCAGGTTAAATTCATCTATTGTCTCTTTTATTCAATTTAACCTTAGTGATCTTCAAGATTGTAATTCATGGTTTTATTTTTGGTAATAAAATGATTTATGAGAAAAAAAATCATGATACAGATATAAAAAAACAGAGCATAGCTTAACAAAACAGAGGTCTACTGAGAACCCAAATCAAAAAAAATGGCCAAAACATAACAGCAGTTGCGCAGAACTGCATTGCTGAATAGAAATAGAAAAAGAAGAGAAGAAGTGATGAAGAGAAGAAGAGAAGAACATCGCAGCAGTTGCGCAGACGGTAGAACTGCTGAATAGAAATAAAAATAGAAATAGAAAGAGAAGAAGAGAAGAAGAAGAGAAGAAGAAAAACTAACCTAGTTGAACTGTCGAAGTCTCGAAGAAGTCACAGCAGCTTGGAACAATTAATTGTAAGTTTATAAATTTGTTTTTTTTTAAAAAAATCTAGTGCCGCTTTTAACAAATAAGCGAGCTTTTTTCTCGCTTCTACATGAAGCGCGCTTCTCACATCTCCCATGAAGCGCACGCTTTTCTAATATCGCTTCGCTTCACGGTATTGAAGCGCTAGTGCCTCGCCTTGCTTCGCTTCACGCTTAAAGCGAGCGCTTTGGCGCTTTTTCACAACACTGGGTTCACGACTCAGCCTTCTCTATGGGCTGATTTCATGAGGGCAAAATATTGCAATAGGGTTCGTCCGGTGTCCAAGGCATGGACAAGTGGAAACTCTCAAGCATTGAATCTCTAATTAAAGCTAGGGAGAACACTGAAAGAATCATTCTTTGGCACATTAAAGATGGTTGTTGCAGCATGTGATGGGATAATTGGATTGAGAAGGGTGCTTCGCAGTCCTTTATCCTGGTAATATTGATAAAATTAAGGCTAATGGCAGTGACTATATTGACAATGGAAAGTGGAATTTGGAGAAGCTTTGTGAGGTGCTCCCAGATTACATGACTCAACATATTAACAACATTCCCAAATCTCCATGACTTTGCCATCTGGAATGTTATCCAAGATGGCTATTACACCAACTCTTCAGCATGGAAAATCATCAGACAGCCTAGGCAGAATGACGCCACTCTTGACAAGGTATGGCATAAATGTTTACCTTTTAAAAATTTCATTTCTTACTTAGAGATTGATTCTTAAAAAGTTACCTTTTGATGAGCTTCTCCATAATTTTGGTAACCAATTAGTCTCAAGATGCTTTTGTTGCAGTACACCTACTTGTGATACAATGAACCATGTTTTATTGATGGTGAGGCTGCTTGTTATATTTGGAACTTCTTTGGTAACCCTCTGGGAGTTAGACATCACTCTTTATCTATAAAAAAGAATTTAACTATGTGGTGGGATGTTAAGACTAAAAAAAGCTTACACAAACTAATTCAACAAATAGTTCCTATTTGTATTTGTTGGGAAAGTTGGAGGAGCTAGACTTCTTGTAAATATGGTGACCAGAAAAGATTTGTTACTTCCAACATGGAAGAGCATATCCTGTGGAACATAAAGACAGACATATCTGTGGCATTTCCTAGCTGTGATATTTCAGTAACTGGACTCAACTATGTCAAAGAATTGAAAGATTCAAACCAGTCATCAGTTGGAGACATGTTACTTCATACTTGGAACAAGACAATGCTTGGAAGGATTAAAGTTAACACTAATGGAAGCTACATCCAGAGAAAGTATTGTAGGTGTGGTGAGAAATGATTCTGGTAACCTTATCATTGCCTTTTCAGTCCCCATTCAATGTAAAAGTAACAATCAGACAGAGGCAATGGCTGTTATGTATAGGATTAACTGGTGCAAACAGGCTGGATTCAATAGTTTTGATCTTGAATTGGACTCCTTAGTGACTACTGACATGATCAATAACAAGGTCATTAACAATCTCAAGCTCAAAGGTATTATCAGATACATCATCAAGGGTATCAATGGTGTTGATGTGAAGATTTCACACTGTTTTAGGAAAGCCAATCAAGTGGCCGACTTCTTATACAAACAAGCCTCTTCAAGTGGAATTGGGTTCTTCTTCTACTCTTTTTAACATCTTCCTAAAGAGGTAAAAGGATTATTTCATTTAGATAGATGGAAACTCCCTAGTATTAGAAGAAGATGTGACTTCCTTGTGAGTTAATACTCTTATTCTAATTATATGAAAGGTTTTGTATAGGCAGCCTTTCATCTTTTGAAAAGATTGAATTTTCAATCTTTACTTTTGCAGAGGTAAGGTCAACGTCTCCCTTCAAATTTATGTAATCTCTTTTTGCATTTATATAGACATGGTACGGATCAAACCAAACCCCCCAAAAGGCCTAAGGTGATGACTTACAAGAATATTAAAGGAAAAACTCAACAGATTTGACAATTAGTGCATCCTACCAAAGACTCAAATACTAATCCAATAGACAGCACAAAATTATTGGAAATCTTGGTTGCAAAGCAGTTTAAACCAGAAATAGTCCTTGTTAAAACCTTCAACACAGGTGAGTAAGAGATAAGAATTTTGAAGCTCAAGCACCCTTATCAAATAAAATGGTGTTTCCTAGGTGAAGGAAATTACTTAAAGAATAAAATGTGTAACATACCAATATGGCAGTATCTTCGCCAGAGCAAGCCAATTCTTCTATTCCAGCAAGACAACATTCTTCCTATAAATGGGAAAAAAAAAAAGGAAATCAGCAAAGTCTTACAGGTACATAAACTGTTAAAATAGTTCAAACGAAGAGAAACCTGAGGAAGAATGATATTCTCCAAGGATAAATATCCTTGTACCTGCGAAAATTGCAGAAAACAAAGTGAGTATAAAATATATGAAAAGAAGATTGTTGAAATTCAGTAGATGTAAATCATATAAAGATGAACCTTGGTATCAGCAAAAGCTGGTTTCTTTGGACAGTTGATCCATGACCAGTTAGGAAACCCTAGATCGAAGTTGTTCCATATCTCAGCAAAAGTAGAAGCAGCATTGTGAAATTCAGTAGATGTAATGGTGCCATCCCATGAGGATATGGATGACATCTCTGCCCACAACACAGGGAGATATACACTAGTAATTGAAGCGAGGATTAAAATGATGATGGAGTGTAAAACATCAAAAATAAATTATATAACCATTCACTAATACATATCTCTATATATCACTCAAATTTAACATATGGAGGGACTCCCCAGAGATTGACCTGCCAAAATATACAAAAGAAGGGGTGAGTGAATTAAAAAGGACCTTTGAGAGGGTAAATAAATAAAAATAGAACATAAGTTTTAAATATGTTAAAAAAAATTCCTTTTTAATCAGGATTATGTTTATTTATAACATCATTTTTATATCTTTAAAGTTTGGGTATTTGCTCAAAGGACTAACATATAAAAAAAATAAAAAGTGTCAAAAAACTCAAGAAGTGAAAAATGCTTTTTCACATAGGTATTTTGGGGATTTTTATCCTCTTTCAAATTTCTCTCTTCTTTCTTTTTTTTTTTTGCTTTTTGTTTTTTGACTCTTAAAATATCACAATCTTCTAAATAATTTGGTATTCTCAAATTAGGGTTTATCTTTAAAATAAATCTGCATTTATCTTTTTCTTCATCATTGAACCATTTTTTAATATGTATTTATTTTTTAATTTTTTTATTTTTTATAGTGATTTGTGGATACATTACTTGGACGCTATTTTAAAAGGGAAAGAGTAAGCGTGAAATGCTTACACAAAACTTAAATATTTGCATGTTGTTTAAACTATTGTATGGTGTTTAGATAAATATTTACAGTTCTTTAAATACCCTCGTTGTATTTACATTTTAAAATGCATATTCTGATGTGTTTAAACATTTATATGTAGTTTAAACAACTGCATGACGTTTATACTAGAGTTTGCACTGTACAAACACGCTTCATGTGAACAATCATACTTTGTTTAAACATCCACATGTTGTTTATACAAAAAAAAATTACATGTTGTTTAATATATGAATCTTTATAATAATTACAGAAATTGTGACAATTAATGGAGGATCAAATTCTACTAGAAATTGATTTACATGGTGAATGGATAAGGACCGGTAAGTGTTATAGTTGGAAGTCGAAGGGAGGTCGTACAATATCGATACGAGTGAGGAGGGATGTTACATACGATGAGTTTGTTAATATCATCATTAGTAGGTGTAAGTTGTGTGAGCCGGAGAATATTTTAGTTACTTACATGCTCAACATTGTTGCATCGCAAAAAGCTTCTTTTTCTGAAATAAAGGATGATGATGTTTTGGACTTCTATTTATCTGATGTTGCTGACACTGGTCTTCGACCCATTCTCAAAATAAATGTGATTGAAATTGAGCCTTTAGAAGTTTCAGAATTTAAAGAAGTAGCTAGAGTATTTTCTGAAGTTGTTGGCAATACAATAGAGCTAGAAGAAGTTGTAAAGTTTTCTGAATTTATCTACAATACAATAAGGATAGATGATACTTCAAATGTGTCATGACCCAAATCCGGGTGTGATAACATGTATCCTATCCCACCAGAACAAGTTAGCCTAAACCCAACAATTATAGGAAATACTGCGAAAATACTACATATATCAAATAAACCAAAAGCGAAAGTCTTAAATAATCTCAAATAAAATAAAGCATAAAATAAAAAGGGATAAGGGAGATTGCCGGACGTCAATCAGCTACCTCTCTAAGTCACCTCAAAGCCCAGGAAGATAATGAATAACTCAAACTCACTGTTCGGGCTAAAAACCTACACAAGTGTAGAAGCAAAAGTGAGTACCAAACAACACGGTACTCAGCAAGTCAACTAACAAAACTAGGCAAATCTAAAAAATACAAGAACTCCTTTCATCCCAATCGAACCTCAATAACTACAACCTGCACAAAAAATCAGCCCAACCTAGATTTCACAATACACAATTCAAAAATATTTCACAATCACAGTTAAGTCATCAACAACAACAACAACATACCCAGTGAAATCCCACAAGTGGGGTCTGGGGAAAGTAAGATGTACGCAAACCTTACTAATACCTCATGGAAATAGATAGACTATTTTTGAAAGACTCTAGGCTCAAAAGTATTGAATATGTATATATATATCATAATGACAAAAACAGAAAAAACGATGCAAATTTTATAAGACAATAACAATAATAATAACAATTGCACCATAACGTGATACTCTAAAGGCAATCACAACACAACTACAATGACACGCCTAGACCTACGACCAATCCTAAACCGTCACAATGCAAGACATCATTCTATATCTACTAGCCTTCTACTTCTACTAACCTTCCACTCTAATCCGCGACCTCCACTCTTTTCTTTCTAAGGTCATGTCTTTGGTGATATGGAGTAGCGCCATATTCTGTCTAATTATCTCTCCCCAATACTTTTTTGGTCTACCCCTACCCCTCTACATAACTCCCAAATTCAATCGCTAACACCTCCTACCTGGTGCATCGACACCCCTCCTCTGCATATGCCTAAATCATCTCAGCCTCGCTTCTCTCATCTTGTCTACCACAGGGGCCACTCCCACCTTCTCCTTTGTAACCTCATTTCTAATCCCATCACTCCTAGTATGACCACACATCTATCTCAGCATCCTCATCTCCGTAACATGCACCTTCTAAACATACGAGTTCTTGGCTGGCCAACACTCCACTCCATATAACAACGCAGTCTAACCATTATTCTGTGGAACTTATCTTTAAGTTTAGGTGGTACCTTCTTATCACATAGGACTTTAGAGGCAAGCCTCCATTTTATCCATACTGCCCCAATACGATGTGTGACATCATCATCGATATCCCCACTACTCTAGATAATGGATCCAAGATATTTAAAGCTTTCTCTTTTGGGGATAGGTTGATTGGACAACCTTACTTCCCTACCCTCTTCATCCATCGCAGCATTGAATTTGCACTCCAAGTATTCTATTTTGGTCCTACTCAATTTGAGCCCTTTGGACTCCAAAGTTTATCTCCAAACCTCCAACCTATCATTAAATTTGTACCAAGTCTCCTCAATCAACACTATATCATCCGCAAATAGCATACACCATGGAACCTTTTCTTGAATAGATTGTGTCAGCTCATCCAACACCAAGGAAAAAAGAAACAGACTCAACACAGATCCCTGATGTACTCCCATTACAACAGGAAAATGCTCTGAGTCACCTTCCACCTCCTAACCTGAGTCTTGGCTCCAGCATACATGTCCTTTATTGCCCTTATACACTATTGGGGCATCTTTAGCCTCTAGACACCTCTGGAGAACATTCCTTGGAACTTTGTTATATGCCTTTTCAAGATAAATGAATACCATATAAAGATCCATTTTTCTTTCTCTAAATTTCTCTATCAGTCTCCGCATAAGTGGATTGCTTTAGTAGTTGACCGCCCCGGCATGAATCCAAATTGATTTTTTGAGATTGACACTTCTTTCCTCACCCTCAGCTCCACCACTCTCTCTCATATCTTCATCGTGTGGCTTAATAATTTGATACCTCTGTAATTATTACAGTTTTGAATATCATCATTGTTCTTATATAATGGAACCATAGTACTCCACCTCCATTCATCAGGCACCTTAGCTATCTTTAAAATAACATTAAATAACCTAGTCAACCACTCCAGACCTGTCTTGCCAATGCTCTTCCAAAAGTCCATTAGAATCTTATCAAGCCCGATCTCTCTCCCCCTCTTCATTCGGATAATAGCACATCTAACCTCTTCAACCCTAAAACACGTGCAGTTCCCAAAGCCTCGAAGACTATGAGAGTACACCAAATCACCCAGTGCAATGTCTCTGTCTCTTTTTTTATTTAAGAGTCCGTGGAAGTAAGTTTGCCACATTTTCTTGATAAAGTTCTCATACACTAGCACTTCTCCTTCCTCATCCTTGATGCACTTTACTAGATACAAATCGCGGGCTTTTCTCTCTCTCACTTTGGCAAGCCTATACAATATCTTATCTCCACCTTTTTCTCCTAACTCATCATATAAGCATTCAAAAGTTGTTGTCTTTGCACTAGTGACTGCCGACTTTGCTTTCATCTTGACCCTCTTATAAATATCTTTAAGCCTATACTTCTCATCCTCATCCATGCACTCCAACCACTCTGTATACACAACCTTCTTAGTTTTCACTTTGTCTTGAACTTCTCCATTCCACCACCAATCTCCTTGATGACCACCAAAGATTTCTCTTGAAACCCCTAGAACCTCGATAGCTTCTTTTCTAATATAACTAGCAGTCATGTCCCATACACATGTTGTTCACCTCCCTGCTACTACTCTAGGCCCCTAAACCAATCAATTTCTCCCTCATCTCCCGAGAAAGGGTAGGAGTTAGGCCGCCATCTAATCCTTGATCTATCATAAATGGTCTTGTTTCTCCTATCCCTTTTAATCTCCAAGTACATCACCAAAAGACTATGTTGGGTAGTAATATTTTCACTTAGAATGACTTTGCAATCCTTACAAAGGCCTCTATCACCCTTCTAAAGTAGTAAGTAATCAATTTGGGTCCTAGCTACTGAGCTGGTAAAGAATCTTATGTCATCACAAGACATAAATCATAAGTATCTCACAAATCAAATACAAGAATTAATACATCAAAAATAAGTACGCAATGATGCTTATTCACAATCAATAATCTAGCATCAGTCACATCTGCCGGCAATGATCTTGGCATCACACTCTCGTCGGCAATGATTGATGATACACTCTTGAAGGAAATAACCTTGGCATTACACTCTCGCCTAAAATGACCTCGGCATCACACTCTCACCAAAAATAACCTCGGCATCACACTCTCACTGAAAATGACCTCGACATTGATGTACCGTGTATTTATGGTACTTTTAGTACTTTAAAACTTAAGAATGTGCATGTTTTTTAAGCATGTGTTAGCATGTTTGATGTTGGTTGTGCATATTTTGCAGAAATCTAAGTCATAAAATTGGTTGAGGAATCATAGCATTGAAGAAAGGTGATTTTTGAGGTTTACGGGCTCAGACTATGACTCATCATTGGGTATACGAGTAGTAGGTGTTAGTCGTCGAAGTAGCAGTGAAGGAATAAAGGAAAAGTGAAGGGAATAAGCATGTTATACGGCTCATCTACATTTCAACGAGGTGTAGAATGCAGTCGTAGCTAGAAATTGCAAGTGGTGAAAGAAGGAAAGTGTCTACGACCCTAATTGACAAGTCGTCCTCAATATAACGAGCCATAAAGAGTGTCCATGAAGTAGAAGAATTCCTCAGTGAATGTAAAAGATTATGAGCTGGGTCAACGGCCCATCTAAAATCTTACAACCTATAGAAATGAGCCGTAGACCCAATCCAAATTTTAGTCCCCTATGGTTTCCAAATACATATTTTTTCAGGAAAGTTAGTCTATAAATACACTTCTTAGGTTCAGATTTTTGTATGTACATTTTTGGATTTGAGAATATAGCTTAGACTACTTTTGAGCTTTTATTTTTGAATTCGGGATTTTATTATTGATATTTTACGTTTAGATTTTATTGAAATTTTTTTGAGTTTTTGTAAGTCTCATTGTAAGTTTGTGATTTCCTTTAACTTGACTATTAGTGCTTGTGAACACGTAGTTATGCATATCTAATTCCACAACTAGGGTTGTGGGAACCATGAAGAATTAACGACGTAGAACTTAATAAAAAGTAATTCTTTAATAATGTACATGCATGTATTGTTTGTCCCTTTTATTTGATTGCTTTTAATGGTGGCCAACGTTAGAACTCGCCTTATCCTTACTTGCCGCATCAAGAAGGTAACAGATGGGAAAAAAGGATTAAACAACGAGATTTGGGGCTAATCATCATCATCTAATTAGCTTGAATGGATCAAGGGATAGTTAATTCGGGATCATTGGTAAGGTTATTAAAGCATATAATCGTAGACGGATCAAGTTGCGTAGTGAAATTCACGTATTTGCCGAATCAATGACTTAGGTGAAATTAACTTACTGATTCTACATGTAATACACTAGGAAAGAATTACTAATAAAAAATAGTCTACTTAGTTAAGGATTCGTGGGAACACATAAAACCCTAGTTTCACTTCTTATTGATTTAACCCACATTAAACCATACTTTCATTCGTTGACGTTTGCTATTTGATTTATTAGTTTATAAAAATTCGCCCTTATTTTCTCTTTTTATGGGAATAACTTGATTACTAAAGTAAATAATAAATGATTTATCTAAATTCTAAACCATATTCCTTGTGGGATCGATTCTAACCTTTATTAGATTATATATTTGATTAACGATCGCTTTATACTTCTTTAGGGAGGTGTAATTTGAGCGTATCAAATTTGGGCGTCGTTGCCGGGAAATTTGGCTTTTAGATTAAGGTTAATTTTATTATTTGATTGGTAGTCGTTATTTCCTTATTTTATGTTACTTTTCTTTTTGTTTGTGCTGAAACAGGTTTTGATTCCTAGTGCATGCCAAATACGAAAAGTCAAGGCATTCCCTTGATTTCATTCAATCCCGAAATTGAAAGAGCATTACATAGGATGGTGAACAACAACAATAATAACAAAGGACACGAACTTGGGGATGGCGCGAAACATCTTGGAGAGCAACATGGCAATGCACCACAACATCCTTCGCAACATCAACCACAAAATGTCCTTAATAACCCACAAGTAGCAAGGCAATGTCCTCCACCTACACAACGCCCTGAATTCAACATATGGAACAACTATGGAGTCCATCATAATGCTGTCGGAACTACAAGTGCGATTGTGTTACCTCCATTGCCTTCAGGAACTAAGTTTAGCATCACTAGTAGGCTGATTCAAATGCTTCATAGTAGAGGACTGTTTTTGGGATTGCCATTCGAAGATCCATACATTCATCTCCAGAATGTGGTGTGCGTTTGTCAAAGCAGTGTTGGCGACCTAGGCTTAAATATGGATATACTGGAGAATCTTCAATTTGGTTATCCGAACTCCCATACAACTCTATCACAACTTGGGATGAATTACACCTAGCATTCACGGAGAAATATTTCCTATTATCTAAGAAGTTGAAAGTAACTGACATAATCAATATTTTCCAACAGTTTCCCGGAGAGTCAATTTGTGGAGCTTGGGAGAGATTTGTAAAGTATCTACGAAGTATGCCAAATCATAGAACAACAGATGAGTCACTTGTTGAGCTATTATACCGTGCATTTGACGATATTGGAATTGTCGCCGACACCATCACTGTCGAAGAGTTTTTGGCTAACACTTTCCAAGAGGCTGTAGAGAGACTTGATCGTGTTATAAAGACCAATAGAGCTTGGAGCACTAGGGACACTGAAACTTCAAAAAGTTCTTTTTCTATTCGCACAAATCAGAATCCCAACTTACAAAACAAAGAGATACTTCCAGAGCTCACTCAATTAAAGACTGACATCAAGTTGGTAGTCAAAAGCAAGGAACAGGAGAAAGTTAATGCAATTAATCATCAAAATAGGGCACCAAGTTATGACGATTATGGATATGAGGAAGATGCCTATTGTGTGAATGATCAAGTGGGGGGTTTCTAGACTAACACCCAAGTATCCGATCAAGATCTTGGCACCAAGGTTAAGGAAATCAAGGTCAGAACTATACAACTTCAATCGAAAGGGCCATTATAACCGTGACAACAATTACAATCATGATGGAAACTATAATTGTGAGAATAATTACAACCAAAATGGATACAATGATCGAAATCACGGGCAAGATAGAGAAGGTGATTAAAGAAGAGGAGACAACAACAATGGTGGTGCATACATCCCTCCCAGAAATTGAGTTGGGGGATCCGAACTTGCAAGAATCAAAGACATAATGGCTTAGATGATGAAAAAGTATGACGCAACAGAGGATAATCTGAAGGAGATACTTAATGATATTTCTGGAATGAATCAAAAAATTGAGTCACACTCTATATCCATAAAGCTTATTAAGTAAAAATTGGGACATATTTCGTCATTATTGAACCCACACCAAAAAGGAACTCTCCTAAGTAATACAATTCAAAATTTAAAGAATAATGAGTAATGCATGGTGGTGACCACCCGAAGTGGCATTCAAATGGATGATCCATCTATGCCAACACTTGAGATCGATATACACGACATAGTTGTAGGTGAGGATGAAACAAAAAGAAAAATTGAGGAAGAAACATTAGGTGAAGATCCAAGCACCAAACAACCTAAAAAGGGGATGCAAAGCATGATGAGAAAGCATGTAATACAAAAGATGTTGATCCAACTCTAATTCCAATGCAAAGACATCCTCCTCCTTTTTTGCAAAGATTGAAGAAAAAGGTCGAAGATGGAAAGTTTCTTAAGTTTATTTCCATATTAAAACAACTTTCAGTGAATGTTCCCTTGTTGGAGGCGCTACAACAAATGCTGGGTTATGCCAAATTTATGAAGGATCTTGTCATAAAAAAGAGAACGGTAAGCTTTGAACCGACTGTCAATTTGCATCATTGTAGTGCAATCGCCACTCGCTCCCTTGTGCAAAAGAAAGAAGACCCAGGTGCATTCACTATACCATGTACCATTGGGTATTCCATTTTGCAAAAGTGTTGTGCGACTTGGGTGCTGGTATTAGCTTGATGCCATTTATGGTGTTCCAAAAATTGGGCTTGGAAGCCCCTAAATCGACATCAATGCGGCACTTGATGGCAGATCATACTGTGAAGAAGCCCGTGGGCATTATTTATGATGTCCTAGTGAAGGTTGAATCCTTCATATTCCCTGTTGACTTCTTCATTCTTGACTGTGAAGTAGATTTTGTTGTTCCTATCATTCTGGGTAGACCATTCTTGGCAACTGGACGTGCTTTGGTAGACATGGAAACTAGCAAACTAAAATTTTGACTAAAAAATAAAGAGCTAATCTTTGACGTATGCCGATCAATGAAGCATCACAATGAACTACGAGTTGTATCAGTGGTTGATGTTGTCAATGATTTGCAATCAGACATATCTATTGAAGAGTGGTTGGGTGTTGAAGCTTTAGCTGCCATCATCATGAACTTTGACAAAGATCACATTGGAGAGTATGATGAGATCGTTTATGTACTAAATGGACTTAGGACTTTCAATCACACACCCAAGAGACTCGACTTAGACTTGAAGATTAGAGCAACTCCGCCTGTGAAGCCATCCATCAAGGAACCTCTAACTTTGGAACTCAAAGAACTGCTAGCTCACTTGCAATATGCATTCTTGGGACCCAACAACACACTGTCGGTCATAATAGATGCCGATTTTCATCAAAAGAAAGTAGAAGCTCTTACATATGTCTTGAGATATTTCAAAAGAGCAATAAGGTGGTCCATAAATGACATCATTGGCATACCACTGGTTATTTGTACTCATAAAATCCAACTCATGCTGAATTTTAAACCAAGCATTGATCACCAATGACGTCTCAACCCACCTATGTAAGAGTTATTTAAAAAAAAGATCATCAAATGGTTAGATGCTGGAGTTGTTTATTTAATCATAGATAGTAATTGGGTAAGTTCTATCCAATATGTACCGAAAAAAGTGGTATTACTGTGGTGCCAAATGCAAAGAATAAACTCATTCCAATGAGGCATGTCACCGGTTAGAGAGTGTGTATGTATTATTACAAGCTCAACTCATGGATTGAAAAAGATCACTTTCCAATGCCTTTCATAGATAAGATGCTCGATCGTCTCGCTGGCAAAGGTTGGTACTATTTTATTGATGGATATTCGGGCTACAATCGGATCTCTATAGCACCAGAAAACCAAGAGAAGACCACTTTTACATGCCCATATGAGATGTTTGCTTTCAAAAGAATGCCATTCGGATTGTGTAATGCACCGACGACCTTTCAACGTTGTATGATGTCTATCTTTTTGAACATGGTGGAAAACACAATTGAGGTTTTCATGGATGATTTTTCAGTGGTTGGTGACTCATTCGATGATTTCTTGGCTCATCTCCAAGACTTACTAAAAAAGTGTGAAACCTTTTGCTAAATTGGGAGAAGTGTCACTTTATGATGAAAGAGGACATAGTGCTGGGTCACAAGATATTCAAATAAAGGCATTGAGGTAGATCGAGAAAAGATTAAGGTAATAGCACAGTTACCTCCTTCTACCACTGTAAAAGGTATTCGAAGCTTTTTGGGACACATCAGATTCTATCGCCGCTTCATCAAAGACTTCTCCAAAATAACACATTGTTTATGCAAACTACTAGAGAAGGAGATGAAGTTTGTTTTTGATGAAACCTGTCTAGAAGCATTTGAAGAGTTAAAGAAAAAGTTAGTATCAACCCCTATTATTATTGTACCAGATTGGGAGCATCCCTTTGAAGTCATGTGTGATGCAAGTGGAGTAGCACTTGGCATAGAATTGGGACAAAGGCGTGAGAAGATTTTACATCCAATATACTATGCCAGCAAAGCCCTTAATATTGCTCAAAGAAACTAAACCGCCACCGAACAAGAGTTCCTTTCCATTGTGTTCGCTTTCGAGAAGTTTAGATCTTACCTATTAGGCACCAAAGTCATCATACACACAGTCCATGCTGCATTGAGATATCTCATGGTAAAAAAGGATGCCAAGCCAAGACTTATTCATTGGGTATTGTTGTTACAGGAGTTTGAATTTGAAGTAAAAGATTGAAAAAGAACAGAAAACCAAGTAGTGGAACATCTCTTTAGGCTTGAATAAGAGGTGATGTTATAGTTAAAAGATGGAGTTGAGATAAATGATACCTTTCCATACGAACAAGTATTGGCAACATCACATGACTTAATTTCATGGTTGTTTCCAACTATTTGGTTAGCGATATAGTGCCATCCGATTTAAATGTTCACCAACGCCGCAAGTTCATGTCTGATGTAAAGAAGTTCTTTTGGGAAGAACCATACTTGTTCCATGTTTGTGAAAAGGTGTTTATTCATCGCTGTGTACCTGAAGTAGAGATGATGAGTATTTTGGAAGCATGCCATTTGTCGCCCATGGGCAGCCATCATAGTGGTATCTGGATAGCCTACAAGATCCTACAATATGGGTACTACTGGCCAATAATTTATCAAGACGCTCATGATTTCGCCAAATCTTATGATCGTTGCCAAAGGAAAGGAGGAATTTCAAGAAAATATGAACTCCCACTCACCCTTATTCTAGTAATTAAATTATTCAACATATAGGAAATTGACTTCATGGGACCTTTTGTGAGTTCAAGTGGAATGAAATAAATCCTCTTTGCGGTTGACTACATATCTAAATGGGTTAAAGCTGTCGCACTTCCCAATAACAAAGCAAGGAGTGGCACCTCCTTCCTTAAGTGTAAAATCTTCTCAAGATTTAGTACACCAAGGGCAATAATCAGTGATGGAGGTTCTCACTTTTGCAATCGATTGTTCAAAGTATTACTTGAAAAATATGGGGTTCGATATAATGTAGAAACTCCTTATCATCCATAAACTAGTGGACAAGTTGAAGTCTCAAATCATGAAATCAAGCAAATAGTTGCAAATACGGTGAGCAAAAATAGAAAGGATTGGTCAAGAAAGCTTGATGATGCTCTATGGGCTTACCGCACTACATTCAAGACGCCTATAGGTACGTCACCTTATCAACTTGTCTTTGGGAAATCTTATCATCTGCCCATAGAGTTGGAACACAAAACTATGTGGGTGTTGAAAAAATTAAACATGGATTGGGATACCGCATCAAAGCAAAGGATAAATCAAATAAACGAGCTTGATGAGTTTCGCCTAAATGCTTATGAGAGCGCATCCTTGTACAAAGAAAGAATGAAGAAATATCATGACCCAAAGAGTGAAAAGCAAACATTTGCGCCCGGAGACTTGGTCCTTCTTTTCAACTCAAGGATGTGTTTATTCCCTGGCAAACTCAAGTCTAAATGGTTGGGACCACTTAGAGTGAGTCAACTCTTTCCACATGGTGCGGTTGAGCTAGAAAAGAAGGATGGTACGAAGTTCAAAGTTAATGGTCAACAAATCAAAGCATACATGGGCACAGAGGATGAAATCAAAATTGTGGAAATATGAAAGCTTAGTGAAGTCTGAGTAACTAAGTATATCTATGTCATGCCGCGACATTAAATCAAGCACTATTTGGGAGGCAACCCAATTTAGTCATGTACTTTTACTTATTAGCTTTTAGGATAACATAGACTTTGTTAAGGTTTGTGTCAAATTAGAGTCACAAAAAACAAAAAAATAGGCCAAAGGTTAAGTACGTGCCCATGCCGGCTTGAAAATACTGGAAATAGAGGAGGACTCAGAAAAATACTTGAGTCTCGTGTACGGGTCATATTAAATTCTATGGGTCGTACAATCGACTCGTCAAACTCCAGATTGAATACAAGAAGTAGTTTTAAGTCTACAAGTCTACTCTACGACTCATGGAAATATATACAACTCATATCCTACACTCATAGACTCCAAGTATGTTTCCTTTTCTTTGAGACAAACTACGATACAAGCCTATGACCCGTATCTACTCTTACGGGTCGTAGCTTGCCTATTTCGTGGATAGTATAACTGAACCGACCTGCATAACCAAAAGGCATAAAACAAAAGACATTTGAAATGTTACAATCTATCATCAAAATGTTTTTTTCTTCTCTTCCAAATTAACCTCACAAAATTCCATCATCAAAGCACACAATTTGAAGCTCAAAACCATCAAAAATCTGAAAACCCCAACTCATTGAGCATCTAGGAATATAAAACCCAAATTTAGTCCAGTTTAATATTCAGAGGATTTACTTTTCTCCTGTGGTAAGTTTATCTTTCAATGATACATTTCATATTTACCTTGCTTAGATAGTTTGATACGACAGAAAAATTAGTCAAAACAAAACTCTGAGATTGTAATAAATCGAGCTAATACGTTAATTGGGGTTCTGAATTGTAACAAATTTTATGTTTAATTGACTCAATAGGGGTGATTGAATCTGACTGTTGGGTTGCCTATGTAAGTTCACCTTCTGAACTTGAAAATCTCCTAAGCGGGGTTTTTTCTATGAGTCGTAGACAATTCTACGAGATGTAGTTACCCCTCGTCAAAGGAGATTTAAAGTCCAATTGGAAACCTTCACAGGTAAAGACCAATACGAACCTACTTATGACTCGTATACTATTATACTTCTCATTCGTATGGCTTGTCAATAGAGTAGGCCAACTGCTAGAGTGTGGGGTTATTTTGTAATTTTGGGTTTTTGATTTGTTTAAACGTGAATTGGGAGCACTAGGTTTTGTTGAAATTGTGTATGATTCAATAACAAGAAACAAGCACGAAATCTTTATTTTGACATATATTTATCAAAATTGAATCTTGTATAGTTCAAACGAGGGTTTTCTATGATTCGTAGATCATCCTAGGGATCGTGGTTACCCTTTGTAAATGACTTCTCCAGATAAGTGGTTAAGTCTTCACACTCACCAAGAGACACGAGTCTAATTATGGGTCGTAGAGCAATCTACGTCTCGTGCATTGGACTCGTCTAAAACAAATTGACAAATTCCAATAGCATAGAACTGAGCCTATGACTGAACCTTACAGTCCATATAAATCCTTATGGGTCATAAGGTCCTTTCGTAATCAAACTTCAGAGACTACATCCTGCACGTCTAAGTCTACGACTGAACCTTATAATCCGTACAAACTCTTATGGGTCATAATAATCTCTCATAGAAAAACTTCAGAGACTCAAAACCTACAGATCTACGTCTACAAATTGACTATACGGGCTGTGTACTCTTCTACGACCCGTAGATTTACCCTTGTAGGACCACAACACTGTGACTATCTCATATTTTATTTTCCTTCTTTACTTGTTTTCTCATTATGTTTGTTTCCTAACTATCCCTCCACAGGTACAATGTCTCCAAAACAACCATTGAATAAAGGTAATGGGATGAAAAGTCCATCTAAGAAGGAAGCCGTGGAAAACTTCAGACGATGCCTCAAAGATGTGCCTACAGATGCTGAACTTAGTGCTTCCGAGGAGGAGTCCTCTCGTGACTCCGTGGTACTATTGGTGAGGAAATACAAATCACATCAATCCAACCAAGTCACCTCTTCACTAGCACCATGTGGAGACTCCCCCCTACCCTAATATCTATAGCATCAACACCCTTCTACTCTCAAGAGGGAGATTCAACAGATGTGTAGGAGAGTGACGATGATTCTATACCACCATCTGCTTCAGGATTTGAATCCCCTATGGGGAATGCCATGCCTGAACGACCCTCTATACTAATCCACATAAGAGATCAACCGAGACAATGGTGCATGCTTGGGCTTCTATATCTATAAAATGGGGAAAGAGAGAAATAATTGTCACAATTTGAAGAGACCCATTATTGAGGAGCTGTATGTGATCACAACCGGGCTGAAAGTAGTCCCTGAGATTTATGACTTATTCCATATCCACAGACTAGATTGGATGGCCAAGCACCACAGGAGTTATAGCAATAACATGGTCCGAGAGTTATACGCTTCATACGGGGCCTTAATCAAGAAGTTGACACCTTCTAAAGCAAAAGAACTAGAGCATCTAGTCCTCTTTACCACGTTGGTTTAGGATATCCCAATTAGTCTTTCTAAGGAGATTGTCCGACATATCATCTATGGCCCTAACTCTCCATCGACAACCCCGACAGCAGAGTTTAATTAGAAAATAAAGATAGTTCATGATAAAATGCTATGCGGGATCCAGTGCAACATAGTGAGCTACTTAGATGGGTAGCGGGTTATATAGCAGAGCATGGCATCGCAGCAGATTGGGTGTCACACCCAATCCCGATCAAGAAGGCGTCACTGAACTTTATAGCTAAGTTTTGATGGACCATTGTTAGACACTGAATCTGTTCGACCAATGTTGAAAACCATTTGACTTTGGATTGGGCTATGCTCATAGCGTGCCTAATGGCTAGTTATGAGGTAGATATGGTAAGTATCATTATTTCAGAGATTCATAAGAGGGTGATTTGGCAGAACACGATGATCCTTTTCTCGTGTGTTGTGTTTTTACTATGCAGGGATGCTATAGTTCCATCAATATTTAGGGTCGATCCATGAATTAGAGTGAATAGAACTACAGACCCAAGACTCATTAAAGATGATACAAACCTGATCGGACAAAAATGTGCTCCTTTCCAAAGGTGCAACTATCAGAGTTTGTGGAGGTTGATTCCCAATTACTTCTCAAATGGCTGCAACAGGAAGCAAAACCTCCATGGTCCATCAAAGAGCTGCTGGACAAGCTCAATAACATCATAAACCAATTCCAGGAATTCATCTGCAACCACACCTTCAGGGTAGCCAATTCCACAGCTGATAGCTTGTCCAAACACAACCACAAATGCTCTATTCCTGAGCTCTACTTCAACAAGCAGGATCTTCCCAAAGAGGCCAGAGCCCTCATGGAGCTAGACATGCTGGGAATGGCAAATTTCAGAAGAAGGAGACTCAAAAGGATTAAGAAGCCCCCCTGACAACTGCCTTATTATTGTTCTAATTTGATCTTCAACTTGGATATGTATAATTACAGCTACCTTGAAGATCCTATAATTAGGACTATTGTAAAGAGGAAAGTCTCCTCTACTTATTGCTTTTTTAGACATAAAAACTTGCCTCTACAGGTAAGGAATAGAGCATTATTTCTTCTTTCTTTTCCTATCTCTGTTGTATGTGCAGGTACATATAAACCTACAACTCATCAGTCCACCAGTGGAGAAACAAATTTAGGTGCCCCATGGTGCAGTAATAGCAGGATGCAACAAACTACAAATGGAAGTTTGCCAAATCCAATTGATGCAACCCCTCTTTGGATGGCTGTTAAAGGATGCAAGAACACATGATCATGCATAAGGAGTCCTTTGTACTGCAATTTCAGCCTGCCTCTTACCTTTATCAACAACAACATCCTCCAACAACAAAGTCACAAACCTGCAACTTTCAGGGAACACATACAAGACAATATTAGTAGCTATTATAACCTGCAGAATTACTTGCCTGTGTGTTTTTCTGTTTGTTGGTGCAGGGTGATTTTTACCAAGTGGACATGTCCAAACACCTCCAACTTTTGCAGGATTGCATCATATACTAATTTGGAAAGGCCCAACAAGTTTCAGCTCAAAAGGATAATTGGAGACGTTAGGCGAGCGACCTGGAAAAAATCAGCAGTCTTAAGCCTAAAGAGACAGAAACTTGGTAATTGGAAGCTCCAGCTTGGGAGTCAAGCCCTCAAAAATTGCAGGGATAAAGAAAAGGCCATATATGCAAACCTCATGAAGTTTCAGGCCAAACGGAGAATTGGAGACGTTAGTCGAGCAACTTGGCAAAAGATAATAGTCTCCAAAGCTCCTACTGAGGTCACTTCCTTTTTGCTAGTTTGTGCAAGCCCCCTTTTGTTTGTTTTTGGTTGTTGTATTATTTCAGGTACCTGGAGTGATGTATCAACATTCATTAACAACAAATACATAGAGAAAAGCCCAAATACAACTTCCAACCACCCTGCAGCACTTAAGCTTCAGCAGGGCTGCATGTGCAGGGTGAGGTGCAGCTTGTGGACCTGTCCAAAGACCTCCAATCTTCATTGCTTGCTTCCTTGGCTATTTGTATATGCAGGTCCACATACCAAGAACTCTCCAGCACTCCCCAACATTCTTCATGACCTGCAGCAACACCAAATTATTTGGATTACAGCATACAAGGAACATGGTTACAGCATTTTCCAGATTTCTTTGGTTGTGTGGTTTGTTGGTTTTGTTTATCTGTGCAGGTACTCCAAGAAGTTTAACCACTTCAAAACAAGCAACAAGGAGCTGCACACAAACTTGCACCAACCTTTTCACTTCCCACAATTGCTAGACCTTTTTTTAGTTGCTAAGGCAGGTTCACAGTTGCACACCTGCTACAACTTCAAAGTTGAGAATGCTTGGCTTCTCAGGGAACCTACAACCATCATCACCCACCCTCTGTACCTCCCATATGCAGCACAACATCAGAAGTACCAAAAGAGGGATCTACCACAAGTCCAAAATGCAAGCTCCAGCAACCTGCAGATTGGCAGGTTTGTATGCTTTCCTTTTAGGTGCTTATGCAGGTATACTAAAGAACTCCTACACATGGAAGCTGCTGAACTGACACACTGCAACAACCGAAAACATCAAACAACATATGGGAGTCTCTCAATATTGCAAATACGGAATTTGAGGAAGCCAGCTGCAACAGAGGAATGGCACCACATTCAGAACTTTTGGAACTGCTCTTGGAATTGTGTGTTTGCTTGTTTGTTTGCTTGTTTGTTTGTGCAGGTTGTTGGAGATACAGGCAACAGTGGAACTCAGATGGAACTCCAACAACCTCATAGACAACATCCAAGAACCAACAACAATATCATGAGTAGCTGTAACATGTTACATCTCCATCAACTTCATATACATACTGTGGGAACACAACACCAAACAACTGCTCAACCACACACCAAACAACAACTCAACCACAGAGCTGAAGCTGAAAGTACAGACTTGAAAGATGAAGTTCAACAGCATCAGCAACAACAGATGCCAAAACCAACACACTCCCATGTACAGCAACCTCTAGACTTGGTTGCTTGTGTATATTTCTGGTTTTGTCTGTCTGTGCAGGTATCCCAAGGACTTGACCATCATCCAACAGAGGGAGAGACAGCAAGGAGCTGGTTATAGAACTACAACAACCATGTTTGTTTGCTCCCTTGGCTACTTGTAGGTGCAGGTCTGCAGCAACCATACATTTGGAACCCCATGCAGGTGTTCGAATGCAGCTACACTTTTCTCCACAACAAATCCAAGGCTGTTGGCTACTATAGCTCCATATACTTCCTTTCCTTTCAGCCTCCTTAGCTGGTAATCATGATACTGATACAAAGGCACACTTCACCTGGATTTACTTGGTACGACAAGACTAAAAAGAGTAAAGATGAAAGGAATTTCCCATCCCATGCGAGATAGAAGTTTCGTATACTTGTTCTTCTTCAATGTAGCTATGTCTGGTACGTAGCATAGTTGAATAGTACTAGTGTAGGTTACTTTCCTTTTTTCTCATGGAAGGGGAGAGTCTCCCTCATTTATGCTTTCATAGTTGAATTATACCGGGAGGAGTCCTCTCATAGGTTTACTGCTTTCTAGTTATAGTTAGTCTCTTTTTTGTATCGGGGATGAGTTAGCCGACCTTAATAGGTTAGCCGACTTATGAACCACCATAGGATCAGAGGTAAGGTTTATGTCCCCCTCCTTGTATTTTTATTTTGGTTATTTATGTTAAGGCTTGGGGGTGTTGCTTAACCCCTGACTATGCACGAGAGGTGGGAGCCTCGTGTAGGGTCTGTTCCCATAAAAAAAAAAAAACTATCAGAGTTTGTGCATGTTTTGTGGCCTGTGCAAGATGATGTAGCAGCTGCTTCAGACTAACAGACACATTCCATAGAGCCATCTGAGGCTACCCCAGCTATTTCGGCATCCCCTTCTACCAGCATACCGCAACCACAATATACAAGCTTGGTCTCTATCTCGGCCGAGGCTCTACATACTATGATGTAGAGGCAAACATAGACCGAGGCCCAATTAGGCTAGTTAATTCAGCAGCTCAAGCCATGGGTCTGTAAAGCCATTACCAAGTTAGAGGAGCGCATGGCAGCAAAGTTTAAAGCTGCTTTGGCTATCTAGAGCGACAGATTCATGCGTGTATTGATGCATTTTAATTGAGGATAAATACGAGATTGTAGGCTCGGCCAGTGTTGACATGACTGCCATTCGGACTGATATAGGGACACTCTGTGTAGAAATCACATCCCTGGCTATACTATCCCCTATGCCATTTGCTTTACCTATTGTGCAACCACCGTAGTTTTTTGATTTATTTATGGATGTTGAGTATAAGGTGGTCTGAGATAAAAGACCCCATACTAAGGATGCCACTTCAGACAGGGATGAGGCAAGGAAGAGAAAAAAGAATAAACGCAAGGATGTTGAGGAGGCCACTCGGGCATCTATAGTGACCGAGGTAATACAACGAAAGGAGGTGAGTCAGTGTGCTATTAGAGCTTCGAGCTCCTGTACTGACACTCATGACGATGCATAGACTGCTGTGGCACCATATGCGACTACACTAGGGTTCACACCTATGGATTCAAATGCCACCATATAGACTTTAGCTCTTAGGTATCACAGGTTCTTTTTACCTTCCCCCCTATTATTTTTACTATTTGTTGTACTGCATTGAGGATAATGCAAAGCTTTTCAAGTAGTGCTGGGGTAGTTGTAAATGAATGCACGAGTATCTAAGTAAAGTCTGAGTACCCTAGACACTCAACTAAATGCTTGGGGTTTTCTTGCCTGTGTTCCTTTTCCCCATATGATCATTTTTATTTATGTTGAACCAGAATGTTTAGGACGTAAATGTAAAATAAGAGTAGGGATCTATGGAATTATGGCTAGATTTTAAACATTAACAAATAGACCCCTTCCGAAATTTACTTGAATTGTTGTGACTGTTTCTTTGATAGATTGACTATGCAAGATATTTATGTGACATGATGTAAACCAGTATGATAACACATGACTTAGGCTAAAATATGAACCAAGATTGATGATTGACAATGAAACTTGTTGCCAAGTGTGTGTGAGGCATTTGTGTGTACGGATTATTTGTGCCAATCTAGAACTTGCCTCGTTGGTCGTACTATGATAATTAAACTATTAACTAGGAAAGGATCATAGGCCATTTTTGACTCAGTCCACTTAGCCTTAAAAAAACCAACCAAACATTGTTTTACCCTATGAACCAAAGATATAAGCTTCTAAAAGACCCTTTTTGATCAAATAAACACGTGTTTCAAATACCCCTAATCCAAATGATAATCCTTTTTTGGCCCCGGTTCCTCCTAGGATAATGTGCACCTTAACTTAGGCCAAAAGCCTAAGTTGAGGGTGGCTACTACAAGAAGAAATCTAGAAGAGAAGGAGTGTAAGAAAAGAAAAATAAAAGAGAGAAAAAGTTTGAAAAAATGATGTGTGAAAAGGAAGAAAAAAGTGGTTTTCTAAAACAAATAAATGGTTTAAAAAGAGTTAGCAAAGAGAAGCACAAAGCATAAGAAAAATGTACAAACAAAAGCCACACCTAAGGCGAAAGCAACAGGCGAAGACAAAGAGTGAAAATGAAGTGTGGGTTTGTAAAGGTGGACTCAAAGTTGATGTAGTTTTTGAGGAGGGCCAAAAGTCACTAAAATCCAAATGCACCACACCTGCCTCCGAGCCTACATTACAAGCCGTAAAAGTCCTAGTGATCCTAGTTCAATAGTTAAAGAGTCTATGTATTGAAAATAAGGGCAAGCCTATGGTATTATGCATGAAAGTCTAAATTTAGTTTCTGAGAGTTTGTGTTTTCCAACGTCCCTAAAATTTAATGAATAAATGCAATTCATGAGTGAAAAAGGGACCTATTTTCAATGAGGGCACAAGTGGCATTGTCTAAATAGTTATGAAAATGGTGAAGTTATTTTTGGCATGTTAATTTGTCTATTGGTGTTGAAGAGTCTAGCATTGATCCACATAAGTTAGTTTTATTTGAAATAATGGTTGCAATAGTATCATGAATGGAAATTGGAAAGGGCCGGGAGTTAATAGCCTATGATTACTGTACATTCTTAATCTTGTTTTCCATGGGGTCGTTGTAGTACAGTAGTGTCTCTTGAGGACAAGCAACCATTTTAAGTTGAGGGTGTTGATATACCGTGTATTTAAGGTAATTTTAATGCTTTAAAACTTAAGAATGTGCATGTCTTTTAAGCATGTGTTAGCATGTTTGATGTTGATTGTGCATATTTTGCAGGAAATTAAGTTGGAGAATTGGTTGAGGAATCATAACACTGAAGGAAGGTGATTTTTGAGGTTTAAGGGTCTGACTATGACTCGTCATTAGATATACAGGTCATAGGTATTAGTCGTCGAAGCATCAGTGAAGAAATAAAGGAAAAGTGAAGGGAATGAGCACATTATACGGCTCGTCTACATTTCAATGAGGCGTAGAATACAGTCGTAGCTAGAAGTTACAAGTGGTGAAACAAAGACAGTGTGTATGGCCCCAATTGACGAGTCGTCCTCGATATAACGAGTCGTAGAGAGTGGCTATAAAGAAGAAGAATTCCTCAGTGCAATGTAAAAGATTACGAGCTAGGTCTATGGCCGGTCTAAAATCTTATGACCCATAGAAATGAGCCGTAGACTCAATTCAAATTTTAGTCTCCTATGGTTTCCAAATCCATATTTATTTAGGAAAGTTAGTCTGTAAATACACTTCTTAGGTTCAGATTTTTGTATGTACATATTTGGGTTTGAGAATATAGCTCAGACTACTTTTGAGCTTTTATTCTTGAATTTGAGATTTTATTATCAATATTTTATGTTTGGATTTTATTGAAGATTTTTTGAGTTTTCATAAGTCTTATTGTAAGTTTGTGATTTCTTTTAACTTGAATAGTAGTGCTTGTGAACACGTAGTTATACGTATCTAATTCCACAACTAGGGTTGTGGGAATCATAAAAAATTAACGACGTAGGACTTAATAAAAAGTAATTCTTGAATAGTGTGCATGCATGTATTATTTGTCCCTTCGATTTGATTGCATTTAATGGTGGCCAATGTTAGAACTTGCCTTATCCTTTCTTGTCGGATCAAGGCAGTAACGATTGGGAAAAAGGATTAAACAACGAGATTTGGAGCTAATCATCCTCATCTAATTAGCTTGAATGGATCAAGGGATAGTTAAATTTGGTATCATTGGTAAGGGTTAGTAAAGCATACACTCGTAGACAGATCAAGTTGCGTAATAAAATTCACCTATTTGCCGGATTAAGGAATTAGGTGAAATTAACTTACTGATTCTACATGTAATATACTAGGAAAGAATTACCAATAAAAAAGGGTCTACTTGGTTAAGAATTCGTGGGAAACACATAAAATCCTAGTTTCACTTCTTATTGATTTAAACCACATTAAACCGTACTTTCGTTCGTTGACGTTTGTTATTTGATTTATTAGTTTATAAAAATCCTCCCTTGTTTTCTATTTTTACGGGAATAACTTAATTACTAAAGCAAATAATAAACGATTGATCTAAAGTCTAAACCATATTCCTCGTGGGATCGACCCTAACCTTCATTAGGTTCTATATTTGTTTAACGATCGCTTTATACTTCATTAGAAAGGTGTAATTTGAGGGTATTAGGCATCACACTCTCCATCTCATCACAGTGTCCAAGAACAAAATGCAATTCAGCATGTTAATATAATAATAAAGAAATGACAAGTTCAAGCAATTCACAAACACAATGGTACTATCAAGGCATATCATAAGATTCACATCAATGTCAATGTCAAGCATTTCACACTTTTCAATCACAATCATAGCAACACATTGCCATTTTATTAACCCCATTCATTTATTAAGATCTGCTCATATGAATACATAATCCATTACCTCATTCCTATTACTTTCCAATATATACAAGAAAGGAAATTCGAGGATTCTAAAGATTTACAGAGATTGAGAAGTTCACTTGCCTCAAATACTCAAGCAATCACTTCGGGACTTGAGCCTTCCCCTTTAGTTGGGCTTACAAATCAATGTAATCTAATCAAATAAATAATATCAATAAGATTTTGAGATTAGAACACCCATATTAATATATGTCTAGCTAAGACCCAAAAATTCACTCAAATCTTTAACCAAGTTTATAATCAAGTTTCTAATCTTGATGCCGATTAGTATGTCAACTCTCATATTTTTCAAATTTTAAGTCTACGGTTAAGTTCCATTTTCCCTAATATCATAAATCTAAGAATATTTATATAATATAATATAATTAATATTTAATTATATATACTAATATATCCAAAAAGTGATAAGTATAAGAAAATCTAGGGAAAAAATATTGAATCCAAGTTACAACTTGTACACCAACGCATTGAAAACTACCATGTACAAAACCTCAATTTACACCAATATTCTTGTAAATCATCCTAAGCCATAATTATATGATCAGTACCCTCCATGATCAGCCATCATTAGGCAATGATGGCACCAAAACCTTGTCTCCCCCAAAATTTTCAAAGAAGCGTTCTAATTAAATATGTTTCAACTTTAAAAAGTATCACTTTCTTATTCAATTCAATTAATATTCTACTATTTCCTATTTCACATCATAGAATTCAATGCTTATATTAATATGAAAACTTAAGATCTTACCTTCACTTTATCGAGTCGGCTCTCATGTCTCCGCAAGGTGAGTTCCGCCTCCCATTCTCTTTTCTTTTCTTCTTCTAAATTAGTTATGTACTAAAAATGACAAACCCTACTAACTTATTTTAATAAATAAGGTGGTATAAGGTATTAAATAAATTAACACTTTAGCCTACCAATTGCATTAATTATTTAAAATCACATATCAACTAATTAATCTAGTTACCAAAAAGTCCAAAACTTCCAATTTAAATTTACAGAAAGAGTGTTTTATGAAAGAGAGAGGGCCCATTCTCAAAATGACCTAACGGGTCATTACAAGATGTGCCCCAATTTGATTACAATATCGTAGAGGTAGAAGAGATAGAAGAAGCTGTAGATGATGCAACAAATACTTCACAGATACTCGAATTTGATTACAATATCGTAGGGGATGAAAGGGAGAAAGAAAGTTCAGAAACCTCACAGAAGGTTGAAGGATCAATACAAAGTTGCCACACTTATGAAGAAGGTGCAAATTTTTTCATTGGTTTAACTTTTAGAAGAAAACATGAATTGACAGTGCCATTGAAGCTTGCTGCCGTGAAGAATAATTTCATAACAATGTCAAAAATGATAAGAGAATCTTCAATGTCAAATGTGTAGCTAAGAATTGCAAGGGGTGACTGCGAGCTATGAAGTTTAAGGGTGTCAATAGATTTTCTATTACCAAGTACAATCACATGCACACGTGTGGAGTACAATATCTTACAAGTCATCATAGACATGCATCGACTGACGTCATTTCTAAATATATTAAAAATAAGTTTGTTGAAAGAAAATATTTATCTACAAAAGATATTAAGAAAATAATTCTTGAGGAATTGGATTGTCATACTAGTTACTAAAAGTGTCTCATGGGTAGTCGAATTGCAAAGTATTTGACAAATAAAACACCAGAATATGAATATGAAGTTATAGACAAGTACCGCTATATGATTCATGTTACAAATGAAAGAAGCAAGACAAATCTGAAGGTGGATGATTGCGGGAGGTTCTTGTATTTTTTTATTATCTTATGGAGCTTGGATTGATGGATTTGTTTACACAAGAAAAACCCTAGATGTTGATGGAACATATTTGAGTGGAAAGTATAACAGAGTGTTGTTTTTATTGTGGCACAGGATACAATAATCACATCTTTTTTATGATATTTTGTGTAGTAAATTTAAAGTGTGATGTGTCTTATCAATATTTTCTTAGACAACTGCTAGACATTGTTCCAAATATTAATGAGTTGTGCATAATTTTAGACCTCCATCCATCTATAGGAAAAAAGTTTCAAAAATCTATACTAAAGCTCATTTTGGAGTCTGCGTGAGACACCTAGGTGAAAATATCCGCAAAAATTTTCACCGTAGAGATTTAATTCGCCATTTTTATGATACAAAAAAAACATATAAAAAAATAAATTTAATGATCATTTTCAACAAATCAAGAATTTGAATAGGATGTCACAGAATATCTTAAGGAGATTGATTTTTGTAGATGGAGTAGAGCACATTTTCCTGGCAATGGATATGTCATATACAGTACTATTTTTTATAATAAAAAAATAAAATATTGCTTAAGCACTTGCTAATTATTTATTTTTTAGATATAATGTGATGACCACTAAAATTACGGAGTAGATTAACTCAAGGTTTTTGGAGGAAAGATAGCTCCCAAATACTGCTCTATTTGATTTTACAACTTAAAGGTTTGCTCATAAATTTCATGAGAGGCGTGTAGAAATGAACAGTACAACCATTTGTGTTTCTGTCACTCCCTAAGCTAAACCCTAGGAGTGACACGACAATCGAAAACCTAAAAGATCCCAACCAAGCCTCTTAGCATACATTACATTCATAAGATCAAATAAAATATCATGAAATTGAAAGCAGAAGATTAGTCTCAATTATAGAAGTCTAGAAATAAGTGGTGAAAACTCAAACCATAAGTCCAAAATGGACTGCATCAACTCTATGTCTAAACATTTTTCTACATACTAGACTTGCTGGGGGCTTAGGACAAGTTCCTAGCTCAGCCAAAACATAAAATAAGGTCATAGGTGTCATGAAAGTAAAGTCTCATCCTAGGAGCATGAGGACTCACCACAATTAGATAATAAGCTCAAGATCTAGCCACGAGTAGGATGAACGTGATCGTCGGCCCCTATATTATGATATAATGTAGGCAAAAGTTTACGTTAGTATATAGAAAGTAAGTATGCGAGATATGCATGAACAATGAAATAAGGCGTAAACAATATGAACATAGGATGCACAACCAATGTGATGAAAGCATGAATAAGACTTAGAAGCATTTGAAATCATGTCGAAAGCGTTTGGTCAATGCATCATGAACTTTATAGTAAAACTTATATCATTTTATATTTATATAACTTGTGTGAGATAGGACCTCTAACCTTATGAGAGATCATGGACATGTGAGAGATGTTAGTAGTCATCGAAAGAAATACCTTAAACATTGTGAGAGAGACTTTTTACCTTTGTGAGAGCAACCGTTAACCAACATAAACCATGTGAGCTATAACATGGAGTCCTGATGTTACCTCTACACCCAAAAAAGGGTGAGTCTATTTGCTAAGGTATACTCCATTATTACTAATTAGATACACTAAGCTACACGAAGAATCAAGCATCTACTATGGGTTACCCTTAAAGGAATTGAGCCTTTACTACGGGTGATCCTTTATCATATGGTGATACGTAGTTATGGGATAGTGGGATCTTAATACAGGTCTCTTTCCTCAACTACGGGAGAGGGTTCCTATCCCAAGGTTCACTAGGTGCTAGGTAAGCTCCCAACAGAATACACAAATCATAAGTGATAAGGTCAATCATGGGGGAGGGGCCATATCTACTATCCATCCACTACGTATAAAAACATAATCATATAATAGCTCCTTAATCTTGTCTCATGTAATGTGAGTATAGACCTTTCATCATTACACATTCATACTTAGGTGAGAAGAACCCACCATCATTCATTCTTGACCTAAATTTCATCATAAAGCTTATTTCAAACCTTTCATGTAACTTGCTTGAAAGCCTTATCAAATCATGCTCATAATATATATAGCTTATCATTTAAAAATATAGTCTCATGCTTGAATCTATAGGAAATTATCTTAAAATCATGTAATTAAATTGATACCATATATGATTATGTGAAAGCATATCAACGTAATCATAATTGGAGAGATCCACAAGAGAATTCATAAATTCATAATTTAAATTAACATAATAAATGGGTTTAGGCAACACATCATCAAAATCATGCAATTCCAACTTAAATCATGCATAATTGAATAGAATTGAATTAATTTATAATCATAATACTCAATATCTTGAACCCTAGATACCATAGAGGAGTAATTGAATGAAAATCAATGGAATCATGTGATTAAACCTGAATCATGCCTAATTGAATAGATAAACTTTAATTAAAACTTAATTCATGCAATTGAAGAAGAATTGATTAAAATCTCATGAAATTCATACTTGAAATCACTTGAAAGGTTGAAGATCATTTGGGCTCCATGGGTGGAAGATGACCATGAATCAATACCTACATACCTTAGCTATCAAATCCCTAGCAATGGCGATTGAGTGATTGAAACCCTTGAAATCCTAGCTTTTAGGAGATGCAGTTCTTGGAAGATTCTTTCTTCTTTCCTTAGAGAATTTTGAAGAATGAATGAGCGTAGGGGAAAATTGAAGGGTATGGGTAGTTATAGGTTATGAATAATATCCAAAATGAGTTCAGGTTCATTGAACTAAGAATGGGAAAAGACGAAAATACCCTTCATGAAACTTGGCTGGAGGACCCTACGAGTGGCCTTCTACAAATCATCAAAAACATTATGGGTCATAGACCCTACTCTTAATCATTAGGTACAAAAAACAATATCTTCTAGAAACTAAACTTGGTCCCTACAACTCATGTCTATGAATCTTCAACTCTTGCACGAGTCGTACAAGTGACTCGTCAACACTGTCACCACTTAGCCAAAATTTAGTTCTCAAGATCCAATCTTATGAGTCAATCTATGACTCATAGAACACTCTACGACTTATTCTATTAAGTTATCTCAAAATTACCAAGGCTTTTCAATTTCACAAAATCAGAGATCAACTCTAGGACTTACTCTACGAGTCGTCACCATTTCTACGAGTCATCAACTTGAATCATAAATCTAGTTCTAGACTTAATCAATCTTTCATCCTCAGACACTAATCCTATGACTCATTCCTACAAGTCGTATATCTCCTACGGATCGTAAGTCGAGTCATAAACTCCCTTTCACACTTAATCAAATTTTCTTCCTCAGTACCATTCCTATGAATCCATCCTTCTATCCATAGAAACTTCTACGAGTCGTAGGTTGATCCGTATACTGACAGAGTGAAGAATATTTTTCTATTTTTTTTTTGATCTTTCAACTTCTAGGGTCTTAGAGTTCCTTCAGTTGAAAAAATAATAATGAATAACATGATGATCAATAATACAATACTGGCCTGTCAAATATTTTTTTACACTTTTGGCATTATTGTATATGATGAAGTGGCAAAAGGTTGATTTAAATTATAAAACATGTTCTTGTAAAGAGTTTGATTTGGATGAAATACCTTGTACATATGCTATTGCAACGATAAGAGTTCAATTTGAGGATGATCATGGAACAAATATTTATGACTTTGTTTCTCCATATTGTACAATATGAATGTACAAATAAGAATTTGAAAAGTTAATTCATCCAATGCCATCGGAAGAGTTTTGGGAGCTTCCTCCAGGCCTATTGGATACTAAAATATCTTGTTCATTTGTCGTGATCAAACATGAAAAAAAGATAATATAGATAGCGCCTTCAATCTTGAAATGAGGTTCAAAAAAGAGAAAAAATAAATGCTCAATAAGCAAGAGATGTGACCACAAAAGAACTATATATTCTTATCTTATAATTTTTGAGACAAAATTAAGGAATAAGCACAAGTATAACTTCTTGAGTTTTTAATTGTAATTGAATCATTTTGAATTGTACCTATGGCTGAATCATTTTATGTTTTTTTGGCTATTGATGTTTACACGTGAACATGATTACTTACACTAAAGATAAACAACTAGTGATTGCTTACAAAAAAACAGTAGTTGTTTACTATAAACTATATGGCTTTTCTCAAGTAATTTCTATCTTATAATTAGAATTTCATTTCTCATATAAAGTTAAACAATATGTTATTACTTAAGTCAAATCACATTTGTTTATGATAGATTGATGGAAGCAGGGGCGGACCTACATGCAGCCTAGGGGTTCATCCGAACCCCCTTCGTCGAAAAATTACGCCGTATGTATAGAATCAATTTGTTGATTTATGAGTATATATTTAATAATGAACCCTCTGAACACAAGCCAAAGACTTGGTCCAGCGGTAAAGGGGTTCACGAAATTGCAAATTCTGGAGCTAAGTCTGCGGGTTTGAGCCTGGGTAGCAACATTTTTTTTTTCATATTTTAGTTTCAGCCAATTTTAATTTTTATTTGCTTAATAAATGAAACATCCAACCCCAATATTGTAATATTAAACTATATTATATGTGTTTAATTATTTTACATTAATATTTTAGAGCACAACATAAAATGAATTACACTTTACAATAAATTTTTTTCTATTTTTATAAAATTAAGTAAAAGTTATAACTTTTTTTGAGTTTTCATATTTAAAATTTTAAAAAAAATTCTCTCATACTCATTTTAAGTCAAACATTTAATTTTTATTTGATTAAGGAATAATATGATTATAAGTAAGATTAAATAAATAGGATTGGATTTTGGAAATATTCTCTTATCCTTCTACTACAGTGACCACAACTTAAGAAAAAATATGCCTTTAACGTACAAATCAAGAATTAAGAAAATCCTCATTATTAAACTTTCATTTAATTATTTCTCTTATTTTAATATATTTTTTTGGATAGTATAATCTTTTGTGTTCCTTATTTAGTCTCAAAAATTGAATAATGTATTTATACAACAATGACGGCGACAGAACCCATAATTAAAATTTTAAAAATACATTTTCTCATATTGATTTTAATATTATGTCAAACGCGTACTTTCTCTATTTTATTGTTAGTGTTGAGCTAAAGTTGAATTTTATCTAGTTGCTTATATTTGATCCGACCCGTTCATATATGACCCGATCCGATCTGCTTATTTGTGGATACTATTAGCGTGTTTACTTATTTTTTTGAACCCCCTCGATGAAAATCCTGGTTCCGCCACTGGATGGAAGTCATTTAAGCAACATTTATTGTTGAACAACTAGTGAATGTTTAAAGCATATCATGATTGTTTACTATAAACAACAGTTCATTGTTTAATCAACTCCAAATTGGTTATTAAAGAACCTTAATAAGTAAATATAGTGTTATTTAAACCAACACATATTATTGATAATAAACAACAGAAAATTTCTTGACAAATTTTTAATTGCGTATACGATAACTTCATATCTCGTATAAAATAGTTAAACAACTAGTGAATGATTAAAAACATATCATGATTGTTTAGTATAAACACCATAAGGTTGTTTAAGCAGTTAGAAAATTTTAATACAAGAACCTGAATTGAACATTAATTAATTGATCACATTTGAAAAAGTAGTGATACATTTTAATAAAAAGAGTTCAATGAGTGATTAATTTCAATATAATAATTTAATCACAATTAATTACAAATTCTTTAACTCTATTAATAAACAACCTAAACATATTTAATATTAACATATTGACTTGGTAATAATTTAACATCTTGATAAAAGTTAATAATTTCTAATTGCTTACACAATAACTTCATATCTCGTATAAAATAGATAAATAACTAGTGAATGCTTAAAAGCATATCATGATTGCTTAGTATAAATAACAGACGGTTGTTTAAGCAACTAGAAATTGTTTATACAAGAACCTTAATTGGACAATAATTAATTGTTCAAATTTTGAAAATGTATTGATACATCTTGATAAAAGGATCTTTCAATGAATGATTAATTTTCATATAATAATTTGATCACAATTAATCATAAATTCTTTAATTCTATTAATAAACAACTTAAATATATTTAACATTAACATGTTGACTTGATAATAATTTAACATCTTGATAAAAGTTAATAAGTAAATACATTATATTGTTATATAAATCAACACTTATTGTTGATAATTAAGAAAGTTTTAATTGCTTATACGATTACTTCATATCTTGTATAAAATAGATAAATAACTAGTAAAATCTTAAAAGCATATCATGATTATTTTGTATGAACAACAAATGTTTGTTAACCAACTAGAAATTTTTTATACAAGAACCTTAATTAGACATTAATTAATTGATCGCATTTGAAAATGCATTGATACATCTTGATAAAAAGAGTCTTTCAATGAATGATTAATTTCCATATAATAATTTGATAACAATTAATTATTTTTTTTAACTCTATTAATAAACAACTTAAACATATTTAACATTAACATATTGCCTTGATAATAATTTAACATCTTGATAAAAGTTAATAAGTAAATATATTATATTATTATATAAACTAACACTAAATGTTGATAATCAAGAAATTTCTAATTGCTTATATGATAACTTCATATCTCGTATAAAATAGATAAACAACTAGTAAATGATTAAAAGCATATCATGATTGTTTAGTATAAATAATAGATGGTTGTTTAAGCAACTAGAAATTGTTTATACAAGAACCTTAATTGGACATTAATTAAGTGATCACATTTGAAAAATCTATTGATACATTTTGATAAAAGAGTCTTTCAATAAGTGATTAATTTCAATATAATAATTTGATCATAATTAATCACAGATTCTTTAACTATATAAATAAAAAATTCAATTAGTCATTGCTTAAATCAAATCATAATTGTTTATCATAAACAATCAATAATTTTTCAAGCAACTCCTAATTGTTTATGTAGCATAATAGTAACATCTTGATATCATAATTGTTTATCATAAACAATCAATAATTGTTTAAGCAATTGTTGGTACAACATAATAATAAAATCGTATATATCATAATTTCAGATTCAACAATAGTTCAAAAATAGTCACTTCCACAAAAATTCTGCAGTCACATTACATTTTTCAACATCCACTACTAGAAAATACATCCTACAATTTATGATTTCATTTATTTTGTAAAAATAGCCATCACAAATTTTTCTCACTGAACTCTCATGCTATTGTCATTCAAGTCATCCCATGAAGTGTTGTTGATGATCAAATACTCGATGAATATCAAGAAATATCCTCCACAAGTTGTTCCTGTAGCATTCTTTGGAAGGCTAAAAACACATGTATAATTTCATAATTCTTTTGTCGGCATATCAGAAAGTATAAAAACTACAAAGACATTAACTTTTAAAATTGACATGTTGCAATCATATACTTTTATCCTTTACTCATCGATCAGAAAAATCATAGTGAAATAATATATTTTATTGATATTCAAAATGGTGAATATTGGTTTTACTCCATCCTATTTTCTCCCACTTGAATAGAAAAAATATTACGAGCCAACCCATTGGGTCGTGCGGGCATCTACTGTAACACCTATATAGGAGAATCCAATAATAGCCTAAAAGAGTTGTGAAGTCATTGTAAATTAACTTAAAACTCCAAGGTTGATTAGAAGAAAAATTTTAACACCCTAAGAATACTAGTCTAAACAGATACAAGAGCTTCTAAAGATATAGAGTATACATAGAGTAATAACACAACTCCCACTGTAAGAAAGGAAGAGTAGAAGCTGTTGGAGAATCATCTTCATCTTTCCTAAGAAACATCACTGATCCTGCAACCAGACTATGCCAAGTGTCATAGCAAGAGTAGTATCAGTACAAACAACACATACTAGTAGGTATCATCGATCAACTCGATACCCATTGCATAATATAAAAAAATCAATAAGAAGAGAACATGCTCTTAAGGAAATACAACTTGCATCCCTACGCTGTTAAACCTGAGCCTTAACCACTGGCACCAAAAGAATCATTAAAGTCGTTCAAGCCTAACTCTCATCCCTTCTAGTTGTTCCACTACCAACTCTAATTCAGATCAAGGCCTATACCTTTTATCACATAGATGAGTTTCTAAACTACTGTAACACCCACTAAAAACCTTGTATATAGTATTCTAATTCTCAACAAAAATGATATTGCTTCTATATTCTAGATATAACTTTTCATAGATTAGTCAAAATTAGGTGATTCAAATTTCTAAATAACTCCAACATGATTACCTACAACTTTAATGACCATAACTTAAGATTTGAAGGCTAATTAGGTCAAATAAATTAATCTTTGCAAGACCCGGTGATGTGATGAAATGGAGTAATTGTAGAATAAAACTCATATCTGTCTGTAGGATGCTCCAAATCATTTGATTCTTGAATGACACAAAATAAGACTTCTATAGCTATAATTCATATAAGACATCAAATCGTAATTAGAAATTATCTTATTCAAATATAGCTTCGAAAAAGGGTATTTCGTAAAAAGAAGATTCATCCCATTAATCATAGAAGATCTAGATCCATTTGACATCACAATGATATTAATAGTCCTCCATTTGACATCACCCATGGCATCATAATCCTCTATTAAATTTTTAGATTTTTCTTTATAATTATTTTAATTATTGTTAGGTCCCTCCTTCACACCTATAAATACCCACCTTATTTCATAATTTTGTTCATTAAGCTTTCTCAAGTAACTATTCTCCCTATACACTTCTTTACTCATTCTCAAAATATAGTTTTAGTTCTTAGTATTGTAGAAATACTATTCTGGTGATTCTTATACTTCGGGTAGTACACAAAATGCTTCGATGAGGACAAAAAGCTAGGATTCAAGAGTGTTCATTAAGTCCTTCGATTCTGAGTAACGTTTTGGATTCCAGGTATGTAAGGCTTCAATGGAAATATTCCTTCCACTCTCATGCCTAAAGTATTTGATTATATGATAATTTTTTTTTATTTTCTTTAAGCTTTACTCTAAGGTATGTGAGTATTGATTCATGAATCCTTTCATCCATGAAGCCCAAATGAATTATCAAAGTCTTCTATTTAATTCAAGTATGAAACTTTATGGGTTTTCATATCATGACTCCAAATGCATAGAGTATTAAGTATTTGAAGTTTAATTACCTATCTTATATTATCATATGTAAGGCTTCAATGAGAGTATTCCTTCCACTCTCATGCCTAAAGTATTTTGATTATATGATAAATTATGTTTATTTTCTTTAAGCTTTACTCTAAGGTATGTGGGTGTTTATCTATGGATTCTTTCATCCATGTAGTTCAAAACTCTTTCAACTAAATTTCTTCACTTCAAGTAAGATTTTCTTGTAGATAATTCTTATTTCTATTTAATAGCATGAATCATGGTTAAACTAATGATTATTGGTCTATTTTGATGCAAAATAATTTCATATGTATGAATTGATGGTTTGCAAGTGATTTCTCTATTTATCTCTTTAAAGGTTCTTAAAATTCATGGTGGGTTATTTAAATCATGATTTTTATTAAATGGATTTCAAAGTATTTATGCATAATTTTATTTACATACATGTTTGAAAGTTGAAGTTACTTAAACCCACCTAGTTTTACTATATTTTCAATAAAATTTAACTTGAAAGCTTTGACTCCAAATAAATATTTATGAAAGCAATGTCTATGATAAAAATGGAGTCTTATAAAATAAAAGAATGATAAAATGCTATGAATGATGGATTCTTTATGCTATAAGGACAATTCTTGCAATTTTGAATCACTAAATATTTTAATGAGCTACTCTACCGAATGCGATGTTTTAAATTCTCAAGCTATATGCTATGACTATTTTAAAGTATTAACTATTTTGTGGAATTGAATTAGCACCGAATGAGGAATTGAGGTGGAATTCGGTAAGGAAATCCTAATAACAATCCCTTGTCTCATTAACTATGTGCCAACATAGGAGACCTTGTAGGCTTAGGCTAATGGATCCACAAATAATCCTTAAAGTTAAAGTTAAAGAAATGAATGAAGTTGACGGAGTTCTACCCAACAAGTAGTCTCTCTGGCCAACGTAGAGGGTTATATTCGATTCCATATAATAGGTCGCATGGTCTTAAATGTCGGTTATGGTCATCTTCCCATAAAATAAATGTTTTAAAGGATATCTATATGATTGATTATGCATGCATTGCATTATGTTTCATATTACATAAATGTTTTAATATTTTCTCAATGTTCATGCATGCCTACATACTTAGTACATTCTAAGTACTAACCCATACTCTTTTGCCTATATGATATCACAATGTAGGGACCGGTTCTCCCCCTTGTTCTCCTCCACGTGGCTAGTTGAGATTTCATTTGAAGGCTACTTTTGATAAGTTCCCATATTCCGGGAATAATACTCCTGTATCTTTCTACCTTATGATATGTTGAGATCTTCACTTACTATGAGATTTCTTTCTATTATGATTGAGGGTGAGCTATGGACTTGTCTTAGCCTCGTTAAAACTAAAAGTTAGAGGTATTATTGGAGATATGTAAGTTGAATATTTACTATTATGTTTTTCGCTTGTTTATTTATTGTCGTTACCTATGAAAGGCTAAAAAAATTCTAAGAGGATTGTTCGAGGTACTTTTGGGTTTCTCATTCGCCATGTCACGTCTAGGTCCTAGGCTTGGATCGTGAAAACTATGTACTCACTAACTTTGTCTAAACAATCTACTTTTCTTGAGCTTTCGCACCAACACCTAGCCCTAGAATAATTAACATCTCACTTGTAGGAGGCAACTTAAGGTGGACTAAGTCTCCTCTCATAATCATATTAGCCCTCCATGGCAGGACCTATACCGCTCTGGCGGCCTTGCCACATCAGGATTCTTCCTCTAGAGCGACCTGCCCAGAGATAGAATCTCTAAATTCTCTCTAACTCCCCACTTTAACACATGTTCCCACAAGACATCAACAATACTTGACTTTAAGTCACTAATCTCACTTAACAATGCATCGACTTTTTCCCACTTATTTGCCCATGACATCATACCTACAATGTGGATGCATCTAGCACCCATAACATAATCCAAACATGCATATACAGGAACATATTATCAATTTACCATTTCGAAAGCAACATACAGTTTCATAGGGTAAATCTCAAATACAACAGCCAACATGGTAACACTTGGACCTTTGGTCCTTTCAAATCAATTATTACACAAGATGGGCATGCTCAATTATATTCGGTCCATTTTCTCTATCATCACCCATATAGTCAAGATCAATTCACATATGATAGTCATACAATAGTTCTTTCATGGAATGCATACCTAAACCATATATGTGTTAGAACGTGATACCCGATCTAATATATGTGTCAGAACATGACACCCAATCCTATATATATGTCAAAATATGACACCCAATCTGATATATGTGTCAGAAAATGATACCCAATCCAATATCACAATCATAATCATAATCATAGTCCACAACGAATAGTTGACATATTTGCATAATTAAGTAACAGGTTCATTGCATGCAATTGTTCACAAATAGTCATTTCATTGATTTCATTATATCTTTCCCTTCATTAATAATATTTCATCAAACCTTTTTTATTCAAGACATAACTTTTAGTAGAACAAGTTCAAAATTATAGATTTCTCGGTCTTGGGGCTGTAGACCAATCAAAATAACATATCAATCACTCCACCACAATAATTAAATACATGGTAAACATCACAACATTACTCAATTACTATTAAGAATCTCTCTATAATATAGACTAAACCATAACTTACAGCCACAGGTAATTAAATAGGTTCATGGCAAGAGATCTATTACATCCACCCTTTATTTCACGATTCACATTACTCAAGTGATTCACAGGTAAGAATCAACATAAATACACATACTTATTTGTATAAACACATACCTATCTATATATCAATAACCCATAATTCCCAAGTCTCAGGATTCCATTATGACCAGTTATTGTCTACACTTAATCTAACAAAAGTCATTGACCTTTTATGTAACGATCTGTTTGGTTGTTTTGAACACTAGAACTATTTTGACTCTTCCCGTAAAATTTTAAATAATAACTTTGAACTATCCATTTAACTATGGTTATTTAGTTGAAGGTTATTATTTTAAATAATTAATATATGTGGTGATTTATTTTTTATAATTAATTATTAATGAAAGACAATAATTATTTTAAATTAGAAGTAGGTCATGTCCACTACTCCCTTAAAGTCTATATAATTAGGTTGGGTAAAATAGGAGTAGTATTTTATAATCTATATTTTTTTAGGGGAAATAAAAGAAAGTGAGGGGATGAGAAACTTACCTGCGGTATTGACACAAAAGTAGTGCATCCAAGTGAGGGTTTTAAAATCTCAATTCATTAAGTGCATAATAAATTAGTAGGTATATGAACAAAATTTTTGCACTGTACTTAGTGGAAATAGGTATTATATTTTGGATGTGGAAAGAATTGGAATCTTTAAATGTATGTTGCTGCACACATGACTGTTTCTAATTGGTAGGTCAATTTAGGGCTAATGATAAGTATTTTGGGAGTTGGGTTTAGGAAAAAGAAAAGATTCAATGTGGAATTTTCTTGTTGCTACAACATACATTCTTTTCTTTTGGGTTAATTTAGTGGTTAAGTAGAAGGAAAACATATAATGTCTACTCATAAATTTTCCTTGGAAATTCGTGAGTGCTTCATAGTTAGGTTGGTTTTTATATATTGGTGTATATTTAAATATTTAGGGTATTGTATTATATCAATATCATTAGATTTATTTGGAGAAATTGAGGCTTAGCCCTAGGCTTGAGATTTAGGTAATTGATTATATATTTGGGGTTAGTTTTTTGGGTATAGGCTAGACATATAGTAATATTGGTGCATACGGATTCATTTACTTATGAATAATGCATATTTGATAGATTGGAAACATTCTGAAGCTTTGCGAAAGAAAAATGCAAAATCTTGAGGATTTGTGATATGTGTTTGGCATTTGAGGTATGTTAAGAATTTCAGACTCCGTTGAAAGATATTTTCCAATTAAAGATTAAAAAATGAAATAGATAATGGGTAATGGTGAAAGATGGGGGTCTTGTACCAATGGTGTGACAGGCATTGATACGAGTACGAGTGTTATAAAGAAAAAAATTATAACTATATAATGAAGGATTGTAATCCGAGAATGCCAAAGCAATGGGCATTAGCTGATGTATTATTGATTTGGTTTCTTTTGTATGATTGCACTTCTTATTTGAACTCGTATACTTGTGATAGTTGGGGTGATTATATGACACACTGATATTTGATTTATTGAAATGCATTATCATTCCCTATCTTATTGATATTATATTATGCACATGCATTGACATGAGACTGAGTATGAGTAAAGGTCTAACATATGGAGGTCATCCGTGAGAGATCGTTTTATGATTATAAGTTAGGCATGTGGAGATCCTCCATGTTGGGCATGATTTGATTTTATGATAGTGCGTTGAGATCATCTACACAAACATGTGGATATTGTCCATATCGATATATGGACCTCGGGAGTCCCCCATGGGTCAGAAACTCTTAAAGAATTCCCAAGAAGTGTTGTGTATATACGGTTGTGAGGTTACTTAATATTTGAGGCATATCATCTCATGATGTGCATACATCTCATTATCTTCTTCATTTTACATGATTATGTGTTAAATTGATGGTTGAATATTTTGTGACATTTGATAATTCCTATTTTTGTGAGACTTGACTGATAAGTATAATGTAGAATTATAAAATTTTAGAATGATTTTTTTTATATACTCCTATCTCCACTTCTTCATTGTCGGTCAGTGAGACATAGTAGGTACACGTGGTTTCATATTCATACTACACTTGTTGCACTCTTTTGTGGTGCAGATTTGATCTCGAATACGAGCACATCTCGTAGAGTTTTTTGAGTCCTAGCTTAGGTTATCTTGGAGTTGTAATGAGCTGCTTGGCTGTACTGCGGCTCACACCTCCCTCGATATTTTATTTATTCATTCTATTGCTTAGTATTCATATAGGATATTTATTACATTTAGATTGGTCAGTTTAGCTTCATATTTGAGTCTTATTTTAGAAGCTCTTATACTTATGACACCAAATCTTGGGTGGTAATTTTAGCTTTTCACATTTCAAACTTATGAAAGACTTAACGTATGAGATATGTTGCTTGTCTCTTATTCTTTACCTTATTTATTTAATCAAATTGATAAAATGTTTGGGTTGGCTTACCTATCGGTTGGAAACATAGGTGCCATCATGACCTTTGAATTTGGGTCATGACATTCTAAACAGTTTTACCAAGGTTAACATACAAAAATTGAAACTTTATCACTAGTGACTTAATAATCATGACCCACAATATACATTACCACTCTAAACAATAATTGACAATCATTTAACCGTCTAGACTCCTTGCCTGAAGGCCTAGGCATGAAATCTCCTATTAATCTACATTATATTAAGCGATGAGAATAAATTTATAACTATTCAATTGAGAAAACCTAGCCTACCTGGGTGCTAAGCAACTGTAGAAGGATTATAGCACAATCTCTGACTTTCAGAAGGAAAATCTATGGAGACGGCCTGAAATTCGTGGGTTGTAACCTTCCTTGTGGTAGGAATATCTTCTTCCCTTCTCTCCAAGCATAGAGTAGCTTCTTGATTTTTTTAGGGTAACTCTCATCTATTTTTGCACTTAAGGGAAGAATGATAATAAAAATACATTCTTTTTAGCTCTTGTCCCGTTGAATCCCACTTTGGCGGTCCAGCATAGACAGTGCTCTATAAAATGAGCATAACTTTTTTACTCCAAACTCTAACTGAGGTAAACTTGATGGTGTTGAAAAGAAGACTTGTAGACCTTTAATTTGATAGGTTATGGACCGCCTAATTCATTATAGGTTGAGAGTTATGGCCGTTTGAACTTGACCCTAGTTTAAACTCAAGTCCGAAACTAAATCGGAAAGATACTTTCAACTCAACTTTGAAATAGGAGCATAGTATATCCTTAATTCACAACTAACACACTTACATACCAAGAAATTGATCATAATATTATGAAAATGAGATTCGTATATATTTACCCCATATATTTTTAGTAACAATGTGCTATGTTGTTACAAAAAAGCACCAGTAGTGTACCTTATAATGTATTCTTCAAATTGATATGAAGTCAATAATTCTGATATTAGAGATCCTCCAGAAATAGTTGGGGTAGCAAGATTATAACACTTTTTATAGTGACAAGTTAAATGATGACAAAAGCTACAATCTAATATCAGATCTGTATTGACATAGTGTCTAAGTAAGTTTATATATCGCAATTGCATCAATGATAATATTCCATCAACATGTTGGAATAAAATTATCATGTTGAATTATTTGAAAGTACAGTAGTAGATATAAGATACGATAAAAACAACATCAGGATGTTTAAACAATCTATAGTTGTTAAGATAAAATATCATTGATATTAGATCAAGTTGTTTAAACATACGATTGTTTTGAAAAAAACTACATGAAAACAATGTCAAGTTGTTTAAATGTCATGACCTAATTTTTCAAGTCATAATGACACCCAATATAAACCCATCAATAGGTAAGCCTAACCCCATAGTCCGTAACCATAGGCAATGGACCATCACAAGTGGAAGGAAAGAAGTGAATAATAACAATAACAAGAAAAGAAGAGTGAGAAAAATATAATAAAATAACCCCTAAGACATGGTATTAGTCGGTAGTCGAGCTACTAAGCCAAATAAGGAAGTACAAGATTTATAGAGATACAATAATAGCATAACTACCTCTGATGTAAAATAAAAACTAGTCCAAACTGAAATAGAGGGAGATAGGCAAGTCTGAACACCAAGAGCTCACTCGAGTCTCCAAAATCCAAGATATGCTCCACACAATGTCCAAATCAGCAAAAAAAAAACCCATACTATGATCTGCAGGGTACAGAAGTATAGTATGAGTACCAAAAAGTGGCACTCATCAAGCATCGACCGACTGAGATCTAAAGGTAAAGGAAGTATAAAGAACATGTAAGCAAGGAATATATATCACAAGTAACTAACAAGAATAATAGGGAGGCCTGCAATAAGAACCATCTGATACAGGGAAGGGAGAGGATAGGGAACAAGAAAGGAAACCAAGGGCGTACCTACTGGCGTCAGCATAGAACCTAAACACGACAACACCCTATAAATGTCACGACCTAAGCCTAGGGCCTAGACGTGACTCGACGAACGAGAAACTTGAAAATCCCTCAAATATACCTCTTAGCATTATTTTAGCCTTTTATAGGTAATGAAAATAAATAAATAAGTGGAAATCATAATAGTAAATCTTCAACTTACATATGTCCAACAATACCTCTAGATTTTAGATTTAACGGGGCTAAGACAAGTCTCTAGCTCACCCTCAATCATAATAGAAAGACATGCCATAGTAAGTGTCTAAAGGTATCAACATATAATAAGCTAAAAAGATGGGTATTGTTCCTGGAACATAGGAACTCACCAAAAGTAGCCTTCAAACGAAATCTCAACTAGCCACGTAGAGGAGAATGAGGAGGGACACCGGTCCCTATATGATGATATCATGTAGGCAAAATAGTATGCTTTAGTACTGTGAATGTACTAACTATGTAGGCATGCATTACAAAGTAAAACATTTAGGACATTTATAAGGTAAAGTACATAAATGAGTGCAATAAAAAATCAAGTAGATAATATTTAAATCATACATATGTAGATATATACATGCATGATTAATCATGTAAATAGCATTTGAAACGTTCGTTTGTGGGAAGTTGACTATAACTGACATTAAGACCATGTGAGATATTACATGGAATCCAATATAACCCCCTACGTTGGCCAGGTAGTCTACTTGCCTAGGGTAGAACTCCGTCAATTTTATATTCAATCTTTAACTTTAATTTTAAGGGCTTTCATGGATCCATTAGCATAAGTCTACAAGGGCTCCTATGTTGGCACATAATTAATGAGACAAGGGGTTACTACTAGGATTCCCTTATCGAATCCCACCTCAATGACCCATTTAGTGCTAGGTCAATCCCATGTAATAGTTTAATACTTCAAAATATTCATAGCATATAGATTGAGAATTCAAAATATCACATTTGATAAAATAGCTCATTAAAACCTTTGGTACTTCAAATATGCAAGAATTGTCCTTATTGTATAAATAATCCATCATTCATATCATTTTATCATTCTTTTATTTCATAAGACTTCTTTTTGATCATAGACATTGCTTTCATAAACATTCATTTGGAGCCAAATCTTTCAAGTCAAAATACATTGAAAACATAGTAAAACTAGGTGGGTTCAAATCACTTCAAATTTCAAACATGAATGTAAATAAAATTATTTATAAATACTTGAAATCCATCAATTAAAAATCGTGCTTTAAACAATCTACCATAAATTTTAAGAACCTTTAAAGAGCTAAATAGAGAAAATACTTGCAAACCATCAATTCAGACATATGAAATTATTTTGCATCAAAATAGACCAATAATCATTAGTTTAACCATGATTCATGCTATTAAGTAGAAATAAGAATTACCTATAAGAAAATCTTATTTGAAATCAAGTGATTTAGTTCAAAGTGTTTTGGACTCCATGGGTGGAAGAACCCATGGATAAACACCCACATACCATAGAGTAAAACTTAAAGAAAATAAAAATAATTTATCATATAATCAAAATACTTTAGGCATGGGAGTGGAAGGAATACTCTCATTGAAGCCTATATACCTGGAATTTGAAGCTTTACTTAAAATCGAAGGACTTAATGAACACTCTTGAATCCTAGCTTTTTCTCCTCATCTGAGTGTTTGTGTACTACCTGGAGTATATGAATCACCGAAATAGTATTTCTACACTACTAAGAAGTAAAACTATATTTTGAGAATGAGTAAAGAAGTGTATAGAGAGAAGAGTTGCTTGAGAAAATTTAATGAACAAAATATTGAAATAAGGTGGGTATTTATAGGTGTGAAGGAGGGACCTAACAATAATTATAAAAAAAATCTAAAAATTTAATAGAGAATTGTAATGCCATGGGAGATGTCAAATAAAGGACTATTGATGTCATGAGTGATGCAAATGGATCTAGATCTTCTATGGTTGATGGGATGAATCTTCTTTTTATGAAATACATTTTTTCGGAGCTATGTTGAACAAGATAACTTATTAATTAAGATTTGATGTCTCATATGAATTGTAGCTCTAGAAGTCTTATTTCATGCCGTTTAAGAATCAATTGATTTGGAGCATCCTACAGAGAGATATGATTTTTCTTCTATAATTACTCCATTTCATCATAACATCAGGTCTTGGAAAGATTAATTTATTTGACCTACTTAGCCTTTGAATATTAAGCTATGATCTTACAAAAGTTGTAGGTAATGATATTGGAGTTATTCAGAAATTTGAACCACCTATTTTTGACCATCCTATAAAAAGTTATGTGTAAAATACAGAAGCAGTATCATTTTCATCGAGAATTGGAGCACCATATACAAAGTTTTTATGGGGTGTTACAATAAAGGAGGGCAACTAGGTGATAACCTACTAACAGAAGTAAATGCAGATAACACATAAAGGCCCAAAGGACCGTATCAACTAAATCCCTGCACAAAATGGTTAGATAAATAAGAACAAAAGAAGTAACTATCTTCAAACAAGAGTCCAACCTTTACACCGCCACAAATTCATAAATAGTCAGACAATACCTTCCAAGCCCCTGTGTGCCCAGGAAATTCACTCACAAATAGGTAAACCCGCACGACATCCCATACTACAGACATGTACAAACAACAATGCTGGTGATAGGCAATGCATATATGAATGAGAGTTATGCAGTAAACTAGTAGTACCATCAGTGCCAAGTACCTCATACCAAGATATATACACCTACTTCCTATCCCGGCCTGAAAATAGGACCTATGTGCCTCTCTGGGATCACCATGGGGGATCGAAAATGCCCCTATATACCTTTCTGGTCCCGATCCAGGTCTTATATCAATATAGATATCAATCTGTATATCCGATCAGCTAGAATTCGGTCTATCACGGTGATCGGAGATAAATAGTCAAATCAGTATAGAAAGGGTTGGGAACTCTCTCTGGCTGAACCAATATAAGAAAATGAGCGCATCCTTGATGCCTCGAGTCCACTGTAAATAGTAGTAATAAAGGTAGTATGACCCCCATTTAGAAAACCTATATAAAATAATTTGGGTCACAACCTAACTTCCTAAAATTAATGCCAAGAACCAATGCATATACCTAGGTTGACTACATACGTGAGAAAAGAAGGGTCCAATACAATGCATGCCAACACTAGAACCCAACCAAAACTCACAATCATATACAATAATGATGCCATAAGCACCTAATCCTCTAGAGCATAGAAATAAGACTACCACATGCAACCGACTTCTAACCAAGGCCTAGGGATCAAATCAACTCCTCTAACTCAACAACCAAACCTAAAAGGGAGTTCAACCCTAAATGGGTAGCAAGGAGAAGGATATAAGGAAGCAGGTTCTTAGCCAGTCAATCAATAGATCCAGATCCAACTAAAGTACAACCCCGAGAGTACAAACACAGCTAGTCCTGTCAAATGACAAAAAGGAAAGCACAGAGGATTCTATCTCTAAATATAAAAATAGGGACAACAGTAATTCACAAGCCTAATCGGGTGAAATTCACTACACCAAGACTCCAAAATAGATTCTAGAATAGTGAAGGACGCTAAGTCTCAGAAATTCCCGCCAATAATGGCTACATCAATGAAGAGTAAACCCAAACTCAATTCTAAGGCACAATTCCACAAACCACCATAAACATCGATCAAGCCACCTAAAATAGGCTAATCAAGTCCAAACTAAGGCATAATTAATAATTTTACCTATTAAACTAAAGGTGTCATAAAGTCTAAGGCTCACATCGGGACAAGGAAGCAAGAATCTCACAATCAGGCCTAACCCATCACATACAATCCAAACCACAAGCAATTTACACTAAAAAAATACATCATGAAGATCAATCAAAGTAATGAAGACCATAGCCTAACTCGAAGTCGAACACACATGCTCCAAGTGCACTTCTCGGTAGCTTTCCACTCCAAAAGTGCCCCAAATGCCTCGAAGCTATCAAAATATCAATTAGCTTATCAATACAGATGTTTGACACTAAAATCGCATTTTTCAGAGACGGTTCCAAAATTGGATAAAAAACGGGATTGTGGGACCCCTGATGGGAATCCTAAAATCAACTCCGTGAAAATGTTCTAACCACATTATTGAGATTGTACCCCAAAATCGGGCAAAAAATCGATGCTCAAAACCAAAGAAAACTACCCAAGAAATTAAATCACCATTAAAGCTTGAACTAAGCTAGGGCAGCCCCTTTGGGGGTGGAAATTACCTCAAACCATTGCCTTGCACGCTCCCCAAAATATACCAACACATACCCATGACTTCCACAAACCCAATGCACTTGGAATCACCAAAATTGGAGCTCCTTAGCTCCCATAATTGAAAAAAGAAAATGTGGTCGGGGCTGGTTCGCGTCTGGTCTTAAATTAAAAGACTAGACAAGACAAAGCATCGCAATCACGGCCTTGGACCTCGTGAACACAAAGACCATTGAGCTAGCACATCATAATCATGACCACAAGCCTCAAGAATGTGAAGGTCTAGGAGGCTGGGCTTCGCGATCGTGACAACTATAAGTCGCGAACGCGATGAGTAATGGTGCTTGCACTAGCTCAAACTTGAGCTTTTAAAACCTCCAATGGGGTATTCGGAATTTGTTCAGAATCCCATGCATGCAAATGGATTATGCTACCCCACTAAATTTGATATTTCAGACTCAATGGTGCAGTAAATATTCTAGTCCGAGGTCATCTCGACCAAAAGTGGGTGCAACACTCAAATGTTATTTTTTCCAATTCTACAAGGAGGCTTAGAATCAGACCAAAAGCATCGGGAACTGCACAAGAGGTTGTTCTTGACTAAAATTAATATTTTATAGCTAAACACACTGATGGAATTTCAATCCAAGCACGTTTACCAAGAATGTTGACCAAAGTCAATCTTTGTCTAAAGATTGAACGCTAAAATGCCTAATGGCTCAAACTCACACCGAAGGCTTGAAACTCAAGCTAAGAATGGTACTAGCCTAAAATGACCATTCCAGAGTTGATGGAACCATCGAATTCCATTTTGAGGTCGTCATCCTAGAGTTTTAACCGAAGTCAACCATTCAAACTCCAAGAGTTTTAAAATAGGAAATTGGGCATAAAACCCAAACGAATGATCAGACGATCGATCTGTCAGTGCCAGCAAGTGATAAATGACTTAGAGTCACTACAGAAAAGTTCTTAACACTGAAAAGATAGAAAAAGACAAAAATGACCTAGAGGGTCATTATAATATCCACTACTAAAAAGACTTTCGTCCTCGAAAGTCAAGGGATAGAAAAGAACCCAACGGCACGAAAATATGAAAGTGCTAGGCTCTCACGCTTTTCCAGACTTATAGCCACCTTCCCGTGTCGAGAAATGCCAACTCAGAATTCAAGCCAAGTGAAAACTCTCAAATTCACTTCTCTTCTCCATAACTCAAACCAACTTCCAATTTTTCTCTTTTGATACTGAATTCCATACAACAAGGCCAAACTCAACTGAACGCAATAGATTAGCCTGAGATAAACCAAAGCCACACAGATTCTTTAGAATTAGGCGACCAATAGACAAAAGAAGATGCTAAATAACTCCCAAGTCTAATTCTTTGCTTTATACTCCAAACTCAAGACTCTTTAGTCATTATGGGTATATTGCCCACCATAACAATTCCCAGCAATCTGAACACTGCCCAAATAACCACGTGAACAATAACCATGAAGGAAAGGCAAGCACCACCTGAACATTGAAGAGTGGCAAGACTAAAAATAAGTAACTCAGCCTAGGGCTCAAGCCCAAAGTTCTAACCCAATGACTCCCAAAACCAATATCTTGAGTCTGAAATCTATCATTCAAAATTGAAAAGGCTACTCTAAGGGACAACCAAATCCACGGGTTGAAAGAAATGTTGCACTGATACCAACTCCAATGTCACTCTACTACCAACATGACTTTTAGAAAATTGAAGCAATAGAATCTAACCCAAAAGCAATTGAAACTACTTCCATGAGTCTATGTATATCTCCACGAGTGCAAATATGAGTAAACCATTATACTCCAACAAAAACTGAGCTGGTAGGTAGCGAACAAGCATATACACCATTTTCAAGAGTGACTCAAAATTAAATAAAACCACCGCAATGAACACTACAAGGAATATTGCCAGCTAGCCACAATGAAACACACAAACCTTGCACCTCGAATAAGAAATTAGGAGAGGATTCCACTAATTACTTTGACCCTATCCTGAGGCTGAGCCTTCTAAGAGAAACTTCATTGGCTCATGGAAGCCAAGGTCTAAATTTGTCAAAGCACGCCACAATGGAACACCCAAATCAATAATCTGACTCTTTGAACCATCGACACACACTACTGTAGTTTATCGGTAGAACCAAGGAACAACATGAAATCACCAAGATTGAAAGTAGTCCTAGTTGTAAGGTAAAACAAACCTGCAACTGAAATTTCCAAAACGTATTGACTAACCACCTAAAAATCTATAAATCACAAAAGGCACACCAAGATAATTCTGATAAGCCATGACTCATCAATATGAATATTCTCGCTCCACAACCACCCCTTCCAGCAAATTGTTAGTCGGTCACGAGCATAAGAAGTCCACCATTTCCATGAACCTAATAGAACCCTCTTTACATAACTCTTCAAGCTAAACATCACCATACTTAGAATAACCAAAGACAATTTATTCCAGTCTTCCCAACTCAAACATAGCCATCTAACACCGCATCACACAACCAACTAAATTGATAACTTAACCATCAAACTTACTATGATGAGGCAACCCAGCCAATCCGAAGAGCAAACCTTAACTTTGCCACCCTAGGAACGAAGAATAGGAGATAAAACAAAGAAAGAATCGATGAACAAATCTCTAATATACCACAAGGTCCCAAAACTACTGATATACCCTTCTCTCGCCAACAACCTCACACTAGCTAAGCACACTAGGGGGCAAACTAGGAAAGAAAAAGGGCCAACCCAAGAAAACTCTATGATGGCTAAACAAAAATCCACCAGGGCAATCAACTAAGCTCAATATCCACAAGGAATAACTCTACCACTGGTGCAACATAATAGTAAAACCAAAATAATCCACTACTAAAAGAAATCACCTAGGGGATATAAATACATACACATAATTTCAAGTAAAACAGGCATAGCATACAATAGGCAACTAATCAGGCTAAGTAAGCATGCCCACATAAGTCCATGTAAGTTCATTACCAGAGTCATAAGATAAATATAACAAGTTAAGTAATCACCGATGGGTACAAAATTTCCACAAAACTAATTGATATCTGGAATCTCATCCTCTGTTTGGCCTGCATAAGCATGGGATGAAATGGGCCTGGCCTCAAACTGAACACATGTACTACTTACTGCAATACTCAGGGCACTACCTCTAATTGACTGTCTTTGGGCCCTATGAGCCCGATTTTGTCGAGCCTATTGCCTATGATATATGACTATAGGATAATCCCTATCCAAATGATCCAACACACTACATGTATAAAACCTCCTACTAACTGCAACCTGAGATGGTTTGGTTGGGATAGAATGAACCCCAGAGCTTGGATGCTCAAAAGGCACACCTTGAGAAGTATGTTGTGAACTCTGTCCATCGTGGGTACCATAACCTATCACAGGAATGCTTAGGACCTGAGATGCTCCCTCCATGGGCTTGGTAGGTCAAGGGTGAGGGTAAACCTCCAAAGGATGATGGCTACCTTAAAGTGAGGTGCTACCTCAGTTGCGATGACGGCGGGGTCTCCTATCTATACCTTAGTAAGTCTCCATAATGCATGCTCCATAGACCTCATATAATTGACCATCTGGGGAAAAGTAGACCCAATTGCTATTAAGTACTGTAATTCTAGATACAACGGCAAAATCAATCCCTCAATAAATCACCGAGTCATGTCTCGGTCCATAGAAAATAGTGTAGAAGCATACCCTGTCCACTCTAGAAACTATATCACATACTCAAAGACCGACGAAGAACCCTGTTGAGGACCTACAAGTCCAATCCTAGGTTACAAACCACTTAGTGGACCCAAAACTAATCCTACCAATGGTTTATGCTTAATGAGATACGGAATCTCTAATGCTGGACCCAAAGGAGCCGAGGTGGTCAAAGATACTATCAAAGCTTGAGTAATAAATGCTGATGCTCGAGCCATGCCCATTGAAAAATCCATACTATCCATCTAAGGAAGAATGAGTTCCAAGAAAGCATTTAGAGGTTGACCAAAGAAATTTCACATGATAATGAATCAATAATGGAGTTTCCCTAATATTCCCTATAGCCTTCCAAAGATAGGATACGTAGGCCTCTACACTAATCCGCAGGACTCAACTAGGTGCTTACTCTTATACCGATGACCGATGAACCTAAGCTATGATACCACTCTATCACGACCCTATTTCTCAAGTCATGAGGGCACCTACTATAAACCTACTAGTAGATAAGCCTAACCCCACAGTTTAAAACCATAAGCAATGGACAATCACAATTGGAAGGAAAGAAGCGAATAATAATACTAATAATAAGAAAAAAAGAGTGCTCAATTTTGAAAGTCATCTCAGATAAGTGTAACATCCCTCAAAATGCTCATAAGTGCCTTAAGAATGCCTTGAAAATATGCCACTCACGTAATGCATTATACTTAATCTTTTTGGGAAATCCGAGTTTGAAATATCAATTAGGGGGTCAAAACCTATAGAAAAATAGTCTCAGTGGATTTTTAGGACCCATATATCGGAAGATGGATTTTTGAAAAAATCCATAAAATAGTATGGTCCACGACAGGTGGACCTGGGACATATTTTCGGCCGAGTTAATCGCGACAAGTCCGCATGGCGGTCTTGGGAGAGTTTTTTGGCCGAGTTGAGTCTTTTAAAGGGCATTTTAGACCTTTTCCAAATTATTAGTTAATAAACCTAGACGTTTTTATGACCTAATTCAACTCTATAAATTAACTTAAATCTCTAATTCTATTCATTTTTCTACAATTCATCTATCAAATATTTCTCTCTCTATAAAAAAGCTCTCAAGGATTTTAATTGAAGACTTCAAGTAAATTCACTCAAGCTCTCCATCAAAACTCTCAAGTTTTTCCAAATTAATTGGTGCTCTCACTCAATGTATGTGGGTATTGATTCATGAATCCTTTCATCCATGAAGCCCGATCAATTTTTCAAGGTTTTCTATCAAATTAAAGTATTGTATTTTATGGATTTTTTGATCTCTATTCTAATTGCATGAATTTTGATTTAAAGTATGATCATGAGTCTATTTTGATATAAATTAATGGTTATTAAATTAAATTGAAGAGTTTTTTCATGAATTCTTCTACTTTAATTTCTAGGGTTTATGATGTAAATTATGAGTATTTTCAATTATACTTTTAAATAATAATATCTATATGAATTATGTATGGGATGATATAAAATTTATGATCATGCATGTTTTCAAGTAAATTTCATGATTCTCATGTCAATTGATCATGCATTCATGTCTTACTCAAATTTCAAGTACAAGTTATGGTCATGAATTTTCAAAGTATGAATTATGACTATGAATTTCCATTATGATCATGAATTATAAGTATGTTTTAAATTATGGTTCTTCATGCAAGTTATGAAGTAAGGCGACCTAGGGCCTAACGATATGAATTATGCAAATATGATTATAATGATGAAAGGACAATTCTCACATTACAAGTATGTTATGAAAATGAGCTACTCTAAGATTTCAAATATGATTCATGACTATGATATATGAAATTATGATTTTTATGTTATGTATGTATTCCGTGGGATTTGACTTTGCACCGAATGTGAACTTGAGGTGGGGGCTCAAAATAAGGGATCCTTATATAAAGTTTCTTGTCTCATAACTATGTGCCACTGTAGGATTGCCTTTTGGCCTAGCTAGTGGATCCACAAATAGCACATGTTCATGATCAGGAGTCTACCTTGGCAAAGTAGCCTCCTCCTTCTCGATGTGGGGATCATCAGATTCCATGTTATAGCTCGCATGGTCTTATTGTTGGTTATGGTTCCATCCCACATATGTATGATCTCTTAATCATGTTATGATTTTGAATTTATGCTTTTAAAAGCTTTGGTCAATATGATTTTCTCATGACTTTATGCATTCCATCTTATCATGTATTTTACTTGACCTTTGCATTCCATGATTTACATTGTATGCCATGCCCTCATACTTAGTACATTCCAACGTACTTATGCATACTTTTTGCCTATATTGTTTCATAATGTAGGGGTTGGGGTTGAAGATCCTAATTGTCCACGTAACTAGTAGGTGTTCTCCATCTGACAGTGTTGTGGTCAATCCTCATTGACTAGGGACTAGTTTCAAGTTACTTACTATTTTCTTTTCAAAAGACTTTTATTTACGTCGTATATTGAGGGTGAGATAGGGACATGTATTAGCTCCCGCCCATACTCATATTTAGAGGCATCTAGTTGGACATATGTTTGAGTCTATGTTGTCATAAGATATTTTCAGATTTCTATTCATGTTTTAGACTCTCTTATGATGTTTCCACTTTTATATTTCACCTTATGTATGCTTATGATATGTACAAGAGGTTTGGTTGGAGACCTTTAGGGTTTTGATTGCCGTGTTATGACTAGGTCCTAGGTCAGGTCATGACAATAGGAGATCTCAGTTCATTGCTCAATTTTGGAAGTCATTCCGGAAAGGTTTGGGTTCAAAGAGTGAACCTTAGTACTGCTTTTCATCCGGAGACAGACGGCTAGGCATAGCATACAATTCAGACTTTGGAGGATATGTTGTGTAACAACCCCTAAAATGTTGTATGTCGGTATTTTAATTCTCGACAAAAATAATACAGCCTTTGTATTTTGGGCATAACTTTTCATAGGTTGGTCCAAATTAGGTGATTCAAATTTCTGGGTAATCACAACATCCTTACCTACAACTTTCATGAAGATCATAACTTCAAATTCGGAGTATACATAGGTCAAATAAATTAATCTTTGCAAGATATAGTGCTGTGACGGAATTGAGTGTTGATAGAAGCAAATTCATATCTCACTGTAGGTTGCTCCAAATTGGTTGATTCTTGAACGATATGACACTAGACTTCCATATCTACAATTCTTATGAAGAAACCAAATCCTAATAAGGAATTTATCTTATTCAAACGTAGCTTCGAAAATGAGTATTCTGTTAAAAAGAACTCATCTTACCTACCATGGAAACATCTAGATGCATTTGACATCATGCATGACATAAATTGTCCTCCATTTAACATCATCCATGACATCAATATATTCCATTAAATTTTCAGATTTTTTCTTTATAATTATTTTATTTATTGTTAGGTCCCTCTTTCCCACCTATAAATACCCACCTTATTTCCTCATTTTATTCATCAAGCTTTCCTAAGCATTTGTTCTCTCTATATACTTCTTCTCAAATATAGTTTTAGTTTTAGTAGTATAAAAATACTACTCCGGTTATTCTTATACTCCGGGTAGTACACAAAACGCTCCGGCGAGGAGAAAAGGCTAGGGATCCAAGAGTATTCCAATTCGGAGTAAACCTTCGGATTTAAGGTATGTAAGGCTTTCATAGCATTGGATTGAGTTCGTCCATGCGCCCAATATTTAAATTTATTATAATTGAGTTATAGTTGAGTTTTATTCAAATCTTGAATTCTAGATGAATTAATTCTTCTTCTATTGAGTTTGATATATTTATGCATTAATATTATTATTATTGTTATCTCTCATATTATTGGAATTATTGTTCATGGCTACTTTCCCATGAATTCTAATTGATTTGATGTTCATGAATATTTTTACATATGTTTTGAGTAAAGATGTTGGCTTTTTATTATTTTTATTGATAAAAAGAGAGTTATATGAATTAATACTATATATGTATTTTATTGAGTTTTGAAAGAGTAAAAGAGTTGAATTTGAATGAATTTGAGAAAATGATATTTTGAGCAAGATGTTTTGATGAGACGTAAATGATGTTTTTTGGAAGTATAATGATTGATGAACATGAAATGAGATGAGTTTGATGGTTTAAATTAAAGTCCAATGAGACTAGATGATGAGTTTAATATGAGCACATATTTTGGGAGTAGTATTGAGCACCGAGTTGGGTAAGAGTTTAATTGACTCAAACCCCAGAACTACGTAGCCAGCGTAGGATGGAGGCTATGCCTCTTAAGTCCCAAAAAGAGGACTTTGATGAATGGATCCAAGATGGTGATGTCCTTTACCCTGGCAAGGTATTGGATGGATGTGGCAACGACATCGCTTCGTTGTATCATCGCTAGCTCATAAGTGATGGTTGTCGGTTAGAGAAACTCCCAACTGAGTAAGCATTGCTTATTACTATTATTTTTATTATTATATTTTAAACTTGCATTACATATTCATGTTGAGATGATGTTGAGTTCTGAGCTGAGTTTTCTTGAGAGGAGTTTCTTGATATCTGTCCTTACCTTCCTGCCATTTTACATACTCGTACATTCCACGTACTGACGTCATTCGACCTGCATCATTTTATGATGTAGATACAGGTGTTAGAGATCCTCAATAGGCGCATCGTTGAAGATCATTTCTTTTCAGCTATTTGGTGAGTCCTTCTTGTATTCGAAGGAACTCCTTATCCTTTTATTATTGTTGAGTGTGATGTTTCTTTTGAGGTAGCCATAGACATGTCATTGGCACCATCTAAGAGTATTAGAGGCTTCATAGACAGAGTCTGATGATGTAATCGGAGTAGTTCTCCTTAGAAACTACTTCTTCTAAGAATTATCTATTTTTCCTTTGATTATGACAATCCCACATTAGTATTATTAAGTCTTCCGCTGATGAACAAATGAGTAATGAGACCAAGTGGTTCTCTCGGAAGCCAGAGATGGTTTCTGAGTGCCGGCCACGCCTAGGGTACCCTCTCGGGGCGTGACATGTTGAGAGCCTATGTCATCAACTTTAAAGGTAATTAGGATGGCCATTTACCTCTTATTGAGTTTGTATACAATAATAGCTTACCATTCGAGCATTCAAATGGCTCTCTATAGGAGGAGATATAGATCGTTGATCGGTTGGTTCGAGGTAGGTAAGGCTGAGTTGATTGGACCAGAATTGGTTTATCAAGCTATAGAGAAAGTGAAGATCATCCAAGAGAGGTTGAAATCTGTGCAGAGTCACCACAAATCCTACACTGATGTTAGGAGGAGAGATTTGGAGTTCGAAGTACACGATTGGATGAACTTGAAAGTTTAACCCATGAAAGGTGTGATGCGATTTGGAAAAGAAAGGGAAGCTTAATCCTCACTACATTGTCCTTATCAGATTGTGAAGAAAGTTGGTAACATAGCATATGAATTCGAATTCCCCTAGAGTTAGCGGCTATTTATCCCGTATTTCACATCTCTATGCTTAATAAGTGTGTAGGAGAACCTTCTCTTGTTGTCCCAACTGAGAGCATAGGGGTGAAATAGAGTTTGAGTTATGAAGAGATCCTGATTCAGATTCTTGATCGTCAGGATCATATATTGAGAACCAAGAAGGTAACATCTATCAAAGTTCTATAGCGAAATCAGTTTGTTGAAGAGGCTACATAGGAAGCTAAAGAGAATAAGTAAGCTAGATACCCTCATATATTCATGCCTCCTAATGATGACGTTGATGGTAATATTCTTTCTCCTATCTATTTGATTTGAGGTTTATTTCGAATTTGAGTATTTGATATGTACTCCTAAGTCTGAGTAGTTGATTGTTCGAGTGTTTGACTGCTGAGTCTTGATTGTATTCATGCCTTAAGTAAACCCTTAACTTGGTCTTCATTCGAGGATAAATGATCTCAAGGGAGAGATATTATAACACCCCATGTTATCCTAGCCTAAACTAGGCTCAACGATGATGAGAAAAGTTGAGGAAAAGAACTGAGTTTGAGGACCACAAGTTTTCTCTATGATTCATAGAGGTTTCAACGAGTCGTAGAATAACTCATAGATCCTACAAACACTTAGTGGCATTTTGGAATTGAAAATCCTCCCTACGAATTGACCTTGCGACTCGTAAAGATATTGATGACCCATAGAAATGAATTGTAGAGTTGTTGCTTAACTTCTGAGAAACATTAGCCTCAGTACTTTAAGTATGATTTGACTGGATGAATTGTAGGAAGGAATATGAGTCATAGAAGTGACTCGTAGAACACTTTGACACTTAGTTAAATTTTAGAAAGCATGAGACTTTATTACAAGTGTGAATGACAAAATGTTGAAATTCCTACGACTCGTAGAGAAACTTCAAAGACTCAAAATTACAGGATTTTGAGAAACCTGCAGAACGAATTGAGTCTATGACTCTTTGAATCTTTGATGACTCAAAGAACTAAGTCATAGACCACCATGATTTCCATCCCAGTTTCATGATTAAAGATGATGACCCGTGGAAGTTTCTATGAGTCGTAATGACGACTCATAGACGACCAACTTCAGGATTTTACTGAGGGTAAATTAGACTTTTCCCACCCCTCTTAGACTAAAACCCTGATGTTTTAGGACTAAATTAAGTCCCTTATCAGTACTTTGTACGCATAATACTCTCATTAACACTTAGATAAATTGAGAGCGAGGATTGGAGAAGAGTAGAAAGTCTAGGGTTCAAGCCCTTTGAGTAAGGTCTTTGAATCTAAGTATGTAAGGCTGAACATGATTGCGATAGATTGGTTGTGAACATATTGAGTCTCCATGATTGCATCCCTTAAGAAATTCTTGTCTTAAAAATATACATGTTTTACTGATTATTGATGAAATATTAATTTCAATGAATTAATTATTTGAACAAATGATTTGAACTACTTGTTTACTTAAACCCTAGTAGCATGTTGATTGTTATTGAATTGTATACATATTAAGATTGAGTCTAGAGCCTTGAATTGAGAATTTACGATTGTGATTGGAATCTGAGTGTGATGATAGTACTGATCATATCGACAAACTCATAGTCCTGAATGTTGTCATAAATGACTATCTAAAAACCTCTCTTAACTAAATGATTGAGAATGATTGGGACACTAATTAGTTGAAAGGATTGATTTGATAAAATGAATGAGTTGAAAAGAATCCAAAAGAGACTTACTAATTTGGTTTGATTTAGATTTATTGTCTTATGAGCTTGAGTCTTGGGAGGAGTATCCAGCACCAAATTGAGTAAGAGTAAGTAATAACTCGAACCAAATAACTACGACGCCAAACGTAGGAGAGGATTAAATCGTTAAGTTGTATGTTTCCCAAATTATTATCTTGACTTGATAGGACTTGATTGGTTATGGATCCATGATTGGTTGATTTGTTCTTACTCTGGAAAGGTATGGACGGATGTGGAAACAACGTAGGCTTGTTGTACTATCACTGGCTCATAAGTTATGGTTGTCGGATAAGAGAAACACTTATATAGGTCTTGATAGTACTTTGATTTGGATGGCATTGGATTAGATTGTATTTGATTGGTCTTTGTCTAAATCTTATACTTTTTTAGACTTAGACATCATGATAGAGTTGTTCATTATTCTGATTTGACATTATGAGTTGATTTGATTCTATCCTGATGCATGTTTCATTCTACCATTTTACATACTCATACATTCTATGTACTGACGTCCATTTGGGCCTGTATCATTTTATGATGTAGAGATAGGTACTAGAGATCATTAACAGGTGCATTATTGAGAATCTATTTGTATTCAGATATTGGTGAGTCCTTCTTGCTTCTAGAGGATACCCATTTATTGTTCTAGCCATGAGTTAGCTTTTTTTTATTTGATTTCCGGTAGCCATGAACCTATCATTGACACCTCTTAGATTGTTGATAGATGCTTCATAGACTAGAGTGTTGATGATGTTGATTCATTTTGTTTTGACGAGTTTCTTTCATACTAGTATGTTGATTTGAATGTATAGACATTGGCCTTTGTCCTTGTTTTATAAGCAGTTTTCTTAATGAGTTGAGTCTTCCACTGATAAAATGTGATTAAATGAATGTGTGATTAGAATAAGTGGTTCGCTTGAGGACCAGCAATGGTCTTCGAGTGTCGGTCATGTCTAGGTTATCCTCCCAGGGCGTGACACTAACAACCGTCTCTACCCTTGGAAGAAATTGAATGGAAATTTGCTAATTTTTGGCTCGTATTTTCACAAGCAAAACAAACATCGGTATTGGCTATGCACTTTCCCAAATGAATCTTGCCACACTTTTGGCAAGTGGGGATAAAAGATCCACTAGAGCCATCTCCTAGAGGTATAGGGTTAGATGCCCTATCCTTGTTGAACCTTTGACCTAAAGTGTTGGATGGATTTAGACTTGAGAACTTTTGTCAAAGCTAGGACCTTCCATTTCCACTAGACCTTAAGTGAGAAAAATCACCACCCGAACTCGTATGATAGTAACCACCACTATCCGTTCGAGACCTCTTAGACTCCTTAGCCTTCTATTTGAGTTTTTCCTCCTCTATTTGCTTGGCATATGTCATCAGCCGTAAAATATCCATCTTTTTGATCAATATGGCGGTCTTAAACTCTTTGAAAATCAAGTCTGAAACACCCGATACAAATTTGCTTATACGAGCTCTAGAATAGGCAACCATGAATGAAACATATTTCGACAACTGAATGAACTTCAAAATGTACTTCCTAACACTCATACCTCCTTACTTCAAACTGATGAACTCTTGATATTTGGCCTCCCTTAACTCAAGGGGAAAGAAACAGTCAAGAAATACATCTTTGAACTCCTTCAAATCTAAGGGGCATGTATCCTTTGCTCTCTCACCCTTCTATTGATCAAACTAAATTTGAGCCACACTTTTCAATTATTATATTCAGCTAAGTCCGCCTTCTCCACCAGACTAACTCCCATGATGTCAACAATCTTGTAGATATCCTCTATGAACTTTTGTGGATCCTCATCCACCTTTGTACCATGAAACTCTAGAGGGTTCATTCGAGTGAAGTCACGCACCCTAGTATCTGTTATTCCCAATTTTGGGTTCAAGGGAGAAGCTACCTCATGGTAGACTTATGCCGCCATAGCTTGAGACAACACTTGGAAAGCTGCTCAAAACTCAGTATGGGAGACTTTCTCGGCTAAACTGTTTTTAGGAGCTTGTGGATCTTGATTCTCGTCATCAACATTCCTTTTCAATAAAGCTCTTCTGGGCATGATTCAATAATCGCAAACAACTAGAGTTAGAAGGAAAACTTAGAGTGTTACAACTCTATTGCATGACATAAGAATAATGAAAGAAGTAAAGTTTTCTAAATGTCTCATACCCTTCTATTCATCAATGTGGCATGCTTCACAACCATGAACAAGACTCTACTCGATGCGACATGTTAGACAACATAGGACACTTAAACCTTATGCTCTAATACCAAATTTTTCATGACCCAAGCTAGACCCTAAAGGTGACAAGATGATTAGAATCTTGAGGGACTCTAACCAAGCCTCTTAACATTCATAAAAAGACGTAACACAATATGAAAAAGAGTGAACTTTGATTGTGGAAGATAAGTCTTAAACCATAAAAATCCCGATATAAGAAAATTCAAAACATAGTATACAAAATAAGTGAAATATACTCTACTAGTTTGACAATGAATTTACTAGACATTAAACGGGGGTGTGGGACAAGCCCTAGCTCACCCAAACCATGAGTACATAATTCTGAATAGTAAAGAAATAACTTGACGGGTTCTCCCTCAAATCATGAGGACTCACCAAAATAGCTAAGTCTCACTAGATGTCCAAACTAGCCACGTGAATGGGCGGGTGTACAACCTATATTATGAGACAACATAGGCAAAAGTATGCGTTAGCACATGAAATGTACTAAATATGTGTAACATGACTAAAGACACAAAATAAGCATGAACATGAGATGCATAAGGGTGACTTTATAACCAAAAAAGGAGAGACTACTTGTCAAGGTAGACTCTATAACATTGACATCATGAGTTATATGTGGATCCACTAGCTAAGTCATTTAAGACAATCTTATGGGGGCACATAGTTTGGGACTAGAGGTTGCTACTAGAGACTGTCTTACCAAGTCTTCACGTCAAGCCATCTCGGTGCTAAGTCAAATTCCAACAGAATAGATAAAATCATTAACATTAGGAAAGGAAATAAGTCATACCAATCCACATTTATAAAATCATATAAGAGTATCTCCTTAAATCATGATTTCATAACATCACTCATAAGACACTTATCTCTCTAAGCATCTAAATCATGATTTCATTCATATTGTGAGAAAACCTTTTATAATCCATTGTTAAATGCTTGAAAACATACTTGAAACATCATTCATTACATTTATAAAACCTTTGTAAATCCTTTATAAAGTTCATGATCATAATTTATAGTAAAAAATTATATACATAGTGCATGGGTCCATGTGAAATCAATTGAAAATCGTGTACTAAAGTGAATTCATTCATAATAAGATAGCACACATCAATTAATTGAAATAGAAAGGACCAATGAAGAATTGACATGAAACCCTCATTGAATTGGGTGAAAGTAACCTTGGAGAAATTGATATCTTTTGAGATCCAATGGATGAATGAAATATATTGGTGAATTCCCACATACTTAGATATCAAGGCCCTAAGAGCAATGAAAATTGAAGGTCTTGAACTTGGAAACCCTAGACTTGAATTGGAGAAGAAACATTGAAAGAGAACTTGATGCCTTAGATGGAATTTTGGAGAATGAGATGGAATAAGGTTAGTTTGAAGGGTTAGAATTGTTATAGGACATCCAAAATAGTCCGAAACAACATAGTCTAGGAGTTAAACTAAGGGAAAAGGTCCAAAATACCCGTAACTGAAAATTGTCGAAGTGACCAATAAATGGGACCTATGGTACATAGGTTTTTTGGTAAGACATCATCAGGGTTCATAGAAACCCAAGTTCAAAATACCCAACTCCTAAGACCCATGCCCTACGGGTCGTAGGACCTATCCTTAGGAATTATGCACAAAATTAGTAGCTATTGGAATTGCACCTTAACCCTACAAGTTCATTATGTGGGTCATAGAAACAGTTATGGTTATCAAGTAGTTCAACCTACACATTCCAAGTCTCTAAACCCCTTCTACGGATCAACTCTACGAATCGTAGAACTCTCTACGGTCCATAGGACTCTCTCATCGAGTGAGTTGACACTTAGCAAAAATTTTCAATCTTAAGACCCTTCCTAAGGATTCCACCTATGGTTCGTAGGTCCTTATATGGAACGTAAGTAGGGTTCGTCTAATTTTCTGAAAACATCATAAGGTGCATGGCTACCTATGACTGCCTTTCTATGGCTTGTAGGTCTTTCTATAGGTCATTGGTCAAGTGCTCCATGTTTATTTATTTAGATGGTATATTCATATAAGCTTTGTTCCTAAATCGTTGTTCATGCCTAGTTTCATATGAATCCTAATTGAGCTATTACATCGCTTAATATTATGTGTTATTTTAGAATGAAGAGAGCATATTTTCATGTTTGAGAAAAATATGAGTTTTGAGTGAACATGAGTGTCTTAAGTGTATACATTACTTGAGTTTATAAAGATTTACATTACTAATTTTTATGCATGATTTTTACTAGGTTTAAATGAGTTAGATTATTATGTATAAATAATATTTTGAGACAGAATTTGAGGGGACACGAGTAATCCCGAATGCATGTTGTTTTTAAAAGAGACAGCATAAAGAATTGAGAAGAGTTTGAGCTAATCAAAGTAAAGTCCAATGAGACAAAATAAGATTTATTTTGAGTATCTTACTCACTCTTTTATATGAGCATTATTACATAATTTTGGGAGTAGTATTGAGAACCGATTTGGGCAAGAGTTTAGATAAGTCAAACCCCATAAACTATATAGCCAGCTTAGGATAGGATCGTACCATTAGTTCGGGTGGATCCTTACTTTAATCTATGATACAGACTTTTATATGGATCCATTAGTTGAGTTTGCATCCCTTATTTTGGAAAGGTAACAGACGGCTCTGGCAATATGAGCAGTACGTTGTATCATCACGAGGCTCATAGTGATGGTTGTCATTTGGAGAAACTCCCCAAAAGAGAAACTAATTTATTTTGAGATGCATTCATACCTTATATTTTGTAAAGCTTTGAATTTTGTATATTGCATGCTTTGCTTAAGTAGAGTTACTTTCATCATATGTTCATGAGTATTCCATTCAGTTATTTCTATTTAATTATTTTACATACCGTATATTTCATGTACTGACGTCTTTCGATGTTGCATCATTTTATGATGCAGATATAAGTGATCATACTTTTCCAACTTTTGGTGAGACCTACTTGCTTTCGGAGGAACTTACTTTTAATTTATTCATTCAGTATTATTAATTCTTTTGAGGTAGTCGTGGGCCTATCCCGGTACCGATCTATAGTACTTTAGAAGCTTCATAGACAGTGTAGAGAGTTGATTTAGTATTTTTAGAGATTATCTTTTAAATATTCTTTTACATAGATTCAGAGTACTTCATACATTTTTATGAGATTTCTTTTAATTATTTAAAATGCTCACTACTTTTAAATTGTGATTATCAAGTTAAGTTTTCCATTTTAGTAGTCAATCAGACCAAGGGTTTGCTTAGGGACCAACAATGGTTTTAGAGTGCGGGCTATGCAAGAGAAAGAAAGTCAACAAAAGTATAAAGCAAAAGGAAAAGTAAAAAAAACAGCTGCCTTTGCCTTTTTAAAAGTCAAAAAAGGGGCACAACTGTGTTTGTTTGAAAAACAGCAAAAACGTGTAAGGAAAATGTTGACAAAAATAACGCGTAAAAATTTTATGCATTTTATTCTCCTATAAATAGAGGGCATCTTGCCCTCATTTAGTATCATTCCAGAAAAAGAGAGTAAGAATACAAAGAGAGTTTATACACCAAGATAAATATTGTAGTCTTGAGTGTCCTTTTTAGTAGTTGTTCTTTTTATAAGAGAGAAGTGTCAATTGTTGTTTTCTCCTTGTATTTGAGAGCAGTATACTCCATATTTTAATAGTGAGATCCTTCTACCCTGTGGTTTTTTTCCTCTATCAGTTAGAGGGGTTTCCACGTAAAATTCTCATATCTAATTTATTTTCATATTAATTGTCACATCAAACTTTAGTTGTGGTGCTTCCTCCTCCCAACAATGGTATTAGAGCCCTCGATTATTTTGTCTATTTTATGCGAAGGTACTATTCGTGAATAGTAAATTTTCGTGAACAGTAAAATTCGGTGAATAGTACTATTTATGTGAATAATAAATTTCAGTGATGGTATAGTTTGTCATGATTGTTCGCAAAAATATTCAGAAATAATGTAGAAGGGTGTGGAGCAAATATCAATATCGAGTACAACTAAGTTTGACGTTGAAAAGTTCAATGGGACTAATTTCTCATTGTGGAAATGAAAATAAAAGCGATATTGAGAAAAGACAATTGCTTAGCTGCAATTGAAGGCAGACCCACAGACTTTGTTAATGACAGCAAGTGGAACGACATAGACAACAATGCAGTTGCCGATCTACACTTGGCACTAGCTGATCAAGTATTGTCTAGTGTGGCAGAAAAGCGGACGGCGAAGAAAATATGAGATACTCTTACAGGGTTGTATGAGGCCAAGTCTTTGCATAGTAAAATCTTCTTAAAAAGAAGACTACACTTGGCACTAGCTGATCAAGTATTGTGTAGTGTGGCGGAAAAGCGGACGGTGAAGGAAATATGAGATACTCTTACAGGGTTGTATGAGGCCAAGTTTTTGCATAATAAAATCTTCTTAAAAAGAAGATTGTATACTCTTCGAATGGCAGAGTCCATGTCAATTACTGAACATATCAATACTTTGAATACTCTATTTTCGCAACTTACAATAATGGGTTGTAAAATAGAGAGGAGTGAACGTGCGGAGCTTCTACTTCAAAGTCTGCCTGACTCGTATGATCAACTCATCATCAACCTGACGAACAATATAGATAGTCTAGTTTTCGATGAAATTGCAGTCGCTGTCTTGGAAGAAGAAAATCGGCACAAAATCAAGGAAGACAGACAAGCAAGTTCACAGCAAGCTGAAGCTTTGATGATGGTAAGAGGAAGACCAACGAAATGTGGCCCCAGTGGAAGTCATAATCATGGAAGATCTCAATTAAGAAGTAAGAATAATATCAAGTGCTACAACTGTGGCAAAAAAGGGCACTTCAAGAAAGATTGTCGGTTCAAGAAGAAGAGTGAACACCCTAAGCCATCAAATGCTCAAGGGAATGTTGCATGTACCTCGGATGATGGCGCTATTTTATGTAGTGAGGCAATATCAAATAATGAAGGCAGAAAATGTTTTTTTGATGTCTGGATCATGGACACAGGAGCAACATGACACATGACTTCCCACAGAGAATGGTTCCATCAATATAATCCTATCTTATGAGGGTCTGTGTTCATGGTAAACGATCATGCTTTGGATGTTATTGGTATTGGATCCATCAAAATAAAGATGTATGATGGCACGGTTCGCACCATCCAGGAGGTACAACATATAAAAGACTTGAAGAAGAATCTATTGTCTTTAGGACAACTAGATAATAATGGATGTTCATATAAGACTCATGGTGGAGTCATGAGAATATCCAAAGGAGCGCTTGTAGTGATGAAAGCGGAAAAATTTACTGCAAACCTATATGTGCTTAAAGGTGAAACACACCAAGAAGGAGAAGCATCAACCGCGTCAGCAAGTTTATTTGAAGAATCAACGATGATATGGCATCGTAAACTTGTCCATATGTCAGAACAAGGTTTGAAGATTCTTGCTGAGCAAAAGCTTCTTCCGGGGCTCAAAAAGGTTTCACTACCCTTTTGTGAGCATTGTGTTACCAGCAAGCAAAATAGACTGAAGTTTAGCAGTTCCTTTACTAAAAGCAAAGAAATTTTAGATCTGGTCCACTCTGATGTTTGGCAAGCACTGGTGGAGTCCCTAGGAGGAGCGAAATATTTCGTGTCATTCATCGATAATTACTCTAGGAGAAGTTGGGTGTATCCAATCAAGAGAAAGACAGATGTTTTTCCAGTTTTCAAAGAATTCAAAGCGCAGGTGGAACTTGAACCTGAGAAAAAGATTAAGTGTTTGAGGACAGATAATGGAGGAGAATACACTGGTGATGAATTTAATAACTTCTGTAAATAAGAAGGTATTAAACGACAGTTCACAGTGGCATATACTCCATAACAAAATGGAGTAGCAGAGAGGATGAACATAACCTTATTGGAACGGAAAAGAGCTATGTTGCCAACTGCAGGGTTGGAAAAACCATTCTGGGTAGAAGTAGTCAAAACCGCCTGTTATGTGATCAATTGGTCACCATCAACCGCAATTGATCTGAAAACGCCAATGGAGATGTGGACAGTAAAACCAGCCGATTATTCTCGCTTATATATATTCAAAAGTCCTGCTTATTTTATGTACAAAACCCAAGAAAAATCAAAGTTGGATCCAAAATCTAGAGAATGCATTTTCTAAGGGTATGCTGATGGAGTCAAGGGGTATCGCTTGTGGGATCCCACAGCCCGCAAGGTGATAATCAGCAAGGATATTGTATTTGTTAAAAATAAGATACAAGCAAAAGAAGGTAGCACTTCAAAAGAAAAATCAGAGACTACTACAATTGAAGTTGAAGAAATAAAAGAAGTTCCAGTTTCTTCTGAAGCAGCACCAAAGTACGAAGAACAAGAGCAAGCTGAGATCGAAACTCCACAAGTTCGATGGTCAACTAGGGAGAGAAGAGAACCAGCTTGGCACTCAGATTATTCTATGGAAAGTAATATTGCATATTGTCTACTAACAGAAGATGGAGAGCCTTCAACTTTTTACGAGGCTATGAAAGGCCAAGAATCATCTCTGTGGGTGGCAGCAATGCAAGAAGAAATTGAAGCTCTTCATAAAAATAAAACATGAGATCTTATTCAATTACCACAAGGAAGGAAGGCCATTGGAAACAAATGGGTCTACAAGATCAAACGCAATGGCAATGATCAAGTGGAGAAGTATCGTGCAAGATTGGTGGTGAAAGGATTCGCTTAGAAAGAAGGTATAGACTTTAATGAGATATTTTCTCCGGTAGTTCGACTCACAACAATTCGAGTGGTCCTGGCGATGTGTGCTATATTTGACTTGTACTTGGAGCAGTTGGATGTCAAAACTGCATTTCTTCATGGAGAGCTTGAAGAAGAAATTTATATGCTCCAACTAGAAGATTTTGAAGAACAAGAAAAAGAGAACTTGGTTTGCAGGTTGAAAAAATCTCTATATGGTCTTACACAGGCGCTGAGATGTTGGTATAAGAGATTTGATTCTTTTATTATAAGCCTTGGATACAACAGACACAGTTCAGATCCTTGTGTTTATTATAAGAGATTTGGTGATGAAGATTTTGTTATTTTGCTATTGTATGTTGATGACATGTTGGTAGCAGGCCCCAACAAAAATCGTCTCACAAATTTAAAGGCACAGTTGGCTAGGAAGTTTGAAATGAAGGACTTGGGACCAGCAAACAAGATTCTAGGGATACAAATTCACCAAGACAGAAATAATAGGAAGATTTGGTTTTTTTAAAAGAACTACTTGAAGAAAATCTTGAGACGCTTCAAGATGAAAGACTGTAAGTCAATCTCTACCCTACTTCCTATTAATTTCAAGTTATCCTCAAGTATGAGTCTTAGCAATGAAGCAGAAAGGATGGAGATGTCTCGAGTTCCGTATGCATCAGCAGTGGGAAGTTTAATGTTCGCCATAGTATGTATAAGACCTGACATTACACAAGCAGTAGGAGTGGTTAGTCGATACATGGCTAATCCTGGTAGAGAGCATTGGAATACTGTTAAGAGGATCCTGAGATACATCAAGGGTACCTCAGATGTTGCAATGTGTTATGGAGGATCAGACTTTAATGTTAAAGGTTATGTTAATTCAGATTATGCAGGTGATCTTGTTAAGAGCAAGTCTACCACAAGTTATGTGTTTACTCTTGCTGGAGGAGCTGTAAGCTGGGTTTCAAAACTGCAATCTATCGTGGCTACATCTACGACGAAAGCAGAATATGTAGCAGCTACACAAGCTAGCAAAGAGGCAATATGGATGCAGATATTACTGGAGGAGCTCGGGCACAAACAAGAGAAGATTGCTCTATTTTGTGACAGTCAGAGCGCTTTGCATCTTGCAAAGAATCCAGCATTTCATTCAAGGACAAAGAACATACGAGTTCAGTATCACTTTGTTAGTGAGAATGTGAAAGAAGGCAGTGTGGATATTCAGAAAATTCACACTAATGACAACCTAGCAGATATGTTTACAAAGCCGATCAACAGTAACAAGTTCATATGATGTCGATCTTCTATTGGCCTAGCAGAAACGTAACATTGCAGCAATTTGGTAGAAAGGATGGTGTGAAGACTTAATTGATTCTCAATTAAATCTTCAAGTGGGAGAATGCAAGAGAAAGAAAGTCAACAAAAGTATAAAGCAAAAGGAAAAGTAAAAAAAAACAGCTGCCTTTGCCTTTTTTTAAAAGTCAAAAAAAAGGGCACAGTTGTGTTTGTTTGAAAAACAGCAAAAACGTGTAAGGAAAATGTTGACAAAAATAATGCGTAAAAATTTTACGCATTTTCTTCTCCTATAAATAGAGGGTCTCTTGCCCTCATTTAGTATCATTCCAGAAAGAGAGAGTAAGAATACAAAGAGAGTTTATACACCAAGATAAATATTGTAGTCTTGAGTGTCCTCTTTAGTAGTTGTTCCTTTTACAAGAGAGAAATGCCAATTGTTGTTTTCTCCTTGTATTTGAGAGCAGTGTACTCCATATTTTAATAGTGAGATCCTTCTACCCTGTGGTTTTTCTCCTCTATCAGTTAGAGGGGTTTCCACGTAAAATTCTCGTGTCCAATTTATTTTCATATTAATTGTCATATCAAACTTTAGTTGTGGTGCTTCCTTACGCGTTTTCTTCTCCTATAAATAGAGGGCCTCTTGCCCTCATTTAGTATCATTCCAGAAAGAGAGAGTAAGAATACAAAGAGAGTTTATACACCAAGATAAATATTGTAGTCTTGAGTGTCCTCTTTAGTAGTTGTTCCTTTTACAAGAGAGAAATGTCAATTGTTGTTTTCTCCTTGTATTTGAGAGCAGTGTACTTCATATTTTAATAGTGAGATCCTTCTACCCCATGGTTTTTCCCCTCTATCAGTTAGAGGGGTTTCTACGTAAAATTCTTGTGTCCAATTTATTTTCATATTAATTATTATATCAAACTTTAGTTGTGGTGCTTCCTCCTCCCAACAGGCTACACCTAAGATGTAAACTCAGGGCATGAAACTAATATAGTGTTCAGGTATTAAAGAATATCATGTCATAGTTTCTTTGGTCACGACTTCTCCAAAAACAAATAGCAGAATTAAATCTAAGTCGGGTCCATGTCATTTCCCTTTGTCGCACACGTGTACGTTGTCACATCCTCTTGATGGGATGAATTTGCATTATACTTTGGGATATCAAACATCTTAAAACTCTTGGGTGTCAATTTTGGAGCTGCACTCGGCGAGAATGGTAACTGAATATATCTCATTGAATCCATATCATTAGTTTGGTGGATTCTCCGTTATCGAAACCTGTGATGTTATTTTTGACACGGTCCTTGATCCCGATATTGTGAGACATGGTCCATTCAAATTAAGTGTGGGTTTTTTCTTATCTTATAAAATTTGCTATTGCTTCTTGTTGGCCTTCCAATATAGCAATGATTCTCGTTAAATCAATTCTGGTAACTCTAACTATCTCATGGTCATTGCTTCTTTCATCACTTTGTGTACTATCATGCTAAGATCGTTCCCCATTTGCTGCCTGAGTCTCCAGTGTTTAGATATACCACATTATCTACAGATTGTTCAGTAGAGAACTTGCATGTAGTTCATATTGATTTGATCGATGTTTTTAATATCAATCATTAAGTTAATTAGTCGCTTAGCGTCATAGAAATAGAATTTGTTAGTATTAAATCCGTAGAATTAAAATAATACCACAATTATCTTAAGCCCTACGATGGAAGTCAAATAGTTTACCCCAAAAAAATTACAGTTGAATTTGTATACGAGGTTTAAAGGATAAGAGGTATGAATCAATAGAGACAAGTAAATACTTAAGCAAATAATGTTGTAAATAAGAAATAAGCTAATGTTGAATTGAATGTACTGAATAAATATTGGATTAGAGAAGCATGTATTGGCCTGATTCCAGTGATGTCGACGTTGGAGATATCCCGGGCAAGCTTTAAAAAATGTGACAAATTGATTGAACAAATAATAAATATTGCTTAGAGAAGTTGTAATATTAGTAAAGAAGAATTTGATATATTACAATGTGATTAAAAAAAACATTATAGGGGTGGCTTCTCAATGAATTAAATCCCCTTAACTAATGATAAATAATTGACTTGATGACATTTAAGTATACGGAGTAACACCCGGCATCACTCATGGGACCTCGAAATTAGCGAGTTGCCTAAAATTTTCTTTGTTGTCTGGCTTGCTTTCGGATAAAAAAGGACTAGTCACTTTAACCTACCTTTCTAGATTTAGTTGCCTTAAGGTCTATCTCGAGGCAGTGGCTTGAAACTAATTTCCCGCAGTCACCCACCATGATCGAAGCTGAGATGATTCATACTAACTTGGTTAGGTCAATATATATACCATCGCAACATAGCTGCAAGTGGACTGGGTTTAAACTGAATACGATCAAAGTCGTGGCTATTTTATAACGACTAGTGTAGGCAAATAATTTTTCCCGTAAGCATTCTGAATCATGGTCCAGTGTGATTTTTACAGGGTGAATTAGACCATCAGCCTTTCAGAGTAATGTCCTTACCTTGGCCACCTTCCAAGCATCATTACATGATTTGGCCAAGCATCTGGTCTAATTTTGTGTTATGTGATTCTCAGTATTCTCCACGTATCATGATTTAATATGGCCACGAGGTCTTGACTATTTTTCCCTATACAAGAAGATATCTTTTGTCAATAATAGTTTGTGATAAAAGCTCAACAAGTCATTTAAAATAATTAATGATCTTAAATCGTTATAGTGCAAATTGAATTAGAAAAGAAAAGGAACTAAATCCTCATGTTCAAAATTATAGCTGAGATTTACTTCTAAAAAGAGGGCAGGGTTATAAGTTTTACTATAGTTCTGAAAATGCTGTGTTCATTCTTGTGAAATAAAGCTTGTCATTTCACATGAACTATGGTATTAGAATCAAATAAATGTAGAAGTGTTGAGCGTAGGTTCTATCTATTTTATTTACTAAATTTAGTGTTGTTTTATGCATAAAATAGTTGTTTTATCCTTTTATTCAAGTTTTTGGAATATACTACTTTTGCTTTCTATGAGTAGAACACATAATCTTATTCATATGAAGTCACTTGTAAACAAACATTATTGAAGAATCTAGACTAGTTTCATCCTTTCTTGTCAGATTTTAGAAACAGAAAAGAGGTCCATGGCAGTCAATTTGTATCTCAGACACGGTTGAGGGGGAATTGTAGTGTATGAGGAAGAAGGCTAAGTTTATGAATGAATCGGCTGAATCGAATTAGGGAAACTAAGGATAAACACGTGAACAGGAATGGAGAAGCTACTTGTTTAATGAAGCAGTCAATATGATGGTCGAGATTATAAAGAGATTAACGCCAAAGATCAATTCTCTCTTTCAGCTCAATTAAATATACTAACATAATTGGATGCATTTACCGGTAATTCATTCAGAGCCCAAACCATCAACTGAGGAGAATTAGTTAGGCTTTGTTAATCATTCAATTATAACAAGTTTATTGAGCAATAAAATTTATCACATGTCATCAAGCCAATTGAGGGAAACCACATCCCTTGGTACCTCAACATTGGTTTGTTCTAGTTATCTCAATAATTTGATGTATAGATAGCCACCAAGAACATGTATAAATATGAAAAGAGATAATGAAACTAAACCCATTCGCATGTTTAGCTTATCACGCAACAGAGTTAAGAAGCTATTTATATCTTCTGTTCGTCTTCTCTTGAGCGTGGAAAAACAAATTCCAAATCCAGGGAATGTGCAATCCGGCCATTCCAAATACCTTTACTGAAAACCTTCAAGTCATTTACTCAGGAACACCAGTTTCTCTCATGTTAAGAGAAGATCATCAGTCAATCATCCACAATCCCTGGGATGTGGGTGGATGTATGGGGAAAGGAAGGAAAAGGACATTTCAGAGACTTATAGACAGTAATTTAGCAGCAGAGCTTGCTAGGAAGGAGTTAGTTAAAAATTCTTGTTCAATACATTGTCAAGATTACAACTTGTACACTCAAAAAATGACAAGTCTAGCAATGCCCAAAACTGGACAATAAAAGTAATACTGCATTTCATGGTGGATCGAGGAAAAACCAGAGCAGACATTATTTCCGTTGGTTTTTCAGCGTGCATCTGTCATACTCTCTTCAAAACATATTGATATCAAGCTGCAGTTGAGACATGGCAAAGATTGCACCATTCACATGATCGAAGAGATATGAGGCATCGAAGGAATGACATGCAACTGCCATTAATTTTGAGGCTTTGAAGGAGAAGGGGACGATGGGGGCTTCAAATCTGGGTACTGCAAGATAGATAAAAAAAATAGAGTCAATATTTCACAAGCCTAAAGTGTTCCTATCAAAAAGCATTTTGACGATTCTGTGCAAAGAGGAGAGATAAAAAGAAGCTTTGCAGAACCATTCTTAGCATTAGTACATGACCTATACTGACTGACAGTAACAATACAGAGAAGGAAAGGAGACACAAGAATTAAGTCTTCCACTTAGGTGAGTTTGGCACTGTCAAACTGCTGCCTACCGTGGGATGCACGGCGGTCAGGTAATAATTTTGGAGAAAGTGTTCAGATCAATTGGGATGTGTGCCAGACACCAAAAAGAGAACCATGAACAAAGCATAAAATGAATCCATCGCAGTGTCTATGAGACAGCCAACTTGGATACTGAAGAAGCAAGTGCATCGCAAACACCCTTCCACTACTCCTGAGGTGTAGTAAGGAATAAAGATAGTCTGTAATAGCTTTGAAATCTCAGACACTTGCTCATGGTCATGGATGTGTAATCAAGGTGGGACGCTGTGCACTTACATGTGTGCACGAGAGAGAGAGAGAGAGATCATACATTTGGATATGGGGATGATGACCTAGGACCACATTTTATTGCTGAGGTTGAGTCAGCAGACTTCTTAATGGAGCCATTGCTTATCTGCTCAACTTGGGTCACACCTATAGCAGATGGAGATTGACTATTAATTTCATTTGCTTGAATCACCCCATTATTTCTGTCTTGCGGCTGCTGCCCTTTAACCTTCTTCTTGGTATAGATATGAACAGATGGAGGGAGAAGGATTTCTTGGATCTCCTGCAAAGTAAAAATAAACATTTTAACTGACCAAGATGATATTATCTGCGGAGAGTTTCTGATAACTAAAAAAACACTCTGCTTCTGATTTCATTCCAAGGCCAGCAACATAAAGAAAGCGCATAAGGAAACATTTATTAGATTGTCAATTAGGCAAGGTCGATGCAGGTTATCATGACCCAAAAACTATTGAGTCTCTTATCATTTGAGAAAAGACAGAATTCTACACAGAGAATACATATAGGAAAATGATTTGCAAGCTTAATTATGGAAAATGATACAGTTGAACATGAATGAAGATATTAAATCGGCCCAACTCAAACTACTTGGAAGAAAGGAAGAATACCTGCCATCCTTTCTTGCCTCTTATTCCACCTCGGATAGCATAAGCCTCTTTGAGACCATTTTTGACCAATAGTTCAGCCACTTTAATCGAGTTCCCATCAAAACTACCTTCCACATCAAAGAAAGATATCTGTCAAACTCTTTGTACTACTCAAATAGCCAACTGTTACTCGTCACTATCTTCTATTACACCAGCTACCTTTAGAAGCATCCAGTGTTCGTCAGAGCAGAGGTCATAAAGGCAACTCTCAGATAGTGAGAGACATTCAACAAATACATGTTTATTAAGTGGGAAACATAATTATTACCTCTTATTCTTTGCAGTAGCTATATGACTGTAAAACACAGCTATAAAGCCAATAAGTAAAGCCATTATATTGGGTTGCCATCTTGGTAAGCAAAAACCCTCATTACCCCCCAAGGAAATCATCAGATAGAAGGTGAGGTAACTTAAAAAAAGAAAAAACTTGGGTGGAAAGGGCATTTACACCTGCCACTACGTGGACAACCAGGAAGCGTCCCAATTACAGCTCCAACCACCCCTCCTGCATCTACATGTTACTTGACTGTGTTGACAGTCTCCTGGCATCCAGAGGGGATAGGTTCAAACATCCTTCTCAACCAAGTAATATAGGAGGATTGCTACAGTCATGAAGAACAGACATAAGGAGAGAGATTGGATCTAATCCAAATCTATCCATGGCCTCCTTGACTAACCATAAAGGTAAGGGTAAGTCGACATTATAGGATATCTTACTTAACGATAACAATTGTGGTTTTTTTTTTCAGAACATTTTTATAACAATGGTATTAAGCCAATTTGCAGGCACCTTGTGCCTGCTAAAGTAGCACTAGCCACTTGCACATTTTGCACACAAAGAGAGTTATTTCATAACGTGGAGAAGGATCACAAGAGAACTTTGCAAGATTATTTGGAAAATAAAGCAATAAGGGAGGACTCACAGCTACTCTTTCACGGTTTCTCTACATGTCTAAACTCTATAAATGACGCAAAATAAACAAGAGAGACCCAGTCACACACATTATGCACCAGAGACAGACCCCCCCCCCCCCCAAACACACACACACACATATATTTATGGAATGAAAGATGTCTGATTCCAAACAGGAGCACTATAATAATTATAAGTAAAAAGAAAATATTATTAATAATTTTTATATCTTTCTTCCACTATGAGCCAAAAAAAATTTAAAAAATGGATATTGCACAAAAGCTTGCCACACCTCTACCATGCCAAAGCAGCTACTATATATTTACATGGGAAAACTTGGAGAGGCAAAAGCTGCATAAGAAAGGTCAACCAATTCTGCCACTGGAAAAATTATATCATCAGTCAAATGCTTCACTCTGAACTCATTATTTAGATGAAGAAGAGACGCAGAGAGTTAGATGTGGAGGACTCAAAGTTGGAAACAGGCAGCTTAGTTTGGCCTCTTCACAATGTATACATTTAGGGTTATAGTGTACAATATACGATACCAAATGTGCAACTAAATAATCAAAATACATAATACTCTATTATCATAAACTGTGAACTACTTATGTTTACATGTATGATAATTACCCCTACTATGCAACATGAAGTCTGAAAAGAGCTGACCATACCATGACTCACATAGGAAAGACATCAAAGATACTATTTTCTTTCTTAATAAGCAAACAAAAAAAAACAAGATATAGTGAAGATTCTCACATATATTTGTTCAAGGATTGAAGTAAACAAAATGTTGAACACACTTACTTGTCTATAACACAAAGCGTAGTATTTTGTGGGTCGTTTAAATTCTGAAAGACCCTCTTAAGAAAGGCATCTTCATCTCCTTGACGGAACTCAACCTGCATCACACTCTTATTGAACATTCTCAAACTGGGAGAAGGCAAATAAGCCAAACTCTTGTCATCCCGAATATCTAACAGGTGGGAAGTGGGGTCATCACGAAGCTTTCCGAAGGCATCAACGGCGGAGGTGAACTTATACTTTTGCAAGTATTCTTCGGCTAATGGAATCAGAACGAGCCACATAAACGTAACCCCAGCAACAAAGAATGGATAATTATTGAAAAATTCATCAATAGAGACCAAGATTGCTTCTATGTTGATTTTAGTGGGAGTGGGTATTGTAGTTTCAGAGGCAAGGGAAGTAAGAGGAAAAGAAAGACTCATACAAAGCAAAGATAGGTATAATTTGGGAGAGATCTGTTGGAATAGATGAATTGGGGCTTCAGTTTGTAAAACGTGTGAGAGATTTCCGGTTTTAGGGTAATTCAATTGGATTGAATTGCAGGGGACAGTGGTAGAACATCTGCGAAGAATGAATTTGGAAGAGGATCTGTGGGTTTGTGGTTGTTTTTTCACAAGTAAACAAGTTGAAATGCCTATAGAAAGAGACTCCATCAGACAGATAACTAATAACGCAAAAGATGTCTCAGATTTGGCAAGGAAGAGAGACGATAAGATGTGCCGCCATTTATATCGCCATATTACTGCTCCCTTGTTTGGTCTATTTTAATTGATACAAGTTTAAATAAATAAAAAATATCATTTTAAATTAAAAATATACTAACTAAATAATTTTATGATATTAAATATGTTATGTGCTAATTTAAAATTTAAAAATTATTTTAAAAAGAGAAAATACATCAAATAACCTAAAACAAATAAAACTTAATTTAGCACTTTAATTGCACAGATATTTAAGAACCCCTTAATAACTTTGAACTAAATTAAATATCATACTAAAGGGCAACCCGGTCCACTTAAGCTTCCGCTATGCGCAAGGTCCGGGGAAGGGCCCGACCACAAGGGTCTATTGTACGCAGTCTTACCTTGTATTTCTGTCAGAGGCTGTTTCCAAGGCTTGAACCCGTGAAATTAAATATCACACTAAAAATATAATATCAGTCTCACAATAAAAGGTGCATTACACACATGTCATGTCATTTTTATGTCACCACATCATCGACATGACAAAAATCATTTTAATTTTGATTTTTTGATTTTTTTTATTTCTTTTGTTTATTCAGATTTTTTAAAGCTAATTAATTGAAGAAAAAAATAGAAATTGATTTTTTTTTTGTGATTTTCATGAAAATATACTTTAAGTTTACTACTCAGCTCATCGAAAAAGAACACTATTTTGATGACCTACCAAATAGTCCAATAGCTTGTAAAATTGTAAGACCCCGAAAGTATGAAAGTCGAAAAACTAAGTTCGAAAGAAGTTTCCCAGGAAATCTATGCTTTTTGGCACCAGTCCTTCATGGGTAGTGAAGAGGTCTACGGGCTATGGTAAACGCACGTGATCCAACTCTGGAAGTTGGCATTTAGGGGTGAAGGACCACGAGAGGGGTCACGAACTATGGGAGGCAACACAAGTTGTGGTGGAGTCCCGTGGTCCGACCCCCTCAAGCTAAGGTTCCTGAGAAGTCCTTACCACGGTGATGTCCATAATCTGTGGAGGCCACCACAGACCGTGGTAGTCTCCTTGGAGGAGCCCCCTCTCCCCACCCCGCTAACCCAACTTATGAAAGATAAAGTCCCTCACCACGACCATCATCAAGAGCCGTGGTGAGCTTCATGGACCGTGGTGGATCCTCCATCCCGGGCGTGAAGTTTCAGTTTAAGTTTAGGGGTATTTTGGTCTTTCCTTATGTTTTCATTAATGAATGTAGACGGTTTTGGGAAGTTTATACTAACCTATTACTACCCTAAGCCCTCCTAACCCTCTCATTATCACCCAAACACTCAAAATCAAAATCCTCTCTCTAAAAGTGTTCTCTCAAAAGTCTTATTCTTCCTCAAGCTAATTTCAAAAGAATTCAAGTCAATTCTCCAATCAAGAGCAAAGTTAGGGCTTCTAAGATCAAGGTATATGGGAATTCATCCATAGGCCCCTTTCATCTATGGAATCCCAAGTTTTTTCTCAAAGATTTCTTATGAATTCTTCTTCTAAATGCCCTAGTTTCACGAATTTGCATTGGGTCTTCTTATTTATGATATATCTTATGATTATTGATCAAAGTATGCATAATTCACATTACATTGCATGATTTCAAGAAGAATTTCAATGACTCATGCTATATGCTAGTTTCAAGTATATTTTCAATGAATTATGATTATGAATTTCAAGTGGTTTCAATGAAAGTTTTATGAATGATTACCAAAGTTTATGAATGATTCATGAAAGATTATGAATGTTTCTTCAAAGATGCTATAAGCAAAAAGTTATGGTGTGATAAGGTAGTTCTCACACAATTATGTTAAAGAGGTGATAAGGTAGTTCTCACCAACTCATGGATTCTTATGAATCAATCATATTAATGAGCTATTCTATGATTTTCTTATGATGAGAATTGATATCTTTTATTGTCTTTCCTAATGATGTTAATGATTATGTTTTCATGAAGTTCCGTTGGGATAATGACTAAGCACCGAGAGGACTTTAAGGTAGATTCTGTCACGACCTAAGCCTAGGGCCTAGATGTGCCATGGTGATCGGGAACCCGAAGGATCCCAACCAAGCCATCTTAGCATACATCGCATACATAAGGTAAAGAAACATAACAAGATAAGCGGAATAAATCCATTCAACAAAAAGTCAACGGAAAGTAAACTCCAACCAAATGCCCGTAATGGGCTTACATCAACTTGAACGTCTAAACATGCCTCTATTCTAGTCTTTGATGGGGGCTTAGGACAAGCTCCTAGCTCACCGGAATCATAAGAGAAAGTCAAAGTAGCAATATGAAATAAAAGTCATGTCCTCGATGAATGAGGGTTCACCAGCTCTTGAGCACTAAGAAACTCTAGCCATAAATAGGATGATCTTCGTCTGCTCCTACATTATGAGATAATACATAGAAGGTACTAAGTATGTGAGTTATGCATGAATAAGTAATAGGATATGAGCAATATGACATAGGATGCCTGACCAATCATAATGAGCATGATTAAGGCTTAAAAGCATTTGAAAACATATGAAAAATTATGGTCAGTACATTATAAATCTTCATAGTAAATCTCATATCTTTGCTTTCAACTTGTGTGTGATACGACCTTTAACCGACATCTTAAGACCATGCGAACTATAACATAAAATTCGATATAACTCCCACATCGATAAGAGAGAGGCTACTTGACAACGTAGACTCCGTGAGAATAATTTTAACTTTGTGAGCTACATGTGGATCCATTAGATAGGCCATAAAGGCAACCTACGTGGGCAATGTAGTTTGCGAATTTAGGTTTCTACTAGGATTCCCTTGGGTAATTAACTACGTTACCGGATCAAACTCCACCTAAAATTACTCTCGATGCTTAGTCAATATTCCAACGGAACTTGTAAAACATGATCATAGACATTATAGGGAAAAATAGTAACTATCTATCAATCCATCTTTATAAAACATAATAAGAGTAGCTCATTAACTTTAGTGATTTTATAGGAATCCATAAACTTTGGGGAGAATTTCCCTTATCACCATCCAAACATGATTGTGTGAGAATGATTCTAATTACACCATAATAACCTTTTTGGATCATAATTGATCATTATCATAACTTTCATCATTAAATCATAATCTCAACTTCATTCATAAAAATTTCTTCAAACATCATTCAACTCATAATCAAACTCATAGAAATCATCTTTAGACTTCATAATCATGGTTAAAATTACTTTATGCATGGACATTCATAATTCAATTTGAAATCATGCAATTCATATAGAAACATGCTTATAATGATCAATGCAATTCATCAAAACTAGGGTTAATAGATAATTGAAAATTTAAGAAATATTTTGAGGAAACCTTGGAACTCCATAGGTGAAAGAAACCCATCGATCAATCCCCACATACCTTGGTGAATTTACTCAGAAATTGAAGAAGAACCTTGATGAACTTGAAGTCCTAGCTTGGAATTTAAAGAAGAGCTTGAGAAGATTTGTGATCTTGTCTTAGGAGAATTTTTGAAGAATAATTTAGAATAGAGGGAATTTTAAAGGAATGGATGTTTATAGGCTTGAACTTGTCCATAATAGTGTCTAGATACATTGAACCGAACTTTGAAAAAATATAAGATTGCCCTTCATTAAATTGAACTTTGAATCTATGAGCCGATTTCTATGAGTTGTCCTCAAGTCTATGAATCGTAGACTTGACTCATCCTTGCAGGCCTGATGAAACTCTGAAACACGGGCGTCTGATGTTTTCTTGCAATTCGTTGTTACCACTCGTAATATTCCTTACAACTCATCATTCTCAATTGTCCTATAGGTTCTGAGAAGACCCTGATTTTAGGGTCTCTAATCTTTTTCTACGAGTCGTGATTACGACTCATCAAAGTCTCTATAGGTCGTAGACCCATTCGTCCTACAGTCTTGAAAACCCTCAATTTCCTAGGTTTCTGAATTTTCACCACAACTCGTCTTTACGAGTCGTCATGGTTACTACGAGTCATCAAGTGACTCGTCAACCTTGATCCTGCCTTAGCCAAATTTCCAACACTAATCTCACTTCCACGACTCATCTCTATAACTCGTAAAACTCCCTATGAGTCGTAGACCAACTCATAGACTCGGGGTCAGCCCAAATTTTCTTTAAATTCTCTTTCGTTCGATTTTTAACTTTTGGGGCCTTACAATATCCCCTTTTGGAAATATTCGTCCTCGAATGAGGTTCAACTAGTATAAGAAAGACATGGAAAGAGGACTAGCAACCCAACATGAATATAATGACCCCATAAAATGCATATAAAATGAAAATTTCAAACTTAACATAAAACGTGGATTAAAATCAATTTTCATGAACATACATGCATTTGAATGACCTAGGAGGAACCGAATTCGTAGGAGTTCAATCAACTTGAATAAGAACAACTTACTACCTTAGGCTTGAGTAGATGGAAAGAGGTGCAGGCATTGTTTCATCATATCCGTCTCCACTTCCCAAGTATCACTCTCTACTTGTTGATTTCTCCACAACACCTTGACGGATACAGCCTCTTTGCTTATTAGCTTCTTCACTTGCCAGTTTAGATTTTTACTGGAACCTCCTCATAAGTCAAATTCTCTTCAACACTCACATCTTCCAATGGTACAATGGAATTCGTATCACCTAAAACTTCCTCAACAAAGATACATGAAACACTGGGTGAACCATTGCTAACTCAAGTGAAAAATCTAACTCATAAGCCACCTTGCCAATACGCCTTAATATCTTATAAGGTCCAACATATCTAGGTCTCAAATTCCCTTTCTTATCAAAATGCATTACACCATTCATGGGTGAAACCTTCAAATAGACTCAATCATCCACCTCAAATTCAACCTCTCTTTTCCTTACATCTGAATAGAACTTTTGACGACTTTGAGTCATTTTCAACCTCTTTCTTATGTGTGTCACCTTTTATATAGCATATATTACCAAATCTGGACCAATCAAGGCTATCTCACCTACTTCAAACCATTCCACCGTGGACCTACACCTTTTTCTCCCATACAATGCTTCAAAAGAAGCCATTTGGATGCTAGAGTGATAACATTATTGTAGGAAAACTCAATCAATGGTAGATGCTCATCAAATTTTCCTTAAAATCAATAAACATATGCCCTCAACATATCCTCTAAATTTTGAATCATTCTTTCGGCTTGACCGTCAGTTTAAGGATGGAAAGTCGCACCTAGTTTAACTTTCGTACAAAGACCCTTTTAAAATGACTTCCAAAAATGCAAAGTGAATTAAGTCCCTTGATCCGATATAATAGTCAAGGGAACACCAAAAAGGTTTACCAATTTATCGATATACAACTTAGCATAATCTTCGACACCATAAGAAGTCTTAACGGGTAGAAAATGAGCTGACTTAGTCATTTGATCCAACACAACCCAAATAGAGTCATATTGTTTCTTAGTATGAGGCAAACCCGTTACAAAGTCCGTATTCACATCTTCCCACTATAAGTAGGAATTTCAATGTCTTGAACCAAACCTCCCAATTTTTGATGCTCAACTTTAACTTGTTGGAAATTTGGATACTTAGCCATAAATCGGCTATATTCTTCTTCATACCATTCTACCAATACACTTCCATTAAATCATGATACATCTTGGTGGATCCCGGATGAATCGAATACCAAAAACTATGGGCCTCATTCAAAATCAACTCTCTTAACCCATCAACATTAGGCACACACAATCGGCCTTGATAATGAAGTACCCCATACCCACCTTGGGAGAAAAACTCCATCTCTTTTTTGGAAACCGACTTCTTCAATTTAACCAACACCAACTAATACTAGATCACTATCTTGCTTGGCCTTGAAATCTGCCACAAGAGGCGATTCCTAACCATTTTTAATAAGGATACCTTCATTATTCGAATCAACCAACTGAACAGCTAACCGAGCCAACCTTTTCACATCTTAACCAATTCTTTCTTGTCTTCCTCAACAGATGCAACACTATTCATAGATAATCTACTTAGTGTATCGGCAACCACATTAGCTTTACCTAGATGATATAATACACTCATATCATAGTCGTTGAAGAATTCAAGTCATGTCCATTGCCAAAGGTTCAAGTCCTTTTGCATAAACACATATTGTAAACTATTATGGTCGGTAAACACATCCACATAGACACCATAAAGATCATGTCTCCAAATCTTTAAGGCAAACACAACCACCGCTAGTTCCAAGTCATGGGTCGGATAATTCTTTTCATACATCTTAAGGTACCTAGAAGCATAAGCTCTCACCTTACCTTATTGCATCAACACAAAAAAGACCAATCCTTGAGGCATCACAATACACAACAAAATCATCGGACCATTCTGGCAAGGTCAAATTAGGGGAGGTAGTAAGACAATCTTTCAACTTTTGAAAACTCTTCTCACAAGATTTTGACCATTAGAACTTCTCTTTCTTTTGAGTCAACTTGGTCAAAGGTGACGAGATTGATTGAAACTCTTCTACAAATCTTCTATAATATCCGAATAGGCTCAAGAAACTCCTAATATCCGAAGGGGATAATGGTCTAGGCAAATTCTTAACTGCCTCGGTTTTCTTAGAATCATCTACAATCCCTTCACCGGACACAATGTGACCAAGAAAAACAACCTCTCTTAGCCAAAACTCATACTTATTGAATTCAGCAAATAATTGCTTGTCTCTTATAGTTTGAAACATAATCCTTAAGTGACTAGCATGCTCCTTCTCATTCCGAGAGTAAACCAAAATATCATCAATAAACACAATTATAAATATGTCCAAATATTGTTTGAACACCTTATTCATCAAGTCCATGAATGCCACGGGGGCATTGGTCAAACTAAATGACATAACTAAGAACTCATAATGGCCATACCTTGTTCGAAATTCCATCTTAGGAATATCACACTCCCTCACCCTTAATTGGTGATAACCAGAACAGAGATCAATCTTAGAGAAATAACTTTTCCCTTGCTATTGGTCAAACAAATCATCTATCCTCAAAATTTGATATTTATTCTTGATGGTTACTTTTTTCAATTGCCGATAGTCAATGCACATACGTAGCGAACCATCCTTCTTACTTACTAACAAAACGGGGGCACCTCATGGGGATGAATATACTTGGTCTAATGAAACCTTTGTCTAGCAAGTATTTCAATTGATCCTTTAACTCTTTTAATTTCACTGGAGCCATTTGGTAAGGAAGAATAGAAATTGGTTGAGTATTGGGAAGAAGGTCTATGCCAAAGTCTATTTTCCTTTTAGAAGAAATACCGGGTAGATCATCGGAAAACACATCCAAAAACTCATTAACAATGAGGACCGACTCTAGAGTAGGAGCTTCAAAATTTGCATCCCTAACCCTTACAAAATGGTAGATACAACCCTTGGAAATTATTTTTCGAGCTTTAAGACATGAAATGAATTAAAATTTAAACCCAGAATTACTACACTTCCATTCTAGGACCAACTCAATTGAAAATTGGAACTTAACCACTCAGGTTCTACAACCAACAGAAAAATAACATGCATATAGCCAAATCATACTAGGGATAACATCAAAATAAGTCATCTCAAGCTCAACGAGATCACATAGAGTAACTTTATGGAAAATCGAAACTACACAACTTTTATAGACTCTTTTATCCATAACTGACTTACCTACGAGAGTATAAACGGAAAAAGGCTCTAACAATGTTTGGAGGGTAACATTAAATATCATGGCCACAAAAGTAGTAACAAAATAGAAATTTTCATCTGGATCAAGTAAGGAAAAAACATCATAGTGAAAGACCCGTAACATTCCACTAACAACATAGGGAGTCTCCTCCACTTCTTGCCTACCACGAAGAGCATAGAGGAATAGAAATTGGTTTGAGTATTGGGAAGAAGGTCTATGCCAAAGTCTATTTTCCTTTTAGAAGAAATACCGGGTAGATCATCGGAAAACACATCCAAAAACTCATTAACAATGAGGACCGACTCTAGAGTAAGGGCTTCAAAATTTGCATCCCTAACCCTTACAAGATGGTAGATACAACCCTTGGAAATTATTTTTCGAGCTTTAAGACATGAAATGAATTAAAATTTAAACCCAGAATTACTACACTTCCATTCTAGGACCAACTCATTTGAAAATTGGAACTTAACCACTGAGGTTCTACAATCAACAGAAACATAACATGCATATAGCCAAATCATACTAGGGATAACATCAAAATAAGTCATCTCAAGCTCAACTAGATCACATAGAGTAACTTTATGGAAAATCGAAACTAGTCAACTTTTATAGACTCTTTTATCCATAACTGACTTACCTATGAGAGTATAAACGGAAAAAGACTCTAACAATGTTTGGAGGGTAACATTAAATATCATGGCCACAAAAGTAGTAACAAAATAGAAATTTTCATCTGGATCAAGTAAGGAAAAAACATCATAGTGAAAGACCCGTAACATTCCAATAACAACATAGGGAGTCTCCTCCACTTCTTCCCTACCACGAAGAGCATAGAACCGATTATTGCATTGACCACCATTTGATTGCACTTGGCCTCTGTTTTATCCAAACGCACACGCAAGTGTACGCGATCTCAAAAGTAATATAGTGATCCTTTTTAAGAGCCGAATATCGAACTAGGCGTTAGTTAACTTTTCAATTAATCAAATTATTCATGCGTGTTTTCAAAGGATTCAGTTTATTTATATCTAAAAATAATTATACCAAAAATGATATGAGAAAATGATTTAACGATATTATAGAAATTTTATCAATTTAAAGAAGAGTCCCAGGGTTGTAGCACTCATAGATTTCCAGTCTAACATCCTTTACTTTGGTATGCAATGGGTTTTTTGATTACTGATTTATAGGATAGATTTTTTTACAATTATGATCTTCCAACCTCTAGTTGTCTACTCTTGTTGACAGCTTAACTACATCATTGAGCGGGGATAAGCATGAACCAACAAAAATGCATTAATCATATCATCCTGTTTAGCAACCAAACATGGAGTATAGATATGTTTCACAGTCATTCTATACACGAATTATTCTAGACAATTCTAGGATAAACATGCTCCCTATATTCTAGTGTTCTATCCCATTTCTGTCTTCCGAGTTTCGAGTGGACAAAATGTTTATTCTAATGGTGATTAAGCATTAAAACTATCAAAAAAAGAATATAAAAGTAATCATATACAAAAACCCATTTTCAACAAAGAAAATAAGATTTAAACCTTCATCTTGTGGCTACAACCCAAGAACAAGGAGATTTAGCCACTCATAGTTTGCAACATATTTACATAAATCATTGATAACATCAAAAACTTGAATTAAATTGAAAGAAAAGAAGAAAATATCACCCAAAGAAGTTATTCCTTCGTCTTCTTCAATCCTTTTTCTGACAATCTGAACTACTTTTTAATAAATTATGTAAAGGTGCTATTTATAGCACCAAAAAATGCAAAATTAAAGTAGGCGCACTGAAGTCCGCGATGCGGACATGGTTCATTTCAGTGCAATTTTTCAATTTTTATGTCACCAGAAATTTATACTATCCAGAACCAGGTCCATAACACGGACCTAGCGCGCACCACACTATTGAGTCGAATAAATTCTAAGTTTTGGAATTTAATCACTGAAGCTTAAGTCTGCGACGCGGACATACTTCTTTATAGTGCATTTTCTTCAAATTTTGTTCCCAACTTCTCCTTTGACCTCCACTTTCAATCCGATCATACTTTGAATGTCCATTCTTTATCAATTAGCCCTGAAAGTGTCTAATCATGTTGATTTGTTACAACAATACACAAATATGCAAAAATATGAACTAAACTCTAGGAATTTGCTCTCAACTTGACTGATGAATTATGAGTTTTATGTGCTATTGGGCACATAAATGTACCGAAGATCACCACCCCCAAACTTATAACTTTTGTTAGTCCTCGAACAAACTCCCAGTCTTAGTTTTAAAATAACAAATACATGATATATAAAGTAATTCTACCAAACCATAGTGATTGCGCAATTAGCTTGCATTACAAACACATGTCTAATTTTGTTCAAGCAACTAACTAACTCAACACCACATAAACTCAAAGATTGACTCTGTGATGAAACAAACTCAAATAGCTTGTTAAATTAAAATTCATGTAGAATTACCATTTCTTCATTAAACATGTGCTCTCACCAATAAAGAACTACCCATACTCTCGCAATTACATTTCTTGTCAACAACAATGAGTATTTAAACAAAATTTGCTCACTCTCTCAAATAAAATCATAAGTTTCTCAAGATGAACCATGGGCTTGCCCTTAGTGTATTAAACAGTTCTATTAAGGCAGCTAAGACTTAAAGATCACTTAGGACTTTTTCAGGTTGTAATGTGGGCTAGGAGATGGATAGGCAGAAATCTGGACATGTATAGGGACTTGGTTCCCAAGTGCTTTCAACACACTATATTCATTAATTCCATGTAAGTACTTAATAACCTTATTCTTATCACTTTGTTATTTCGTTAGCTTAACCTTTTACTTCCTTTATCTGTGTAAAGGAATTCTTCTTTTCTTTACTAACTTCAACCATAATGTGGTTGACGTTCTTTTCACTTTCCACAAGCTTGTCTTCCCTAACAAAAGATTTTATTTCAATTAATTGCATCAATGGTTTTATTCTTAGTAACCCAAGGTTATTAACCCCCCTCCCACCATTTATTTGCTTTTTCTCCTCCAAAGCGCTTGACTTCTTAGATCAAAATTTTGGACTCAGAAAAAATGGGAATAGGCTCAAAATAGGCTGTTAAAGAATCAAGTCACATGCCTAATAGGGCTAACTATGGATTTTTATCACGACCTAACCCCATAGGCCATGAAGGATGCCCGAATTAGAGACTCACATATACCTTTGCCAAGTATAAGTAAACCTGCACCCTGTTTAAGTTATAATGCATCAATAGGCACGATAACATATAAGCCGATAAGGCTATCATAACATATAGGAACAATTGTACACACATACATATACCAACCACATATATATCCACCAACCTCTAAGAGTAAGAAAAGTAACATAAGGCGGGAAGAGGCCCCCGCCGTACCCGTAAATAGATAGACATATACATCGAGGGTTAGTACCCAAAATCTAGGCTTTGGATCAATGGAGCGCTTCTGAACTGCTGAGTAGGACTCTTATGCTGGCGGATTCCTAAAGTATGTATCTGTACCTACGGGCATGAAACACAACCCCTCTGAAGAGAGGGGGGGTCAGTACGACATATGTACTGAGTATACAAAGCATAACTGGAAATATATCTGAAGTAAAGAGAGCCAAGGGATAAATTCGTTACGTAATAAAACACTGTACCTGTACTAGTAAATTATAAAAACATGCATGCTCATATTATACAATATAGCCGTCCCTTTCAGGGCTCGATGAATCATAACTGTAGGACCATCATAGGTCTTGGTGCCATCACCATCTTATCACATTATATCATCATCTCATATATATATATACATACGTACCAGTCCCTCTAGTGAGGGATGTGGTGAGTTGTTCATGTCATCACATTATCATTTCCTCATATAGTGTACCCTACCCTTTAGTGAGGGACTCGGTGGATAATACAGTGAACTGCACATAATTATGTACCCAGCCCGGGACTCAGTGATAGAAGAGTTACTATATACACGAGTAGAATAGTGAGTAACCATATGCAGATTAAATCATTATCAAGACTCAATGAAGTAGTAAAGATGAATTTTCATTTGAAAATCAGGATGATAGTCATATCAATCGTCTCTCGAATATCACTATTGATCATATAAAGAGTCTTAGACATCATAGGCATTTTAGATCGTATCTGAGACTCGATGGAATACTGAAATATGCTATCATTTAAAAACCAAGACAAGAGTCATATCAAGTACCTTTGGAGTGTCATTATGGTTTGCATCAAAGTAGCACTTTTGAAATCGTCCACTCGTATCAAGGCATAATAAAATATCTTTTTGAAGTCAAGAAAATGGCCATCTTAGTGGATCTCAGAATGGGACTTCCTTGGGATCGCATATACTTTGTCTATTCATTTTATAAATTTCATGCCAAAAAAGAAGATTAACTTTACCTACTTAGTACTTCCAAAGATATAGAAAAACTTGAGAAGCCATAGTTCCATTATTGGAAGAGTTCTAGCTTAAAGAAGTGAATAAGAGTCATTCTTTATACCACAATATAAATTATACAAACTTAGGATGGTTGGACACTTTCACGTGAATCAAAGCAAAAGGACATAGGTTCTAGGAAATTAAAACATTGGCCATCCTAGTGTACTTAAGAATAAGAGCTTTTTGTCGACTTCGTGCATTCTTTGTCCGTTGGATTTCTATGGGACATGCCAAAAAAAGGAAGAGAATAAGCTTTACATACCCTCTACTTTCCCTCATAGAGTCATTATATACATATACCGTACCCGACCCTTCATGAGCTCGGTATCATAACTTTCTCATTGCTTTACCTTACCATCATATAATGTACCCAGCCCATGATGGGACTCAGTGAGTAAACATAGCATTATAACATCGTACTTATGCCAAATAAATATCAAGAGGGAAGAAGGGTAGCTTTACATACTTGTGCCAAAACATGCCAAGAGAAAGAAGGGCTTCACATACCTTTTTTGGGATTAATTGAAATCCGGCTTGCCTTGATACCTCCTTAACCTATTTGACATGAAAGTAATACTAAGATTAATAGCCTTTCACTTTCCAATATCCCACTCTACAACCAAGTACTAATAGGAGTTATTTCCTTATCCATTACCCTCGACTAATTTGTTACTAGTTTCGATGCTACCAAAATTTAAGCAACATTTCTCCTGTAACTTCAACATCCTAGAGATTTAAACTTGGACAAAATATCAAAAAAAATACCAAAAATAACAACCATTAGCATATTTACAAGTAAATCACTTCAACATTACCCAATACAAGCTCCAAACAACTAGCTCCACACTACGATACCAAAATAGAGTTTTTAATCTTTATTTCACAAAATCTTTAACCATACCAAATAGAGAGTCGTGTGGCTACAACCATAAGAAACCACACACCTTTTAGAAAAATTTCCATCCCTGCAACATACAATCCAACCAGCTACAACCACAGCACCACAAGCACGACACACTACGCGACTTCAGTTTAACTACTATGACTTTAATCTAGTTTGTTTCTAGCGTCTAGCATCCTTATGCAATTTTTACACTTCCAACCTTATTTAAGACATTTAATATACCTAAAAATCACATCATAATTTCCAATTTTAAATAAGAACCCTTACCTTGCCCGGAACTCATCAAACTCATCGAAACTTGCCACGAAAGTTCTTCTAGCGCGACTGAAACTTCATGGTTTTTTGCTTACATTTTGGGGCTGCTCCAAACTATAAATTTACATTAATAAAACCTTCATACCTTCATGGTATACCGTAGATAATTAATTCATGGAACGAAATTAGAGACTCACCCTTTTTTTTCTCCTAAATTTGAGCTCTCTCTCTCTCTAACTTCAAGTTTCTCTCCTTCTTTTCTCTAGAATTTTCTTGTAGTTTTTTTTTGATAATGATGAACTTAAGGGATAAGAATGAGTTGAAAATTCATCAAATATGTATATATATATATATACCACCTTAGGGGGTGACACATGTCAAGCCCCAAGTGGTGACACATGTCAAGCCCTTATAGGGCCAAGGCACCCCCTCCTCAAATTAGGGACTGCCATATGGAATGTGTGGGGGGGAACCCCTTGATGCAGATTCTTCCATGTGGCACTCCCTCATACTGCCACATGGCACTCTCTAATGAGCTGCCACATGTCGCTTTCTTTTCCTCCTCTTGGGTCTGTAATCTCGTCTTGCTTTACGAACCTATTAATCCCTACTACATAACCTTGGTATGTGCTCAAGTAGATTATGTAGGTAAAATTTACAAATTGGTAGTTTACGCTAATAAGTCGAGTCCTACGACTCAATATTTGGTCTCCAACTTCTCTCGGATTCTTATAACTCTATTTCCAATCTTCTCTACTATAGGGTATCACATTCTCCTTTCCTTAGAGTTGTTTGATAACGTTATAGATTATCCGGCTCACATGGTAACTCTTAAGAGATTAAGAGTTCTTAAGAAATCTTAAAAAGCTTTAAGAAACTTTAAGAAACTTAAGAGGCTTACGATCCTTGCAAGAAACTCAAGAGCCTTTGAAGCGACTTAAGAATGTGTTACAAGGTACAAAAGTACGGGGTGTAACATCCTTTCCCCCTTTAGGACATTCATCCTCTAATTTGAACCAAAATCTTTCTAAAGATCTTATACAGATTATGGGGAAATTCCTATCTATTGCAATAACCCACACTTTCATTAAGTAACCAGTATAAAAGTTCCAAAAGTTGGGATTACCTGTAGACGTAGGGAATAGGTACGGATACTTATGTTTCATTTCCTCTTCAGCTTCCCAGGTCATTTCTTCACGATTTTCATTTTGTCACAGCTCTTTGATGAAAGCTACATCTTTAGTCCACAATCTTCTAATCTGCCGATCTAGGATGGCGATAAATTGCTCTTCATAGGATAAATCCTCTGTGACTTGGATATAATCTATGGGATATACTCGAGATGGATCACCAACTCACTTGCGAAGCATTGATACATAGAAGGCTGGATGTACTGCTTCCAGATCCATCGGTAGGTCTAGCTCATAGGCAACCTTGCCTATTCGGCGAAGGATCTGGTAAGGACCCATATATCTCAGACTCAGCTTCCCTTTCTTGCTAAACTTCATTACTCCATTCATGGGCGACACCTTCAAAAATACCTAATTGCTCACTTGAAATTTCAAAGATCGACATTGATTGTCTATATATAGCTTTTGTTGACTTTGGGTAGCTAATAATCTCTCCTGATTAGGCTTTACCTTCTCCATAGCCTGTTGGACCATGTCTGTGTCTATTAGTCGTGTTTTGCCAACATCAAACTAACCAATGGTGACCTACACTTTCTATCATACAAAGTCTTATACGGGGCCATTTGGAGACTGGAATGATAGTTAATATCGTAAGTAATCTTGACAGGTAGTAGGCAATTGTCCGAGCTACCTTTGGAGTTAACCATATAGGCCCGCAATATATCTCCTAGCATTTAGCTAGTAAGCTTAGTCTATCCATCGGTCTAAGGGTACAATAGTATACGGAGACCTGTCTATGTTCCCAATCTCTTTATGGGCTGATCTTCAGTAGTTAGCTGTAACTCAGGCTCTTTCATATGAGACAATAGCTATGGGAACTCTGTAAAATCTCACCATTCTCTTGATCTATAATTTCACACAATCTTGGTTGAGTAGGTAGTCCTTGATTGAAGGAACACAAGATGATATTGTTAGTCTGCAGATGACATTCCATATACCATCATCCGTCCATGGAGTGAAAAGTGAGTCTTATAGCCAAGGTCGTATTGTGGAATCTTCGACCTCGTGTATTACTTATTGCCTTCTTTAGACTACATCAACTGGTACCCTTACCTTTTGAGTTTTGCCTTTTGCCCATCAGAGTTGGCTGCCAAGTGGTGTCAAAATTCCCTCACACAATGACCTGTATAGCCATTCCGTGGTTTGCCTATCATTAACTAGTATTATGTTGAAGAACTGTGGCATACAAGTGCACCATCTGTTAGTAATCAGCTAATCCTGCTTGTTTTGCTTAAGCCCATTTTTACAATTCCCTTAACGTAACTAATAACACTCTAGGTACATAATCTCGTATCGTTGTTTTGTTGCTAGTTCGGATTCTTCCATCTCGTGCGATCATACCAGCCCTAGCACACCAGATCCCACCAGAATTTCAAAGTTAAGCGTGCTTAGGCGGGAGTAGTACTAGGATGGGTGACCCCCCGAGAAGTCCTTGTGTCACATTTCATTGCAATCCTTGCAATAATGTGCAAGTCACTCAACTTATCCCAAGATTTATCTTAGTATCGGCTCTCTAGTCTTCACGTTTTGCCTTGCCCTTTCCTCTTTTATCTTAAAACCGGTATTGGGTTAGATCTTTAGTTTCACCACGACCATGTCCTTTTTGGTCATTTGATTTCACTTCTGTTTGTATGTCTCTATAATGTCTCCAAAATATCATAATTCATTTTCATCATGTACTCTTCCGCTTGGTCTTATGTTGTACATATATATTCATAAGTTGCACAAGTACTTTTATACAACCGGTATGAGGTAGACGCACTTTTTTTGTTTCCTGGTCCATCTTGCTTTTCATATCACTTCCACACCAGAGCTTGCTCGCGCTAACGCTATTCTGTCCTACCTCTTTTTCTCTTTCTTTTTTTTCCTTTAGGTACTCCTTGGTCTCCTCATTTCCTTACCGTAGGAGGTTTTCTATTCTTTCTCCTTTCTACATGTATGTCATATCCCGGCGGCCAACAACTCAGTTTCCATGTCTTAATCTTTACTCAACCATGGCCTTACTACCCTTTACACGGTCCTTAGATCGCTCTGTCTTACTCTCTTTTTGTGTTCACCCCTTTTTGTATACACCTATCCATTAGGGTCTCTGCTAATGGTTCTTCGCACAGTCTCAGATATCATGGCTTCTATCCATTTATTGCCGGCCTTTAGTCCTTGTAAACTCATGCCAACATGGGATCTTGCTTGAAGTTTAAGTATTTCCGTTAATATGTGATAGTGTTAGTTGATTTCACCTCACACTTGTATTTCTCTTTTCCACTTCCCCCCTTTTAGGGTGTACCATGTCATCCTCTATTTATTTTCAACTATTCATACATATTTGATTCTGCTCCAACACATTTGACATACTGCACCATATCTACACCTTCTGTTAGTTCATCTCTACTTTAGGTTGCCCCTGTAAGAAACCTTAATATAACCATGGGGTACTTATAATTCTCGATAACTAGTACCCAATCTAGTCAAAGTACTAGTACTCGCGTCATATAATTAATATAGTAGTTTATCTAGGTCCACATTCCTTTCTTCCCTACTAGTGATTAGCTAGCGCCCCTAATCATTTCAACTTCTCCATTCGAAAGTACTTGTACTCTAATGACCCGTGTTTCTAGCTCTGCTATAACACTATCTCCATCCAAGTGAATACCACTTGTTCCTCTTAATAGACTCGCAATGTATCAATGGTTTTGTAGAGCTACCTCCCTCATCCTTGAGGGGTCTTTATATTTGCCACGGCGGAGTCACATACCCCTAGTACTTCTTTATACCTCATAAGCTTTTATCCTTGTCAGGTACTTGAGGTTAACTTCCAATTCTCCTCAGCCTCATGTCAATTTTACTTTAATACTAGTCTTACCTTCTCGCCTTTTCATACTAGTCTTACCTTCTCGCCTTTTCATACTACATCCTTTTATTCTTTCAGTCCTTGGCCATTGTTGTGCTCTAGGAGTTTCATGTTATCCCTATATCCCTTGGGAAAATCATTCCTTGGTATCACCGACCCTTCTGAATCCTTTTAGTATGTTATCCAATATATGAAGCACATGATTCTGGACAGCCCCTAAGTTCATGTCTTCTATCCATCAGTTATTTTGGTGGCTTAATAACCAATAAAAGGTTAACATAAAGCATCCTCTAACATAAAGTATCCCAAACCTCCACTCAGGAAATACCAATAATGCCACGCAAGGCCGATGTATATATACATCCAAATCATATCATATCATAGCCACAATACCTCACAAGGCCAATATATATATATATATATATATATATATATATATATATATATATATATATATATATATATATATATATATATATATATATATATATATATATATATATATATATATTCATATCACCGCCATGAAGGGCACCCAATATCAACAACAACATAAAATAATAGACTTACCTCATATGTCCAACTCGAACTACACCCGTTACACTTTCCTATCTACTTTTTCCTTCAATCTTCGACTTCACATTTCAATCATATTTCAATCTTCTTACCTTATCCAGCATGCCTCCTTCACACCATTACTTAGCTGTATACTGGGTAGCTTCTAATATCATCCATCATTTTCTTCTGTTGATGTCGTTCTTCAACTGAAACCAGAGGTTAGAAAAAGGAATTTCATGTCCTATGGCTAGGCTCTATCGCACGATCTAAGACAAGAAAGGAAGATAACATCCTAAATGTCCTGTAGCCTCCTGTTTATATATGTGGTGCACAACACACCGATAAACAAGACTCTACTAGACACGGTTTGTAGGTATTCTGAGGACCAAACTGCTCCGATACCACTTTTGTCACTACCCAACCTTGTAGGCCGTGACGGGTGCCCAAACTAGACACTCGCATATACCTCTGCCAAGTATAAGTAAATCTGCCCCCTGTTTAAGTTATAATGCATCAATAGGCACGATAACATATAAGCCGACAAGGCTATCATAACATATAAGAAAAACTATATACATAGACATATACCACCCATATACATGTCCACCGACCTCTAAGAGTAAGAACAGTAACATAAAGCGGGACAAGGCCCCTGTCGTACCCGTAAACAAATAGACATATACTTCGAGGGTTAGTACCCAAAATCTAGGCTCTGGATCAATGGAGCGCTTCTGAATTGCTGAGTGGGACTTTTATGCTGGCGGATTCCCAATGTATGTATTTGTACCTACGAGCATGAAACGCAACCCCCCGAAGAGAGGGGGGTCAGTACAACATATGTACTGAGTATACAAAGCATAACTGGAAATATATCTGAAGTAAAGAGAGCCAGGGGGATAAATTCGTTATATAAGAAAACACTGTACCTGTACTAGTGAGTTATAAAAACATGCATGCTCATATTATACAATATAGCTGGCCCTTTCAGGGCTCGATGAATCATAACTGTAGGACCATCATAGGTCTCGGTGCTGTCACCACTTTATCACATCACATCATCATCTCATATATATATACATACCAGTCCCTCTAGTGAGGGATGCGATGAATTTTTCATGTCATCGCATTATCATTTCCTCATATAGCATATCCGACCCTTTAGTGAGGGACTCAGTGGATAATACAGTGAACTGCGCACAATTACATTCTCGGCTTGGGACTTAGTGATAGAAGGGTTACCGTATACACGAGTAGAATATTGAGTAACCATATGCAGTTTAAATCATTATCAAGACTCAATGAAGTAGTAAAGATGAATTTTCATTTGAAAATCAGGACGATAGTCATATCAATCGTCTCTCGAATATCAATATTGATCATATAAAGAGTCTTAGACATCATATGCATTTTAGATCGTATCTGAGACTCGATGGAATACTCAAATGTGCTATCATTTAAAAACCAAGACAAGAGTCATATCAAGTACCTTTGGAGTGTCATTATGGTTTGCATCAAAGTAGCACTTTTGAAATCGTCCACTCGTATCAAGGCATAATAAAATATCTTTTTGAAGTCAAGAAAATGGCCATCTTAGTGGATCTCAGAATGGGACTTCCTTGGGATCGCATATACTTCGTCTATTCATTTTATAAATTTTATGCCAAAAAAAAGAAAATTAACTTTACCTACTTACTACTTCCAAAGATATAGAAAAACTTGAGAAGCCATAGTTCCATTATTGGAAGAGTTCTAGATTAAAGGAGTGAATAAGAGTCATTCTTTATACCACAATATAAATTATACAAACTTAGGATGGTTGGACACTTTCACGTGAATCGAAGCAAAAAGATATAAGTTCTAGGAAATTAAAACATTGTCCATCCTAGTGTACTTAAGAATAAGAGATTTTTGTCGACTTCGTGCATTCTTTGTCCATTGGCTTTCTATGGGACATGCCAAAAGAAGGAAGAGAATAAGCTTTACATACCCTCTACTTTCCCTCATAGAGTCATTATATACATATACCGTACCCAGCCCTTCATGAGCTCGGTATCATAACTTTCTCATTGCTTTACCTTACCATCATATAACGTACCCAGCCCATGATGGGACTCGGTGAGTAAACATAGCATTATAACATTGTACTTATGCCAAATACATATCAAGAGGGAAGAAGGGTAGCTTTACATACTTGTGCCAAAACATGCCAAGAGAAAGAAGGGCTTCACATACCTTTTTTGGGATTAATTGAAATCCGGCTTGCCTTGATGCCTCCTTAACCTATTTGACATGAAAGTAATACTAAGATTAATAGCCTTTCACTTTACAATATCCCACTCTACAACCAAGTACTAATAGGAGTTATTTCCTTATCCATTACCCTCGACTAATTTGTTACTAGTTTCGATGCTACCGAAAATTGAGCAGCATTTCTCCTGTAACTTCAACATCCCAGAGATTTCAACTTGGAAAAAATATCAAAAAAATACCAAAAATAACAACCAGAAGCATATTTACATGTAAATCACTTCAACATTACCCAATACAAGCTCCAAACAACTAGCTCCACACTACGATACCAAAATAGAGTTTTTAATCTTTATTTCGCAAATTATTTAACCATACCAAATAGAGGGTCGTGTGACTACAACCAGAAAAAACCACACACCTTTTAGAAAAATTTCCATACCTGCAACATACAATCCAACCAGCTGCAACCACAGCACCACAAGCACGACACACTACGCGACTTCAGTTTATTTACTATGACTTTAATCTAGTTTGTTTCTAGCGTCTAGCATCCTTATGCAATTTTTACACTTCCAACCTTATTTAAGACATTTAATATACCTAAAAACCATATCATAATTTCCAATTTTAAAGAGAAACCCTTACCTTGCCCGGAACTCGTCAAACTCATCGAAACTTGCCTCGAAAGTTCTTCTAGCGCGACTGAAACTTCATGGTTTTTTGCTTATATTTTGGGGCTGATCCAAACTATAAATGTACATTAATAACACCTTCATACCTTCATGGTATACTGTAGATAATTAATTCATGGAACGAAATTAGAGACTCACCCTTTTTTTCTCCTAAATCTGAGCTCTCTCTCTCTCTCTAACTTCAAGTTTCTCTCCTTTCTTTTCTCTAGAATTTTCTTGTAGTTTTTTTTGATAAAGATGAACTTAAGGGATAAGAATGAGTTGAAAATTCATCAAATATGTATATATATATACCACCTTAGGGGGTGACACATGTCAAGCCCCAAGTGGTGACACATGTCAAGCCCTTATAGGGCCAAGGCACCCCCTCCTCCACTTAGGGACTGCTACGTGGCATGTGGGGGGGAGGGGAACCCCTTGATGCAGCTGCTTCCATGTGGAACTCCCTCATACTTCCACATGGCACTCACTTATGGGCTGCCACGTGTCGCTTTCTTTTCCTCCTCGTGGGTCTGTAATCTTGTCTTGCTTTACCAACCTATGTAATCCCTACTACATAACCTTGGTATATTCTCAAGTAGATTATGTAGGTAAAATTTCCAAATTGGTAGTTTACACTAATAAGTCGAGTCCTACGACTCATTATTTGGTCTCCAACTTCTCTTGGATTCTTATAACTCTATTTCCAATCTTCTCTACTATGGGGTATCACATTCTCCTTTCCTTAGAGTTGTTTGATAACGTTATAGATTATCCGGCTCACATGGTAACTCTTAAGAGATTAAGAGTTCTTAAGAAATCTTAAAAAGCTTTAAGAAACTTTAAGAAACTTAAGAGGCTTACGATCCTTGCAAGAAACTCAAGAGCCTTTCAAGCGACTTAAGAACATGTTCCAAGGTACAAAAGTACGGGGTGTAACAATTTTCATTAAGGTGGGTACAACAAGTGGTTTTAAAATGAGGTTACCAAAGAATTGCCTAGATGCTTTCCCTAAATTCTAAACTTTCTTTGTTTTCACTACTCGTACACACGGGGAAAGTTCTAGAAATCAAGAGCAACCAGGATTATACAATTAACCTTATTCAAACTACACATTTTTAATTTCAGAACAACTATTCTTCAGAAATTTCAACCACAATCACATGAATTCAGCATTATTCAAAATCTAACAACATAGTCTTAGGTGTCTCAATTTAGTCAATTTTTTCATGTTTTTCAATCATTTCATCTGCTACCTATGCAATCTCATAGTTTAGCAAAAACAATTATACACATTACAAATATGTAAAAAAAAATATTTTTTATACGGTTCAAAGGGACTATCCATGGCCAAAGAACCAAAAACAAATGTCATAAAACCCAAAGTCAGAAAAAAACTTAAACGACATCAAATATTTAAGATAAACCCAAAACATCAGTACTGGAAAAAATAAACAAGTACTAATCTAAATATACCACAACATAAATCTAACAAAAATAACCACAATTAGAAATCTAGATAAAATAAAACATCAAACATACCAAGAATAAACAGATATGGTTTGATTAAACAGACTCCACCCCATACTTAGAGTTGGGCATTGTCTTCAGGGAGCACAAGGTAGTAGACTTTCCTATCTACTCATCCATCATCCCACCAGCAGCCTAATCTTTCACTGCCAAAGGGTCAAACTCTATGGCCTTCAAATCTGACTCCATATCTGAGCTAGTCCTCCTCTTATCCGTATCTGTAGGGATGTCATCTTCAGTAGGCTCATAAAAATCAGGTCTCGGTCTTAGGACAGCCATAACATGCTCGTTTAGCAGGTATTGACTCTCTACCTCATACAGTTCTTCTTCAGTTGAAGCTCACCCTCCGGTGCGGTGTCGAAGCATCTCTAGACCAAATATGCGGGTAGTTATTATATAATCACACCTCTCACATTCCTGTGTAGTGGGATGTGAGTGTAGTCTTCCCCTTAATGTTTGTGACATCATAAGTATCTGAAGGAAGGGGGCATATAATCATGTTGGTTCTTGGGGACCCTAACCCTTTGGTATATCTTTGTAATAAGGCCTATGAATGCAAATCCTCTACCTCAATGGATTCTGCACTTCTAGATAGTAGATTTGATAACATCACCACCATTTATGTCCATCCCTTTCATAAGGTCATAGACCAAGCACACTCTGTCCTGAGTTAAGTCGGTGTAGTGGAGGCCTGGAATAAGGTTGTGTATGACAATTTTTACCCACACGCGTGCTTCTTTGTTAAGATGAGCATATGGGAACGTATTGTGGTAATCGCAACGACCGTGATGTACCCATTTTGCAATTGACCTAGGCCCACATAATGTATATCAGACATCTCTGTATGGCGGTTGAATATTCAAATATGTCTAGGCGGTGGTAGGCAACTCTCTAGTTTCCAGTATCTTGTTTATGGCCATTGAAGATAGAGGAACATCAACCCCTCATACTGTGATGTAATGTATGCACTGATCAGGTTGATAATTTACATAAAATTCCCATACCACGTGCAAATTGTATGGCTTTGGGTCAGCGAACAAGAAATGCATATTTAGTTCCTCTATTCTCCTTATGATTTGGAGGTAGTCTCTGGCTAATTTTTCTTTATCAATTGGCATATCGGAGAGATAGCAAGACTTAGTGTGTCGTTTGTACCAGTTTTTCCCTATTGGATATACCACTTTTATGCCAAATCAATGAAATTGGCCTCGAGGCATGGGTGGGGTAGGTGGTATAGAAGGTGCCACCCTATCTCTTTTCCTTCTTCCAGGGCCTTCTAGTTCCTTTCCTAGCCTTTGGCTAGATGATAGTTTTGCTGAAAATAAGCCATCCAAAAACAACATATAAGAACCTAAATATGATTCAAACTTCAAGCCAATACCCCACACTTAAGCATTTTATTAGAACGCAAGTGATATTAAGGTACTTAGACTTCCTTTTACTTGAATACTTTGTGCGTACATGCTAACAATCCAATCCACATTTCAAATAATCAATATGGTGAATCCAATACTATACAACTTCAAAGTATCCTCCAATAATCTATCATATCCCTCAACAAGAAACAGACCAAATTCAATAGCACAAACCATTTTAACCCAAACTTTTAGAACACTACTACATCATCCCACACTGAACTCACTAGGTAAACTCAATATTAACACAACATAGCATTCTAGTTCAAGCAGAAATTTACATACATGATCACCACTACTACAAGTAGATTTTCAACCCAAGATTTGGAACAATAGAATCTTCACCCCTCACTATTTCTACAAATCAAACCAACTTCAACACAATACTTTATGTATGTTTACTCTAGAATTCAACACGCATTATCCATAACAACCACAACATCTATTGTTTTAATCATCAAAATTAGGATTAGATTTCAAGAACTTAACCCATAATTAGTTAACCACAACAAGCAATTTCTAAGTAATTTTTCACACCCACAAGCATTTAAATCTAAGAACAATGAAAATCAACTATATTGAGTCAAAACGTAATCCCAAGAACTTACTCATTAAGATTTTAACCATTTATATCATAAAAGTAGTTCAAGAATACATACCTTGTTTGGTGTGAAGTAAAAACTCAAAAAAATTGCTTAAATTTGATGTGTGCGTCGTGAATTTGCCTTAGAATAAAGTAGTTGTTGAGAGTAGAAGAGAGAAAAATGGTTCAATTTAAAGAAAGGATGAAGTTGAAAGGGTTATTTTCGGTGTTTAAAACTAATTTAGTCGGGTTCACCCATTAAAAATAGGTCAAACCAGTCTTTTTAAATGACAAATCCCCAAAAATATCCCACGTCCGCGATGTGACTTGTCGCGGACCTCACTGGTTAGTGTGTCAAAATTCCAAATTGTAGTTTGTACTGAGATAAACCAGGTCCGCGATGCGGACCTAGCGTGGACTTTACTTGGAACTTATTTTCACCAAAAATATTCAAAAACATACCTAGGGTTAATTTTAATTGAGATAGAACAGGTCCGTGATGCGGACTTGTCGCAGACCTTACTGTTCTAGTTTTTTCCAATTTTTTTCTTTTATTTTATACACTAACTTATACATTAAAATAAAATAAAATCCATTATAACCTCTAACTAAAAATATTTTAGAATACCTCACGGGTTGCCTCCCGCACAACACCTAATTTAAAGTTGCAGCATGACTCAGTTGTAACTTCATTCATTCTCGATCTCAATTCTTTCTTCCTCACGATCGACATCTTGTCCAAAATAGTGCTTAACAAGCTGGCCATTAACCATGAATGTGGTCTATTTGGCGCAATTTTATAGTTACACGGCTCCATGTGCCGACATTCGCACTACCTTAAATAGTCTACTCTATTTTGATCGAAGCTTATTTGGAAAAATATGCGAATGCAAGTTAAAAAGTAAGACTTTTTGACCTGCCGCAATGGTTCAAGTGACTATATGCTTGTCGGGCCATCGCTTCATTTTCTGTTTATACAACTTTGCATTCTCATAGGTGTAGAGTCTGAATTCCTCTAATTCATGGAGCTGATCTATACGCTTTATACCTGCCAATTTTGTGTCTAGGTTCAACTTTTTCATGGCCTAATATGCTTGGTGCTCCAGTTCTACCAATAGGTGACATACTTTATCGAACACCATATGGTATGGTAAACTTCCAGTTGGTGTTTTGTATGCAGTTTGGTACGCCAGAGTGCTTCATCTAGTTTGATAGTCAGTCCTTCCTTGTAGCATTGATGGGTTTCCGAAGAATCTGCTTCACCTCACGATTTGATATCTCAACCTATTTGCTAGTTTGGGGGTGATATGCCATGGAGACCTTGTGCCAGACACCAAATTTAGCTAACAAATACTTTATCATTTGATTTATGAAATGCTTACCTTCATCGCTGATGATAGCCCTTGGCGTACTAAACCTAGTGAAAATGTGCTTCTTGAGGAATAAACTTACCACTTTAGAGTCATTGGTTGGAAATGCAACATCCATAATCAAATGCCATCAGTATATACTGATTTCCATATGATGATGGGAAGGAACCCATAAAGTCAATTCCCCACACATCAAAGATCTCTACCTCCAGGATGTTATTCAATGGCATCTCGTGCCTTCTTGATATTGTGCCTAACCTTTGGCATTGATCACAATGGAATTTTCCCCTTGAGTTGCCTCAAGATCAATCATTAGCAACGTAATCGGGATTCTAGCCTTCGAACGAAGTACTCTATGATCAATCATATCCTTCTTAGTAGCCTTCTTATTAATAGTCAGTGGTTCCCCAATTAAGGAAAATATTCACAAATCCTGAAGCATCTTTAAATAAATTAGGCCAAAAGAAACTCGACTGCAATACCTTGTGGGCTATTTGTTCGCTTTTATGATGTCTACCGTAAGTAGACGAATGGAAACTGTGTAGAATTTATTGAACTTCAAACTTAGGAACACATCTCCTTATCATTTGATCAACACTTTTTTTGAACAAATAAGGTTCATTCCATACATAGAACTTTGCTTCATACATTAGCCTCTTCTTTTGTTGGGAGTTTGCTCTAGAGGGAAATACTCCACTCACAATGTAGTTCACAATATCTGCATACTATGGGAGTTCTTGTACCTCCATTGGCAATAGTTTCTCATCTGGAAACTCTTTATTTATCGACTATTGCTCACCTACATGGGATGAATCCTCTAATCTTGGTAGGTGGTCTTCTATTTGATTTTCGCACCCCCTCCTATCTTTGATTTTAATATTGAATTCTTGCAGTAGTAAGATTCCATCTGATTAATGTAGGTTTAGCATCTTTCTTGTTGAACAAATACTTGAGGGTTGCATGGTCAGTATAAACAATCACTTTTGTACCTACTAGGTAAGAGCGGAATTTATCAAATATATAAAATAATGCTAGTATTTTCTTCTCTGTGATCGTGTAGTTGACCTGAGTCGATTCAAGAGTCTTGCTGGCATAGTAGATGGAGTGAAAATTTTTCTCCTTTCTTTATCTCAAAACTACTCCCACTATTTTATTACTTGAATCGCACATTCGCACAAACAGTAGCTCCCAGTCAGGAGCTATTTGGATGGGGGCTTCAATAAGCTTCTTCTTCAAGAGTTCAAAGGCCTGCAAACATTTATCATCAAAAATAAATTTTACCTCATTTTATAACAAGATGCATATGGGTCTGGCAATTTTTGAAAAATCTTTGATGAATCACCGATAGAATCCAGCATATCCTAGAAAACAGCAGGAACTTTTCATTGAAATCAGTGGTGAAAGCTTCTCAATCACTTCAATTTTAGCTTTGTCTACCTCTAAACCATCTTTTAAAACTTTATGCCCTAACACAATACCCTTTTTTACCAAGAAATGACATTTCTCCCAATTTAAGATGAGATTTATTTCTTCACACCTTGCTAGTACTTTCTCTAGATTTTACAAACAAAGATCAAAAGAATCTCCAAAGACTGAAAAATCATGGTTAAAAATCTCTAGAAACTCTTCCACCATATCATGAAATATAACAATCATGCACCTGTAAAAAGTGGAAGGAGCATTGCAAAGACCAAATGACATACACTTAAATGCATTTGTCCTATACGGGCATGTAAACATTGTCTTTTCCTGGTCCTCTAGTGTAATGGTGATCAGGTTGTAATCCGAATACCCGTTTAAGAAACAATAGTACTCTTGTCTTGCTAGCCTATCAAGCATTTGGTCAATTAATGGTACAGGGTAGTGATCTTTCCTTGTGGCATCATTTAACTTCCTGTAGTCCATGCATATATGCCCACCAGTTACTATTCTTGTGGGGATTAACTCATTCTTCTCATTAGTCACTATAGTCATTCCCCCTTTCTTTGGTACACACTGAACTGGGCTTACCCACTTACTATTAGAGATTGGGTATATTTTGCCTGTATCTAGCCACTTGATTATATCTTTCTTCACCACTTTTTTCATGATGAGGTTCAACCGACGTTGTAGTTGCGCACTAGCCTTATGTTTTTCTTCCATGAAAATTCTATGTATGCACAAAGCAGGATTGATACCATAAAGATCAACCATTTTCCATCCAATTTCTTTCTTGTTCCCTTTTAATACCTCAAGTGTTGCTGTGACCTACATCTCAGAAAAAGAAGACGAAAGAATTATAGGTAAGGTATTATTCACTTTGAGAAAAGCATACCTTAAATGTGCTAGTAATTGTTTCAACTTCAAGTTAGGAGCTTCTTCTAGAGATGGCTTAGGTGAAGGACCTAATTCTCTATTTAAAGGTTCCACACTCTTTTTCCACATGCTGACGTTTGACATATCAAGCACATTAGCTAACTCATTAGCTTCTATGTCCTTTTCAATATCTTGGCCCATCACGACTCTTTTTAAAGGGTCTTTTGCTAAAGTGCACTGAGCTAAAACTTCCTCATCGATGATATTTATAGCAGACAACTCTTCATAGACTGTAGGAAACTTCAGTTCCTAATATACATCGAACACCTCCACTTTGTCATGTGTTTTCATAGTCAATCTACCTACAACTACGTCAATAAGTGTACTGCCTATAGCTAAGAATGGATGCCCCAAGATAAAAGGAACATCTGGGCCAGGCTTAAAATTTAATACAACAAAATCAACAGGAAAGATGAGGGATCCCACTTGAACTAACACATCCTCAATAATGCCATCAGGTCTAGCTACAAAATGATCAGCTAACTGTAACAAAATAGTGGTTGCTTTAAGTTCTCCCAGTCCTAATTTCTTAAGCATATATCTAGGCATCAAGTTTATTCTAGCACCTAGATCACAGAGACCTCTTACGTTACTGTACTTACCTATAGTTACTTTTACCGTAAAACTACCTGGATTTTTTTTTTAGCTGGAAGTTTAACTTCGTTCAAGATTCTTAAACTACACTCTTCAGTGAGTGCCACTATTTCAAATTCAGCTAACTTGCTCTTGTTGGCCACAATATCTTTGACAAACTTGGCATATTTTGGAATGCATTGTAACAGATCAATCAAAGGTAAGTTAATTTGTACCTATTTAAGCATGTCTATGATTTTTTCAAAACATTCCTCCTTTTTCTTCTTTTTGAATTTTTGTGGGAATGGAGGAGGTGGTTTTATTTTTTGCTCTTTCTCCATCTGTGGCTGGCTAGATTCACTAGCTTCACTCTCCACCGCTTTACCTTTGACTTCACTACCTTTTCTTTATGGCGCTAGCTCAACTAATGCTCGTCCACTTTGTGTGTTCACAATATTTACCTGCTTGGGGATTGGATCAGTGTTACCTGGTAAACCATCTTGTAGGCACTAATTCTGAGCACTTGCTAGTTGTCCCACCCATTTCTCTAAATTTTGAGTAGTGATTTGGTATTGACACATATCTGTAGCTAGCTTAACTTGATTATTCATGAGTTTTTTAAGCATGTCTTCCACACTCATATTTTCTGCACTACTTGAGTGTTGGTTACTCTGGTTTTGCTTGTTATAGTTTTGGCCTTCTCGTTGTGGTCTATATGGACTGTGGACTTGATTGTTGTACTATAGCCCGATTACTTGTGGTCTGAATTGTGTCTACTCTTGATGTTGGTTTTGCTGATTTTCACCCCATGAGAAATTTGGATGGTTTCTCTAATTTGGGTTGTAAGTATTTCCATAGCTTTAATTACCTCCTCCTTTAGGTGCATTACCCACAAAATTCACCGACTCAGGATTAGCTCCATAGTATTCTGCCACATGTTCACTATTGCCACACACCTCGCATCACATGATTTGTTGCTGAACCATATTCATCGGAGCTTGCTTCTTTCCTTTAGCTAAAGTGTTGAAATGCATTATCATGATATTCTGTATTGATGCAATCTGTGCAGTCAATGCTTTCACCGTATCAATTTCCAACATGCCTGCTTGTTTTTTAACCACAAGCCTAGAGTTTCCTCCATTCTACTCAGGATTTCCCTGAGATATGCGATTAACAATGTATAGAGTTCATCATATGTTTTCTCTAGTGCCTATCCACCATTGCAGAGTTAAGAAGAATTTTGGTGTTGGGTTCCAACCCTTATATGAAAGTGTGGACCAACATCTCATTAGCTTGATGATGGTGAGGATGACTAATGAGTAGAGATTTAAACCTATCCCAAGATTGGTACAAATTTTCTCCAAATTTTTGTTTAAAGCTTAAAATTTTAGCCCTCAACTTAGCTGTCTTCTCCGAAGGGAAGAACCTGATAAGAAACCTGCGAGTCAAATCATTCCATGAAGTGATTGAATTTGTGGTTCCGACTTCAACCACCTCTTAGCTTTCCCCAACAAAGAAAAGGGAAACAATGTTAACCTCACATAGTCGGGAGATACCCCATTAGGCATATAAGTGTTGCTAATCTCTAAGAAGTTCTGGATGTGGACATGGGGATCTTCATGAGGCAAACCTATAAATTGCACATTAGAGTGCAACAACTACACAATGTTCTGTTTCAGTTCAAATCTTCCTCTAGTTGGCATTTTCTGAATGCTGGAGGTGACATTCGCTGTGAGTGAAACTGGCACATCATGTATTGTTCTAGCTTCTATTTCCACAGGGATCTCTAAAGGCACTTTGTTAGTATCACCCAGATATACCTATCTTATGGGATATAGAGCAACTGCTCTCCTTCTTTGCCTTTACAGAAATATTTCAGGCTCAGCTAGAGACTCGACAATGTTTCCACTTCTATCCAGTGTGTCTTTGTGAGTTCTCCTGCTAGAAATAACAGCTAAGATTAAGTTGTTAACACCAACACAAATAATAAAGAAACTTTACAAATAGAACTATTACCAAATTAAACAATATCTCTGGCAATGGTGCCAAAAACTTATTGCGTCCAAATGCACACACAAGTGTACATAGTCTCAAAAGTAATATAGTGACCCTTTTTAAGAGCCGGATATCGAACCCACAGGAAACTGTAATTAGGCGTTAGTTAGCTTTTCAATTAATAAAATTATTCATGCATTTTTTCAAAGGGTTGAGTTTATTTATATCTAAAAATAATTATACTACAAATGATATGAGAAAATGATTTAATGATATTAGAGAAATTTTATCAATTTAAAGAAGAGTCCCAGGGTTGTAGCACTCATAGATTTCCAGTCTAACATCCTTTACTTTGGTATCCAATGGGTTTTTTGATTACTGATTTACAGGGTAGACTTTTTTACAATTACGATCTTTCGACCTCTAATTGCCTACTCTTGTTGACAGCTTAACTACATCATTGAGCGGGGATAAGCATGAACCAATAAAAATGCATTAATCATATCATCCTTTTTAGCAACCAAACATGGAGTATAGATATGTTTCACAGTTATTCTATACATAAATTATTCTAGACTATTTTAAGATAAACATACTCCCTATATTCTAGTATTCTATCCCCTTTCCATCTTCCAAATTTTGAGTGGACAAAATATTTGTTCTAATGGTGATTAAGCATTAAAACTATCAAAAAAAGAATATAAAAGTAATCATATACAAAAACTCATTTTCAACCAAAGCAAATAAGATTCAAACCTTCATCTTGTTGCTATAACCCAAGATCAGCCTTCATGAGGAACTTGGCCTTGACAATGACCATATTTGACCTTACACTCCATAGGATGATGACCCGTCCATATCAATAACACACATTCAAACCCTCTAGGCACTCTTCCTTGTGATTCTTTTCATATTTTTTGCATGCGAGGGTAACTTGGCCAATAGGATCACTTTCTTGAGATTTAGGGTTGGTACCCTTTATTTGTCAAACCTTGGAGTAGTAGCATTGGAAGATCCTTGACCTAATTACCTTTGGCAAAAATGAGGACACCCAGCACTTTCAGACTTAACATAAGAGGAATCACCACCATCGGTCTTTTCCGTCTTGGACTTTCTAGTTTTCTCCTTTAACTTCTTACCCACTATCTACTCCGCATAGGTCACAAGTCTAGAGATGTCCATTTTTCAAATCCACATGGCCATCTTAAACTCCTTAGAAACCACACCCAATACGATCTTGCTCATACGAGCTCTTGGGTCGGCAACCATGAATAGAGCATATTTCAATAATTGGGTGAACTTGAGGGAATGCTTCCTCACACTTATACCACCTTGATTAAGATTGATGAACTCTTGTATCTTGACCTCCCTTAACTTTAATAGGAAAAAGCATCAAGAAACACTCCCTCGAATTCCTCCCAAGTCACGGAATGCGCCTCTCACTCTTCCATTGGGCAAACCAAATTTGAGAAACCCCCTTCAATTGGTAAGTATCCAACTCTTCCCTCTCAATCGGGCTAACCCCTAACAATCTCCACAATCTTGTGAATGCTCTCAACAAACTTTTATAGATCCTCTTCCACCTTGGAATCCAAAAACTCTAGAGGATTTATCCTCATAAAGTTACGAACCCTTGTTGCTGTCGTACCCAGATTTAGATTCACGGGTGTAGCCACCTCATTATTGGCTCGAGGCATCATGGCTTGATCAAGCACTTAGAAGGCAATTCAGAACATGGCATTGGAGAATTTATCATTCAAGGGATCATTCAGAACTTGTTACTCCTCCTTAGACATATTCCTTCAAGTGGGGTATCTTCATGGAGGCATTTTATCAAAATTGCAAAGAACAAGCATTATAGGAAAAGACTTAGAGTACCACTCTATCAACATATGAAACAAGTGAGACTTTCCTAAGACTCTCCATAGCCTCCTATTCATAGATGTGGTGTTCTTCACATTGATGAACAAGACTCTACTTAACGTGGCATGTTATACTCCCTAAGACACTCCTAAACTTTGTGCTCTGATACCAAGTTAGTCATTAAGCATAGGACCTAGACGTGACACGACAATTAAGAATCGGAAGGATCCCAACCCAACCATATGAGCATATACCGCATAGATAAGGTAAAGAAACATAACAAGATAAGCGGAATAAATCCATTCAACAAAAAGCCAAAAGAAAGTAAACTCCAACCAAATGCCTGTAATGGGCTTACATCCACTTGAACGTCTAAACATGCCTCTATTATAGACTTTTATGGGGGCTTAGGACAAACTCCTAGCTTACCCAAATTATAAGAAAAATTCAAAGTAGCAATATGAAAGAAAAGCCATGTCCTCGATGAATGGGGACTCACAAACTCTTGAGCGCTAAGAAAATCTAGCCATGAATAAGATGATTGTAGATCGATCCTACATTATGAGACAATGTAGGTAAAATATGCATTAATACATAAAAGGTACTAAGTATATGAATTATGCATGAACAAGTAATAGGTCATGATCAATATGACATAGGATGCACGACCAATAATAATGAGCATGAGTAAGGATTAAAAGGATTTGAAAACACATGAAAATTATGGTCAATGCATTATAAAAATTCATAGTAAATCTCATATCTTAGCTTTCAACTTCTGTGGGATATGACCTTTAACCAACATCTTAAGACCATGTGAACTATAACATAGAATTCGATATAACTCTTACATCGATAAGAGAGAGGCTACCTTCCAAGGTAGGCTCTGTGAGTACAAATTTAACTTTGTGAGCTATATGTGGATCCATTAGCTGGTCCATATAGGCAACTTACATGGGCAACATAGTTTGGAACTTTAGGTTGCTACTTGGATACCCTTCGATAACTTACTACATCACCAAATCGAACCCACCTAGAAGTCTTCTCGGTGCTAGTCAATATCCCAATGGAACTTGTAAAATATGATAATAGACATTATAGGAAAACATAGTAAATACCTATCAATCCATCTTTATAAAATACTATAAGAATAGATCATTAACTTTAGTGATTTCATAGGAATCCATAAACTTTGGTGAGAATTATCCTTATCACCATCTAAACATGATTGTGTGAGAATGATCCTTATCACACCATAATAACTTTTTTGGATCATAATTTATCATCATCATAACTTTCATTGTTAAATAATAATCTCAAATTTATTCATAAAAACTTTCTTTGAACATCATTGAACTCATAATCAAACTCGTAGAAATCATCTTTAGACTTCATAATCATGATTAAAATAGCTTTACACATGGGAATTCATAATTCAACTTGAAATTATACAATATATATAGAAACATGCTTATAATGATCATTGATAACATCTAAAAACAAAATTGAAATAACCCAATGCAATTTATCAAAACTAGGGTTAATAGATACTTGAAAATTTAAGAAAAACTTTGAGGAAACCTTGGGACTCCATGGATGAAAAGAACCCATGGATAAATTCCCATATACCATGGTAAATTTACTCAGAAATTAAAGAAGAACCTTGATGAATTTGAAACCCTAGCTTGGTATTTGAAGAGGAGCTTGAGAGGATTTGTGATCTCGCCTTAGGAGAATTTTTGAAGAATGATTTAGAATAGAGGGAATTTTGAAGGAATGGGTGTTTATAGGCTTGGACTTGTCCATAATAGTGTCTAGATATATTGCATTGAACTTTGGGAAATGATATGATTGACCTTCATTAAACTGAACTTTGAACCTATGAGCCAATTTCTACGAGTCGTCTTCAAGTCTATGAATCATAGACATGACTCATCATTGCAGGGTTGATGAAACTCTGAAACAAGGGCCTCTAATGTTTTTTGATGAGTCGCTATTATGGCTCATAATATTCCTTAAGACTCGTCATTCTTAGTCATCCTGCAAGGTTTGAGAAGACCCTGATTTTAGGGTCTCTGATTTTTTCCTATGAGTCTTGATTACGACTCGTCAAAATATCTATGTATTATAAATCCATTCATCCTGCAAGTCTTAAAAACCTATAATTTCCTAGGTCTCTAAAGTTTTACCATGACTCATGTTTACGAGTCGTCATGGTACCTACGAGTCGTCAAGTGACTCGTCAACCTTGATCTCTCCTTAGCCAAATTTCCAGCCCTAATATCACTTTCATGACTCATCTCTACGACTTGTAAAAGTATCTACGAGTCGTAGACCAACTTGTATACTCGGGGTCAATCCAAATTTTCTTCAAATTTCGTTCGACTTTTCAACTTCTAGGAAACTTACAGAATTGGTCTGGTAGCCATAGTAGCTACCCGAGGGAATCCTAGTAGAAACCTTTAGTACCTAACTACGTTGCCCATGTAGATTTATGAGTGCCAATATGGCCTAGTTAGGTTATACACATATAGCACAAAGTTAGAAAAAGTACCATCACAGAGTCTAACTTGGCAAAATAGCCTCCCCCATCTCGATGTGGGGCACATCGAATTTCATTTTATAGATCGCATGGTCTTATATGTTAGTTAAAGGTCCTATCCCACATCAAGGTAAAAGAAAACGTATGAAGTTCTCATGATGATGTTTTCATGCATTGACCAATGATTATGATGTTTTAAGGTTCTTATAGTTTTACTCATGTTTTAAGATATTAGTCATGCATCCCATGATTCATAATGATTATATACCATTTTCATTGGTCATGCATACTTTTCATGCATTTAGTGCATTTCATGTACTACCACATATTTGTTTACCTACATTGTATCATAATGTAGGGACGAACGATCATCACGCACCTTCTATTCATGAGTAGAAACTTTATATTTCATTGCATCGCATGACTTTTTATCTTTACCTTATGTTGTCATGGGTGAGTTATGAGCTTGTCTTATTCTCCCATCTAGTTAATAGAGGCATGTTAGATGTTATGGAGTCTATGTTGTCGTATATCTCGAGTTTGAGACTTATGTTCTTTTATTGAGACTTTACTGCCGCTTCTATGTCTTAGTCTTATTGCTTTACTTACCTTATATATTCTCATGATTGATACGCTAAGAGGCTTGGTTGGGGTCCCTCGAGAATCCAATCGTCGTGTCACACCTAGGATGTAGCTTGGGTCGTGACATAAATGCAATAGGAAAGAAACTTTAATCTAAGACTTTCTAAAATAAATTAAAACTTGAAACTATAGACTAAAAGATTTATGTGGATGTTGAAGTTTCATTTGTGTTTAAATTTATATGTGGTGTGGAGTTTGAATAAGAAAACTTGAATAGGGATAAGAATAAGAAAATATGGCTAAAACAAAGAGGGGTGACGGAGGTTAAGGATTGTGAGAAAGAAGAAGGAATGGAGGTGGTGGCTTGAAAAAAAAAGAACAAAATTGATGGAGGTGACTATGGATGGGAGTGACGTAGAAGAAGAATGAAAAATCTATTGGCTGAAAAGAAAAAGGCCTCATTTTTTTTTGTTTTTTCAGCCTTTTACCCGTTTAAATTCATTTGAAAGGAAATTAGAGGGGTAAGAAATTATCTGTAAGATTAAAGTGTTAAAGTAAGTTTGACTATCAAGATTGAAGGTGATTTTATATATTTTCTCTTTTTAAAATGGACTAAGAAAAAGTAAGTTAAATAAAATAAAATAAAAAAAATATTTCACACCTTTTTTCCTTTTTGTAGTATCTTTATCTACACTTTATCTTGAGTACTACTTTTTTATAAATTGAATTAATTATGCACTTGAGAAATATTTAAAAACTTTACAAATCATTAAGCTAATTAAAAGTTTATTATAATTAGAGCGCACAAATGTGATAAATTTGATTAAAAAATTGTGCAAGTATAATTAATTAAAATTTTACTATTTACTATGAAGAAGTTAAAATTAATTTTTTCATGATAAATTGTAGTCACATACGTATAGTTCAACAAAATGAACCTTTTTCTACTATAATAGAAGAGGGAGTAGAGATATGAGATCAACATGTATGCAAATTGACAATAATATTTATTTTGAGGGTATATTAATTTTTTAGTATCACTTTCTTATGCTATGTGCCTATTTAATTAACCTCAACAACTACCAATCAACTATTTTTTTTATTTATGGAACAACTCCTCAATTATCCAACAAGAATTCATTCAAAAGCGCTTTGCTATCCAACCGAAGGAGGAAATTCCGAAAAATAAGAGTGATTTTCTTCTTTCTTGATAGAATCATCCTTGTTAAGGATTCTTGCCGCATCAGATAAAATTTGTGGCCCACGTTCCTCTTTATTTTTCACCATTTAATTATATTTATAATTTACCAAATTTTTCTTCATTCTTAGTATGGTTTTCATTGCAGTAACTATAAAGAGTAGCTTTGCATATAATTGTGTTGTCAAGGGATGTAGATAATATAAAGTTTAGTAGTCTCATATACATTACAACGGTGTTAGGTACGGATAAATATTAGATACAAAAAGTTGATTTTAGTTTGTGTCTTGCCTCCACTCTTAATTCTGATAAAAAAATTCCATTCAATATTTACTTATTGCATTCATTTGTTGGTATTTGTTTTTTGATTTTTTTGATCCTCCTCCTGGAATAATAGTCTGATATGTACAAGAAAAGACGAGAGATCAATGAAATTCAATTATTCGTTCACCAACTTATGTTTCAGAAAAAAATGAAGACAACATTACACTCATATATTTTTATCCAATTTTTCCTTTTTTCATTAATGTGATTATTGCGCTAAATAATTAGTGCAATGAAATGTACACCCAAATTGTTTGATGCTATGAATGACAAGTTGTTCAGTTGGAGTGAGTTATTTTTAGATAATTTTGCTGATTGCTGGAAAAAGTTTTATTCAATGCTATTGATAATTTGAGGCTAACATAACTTTAACTAATCTAGGCTATAATTTAGATACTCAAAAGTGTACTAGCACATAAAAAAATGATATTTAAACTACGTTTAAAATTAAAAAATATTGAAGGCTACTAGCTCTTGTTTCTAGATTGCACAAGTTCTAATATGCTTTTTCAAAATGATTTAATAACACATTAATATAGTCAAATTATCCCACTCTTACTATCATTGTTTCAACATTGTGATATAGAATATGTGTACCTTTCAGTAAAAACATTATCATTTTAATTTTATTTAAAATCTCCTGAATTGATGCATATTTGATGTGTGATATACTTGGAATAGTAGTCTACTAAATTAGCTTAAGTTGTTTAGTGTACTGACTGGCAAAAATCAGATGCAGTTTTAGGGAATGAAGATTTATGAAGACTCGCCTCTTATTTTCTGGACTCAGTAACCACACTAAACTACCCTGCATAGTTTATGGACTCAGTTATTGATATGAACTTTTCAAACAACTTATTACAAAAGATAACCAGGAGGAAATTGCTAAAAATCATTGACTTGAAGTGTGATTTGTTAATTTTTTATATTGTGGTAATTTCAAACACTTAATGAGATTATTGGAGATCTTGATGCTACTGGATGGAACTTTGTTATACTTTAATAGTGTGTGTATATATATATGAGGTCACTGAAAGAGCTGATGGGAGGAAGCAATGTGTTGGAGGAGAAAATATTGGAAATAAACCAAGAGTAGGAATTCTAATGTAATGACCTGTCCCCATCGTTAGGAATAAGCCAATGGGGAAGGAATTTGGGCCAGAAAACTTTGGAAAATTTTAACCTAGGCCAGACTTGGAAATATTCTAAGTTAGAAGAAGTTTAGGGTGACCCGCTAATAAGTGGGGGGATCGAATCGACAATCTGATTAAGTTAGCTGATAGACAAGATGATACAGAGCCTTGGATTTGGAATGAAGGGTATGATTTAAGACACCATGGGTTGAGGGTGTGTTGTGAAATGAGAGTTTGGAGATCAAGTTCTAAGCTCTCTATTTCTTTACCACCCTTGAAAGAAGGATGGTCCCACTGGACTTAAATCCAAGAAAAAGTCTCCGAATAGTTTTTGGTCATCCCACTCAGTTCTTAAGAGACCATAAACGACCTAGGGTGAATTCTTATTGATTTCCACCATATTTTGTATCTAAGGTAAGTAAATAACTCCCTTACTTCATAATTCAATTCCTAGAATCTAGATACTATGGTTGGTGATCATTGGTGGAGGATTTTGGACTGAAACTAATGGTGAAAAATAGTCCTAGGGTGGGGTTAGGATCATGGGTTTGGATTAGGAGGAGAACTATTTTATAATTCATGAACAATAGGCCTTTGAATTGATCTTTTGTATGTTATTATTGTTTCTAGACCAAGAACAAGTTGAACGAACCCGGAAGGGGAAAGATCATACACTTTAGAGTTGTCAAAGCTTGACTTCAAGGTAGGTGATGATTTTGTTTCCCATAATGGACTTATGTACTTGCTAAATTACTTATGTGTATATGAATAAGTAAGCGTTAGGAATTATGTGAAATGATCACTTATTGGCCTGATTTGTGATGAACCTGTTCTTGGTGATATAATATTGACTACTGATTGTAATTGTGGCTACTTAATATGTTTGGATCGAGTTTCACACTGCGACACATAATTGGATCGAATGTCATATTTCGATACATATTTGGATCAGGTGTCACATTCTGATATTTAAATAAGTGTTTGCAAGTCCACTAAGAGGATCCTTATGTGAAATTGCATGATATTAAGACTAGGGAATTGTGATCTTGTTGAGTACTGTTGAGATGAAAATGGTTAATTTTAATCTGTATATATGTGCTTACTATGTTAGGTTTACTTGTCCATTACTCGCTTACTATCTAGCCGCATGATTCTACCAGTACATTATTGATTGTGTGTAATGATACAACACTTGCTCTATTTTTGTCGAGTATAATCATATTCAGCCAGTTGCGGAGAAACCTTGCTTAGAAGACCGTTAGTTGTTCGAGTTTAAGAGTAAGCCATTTCTTTCAGGCTGCTGTGGACTCTCTTTTATCCTAGTCCTTCTTAAGGGACTTAGATGTTTAAACACTAGTTTACTTTTAATAACTTTCTTTTGGGATTGCATTCCCTTTTCCTAGACTTGATGATTTGCTAGAGTTTTGTTATAATTGACTTTCAGTTTCTAGGATATTTTTCTGTATGCTTAAGTTGTTGACTAGACTTTGCTGAGTTTATGGAGCCTCTGGCTTATTTCTTTAATTAAGATTGCTTTTGCATCCTCACCTTGTTTTATCTACTACGAGTGTTAATTATTGGGCTGTCATAGTGGTTCTCCCACTGGAGATTTAGTGAGGGTACCAGCCACGGCGGATCGAGGTCATGACAAATTTGGTTTTAGATCCCTAAGTTCGTTGATCTCATCATACAAAAATGAGTCTAGTAGAGTCCTACAAAATGGTACAAAGACATCTGTACTTTTCTTCAAGAGGCTACAGGGTTTTAGGAAAAGTTTCTTTATCTTCTTTCCTTCGTACTATAACTTGATTCCAATTTATAGCTAATGATCCAAATTGGTATCTAACATCTTTCACTCTTTTTTTATAGATGGTTAACACCCGCTACAATGATGCTCGGCCCATAGCTCCAGTTGAGCCAAAGGAGGATCCAGCCGTATGAGGGCGTGGCTAAGGTAGAGGCAGGAGAGTGAGGCACGGTAGAGGCCGAGAAAGAGTAGTTCCTGCTAGGGTTGAGTCTTCATTTGATGAAGTACTAGTAAGTAAGGCTCTTTTCGCTACCCAAAATAAGTTAGAGGAGAATCTAGAGGTTGAGAAAGAAGGAGTTGCTGAACAGAAGAAAGACACCCAAGCTGAGGCGAACGGTCTTCCCTATCTGGACCCCATACTGGCGCAGTAGATCATAACTTTTCTAAGTGGGTTGGCTGGCCCTAGATCCATTCCCATCGTGTACGCAACACCGGTCCCTGTTGCTCATCTATTTATTATTGCATCCCTTTTGGTAGATGAGGTACTAGGCACTGATGCCTTTTTTAGACCCCTCATAGGTCCAGTTATGACCGCCGCTGAACATGACAATGCTTACTAACTTCTTGAAGCTTAGGCCCCCAGTCTTTCATGGTTCTAAAAATGAGGATGCCTATGAGTTTATCCTTGACTGCTATGAGAGGTTGCACAAGATAGGCATAGTATATCTACATGGGGTAGAATTTATGACTTTCCAGCTATAAGGTAACGCTAAGAAATAATGGAGGGCTTAATGAAGTGTCGCTCTCTAGTGTTTCCCCCACTCAATTGGGTCCAGTTTCATGCCTTATTTCTAGAAAAATATGTCCACGTACCTTGAGGGATCACAAAAAGGATAAGTTCATAGAATTGAAGTAGGGTGGTATGTCGGTGGCTGCTTATGAGGCCAAATTTTATGTGCTGTCCAGATATGCAGCTCAATTGGTAACTACAGAAGAAGAAAGAATTCGGTTGTTTGTAAAGGTGTTGAACCTTGAATTATAGGTATTGTCGGTTCACATGACTTAGTCGGGTAAGATTTTTCATAAAGTCACTAATTTTGTGAAGAAGGTGAAGGATGTGAGGTGAGATGGGTAGGTCAAGGCTTTGTCTAAAAAGTCCAAAAGCATAGGTTATTTCCAGGGATCCTAGTCTAGAGAGTTAGGCAGGCCGATTATTACAACCCGATCGATTAAGTCAGCTCTGTTCACTTGTATTGGTGGTTTTTTAGGTACTTCATAACAACATCTGGCCCATGAAGGTCAGAGAGCATCCTTTTTAGGTAGCAGGCCATCCTTTGAGCATGGTTGTTATAATTATGGAGAGTCAGGGCATATAAGGAGAGAATGTCCTCTTCATCGCGGGACAAATTCAATACCTCAACAGGCCAGAGTAGTAGTATCCACGGGCGGGGAGGCAATGGTAGAGGGCATCCACAAGGTGGGTGAGAAGGAAACCAATGAGGCCATGGGGCCGAGGTAATGGTAGTGCAGTTCAAGGAGCCGCGCAGCCAGGCAGGAAGGTGGCCCATCAAGACAACAAGGCTCAGTTCTATGCCTTCCTAGGAAAGATCGAGGTTGAGGCGTTTGATGTAGCAATCACAAGTACTATTCTTATCTATAACCGGATGACTACTATTTTATTTGGTCAGGGTCTACTTATTCATATGTTTCAGGGAAATATGCCTTGGGTTTTGATGTACTATGTGATATACTTGATGCCTCCATCCATGTTTAAACCCTTGTTGGAGAGTCGGTCATAGTCACCCATGTTTATCGTGTTTGTTCTATGATGTTTATGGGATTCCAATCTTGGGTTGACTTAGTGATTTTAGATATGATCGATTTTGATGTAATCTTAGGCATAAATTAGTTGTCCCCCTATTTTGTTGTACTTAATTGTAATGCTAAAATTATGGCTCTAGAGATCCCGAGGAGGGAAAGGTTAGAGTAGGAAGGGGTGTACAAGCCTATGCCAACTAAGGTTATATCCTTTCTCCAGGCTAGAAAAATAGTGGAGCAGGGTTATTTAGCCTATTTGGCCCACATTCAAAATGTGGATATAGAGTCTCCCTCTATTGAGTCTCTTCTGGTAGTCTGCGAGTTTCCAGAAGTGTTTCCTGTAGACTTCCATGGTATACCTCCTAACAGAGACATAGATTTCTACATTGGCTTAGAGTCGGGCACTCACCTAATTTCTATTTCTCCCTACCATATGGATCCAGCAGAGTTGAGAGAGCCCAAGACTCAAATCCAAGAACTCATTAATAAGGGATTCATCTGTCTTAGTGCTTCTTCATAGGGTCCTTCGGTGTTATTTGTTAAGATAAAAAATGGTAGCATGAGAATATGCATTGATTACTAGCAACTGAATAAGGTCACTATCTGGAATAAGTATCCATTTCCATGTATTAATGAACTCTTTGATCAATTGCAAGGTGCATCTGTCTTTTCAAAGATTGATCTCAGGTCTGGATATCATCAATTGAAAATTAGGCATGAGGACGCTCCCAAAACAACTTTTAGAACTAGGTACGAGCACTATGAAGTTTTGGTGATGTGTTTTGGGATGACTAATGCACTTGCGACCTTCATGAGTTTGATGAATGAGGTTTTCAAATAATTCCTAGATTTGTTTGTTATTATTTTTATAGATGATATCTTAGTGTATTCGAAGAGTAAAAAGAAACATACAGACCATATTCGTATTATTCTAGGTGTTCTGGGAAAACAAAAGTTGGATGCAAAACTCTCTAAGTGTGAAATCTGGTTGCCTTCAGTTGCCTTTTTTTGGCCATGTTGTTTCCAAAGAAGGGGTAATGGTACCCCCTAAAGATTGAAGCAATTAAGAACTGGGCTCGGCCTAGTTCTGTGACTAAAGTTAGGAGTTTTGTGGGACTGGCTAACTATTATTGCCGGTTCATGAGGAACTTTGCTTCTATCGCTACTCATTTAACCAAACTGACTCAAAAGGAGGTACCATTCGAGTAGACTGACAAATACAAAGAGAGCTTCCAAAAGCTTAAGACTCTTCTGACCACAACACTTATCTTGACCTTGTTGGTTGAAGGTAATGACTTTATTATTTATTATGATGCTTCACATTCAGGTTTGGGTGCTGACTTGGAGTTGGCAGCGGTGGTGTTTCCTTTGAAAATTTTGGAGATATTATCTGTATGGTGTCAAGTGTGGGGTGTTTACTGATCCCCGTAGTTTGCAATATGTGTTCACCTAGAAAGACCTAAATTTGAGATAGTGGAGATGGATGGAGTTTCTCAAAGACTGATGTTACTATCCAATATCATCCAGGTAATGCTAATGTGGTAACGGATGCATTAAGCCAAAAATCGGTTTGTATGGGTAGTCTAGCCTATTTGGGAGCCTGCAAGGGACCCCTGGCTAGAGAGATTTAGGCATTGGAGACCTGGTTTAGGAGACTGGGCATACTAGAGAAGGGTGGGGTGATGGCCAGTATTGATCTAAGACCCACTTTTATAGAAGAAATTAAGGCCAAACAGTTTGAAGATATAAACTTGAATGAGATTAGAGAAAAAATTTCGATAAGCAAGGCCCAAGATTTAGTCCTTGATGCAGGTGGGGTGCTCAACTTTTGGGGCAGGATTTGTGTTCCTGGGTAGATGACATAATTCAAAAAGTTCTATCTGGATATCATGGTTCGGGGTACTCTATTCATCTTGGAGTAACCAAGATGTATCAAGACTTGAAGCGTCTATATTGGTGGCCGGGTATGAAAAAGGACATAGCTGAATATGTAGATTAATTGTAGGATTACTAACAGGTGAAATATGAGCATCAAAGACCTGCAGGTTTACTTTAACTAATGACTATTCCTGAATGGAAGTGGGAAAGGATAGCCATTGATTTCGTGGTGGAAATTCCCAAGACCTTGGGGAAGTGTGATTCCATTTGGGTGGTCGTTAAAAGGTTAACAAAGTCATCGCACTTCATTCCGATTAGAGTGGACTACAATGCACAACAATTGGTAAAGATTTATGTGAAGGAGAGATAGTAAGGCTGCATGGCGTGCCTCTTTCCATCATTTTAGACCGTGGTATGTAGTTCACCTTTATATTTTAGGGAAATTTGCATGAGGAGATTGACACTCAATTCACTTTTAGCACAACCTTCCATCCACAGACATATGGACAATCAGATAGGAATATCAAGGTGTTGGAAGATATGTTGAGAGCATGTGTGATTGATTTTGAGGGCATTGGGACAAGCTCTTTCCCTTGAGTGAGTTCTCCTACAACAATAGTTACCACACTAGCATTGAGATGGCACCCTTCGAAGGGAGGGGATACCGGTCTCCCAAAGGATGTTTTGAAGATAGAGAGTTGGAGCCATTGGGGGTATACTTAGTGAGGGATGCTCAGGATAAGATAAGAAGCATCCAAGCTAAGCTTCTAGCAGTCAGAGTCATCAAAGAGAGTATGTTGACCATAAAAGGAGGGATATGATGTTCCAGATAGGTGAGAAAGTTCTTCTAAAGGTGTCACCTATTAAGAGGCTAATGAGTTTTGGTAAAAAGGGCAAGCTCAGTCCTTAATATCTTGGCCCTTTTGAGATTCTTGACTGTGTAGGGCCACTGGCGTATAGATTGGCCTTACCACCTAGCTTGTCTGGAGTATATCCGGTGTTCCATGTATTGATTCTAAAAAAGTACCATGGTGGGTATTACATCATTAAATAAGACTCAGTTTTGTTAGACAATGATCTTTAGTATGAGGAAGAGCCAGTTGCATTCCTTCATTATGATGTCTGAAAGTTGAGGACTAAGGAGATCAACATGGTAAATGTGCAATGGAAGCATCTTTCGGTGAAGTAAGCTACTTGGAAAATCGATAAGGACATGCGAGATAAGTATCCTAAGTTATTTGTCGAAGTAGTTACTACTCTATCTCTACTTTAGCCCTGTTTTACCTATTTGGTCACTCGGGGATAGTTACTACTCTATCTCTACTTTAGCCCTATTTTCCCTATTTGGTCACTCAGGGATGAGTGATGGGTAAATTATTATCTATTATAACTATCTATTCCCATCGTTATGGATAGACCAATGGGGAAAGAATTTGGGCGAGAAAACATTGGGTAGTAACTTCGGAAAATTTTAACCTAAGTCAGACTTGGATAAATTATGAGTCAGGAAAGGTCTAGAGTGATCCAATAATAGGTGGCGGAGGGTGGGGGGTCAAATAAGCAATTTGATTAATTTTGCTGATAGCCAAGATGATATGGAGCCTTTGCGGCTTTATAGAATTGTATTTGGGTGAGTAAAACTCTCAGAATTGGATTTGGCCTAAAAGGGTATGATTTAAGATGCCATGGATTGAGGGTGTGTTGTGAAATGAGAGTTTGGAGCTCAAATTTTGAGCTCTTTATTTCCAAGCCACTTGTTATACCCCATATGTTTACATGTTAAATTATTCGCAAGCAAGTCGACTTAAATTAAAGGCGGTGTTATATTCTGTATTTTTGGTACATTCGACTATGCGTGAGCTAATGGACATAAATTCAAAGACTTTTAATTTCAAATTTTTATATGGCTTGACTTGTGTGTAAATTTCAATTAGTGTAGAAATATTAATTAAGATTAGAGATTAATTAACCATGGTTGGATTATTAAGTGAGAATTTGGGATTAATTAAGATAAATAAAGCTATTAGTGGGCTGAAAAGTGGTCCCCAACTGCCACATGGTCAATTCCTATTGGCCCACAATTTTGTAGGGGACAAGAAGGCTCCTTGGGAAGCACACTTGTCTATATGTTGACCAAAACATCTACAGCCAAATTATTCTCCAACTCTAGAAAGTTCTCCAAGAAGAGAGAAGCTTACGTCTTCATCAAATAGAGATAGAGAGAAGTGACGAGAGAGAGAGAGAGATATTCGGCCAAGCTAAAGAGTGAGAGAGAGACTCTCGGCCATCGTCATGGCAGTAGCTCCAAGATTGGGTATTATTCAAGGTCATGGCAGAAAGGATAGAGTCTTTAGGGCAGCAAAAATATTATTGAAACAAGTCCTCAAGGTTCCAAGGAAATTGTTTCATTATAACCTAAGGTAAGATTCCATCCTTTACGTCATCTTGGAGGTAATTTAAACTTGTATAAGTTGGTAAATGTGTGGTGAATGTATAAAATTATGAGTGTTGATGGTGAAGCATGGTAGAGGATGTTGGGGACTGCTTGTTGTAGAAAATGTTGAATTAATTTTACTTAGTATTTTAATTGTTATTGTTATGGATTTTAGGATGAGAATGAAGGTATTTAGTGGGTAAAGTTGAAGCCAAATTTGTTGTGGAATATTGTAAGAATTTTAGTGATAATAATATAGTTTATTTATATATGAATAGGTGATATAATGGACTTGTGGATGCTACTATGTTTCACAAAAATTTGATGAAAAGTTAGTATGAAATAAGGTGTAAAAATCGTATGTGGTATTCTTGGTGTGTCCACAAGTATTCGCAAGGTTTCGAGCATCCTTATGTTGTTAACTAGGGACTGTTTTGACATGTTATGGTTGTTCTTGTTGGGCTTGGAAGATTAATGATAGTTAAGATTATACGTTATGTTGTATGGTGGTTGAGTTGTTGTAGGAATGTTCCGATGAAAATGTTAAGACTATGGATCATTAAAGATAACTTGAAGATGTAGTAGTTGTATGTGGATTTGGATTCTTGTTGGATGTTATGAATGTGGGCCACCTTAATCAAGAAATGATGTTATAATGAAGAGATTAATTTGTATTAAATAAAATTAAAAGTAACAAAACTCCATGATTAGTATTGGTATTAAAATGGAAAGAATTGGAGTTTCTTGAATTAGATTGGCTTGATTGTTGTTGTTGCTATTATTGTTATGGATCATGTGTTAAAAGTGAAGGGATTGTATATGTTAATGTTAAATCTCCATTTGGGCCGTATTGGGGTTGTTCTAATCTAAAAATTGTGGATTAATATCAATTAATATTATGGTTGTTATTGTGGGTGATTACATAACAAAAATGAAAGCATTCGACATATCAAGTTGGAGTTGTAATTAATTTAATGGCTGGTTGTAATGTGTGGCTGCTTGTGTTGAATTGAAGGATTAAGTGTAGTTATAATTATGCATTGTATGGTTAATTGTTGGGCTGTTATAAATTATTTTGATAAGGTGTGGTGGATGCAACCTATTAGGAATAATCCAATAGCATCGTAGTCGTCATATTGATAACTAATAAAAGTCAAATGTTATATGGATTGTTTGAAGGTATTCTTGAGTCTTGTCTTGGCTTTTCTTAACATGGCATTTGAATGTGTGATTGTTGATGTTGCTTGATGATTGTATGGATTGTTTGGAGGTAAGGTAGTGAGCGATATAGGGGAGGTGCTGTCCAATTTTCTATAAATAACCTACCAACAATAAAGTTCATTTTATGCCTTTTCATAACTTAACCGTATTGTGTAACGTCTTAATATAGGTTGAGAGACTATGGGGAAGCATATACATGTTGTGTGCGGATAAACGCTAAAGGTATGTAAAGCCTATCCCTTATTTTTTTGGCATGTCTTAGATATAAGTGACGAATGATATGTATATGAAATTTGGGGTAATTCTATTCATGAGTTTCGAGCGCGATTCATGATTTTTATTCACTTATTGATGTTAAAACTCTTACAATAATTGAGCTATTACTTCTCAAGTCTTCTATACGTGGGAAAGTAGTCAGTATGTAAAGCTAAATTTTCTTTCTTTTAGCATGATCCATATGAAACAAATAGACGACAAATGTATAAATTCCAAAGAAGCTCTTGTTCTTAGATACATTATGATGGCTAATGTTATTGATTCCTGGAACTTGTATCATTATGTATTGATAAATGTGTATGATTCCAGCCATCCTAATTTGGTATAATTCATATTTCGGTATAATTCATGACACTTATTCACTTCTGGATGTTAAAACTCTTAAAGTAGTTGAGCTACTTCCCTCGAGCCTTCTATATGTTTTATAGTAGTTGGATGTATAAGCTCCTCTTCCTAAAGCCACTACGATGACAAATATCTCTGATTTAATAAGCTGTTTCGCATTATCTTGATATATGTGTATGATTCCTGAGGCTCCATTTGATAGGTTCCATAGTGACATTCTAAGGGTATTTAATATTATTATCGCCTTTAATACTCAAGTGGAAGTTTATCCTACTTATTCTATTGAGTCTTAGATGATGATTTAATTTGCATCTAGTATTTACTAAGGAAAGATGGTGCTGGGCCCCCCCACTAAGGTGAATGTTATTGAACCCAAATGCGAATTAAACCAACAGAGAAATCAACCCTCGAACATCACATGCCAGTAGACGTGGTCACCATCATAGGCACTCAAGATATTGTGTCCTGGCCGAGTATGTATTCATGCATAGTTTTACTGCATTATTCATCGAGTCTCTCACTAAAGGGCTGGGTACAGTATATATATATATGATATGATATGATATGATAACATAATGATGTGATGATAGCGCCGAGCCCCATGATGGGCCGAATATGATATATGTGTATATGATAGATTCATCAAGTCCATAATAGACAGGATATGATATATGATATAATCATGCATGACTTTATTCATAAGGCATAGGTACAATGATTTCTTGAGTATTGGTATTATGCTTGTCTCCTGAATCTCTACTTCAGAAGTGACCTCTTTTATTGTATTTTATGCTATAAATACTCATTACATATGTCATATTGACCCCCTCTCTTCGGGAGGCTGGTTTTATGCCCGCAGGTACAGATACTCATTTTGGGGATGCGCTAGCTTAGGATTTCCACTCAGTGATTTTGGAGTGCTTCATTATCCTGGAGCCTAGAATATTGATACCGACCCTTTGATGTATATATTTTTTATCTAGGAGTACGGTGAGGCCCTGTCCTGTCATATGTTATTTTTGATATTCTTAGAGGTCTATAGACATATATGTGGGTTGTATATAGATGTTATTCAGTTGTGCTAGTATGACTTATGTTTTGGGATATTCCTATTCGTAGTGGTAGCCTTGTCGGCTTGCGTATATGTATATAGTGGGACATTCCTACATGGAATGACAGCCTTGTTGGCTTACGTACTATATTATCTTTGATGTTATAACTCCTAAGGAGACAGGTTATGTTAATACATAAATATGGAATAGTTTTGAGATGACATTCTATTTCCTTAAGTCCCATATCATGTTTTGTTGCACAATGATTATAGATAATAAGGATGTATACGAGTGATCAGTTCGGGCACTAGTCATGGACCATGGGGTTGGGTCATGACAAAAGTGATATCAGAGCAGTTCATCCTCAAAGTGTCTACAGACCGTGTCTAGTAGAGTCTTATTTATTGGTGTGTTGTACACCACATCTATAAACAGGAGACTACAGGACATTTAGGATGTTACCTTTTTTTCATATCTAAGATTGTGCGATAGAGCCGAGTCATAGGTAATGAAATTCCTCATACTAACCTTTTATTTTCAGCAGAATGACGACATCGATAGAAGGAAGTGAATGATGATATTAGAAGTTACAAAGCACGCAGGTAAGCAAAGGCATGAAAGATATATATTGGGTAAGGTATTGAAGTACGATTGAAATGTAAAGATAAAAATTGAAAGGAAAAGTAGACAGGAAAGTGTAACAGGTGCAGTTCGAGTTGGACATGTGAGGTAAGTCCATCATTTTCATACTTTTGTTGATATTGGGCGCCCTGTGTGTCTATGATATGATATGATATAAATATATATATGTTTTCCCTGTGAGGCATTGTTGGTTTTCCCTGCGTGCAGGTTTTGAGATGGTAAGAAATATAGAGAAAATTCTGCCAAAATATTTCTATAAAAATAAAGAGAGAATAAGGTATAAGTTTATAATGTGTCTTGGAAGTTGATACCGATAGGGTCAATTTATTGTGTTGGACTAAATCTTTAAGAGATACCCTACATGTCATCCATAAGGGGCATCATTTTTACTTGGGAAGTTTTATTTCAAAAAAAGCCTATATGAGCAGCAAAGTTCAGAATTCATTTGAACGGACCAAGATACTTTCCAGCCGTATTTTTGCCTTAGAAAAAGCTCATGTTGAAGTGAAAAATGTCCAGCGATTAAGTTTCACTTTTTTTGAAAAGTACAAAGCCCTCAACAATTAGTTGTGAACTAGATAATTTGTTCACGACTCAAGAATAAACCTAGAGGTAAACCATGTGAATCAAGCACTAAGAAGTCCTGTAATGCTTATCGGATTCTAGTTCCCTTCTGGTGGTGGTTGAATAATGCTTCATGGTAACATTTTATTAGTTCTTAACCAACTAATTGGAGATGGAATCTGTGAAAGGAAAACATAAACTTATGGCTATTCAGGTTCATGTATTTCATAATTTGTTGATGAAATGCTACGATGATTCGGAAGGGCTTGCGATACTGAGGGATGAATTAGAAAAAGATGGCAACTCTTAACAAAACATTATATTAAGGTATTGAATGAACCGATAAGTAGGGATAAATTATGACGAGTTTATAGTTTAATGGGGTAATAATATGATTGAGACAAAGGTACATAGAAGGAAGAGTTATGACAAATGATAAAGATATTGATAAGACAGCTTGTGAAATATTAAGGATAATATTGATTAGAAAGAGTGATGGGGTAAGTACGCCTAGTCCATAGAGTGTAATTAAAATATAGTACAAACCGTGAATAAGGTTAAGAAGTGTTCCATTATAGGATGGATTATGAACAGAATATAACGTGAATACCATGAGGATTGTTATAGAAATGAGTAAAACCTAGAAATGAAGTAACTAAAAGATATGATGTGATTTGTGGGAAACAAAAAAGAAAATAAAGAAAGAATAAGAAAGACTTACAAAGTTTCTATAGGAAAATTTCAGAATAGAAAGTCAAGTGGTAACGAAGGTGAAGATGAGCAACAAGATAGAATAAATATCAGAGATGACTGGTATGATGAGAACAAATAAAGATGAACAGAATCTATTTTGAAAACGAGAAAGGAGTTATGCAAAAGTAGTATTTTCCGAAGGATATAGGGGTAGCATAAAATTCTTCGTGCACAAAATAAATAATGGACATAGATTGGAGAAATTAAAGGAATATTAAAGGAAGTACTCAAGATAGATGTAATTAATTAAGTATTAGTATGGGAAAAAAAGGGATATAAATAATTATGAATTGAAGGTGTAGTACGATAAAAAGGTGATAAGACAAGAGCACTATTAAAATGAATTTGATATAATTTTGAGTAAGATTAGAAGTTAGAGTTGGGTACATGGCAAGGGTGAAAGCGTATGCGGCATAAAGGAGTATTGTGTATATGTGACTTCACCTCGAAAATTAGTGAGATCCTTAGAGGATAGGGAATGTAGATTTGCGAAATACTAGATGTATTGTGAGTTGATTAGAGGAACAAGTGATATCTATTGGGATAAAGATAGTGTTATAAGAAAGCTTGGAACCCTTATCATCAGAATATAAGTGCTACCGAATGGAGAATTTGAAATGATTATAAGTACTAGCTAATTACTGATTGGGATAAATGGAATGTGACTTTGGATAAATTGCTAAATTAATTATATTACTCGAGTACTAATCATCAGACGAGATTTTGTACTATATATCGGGAGTTCTTATCACCTCGTGATTGTGTTAAGGTTTTGTACATGGGTAATCTAAGTTATGGATGATAAAAGAAAGACATGGATATGGTTCAGTATACCAAATGCATTGGAAAAGAATCATATGAATTTGAAATTTAAAATTTGAAATAGGAGAATAGAGTAGAATATAAACAGATAATGATGTGGGTACACCCTAATGGGGGGAATAAGATAAGAAAAATACAAGTGTAAGATGAAATCAACTGCCACTGCAATATATTAATGTGAACACCTAAACTTCAAGTGAGATCCCATGCTAGAACAAGTTAGTAAGATCTGAAAGCCAACAATAAACAGATAGAATCCAAGATAATATTTGAGATAGTGCTGGAAATTATTGGTAAAGATCTTGGATAGTATGATATCAAAAGATGGATGCTTAAAAAAGGGATGAATACGACAATAGAATAGTAATGACTAACTTAAAGATATTATAAAAGATAACAAGGATATATTGGAATAGAGGTTAAGATGTTGGCAACAGAGTTATTGGCTAATGATATTGTGACATACAAGTAGCAAAGGGGAAAGGATAGGAAATTTCTCCTATGGTAGAATATGAAAAAATTGAATGGTAAGTAAAGGAAGGAAAACAAGTACGACAAAATAGACAGCAAGTGAGTATTAGTACAATAAGATATGTGGAGCAGAATAAGCCAGGAGAAGGAAAGACTATGATTAGAATTGAACGCACTTTGTACAAATTGTACAAGAATAATTATGCAACCTATGAATATTGGTATGCTAAGGGTGAGATCAAGTGATTACTTGATAAAAAGAATAAGAATTCAGTAACAACAATGTGATTGCAATATTTCAGATAGATAAAAGAAAAGTGTAAGAAGGTTTGAGGTAAAACTATAAAGATATAATTAGTATTGAGGTAAAAAACCATAGTTGAGCCCTAATATCAACTGAAAGAGGTAAGAGAAAATACAGGATCTGCATAAAGGCTAGCTTGGTGATGTTAAGGTATCTTCTGGGTTGATTTAAGCACCTACACATATTCATGTAAAGATTGCAATAAGATACGTGGCAGGAGAACTATGAAAAAATTTGAGTAAAGGGGCAATAAAAAAGTTTGAGTCGAAAATAGATAAATGACTCAAGATAATATGCCCAAGGTATTGCCAGTTAGGGTAAAGGAAACTACAAAATGATTTAATTGAGACAATAAGAACAAGAGGGTTACTGGTTATTAGATAACGGTAAGGTCATAATATGAGGGAACCCTAGCGCTAATTGATATCCAACCCAAAAATCGAGATCAAGAAGTAAAGGCAAATGATAGGTTAAGGCCTTCAAGAGAAAGTTTGAAAGTGATACATGATGCCAAAGATTCCGGAATACGGACTATCACATCGGAGTAAAGAAAGAATATTGGAGTACAAAAATGTTACCCCTGTGAAATTTTGTTTTACTCGTAGAACCTGTGAAGGGTTCACAGGTTACCAAAGGCATGCGATACTCTAGGGATATTAAAGTCTAAACCTACAAGGTGCGTCTACGCATTATAAAAAGCTTGTTTAAAGATTGAGAGGTGAGATAAAAAAAATGATACCTTGGGGGAATAACTATAAGAGAAGCACAAGAAGAAAGTAGGATTTTAGCGAAAGAACAATACACCTGACAATGGACTGCGAAGTAAAAAGGAGAGTAAAGACAATGACGTAAAGTTATTACCTAGGGAAGCAATAAAAAGAGGAAGTATAACAAGAATGACTATGTAAAGACTTGGAATATGTTATAATGAACTAAAGTGAGTCGTCATACGGAGGAGGTATGTGAAAGACATAATTAACTAAGAAAACACTTGAGAAAATATTGGGAATTCAGAATCAATTCAACATTAGAGGACGAATGTTCTAAAGGGGGGAAGGATGTTATACCCCGTATGCACGTCAAATTATTTACAAGCAAGTCGATTTAAATTAAAGGCTGTGTTATATTTTGTATTTTTGGTACATTGAACTATTCGTGAGTTAATGGACATAAATTCAAAGACTTTTAATTTTGAATTTTTATATGGCTTGACTTGTGTGTAAATTTCAATTAGTGTAGAAATATTAATTGAGATTAGGGATTAATTAACTATGGTTGGATTATTAAGTGGGAATTTAGAATTAATTAAGATGAATTAAGCGATTAGTGGGCTGAAAAGTGGTCCCTCACTGCCATGTGGCCAATTCCTATTGGCCCACATTTTTGTAGGGGACAAGAAGGCTCTTTGGGCAGTACACTTGTCTATATATTGACCCAAACATCTGCAGCCAAATTATTCTCCAACTCTAGAAAGTTCTCCAAGAAGAGAGAAGCTCACGTCTTCATCAAATAGAGATATAGAGAAGTGACAAGAGAGAGAGAGATTCAGCCAAGCTAGAGAGTGAGAGAGAGAATATTGGCCATGGCTATCGCAGTAGCTCCAAGCTTGGTGATTATTCAAGGTCATGGAAGCAAGGATAAAGTATTTAGGGCGGCAAAAACATTATTGAAACAAGTCCTCAAGCTTCCAAGAAAATTGTGTCATTATAGCCTAAGGTAAGATTCCATATTTTTCCTCATCTTGAAGGTAATTTAAACTTGTATAAGTTGGTAAATGTGTGGTGAATTTATGAAATTATGGGTGTTGATGGTGAAGCATGGTGGAGGACATTGAGGGATGCTTGGTGTAGAAAATGATGAATTAATTTTACTAAGTATTTTGATTGTTATTGTTATGGATTTTATGATGAGAATGAAGGTATTTAATGGTTAAAGTTGAACCTAAATATATTGTGGGCTGTTGTAAGGATTTTAGTGATAATAATATAGTTTACTTGCATATAAATAGGTGATATAATGGTCTTATGGCTGCTTCTATGTTTCACAAAAAAATGATGAAAAGTTAGTATGAAATAAGGTGTAAAAATTATATGTGGTGTCCTTGGTGTGTCCACAAGTATTTGCAAGGTTTCGACCATTCTTATATTGTTAACTAGAGTCTATTTTGATATGTTGTTGTTGTTGTTGTTGGGCTGGGAAGATTAATGATAGTTAAGATTATACGTTATATTGTATGTTGTTTGAATTGTTGTAGGAATATTTTGATGAAAACGTTAAGACTATGGATCATTAAGGATAACTTAAAGATGTAGTAGTTGTATGTGGATTTAGATTGTTGTTGGATGTTATGAATGTGGGCTGCCTTAATCTAGAAATGATGTTATAATAAAGAGATTAATTTGTATTAAATGGAATTGAAACTAACAAAACTCCATGATAAGTGTTGGTATTAAAATGGACAGAATTGGAGTTTCTTGAATTAGATTGGGTTGATTGTTGTTATTGTTATTATTGTTATGGATCATGTGTTAAAAGTGAAGGGATTGTATATATCAATGTAAATCTGCGTTTAGGCCGCACTGAGTTGTTCTAATAAAAAAATGGTGGATTAATATCGATTAATGTTGTGGTTGTTATTGTGGCTGATTACATAACAAAAATGAAAGCATTCGACATGTCAAGTTGGAGTTGTAATTGATTTAAGGGCTAGTTGTAATGTGTGGCTACTTGTGTTGAATTAAAGAATTAAGTGTAGTTATGATTATGCATTGTATGGTTAATTGTTGGGCTGTTATAAATTATTTTGATAAGGTGTGGTGGATGCAACCTATTAGGAATAATCCAATAGCATCGTAGTCGTCATATTGATAACTAATAAAAGTCAAATGTTATATGGATTATTTGAAGGTATTCTTGAGTCTTGTCTTGGCTTTTCTTAACATGGCATTTGAATGTGTGATTGTTGATGTTGCTTGATGATTGTATGGATTGTTTGGAGGTAAGGAAAGTGAGCGATATAGGGGAGGTGATGTCCAATTTTCTATAAATAACCTACCAGCGATAAAGTTCATTTTATGCCTTTTCATAACTTAACTGTAGTGCGAAATGTCTTAATATAGGTTGAGACACTATGGGGAAGCATATGCATGTTGTGTGCGCATAAACGCTAAAGTATGTAAAGCCTATCCCTTATTTCTTTTTGGCATATCTTAGATATAAGTGGTGAATGATATGTATATGAAATTTGAGGTAATTCTATTCATGAGCTTCGAGCGCGATTCATGATTTTTATTCACTTATTGATGTTACAACTCTTACAATAATTGAGATATTACTTCTCAAGTCTTCTATACGTTGGGAAGTAGTTAGTATTTAAAGCTAAATTTTCTTTCTTTTGGCATGATCCATATGAAACAAACGGATGACAAATGCATAAATTCCAAAGAAGCTCTTATTCTTAGATACACTACGATGGCTAATGTTCTTGATTCCTAGAACTTATATCATTATGTCTTGATACATGTGTATGATTCCAGCCATCCTAATTTGGTATAATTCATATTTCGGTATAATTCATGACACTTATTCACTTCTGGATGTTAAAACTCTTAAAGTAGTTGAGCTACTGCCCTCGAGCCTTCTATATGTTGAATAGTTGTTGGATGTATAAACTCTTATTCCTACGATGACAGATGTATCTGATTCCATAAGCTGTTTTACATTTTATTGATACATGTCTATGATTCCTGAGGCTCCATTTTATATGGTCCATAGTGACATTCAAAGGGTATTTAATATGATTATTGCCTTTAATACTCAAGTACAAGTTTATTCTACTTATTCTATTGAGTCTTAGATGATGATTTAATTTGCATATGGTTACTCAATACTCTGCTCATGCATGTTGTTATTACTTCTTTTATCGAGTCTCGGGCCGAGTATGTATTCGTGCACAGTTTCACTGCATTATTCATCGATTTCTTCACTAGAGGGCCAGGTACGATATATATATATATATATATATGATACTATGATATAATGACATAATGATGTGATGATTGTGCCGAGCCTCATGATGGATCGAGTATAATATATGTATATATGACAGATTCACCGAGTCTAGAATGGATAGGATATAATAGATGATATAATCATTCATGATTTTATTTCATAAGGCACAGGTGCAGTGATTTCTTGAGTATCGGTATTATGCCTGTCTCCTAAATTTCTATTTCATATGTGACCTCCTTTATTGTATTTTATGCTTGAAATACTCAGTACATATGTCCTACTGACCACCTCTCTTCGGGAGGCTGTGTTTTATGCCCGCAGGTACAAATACTCATTTTGAGAATGCACCAGCTTAGGATTTCCACTCAGTGATTTTGGAGTGCTCCATTATCCCAGAGTCTAGAATATTGATACCGACCCTTTGATGTAAATATTTTTTTATCCAGGGGTACGGTGGGTCTCTATCCCATCATATGTTATTGTTGATATTCTTAGAGGTCTTTAGACATATATGTGGGTTGTATATAGTTGTTATCCAGTTGTGCTTGTATGACTTATGTTTTGGGACGTTCCCATTCGTAGTGGCTGCCTTGTCGGCTTGCGTATATATATATATATATATAGTGGGATATTACTACATGTAATGACAACTTTGTTGGCTTACGTACTATATTATCTTTTGATGTTATAACTTCTTAGAAGACAGGTTACGTTAATATATAAATATGGAATAGTTTTAAGATGGCATTCTATTTCCTGAAGTCTCATATCATATTTTGTTGCGAAATGATTATAGATAATAAGGATGTATACGAGTGTCCAGTTTGGGCATTAGTCATGGCCCATGGGATTGGGTCGTGAAACAACCCACCAGAGCGAGAATAATCCTGCCCGAGCATGATGGTCCTATTGGAGTGGGAAAGACGTGAATTAAAGTCGGGAAAAAGTCTCAGAATGGTTTTTAGTCATCCCACTTTGTTCTTAATTGACCAGAAGTGACCCAGGGTGAATTATTGATGATTTCTATCATATTTTGTGTCTATGGTAAGTAAATCACTCGCTTATTTCATAATTATATTCTTAGAACCTAGAAACTATGGTTGGTGATTATTGAGGGAGGGTTTTGGACTGAAACTAATGTTGGGAAATAGTCGTAGGATGTAGTTAGGATCATGTGTTTGTCCTATGACGGGAATGGTTCTATATTTCATGAACAATAGGCCTTTGTATTGATCCTTCGTATGTTATTATTATTTCTAGGCCAAGAACAAGTTGAACGAACCCTGAAGGCAAAAGTTCATGCACTTTAGAGTTGTCAAAGCTTGACTTTGAGGTAGGTGATGGCTTTGTTTCCCGTATGTTACTCATTTACTTTCTAAATTACTTCATTGTATGCATTTGTGTATATGAATAGGGAAGCATGCTAGGAATTATGTGAAATGATAACTTACAGGCGTGATTTGTGATGAACCTGTTCTTGGTGATATAATGTTGACCATTAATTATAATTGTGGCTACTTTGTATTTATAGATCGGGTGTCACGTTGCAACACATAATTGGATTGGGCGTTTGTCACACCTCAAACTCAAAGGGGATGAATGGCACCTAATGCCAAAGTTTAGGCCTGAGATGACCCTGCTGAACCAATTGCTAAAGGTACATGGCAGCCATACACACAGTTAAAAAAATAAATAAGTATATCTCAGTTTAAAAATAAGTTCTCGGCCCGTAATGCCCTATTAACCGCTATAAAAAGAAAAAATTACTCCCAATAATTCATATAAAGCAATAAGCAGTAGCATATAAGTCCTATTTGGGCCATCGAGGCCGCCATGATATCTAGATAAAACATAAGCACTATGCGAGCTATCAAGGGCACCATGATCTCTATATAATAACTAAATCATGTATACACAATGTAAACTAGGACAATAAGTTGCTAACTGCTGTCAACACAACAACAAGGCATAATTGGCCAACAAGAAGTAGCTAACAAACATACAAGGAAAAAATGGCCACCATCATTGCTATACAACCCAACTGACTAGTTTACAAGCCTCCATGAATATAATACTTGGTGGGAAAGGGCCCCAACTTACCCAAAAACTATAAACCAAAGAAAAAAACAAACCTCTGAGACTTTGGCAACCCTGGAAGAAAAGAGTCTGCCTAGTCGTTGCTCAAGACCTGCAGGCATGAATGTAGCACCCCAGGCAATGGGGCATTAGTACGAAGTAATGTACCAAGTATGTAAGGCAACTAAAACTTGAAAGTAAAGTATACATATTGAATAAAAAGGGTATGGTTGAAACACAAGTACAATACCTTATCTCCTAATAACAAGGCAATATAAACACATAACAAGCAATAACTTGACCTGGCCCCCATAAGCCCGACAGGTGGTAACAGTACACAATCATTATAAGTCCTAACGAGTGAAAATGGTCACTAAAAAACCATATTATCTCCTTTACTTGGATCCCAATGATGCTCTTATCTAAACTGTCTGAATATAGCTATGCCATAAATCAATGTAGATCTGAGGCCCAGTGGTGCAATGCACATATGTTGCCTCAAAGGTGCCCATCCTGTAGATATGGTCTACCCAGCCCGTAGGCTCAGCCTACCTAGCTCGCAGGCTCATTCTTCCCATCCCATAGGCTCGGTAAAAGAAATCAATCGGTATGCTCAAGAACCTTGCAATGTCAGTGTCTGCTAAGGCCAAAACAAGCTCATAGGCGACAACTAAGCAATACAACATCACAACAATAACAAGTAATCATAATTGATCAAAGCATAATCATGACATACCTTTCTAGGCCACTAGGCAAGGAGTAGAGTGTTGCTGATAGACATTAATCATACAATGGTAACCAACTCAATAGGGTAAGGCTATAAATCATATAAGCACTATAAATAGGCCACAAAAAGTTTAGGCCAATAGGATCATGCCATAAGAAAAATGATTTCCTTAACATTCCTTTCAACCAACTCTCACAAAGGTGTCTCTATACTGCTTTGCCAACCAAAAGAAATGCAACAATGCAAAAATCAACACGGCTGCAAACAACCATAACTAATCGATAAGGCGCTACTTTCACACTCATGAACAGCAAAACACAAAGCATAAAATGAGTCTAACAGCAACAATAATCAAAAGCTAAATCTATTGAAGACATTCCAACAATATCTCCAAGGCGCGACAAGCTCCTGAGGCAACTTAACTAGGCGCTCTTCACGCCGTTCAACCTAACAATTACCCAATATGACCCGAATAAGAATCACATCAATCCTCCATTAACTCCAGCACCTTAAAACCATAAATACACCACATTAATACCCAAAATAGTTAAGACAAAGGGGCTTCCCATAGCCACTCTATCAAAAATACCACCACTAAGTTCAAAAATTATAAGAAACGATACTAGGATATGGAATTACAAAGGAGGGTTGTAAAAGTAAGATTACCTCAGCCAAAATATTTGAAATACTAAGATTAATATTATTCCCCCTTTGCAAAAAAACATATGGAGCCTAAATCTATAAGAAAAGTACACCATAATGATGAGCTCACGACGTAGAGCAATTTACGTTAAACTTCCGAGTTGAAAATCTAAGCATACAAGGAGTATTTGGAAGATGGGTTAGGTTTTTATCTGATTTTCATCTGTTTTCCTTGAATAAATAATGAAGGTGATGGTCTTTTATAAGAACAACCGACTTAGAGATAGGGGAACCCACCTAAAGGAGCCTGCTTGTGCAGTCTCAAGAAAGCATGCATATCTCACTATTCTAAAGTTTTATGGATGAGCAATTTAGTTCATTGCAAACTAGACTCGTAGACCTTATATTTGATAGATAATGGGAATTCTAATTTTTTATATATTAGGAGAAACTTTCTAAGATATTTGACCCAAAATATCAGAGAGTTCCTTAACAACATTTACAATAACATTTTCTGACTTTTATTTGGTAACTTTCTTGACTTTCACACTTAACATACGAAGTTTATTCAATCAAAGTAACCCATAAATCATCCTCCCTAATATGTTAATAAGTCTTAGTCTTATTTCAAAAGTAGAAGTTAATTCCAACAAACGAACGGGGTTGTTACATCCTTCCCCCTTTAGAGACATTCGCCCAAGAATGATAATGATATTTGAAGTAACATCAGTAACAGAGAAAGGAATCCTATAGTAACATACCTCATATACTAAAATATGGGGCTACTCCTCTAAAGGAACAAATAGGTAGGGATATTTAGTCTTCATTTCCTCCTTAGCTTCCCACGTTACCTCTTCAACATTATGGCTCCGCCACAAAACCTTCACAAAAGCTATATCCTTATTTCAAAATCTTATTATTTGGCAATCAACTATGGAAATAGGGACTTTTTCATAAGATAGATCTTCTAAAATCTGAGCATCTATTGTGGGCACTATACGTGTTGGATCTCCAATACACTTTCATAATATAGAAACATGAAATACTAGGTGTACTATCTCTAATTCTAGAGGTAACTCTAGTTCATAGGTAATTAGGACATTTTGCTATGAACTTAGCAATATCTTTCTTCATCCTAGACCACCAGTAATTTTTTTTATCATCGTGATACATCTTTGTAGAACCTGAGTGAATATAATATTGAGAATAGTGTTTTTCCTTCATAATTTGCTGTCGAAGACATGCAACATATGGAACACTCAACCGATGTCCTTATCTGAGGATTCCATCTTCTGCTATATTGAAGGCTAAATACTCTTATTGTTGAGCCTTACCCCTGAGCTGCTCAAAGATGGGATCTTCATATTGTCGTGCCTTCATCTTTGCAACCAGAGATGATATGGTTGCGTCCTGAATTGTGACCTTGTTATCAAAATCTACTAATCTATCCCCCAAGTTAGCTAGTTGATGAAGCTCTTAGGCTATCTCTTGCTTCTCCACTCTCAAATATGCTAATTTGCCCATAGATTTACAGCTTAAGGCATCTGCTACTATATTTGCCTTCCCTAGATGGTACAAGATATCTACGTCATAATCTTTTAACAACTTGATCCATTAACATTATCATAGATTCAACTCTTTTTGCTTGACTATGTACTAGAGGCTTTTATTGATCTGTATTGACATCAATATGAATGCCATATAAGTAATGCATCCAGATCTTCAAGGCATGAATAACTGTGGCCAACTCTAAATAATGGGTTGGGTAGTTTTTCTCATGCTTCTTTAGCTACCTAGATGCATAAGGAATTACCTTATTATGTTGCATCAAAACACAACCCAACTCGATGCCTAAAGCATTATAATACACCGCATAGATCTCTAGACCCTCTAGCAAGGTCAAAACTAGGGCTAAGTCAATCTATCTTTCAGCTCTTGAAAGCTCTGCTCATATGTTGTGGTCCACTGAAACTTTGCTGCTTTCTGAGTTAGCTTAGTCAAAGGTGTTGAGAGTGAAGAGAACCCTTCTACAAACCTTTTATAATAGCATGCTAACCCTAGAAAGCTATGAACTTCTATTGGAGTTGTGGGTCTAGGCCATGTCTTCACAACCTCAATATTCTACATGTCAACTTGTATTCCAGTATCTGATACAATATGGCTCAAAAAGACCATAAAATGCAACCAGAACTCACATTTTGAGAGCTTATCATACAATTTCTGAGCTCGAAGTACCTGAAGCACTGCTTGAAGATAGTCTCTATGCTCTGACTTTGATCATGAATATACGAGAATATCATCAATAAACACAATCACAAACAAGTCTAAGAATGGCCTAAATATGTTGTTCATTAGGTCCATAAATACTGCTGGGAAATTTGTCAATCCAAAAGACATCACAAGAAACTAAAAATGACCCATATCGGGTCCTGAAGGATGTCTTTGGAATATCACTCTCTCAAACCCGCACCTGATTGTACCCTGAATGTAAATCAATATTTGAGAAATATCGGGCACCTTGTAGATGGTCAAACAAGTCATCAATACTTGGAAGCATGTATTTGTTCTTTATAGTAACCTTATCGAGCAGTTGATAGTCTATACGTATGCATAATGAACCATCTTTCTTTCGTACAAATAACACTAGTGCACCCCATGGCAGATGCACTCAGCCTGATCAAACCCTTATCTAACAGATCATTTAATTGCTCCTTTAATTCTTTTAATTTTGCTAGTGCCATTCCATATGGATGAATTGATATCGATTGGACATTTGGAAATGTATCAATAAAAAACTTAATCTCCCGCTCAGGGGAATACTAGGTAGCTTATCTGGAAAGACATCTGCAAATTCATTTACCACTTAAATTAATTGTAAGGTGGGTGGTTCTGTGTCAACATCTTGAACCTTAACAATATGATAAATGCAGCCTTTAGCAATCAATTTCATCACCGGAATATATGAAATAAATGTAACCTTTTGCATCGCTATGTTACCCTTCCATTCTCAAACTACCTCTTTTGGAAAGTAGAATCTAACAATCTTTTCTCGACAGTCGACATTGGCATTCTGTAAATTCATTTACCATGGAATTAATTGTAAGGTAGGTGATTCTATGTCAATATCCTGAACCCTAACAATATGATAAATACAACCTTTAGCAATCAATATCATCACCCGAATATATTAAATAAGTATACCTCTTGGCGTCGCTATGCTACCCTTCTATTCTCAAACTACCACTTCTGGAAAGTAGAATCTAACAATCTTTTCTCGACAGTCGACATTGGCGTAACAAGATGCTAGCCAATCCATGCCCATAATAATATCAAAGTCTAGAATTTATAGCTCTATTAGGTTTGTAGAGGTTTGAGGACCAATAATCTCCGCTATACAATCTCGATAAGCCTTCTTGGCAATAATAGAGTCGCCAACTGAGGTAGATATAACAAAAGACCTTTGCAATAACTCTGGTACTATGGAAAATTTTCCAACAATAAATAGAGTAACATATGATAATGTGGAGCCTGGATATATCAAGGCATAAATAGAGTGAGAACAAACGGTTAGCATACTTGTCATGACATCTAGGGAAGGCTCTTAGTACTGTCGACCTGCCAATGCATAAGTACAATTCTGGTCAGTGCAAGAACTACACGCTCCCCCTCTATGTTTACCTCTACCTGATAAAGACTGTGACCCTCTCTCTACAGAATGCACTGTTGATCCGGCCCACTGTCTTGGAACCTGCATGTCTCTAAATGGAAAATATCTTTGTACATGACCCTCCTATCAACAAGAATAACATACCGTAGAGTCCTGGTGATATCTCCTAAAATATGATCTACCACAGGTATCATAATGTGGCATAACTCGTCTAGACGGCTCTGGACGGAGATACTGCTACAAGCTCGATGCTGTAAACTATCCCTCAGGCCTGACCATCCACGATGATCATATCTACTACTCTAGGACTATTGTAGTGGAGGTCTAGGTGGCCTACTAAAATTCCTGGGTCTAGAACCCCTATTAAAATCTTTTTGAAAGTCAGTAGGTCTGGACAACCTCTATTTCCCTCTCTCTCAGTTCCCCCTGCTCCAAACTGCCGATGTCTAAACTCCTCTCGATTTTGAGCAACTGCCTATATATGGGAGATATGAATATATTTATTTACTGCTGCTATAGTACAAGACTCAACATATTTTAGAGCCAACCCTCATGTAAATTTTAGTATCCTAGCTTTCATTGTATTTACAATCATCGATGTATACCTAGCTAGGAAATCAAATCATAGTCCGTAATCTCTAATAGAATCTCTAAAACTCATACTTCCCTAGCGAAGGTTTAAGAACTGATCGACTCGAGCATCATGAATCTCTCTAGATAGATATTGATCAAAAAAGGCCTCAGTAAAGTGATCCCAGGTATCTTGGGGTGCATTGGACCCTCTTGACCTCTCCCAACCTTTATACCATAGAGATGCTATGTCTCAAAGCCTGAATGGTGCTAACTCAACAGACTTTGTAGATGAATTATGCATAACCTTAAAAATCCTATGCAACTAGTCAATAAAGTGTTGGGGGTCCTCTCTGTTATCATTCCCTATATACTGGGAAGGACTCAAAGTAAGGATCTCTCAAACCCTCAAAATTTTGGGCCCTTCAAAAAGTCCAGCTACATCTATCGCCACTTGCTGACGCTGTATGGCTGTTAACTGAGCCAATATATAAACTGTATTTCTGAATTCCTAATCTGTAAGAATTGGAGAAACTAGAGTTTCTGTTGGAAGTCCTGTAGATCCTAGGCCTCCTGATGGAAAGATAGTGCTGGGGAGGGATGTAAAGATGTCTCTCCCACTCTCTCTGATAGAACTGCCCCAGTATGTGGTACTCTGCTCGTACCCTCACCTGCAGAAACATATGACCTCTAGCCTACTATTTTCTGATGAGTCACTAGCATTTCTTCCTCTATACAAGGATGTTACACCCCATACTTTTGAACCTTGAAACGTGTCCCTAATCTTCTTGAAAGTAGCCATGAGACCCCTACTATCCACACACATTAAACAACTCGAAGGAAAGAAGAATGTGATACCTCGTGAGAGGGAAGGTTGGAAATAGAGTTGTGAGAATCCAAAAAGAGTTGGAGGCTAAACAAAATGAGTCATAGGACTCGATTTACCTACGTAAGATACTAAGTTAAAAGTATTATACACTTGATCTACTAAAGGATATATCAATCTTACGTAGTATGGATTACATCGACTCTCAAAACAAGACGAGATTACGAACCCACGGGGGAAAGGAGAAGGCAACACATGACAACAAAAGGAGGTGCCACGTGGAAGCCTAGGGAAGTTCCACGTGGAAGAAGGTGACCCACCTGCTTGGGGTCAAGTAGGTGACCCACCTACTTGGGGGTGGGCCTCACCAAGGACACGTGGCAGCCTTGGAGGCTAAGGGTGGATCCGTGGCACAATAAGGGCTTGACACGTGTCACCCTTAGGGGCTGACATGTGTCACTTCCTAAGGGACAATATATATATGTATGTTAATGACTCTTAAGTCATTTAGAACTCAAAAATCAGTCCAAAACATAGAGATAAAAACGTGGAGAAGAAGAAGAGAAAGGGGCAGCCATGGTTTCTAAGAAATTAAGGTAAGTTCTTCACTTTTCTTCCGTGAATTAATTATCCACGGTGTTCCCTAAGTATGTGGATATGTATATATGTGTTTTATGATGTTCATGGAACCAAAACTTCAGCTTTACAATTGGAAATTTGGAAGAAAAAGAAGCGAAAAATGTTAAAGGGGCAAGGAAGGAGGGCTATGGGTTTGGCCCTTTTGGGGTAAGCTTATGGGTTTTGTTCCGTGAATTAATTATTTGAAGTGTACCTAAGTTGTATATTGGTGTTTAATAACCTAAAAGTTCAATTTTTGGCAGAGAATAAGTAACACAAACAGCCCGCTCAATTTCAGCGCGTTTGGAGAAGTTCCAAGTTGCACTTTGATGGTTTTGGCCAAATTCGGGTAAGATGATGTTTGTCCTTTAAAATTTGACTTTATGGTATTGTTATGGAGTATATTATACACCTTTGTTGTGGCTGTAAACGTGAAAATAGTATAGAAATGCTTGGCGTTGAAGACAATCCAAATTGTAGTCGTTATAGTCGAATTGTCGTCAAAGTAAGGCGTTGTTCTTGTGAGTTGCTGCTGAAGGGGTATGATGTGTTGTTTAAGGGCCTAAATATGTTTTAATGTGGGTTAGTTTGATTCTTGTTGAAGCCACATGACCCCCCATTGCGTATAATTAAAGGCGTTACAAAATAAAGGCTAGACGCCCTATTGTGATATCGTATTTTTGAATAAGTCGTTTGGAGTTTATATTTTATATTGTTGGTGTGAATTGCTGCAGATTGTTGTTGTTTGTTAACTATAGGTCTTAGGGACCTAATTGGAAATTTGGATAGGGCACATTATAGGGGAGGTAGTACCCAATTTTCGGCGACGCCTTAGCAAATAACAAAACTAGTCGGGGAAACGACTAAGGAAATAGATTCTGTTAATACTAAGGTGTAACCTAGGGTGATGGAAAGTTAAGAAAGGTTTGATATTCATATTAATTTTATGTTGAATAGGTTCAAAGGATGGCGAGGCAAACAGGATAAGGAATAAATCAGACAAGGTATGTGAAGCTTCTCTTGGTATGTTTTTGGTATAGGTATGTAAAGCCTATCTTTTCTCTTTTGGAATGTCTTAGATGTAAGCAGGATATGATATGAGCTTTGGGGGTAATTCCATTCTTAGGTTCTGAATATGACTTCAGGACCCTCACTCACTTTTGAATGTTAAACTTTAAAGTAGTAAGCTGCTATCTTCGAGTCTTCTATATGACTGTATAACAATTGATTCGACTAAACTCTTGTTGTAAAAAAGAAAGGCTCTGAGATAATCAATGCTCGGACTTCTATAAGATATTTCACATTGGCATATGTCTAAGATTTCTAAAACCCCCTTTTTACATAGTCCTTAGTGATAGTTACAGAGTATATATCACATACCTTCTGCCCTGATCCCCAGGTGATGGTTCACTTGATGACTTCATTGAGTCTCAGATAATGATTTTAACTGTCTTTTGTTTCTCACTACTCTACTCGTGTATACTGTAACACTTCTTTCACTGAGTCCCGGTGCAGGTCCATTATCATGCAAAACTCACTACATTGTCCACCGAGCCCTTCACTAGAGGGTCGGGTACGTATGTATATATATATGATGATGATGTGTTGTAATAAGGTGACGATGGTGTGGGGCATGATACTGATACTACAGATATGATTCACCGTGTCCCTGAAATGGCCGACTATATTGTATAATTTGAGCATGCATGCTTTTATGACTCATAGAGTACAGGTACAGGTTTCCAATTTTGATAGTTTATCCCCTGTTTCTCTACTTCAGATATGCTTCCAGTTGTATTATGTTATGTTTTATATACCCAGTACATATGTCGTACTGACTCTCTTTCTTCGGGGGGCTGGGTTTCATGCCCGCAGGCACAGGTACGTGTTTTAGGAGTCTGTCAGCTTAGGATTTCGCCTAGATCAGCTGGAAGAGGCTCCATTATATCGGAGCCTAGTTTTGGCACTAGCCACTGTTGTATATCATCATTTTATTTATTCAGGGGTAGTCCCGCCATATGTTGTCATTATTATTTTTAGAGGTCTGCAGACATATATATGTGGGTTATGTATGTCAGTTTGATTTAGTTGGGTCTACCTGATATATGATATACGTGATTATGTTATGGCAGCCTTGTCGGCTTGCGTGCCCTGTCATGTTGTGACATAAACGAAAAAGGCTACAGGTTTATGAAAATATTATCGCCTAATGGTGCTCTGTTGCATGATATTATCTTATTTACGATTCAATGTGACCACAGCTAATAGATATGTGTACAAGGGGTCTAGGTCGGACCCCAGTCATGGCCTATGGGGTTGGGTCGTGACAGAAGTGGTATCATAACAGTTCGTCCTTAGACTGTCTACAGACCGTGTCTAGTAGAGTCTTGGTTATCGATGTGTTGCACGCCACATCTATAAACAGGAAGCTACAGGGCATTTAGGATGTTTCCTCTCCTTCACATTTGAGATCGTGCTATAGATCCGAGTCATAGGAAAATTTCTTATACTAACCTTGGATCTTAAAAGAAGGGAGACATCAATCGAAAGAAGTAATTGACGACATGGGACATTATGAAGCACGTAGGTAAGTAAAGTAAAGGCATAGAATATATCCATCGGGTAAGGTATTGAAGTAATATTGAAATGTAAAGTTGAACAAGAAAGGAAAGCAGACAGGAAGTGCAACAAATGCAGTTTGAAGTTGGACGTATGAGGTGAGTCTATTATTTTTATATTATTATTGACATTGAAAGCCCTGTGCGGCTGTGATATGACCTGAATATATATATATATATATGTGTTGGCCCTGTGAGGCATGGTTGGTATTTTCTGCGTGCAGGTTATGGGATAGTAAGAAGTATAGAGGAAACTCTGCCAAAATTTTCCCAGAACAAGAAAAGAGAATGAGACATAGAGTCTTAAGATGTCTTGGAAGTTGATACCAAGTACCCCCATTATGGTTAAATAAAGCTGTAAGAGGTACCTTTCAGGTCGTCCATAAGGGATACCTTTTTCACTTGGGGAAGTTTATTAGGGAGAAACAAAAGTCTGTCTGAGCAGTACAGTTCAGACCACAGTATCTCCAACTGTAACTATGCTGTAAAAAAAAAGGGAAGCTCAGGTTCAAAGGTAAGATGTCCAATAATCGAGCTTCACTTATTTTTGAAAATACCAAACCCCGACTCCTATTGTAAATTAGATGAGTTGTTCATAACTCGAGGATAAACTCGGAAGGAGACAAGGTAGGTCAAGTATTAACAAAAGTATTGTGATGTTTAAGAGATTCTGGTTTCTTCCAACAATGGTTGAAAAATGGTTTACGATAACAGTTTATAATTCTCCACCGACTAATTGGGGAAAGAACTTCTAATAGAAGCACCTCAAAGAGATGTCAGGAACTGAACACGAATATGAATTAAAAGGGGGATATGTAAGTACGAATTGAACAGTGTGATACGAGTATGCAGAGATAAAGTGGAACCACTACTAAGACACACTTAGTACGCGTTGGCTAAGTTAAAGGCCTGCGTTGAGAATGCAGTAAGAGCATGGAGCTTAAGATGAAAAAAATGACATGTGTACACAATATCGCCCCAAAAATGGTGGACCCCTTAAGGGACGAGGATGGAAAACTTAAGGAAAAATGACGCAACTCCTATTCGCCCAAAGAAGCAAAGGATATAGGTTGGGATAAAGCTACTACTTCAAGAAAACCTTAAATAGTTATCATCGGAATACTAGCAGTGCCTAATTGGAATTGGAACGACTACAGGTGCAAAGTATTCTGGGAAAAGGAAAAGTAGATGGTGGCCTTGGATAAGTTGTTCCTTGGGTCACATTATTCAAGTACCGATTAGTAGACAAGACATCACATTAAATATGGAAAGGTTCTCGTCGCTTCGTAATTTAGCCAAGGCTCCGTACGCGGATAGTCCGATTATAAAATATGAAGATAGACGGAGACATGATACAGTACCAAGTAGATTGGAGGAAGAGATTGGGCGAAATTGAGACTGGACAAAGAAACATAGAGCAAGGTACAAGCAGATGAAAGTACGAGTACCCTCTAAAGGGGGGAAGTTAATGAGAAAATGGCAAAGGTAGGAGGAGGCAATTGATATAGCAATATATGTGAGATAGACATCTAAACTTCGATAAGATATCTTGCTGAACCAAGTTAGAAAGGTCCGGAAGCCGCCAATAATTGAATGGAAGCTAATAAGTTTGTGATGAGACCCTAAGCAACATAACACTAGAAGGCGACTACGTACAAAAAAAAACAAAAGAGTGTAACCATGAAAGGATATCGAATAATTCAAGAGACACTACGAAGGATAATGACAGCATGCTAGACCAAAAGCCAAAGTGTTGGCTATAAATGATGCTACGATAGATATATAACCAAGGACAAAAGAATAGAAAGCCTCCTGTGGTAGAAAATGAGGAGAACACAAAGTGAATAGAAGATAGTGGAGCTAAAGGTCTACACCGATACTGGATGCAAGATAACACGAAAGGACAGGGCAAAACATAAAGACTCGCGAGATAACATTGAGGTAAATCTGGAGCTAAGTCGAGTGCCCCACATATTATGGCAAAGATTAAAATGAAACGCGATATGAAGACTTCCCAGGGAGGTCACCCATCCCAGTATTACTCTCACCCCAACACGCTTAACCTCAAAATTCTGATTGAATTTAATGTGTTAGTGCTGGTATGACCATGCGAGATGGAAGAATCGGAACTAGAGGCGGAGGAACGACATGAGATTATGTTCTTGGAATACTATACATTACATTAAGTATATTGTAAAAAGGATTTAAGCAAGACAAGAAGGCTTAGCTAACTGCTAACTGACGACGTACTCAAATGCCACAACTCTTCAACATAGAACCAGTTAATGAGAGGAAAATCACAGAATGACTATATGGGCCAATGGGCGAGGGAATTTCGACACCACTTGGTAGCCAACTCTGAGGGCGAAAAAGCAGAACACAAAAGGTAAGGGTACCAGCTGATGTAATTTATGAATGACAGGAAGCAATGCCCAAGGTCGAAAATTTCACAATATGACCAGGACTACAAGACTCATTTCGCACTCCAATACCAGATGAATCTGGAGGGAATGTTACTTGTGGATTAATGATGTTAGTCCCTGCTCCTTCGATCAAAGGTTACCTATTCCGCCTAGAAGGTGTAAAATTGTAGAGTAAAAGAATAGTAGGACCTTATGGAGTCCCCACAGCTATTATCCTAGGCAAGGGAGCCCAAGTTGCAATTAACTATTGAGAGATACAAAAATAGATTAAGCCAAATTACCGAGATGGAATTAGTGCTACGGGTGGAGTAAGACATGGCCACGATGGATCAAAGATCTACCCTGACATCGAGTGTAGGATAAGGGGGAAAAAGGCAGGGTAAAACATGAGGACTATCGAGGTAACACTAGGATACTTCTTGTACTCTCTCATATTCTTGTAAAGGTAAAGAATGACACAAGATAATGTGTCTACATGATTACAAGCGGGGGTAAGGGAAATTGTGAAAAGGTTTAAGTAAAACTAATTAAACTAGCTAGTTACTACGGGATAACAAGCTTCTATGCCAAAACCTTTTTGGAATTATATCAGATCATGCTGGACAAAGCACAGTATGACTACGAGAGCCGTTATAAGATGAGACTACAACATTATTCGGTAGCCAACCCTAAGGATTGGAAAAAAAGAGGGGAAGAAGGACCCAAAAGATAGAATGCCAATTACAGTTCTGAAGAGAGTCGAGAAGCACTATACAAGGCTAACGAATCAGCCCATTTGCTTTCAAGCAAAAGCACCTATGCAGCTGAAACTAGGTGGAATTATAGAACATGAAGATAGTAAGGTTCTGGGAGGTTTCCCAGCTAATATCTTAGATAGAAGGACTTCAATTATGATTAATGTTTGGACATCAGTCCAAGAAAAGCTCAGGAGCACAGATAGGTCTTCGTATCGCATTTTTCCTTGAGCTGCTGATCGACTGAGCATACTATTATATGGTTGGCTTTAAGAGTAACTTAGACAATCGTACACCACTTATTGAGTTTAACTACCATAATGGCTACCACTCTGGTATCCCAATGACTCCATACAAGACTGGTAGAGTAAGACGTGTAAGTCCCCTATTGGATGGGTAGATGTTAGAAAGACTAAGCTAAAAAGGCCCCGACATGATTAAGCAAGCTATTGACTAAAAGCCCAGAGTTGGCAGGAATGATATACATATAACCGACATCGACATACAGAGTTCAAACTAATAATTGGATGTTCATAGCAGGGTCACCTAGAAAGGGAAACTTAACCCATAATATATTAGACTGTATCAAGTATTCGCACCTATTCTCGATGTCTACAAGAACCTCAACTCCTGAAACTTGTATCTTAATTACCTGGATGAGAATAGGTGTGATCGCAATAGAGAACAATCTCCCTACAATCGGTATAAGGTCTTGAGGGAAGTGTTATTTAACATTCGGGGACGAATGTTCTAAAGGGGGGAAGGATGTTACACCCTGCACTTTTGAACCTTGAAACATATCCCTAATCTTCTTGAAAGTATCCATCATACCCCTACTATCCACAAACATTAAAAAACTCGAAGGAAAGAAGAATGTGATACCTCATGAGAGGGAAGGTTGGAAATAGAGTCGTGAGCATTCGGAAAGAGTTGGAGGCTAAAAACAATGAGTCGTAGGACTCAATTTACCTACGTAAGCTACTAAGTTAAAAGTATTATACACTTGATCTACTAAAGGATATATCAAGCTTACGTAGTACGTATTATATCGACTCTTAAAAAAAGACGAGATTACGAACCCACGGGGGAAAGGAGAAGGTGACACGTGGCAGCAAAAGGAGGTACCACATGGCAGCCTAGGGAAGTGCCATGTGGAAGAAGGTGACCCACCTTCATGGGGTCAAGTAGGTGACCCATATACTTGGTGGTGGGCCCCACCAAGGACATGTGGCAGCCTTGGAGGCTAAGGGTGGATTCGTGGCCCAATAAGGGCTTGACACGTGTCACCCTTAAGGGCTGACACATGTCACTTCCTAAGGGACAATATATATATGTATGTTAATGACTCTTAAGTCATTTAGAACTCAAAAATCAGTCCAAAACATAGAGATAAAAACGTGGAGAAGAAGAAGAGAAAGGGGCAGCCATGGTTTCTAAGAAATTAAGGTAAGTTCTTCACTTTTCTTCCGTGAATTAATTATCCACGGTGTTCCCTAAGTATGTGGATATGTATATATGTGTTTTATGATGTTCATGGAACCAAAACTTCAGCTTTACAATTGGAAATTTGGAAGAAAAAGTAGAGAAAAATGTTAAAGGGGCAAGGAAGAAGGGCTATGGGTTTGACCCTTTTGGGGTAAGCTTCCGGGTTTCGTTCCATGAATTAATTATTTGAAGTGTACCTAAGTTTTATATTGGTGTTTAATAACCTAAAATTTCAATTTGTGTCAGCGAAGAAGTAACACAAATAGTCTGCTCAATTTCAGCGCGTTTGGAGAAGTTCCAAGTTGCGCTTTGATGGTTTTGGCCAAATTCGGGTAAGATGATGTTTTTTATTTCAAATTTGACTTTATGGTATTGTTATGTAGTATATTATACACCTTTTTTGTGGCTGTAAACGTGAAAATAGTATAGAAATTCTTGGCGTTGAAGACAATCCAAATTGTAGTCGTTATAGTCGAATTGTCGTCAAAGTAAGGCATTGTTCTTGTGAGTAGCTGCTGAAGGGGTGTGATGTGTTGTTTAAGGGCCTAAATATGTTTTAATGTGGGTTAGGGTGCTTCCTGTTTAAGCCATATGACCCCCTATTGCGTATAATTAAAGACGTTACAAAATAAAGGCTTGACGTCCTATTGTGATATCTTATTTTTGAATAAGTCGTTTGGAGTTTATGTTTTATATTGTTGGTGTGAATTGCTGCAGGTTTTTGTTGTTGGTTGGCTGTAGGTATTAGGGACCTAATTGTAAACTTGGATAGGGCACATTATAGGGGAGGTGCTGCCTAATTTTCGGCGATGCCTTAGCAAATAACAGAACTAGTCAGGAAAACAACTAAGAAAATAGATTTCGTTAATACTAAGGTGTAACCTAGGGTGCTGGAAAGTTAAGAGGGGTTGATATTTATATTACTTTTATGTTGAATAGGTTCAAAGGACGGTGAGACAAACAGGATAAGGAATAATTCAGATAAGGTATGTGAAGCTTCTCTTGGTATGTTTTTGGTATAGGTATGTAAAGCCTATCTTTTCTCTTTTGCATGTATTATATGTAAGCAAGATATGATATGAGCTTTGGGGGTAATTCCATTCCCAGGTTCTGAATATGACTTCAGGACCCTCACTCACTTTTGAATGTTAAACTTTAAAGTAGTAAGCTGCTATCTTCGAGTCTTCTATATGACTGTATAACAATTGATTCGACTAAACTCTTGTTTGTAAAAAAGAAAGAATCTGAGATAATCAATGCTCAGACTACTATAAGATATTTCACATTGGCATACGTCTAAGATTTCTAAAAACTCCTTTTTAAGTAGTCCTTAGTGACAGTTAGAGAGTATACGTCAGATACCTTCGGCCCTGATCCCCAGGTGATGGTTCACTTGATAACTTCATTAAGTCTCAGATAATTATTTAAACTGTGTTTTGTTTCTCACTACTCTACTCGTGTATACTGTAAAACTTCTTTCACCGAGTCCCAGGCCAGGTCCGTTATCATGCACAACTCACTGCATTGTCTACCGAGCCCTTCACTAGAGGGTCGGGTACGTATGTATATATATATGATGATGATGTGTTGTAATAAGGTGATGATGGCACGAGGACTGATACTGATACTATAGATATGATTCACCGGATCCCTGAAAGGGCCGACTATATTGTATAATTTGAGCATGCATGCTTTTATGACTCATAGAGTACAGGTACAGGTTTCCAATTTTGATAGTTTATCCCCTGTTTCTCTACTTCAGATATGCTTCTAGTTGTATTATGTTATATTTTACATACTTAGTACATATATCGTACTGACCCCCTTTCTTCGGGGGGCTGTATTTCATGCCTGCAGGTACAAGTACGGGTTTTGGGAGTCCGTCAGCTTAGGATTCCACTTAGCTCAGCTGGAAGAGGCTCCATTGTATCGGAGCCTAGTTTTGGCACTAGCCATTAATGTATATCATCGTTTTATTTATTTAGGGGTACGGAGAGAGCCCTGTCCCACCATATGTTGTCATTATTATTTTTAGAGGTCTGCAGACATGTATATGTGGGTTGTGTATGTCAGTTTGATTCAGCTGGGTCTATCTGATATATGATATATGTGATTATATTATGGTAGCCTTGTCGGCTTGCATGCCCTATCATATTGTGATACAAACAAAAAAGGCTACAGGTTTATGAAAATGTTATCGCCCAGTGGGGCTCTGTTGCATAATATTATCTTATTTATGATTCAATGTGACCATATCTAATAGATATGTGTATAGGGGGTCTAGGTCGGACCCCAGTCACGGCCTATGGGGTTGGGTCGTGAGACAAGGATAATAATAATCGTAAGTCAAGAAACTCAACCCTTATGAATAAGCTCTATAGTACAATTTGAGTAGAAAAAGGTAGCATTCTTGAGTAATGTTTATAGCTTATTGCTTATATAATATAGGGCACAACATATTTATTAACAAGACTCAATGAGACACGGCTTGCATACTTCCTAAAATACGACATTGCTCTGATACTAAGTTTTTTATACCCCAAACTCGAGGGGCGTAACTGGCACCTAATGCAAAAGCTTAGGACTAATCCAACCCTGTCGAACCACTTGCTAAAGGTGCATGGAAACCATACACACAGTCAAAAAAATAAACAAGTATATCTTGGCTTAAAAATAAGTCCTCGGCCGACAAGTCCCTCTTAACCGCTTTAGAAAGAGAAAACTATCCCAATAATTTACATAAAGCAATAAGAAGGTAGCACATAAGTATTGTTTGGGCCATCAAGGCCGCCATGATATCTAGAAAAAATATAAACAATATATGGGCCGTCAATGTGACTGTGATCTCTATATAATAATTGAAACATGTATACACAATGTAAACTAGGCCAATAAGCTTCTAACTACTACCAACACAACAACAAGGAAAAAATTGGCTAACAAGATGTAGCTAACAAACATACAAGGCCAAAATTGCAACTATCATTTTCTATATAACCTAACTGACTAGTCTGCAAGCCTCTATGACTATAATACTTGGTGGGACGGGGCCCCAACCTACCCATAAACTATAAACAGAAGAAAAAAACAAAGATCTGAGACTTTAGCAACCCCTAGAAGAAGGGAGTCAACCAATCAGCTGGATAGGTGGCTATGTTACTCAATAGGTTTATATGGTTCATTGCTCAGGACCTGCAGGCATTAAGGCAGTGCCCCCCAAGCAATGGGGCATCAGTACAAAATAATTTACCGAGTATGTAAGGCAACTGAAAGCTAAAACTGAAGTATAAGTACTGAATGAGATGGGATGGGGTAAAACACAAGTACAATACCTTATCTGCTAATAAAGAGGCAATATAAACACATAACAAGCAATAACCTGACCTGACCGCCATAATCCCGGCAGGTGCAAAAAACATACAATCACTATAAGTCCTGACGAGTGCAAATAGTCGCTAAATACCCATATGAGCCCCTTACCTGGATCCCCATGATACTTTGATCTGAACTATCTGAATATATGTGTGTCATGAATCAATATAGATCTGAGGCTCCGTGGTGCAATGCACATATATTGCCTCTTAGGTACAACCTACCCGTCCTATAGGTACGGTATACATGACCTGTAGGCTCGGTCTACCTAGCCCATAGACTTGATAAAACAAATCAATTGGTATACTCAAGAACCCTATAGTGTCAGTTTCTGTTGAGGCCAAAAAAAGCTCATAGGTGGTAGATAGATGATAAAATATCACAACAATAACAAGTAATCATAATTGATCAAAGCATAATCATGACATGCCTTTCTAGGCCACTAGGCAAGGAGTAGAGTGTCGGTGATAAACATTAATCATACGGTGGTAACCAACTAAATATGGTAAGTCTACAAGTCATATAAGCACTATAAATAGACCATGGAAAGCTTAGGCCATTAGGATCATGCTAGAAGGAAAATAATTGCCTTAACATACCTTTCAACTAACTCCCAAAAGGTGTCTATATGCTATTTTTCCAACCAAAGGAAATGCAACAATGCAAAAATCAACATGGCTGAAAACAAGCCATAACTAATTGATAAGGTGCTACTTTCACACTCATGACCAGCAAAATACAAGGCATAAAATTATTCTAACAACAACAATAATCAGCAGCTAAATCCATTGAAGACATTCCAACAACATCTCAAAGGAGGGACAAGCTTCCGAGGCAACTTAACTAGGCGTTCTTCACGTCATTCTACCTAACAATCATCCAATATGATCCGAATAAGAATAAAAACAATCCCCCATTAACTCCAGCACCTTAAAACAATCACTACACCACATTAATACCCCAAATAGTTAAGACAAAGGGGCTTTCCACAACCACTTTATCAAAAACACCACCATGAAGCTCAAAAATTATAAGAAACGATACTAGGATATAGAATTACAAAAGACTACATCAACCAAAATATTTGAAATAATAAGCTTAATATTCTTCCCCATTTGCAGCAACAACACATGGATCCTAAATCAACAAGAAAAGTACACCACAATGATGAACCCGCGATGTAGAGCAATTTACGTTAAACTTTCGAGTTGAAAATCTGAGCATCCAATGAGTATTTAGAAGGTGGGTTAGGTTTCTCTATGAGTTTTCAACTGTTTTCCTTGAACAAATAATGAAGGTGATGGTCCTTTATAAGAACAACCGACTTAGAGATAGGGGAACCCACCTAGTAGTGCCTACTTGCTCAGTCTACGAAAGTGTGCATATCTCACTATTCTAAAGTCATATGGAAGAGGTTTAGTTTGTTAGAACCTAGACTCGTAGACCTTCTATTTGATAGATAATAGGAATTATAATTCTTTATATATTAGGAGAAACGTTCTGAGATATTTGACCCAAAATTTTAGAAAATTCCTTAGCAACATTTACAATAACTTTTTCCGATGTTTATTTGGTAACTTCCTTGACTTTGACACTTAACATAAGAACTTTGTTCAGTCAAAGTAACCCATAAAACATCATTCCTAATATGTTAAGAAGTCTTATTATTATTCCAAAAGTAGAAATTAATTCCAACATTCAAACAAATGGGGTGTTATAATGTCATATTCCAATACAAACCTTACATCGGGTGTCACATTCCGACACATAAATAAGTATTTATAAGTCCCATGAGAGGATCCTTATGTGAAATTGCATGATATTGAGACTAGTGAACTGTGATCTTATTTACTATTAAGATGATAATGGTTAAGTTTATTTTGTATATATGTGCTAACTGTGTTGGATTTACTTGTCCATGACTCTCTTACTATCTAGACACGTAATCCTACCAGTACACTGTTGATTTTGTATATTTATACTACACTTGCTCTGTTTTTGTCGAGTACAGGGCATATTCAGCCGGTTGCGAAGAGATCTCACTATTCGAATTCAAGGGTGAGCCATTTCTTTTAGGTTGCCATGGGCTCTCTTTTATCCTAGTTCTTCTTTTGGGACTTAGATGTTTAAACACTGTTACACTTTTAATGACTTTCTTTTGGGATCACATTCCATTTTCCTAGATTTGATGATTTGCTAGAGTTTTGGTATGATTGACTTTCAGTTCCTATGATGTTTTTCTGCATGTTTAAGTTGTTGACTAGACTTTGTTGAGTTTATGAGGACTCAGGGTTATTTCTTTAATTGAGACTTTTTCTGCATTCTTACCTTGTTTTATCTACTGCAAGTGTTAATTATTGGACTATCATAGTGGTTCTACCATCGGAGAGTTAGTATAGGTGCCCGTTACGGCGGGTCAGAGTCTTGACACCAAAGTTATTTAGGATTAGTTATTTGATAATTATTTAATTCATGTATAATTAGAATTTATTAGTCCTTGCTCATATAGGAATAAATTTTCTTGTTCTAGTTTAATTTGGTTCGTTAGTATTATAAATAAGGGTGCCTTATTACCATTTCCAATATAGTGAGATACAATAATTTTGAGTTATTAAGTAAAGTGTCACGAACTTAGACTTCAAGATTCTTCCCCCTTCTATATGATAAAGTTGCGGGTCATGACAGAAGTCTCGTATCTCCTCTCTAGCGTAATAAATTTCTTCTATATAACCTTTATTGGGTATTTTACTTCTGCATAGATTATTCTGCTATGTGTATTTATTTCCTTCAAATTGGTATCAAAGCTTGTGTGAGATCCTATTAAAGCCTCATGGGAGATCCGACATATACAAAAACAATTATGAATATTCCATATCTACCAAATTGTCCCATTTTTGTGTTTGATGGCAAAAATAATTTTAAGAGTTGGTATCAACAGATGAAGAATTTTTTCAATGCTATTGGACTATGTCGATTGTTGATAATGGATTCGTAGAAGCTCCAAAAAACATAACACTCTAGTAAAACAACTAAATAATTGGAGAAACATTGACAATTGAATTATAGGACATGTTTTAACCTTGATAGAAAAGTCAAATTGCATGTATATAATAAATTTTTCCATGCTAAGTCAGCAAAGAAGGCTTGGACAACTTTGGTGAATATTTCATATCGAGGTTCTGCGGACATATGAAAAGTCAAATTGCTAGAGCTTAGAACACAATACGAGTTAGCCAAAATGAAACCAACAGTCCATCATAGAATTCTTGACAAGAGTTATCAATATTGTCAATGACATGATGACTAATGGAAAAGGATTAGACCACATTAAAGTTGTTGAAAAAGTATTGCGATCTTTGAGTACAAAATTTCACAGCAAGAAGATGGTCCTTGAGGCCACCAAAGATCTTTGCACTTTAACACTTGATGATTTAGAAGGTGAATTGGTGACATAAGAGATGTCCCTGAATCAACAGACGACAGAATCAATTGATGAAGTGTAACAAGAAAATTTGACTCGGCCTAACTAAAAAGAAGAGATATCAAACTTAGATGAGACAAATCATAGAGGCCAAAATTTCAGCGGGTAAAGGATAAGGGAATAGAGCTAACTTTCGAGGCCATGGAAGAGGTAATTTTTCTTATCAACATAAAAATAATAATAATTTTAGAAAAAAAATAAAGTAATCAAAATTTTTGGAGACATGAAAAATCAATAGTTTAGTGCCATAATTTTAAAAAATTCAAGCACTGTCAAAGAGATAAATAAGAGACTTTATTAAAATATAAAAATAGAGAAAGTACATATAAAGTTGGCTGAAAATTATGAAGATAAATAAAAGATTTTATTATTTACTAACTTAGAAATTGAAGAAAATAAAGGGAATGAATGGTTTATTGGTTCTAGTTATAGCAATCATATGTCTGCAAATAGATAATTATTTATTAATCTAGAAAATGAATTCATGGTATATGAGATGAATCTTAATCAAAAAACATATGTGATAGTGGATGAGGTATTGCATAGAAAGGATGATCAATCAAAAGAAAAAGAAGAGACATCAAATTTGACAGAAAAAAATGAAGAAGACCAAAGAAAGGATGATCAATCAAAGAAAAAAGAAGAATCATTGAATATGACAGAAATATATGAAGAAGATCAGAATTTAAAAATTATGGAGAGAAGGGGTGAAAGTAAAGATAAATTTTGTTATGTTATAGATATCGTTGATTGCAAAGATGACTCCAATAATAGTCAATCTAATAAGCCAATAATTTTTAGAATGACTAAAAAGGATAAATTGGTTGAACCTGATGCTCTTTTGATAGAGGCTAATAATTTAAGTCCCGAGACATATAATAGATATGATTGGACTATACAAGGTGAAGATATTGAAAAAGAAATAGAAATATTCACTATTATCTCAAAGAAAAATTTTAATCTTTTGAAGACGAAGCTAGCAATAAAAGAAGCAAAAGTATTCACCAAGAGCAAGTTTTTGATGATCTACCCAAAATTGAAGCAGAAACAATTGAACATCTAGATCTAAAATTGAAGCGTATGATTATGGATATTGAAGATACAATCATTTTTAAGCCATTATTCAAAATTGGTGGCTTTGAAGAGTATGAAAAATTATATGTTGATGATACTACTCTAACACATATAGAAGGGATAATTAAAGACGAATGGACATGCAAAATCAAGTATATTTCAATTGGAGAAGTAGATAATTTTAAGGCAAGAATAGTTACTCAAGAATACAAGAAAAGAAAAAAATATGATGAGGATATTATAAAAATATTTAATATGAAAAAAGTCAAATTGACTTTGGGTCCTATAGAAATTGAAGTTTACTAAAGATGACACGCATAATTTTGTTGATGCGTCATATTTTAGAAAATTGGTAGGGACTCTAAGATACTTGACTTCTACAAGAATTGATATTACTTATGGAGTTAGATTAATTAGCATATTTATGGAATTTCCGCGTCAATCTCACTTGAAAAAATCCAAGAGAATTTTGAGATATATTCAAGGTACACACTGTGATGACATATTTCATTCAAAAACTAATAATAGTAGTCTTGTTGGATTCACTGATAGTGAATGGGTTGTTGATATGATGGAACGAAAAAGTACTTCTGTCTATACATTTTATTTGGGATCTGGCATATTTTCTTGTCTTTAAAGAAGCAACACGTTGTTGATTTATCAACTGCTAAAGAAGAATACATGGTTGTAACAAATAGTGCTACAATTAAGTTAACAAAGAATCCAATTTTTCATAGCCAAAGCAAACACACTGACATCAAATGGCATTTTATTCGTGATTTAGTTTAAGATAAAGAGATAGTGGTTGAATACTGCAAGACTAAAGTGAATATTATGAGGTGGTGATTTAAAAAATCTTGATAGTCGACTTTCTGAAAGTGATAGTCGACTTAGACTGGAGACAGATAATTTAAACAAGATAAAATATAAATGCATAAAGTGAATGAAGGCAGAAAGATTTATCCTGGTTCAGAACACTGATGTGGTGCCTACTTCTAGTCCCCTTGGGTTACAAGGGTTTCCCTTAGAGCTTCTTTAAGAATGGTAAGAGTACAAATTTTATTTTTCTTTTTGTCTCTAACCAATTAGTCATATAATCGACTCAGCCTCTACCCGTAACCTACATTTCTCTCTTTCATTCTCTTTTTTGTTTACAATTGTTTGAAAGATGAAAGAAGTAAATGAGTAAAAGTTCAAGTGAAGTTGTGTAGTTTCTTTGGAGTAGTTGAGAGGCTTTTTATAATTGGCTTCTGATGATGATTTAGCCGTTAGCTCTGAAAGGGAGAACCCAAGGGATTTCATTCAATCAAGGATTAGTGATTCCTTTATTGAGTATACATGTCCATATCAAATATGTCCATGTGTTTCCTTCTTCAAGATATTCTGATTTAGTGCAGAATACTTCTTTCCTATTGTGCATGATCTGAGCCTTCTTTCCTTGTACTCCTAATTCTCTTTTCCTTGTGCGGTCTTCTTTCCTTCATTTACTGTTCCTCCTTCCGTGATAGATGAATCCTTATTTTCTTGAGTGATATTCTTTCCTTTCTTCAGTGTCTTTTCTTCCTTGATAAATGGAACATGATTCTTTAATATGTGGTAAGTCCTTGATCTGTGAGATGCTAATTGATTCAATGAGCTTCTTCCTTGTCTTGATTTATCTCTTTTCATTTTTGATTTATTTGTACCTATTTCCTGCAATAGAAGGTTAATTTATTATTTAAAATATCTTAATGCTAACAATCTCCCCCTTTTTGATAATGACAGTAATTTGTAGTTAACTTCCCTTTCTATGCAGTTGAACTCCTTCCTTATCCGCTCCCCCTGCCTTACTTCCATCAACTTGAATATCTTCTCTCCCTGTCTTGATCCTCCTCTTTTGGCATAATAAAAAAGGAAAACAAGCAAAAAAATATACGAGAGCATAGAGAAATACATAGCAGACTAGTAATGCAAAGAATCAGGAAAATAAGAGCACAACAAAAAAATAGACAGTTTAGAGTGAGGGAAAATAGGCCCTAATATTACAGTCCTATAAAAATAGGGACATATCCCCTAAAAAGAGTCTTAAGAGTCATAGATTGATTTAACGACAATCGAGAAAGTAGTTCAGGGTGTTGAGACTATTCCTGTAGAAGGAATCACAGGAGCTTTCAATATCCTTGGATAGGTTAGAGTGTGAGGTTTAAACAGAGATAGCCAGCTCATTGTTGGAAGAGCCAGCTTCTTTATGCAGAGAGTCAACTTGCTTAATCAACCTATTCAAAGAGTGAACCTAATCCTTTTTCAAGGAATCCATAGCTAAACGAAGTTTGTCAAGATCACCACGGGTGTCCTTGCTATGCTGCAGAAACTTCCCAATTGGCTCCTATAGTACCTACATGTTAGTCTCATGAGAGTCCAAAAGGTTATTAATATTAGTGGCCTCCTAAAGTAGGAGGGAAGTAGAGTCAGCAGAGACACAGGTAACTTTATGAGTATCTATTCTCACCTTCAAAGAGTCCTTATGCCACTTCTTGTCAATGAGAGAATAACCGATGAAAGAGAAGGTCCTAGAGTCATAGGTAGCCGAGATTTCCATAGGTTTGAAGTTTGACAGATTCACTAGAGTATCAATGATGATACGAGATATGAGAAGTCCATAAGGCAAACTAGCCGAGGGACTAGGGTCTTCATCACTTTCAAACATATACTCACAAATCCATAATGCCAAATTTATACGATATTTTTTCAACAGACAGAACAAAATAAAAACATTCCTATAAGAGATGTTGCTGACCGAGCTTTTTCGAGGGACCAAAGTATCTGAAATTATATGAGCCAAGATACGATTCTCAAAATAGAGAGAAAGAGGCACAAAATCAGACAAGTTTGCATTGGGTTCAACAACAAATGCCCTAGCATTATCCAGGGTAACTTCAAAATCGTCAGGCCATGAACCATTCATATAGGGGATATCACCAGAGAATTCAGACCCAAATGCATCTTTAAATAATTTATCCTTCACAATAATATGATATTCCAACACAAGAGTTTCTAACTCATCATTAACATCAGATATTCAAAGATTAGAATAAAATATATGAACAGGATCATCAATGCATTCAAGCTCACAAAATCTAAGTAGAAGAGACAATTGTTTAGCCCAAAGAAAGGAACTTATCCTTCTTTTTGATTGAGGAGGGTTATTTTTTAGAGGAGGAAGGTTTAGCTAACGACTCAGCTTCAGAGGGCTCAGAGGAAAGGTTGAGAAAGTCGATCTCATTGGAACTAGAGGGGTTGATGATCACATTCTTTAAGGACGTCATAGAACGGGTGCGTTGAGTAGAGTGAGAGACAGTTATGGAGAGAAAACAGGGTTTAAAGAGGTAAAGAGGAAGATGAAGAGTTTAAAGAGGGAGTGAAGTAGGATGGGATGTGAATAGAGGTAGGTACAGGTTACTCAAAAATGGAACAAGAATCAAGAAAATAGAAGAAGAATATTCACCATGAAAAATAAAAATATTAATTAGAACTAAACACGGAAACAAAATATTCACCACAATAAAAAGATTTAAAAAATAGAAAATTAATTTGAAAAATTTATGATACCTAGATTTTTTTGTAAAAAAGAAAATCTTTCCTCCATTAAGTGTTTAGTAAAAATTTAAGCAAGATAATTTTCAAAATCAATAAATTCAAGCATAAAATCTCCATTTTTTACATGATCTCTAATAAAATGATGCTTAATATTAATATGCTTAGCCCTGGAGTGATGCACAATATATTTAGACAGTCTCATTGCACTAGTATTGCACAAAAAAATAGGAACAACTTCAAAGGATAATAATCAAGTAATTGATGCATCATCCAAAGTAATTGAGTTTCACAACTTCCGACGGCAAGATATTCAGCTTCAGTAGTTGATAGTACTATAGAAGTATGTTGTTTGCTATGCAGGGATATTAGAGATTGTCCCAACATTTGACAAGTTCCACTAGTACTTTTTCTGTTATTTTTATCACCTGCAAAATCAATATTTGAGCACCCAATTAGATCAAAATTAAATGAGTGAGGATATCATAATCCCATTTCAGAGGTTCCAATGAGATATTGAATAATCCTTTTTACAGTAGTAAGATGACATTCCTTTGGTGCGGATTGAAATCTAGCACATTTGCACACACTAAACATTATGCTCGGTCAACTGGCTGTTAAGTATAGCAATGAGCCAATCATTCCTCGATATAATTTTTTATCTAAGTCCTTCCCTATAGAATCAGTTTCAAGAAAGGTTGATGGACTCATTGGAGTGCCAAAATCTTTACCTTTTTCCATTCCAAACCGTTTGATTAATTTTTTTTTCATAGTTCCCTTGACTAACAAAAATGCCTTTGGATATTTTCTTTTAAAGTCCTAGGAAGAATGTTAGTTCTTCTATAAGGCTCATTTCAAATTCTCCTTTCATAAGATTTGCAAAATTCTCACACATAGAAGAGTTAGAACTTTCAAAAATAATATCATCTTCATAAATTTGAATAATGAGGAGATTTGAATTATGTATTTTCGTAAACAAAGTTGTATCATTTTTTCCTCTTTGAAAATTATTTAAAAGTACAAAGGAGTTGAGTCTCTCCTACCAAACTTTGGGAGTTTGTTTGTGACCACAAAGAGCTTTAGAAAGTTTGAAAACGGAATCTAGACAAGAAGGATTTTCAAAATGAGGAGGTTGATTTACAAATACCTCTTCATTTATGAAACTATTTAAAAAGGCACTTTTGACATCAATCTAAAATAATTTATATCTATTAAAAGATGCATAAGCAAGAAGGATGCGAATAGATTCTAACCTTGCAACAAGAGTGAAAGTTTCGTCATAATCAATACCTTCCTGTTGTGAGTACCCATGAGCTACTAATCTGGCTTTGTTTTAGATTACTTTTCCTTCTCTGTTTAATTTGTTTCCAAAGACCCATTTGGTTCTCTAGGTACGTTGATCTTTTCTAAGTTGATAGTCGGCTTGTCTTTAGTGTTAGTCGACTCTCTTTGAGAATTATGATCAACATCGGGTTGAGATGATGGAATATTCACAGAAACTTCCTCCTCAGAGGCTAATACATCAGAAACTTGCATAATTGGAATAGTGTCATCAAAAAACATGCATAGATTCTTCAACACTTAAAGTTCATTTATTAAAGACTTTGAAAGCATGGTTGTAGATAGAGTATCCAAGAAATATACTTTCACCATTTCTGGGATCAAATTTTCCCAAATTATTCTTTCCATTGTTATGGACATAGCATTTGCATCCGAAAGGATGAAAGTAGCTAATGTTCGGCATATTTCCTTTCCATAACTCATAAGGAGTTTTATTCAATATGGGTTTGATTAAACGCCTATTTAGAATATGACATGCAGTACTTACAGCTTCAGCCCAAAAATGATCTGAAACTTTGATCTAGGAGTAGAGTTCTTGTAGTCTCCTGAAGTGACCGATTCTTTCTCTCCACAACTCTATTTTATTGTGGTGACCGAGAATATGAGAATTTTTGAGTAATTCCATGTTCATTGCAGAAATTCTAAAATAATTTATTTTCAAATTCTCCTCTATAGTCACTGTGGATGGTAAAAATGAAGATGCTTACGCTGGATGGAATGCCCTTAGTAAACTGCTTCTCTTTAAACTTTTCTACAAAATACTTCAAAATTAGCAAAAGCTTCATGTTTATGAGATAAAAAAATTATCCAGGGGAAACAAGAATAATCATCAATGATTACGAAAGCATAACGTTTACCACCTATGCTCGCAGTTCTAGTAGGACTAAATAGATTCATATGAAAAAGTTGAAGAATTTTAGAAGTAGATACGATATCCTTAACCTTGAATGAAGTACAAGTCTATTTACCGAGTTACATGCATAAAAGATGTGATCTTTTTTAAATTTGAGCTTTGGTAGACCTAGGACTAATTCTAGTCTTGACAGTTTTTTATTGCATTTATACTGGCATGTCCTAGATTTCTATGCCAGATCCAAGGATCACTGGATATGGCTGTTAAACAACGGAGAGTAGGTAGATCTATGTTATTCAGCATATAGATATTTTCAACTAGATCTCCAATGATAGTTATATTATTTTCTGTATGGCTGATGACATATTTAACGACATTGAATCGAATATCAAATCCTATGTCACATAGTTGACTGATACTGAGAAGATTATGCTTTAGTCCAACAACTATATAGACTTCTACTAAGTCATAAGAAGGACTCATAGAATAGCTCATTTCATAATGTACTTGTAATGTGAGAATTGTCCTTTCATCATTATAATCATATCTTCATAATTCATATAGTTAGGTCCTAGGTCACAACATAGGGACCTAAGTCACCTTAATTCATAACTTATATGAAATTCATATCTTGAACGTACTTGTAATTCATGATTGCAATTCATACCTGAATTATAGTAAAACTCAAATGCATAATCAATTTGATTAAGAATCATGACAATACCTTTGAAATCATTGAATTCATAACCATACCTTATAATACCATCATACAAAATAGGCTTCATGCATGGGAAATCATAATCAACTTAAAATCATGTAATTCATGTAGAAACATACTTATAGTGATCAAATATAATGATTAAAAACATAATTCAAATAGCCTAATGAAATTTATAAGATTAGGGTTACAAACCCAATTGAAATTCATGTGATTTTGAATAGAAACCTTGGGACTCCAAAGGTGAAAGGGACCCGTGGATCAATTTCTACATACCTTGATTGAATTTAACCTTTGAATTTGAAAAAAAAGACTTGTAATTGACGAAACCCTAGCCAAAAGCTTTAGGGTTACAAACCCAATTGAAATTCATGAGATTTTGAATTTGACCTTCGAATTTGAAAAAAGGAGACTTGTTCTTGATGAAACCCTAGCCAAAAGCTTTAGGGTTACAAACCCAATTGAAATTCATGAGATTTTGAGTAGAAATCTTGGGACTCTGGGGTGAAAGGGACCCATGGATCAATTCCTACATACCTTGATTGAATTTGACCTTTGAATTTGCAAAAAAGAGACTTGTTCTTGATGAAACCCTAGCCAAAAGCTTGATGAATAAGATGAACTTTGGAGAAGCCTTGAGAGAGAAGTTTTTTAATTAATTGGGAGTTAATGAGGGAAAAGAATAGATTAAAGAGTATTTAGGATATTTTTATAGTGAATATAGTCCCAAAAATGTCCATATACATAATCAAAAGAAAAAGAAATAACTAAAATACCCCATTTAACTGAATATGCGACTCAACACGGAAGACCCATCACAACCCAAAATGCCCATGACGGTCCATGGGGTTATCCGTGATGTTAGACTTGATCTCTGAATTTTCTAATTTGAAGTGAAAGTTTTAGAACTCTCTTAACGGGACATTTCACGGTCCTGGAAGTGCACCACGAGATATGAAGAGTGGGCATGGTTCAAGCACTATAGGGTGACCTACATGAGTGAACATCACGGAATGCACCATGGTCTGTGAAATGTTCCATGGCCCGTGGTGGCCAATCATGGTCCTTCCCTTGCGGTTATGATTGGAGAATTTAGGGGAGGGATCACCATATAAGGCTTCACGGCCTGTGATGCCTACCATGGCCCTTTATGGCCTTTGTGGTCATCATCTAGTGCAAAAATTATAGCTTTTCATATTTTTGTGTTTTGATCCTCACTTTCTGACTTTCCAAAATTCTTGGGTCTTACAATATCTCCCTCTTGGGAACATTCTTCCTCAAATAGGACTCAAGATGGAATTAATAGAATAGTAAAGGAACATAACAGGCCAACATGAATGCAAAACATCTCGATAATGCATAAAAATATGTAATCTTTAACCTCAAGCAAAAATATAACTTTAAAACTTACTGCATGAACATTAATGCATATGAAACCATGAAAATAACTGAAATGCATGATTTTGGCTGGTTCGTTCTTGAAGGATTTAAATACCTTAATAAGGTATAGAGGGAAAGAGATAAGGATATCGGGATATCATATCGGCTTTGGCCTCCCATGTAGGACCCTCAACCTCTTAATTCCTCTATAACACCTTAACTGAAGCTACTTCTTTATTTCTCAACTTTCTAACTTGTAGGTCCAAGATCTCAACCAGAACCTTTTCATACGAAAGAACCTCCTTAATCTCAATATTGTCTAATGGGATAATGGAGCTAGAATCACCAACAAACTTCCTTAATAATGACACATGAAACACCGGATGCCCCGATGAGAAATCGGAAGGTAAATCCAACTCAAAAGCCACTTTTCCAATTCGCCTCAAAATCAGATATGGGTCAACATAGCGGGGACTTAGCTTCCCTTTCTCATCAAAATGCATCACGCCCTTCATGGGTGAAATTTTTAAGTAAACCCAATCACTAACTTCAAATTCAAGTTCCCTAATGAGTCTAACTTTTTCAATAGCCTAAAATACCAACTCAGGTCCTATCAATGTAACTTCTCCCACCTCAAACCCTCCAATAGGGGATCGACACCGCCTATCGTACAAAGCCTCAAATGGAGCCATTTCAATACTAGAGTGATAACTGTTATTATACGCAAACTCTATTAGTAGAAAATGGTGATAAAGTGAATTATTGATGTATCTATTTAATTCTTATTGAATTATAGTGGGTATATTATATGATACTTGATGAGTTGATTTTTAAAGTTATGGATTCATTTTTGCATTCACATGAACCCTAGTTAAGTTTAGCTTTAAATATTTTATGCATTGTTAGAGTAAAATGGATGATTAATTTTAGTATTAAATTAAGAAAGAGTTAAGCATGAGTTAAGTTTAAGAAGTCTCTTGAAATCTATTTTAAAGCATGCTCATTAACACATTTTAAACCTTTATTCTGAGATTGAGTTGAGAAGTTAATATATGTTATTTAAATGCATTATTGAGATAAATGCTACCTATATTTAAACAGAAGAGATAAGATAAGAAAAGTTGATGTAAAATTGATGTAAAAGTCCAATTATACTAGATTAAATGTATTTGAGTATTTCACTCACTTGACGTATGTGAACATAATATTTTTTTTAGGAGTATTATTGAGCACCAACTTGGGCAAGAGTTTAGATAACTAAATCCCCATAAACTATGTAGCCAGTGTAGGAAAGGATCGAGTTCCTCATAGTCCCAAAAGAGGAATTTTTATATTTATCCAGTGATGTTACGTCCCTTATCCTGGCAAGGTATTGGATGTCTCTGGAAATGATAATGCTTCATTATATTATCACTAGTTCATAAGTGATGGTTGTCGGTTAGAGAAAATCCCCAAGAAGTAAAGTATCATATTTTATATACTAAGTGACATTTATTATTTCATATCTTTTAAAGCATTGTCTTTCATTATATTACGCACTTTATTAAGTTCAACTAATTTCAGAGTTGAGTAAGTTTCCTTTCCACCATTTTACATACCGTACGTATCATTTACTGATGTCATTCAACCTATATTATATTATGATACAGATATAGCTGTTAGAGATTATGAACAGATGCAATGTTGAGGATCTACCTTCTTTAGCTTCTGGTGAGACCTTTTTGAATTCAGAGGAGCTCCTTCTTTATCAGTTTTCTTTTATTATATTAGTTCTTTGAGGCAGTTATAGACTTGTATCAGCACCTTTTTAGTTCTTAGTAGAGGATTCATAGACTAAGTGGAATGGAGATATTATAAGTCTTTCAGAGTCTGTTATTAAACCATGATTTTCATTAATGGGTTATGACATTGAGTTATATTTTAATCTAAGTACTTTAAACTTATTATTTAAAGATTGATGAGTATTTTTTTAATTACCCACTTGAGGTACTCTTTTCATAAGTTAAGTCTTTCACTAAGTGAGTTAGCCAGGCCAAGGGTTGACTTGGGACTAGCAATGGTTTGTGAGTGCCGCCCATATCCAGGGTGTAGGCTCGGAGTGTGACAAAACTTTATATCAGAGCACAAAGTTTAAGAATCCTAAGGTGTCTATGAAACTGAATTGTGTAGATTCCTTTTTATCGGTGTGAAATGTGCCACATCTATAATGAGGAGGCTGTAAGATGTTAGGAATTATTTCACTTCTTTCTTACTCCATCTCGTGCTATAAAGTTTAACACTATGAAAATGTCCTTCTAACTCGTGCATTTCACAATTTTAGATCATGTCTTTCAAAGGAACCTTCAATTAGAGAAACAGTGGTGAGAACGAGATCCTGTAACCATCTGGAATGTAGACCCAGAACTGAGCCCAAGCTGTTGAGAATGAGAATAAGGTTGATAATAGGACTCAAAAGATTTCATAGACTTCTCATCCTACTATGACTTTGGAGGCTAAATGTAAAGGAACTATATCTATGCTCACCCAATCGATGGCAGCTCAGTCTATCCTTCTATAATACCCCATTCCCGAGTTCAAGTTCTCAAGAGTTATCTACTGCTAATAGAATTCAAAATTTTCTTAGGATGAACCCACAAATCTTCACTGGGTCAAAAGTTAAGTTTGATTCTCAAAATTTCATTGATGACATGTGGAAGATCCTGAAAGCAATGCATGCCACAAAGATAGAGGGAGTTGAACTCATCTCCTACCAGCTGGAAGATGTTACTAATGTCTGGTACAACTAGTGGGAGAAAAGTAGAGGTAGGGATGTTAAGCCTGTAGTCTGGGATAAGTTCCAGAGTGCATTTCTAGATCACTTCTTCCTGCGAGAGCTGATAGAGTTAAAGTAGAGGAGTTTATGACTTTGAAATAGAAGCGGATGACTATCAAATAGTGCATTTCAAGTTCATCTAGCTTCTAGATATGCACCAGATATTATTCCTGATGCAAGAGCCAAAATGAGGAAGTTTGTTTCATGTTTGGACAGATATGTGAAGAAGGAGTGTCAGACAATCTTGTTGATCTACAATATGGACACCACAGACTCATGGTGTATGCCCAACAATTTGAGGAGAATAAAAAGAAGGATAGGGAGGAGAATTAAAGTAAGAAGACCAAATCTGCAGTCAATGAGTCAAACCTTCAAAAGGGTGAAAATGGCAATTGCTCTTTCATTCAGAAGAGGTCTTTTGGTTATGCACCATCTTAAGCTAGTGCACCTGCAACTAATAACAAGGATGATCAAAGTTCACAAAATAGTCAAAATTTCAGAGCATAGGGCTCTTAGTCCTAAGAAAGTGTGGCCCAAGTCCCTATACGGACATCGCCTTATGGTAAGTGTGGTAAGATCCACTTGGAAGAGTGTTGTGTGAGAACAAATGGTTGTTACAAGTATGGTCAAAAGGGTCAATTCCATAGAAAATCCCCAATGGGGAGAAAGAGTGAGGTGGGCAATAAGTCCCAATCTTCTTCTACCACACCTACAGGTTAGACTAAGCAGAGAGGTACTACTTCAGGGACAAGCAGAGGTTCAAACATGTAACGACCCAATTTCTCAGGTTATGATGGAACCTACCATAACACCCCGGTAGATAAACCAAAACTGTAAACCAAAACTGCAAGTAATGGGTATAAGGAAGAAATACTAATAGAACTAAGAGAAATTGAATAAATGGTGAAATAAAGAGAAGCTAGATAAATATATATAAAATATAAACTATTGAATCCCTCCGAGAACTTGAAAGTCATTAGTACAGAGATACTACTAAAATAAAATGAGTACAAGTTCCAAAAGTGGACCAAAAATATATACAATATCGGTTAGTCCCAAAAGTATGAAAAGATGGGTCATCCAAGCTGAAGGAGATAGAAATGATCTCAAAATGGTATATGCTCACCCTGGTCTCTACATCTAGCTACGACAAGATCGATCTATCCACAACGTTAGCTGGTGCTCAAGCCTACATCACCAAAATAGATACAAAGTGTAGTATGAGATATAAAGTACCTATTAGGCATCATAGGCCGACTGAGAGGGAAAGATAAAAATAATATGACAAAAGAGGAATAATTCTAAACAGGAGTCATAATAAGAATCTAAGGTAAGGAAGCTAAATATCTCAACAAACAGAAAGACTTCACCTAACTACACCCAACTGGCCCCATAAGCCTAGTTAGGATACTCATGCGCAAGTTAAAATAAAACTCGGACGAACCTCCATAAGCCCATTGGATGCACAAAATAACTATGACTACAAGGCTAGGAACTAAGAATATATGATACCAAGAGCTGAAGAACCAAATCATTCCCGAACCAAAAATCTCCAAGAATTAATCAACCAAGATTTCTCTAGGGGCCAAGGCTAGGATTGGCACCCAGATACTCGCCCCAATTCTCAATATGGTCATGGTTGGTACTGGGACCTAGATGTGCTCCATAATTCACCGGTACGGTTGAGGTCAAAACTGGGACCCAGATGCTCGCCATACTAATAAGTTGGTAGAGGTCGGGATTGGGACCCGGATGCTCCTTGATGGGATTCTAGAACAGAGGCTAGGAATAGGACCCAGATGCTAAAAAATGATTTAATCAATGGTGCTTAATGTTCTTATATCCAATCAAATGCTAATAATTATCGAGGATCTCCTCCGCAATGAATCAACTTATATATCGTCTGGGCTTTAACTGAAATTAAAAAAAAATCGAACACGAAGTCTAATATCACCGATGTATCTCAAAAGTCGCAATCATATGAAATTATGGATAAGATTGTTCTTTAGAGAAAAGTTACTACCTAGCTAAGGCCAACTACCAGACACTAGTCTGCTACGTTATTCTACAAGGATCTAACCCTGCAAGAGCTATGCCGGGGCATCTAAAGCAAGTTTCACAAACTATACTAAGGGCAATATTCTCCAAAAATACCAAATATATGAAATCAATGACACTTACAATACTAACCCTTAACGTAAGAGATCACACGCTTTCAATTACCTAAGAAACCATATAAAAATCCTACAACATAATTTCTAGCACCTAAGATATACAGATAAACTATCCAACGCAAATTCCATCCATCTCAACATAATTTCATACAATCTAGCTCAATCAAAAGAAAGAAAAGGCATAGCCTACCTATAGGTTGAACACTCATTCTCCAAATCACTTTAACAGAGCATTTCCTTTCTGTACGGTTTCAAAATGCTGTCACGCTATCAAAAATAGACTCATAACATCAATATGCTTGCTATGACATTAAAATTATCAAATTCAGAGACCGGCCAATTTCAGAGTCAAAATTGGGAATTATAGGAGCCGCTTTGTAACTCACAGAATTGACTCTAAGAATAGGTCCTAACTGCTACAAAAGATTGTGTTCCAAAAAGGAACACAATTCATGCATCAAAATAGCCACAACACCAACATGCACCAAAATTGACAACTTAGCTTAACAACACCCAAACTAGCAGGAAAAAAGGGAAATTTTCCTAAAAAAGGCTTTTAATCCTATTTTTGAGCACACCACTGGATTCCTCACAAAAGACCATGCAAATTAGCCTTTGGAATCACTTAAATTTCCTCTATATCGAAAGAGAAATCGTGTCTCAAAGTTTTAAGAGATAACTTAAAAAGAGACTTTGAAATATGCCTCAGGTGTTAGAAAAGAGAATACCCAATGGTCGCTTAAACGATTACCTCAAAGAGGAGGAACTCGTTTAAGTGAGGACCCTTTCATAGTAGAAAAACCTTCCCTGGAAGGCTTGGTGGCGTTAGCAACCAGAAGTCACTTTAGCGACGGCACCAGACTCAGCTGGTGCAAAATGGACTTTGGCATGGCCAAGTCTCCGATAGAGTGCTCAGAATTCGCTAAGAAAACTATGGGCTCAAACAAGATATGCTACCCCACCAAATTTAACATTCTAGACTCAATGACACATTCAAAATTTCTATATGAGTTCATTTTAATAAAAAGTGAGTCCACACCCAAGTGGCATTTTTAGCCAAATTTCATATAAAAACCTATAAAGTGTCATACTTGAATTAAATAGAAGACTTTGATAATTCATTTGGTCTTCATTGATGAAAGGATCCATAAATAAATACCACATACCTTAGATCCGAAGCTTTACTCAGAATCGAAGGACTTAATGAACACTCATGAGTCCTAGCCTTTTCTCATCGCCGGAGCATTTTGTGTACTACCTGGAGTATATGAATCACCGAAATAATATTTCTACACTACTAAAACCTAAAACTATATTTTGAAAATGAGTAAAGAAGTGTATAGAAAGAAGAGTTTCTTAAGAAGGCTTTATAAAAAAAACAATGAAATAAGGTGGGTATTTATAGGTGTAAATAATTATAAAGAAAAATCTGAAAATTTAATGAAGGATTATAATGTCATAGGTGATGTAAAATGGAGGACTATTGATGTCATGGGTGATGTGAAATGGATCTAGATCTTCCATGGTTGGTGAGATAAATCTTCTTTTTACGTAATACCCTTTTTCAGCTACATTTGAACAAGATAACTTCCTAGTTAGTATTTGGTAACTCATATAAATTGTATCTCTAGAAGTTACCTTTCATTTCATTTAAGAATCAACTGATTTTGAGCAACCTACCATGAGATGTGATTTTTTCGCTACAAGTACTCGATTTCATCACAGCACCAGATCTTGCAAAGATTAATTTATTAGACTTAATTATACTCTGAAACTTAAGCTATTATCTCACAAATATAGTAGGTAACGACGTTGGGGTTATTCAAAAATTTTAATCATCTAATTTAGATAAATCTATGAAAAATTATGCCCAAAGTACAGAAGCAGTATCATTTTCGCTGAGAATTGGAACACCATATACAACGATTTTAGGGGGTGTTAGATTATCTCCCCCTTGGGAACATTCGTCTTCGAATGAGATAAGACTTAACTTGAGTAGACTAGAGTGTAACCCATCATTAATGCAATAGTGCAATTTAAAACATCCTTTGAAATATATTTCATAATTATGCATGCATATGACAAGAAAGCTTGAAATGCAAGGATTTCAAGTTATTAAGCAAGGACAACTTAATACCTTAAGCTTGAGTAGTGGAAAAAAAGATGAGGGTTTTACTTCATCATATCCGCTTCACATGTAGTACTTTTTACTGGTCTATCCCTCCCAAGGGCTTTGACGGATGCAAGTTCCTTGTTCCTCAACCTCTTGACTTGACGGTCCAAAATCTCAACTAGAACCTTCTCATAGGTCAAATATTTTTCAACATTCATTACTTCCAAAGGCACAATGGAATATGGATCACCTACATACACTTCTTCAATATAGACACATGAAATACCGAATGAACCAAGGCTAACTCTAATGAAAAATCACGTTCATAGCCCACCTTACAAAAAAGGCTTAGTGCCCTATACCTCTATACGAAATTCTATTCCAAGAGTACTACCCCTTACTAACATATTGAACAAACCATGATATATAATAAAGAAACACCCAATACATCATATATTCACCTAAATGCCATCAATACCACATTTAATCCTAGTTTTATAACCATTCTAATATACTCATTTGAAACACTTAACATATACAATCACTCACATATCTATAACTACGCATTCAAGCCTACCATTTTAATCACTTTATAGATCCCTTGAAATCAACATCATTTAAGAATTTTAATACCTACCTTAGCATCTCAACATCCACATTTGCATTAACACCTACCACGGGGACACCAACATACTCTTACCTATATAATGCACACAAAAGATCTATATAGCTCTTCTTCTATGTCTATAAACTTAAAAGGGATAACTATGCCACCATCATCATGATACGGAACACCCACTCTCTCTCTCTATCTATCATGACTCATCTAATATCATTAACATTAGAACATGTAACCGACCTTGATAATTAGGTACTCTATCTCCCCTATGTGAGAGAACTTCAATCTTCTTATCAACCACCAAATTCTTTAATTTAACTAAGATTGGACCCATATCTTGCCTTTCTTTTACATCTCTAACAATGATGATTTCGAACCATTTTGAACAACAGTACCACCCTCATTAATATCAATTTTCCTTTGGATTAGAACTCTTATTGAAGGCATCTTCTGAAAATGGCAAAGAAATATTGTTAGGAGGAAAAGACCTAGAGTATGCTTTATCGCACGATATGGATAATGAAAAAAGGGAAACCTTCCTAAATGCCTCATACTCTCCTATTCATAATTGTGGCATGCTTCACAACCATGAAAAAGACCCTATTCAATTTGGTATGTTTGACTACGAGGACCATTCAAAACCTCGGACTCTGATACAAAATTTATCACGACCCAAGCCTAGGGCCTAGACGTGACATGGAGAATGAGGAACCCAAAAGTACCTCAAATAAGCCTCTTAGTATTCATTTAGCCTTTCATAGGTAATGATAAAAATCAAGCAAAAACCGTAATAGTAAATCTTCAACTTACATATGTACAAGAATGCCTATAAAATTTAAATTTACCTGGGGCTAAGACAACTTTCTAGCTCACCCTCAATCAAAATAGAATGAATTGGAATAGTAAGTGTCTACATGTCTCAACATATCATAAGCTAGAAAGACAGAGCAGTATTGTTCATAGAACATGGGAACTCGCCAAAAGTAGCCTTTAAACAAAATCTCAACTACCCACGTAAAGGAGAACGAGGAGGAACACTGGTCCCTACATGGTGATAACATGTAGGAAAAAGAGTATGCGTTAGTACTTTGAATGTACTAAGTATGTAGGCATACATGAACATTGATGAAATATAAAAATATTTATGTAATATGAAATATAATCCAATGCATTCCTTGTCAATCATATAGATATCCTTTAGATCATTTATTTTATGGGAAGATGACCATAACCGACATTTAAGACCATGCGAGCTATTACATGGAATACAACATAACCCCCTACGTTGTCCGGAGAGACTACTTGTCGGGTAGAACTCCATCAACTTCATTCATTTTTTTAACTTTAACTTTAAGGGCTTTTATGGATCTATTAGCCTAAGCCTACAAGAGCTCCTATGTTGGAACATAGTTAATGAGACAAGGAGTCGTTACTAGGATTTTCTTACCGAATCCACCTCAATGACCCATTCAGTGCCAAGTCAATTCCATGGAATAGCTTAATAATTCAAAATAGTCATAGCATATAGCTTGAGAATTCAAAACGTCATATTCGGTAGAATAGCTCATTAAAACATTTGGTGATTCAAATATGCAAGAATTATCTTTATTGCATAAAGAATCCATCATTCATAGCATTTCATCATTCGTTTATTTTATAAGACTCCCTTTTGATCATAGATATTGCTTTCATAAACATTCATTTGGAGACAAAGCTTTCAAGTCAAACTTCATTGAAAATATAGTAAACTAGGTGGGTTCAAATCACTTCAACTTTCAAACATATATGTAAATGAATATGCATAAATACTTTGAAATCCATTAATTAAAAATCATGCTATAAATAACCCACCATGAATTTTAAGAACCTTTAAAGAGCTAAATAGAGAGCATACTTAAAAACAATCAATTCATACATGTGACATCATTTTGCATCAAAATAAACCAATAATCATTAGTTTAACTATGATTCATACTATTAAGTAGAAATAAGAATCACCCGTAAGAAAATCTTACTTGAAATCAAGAGATTTAGTGGAAAGAATTTTAGACTACATGGGTGGAAGAACCCATGGATAAATACTCACATACCTTAGAGTAAGCATGAACAGAATTGGGAAAATAAACATAATTTATCATATAATCAAAATACTTAAGGCATGAGAGTGGAAGGAATACTCTAATTGAAGCCTTACATACTCTAATATAAGATAGGTAATTAAACTTCAAATACTTAATAATCTATGCATTTGTAATTATGATATGAAAACCCATCAAGTTTCATACTTGAAATAAATAGACGACTTTGATAATTCATTTAGTCTTTATGGATAAAAGGATCCATGAATCAATACCCACATACCTTAGATCCGAAGCTTTACTCAGAATCGAAAGACTTAATGAACACTCTTAAATCCTAACTATTTCTCCTTGTGCTGGAGCATTTTATGTACTACCCGAAGTATATGAATCACCGAAATATTATTTCTACACTACTAAAACCTAAAACTATATTTTGAGAATAAATAAAGAAGTGTATAGAGAGAAGAGTTGCTTGAGAAAGCTTGATGAACAAAATGATGAAATAAGGTGGGTATTTATAGGTGTGAAGTAGGGACCTAACAATAATTAAAATAATTATAAAGAAAAATCTAAAAATTTGATAGAGGATTGTTATGTCATTGATGATGTCTAATGGAGGACTATTGATGTCATGGGTGATGTCAAATGGATCTAGATCTTCCATGGTTGGTGAGATAAATCTTCCTTTTAAGAAATACTCAATTTTGGAGCTATGTTTGCACAAGATAACTTCCTAATAAGTTTTGTATCTTCACATGAATTGTAGCTCTATAAGTCTCCTTTAATGTCATTTAAGAATCAACTGATTTGGAGCAACCTACAGTGAGATGTGAGTTTTCTGCTACAAATACTCTATTTCTTCACAGCACCAAGTCATGTAAAGATTAATTTATTTGACCTACTTAGACTCTGAAACTTAAGCTATTATCTTCACATATGTATTATTCATTCCATAGGACCTTGTTTGAAGGTTACAAAGTAAAGGGTCCTTGGATTATAAGCCTTTGATGGATCTTGGACCGACATATGGATTTTTAAGTAATGACGTTGGAGTTATTCAAAAATTTAAATCACCTAATTTAGATAAACCTACGAAAAGTTATTCTCAAAATACAAAAACAGTATCATTTTCATCGAGATTGGAACACCATATACAACATTTTTAGGGGGTGTTAGACCTACCACCTGACATGCCTCCCTGGGGACCTCTCTAAATACCTTGTTGGCTATCGCAATGACCCTACCCCTAATCTCCGCCTCGAGGTTGAGGTGGTACTGCTGCTAATAGTCTAGCTCAACTGGGACACTCTTTGGCCTAGTGCTCTAGTGAACCACAATCATAACACCCTGGAGAAAAGCCCCCAATAATAATCAATCTGCGATAAAAAGGAAGTAGACCTGATCCTCTCAAGTCCTGACCTATAGTGGAACCCCTCGAATGGGGATGACTACCCTCAACTACAGGCAGGGATGCCTAAACTGGTTGGCTGGACTAACCCTGCAGGTACCTATCATGATAGAAACACTGGCGAGGCCTGTCATAACTATCCTGGCCCCTAGATTAGGAGCCACTAAAGCTTCCATGATGCTTTGCCCTATTATTGCTGCCTTCTTAGGCCTGGAAATAAATAATCTCTAGAGTGCGGGCATGGTCCACCACATCCAAGAAAGAGCAGCCCATAGAAACCAAGTGTTCCATCCCCAATACTAAGTGGGGCCACAACCCATGCACAAAACACCATACTAGCTCCTCCTAGTCGGGTAGAATCATAGTGGCATATCGGGATAGCTAGTGAAATCTTGTCTCATACTCGGTGACTTTTATCTTACCCTGCTCCAATCGTGTAAACTGATCTTGGAGTCAGTCCCTGACTCTCGTAGGGATGTATCTAGCCAAGAAGGACTTTAATAACTAAGCCCATATTAATGGTAGTGACCCACCAGCTTGGTCTACAACTAGGAGTGCCACTACTATTTGGATTACCCATATAATTGGTTAACAGTGAAGGAGATGCCTCTGGACTCGACAAAACCCAAAGAGTGAAGCTACTCATGGAATATAGTCAGAAAGTCCATGACATCCTCGTTAATTGATCCAGAAAATATTGGGGGTAACAACCTTTGAAATACCCCAACATCTTCTACTCATATAAGGATATGATACCCTCTAGTGCTACTGGCGGGGGTGACACACCTAGCGTGAGCGACTGAACCTTAGGCGCTTGTGGCATAGGCTAGTTTTGTGGTGCTAGCATATCAGCAGCTGGGGCTAGAGCCTGTGATATAACCATGATAGAGGTGAGGAGCTGAGAAATCATAGCCTATAACATTAGGGTTATAAGTGGTACAACTGAGGCTGTGCTGCTGGCGATGAACCCTACGGCTGAGGAAGGAATAGGAACGTCCTGATGCTACTCTACATGCTCGAGAGCTATAACATAATTGGGGACTGGTGCTTCTCCCCTCCCTGTACCACGGGACCGACCTCTAGGCTTGCCCACTCCTAGTGGATCATCACCATTGGTAGTACCATGTGTACGAGCCATCCCTATGAAAGAATGGAACAAATGAGATTTCATAAAATCAATAAATCACACCACTATAAGAAATGATACAACATAGAGAGCATTCCTAATGACATCCTGTAGACACCCGAAGATAATTCACAAACATCTTTGCACCCATCCACGAGACTCTACTAGACATTAGATCTATATAAGTGAGACTAACGAACCTGAGGCTCTAATATCAACTGTCACGACCTAATTTCTTAGCTAATGATGGCACCTACCATAACCCCATAGTAGGTAATCCAAACTCATAACTAAGAACTACAAGTAATGTGTATAAGGGAGAAATACTATAAGAACTAAGAGAAAAACTGAATAAATGCTGAAATATGGAGAAGCTAGATAAATATATACAAAATATACACAACTGAATCTCTTCCAGAACTTGGAAGTCACTAGTACAAAGCTTCTGCTAAAATAAAATGGTTACAAGTTCTAAAAGAGGGACCAAAAATATATACAACATTGGCTAGTCTCAAAAGTACAAAAAGACGGGTCATCCAAGCTGAAGGAGATAGAAGCGATCTCAAAATGAAATCTGCTCACCCTGGTCTTCGGATTTGGCTATAGTAGGCTCAATCTATCCATGATGGTAGTAGGTGCTTAGGCCTACATCCCAAATATAGATGCAGAGTGTAGTATAAGTACCAGATATAAGGTACCCATTAGGCATCATAGGCTGATTGAGCGGGAAAGGTAAAAACAATATGAAAAATGGGAATAAGTCTAAACAAGAGTCATAGCAAGCATCTAAGGTAAGGAAGTTAAATATACCAATGAATAGAAAGATACAAACTATAAAGACTCTGGCTAACTGCACCCTATTGGGACCTACTAAGACCAGTCAGAACACTAGTATGCATGTTTAAATAAAACTTGGATGAACACCCAAAAGCCCACCGAGTACACAGAATAGCTACGACTACAAGGCTAGGAAATAAGAATCTATGATACCAAGAGACGAAGAACCAAATCATCCCCAAACCAAGAATCTCCAAGAATTAATCAACCAAGATTGCTCTAGGAGCTGAGGCCAGGACTAGCACCCGGATTCATGGCCAATTCTCAATATGGTCAAGGACGGGACTCGGACTAGGACACAGATGCTCGCCATAATTCATCGGTATGGTTGAGGTCGGGACTAGGACCTTGATGCTCACCATACTAATAAGTCGGTAGAGGTTGGTACTGGGACTCAGATGCTCCCTGATGGGACTCTACAATGAATACTGGGATAGAGACCTAGATGCTCACAAATAATTTAAATAATGGTGCTAAATATTTTTCTTTACAATCAAATGCTAATAATTACCGAGAGTATCCTCCACAATAAGTCAACTGATATATCGCTTGAGATTTAATCAAAACCGAAAAGAATCAAACACGAAGTCTAATATCACCGACGCTTCTTGAAAGTCACAATCATAGGAAATTAGCTAAGGTCAACTCCTAGACATTAGTCTGCTACATCATTCTATAAGGATATAAGCCCGTCGGAGCGACACCAGGGCATCTAAAGCATGTTTCACAAACTTTACTAAGGCCAACAAGCTCCAAAAATACCAAATACATGAAATCAATGCCACTTACAATGCTAACACATAATGTAAGAGATCACATGCTTTCAATTACCCGCAAAACCTATAAAAAGCCTATAACATGATTTCTAGCGCCTAAGATTTACAGATAAACTATCAAACCTAAATTCTATTCATCTCAACATGATTTCACATATTTCAGTTCAATCTAAAGAAAGAAAAGGCATAGCCTACGTGTAGGCTAAAAATGCGCGTTGCATATCACTTTGCTGAAGTTTTTCCTTTCCGTACGACCTTGAAATTCCTCCACGCTGTCAAAAATAGACTCACAATTTCAATATGGTAAATATGACATTAATATTGTCAAATTCAGATATGGGCCAATTATGGAGTCAAAATCGAGAATTGTAGGACCGTTCCATAACTCAAGGAATTGACTCTACGAATAAGTCCTACGTGCTACCCAAAGCTTTTGTTCCAAAAAAGGAAAACAATTCATGCATCAAAATAGCCACAACACCAACAGGGAAAATGGTAAATTTACCTCAAACAAAGCCTTTAATCCTGATTCTGAGCAAACCACTAGATTCCACTCCAAAAACCATATAGATTATCCTTTGGAATTATCAAATCGCCTCTATATTGAAAGAGAAATTATTTCTCAAAGATAAAAAAGATAACTGAAAATGGGACTTTGAAATATGCCTCAAGTATCGCAAAAGTGAACACCCGATGGTTGCTTAAGCGATCAACTCAAAGAGGCAGTCCACGCTTAAGCTAGGACCCTATCACTTTAGCGAGGGGTTTCTTTAGTGACCTTTACTTTAGTGACACCTACTAGAAGGGCCTAGTCGCTTTAGATAAAGTGACCCCTTGGCCGCTTTAGCGACTAAGAGTCTCTTTAGCGATAGTGGCCAAGTCTCCAATAGGGTGCTCAAGATTTGTTCAGAACCCCGTGCACGCAAACCAGATATACTACCCCAACAAATTTGATGTTTTGGACTCAATGGAGCATTCAAAATTCTTATACGAGGTCATTTAATGGAAAGTAAGTCCCATACCCAAGTGTCATCTTTAATCAAATTTCACAATGGGTCTCAGTATTAGACTGAAAGCCTCAGGAAGAAAATGAAGGGTCATTCTAGACCAAACTCGACATTTTAGAACTAACCACTCTATCAGAATTTTCATTCAAGCACTGTTTCTAAGAATGTTGACAAAAATCAATCATAGGTTAAATTTTAAAGGTAAAAGCACCAAATGACCCCAAACTGGTACTTATTGCCTCGATACTCATGTCGACCATGTTACTAGCCTAATTTGGCCATTACGAAGCTGATGGAACCATTAGATTTCCATTTTAAGGTTGTTTACCTAAATTTATGACCAAATTTAACTATTCAAGTTAAAAAGTTTCAAAATAGGGAATTGAGACTAAAATCCAAATAAAAGATCAGGCGACCGAGCTACTAGTTCCAGCAGGTCATAAATGACCTCGAATTGCTATAGAAATGCTCTAAATGATAGTATGGAAGTAGAAACACAAAAATAACAAGGAGATTCATTACAAAACCGTCTGTATGCTATGGCTAGTTGCCACAATCAATAGAACTCGCTAGATGTTTTCATGGGTATGATTGAAGTCTTTTCTTATGATGTTTATGTGTTACTTGATCTAGGTGTGACTTTTTCTTTATTACTCCTTCTGTAGCTGGTTTGTTAGGAATTCTTCTTGAATGAGTTTTAGAACCATTCAGTCTTTCTACTCATATTGGTGAGTCTACTCTAGCTAAGAGAGTTTATCATGATTGTATAGTCTGTATCTATCATAAAAATATTTCTACAGAATTAGTTATGTTTGATATGGTTGAATTTATATAAAGCAACCATCTTCATTCTTCTTTTTTTTAATCACGTTCCAGCAGCCAAAATATAGAGAAATTCCTCCCTAATCCATAACATACTCCTTCGATAATAGTTATCTCATCTTGCAAGCTTCAGGGAATTTTCTCTACGTCGTGAGTTCGATATTTTGGCATAGTTTTCTTTGTGAATTGTGAGATGTAGCTCCATTGAGGTTGTAGAAAAAGGGGTTTTATGTGTTTTGAGGGTTTTAGTCCTATTCCAAGGTTAAGATCAAGTTAAGACCCTCTTTTCACTAATTTTAGCTTTGATAAGCTGCAAACAGCTATCAACGATGAAAATCCCTATTTTTGTTATTAGATTGCCGTGGTGTCTTATATTTGATGTATTAATTGTGGTACTTCAATGTTGTGGTAGCAAGGTGGTTCGTTAATAAGTCCATAGGCCTCTTGAAATTATTTTAAAAGGTATGTTAAGGCTATTTCCTTCTTTTGGCATGTTTTCTTAAAGCATAGGAGCAATATGAGAAGGTTGTTGTTATTATTGTTATACTTGTAGCAAAGATTATTCGTTGTTTGTTGCTTGAGTAGTTGTAATCCTCTTTAGTCGGGATTCATAATCTATTAGTAGCGTCCTATGTATGGTACGGCTTAGAGGCTATAAGTAGTGGTTTCATATTGTGAAATTACTTGCTTTTAGCTTATTTAATTGTTATTGTCGCCCTTGGAGCTATTATGCTTAGCTGCATAAATGTGATAATTTTCCAAGAAGGTTATGTGTTGCTTATGGTGATATAGTGATGTCTTATAAAGTTATACACTGCCTACAGATCTATGGTATTGCCTAAGAGAGTTATGAGTTGCTTATGAGGTTATATTGATGCCTGAGAAGGCTATGTGGTTGCCAACAGGGGTAGGAGTTAATTATGAGGTTATATTGATGCCTAAGAGGGATATGTGCTAGCTACGGGTATATATTATAGCCTAAGAGGGATATATCACTACCTACGATGCTAGGGGACTACGATAGGGGTATATTGACTGAATTAGCACCTTCTAGGCTTGTTGGGGCCTAGGTATGTGGTCTTGTTTGTTGTTTGTACCCTCCAAGCTTATGTGGTTAGGTTATTGTTTGATTATTTTTGGTATGTTTAGATTCTGGAGAAGGTCAGTTCGCTAATTATATTCTTGATTTTCTTACCTGATTACTTTTGGTTTATTATGATACTTGCTCATTTAGTCTATTGCATTTCATACTCAGTACATTATTTTGTATTGATACCCTGTTGCCTAGGAGAGCTACATATAATGTGCAGATCCCAAAAGATGGCTTGATAGATATCCCTAGCAACATGGTTGAGTTCTAGCAGGTTGGCTAGACTTTTTTTTCAAAGCTGCCTGATTTCTAAGGTTTGTTAGATTTAACTATATATATATTTTTTTATTTTTTTAAGGTAGGCTAGGGCCCTGCCCCACCAAGATTTACTACTCATAGTGTCTTGTAGACTAATGTGTAGATTGTATAGCTATGTTATCGCCATGTTGGCCTAGTTTGTTTGCTTGTTGGGCTTGATAGTTATTTAATGCATTGTCTTTTTATATACCTACTTTCAGCTTCTGTATCGAGATCATGTTGGCCACGATGGCCCAATCAAGACTTGTTTTCTAATTGACTATTTTTTATATGAACCATTAGGAGTATTTATTTATTTTATAGAGTTGTTAACAGGGGTCTTATCGTTCAAGGGCTTAATTTAAACCGAGATGTTCTTATGTGTTTTCTTCATTGCAAGTGGCTGCCATGCACTAGTAGCAAATAGTTTAATAGGTTCGGCTTGGGCATAATTTTTGGCATTTGGTGCGAGTTGCGCCCCTTGAGTTTGGGGCATAACAAACTTGGTATTAGAGCAATGTCGTATACTAGGGAGCCTGTAAGTTATATCTAGTAGTTTCTTGTTTATAAATGTGTTTTGCACTACATTCAATAAGAAAGAAGCTACAGGTCATATCAGAATGGTCATCTATTTTTTGCTCACCTTGTTCTAGAGAGGTGTCTTAAGGGTTGAGTTTTTTGGCTTATAATTGATATTTGTTTATAGAGAGAGATGGCCGACACCAGACAGACCACAACAAGCTAAGGGATAGATAAAGTTATAGGTCATGGTGTCATAAAGGTACAATAGATGGAGGTAGCCCATCCTGAGATACAAGGGGAGATATCTTCTCAGTCTTTATAGCTTCTCCACCACATCAAGAGCCTCTAGGGATACAAAAACCCCAGTCCCACTAGTTGTACCACCTCTAGCCCCTTCTATTCCATCTGATCATGATTTTAAGAGTACGGTGTGTATCTTAGCACAGTTAGTAGCTGCATAGTATAAGCCAGTTGCACCAGATATTGCCAAACCTTCTAAGGGGCCTAAAAGTTTGAGAGTTCATGAATTTTTTGCCTTGAATCCTCCATAATTTACAAGGATAGATCACAGAGCTGACCTTCAGTAGTTTGTTGATCAGCTTCATAAGATCTTCAGGGTCATGCATGCCTCAGTGACTGATTCCATTGAGTTAGCAATATTTTAATTACATGATCTTGCTACATTATTCTAGGAGAGCTGGGAGAGATCCAGGTAAAAGATTCACCTCTACCCACTTAGGATAGCTTTATAAAAGCTTTCATAGATTATTATTTTCCTTGAGAGATTAGGGATGCTCTAGTAGATCAATTTCTGAACCTTTGATAGGGAAGCATGAGTGTTCGAGAGTATGGAATAAGATTTAATTCATTGGCTAGATATGCACCAATATTTTTTGATATAATGCATGATGGGGTGCGTATATTTATCATTGCACTAAATGATAGTATGGATATAATGCGAATTCAGGCCTTTGTATGGAGCATGGAGGACTGCCCACTTCAGCAGTATATAAGTGAGTGGGTCAAGAGAGAGAAGAAGAAGAGGACTAGGCCCACTGGTTCTAAGGGAGAGTTTCAAGGTGGTCCTAGACCCCGATATTCTAGTAGACCACCTAGACCTCCATCGCAGAAAATCCAAGTTAGTAGTCTTTATTGTCGGGGACAGTCAGGCCTAGGTGAGAGTCCACGAGCATCAATCTCTCAGTAGGAAAGAAGCTCAGGAAAGGCTAGGCCAGCCCCTTTATGTTGTGCTACTTGTGGTAGGATGCATTTTGCGAGGTTCAGGCAGGGTTCCACAGGTTGTTACTCTTATAGGAAAGAGGGACATTGTTTGAGGAGCTGACCGACCACTGTTTAGGGTGGTAAGATTCTGGAAATTAGGTTGGAACTATTTTAAACATATCAGCACAACCTATAGAGAGTGGACCCTAGACTTCAGCAAGTAGAGGCAGAGGAAAAGGACTAGAGGGAGAATTTAGTTCTTGTAGTGGCCAAAACCATACATATGCACTTGCTAACCGACATGACTTAAAGTGGTCACCATATGTTGTGATAGGTACATATATTGTCCGGTCCCATTATGTTTATGCTTTGATAGATCTCGAATCTACTCTGTCCTATGTTACTCCATTAATTAATGCACGAAAGTTGGGATACTAGTAGAGTCAATAAATCAACCTTTATTGTGTCTACACCAATTGGCGTGTCTATTATTGACAAGAGAGTCTATCAAGGTAGCAAGGTAGATATTATCGACCGTCAGACCTCTGTAAACCTGGTAGAGTTAGAGATAGTTAATTTTGATATCATCATGGGTATGGAATGGTTAGCGTCTTGTTATGGTAATGTTGAGTGTAGGACAAAGATTGTTACATTCCACTTTCTAGGAGAGGCAGTTCGGGAATGGAAAGATAGTATAACATTGTTGAAAAATAGGTTTATTTCTTATCTTAAGGAAATGAGAATGATTATAAAGGGTTGTATTTATCATCCTGTGTACATTCAGAATATAGATACAGAGACATCAACTCTCCAGTCTATTTCTGGTGGTTAATGAGTTTCCAAATGTATTTATTTATGAGCTCCCTGGCATTCCCTAGAAAGGGAAATTGATTTTTCTATCAAAATGCTACTAGGTACACAACCCATATCTATCCCTCCTTATAGAATGGTTCCTTCTGAGCTAAAAGAGTTGAAGGATCAGTTGAAAGACTTGGTGGATAAAGGCTCTATTAGGTCTAGTACTTCATTATAGGGTACGATAGTGTTAGTTGTGAGAAAGAAAGATAGCTCACTAATAATGTGTATTGATTATCGATAGGTGAATAAGGCAACTATAAAGATTAAGAATCCTCTTTCCAAAATTGATGACTTGTATAACCAGTTGCAAGGTGCTAAGTGCTTCTCAAAGATTGATTTCAGATCAGGGTACCATTAGGTACGAGTTCGGGAGAAAGACATTCCAAAGACAGCTTTTAAAACCAGATATGGACACTTTAAGTTCTTGGTGATGTCTTTTGGATTGACTAAATCCCCAAAAATATTCATGTACCTAATGAATAGGATATTCTAGCCATAGCTAGACATGTTCGTGATTGTATTAATTGATGATATTTTGGTATATTCACATTAAAAATCTAAAAATGTAGATCATTTGGGAGCAGTCCTTCAGGTTCTTCGAGATTGGAAACCTTACACAATGTTATCTAAGTGCAATTTCTTGTTGAAATATGTTTCTTTCTAAGGACATATTTTATCAGATACATGCATTATGGTGGACACATAAAAGATCAAGATAGTGAAGACTTGGCCCTGGCCTATGACTTGGCAGAGGTTCATAGTTTCCTAGGGTTAGCTGGTACTATAGAAGTTTCATGGAGGGATTTTCTTCACTTTTGGTACCACTAACAAAGCTAACTCAGAAAGCAGCTAAGTTTCAGTAGACTGAGGCTTGCGAGTATAGTTTCCAAGAGTTAAAGGACAGGTTGACATTATCACCAGTTTTAGCCTTGCTCGAGGGTTCAGAGGGATACATAGTATAATATGATTCTTCTGGTGTTGGGTTGGGATGTTTTCTAATACAATGTGGTAAGGTGATCGCATAGCTTCAAGACAATTGAGAAAGCATGAGAAGAACTATCATACCCACGATTTAGAGTTGGCTACAGTGATACATGTGTTAAAGATTTGGAGATACTATTTGTATGGCATTCATGTTGACATATTCACATATCATAAGAGCCTTCAGTATATCATTAAATAGAAGGAGTTAAATATGTGACAATGTCCATGGCTTGAATTACTGAAAAACTATGACATAGATAATTTATATTATCCAGGAAAGACGAATGTGGTAGCGATGCCCTCAGTCAAAGATCTATGGGTAGTTTATCCTATTTAAGTTTTAAGAGGCATGATCTAGCTTGAGTGATTCATCAATTAGCTATCTTGGGAGTAAGATTACTAAAGGCAGTTGATAGTAGGGTCATAATTCACGACACGACAATATTTTCTCTAGTTGTGGAGATAAAAGCATGACAGCATAAGGATCCCAGTTTGGAGAAGTTCAGATTGAAGACTCAAGACAAGAAGTATTTAGACTTTGATATAGAATAAGATAGAGTCCTCAGATATAGAGGCTGATTGTGTGTTTCAAAGGTTGCAGGGCTTCAACATCAGATTATGGCAAATATACATCATTTTTGTTATTCTATTCACCCAGGTTAGACAAAGATGTACTATGATATTAAGGAGATCTATTGTTGGTACGGTATGAAGAAAGACATAGCTGAGTTTGTGTCACAATGTCCTAACTAGCAACTGGTGAAAGTTGAGCATCAAAATCCCATGGGGCTAGTCCAGGAGATAGCCATTCCTTTGTGAAAGTGGGAAGCAATTAATATGGATTTTATTACAGCGTTAGCCAGTCGTATCATAATTTTAATTCCATTTGAGTAATTATTGATCACCTAATGAAATCATCTCATGTATTACTAGCTAAAACCACTTTTACAGACGAAGACTATGCAGGGATTTATATTAGAGAGATTGCTAGGTTTCATGGTGTACAGTATCTATTACTCTGATAGAGAAGCACAATATACTGCTAACTTCTAGAAGTCTTTCTAGAAAGGACTGAGGACACAAGTTAATCTGAGTACTGCCTTTCACCCTCAGACAGATGGCCGGGCTTAGTACATAATTTAGATGATTGAGGATATGTTACAAGCATGTGTGCTAGACTTCAAGGGAAGTTGGGATGACCAATTACCTCTTATTGAGTTGGCATACAATAATAGTTATCATTCCATCATCAAGATGGCACCTTATGAGGCTTTGTATGGACAAAGATATTAATCCCCCATTGGATAGTTCGAGGTAGATGAGTCAGGGTTGATTAGACCAGACTTAGTACAATACAGTGAAGTAGGTTAAGCTTATTTGGGAGTGATTTTAATAGCTCAAAGATGGAAAAAGTCATACTCAGATGTGCGGTGAAGGGACTTAGAGTTTTATGTCGATGACTGTATTCTTGTAAGTGCCTCCAATGAAAGATGATATGAGATTTTCCAAGAAGGGGAAGCTTAGATAAAGATTCATTAGACCATACCAGATCATTCGGAGGGTAGGACGATTGGGTTATGAGTTAGAGTTGTCTTTGGGGCTAGAATTTATTCATTCGATTTTCAATGTATTAATGGTACAAAAGTGCATTAGAGACCCTTCTTGGGTTGTCCTAGTTAAGGATATTTGGATCATAAAGGAGTTTTCCTACGAGGAAACTCCGGTTTCTATATTAAATTGATAGGTCCGAAAATTAAGAACCAAAGATGTAAGGTTAAAGTTGGAGAAACAAGAATAGAGAAGAGGAGACCTGAAAAGTTGCGGATGGCATGAGGTCCAAATATCCTCACGTATTTCATACCCCAGGGTGATGGTATCTCATTTTATGGTAGTTTAGTAAGGTAAGACACCTATTTTGTATTTATATTGTTGCTTAATATTATGGTTTTTGTTGTTGTATTTCTGCGCGTATTGTTATTGCGGAGCTATGGTGCTTAGTTGTTTGTGTCATCCTGTGAGATGCCTAGGCTGCAATTTTTCTATTTCAAGTTCCTAAATAGTCATGTTTACTGAGGATACTCTACAATAATTTTGAAAACTCCTAAGAACTTAACTGCGTGACTTGAGTTTTTTTTCATTTGAGGACGAATGTTTCGAAAGGGGGAAGGATATAATACCCCAACTTTTGAAATATCTAATTAACCCATGTCATCTTGGTTAGATAAAGAGTGATTAATAAATTAAGAATTATGTGGTATGTCACATTTTAAGTGTTAAAGGTTCTTATTTTTTAAGTTTAGCGGGTTGCAAAACAAAAGTTGGCTAAAATTATCGTAAGTTTTTTATAAAGATTTCTCTGAAATTTGGGTCAAATATCTCAGAGGTTTTCTCCCAATCTATAAAGATTTTTGGGGCCCACAACCAATCAAATCTAAGTTCTATGAGTCTAGTTTCCAAAATATCAAACCGTTCATCAATAGAACTTCAAAATAGGGAGATATTCGTATATTTGTAAGACTGCACAATCAGGCACGTGAAGTGGGCCTCCTAGGTCGGTGGAACTTTATATAAAGTAGCCATATTCATTTTTCTTCATTTTAATGACATTCCAACGACACAAATACATACAAATTCCTCCCTAATCCATAACATACTACTTAAATCATAGTTGTCTCAATTTGCAAGATTAAGGAAATTTGCTCTACATCGCGAGCTCATCATTTTGGCATAGTTTTCTTTGTTAATTGCGATATGTAGCTCTATTGAGGTTGTGGTAGCATGGTTTTTGCTATGTTTTGAGGGTTTGATTTCTATTCCAAGGTTAGGATCAAGCTAATACCCTCTTTTCACTAATTCTAACTTCTATAAGCCGCAAATAACCATCTATGTTTTGTTATTATATTGTCATCGTGTCTTATATTCTATGTATTAATTATGGTATTTCCATGTTTTAGTAGCAAGGGGTTAGTTAAGAATTCCATAGTCCTTTTTAAATAATTTAAAAAGGTATGTTAATGTTATTTCCTTCTTTCGGCATATTTCCTTAAATCTTAGGAGCAATATGAGAAGGTTGTTGTTATCGTTGTTATACTTATAGCAAAAATTGTTCATTGTTGGCTTCTCGAGTTGTTGTAATCCTCCTTAGTCGGGATTCATAATATATTATTAGCATCCTTATGTTGGGTACGTCTTAGAGGTTATTTGTAGAGGTTGCTTATAGCTAAATTGCTCGCCTTTAGCCTATTGAATTGTTATTTCTACCGTTGGGGCTATTATGTTCAACTGCAGGAATGTGATCATTGCCTAAGAAGGCTATGTATTGCTTATGAGGCTATATTAATGCCTAAAAAGGCTACGTTCTGCTTACAGAGTTGTTGTTTTGCCTAAGAGGGCTATGAGTTGCCTATGGGGCTATATTGGTGTCTGAGAAGGCTATGTGTTGCCTAGGGGCTATGTTATTATCAAAAATGCTATGAGTTGAATTTGAGGTTATATTGATGCCTAAGAGGGCTATGGGACTATTGATAGGGGTATATTGACCGAATTGGCACCTTCTAGGTTTGTGTGGGCCTAGGTAGGGGGCCTTATTTGTTGTTTGTACCTACCGAGCTTATGGGGGCCTGGTTAGGTTTTTATTTAATTAGTTTTGGTATGTTTAGATTCTGGAGTAGGTTAGTACGCTTATCTTATTCTTAATTTCCTTACCTGATTACTTTTAGTATATTATGATACTTGCTCATTTAGTCTATTGCCTTTTATACTCGGTATATTATTTTGTACTGATGCCCCAATTACTGGGGGTGCTGCATTCATGCATGCAGGTTTCAACAGATGATCTTATACCCCTTGGCTAGCCCTTTCTTCCTGAACTGCCAGATTTTAGAGGTTTATTAGATTTTATTATATATATATATATATATATATATATATATGTTGAGGCCCTGTCCCACCAAGCTTTACTACTCTTAGAAGCTTGTAGACTAGTGTGTGGGTTGTATATCTACGTTATGGTCATGTTGGCATAGTTTGTTGGGTTATTGGGCTTGATAGTTGTTTGACAGATTATCCTTTGATATACCTGCTTTCAGTTTCTATATAGAGATAATAGTGGCATCGATGGCCAAATCAGGACTTGTGTGCTAATTGTCTATTTCTTTATATGAACCATTGGGAGTAGTTATTTCTTTTATAGAGTTGTTAAGAGGGGCCTTGCTGGGTGAGGGCTTAATTTTAAGCTGAGATATACTTGTGTGTTTTCTTGATTGCATGTAGTTGTCATTGGCTAGTAGCAAATGGTTTAGTAGGGTAGCCTTGGGCTTGATTTTTAGCATCAAGTGCCATGTGTCACCCCTTGAGTTTGGGGCGTGACAACGACAGGGTGGAAACACCATCCCTACAGTCAGTTTCTATAGTTAATGAGTTTTCTAAAGTTTTCCTAAGGGTTTGGCTAGAGTCCCTCCTGATAGGGTTATAGACTTCAGAATAGATGTTCTTCTCGATACTCAGCCTATTTCTATTCCGTAGAGTTAAAAGAGTTGAAAGATTCGTTAAAAACCCTTTTAGATAAGGGGTCCATTAAGCCGAGTGTCTCACATTAGGGCGCTCCTGTCCTATTCATGCAAAACAAATATGGTTCTTTGAGGATGTACATTGATTACCATCAATTTTACAAGGTTACTATAAAGAATAAGTACCCCTTTTCGAGAATTGATGACCTTTTTGATCAACTTTAGGGTGCCACTTATTTCTCCAAGATAGACATCAAATCAAGCTATTATTAGTTAAAAGTGAGATAATGTGATATTTTGAAAATAGCTTTCAGAACCAGATATGGTCATTATGAGTTCCTACTTATGTCTTTCAGTTTGACTAACACTAACATTCCAAAGACAGCTTTTAGAACTAGGTATGGTCACTATGAGTTCCTAGTTATGTTTTTCAGTTTGACTAACACTCATGCAAAATTAATGAACCTCATAAATAGAGTGTTCAAGTAGTACTTAGAAATGTTTGTTATTGTGTTTATCGGTGATTTTTGATCTATTCAAGGAATAAGGAGGAACATGCCAATCATCTCATAATTGTTCTATGAACTCTCAAGGAAAAGGAGTTATATGTTAAGTTTTTAAAGTGTGAGTTTTGGCTTACATCCGTTGAATTCTTAGGCCATATTATTTCTAGTGATGGTGTTCCAGTAGATTCGCAAAAGATTGAAGCTCTTAAGAATTGGTCCAGACCCATATCCTTAACTAATATAAGAAGTTTATTGGGGTCGGCTAGTTATTATAGAAGATTTGTTGAAGAATTTTCTTCTATATTATCGACAATGACTAAGTTGACTCAGAAGAAGACTAAGTTCCAATAGTTCGATGCTTGAGAGAAGAGTTTTCAAGAGTTGAAAATGATATTGACTATTGCACCAGTTTTTTCTTTACCAGCAGGAACAAATGGGTTTGTGATTTATTGTGATGCGTCTAGAGTTGGATTAGGTCGTGTTTTAATGGATAAAAGTGAAGTTATATCTTATGCTTCTAGACTGCTTAAGATCCATGAGAGGAATTATCCAACCCATGATCTAGAGTTGGCAGCGGTAGTATTTCCTCTCAAGATTTTGTGTTATTATCTCTATGGCATCCATGTAGATGTGTTCACATATCAAAAGAGCTTGTACTATGTATTTAGTAATAAAGAGTTGAACCTAAGGTAGAGGAGATGCTTGAGTTACTCAAAGACTATGACATGGGTATTATCTAACATCCAGGTAAAGCTAATATTGTTGTTGATGCTTTTAGTAGGTTGTATATAGGAAGTACCACTCATGTTGAGTAAGAGAAGAAAGATTTTGCCAAAGATGTGCTTAGACGTTCACGTTTGGGAGTTCGTCTTGTGGACTCTGATAAAGGAGCAGTGTTATTGTTCAGAATGGAGCTAATTTCTCTTTATTTTTTAGGTAAAGGAAAATGAAGATCAAGATCCTATTCTTGTTCAATTGAAAGATGATGTTTATAAGAAGAAAGTTATGGTATTTGACAAAGGGAGAGACGGAGTATTTCCATATCAAGGTAGGTTATGTGTTCCAAGTGTCAATGGTCTTTGAGACAGAACCATGGAAGAGGCACATAGCTCTAAATAATTGATTCATCTGGTCTCTAAAAAGATATACCATGACTTAAAAGAACTGTATTGGTGGAATGGTATGAAGGGAGACATAGCATAATTTGTTTCCAAGTGCCCAAATTGCCAACAAGTCAAAGTTGAGAATCAAAGGCCTTGTGGTGTAGGTCAGAATATAGAGTTTCCAAAATAGAAGTGGAAAATGATTAATATGGATTTCATAATAGGTTTACCATGATCTAATAGATAGCATGACTCGATTTGGGTGATTGTTGTAGGACGACCAAATCATCCCACTTCTTTCCTATTAAGACTATAAATTTATTAGAAGATTATACGATGCTGTACCTTAAAGAGATAGTGAGATTGCATGGAGTTCCCTTGTCTATCATCTCAGACAGATATACCCAATTCACTACATAATTTTGGAAGTCATTCCAAAAAGGTTTGGGTTCAAAGGAGAATCTTAGTACTACTTTCCATAGTTAGGTAGAGCATAAAATTCAGACTCTTGAGATATGTTGAAACCTTATGTTATCGAGTTTGCTTACAATAATAGCTTTTATTTGAATATTCAAATGGCTCTATATGAGGTTCCTTATGGGAGGAGATGTAGATCCTCGATTGGTTGGTTCGATGTTGGTGAAGCGTAGTTGATAGGACCAAACTTGGTTTATCAAGCTATGGAGAAAGTGAAAAGCATTCAAGAGAGGTTGAAAACTGCACAAAGTCATCAGAAATACTACACATACGTTAGGGGAAGAGACTTGGAGTTTAAGGTAAATGATTGGATGTATTTGAAAGTTCACCCATGAAAGGTGTTATGAGATTTGAGATGAAAGGGAAGTTGAGTCCTCATTACATTGGCCCTTATCAAATTATCAAGAGAATTGGCAATGTCACTTATGACTTAGAACTTCTATCATAGTTAGATGTCATTCATCCAGTGTTCCAAATATCCATACATAAGAAATTCTTGGGAGACCCTTCACTTATTATTCCTATAGAAAACATTGGAGTGAAAGATAGCTTATCTTATGAGGAGGCTTATATCCAAATTCCTAATTGTCAGGTTCATAAGTTGAGGACAATGGAGGTTACTTTAGCCAAAGTTTTATGGCAAATCAATTTATTGAGGAGGATACTTGAGAAGTTGAGGAGGATATGAAAGACAAGTACCCACATCTATTCATTCCTTTTAATATCGATGTTGGAGGTAATATTCCTACTCTTATTCCTATCTTTGAGTTAGTATCTTCTTGAAATTGAAGTTTTAAGTTCATTGCATTGTTTTTATGCCTTAAAATAAATTCTCATCTTGACCATCATTCGAGGAAGATTGATCCTAGGGGTAGAAATTGTAACACCTCGTACTAATCTAACCTAGATAAAGTACAAGAACCAAGAGGAAACCAGAGAAAAAGTAAGAAGAGTAGATTGCCTAGTGCCCATGAGTGTACCTACAATCTGTAGGAGTACCTACGAGTCCTAGGTGACCATTTGTGGTTCACCCCAACACTTTGCCAAATTCCAAAAGGGAATTTAGTCCCTACGAGCCCTAATTGATGACCCATCAAAAGATCTATGACCCATATAAGAGACTCATAGACCTAGTGACATAATTTTAGTAGCTCAGGAAATTGCACCTGAGTTCTATGATTGTGTCCTATGACCCAAAAGTCCTTGTACAAGCCATAGAAAGTAGCTCATAGACTCCACCTTCATAGAAAACTTAGTTATCCACCTATGAGTTAGCAGTCTATGACCCGTAGGAGTTGGTCGTAAACCCACTTACCCTATTTCCAGTGAGTCCAAAATTGGACCCCCAGTTTTATAAGAGGGATCCTATGATTCGGCCTGTGGATGGCCTAGTCTATTTTAATGAGGGATATTTCAGTCTTTTCTCCATATTTCTCAAACTTAATATAAGACACTTTGAGACTAAATTTAGTCCCATATCATTGCTCAAGGGATTTTCTCCCATTAACACTTTGAACTTTTGAGAACAAGGATTGGAGGGAAGGAGAAGAGATAGGGTTCAAGTGTTTTAAGTCAAGTCTTCGATTTTTGAGTAGATTATCTTCATCCAAGGTATGTAAGGTTATCCTAACATTTGACTAATGTCCGTCCTCATTCCCTACATCTTCACACAGCCAAGTTAAGCCATAATTTTGAGTTTCAATTTCGATAAAGTGAATTCTTGATGTATCTATCTAATTCCTTATGTAATTCTAGTAGGTATATAATATTATACTTGATGAGTTCATTTTTGAAGTTATGGATTCATATTTGCATTCACATGAATCCTAGTTGAGTTTTGCGTTAAATATTTTATTCATTGTTTGAGTAAAATGGATGATTATTTTTATTATTGAATTAAGAAAGAGTTAATAATGAGTTGATTTTGAACAAGTCTCTTGATGTCTATTTTCAAGCATGTGTATTGGCATATTTTAAACTTTTATTTTGAGATTGAGTGGAGAAATTAATATATGCTATCTAAATACATTATTGATATGAGATGTTACCTATATTTAAGAGAAGAGCTGAGATGAGAAAAGTTGATATAAAATTGATTTAAGAGTCCAATGAGACTAGATGAAATATATTTTGAGTATTTCACTCACTTGATGTATTTGAGCATAAGAAGTATTTTGGGAGTAGTATTGAGCATCGACTTGGCCTATAAACTACATAGACAACATAGGAAAGGATCATGCCTTCCATTCGGGTGAATCCTCATGGTCCCAAAAGAGGACTTTCTATATGGATCCAGTGATGTGAAGGCCCTTACCCTGGTAAGGTATCAGATAATTGTGTCAACGACAACGCTTCATTGTATCATCACTAGCTCATAAGTGATGGTTGTTGGTTGGAGAAACTCTCCAAAAATTAACGTATCATATTTTATATACTGAGTTACATTTATTATTTCATGTCTTTTAAAGAATTATGTTTCATTATATTACATGCTTTATCAAGTTGAACTAATTTCAGAGTTCAGTTTTCTTGAGTTGAGTAAGTTTTCTTTTTGCTATTTTACATACTGTACATTTCATGTACTGACATTATTTGACCTACATTGTTTTATGATGCATATATAGGTGTTAGAGATCATCAACAGGTGTATCGTTGAGGATCTACCTTCTCTAGCTTCAGATGAGACCTCTTTGCATTCATAGGAGCTCCTTCTTTATCAATTTTCCTTTATCATATTAGTTCTTTGAGGTAGTCGTGGGCTTGTATCAGCACCTTTTTAGAAGTTAGTAGAGGCTTTATAGACTGGGTGGAGTGGAGTTATTATGAGTCTTTCAGAGTGTGTTATTAAACCATGATTTTCATTAATGGGTTATGATGCTGAGTTATATTTTAATCGAAGTACTTTAAATTTATTATTTAAAGATTAATGAGGATGTTTTATGAATGCCCACTTGAATTATCTTTTCATGAGATAATTCTTCTGCTGAGTGAGTTAGGCACGCCAAGGGTTCACATAGGACTAGCAATGGTTTCCGAGTGTCAGCCAGGCCCAGGGTATATGCTCGGAGAAAAGGGTCACTAGACCCTGGTCAATGTTGACCTCCACGATCGTGGACTATATCCTACATTCCTGGAGAAGGACCTGAGGTGTTATATTGTCATTCAGACATGAACTCAGCTCATTTTCCAAATTTCAAATTGCGATATCTTGAGTTCTAGAACTCTGTTTTGGGTGATTCAAGTGGCTAAATATCATATTTTGGCAATGATTTTCTTTGGTTTCATCAGGCGCATGCAATGAAAGTATTTTGTAGGTAAATTCCTATCCCAAAGAATTACCTAAGCTCATTTAATGGTGAAAACTATATCAATTCTTGCATGAGCAATTTTTGGTCTATTTCAAGCTTGAATTATTCTTATTTTTGGGGCACAAGTTACTTGATTTACGCAGTCAATTTTGTAATTCTTGAGTTGAGTCCCATATTCCTGCTATTGACCCAATTTTTTCTCTGTCTCCAATTACCATGATTTTGGTATCAAAATGTTCAAATTAATGGCGTAATCAATATTTTGATACCATGGCAATGATTGGAGGTGATTTAGTTCAATAGATTAGAAGCATATGTATTTGTCTTTGAGGTAGGCCATGGGCTACCTTTCTCTACTATGTTCTACTAGATCTTGTGAGGAGCGGCTTTTAGGATTCAGAGACTAGGTGAGCTCCTAATATTTGATATTGTCGTTCTTATTCTTTGGTTGCTGGATTAGTCTTTACTTTGTATTCGGAGACTAGCATGTATAGTATTAATTCCTTTATCCTTTATTTTTGAATTAGTATCTTGAGTATCGATTGATATCAAGGCTTGGGATATTTTTGTACTTTTACTCTATCTATTTCCTTCATTTTGTTATCTTGTTTCTTTCTTTCTATATATATTTCTTTTTCGTATGATGGTCTGTTGCTTATAGCTCTGAGCTATAGGTTAGGCTTACCTACTAGTGGGATAATAATAGATACCATCATGACTTGAGATTTTGGGTCATGGCAAGTTGGGATCAGAGCTCTAGGTTAACCAATATAGTTGGTATAAGAGCAAATGCCTAGCAGAGTCATGCGGATCAATATAGACATATTTATATCCTATATTTAGGAGGCTATAAAGTATTCTTAGAAACTTCCATTCTTGATTACCCTATTTTCTTTGATTCTATTAACCTCTAAATATTTCCTTGAATCCACTATTTCTTAGATGAATACTGTGAGGTTTTTAGTGGGTGGAGACCTTAAGTTTAGGGGGATTCTGTCAAAGAGTATGGGGGTAGCCCAGACTCTGACAAGATTAGCTACTACCTCGTATCCTCAAGGTTTAGTGTTGGGAGTTTTGAGTCTCCATAAGGGTTCAGCACTGGAAGGTGTAGTTCTTGGTATAGCTAGTGATTCTCAGTCCAGAGTTGGGTTGGTTGTTACCTAGCAGGGTTCATCATCTATTTCTGAGTACATGATTGGGGTTTCTTGAGTGGGTCGAGCATAATTCCACATTCTTCCTTACTGAGTGGAATGTGAGTTAGGGGTTTATCAGAGGATTGACTTTACCACTCTATTTGGCATCAGAGAACTTGATAGCAGCTGGGTTTACTTTTTCCTAAGTTGTTAGTCATGCAAGGGTCATAAAGTAGGTGTGCCTTGAGGCTTACAAAAATAGTGATAAGAGGCCTTGCCATTACTATGGCAGGTCGATATCTCACCCTAAGGTGAGCATCATCTCAGTAGAGGTCTTCTTACTTTTTGACTCATCAGACCTATGGTAGTAGTACCTCAGGTTTGAAGAGTTTCAAAGATAATTTATTGTGCCTGTGGTAGATAGAGTTCATGTTTGGATTCTCAAGGTCTACATTCTAGGCATTCAGGTTGTTAGGTCTATTCTAGTATAGTCGGGATGTTTCAGCCGATTCCGTTCAATGATTCATGTTTTGAGTGTGGAAAATTGGGACACCTTTCTAAAAATTATCATAAGGCCCTGGCGCAGCCAGCTAGGGGTGGTCCCCAAGATATTAGAGATGGTCTTCAGCCTAGCAGAGGTAGTCAGTTCAGATCGCCATGTCCTTCACATCAAACCTTAGGCCATATGTGTTGTTCTTATTATAGTGAGCTTGAACATTGGTCCAGGGATTGCCCAAGGAGGGAGTTGATCATCCAGATATTTCTAGCATCTATTCCTCCCTAACTAGGATTCTCGAGCCATGTCGCATTTGTGGAGAGCTTAGCCATTGGTCTAGAGAGTGGCCTTGGTATGTGACCACTAGAAGGTTCGTTTAACTAGGTCAGTCTCATGGGTTTATGATACATCCGGTCAAAAGTGATGCCTAGAGTCTTGTAGGTAGTAGTTAGGTTATTCAGGTTGAGGTTGTACATGATCAATTTTATCCTTCTGAAGGACAATCAAAGGCTGAGACTGCAGTTATCTCTAGTGTATTTATGATTTCATGTTTTGCTCCCTATTACTTATGTTGTGTGGATTTGAGATTTGCATACCTCTGTGTGCGTACTTATCTTGTTGTTCATCTTTAAATGTTGTGGTAACCTTATTTGAGATTGTGTGTATAAGTTTATCTTCTATAGTTGATTTCTTTTAGTATTGGATTGACTAGGTTGTGTTTCTATGAATGGATGTAGAGGTTGAGTAACTCTCCATACATGTGTACTTGATGCCTTAGTTATGATTGTTCTAGGCAGGTTAGCTAGCTTTCCCCTATTTTTCCACCCTTGTTGTATGTTTTGATATGATGTCAACCCTTTTTTGAGAGGTGGCTAGACCAGGTTTCCTCGATTTGAAATATATGATATTGTTTGATCTAGTCAGCTTCAAAGGTTGCCTTCGTTGCTTCCCATCCTTTGGAGTTATAGTTGAGAGGTTAGTGGTTGTTGGAGTTAGGTGCAGGTCATTATTACCCTCTATGGTGTTGTGGTGGAGCTGGTTGTTGCTTTTTTCCCTTTTTCTAATCTTGTTCTCAATTCCTGAGTTACGGAATATGTTTTCTCAACTGGTCTATTTGTTTATCTCTTTCTAGTGGTTTTAGTTCTTGGTTATGGCTATTTGGGAATTGGAGATGTTATCTCTTGTTGTGCCTAGTTATGTCGTTGTTCCTCGGTTGTTGTGTTGATATCTCTCTAGGTCAATCTTTTGATTAAAAATAGGAGTATTAGTGTTCATTGACGTCTTCAGACTTTATGTCACGACCCAAGTTAGGCCCTAAAAATGACATGGCAATTAGGATCTCGAGAGATCCCAACCAAGTATCTTAGCATATCATATATGAGCATACATAAGATAAGTACAAAAACATTAATAGAAGATCATAAATGCGGAAATTAAATATCAAAGGTAGAAGTCTCAATAAAAAGAAAATAAACATGGTCTCTGAATAAATGAGATGACATTTTCATAACAAATCTAACATGCCTCTACTAGTCTAGATGGGGGAATTAGGATAAGCTCTAGCTCACCCTCAACATTAGAAAATAAATTCATAAGAAACATGAATGAGATCATAAATGTTATGTCCTCGAAGCAAGAGGACTCACCAACAAGAAGATGATATCAAACTTCAAAGTCTAGTCACGTGGATGAGAAGGATGATCATTGTACCCTACATTATGATACAATACAAGCAAAAGTATACATTAGTATATGAAATTCACTAAGTATGTGAGAAATGTGCATAATATAAACATAAGATAAGACTGAATGAGACATGAGATGCAAGACCATAAGAATTTAAAACATGTAGTAAAATCGTAAATCTTAATATATGGTCAATGCATCATTAAAATCATAGAGAGGAACTTGTCAGAGAACATACTTTACTTTGTGGAATATAATATTAACCGACATGTAGGACCATGTGAGCTATAACATGGAATCTGGTGTTACTCCCACACCAAAAAAAGAGAGGCTACTTGCCAAGGTAGACTCTGTGAGTAACATCATCATCATGAGCTATATGTGGATCTACTAGCTAGACCATAAAGGCAAACCTACAGGGGAACATAGTTTGGAACTAGAGTTTTTTACTAGAGACTCCCTTACCAAGTCTCCACCACAAAGTTCTCTTAGTGATTTGTCAAATCCCAACGGAATACATAAATCATTTATCAGAACATAATCATTAGTAAAGGCATAATCAATATCAATCCACTTCATAACATATCATAAGAATAGCTCCTTGGAAACCATGATCATAATATAATTCATATAGACAGTTACCTTTCTAAGCATCTAAATCATGATTTCTTTCACATTGTGAGAAAATCTTTCTACTTTCTTGAAAACATACTTGAAACACAACTCATAAATTTCATGAAAACATGTACAATTCTTCATCAAATCATTGATCATAATTTCATAGAATAGAATAATTCATGGTTCCATATGAAATCAATTTAAAATCATCAATCAAAGTAAAATCATTCATAATGTTGAAGAATAATGTGAATTCAAATTAATTAAAAGGACCCATGAAGAATTGACATAAAACTCTCATGAATTGGGTAAAATAGAATTTGTAGAGTTGAAATCTTTTGGGACCCAATGAAAGAATGGAATTCATTGGTGAACTCCCATATACCTTGATAATCAAAGCCTACAAGAAAGTCTAGCGATGGAGACTTGAACTTGATATTGAAACCCTAGCTTGACTTGGGGAAGAAGATAGCCTTGGGACATAATTCTAGAGAGAAGGTTTTGATTGTAATAGATTGAGAGAGAATGATGGGAATTCAAAGGGTTTGGGTAGTTATAGGTCATCAAACATAGTCCAAAACAAAATAGCTTAGGGGTTAATTGGGTAGCAAATGATTGACATAACCCAGATAAAATAACTGATGGAATCCTTTAGGAAAATCGATCGATCTTGCCAACCCGATCGGCGAGCCGCCAATTGCTCCCTCTTCTTTCCAAACCTCTCAAGTCTTGGGGTAAATTTTCTGAATAATTCGGCAATATCCTTCAACTCGCTGAATTAATTCTGTGAGTCAGTGACTTGACTTTATTCCAAGGAAAACCCTTTAATCTTTTCGGCGAGGTTTCCATAGCTCACTAAACTTGTGTAGTGAGTAGCCAAAAATAACTCATCTCGCCAATTCCCTTTGCTCCCTAAGACAAACTTTTTGAAATTTTTGGCGACCTCTTGGTCACTTTGGTGTGTCTCTTAATGCTATTAGCGATTCACAGAGTAATGCATATGCTACTTTGCCAATACGCCTCAAAATCTTATATGGGCCTACATATCGGGGACTAAGCTTCCTTTTTTTACCAAAACCCATTACACCATGGGTGAGATTTTCAAGTAAACCCAATCATGAATATCAAATTCAAGTTCCCTTATCCTCACATTAGCATAGGACTTTTGCTGGCTTTGGGTCCTTTTCAACTTCTTTTGAATGAGGTAAATTTCTCCATAGCATCATGAACCAATTCTGGTCCTATTAACGTGACCTCAATAATCTCTAGCCAACAAATGGGATACCTAAATCACCTTCCATATAAAGCCTCAAATGGAGTCATTTGGATATTAGAATGGTAGAAACTCAATCACTGGTAAATGATCATCCCATTTTCCTATGAAGTCAATCACACATGCTCTTAATATATCCTTCAAAGTTTGAATAGTCCTTTTAGCTTGACCATCGGTTTGCGAGTGAAAAGTCATACTAAGCTGACTCGAGTACCAAGACCCTTTTGGAAAGACTTCTAAAAATGTGAAGTAAACTGAGTATCTTGATCTAAGATGATAGACAAAGGTACATGATAAACCTTAACCAACTCTCGAATAAAAATATTTCCATAATCCTCGGTTAAATATGATGTCTTGATGGTAAGAAAATGCACTGACTTGGTCATTCGATCGATGACAACCCAAATCAAATCATGTTGCCTACGGATACAGGTAAACTATGATGAAATCCATATTCAATTCCTCCCATTTCCAAGTATGGATCTCAATATCTTGAGATAAGCCACTTGACTTTTGATGCTCAGCCTTTACGTATTAACAATTAGGGCACTTGACTACAAAATCCGCAATGTCCCTTTTCATACCATTCCACAAAGAAACCTCTCTAATCGTGAAACATTTTGGTAGATCCTAAATGGATTGAATACTGAGAACTATAACCTTTGAAAAATATCATTTCCTTTAAAACATCAATATCGGGAATACATATTTGACCTTGGTAAAGAAGCATAAATCTCCCCATTAGGAGACCGCATCAATGGTTTTTTTAGAAACCATTTTCTTCAACTCGACCAAATTTAGATCACTATCTTGTTTTGCCTTCATATCAGGCACAAGAGATGATTCTGCACCATTTTGAATAATAACTCTACCATCGACTTAATCAATCAAACAGACACCCAAACGATTTAGTCTATGAACATCACAAACCAACTCCTTTTTACCATCCTCAACATGGGCAACACTATTCATGAAAAATCTACCAAGAGAACCGACAACCACATTAGCCTTAGCCGGATAGTACAACACACTCATATCATAATCCTTCAATAACTCAAGTTGTTACACCCCATACTTTGATACCTTGGAATACTTCTTAAGCTTCTTATGTTTCTGGGAAGGCTCTTAAGTTTCTTAGAAGTCGTCATGTGAGTCGGATAATCCATAACGCTATCAAACAACTCTAATCAGGGAAGAATGAGATACCTCAAAAATAGGGAAGATTGGAAATAGGGTTATAAGAATCCGGAAGGAGTTCGAGGCCAAGTAATGGGCCGTAGGACTCGACTTACTCATGTAGGCCACCGACTTGGACGTCATACATAAATAAGCTACTTGAGTGCACGTCGATCTTAAGTAGCAAGGGATACATAGGCTCTTAAAGTAATACGAGATTACAAATCCATAGAAGAGAAATAAGGAGACGTAGCACCTACTTGAAATAAGTAGGTGATGCACCTACTTGTACTAATTAGGTGATGCACCTACTTGTACCAAGTAGGTGATACACCAACTTGAAGTGGGTCCCACGCTGCCATGTGGCCACTTTGGATTGGATGCATGGATGAGATGGTGCCCTAGGGGGATGCCATATATCACCCCTAGGGGGATTCCACATGTCACCTCCTAAGGACATGTATATTCATGTGTCTTAAGGCTGAATTTCTCACAAAACAGCCTTGAACTTAAAGGAAAAGAAAAGGAAACCCTAGGAGGCTAAGAGAGAGGGGCGACGGCTTGGCCAAAGTAAAAGGTAAGCCCCAATTTATTTCCATGAATTAATTATATAAGGTATACCATGATGGTATTAAGGTTTTAATAATGTAAAGTTATGATTTGGAGAAGCATCAAATGGATAGCAAACATCCGCGACATTTCAGCAACAATTAAGGAACTTCCAAGGCGGGTTTTGGCAAGTTTTGGCTGATTTCGGATAAGGTAAGGTCTTTTATTTCAATTTAGAGTTTATAGTATGGTTATGGAGTGTATTACACGTCTTATATGTGGATGAAAGTATAAAAATTGCACAAGTATGCTTGACGTTAGAAATAAACTAAACTAAGGTCGTTATAGTTAAATCGAAGTCGAGTAGTGTGTTGTGGTTGTTGTGCTGCACTTTCAGGTGGTTTGATTGTGTGTTTCAGGTCTGTAAAGTGTTCAAAAAGGGGTGTGGGAGTTTATGGTTGCATCCACATGACCCCCCGTTATGTATGGTTAAAGGTTTTATGAAATAGTGATTAAAAATTCTCTTTTGGTATCGTAGTTTTGAGCGGGCTGTTTGGGACTTGCTTTGGGTAATGTTGCAGTGGTATGGTCATGTATTGTCTGCTGGTTAGTTTGGGTAATATGGATGCTAAATTTATAATTTGTATAGGGCAAATTATAGGGGAGATGCTGTCCGAATTCTGTTAACTTCTAACTAACTAATACACTAGTCTAGACTAGTCAAGAAAGGTGAATAAGGAATTGGTTCCTATGGGTAATTGGTGGTAGAATTACAAGGTGGAAAGTCGAAGGTCACTAACCTTAGAATTACTTTCATGTTAAATAAATTAAAGAGACAACGAGGCAAATGTGTTCAGTGTAACCCGTAAGAGGTATGTAAAGCTAATGTTTCTTTCTTTTGGCATGTCTTCAGCATAAGTGTATTAATCTTATTCTATCTCTTGGCATGTTTTAGGCACAAATATGTAAATCTAATCTTCCTTTTTGGTATGGTTTTTATGAAGAAAGTATATGACTTTTATATGATTCCAATGAAGCTCCTATTCGTAGAGCCGCTAGGATGGCCAACTTCTTAATTTTCCAAAAGATATTTTGTTATGCCTTGATATGTGTATATGATTCCCAAAAGTTCTATTTTGATATAACCCATAGTAACTTTTAAAAGGTACTTGATATGACTCCTGTCTTGATTTTTGAATGATAGCTCATTTTAAGTACCTCATCGAGTCTGAAATATGATTTGAATTGCATCTAGTTTCTCACTACTCCACTTGTGGATGCCTCAATGCTTCTTTCACTGAGCCCAGGCCAAGTTTGTTATCGTGTGTACCTCTCTGCATTTTTTATCGTGCCCCGATATAAGGGGGCAGGTATGACCTGTACATGGGATTTGTGGAGTTATGATGTTCCATGTACATATATGATATGATATGATCTGATATGACCATCTGATATGATATAATCTATTACGGAGATATTCCCTACTCTAGATGTATGTTGTGCTATGGCGCCAGTGATGGGGTGGTGACCATATTTTGTTCACTGAGTCCCATAATGGGGCCGGATATGGCATATGTGTTTTTGCATGCACTATCTATATTTATGATAAACATTATGATATTCTGGATATTTCACTCATTTTTGCACATTTTGTTCTGGTAATGACTTTACTTATTACAGTCTGTGCTTTACATATTCAATACATTTTCCATACTGACCTCTCTTTCTTTGGGGGGATGCATTACATTCCCGCAGGTACAGACTCTTGGTTTGTTAATCCGCTTGCCTAGGACATCCACCTTGTTGGTTGGAAGTGCTCCTTTGTCTAGAGCCCTATTTTGGTACTAAATTTTCTGTTGTATATTTGTACATATTGGTTAAGGGTACGATTGGGAGCTGTCCCATTATATGACTAGGCTACCATTCTGTAGAGGTCTGTAGACTTGTGATGTGGGTTAGGTATATATGTTTTGGGATTTGTGTTCCATGATGGCCTTAACAGCCCTCGTGTGCTACATTTGTTCTCATGCGCTCTCTAGCAACCCCTTTTCGATTTTTACTTTTGTTTATTCTGCTAACATGCCAAGTGGGGCTAAGGGTACGTATGGGTGCCTAAATCGGGCACCAGTCATAGCATATGAAGTTGGGTCGTGACACAAGTTATCTTTTTTGTCGAAGGTTCAAGTCCTTTTGCTTGAACATATATTACAAACTCTTATGATCAACGAACATATCCACATGGACACCATAAAGATAGTTCTTCCATATTTTTAAAGCAAACACAACTGCTGCTAACTCTAAGTTATGAGTCGGATAATTCTTTTTATTCACCTTAAGTTTCCTAGACGAACAGGCTATCACTTTACCATTTCACATCAACACACAACCAAGACCAATCCTTGAGGCATCACAATATACAACAAAACCATCAGACCCTTTCAATAAAGTCAATAAAGGAGGGGAAGTAAGTCTATCTTTCAACTCTTGGAAACTCTTCCCATATGCTTCTAACCATTGAAATTATACTTTCTTTTGGGTCAAGAAAGTCAAAGGCAAAGCAATCAATGAAAACCCTTCCACAAACCTTCTACAATAACCAGCCAAACACAAGAAACTCTAAATATCAAAAGAAGATAGAGGTCTAGGTCAATTCTTAACTATCTCGATCTTCTTATGATCAACCATAATACCTTAATCGAAAACAATATGGAAAAGGAAAGTAACCGACCTCAACCAAAACTCATACCTGCAAAACTTACCAAAAAATTAGCGATTCTTAAGGACTTGCATGACAATCCTCAAATGATCGGTATGCTCCTCCTCAATCCGAGAATATACCAAAATATCATCATTGAACAAAATAACAAACATATCTAACTACTGTTTGAACACCATGTTCATCAATTTCATAAAAGTTGTAGAAGCATTCGTTAGTCTAAAAGACATAACCAAAAATTCAAGGTGACCATACCGAGTTCTAAAAGCTGCCTTCGAAATGTCCTATTCTCTTACTCAAAGTTGATGATAATCCGATCAAAAATCAATCTTTGAAAAGTAGCTTGCACCTTGAAGTTGATTGACTAAGTCATCGATCCTTGGGATGAGATACTTATTCTTAATTGTGACTTTGTTCAATTGCCGATAGTCGATACACATACGAAGAGAACCATCTTTCTTTCCGACAAAGAGAACCAGAGCACCCCATAAAGATATACCTGGTCTAATAAAGTTATTATTCTATAAATCCTTTAACTGATCTTTTAACACTTTAAGTTCTGCCGAAGCCATTTTATAAGGAGGGATTGAGATAGGTTGGATACCAGAAAGGAGATCTATGCCAAAGTCAATTTCCCTTTCGGGTGGACTACTAGGTAGATCATTGGGAAACACTTCTTAAAACTGATTAAAAATAGGGACTGACTCAAGAGTAGGAGCTTCATAATTTGTATCCCTAACCTGTACTATATAATAGATGCAACCCTTAGAGATCATTCCTCTCGCATTAAGGCATGAGATTAATCGATCTTTGAACAAGAAATTACTACCCTTCCATTCTAGGAATAGCTCATCAGGAACTGAAACTTAAATACTCAGGTTCTACAATCAATAGAAGCATAACATGCATGAAGACAATCCATACCAAGGATAACATCAAAATCAGTCATATATAGCTCTACAAGATCACATGAGGTATCTTTATGAATAATTGAAATCGGGCAATTTATATAGACCCATGTAGCCAAAAATATGTTACCAGCGGGAGTATAGACTGAAAAAAGGCTCTAATAAGATCTCGGGAATAACATTTATTTCATGTCAACATAAGTAGTAACAAAAGAAAGATTTGCTCATGGATCTCATAAACATCAAAGTAAAAGACTCATAACATATCGATAACCACTTTGAGAGAATCCTCAAAATCCTAGAGAGTCTATAAGGCATAGAATCTTTTTTGGTGTTGACCACCACCCAAACCTAAAGTAGTACCTGTTGAGTCTATCGGCCCATAGTCAAGTGCCTAGATGATATTTAAAGGGCCTGTGCGCATCACTAAGGCAACATCGGCAGCATGCTGCATGCATCGCCCATGCGACCTAGACAGCACCCTACACATCGCAACAGTTGGTGAACCGGGAACAGCCCAGCCTTAGAATCGGGTGGCTCTATCATTCAAATTATAGTTTGGAGAAGCGTCCTCATCGGCAGAACAGGCCCAAGTCCCTTGGAAGAGGGCTCTCAATTTAGTATTCTTTGGCGCTTTCCACACTGGGGTTTGTTAGTCACCTAATAATTAGCATGCAAATGTGCCATAGAAGACAAGAGGGATACGCGTAGAGGGGGGGTCCCAAAAAACCACCTGCGCAGCTCCTTTAGTATTTGAACGTGTTTTCAAGTCATTCATCTTTGTAGGTTTTGACAATTATCTTTTTGCAGGAACAGCCCAGCCTTAGAATTGGGCGGCTCCATCATCCGAATTGTAGTCTGGATAAGCATCCTCAGTGGTGAACTGGGCCCAAGTCTCCTGGAAGGGGGCGCCAGAGAGGGTGAGAACCCCATTCACGTGCGAGTTCTACCGGCTAAAGATAATTATTAGAGGCTTCAGGGGCGCAACTCCCTCAACCTATTCTCAAACATTGAATAGGAAGGAAAGTGCGACTGCTTCATTGAGGAATGCCACAGAATAGTGGAAATCTCATCAATTTATTCATACGCGTCACTAATTAGATGAAGAGGAATTTAGCTACAGAAGAATTTTGAATGGTGAATCTTTGGCAAAAGTGAGAGCGACCACCATTTCCGAACCTAGAATATGGAAAGTTACCACTATCGGTCCTTTCCCTTTTTGCCACTCTAGCCTTCTCTCGAAGCTTTTTCTCTTCCATTTGCTTGACATATTGTATTAGCCTTGAGATATCCATATCTTTGATCAACATAGTGGTCTTGAACTCTTTGGAAACTAAGTCCAAAACACCCAATACAAATTTAATCATACGAGTTCTAGAATTGGCAACCATAAACAAAGCATACTTTGAAAATTGTGTTAACTTAAGAGATTACTCTCTCACACTAATACTACCTTGCTTCAAGTTTATAAACTCTTGGATTTTAGCCTCCCTTAGCTCAAGACAAAAGAAATAGTCAGGAAAGAAATCTTTGAACTCTTCTTATATAACGTACCCGCACCTCTAGATCTCTCATCCTTCCATTGATCAAACTATATTTGAGAAACTCCCTTAATTTTGTAAGAGTCTAATTCCTCCTTCTCTACCGGTGACACAACCATGATATCAATAATTATTTGAATTCCTTCAACAAACTCTCGAGGATCCTCATCTATCTTGGACCCATGAAACTCTAAGGGATTCATCCTCATAAAATCAAAACTCTTATTGCCGCCATACCCATATTTGCATTCATGGGAGAAACTACATCTTGGTTAGCTTGTGCCGACATGGCATAAGAAAACATTTGGAAATAAGCTAGGAAATTTGCATGAGTCACTTGCTCATCCATGGGATCAATAAAAGCTTGAGGGGCTTAATGCTCTTCTTCTTTGTCCACACCTCTTCTGATGGTAGCTCTTCATGGAGGCATATTTCTGTAATCATAAGGAGAAAGTGTTATAAGGGGAAAGCTTAGAGTTGAACTCTATCGGACAACTTAAGAATGATGAAAGAAGTGGAATTTCCTAAAATGCCTCATAGACTCCTATCCATACATGTGGCATACCTCACACCCATGAACGAGAATCTACTTGACACAGCAAGTTATACTCCCTAGGACACTTTAAAACCTTGTGCTCTAATATCAAGTTTGTCATAACTCAATCTAGTCCCTAGACTGACATGACAATTAAGATCCCGAGAGACCCAATCAAGCCTCTTAGCATATCATACATGAGCATACATAAGCTAAGCATGAAAACATCAATAGAAAATCATGAATAAGGAAATAAAATCTCAAGGTAGAAATCTCACTAGAAACATAATCAAATGGTTTACAAATAAAGGGATGACATAGTCATAACAAATCTAATATGCCTCAACTAGTCTAGATGGGGCATAAGGACAAGACCTAGATCACCCTCAACATAAGGAAATAAATTCATAAGAAACATGAATGAGATCACAAATGTTATGTCCTCGAAGCATGAGGACTCACCAATAAGTAGATGATACTAAACTCCAAAGTCTAGCCACGTGGATGAGAAGGATGATCATTGGACCCTACATTATAATACAATATAGGCAAAAGTATGTGTTAGTACATGTGCATGCACTATCCATTAAGTAAGGAGAGGGTTTTCTATAGTGATTCGGGCGGTTGGTGGTCCCTTCGAGAGTTGCGGGTCCTTGCTGCTGCATGAGTGTTAGCTCAAAACTCCTCCGATATGAGTCCTAGTCATTGCACTGCAGTCCATTTCCCAGTTTTTCTTGCAGTATGTGAGAAATGTGCATAATATAAACATGAGAGATAAGAGTGAATGAGATATGAGATACAAGACCATAAGAATTTAAAATATGTAGTAAAATCATAAATTATTATATATGGTCAATGCATCATTAAAATCATAGAGAAGAACTTGTAAGATAATGTACTTTACTTTGTGGGATATAACCTTATCTCACAAGTAAGACCATGTGAACTATAACATGGAATCTAGTGTTACTCCCACACTGAAAAGAGAGTGACGACTTGCCAAGGTAGACTCCGTGAGTAACATCATCATCATAAGCTATAGGTGGATCTACTAGCTAGACCATAAAGGCAAACCTATAAGGGAATATAGTTTGGAACTAGAGGTTGCTCCTAAAGACTCCCTTACCAAGTCTCCACTACAAAGTTTCCTCGGTGCTTTTTTAAATCCCAACGGAATATATAATCAATACCAATCCACTTCATAACATATCATAAGAAAAGCTCTTTGGAAACCATAATTATAAAATATTTCATATAGACACTTACCTTACTAAGCATCTAAATCATGATTTCTTTCATATTGTGAGAAAATATTTCACAATTCATGGTTATTTCTTGAAAACATACTTGAAACATAGCTCATAATGTTAATAAAAATATGTATAATTCTTCATCATATCTTTGATCATAATTTCATAGTTCATAATTTAAAATCATAGAATATTGCATATGTCCATATGAAATCAATTGAAAATCATGAATCGAAGTAAAATCATGATTAATATTAAAGAATAACGTGAATTCAAATCAATTAAAAAGGACCCATGAAGAATTGACTTAAGTTCTTATGAATTGGGTGAAATAGAATTTGTAGAACTGAAATCTTCTGGGACCCAATGGATGAATGAAATCCATTGGTGAATTCCAACATACCTTGAAAATCAAATCCTATGAGAGATCTCTAGCAATAGACACTTGAACTTGATATTAAAACCCTAGCTTGACTTGGGGAAGAAGATAGCCTTGGGAGAGAATTCTAGAGAAAAGGTTTTTTATTGTAATATCTTTAGAGAGAATAAGGGGAATTCAAAGGGTTTACGTAGTTATAGGTCGTCCAACATAGTCTAAAATGATGTATCTTAAGGATTATTTGGGTAGGAAAATACTGAAATAACATGGATAAAATAATTAATGGAACCCTTCAGCGAGATTAGTCGAACTCACTAACCTGATCGGCGAGTCACCGATCTCTCCCTCTTCTCGCCAAACCTCTCAAGTCCTGGGGTAAATTCTCTAAACAAATTGATGATATCCCTTAGATCTCTAAATTAATTCGATAAGTTGTTGTTCATTTCCATCTCACTAACTTGACTTGAAGGGGAGCTTTGGGGTAACTAGTAAAAGTTACTGCCATGTGACTAGGAGGTCACGGGTTCAAGCCTTGGAAATATCTTTTGAAAGAAAATCAAGGTAAGGCTGTGTACAATAGACCCTTGTGGTCGGACCCTTCCCCAGACCCTGTTCATAGCAAGAGCTTTAGTGTACCGGGCTACCCTTTTTTTAACTTGACTTTATTCAAAGGTAAATCCTTTGATATTTTTGGTGAGGTTTCGATAGCTCGCCGAACTTGTTTGGCGAGTCACCAAACCTAAATTTTCTCAATAATTTCCTTTGATCCCTGAGCCAAATTTTCTGAACTTTTTGGTGGGCTTCTAGTCACTTCTGCAAGTCTCCGAGTAAAATCGGCGATTCTCAACCCCTTTTCATTCCCTTAAAAACTAGTTACGCCTTTCCAACTTCCATGGTCATACACTTTGCCCTCACCCTGAGCCTAAATCCCCGGATGTAGCCGACACTAAAAACTATTACTTGTCTTAAGTGAACCCTTGGCCTGGCTAACTCACTCAGTGGAAGACTCATGAAAAGAGCAACCCAAGTGGGCTTTTATAAAACATTCTCATCAATCGTTAAATAACAAATTAAAGTACTCACATTAAAATATAACTCAATGTCATAACTCAATAATGAAAGTCATAGTTTAAAATAAACTCTGAAAGACTCATAATGACCACTCTACTCAGTCAATGAAGCATCTACTAAGAAGGTGCTGACACAAGCCCACGGCTACCTCACAAGAACTAATATAATAAAAGAAAACTGATAAAGAATGAGCTCCTCTAAATACAAATAGGTCTTACCAAAAGCTAGATAATATAGATCATTAATGATGCGAATGTTAATGATCTCCAACACTTGTATCTGCATCATAAAATGATGCAAGTTGAATGATGTCTGTACATGAAATGTATGATATGTAAAATGGCTGAAATGAAACTTACTCAACTCAAGAAACTAATCTCTAAACATAGCTCAACTCAATAAAGCATGCAATATGATAAAACAATGCTTTAAAAGATATGAAATAGTAATTGTAACTCATTATGTAAAAATGTAATACTTTACATCTTTGGAGGTTTCTCTAATTGACAACTATCACTTATGAGTTAAAGATGATACAACGAAGCGTTGTCATTGCCACAGCCATCCAATATCTTGCTAGAGTAAGGGATGTCACATCTCTGCATCCACATAAAAAAATTATCTATTGAGACAAGTGAGGAGTTTCCCAAATTAAATGCATGATCCTATCCTACTCTAGCTACGTAGTTTATGAGAATTGAGTTATTTAAACTCTTTTCCACGTTGGTGATCAATACTACTCCCAAAATATTTATCATGCTCATATATATCATGTGAATAAAATAGTCAAAACACATCTCATCTAGTCTTATTGGACTTTTACATCAATTTACTCAACTTTTCTTACATCATTTCTTTTCTTTAAAATGGGTAACATCTCATTTCAATAATACATTTAAAAAGCATACATTTACTTCTCAACTCAATCACAAAAATAGAGATTTGAAATGTATTAATACTCATACTTCAAAAGTTTTTAAGTGTTAACACAAGAAAAAACCCTTTGGGTACTGATAAGGGACTAATTTTAGTCCCAAAATGCCTTGTGTTAATTTGGAAAACGTGGGAAAAGATCAAACTAACCCTCATTAAAAATGATTTTGGGCCATCTAAGGGCATGTCACGACCCGCCTCCGGGCCATGATGGTATCTACTATAACCCTCGAGTAGACAAGCCAAACCCAATTCAAGCGAAAGACAAACCTTAATTTAATTAAATAATAAATAACATAAGAAGGTAGAAGCAAGACAAATATAACAAAGAAAATCGGGCCAAGGTATAGATATGTAAATATGATAGAAAATATGCAAGGGGCCCGAAAGTGACAAAAAATGACAAATTGACGCTAGATCAATCTCAGACCTGGTGTCACCTATACAGGAGTTACTAAGTAAAAAAACTGACAATGTATATATACAATACAGATCTGACTATCTAAAAGTACAAGTGTATGTTAGTACAAAAGAGGGAAAGTAGCAAGTCTCTGAACGTCAGGATCTCACCACAATTTAAATCTGGCACCGCTACGGATAATCAGGCACACACTGGGGGTTGCTCGAACTGGGATCTGCATCAACAAGATGTAGAAATGCAGTGTGAGTATCAAACCATGAGTTACTCAGCAGGTATCATAGGCCGACCGAGCTCAAAAAGGATAAATATATATATTAAGCAGTACGATAATACTAATAACAATAAAAGAGGAGCATAACCTACAAATACACAGAAAGAAGGTACGAAAATAATAATATGGTAGTCAAGTAAGCCCAACCAATCATGTATTTGCGTCAATAATCTCGACTGATAAAATATCGGATGAATACTCAAATGTAAACTCATAGCTAAGGTTTAATATCCTCCAAAAGCATTATGAAGCACCCAGAATAACCCTCGAGCTCTTCAAATAATGGGTCCCCCGAAATCTTACCTCGAACTCATTAATATCGAAATAATAACCCGAAATATGTATAAACGGGTTGTCTGAAATTCACATATTGAGCTTATCAAATGAAATATAGTGTAGCCCAAAGTCAATAAAAGGGCCGCCCGGAACCATACCTTGAGCTCATCAACTATGAATTTCCATAAATAAGATATCACCGATTTTTCTTAAATCACTCCTATTTATTCATCAACCAAAAACCTAAACCTCATCATTTTGTTTTTTCTATAAAAAGAGTTTACAACATCGGCAAGACAAATCAATAAAAGTAGTATTGCAAAATTATATATATTCATCAAGCCAAGTAAAAATCCCGCCAAAGACAGCAAATCACTAACCTGAGACTTCGGTATACCAAAAGCACGGTCTAGGGCCTAACATTTTAATATCAAAGGCAATCAAGATACAAATATTAGCTAAAATTCCTAACAAGTGGCAAAAGAAACCAAATAAGTCAAAACACAACATCCTAAGTCAAAATCACCTAGAGCGAGTTCTAAGGATTCTAAGCAATGCAAGCATGCCACAATATAACCTAGACTAAGGTTCCAAGGCAAAAACCCAAACTAGTCCTAAGATGATCATCTAGTCCGAATTGCTAAATAGGATATCAACACCTAAATCACTAACCTAATCACAGTTACCACCTAAAATATATCAATTGCAACCAAGCCAGGTCTAACAAGAGTAAGTCATAACCTACCTCAAAGTTGGAACCACACCCGAACTTCTAAACTTTAGTCTTTCCTTTATGGACCACCTCTAAATGATGTCACTCTATCAAATTATCGAATAACACATCAAAATAAGGCCAACAATACCTATATTACTATAATTAAAACGGTACTAAAAATTGTGTCAAAATTCGAATTTGGGACCCATGAACGGAATTGAAATCCAACTCTGTCACAAGGTCCCATATAATATAAGGAACTTGTACTCCAAAAATGGGCACATTTCAAGCACCGAAGGAGCTCAAACAATCCCATCAAATTCAAGCCCTAGAATAGCAGAAAGTGCAATGAAAAGGGAGATTTACCTCAATAGAAACCTTTGCTCTAAATTATGAATGTATGAATGAATTTCCCTCGAAAATCCATGCAAGTTAGACTTTTGAATCACCCAAATCATCCAAATATAGAGAGAAAAATGAGTCTTGAAAGTTGGGCTCAAATCTGAAAAAGAGACAAAAAATAGGTCCCTAATGTCGCTTAAGAGAACCCCTGGTGTTCTCTTAAGACAACACCTAAAAGAGGCGGGCATCTCTTTAGCGATGCTCGGTCTCTTAAGCAATGTCATGTCGCTTTAGCGACCCCCGACCCTAAGTTCCTGGTCACTTTAATGACCTTCTATCCGCTTTAGCAGCACTCGCTTGAGTGACCAAGGGTCGCTTTAGCGACAGCACTAGATGCCTGCTGGTGCAAAATTGGCTTGCCATGCCAAATTCTATGATGGGGTATTTTGGATTCATGCGGAACCCCGTGCGCACAAATGAGATATGCTACCCCACCAAATTTGGCACTCCGTACTCAATGCCGCATTCCAAATTCCCATACGAGATCTTTTTACGAAAAGGTGTGTCCTACACCCAAATACCATTTTCCATAACGGGTCTTGGATTTGATCAGAAGGCTTGAAAAGCAAACGAAGGGTCTTTCAAGACCAAACTTGACATTTTAGAACTAACCGCATTGTCAGAATTTCCAATCCGGGTGCGATTTCCAAGAATGTTGACCAAAATCAATCATAAGCTAATTTTCAGTCAAAAATGTCAAATGGCTCCAAACTCGTACCGATTACCTCGATACTCGTGATGACCATGCTACTAGCCTAATTTGGCCATCCTAGAGCTAATAAAACCATTAAAACTCTGTTCTAAGGTCGTTTACCATAAGCTATGACCGAAGTCATCTTTTTAATTTATAAAGGTTCCAAAAAAGGGAAACAAGCCTAAAACTATTTAGAGCACCTTGATAATCAAACCGCAGGTCATTCTAACCCAAACTTTGCATCCTACAGCTAACCGCGCTGATGAAATTTTCATCTGAGCACATTTGCTAAAAATGTTGAAAGAAGTCAAACTTGGCCAAAACTTTAAAATTAAAATGCCTGATCACACAAACTCAAAGTGAAGGCTCCAAAACAAAAACCAACCTTTCTTCTAGATCAAAACCACCCTTTTAGAGCTGACGGAACTGACGGAATCGTCATCCGACATCAGAATATCCAAAGGTTGACTCAAGTCAACTCTTTTAAGACTTAAGCTTTAAGAATGGCCAAACCTTCTAAAAACTCAACTGAACCCTTTTAGGGAGCATTTCGCCCATTCCAACATCATATAAGAGCTATAAAGAAGCTACTGGGAGGGGTAAAATGGTAAAAATACTAAAAAGAACAAAAATGACCTTGGAAGTCATTACAAAAACTACTACTAAAATGACTTTTGTCCTTAAAAGTAAAGGAAAAATGTACCTGGTGGCTCGAAAAGGTGAGGATATCAAGTCTGTATGTCCTACTTGGTCTCCCAAGTAGCCTTCTCGACCAAAAGATACCTCCACTAGACTTTCACCAATGGAATTTCCTTATACCTCAACTTTTGATCTTGTCTGTCCAAAATAGCCACAGGCTCCTCCTCAAAGGTTAAGGACTTATCAAACTGAATTGAATCCCACTGAAGCACGTGAGACTCATCTGGGACATACCTCCATAGCATAGAAACATGGAACATAGGGTGAACACCTAAAATTGATGGGGGCAAGGCCAACTCATAAGCTACCTCCTCTATCCATCTCAAGATCTCAAAAGGGCTAATAAACCTGGGGCTAAGCTTACCCCTCCTTCTGAATCTCATCACGCCCTTCATGGGCAACACTCATAGGAAGACACGGTCCCCAACCATAAACTCCAAAGGACGCATCCTCTGATCAACATAACTCTTTTGTCTACTTTGGGAAGTATGGAGCCTCTCCTGAATCATACAAACTTTGTCCATCGAATCATATAGCAAATCGGTTCCCCAAGGCCTAACTTCAAAGGCATCAAACCCACCCATTAGGGAACGACATCCCCTACTATACAATGCCTCAAAAAGTGTCATCTCAATGCTCAAATAGTAGCTATTATTATATGCAAATTCTGCCAAAGCCAATGAATGGTCCCACTGACCCCCAAAATCAATAGCACATGCCCGTAGCATTTCCTCTAAGACCTGCATGGTCCTCTTTGTCTAACCATCAGTCTAGGGGTGGAAAGTTATGCTAAGCTCCACCCGAGTACCCAACTCTCTCTGTATAGACCCCCACATATGTGAAGCGAACTGAACCCCAGTTTGAAATAATAGATATTACCACCTCTCGGATGTAAATTTGAGACAACCTCTATGAAGTCTATGTAGTCTGAATTGGGAAGAACTAGGTAGACTTGGTCAGTCAAACTACGATGACCCAAATAGAATCAAAACCCCGGGAGGTACGTGATAAAGCCACTACAAAGTCCATAGTTGTTCGCTCCTACTTCCACTCTGGAATGGGTAGTCGCTAGGTCAAACCACCTGGCCTCTGATGCTCAAACTTAACCTGCTGACAGTTCAAGCACTTAGCCATAAAGGTTGCAATGTCCCACTTTATCCCAAACCACCAATAATGTTTTTGTAGGTCGTAATACATCTTCACCGCACTGGTATAAATAGAATATCTAGAATAATGTGCCTCTTCAAGGATAAGCCTAACTAAATCTCTAGCTCTTGGAACACAGATACGATCCTCAATCTTCAAATTTCCCTCCAGATCTAAGGTCACCTTCCTAGCCTCTCCACTGAGTACCTTATCACAAATTACCCTTAATTATAGTCCTCAAACTTGTGTACCCAAATCATCTCCATCAAGGAAGACCAAGCCTCTACATAAGTGAATCATCTGGTTATCCAAGGACTGAATGTCCGAAGCTAAAGGCCGCTCCTCAACTAAGTAGAATGTCAAACTCCCCATACTCACCGCCTTCCAGCTCAAAGCATCTGCTACTAGATTTTTCTTGCCCAAGTGATAGAGAATAGTGAGGTCATAGTCCTTCAGCAACACCAACCACCTACACTGTCTCAAATGAAGGTCTTTCTGGATGAATATATACTGAAGGCTACGGTGGTCAGAATAGATCTCACAATGGGATTTATATAAGTAATTCCTCAAAATCTTTAGAGAGAAGACTACCTTGCCAACTCTATATCATGTATAAGGTAGTTCCGCTCATGCACCTCCAGTTGCCTGGAAGTATATGCAATAACTCTACCCTACTACATCAGAACACAACTTTACCCAACACCTGAATCATCACAATACACCATAAATCCCTGGTCCTTGACAGGAAGAATAAGAATTAGAGTTATAGTCAGCAAGGCCTTAAGCTTTAGGAAGCTTGCCTCACACTCGTTAGATCAATAGAAAGAATATTTTTCTGATTTAATATGGTCAAGAGTGCTTCAATAATAAAGAACCCCTCTACAAATTGTCTGTAATACCCTGCTAACCCAATGAAACTATGGACCTCGGTAGGAGAACTGGGACTAGGCCAATCATAAACTGCCACTATCTTTATCGGATCCACCATAATACCATCCTTAGACCCACATGTCCTAGGAATGCCATAGACTCAAGCCAGAATTCAAACTTAGTGAATTTGGCATACAACTGCTAATCCCGCAAGGTCTGAAGTACAATACTTAAATGTTGTTTATGCTGCTCTCTACTCCCAGAGTAGACTAAAATGTCGTAATGAATACAATGAAAAAGGAGTCCAAGTAGGTCCTGAACACATGGTTCATCAAATCCATGAATGTTGTAGGGGCATTAGTCAACCCGAAAGACATGACAAAGAAATCATAGTGCCCGTACCGAGTCCTAAAAGTAGTCTTAGGGATATCTGACTCCCTAATCCTCACTTGGTGATACCCTAGATTAAGTCTATCTTAGATAACACTTCTATACCTAGAGCTTGTCAAATAAGCAATCAATCCGTAGCATCGGGTATTTATTCTTGATGGTCACCTTATTCAACTGCATGTAATCAATACATATACGCAAGGTACCATCCTTGTTTTTCATAAATAGAATAGGAGCACCCCAGGGAGACACCACATTGGTCATGATAAACCCTTTACTCAAGAGGTTCTAGAGTTATACCTTAAGCTCTATTAACTCAACTAGAGCCATCCGGTACGATGAAATAGCAATTGGATATATATCTGGCTCAATATCAATGCTAAAATCAATATCATGCTCAGGAGGAAGGCCAGGTAGATCGATGGTAAATATATCAGAGAAATCTCAGACCAACGGAAAAAATCAATAAAAGGAGTGTCGGCACTAGTGTCACGAATATAAGCAAGATAGAAAAGATACCTTTTTCCCACTAACTGATGGCCCTAAGGAAGGATATCACACCACATGGTGCATGACTAAATGTGCCTATACACATGACCAGAGGAATGCCAGGCATACACAAAGTAACGGTCTTGAAGAAGCAATCCAAAATTGCATAATGAGTAGACAACCAATCCATGCCTCGAATCAAGTCAAATTCCACCATATCTAGAACAATTAAGTTTGTTCTAGTATCATACCCCATAATAGTCACCACATAGGATTAATACACTTGATCCACTACTAAAGAATCACCTACGGGGGTAGCTACATATATAGGTATAGGCAATGAATCACATAAAACATCCCATCGAGTAGAATAACAAGCAGACACATACGAGTAGGTGGACCTCGGATTAAATAAACCATAGGCAGGCTGATGAGAGATAGAGATCATACCTATGATGACGACATTTGATGACTTCGTCTCCAGCCTACCCAAAAAAGCATACATATGACTACGTGTATCTCTACTATTTGTTTAGCCTGCCTAGGGACCACCCCTAGTACCCTGAGACTCACCTCTACTACCCTATATACTCTTTATGGGTGGCTGATCTGAGGCCCTAGGGACAGAATCTATTGACCCTATAGACCCTGCTGACTCTAGCGTCTATGATGGTTTATAGTAGGACACTCCCTAGAAAAGTGTCCAGTCATACCACACTCATACCACAGCCCTCTGAATGAACCTCCCTGATATGTCCAAGCTTAACCAAAATGGCTACCATGAATCGAATACCCAAAAGTCATAACTCGAGAAGAGTGACCTAGAGTCTGGCTGCTTTGACTACCGGCACTTATTAATCTGCCGCTGTTAAGCTGTAAGGCTGCCTGAACTGATCTGCTAGGTGGATACTACTGTGGATGGCCTCTGCAAATAGAACCCCTATTATATGACTGGCGTCCACTAAAATTACCCTATCGGCGAGGCCTCTTATTCCTACTTTCGTAGGCCTCACGACGTATAGCCTCAATAGTACGGGCATGGTCCACTATCTGTAAGAATGAATAGTCCAAAGAAACCATCTACTCTGTATCCAACCTCAAAGGAACAGATAACCCTCTGACAAACCGATATACTTGTTCTTCCTTTGTCAGCATAATCATGCTAACGTGCCTGTAGAGCTTATAGAGGCGAGACTCATACTCCTTGACCTTCATCGATCCCTATACTAGCACTATGAACGCATCCTTCAGCCTCTATCTCAAATTGTGGGGTATATAATTATCTATGAAATCCTCGAAGAACTAGGTCCATGTCATCGGCAGCAATCCCGCAGGTCTGAAGCTAAGATAGAACCTCGACCACTGCTTCTCTGGCCCATCCAATTGGAAAGCAGTGTAATCAACCCTGTGGGACTCTACCAATAGAAGGTTATGAAACCTCTTCTAGAAACTAACTAAAAACTTATGGGCATCCTCGCCTATGATAGTCGAGAATCGAGGATAGGATAATCTGATAAACTTGCCTAACATCTTTAGCTCATCCGCAATCATAACTGATCTAGCTACCATGTGCTGAACAACTGTGGGTATAGGGTGAATTATCATACGAGGAGTTGTAGTATTAGGCTGTAGAACTAGGGCCGGGCTGAATCATATTATGCCCCTACTTGCCCTGAAGTTTGAGCCTCTTCTCAGACCTGGGGCTCGGCTTAAATGTTAGGTAGTATCCCATCTTATGACATACCCTTCATAAAGCTGAGGATTCGGGATAGAGTATCCTGTAACACTAGCATAGATACAAATCTAGATAGAGGCTCGAACTATTCAAACTCTAAATTCGGCTTTAGTACTGGTATTATTTCCTGAGCTCTGCCCCGGCCTCTATGTCGACCTCAATCCCTACCCTGAGTTGGGGCTCTATCTATATGTATAGGGGCCCTTTATCCACCCCGAGTAGATATCGTCTTTGCCATCTGAGAAAGAGTGAAACAATTAGAATATAGAGGCATTCATCATCATTAGCGCACAATCAAAATCAAGAATAGTGAATTGATTCCTAACAATATCCTATAGCCTCCTGAAGAATTGATACGGACTTGATCATATCGATCCGTAGGACTCTACTAGATATTTTCTCCTATAATGGTGAGACCAGTGAACTTAAGCTTCGATACAACTCTATCACGACCTAACTCTGGGACATGATAGCGTCTACTATAACCCCCGAGTAGACAAGCCAAAGCCAATTCAAATGGAAGTCAAACATTAATTTAATTAAATAATAAATAGCATAAGAAGGTGAAAGAAAGACAAATATAATAAAGGAAATTGGTCCAAGGAATAGATATGTAAATACAATATAAAATATACAAAGGGCCCGAAAGTGACAAAAAATAATGAACTAACACTAGACCAATCTCGGACCTAGTTTCACCTCTATAGAAGCTGCTAAGTACAAAAGCTATCAATGTATATATATATATAATACAGATCTGAGTATCCATAAGTACAAGTGTAAGTAAGCACAAAAGAGGGAAAGTAGCAAGTCCCTAAACGCCGGGAGCTAACCATAATCTGAATCTAGCATCTCTATGGATGATCAGGCGGGTGTTGGGGATGGATCAAACTGGGAGTTGCATCGCGATCAGGCGGTGTTGGGGATGGCTCGAACTGGGAGTTGCATCAAAAAGATGCAGAAGAGCAGTATGAGTACCAAAACAAGGGATACTTAGTAGGCATCTTAGGTAGGCCGAGCCCACAAAGAATAAATATATATTAAGCAGTATGATGATACTAAAAACAATAAGAGAGGAGCATAAACAACAAATACGGGGAAAGAGGTACGGGAATAATCATACGGTAGTCAAGTAAGCCTAACTAATCATGTATTCACATCAATAATCTCGACTGATAAAATATTAGATAAATACACAAATGCAAACTCATAGTTAAGTCTCACTTTCCTCCAAAAATATCATGAAGCGACCGAAATAATCCTCCAGCTCATCAAATAATGGGGTGCCAGGAATATACCTCAAGCTCATCAATATCAAAATAATAATTTAGAATTTGTATAAATAGCCCACTCGAAATTCACACCTTGAGTTTATCAAATGAAATAAAGTTTATCCCAAAGTCAATAAAAGGGTCATACAAAATCATACCTCAAGCTCATCAACTATGAATTTTCATAAATAACTCACCACTAGTTTTTCTTAAATCTCTTATATTTATTGATCAACCAAAAGCCTAAACCTCATCATTTTGTTATTTTCAACACCAGCGAGATAAATCAATGCAAGTAGTATGTAAAAAGCATATATATCCCTCAATCCAAGTAAAAATCCCACCAAGGACACCAAATTAGTAACCTGAGACTCTGGTGTACCAAGAGCATGACCTCGGGTCTAACATTTCAATATCGAAGGCAATTAAGATACCAGCATAAGCCAAAATTCCCAACAAGTGGCAAATGAAACTAAACAAGTCAAACCACGGCATCTTAAGTTTAAATCACCTAGAGCAAGTTCTAAGGATTCCAAGTGATGTAAGCATGTCATAATATCACCTAGACTAAGGCTCCAAGGCAAAAACCCAAACTAGTCCTAACGATGATCATCGGGATATTATACCCTGTACATTTATACCTTGGAAGGTTCTTAAGCTTCTTGAGAGGTTATTAAGCTCCTTATAAGGCACCATGTGATCTAGATAATCTACAACTCTATCAAATAATTCTAAGGAAGGGAGAACGAGATACCCTATAATAGAGAAGATTGGAAATAGGGTCGTAAGAATCCAGAAGAAGTTGGAGGCTAAGTAATGAGTCGTAGGACTCAATTTATTTACGTAAGCTACCAACTTGAAAATCTTACATACTTAAACTACTTGAGTACATACCAAGCTTATGTAGAAAGGATTACATAGGTTCGTAAAGTAAGATAACATTATGAACCCATGAGGAGGAAAAGAAGGTGACATATGGCAGAAAGAGAGAGTTCCATATGGGATCATCTGGAAGTGCCACGTGGAAGCAGTTGAAGCATGGGGGTGGGCCCCCACCTGCCACCTGGCAGTCCATGGTTGGAGGTATGGTGCATTGGCCCTAGGAGGGCTTGACATGTGTCACCACTTAAGGGATGACATGTTTCACCCCCTAAGGTGGCCTATATATATATGATTTATGGTCATCATTATCCAAAAGAAGTCATTCTTATCGAAGGAAATTTATAGAAAAAAACTAGAGAAGAGAAGAGAAATCTTGAGCTAGAGAGAGAGAGAGACACAGATTTAGAGGAAAAAAGGTAAGTTTTCCAATTTTGTTCCATGAATTAATTATCTAGGTTATACCATGATGGTATGAATGTGTTATTAATGTAAATTCATGGTTTGTATCATCACCAAAAGGTTAACAAACAGCCACGATGTTTTAGCCACGCTAAAAGAACTTTCGTGGCGAGTTTTGGCGAGTCTTGGTGAGTTTCAGGCAAGGTAAGGTTTTCCCTTTCAATCTGGAGTTTATGATATTTTTATGAGGTATATTACATGTCTTAAATAAGGTTGGAAGTAGAAAAATTATAAAAGGATGCTTGACGTTAGAAATAAACTAAATTGAAATTGTTATAGTCAAATCGAAGTCGAGTAGTGTGTTGTGATTGTGGTGCTGCAGTTGAAGCTGGTTGGATTGCGTGTTTTAGGGATGGAAAGTGTTATAAATGGGGTGTGAGAACTTCTGGTTTCAGCCACATGACCTTCCATTTCGTATGGTTAAAGGTTTTACGAAATAAAGGTTAAAAATTCTATTTTGGTATCGTAGTTTTGAGCTAGTTGTTTGGAGTTGTATTGAGTAAGGTTGAGGTGATTTAATTGTATATATAGCTTATATTTATTTTTTATAATATGGATTCTAAGATTAGCAGTTGGATAGGGCAAGTTATAGGGAAGATGCTGCCCAATTCCTGGTAACTTCGGAACTAGTAATGAACTAGTCGAGGGAAATGGATAGGGAAACGATTCCTATGGATACTTGATTGTAGAGTTGGAAATTGGTAAGTAAAATGTTATTAACCTTAGTATTTATTCCATGTTAAATAGGTTCAAAAGACGACGAGGCGAATGTGGTGAAGGGTAACCCATAAGAGGTATGTAAAGCTACCTTCATTCTCTTGGCATGTTTTTGGCATATGTATGTAAAGCTACCCTTATTCTCTCTTGATATGTATTTGACATCAGTTATGATGTTATGATGATATGTTTATGGTACAGATTCCTTTGATGGTCCAAGTAGGATATATGGTACTATCTAAGGATCGGACCATACGTTCCACAGCACATATGTGTATGACGACTATATGAGGAGAAGTAGAGAGTATGTAAATCTTATCTCTTCTTTTCTCTAAGCATGTCCTAGTCATAAGTGGTTGGTATATGTAGATGGGGATAATTCCATTCATATAACTCCGATTATGGTTTGTAAATCTTATTCACTTCTTGATGTTAGAACTCCTGCGATTGTTGAGTTATTGTCTTGTAAGTCTTCTACATGACGAAAGGTAGTACATGTGAAGCCTATCCCTTCCTTCTTTTGAAATGGCTTAATGTAAGTGAAGCGGTATACAATATGAGTTAGAGGTAATTCCATTTATAGGTTCTGGGTGTAACTCATGTCTTTTACTCACTTCTGAATGTTAAAGGTCCTAAAGTAGTTGAACTACTACCCTCTAGCCTTCCATATGTTGGATAGTAACTGGATACGCAAGCTCGTATTCCTAAGGGCTCTAGGGTGATGAGTGTATCTGATTGCGTAAGCTGTGTAGCATTATCTTGATGCACATCTATGAAGCCTGAGGCTCAACTTAATATGATCCCTAATGACCCTCGGAGGGTACTCAAGACAATTACTACCCGAATGTTCAAGTGACGGTTCACTTGGCTATTTCATGGAGTCTCAAATAATGATTTAGCTTGCATATGGTTACTTACTGCTCTGCTCGTGTATATGGTTAATATATCTTCCATCGAGTCCCTCACAAGAGGGTCGGGTACGACCGAGTCCCATAAAGGGTTGGGTATGATATAAGATGATATAAGTATTTACCGAGTCCTATAAAGGGTCGGGTATGACCGAGTCCCATAAAGGGCCAGGTGTGATATATGTATATGATGGTAAGATGACATGATTATTAACCGGGTCCCATAAAGGTCCGGGTATGGTATATATATGCATATGATAACATAATGATACATTTGTACCACTGAGTCCCATAATGGGCCGGGTGCGGAATATGACACTAAGATCATATCGATCCGCAAGACTCTACTAGATATTTTCTCTTATAATGGTGAGACCAGTGAACTTAAGCTTCGATACAAGTCTTTCATGACCTAACTCTGGGCCATGATAGCGTCTATTATAACCACTGAGTAGACTAGCCAAAACCAATTCAAATGGAAGTCAAACCTTAATTTAATTAAATAATAAATAGCATAAGAAGGTGAAAGCAAGACAAATATAATAAAGGAAATTGGTCCAAGGAATAGATATGTAAATACAATATAAAATATACAAAGGGCCCAAAAGTGACAAAAAAATGAACTGATACTAGACCAATCCCGGACCTAGTTTCACCTCTATAGAAGCTGCTAAGTACAAAAACTATCAATGTATATATATATATAATACAGATCTGAGTATCCATAAGTACAAGTGTAAGTAAGCACAAAAGAGGGAAAGTAGCAAGTCCCTAAATGTCGGGAGCTAACCATAATCTGAATCTAGCATCGCTATGGATGATCAGGCGGGTGTAGGGGATGGCTCAAACTGGGAGTTGCATCGCGATCAGGCGGTGTTGGGGATGGCTCGAACTGGGAGTTGCATCAAAAAGATGAAGAAGATCAGTATGAGTACCAAAACACGGGATACTTAGTAGGCATCTTAGGCAGGACGAGCCCACAAAGAATAAATATATATTAAGCAGTATGATGATACTAAAAACAATAAGAGAGGAGCATAAACAACAAATACGGGGAAAGAGGTACGGGAATAATCATACAGTAGTCAAGTAAGCCCAACCATCATGTATTCACATCAATAATCTCGACTGATAAAATATTAGAGGAATACACAAATGTAAAGTCATAGTTAAGTCTCACTATCCTCCAAAAATATCATAAAGCAACCGAAATAATCATCCAGCTCATTAAATAATGGGATGCCTGGAATATACCTCAAGCTCATCAATATCAAAATAATAATTTAGAATTTGTATAAATAGCCCGCTCGAAATTCACACCTTGAGTTTATCAAATGAAATAAAGTTTATCCCAAAGTCAACAAAAGGGTCATCCGAAATCATACCTCGAGCTCATCAACTATGAATTTTTATAAATAACTCACCACTAGTTTTTCTTAAATCTCTTATATTTATTGATCAACCAAAAGCCTAAACCTCATTACTTTGTTATTTTCAACACCAGCGAGATAAATCAATGCAAGTAGTATGTAAAAATCATATATATCCCTCAATCCAAGTAAAAATCCCACCAAGGACACCAAATTAGTAACCTGAGACTCTGGTGTACCAAGAGCACGACCTCAGGTCCAACATTTCAATATCAAAGGCAATTAAGATACCAGCATAAGCCAAAATTCCCAACAAGTGGCAAATGAAACCAAACAAGTCAAACCACGGCATCTTAAGTTTAAATCACCTAGAGCGAGTTCTAAGGATTCCAAGTGATGAAAGCATGTCACAATATCACCTAGACTAAGGCTCCAAGGCAAAAACCCAAACTAGTCCTAACGATGATCATCGGGATGTTATACCCCGTACATTTGTACCTTAGAAGGTTCTTAAGCTTCTTGAAAGGTTCTTAAGCTCCTTATAAGGCACCATGTGATCCGGATAATCTACAACGCTATCAAATAATTCTAAGGAAGGAACAATGAGATACCCTATAATAGAGAAGATTGGAAATAGGGTCGTTAGAATCTAGAAGAAGTTGGAGGCTAAGTAATGAGTCATAGGACTCGATTTATTTACGTAATCTACCAACTTGAAAATCTTACATACTTAAACTACTTGAGTACATACCAAGCTTATGTAGCAAGAATTACATAGGTTCGTAAAGTAAGACAAGATTACGAACCCATGAGGAGGAAAAGAAGGTGACATATGGCAGAAAGAGAGAGTTCCATGTGGCATCAGCTGGAAGTGCCATGTGGAAGAAGCTGAAGCATAGGGGTGGCCCCCCCACCTGCCACATGGCAGTCCATGGTTGGAGGTGTGGTGCATTGGCCCTAGGAGGGCTTGACATGTGTCACCACTTAAGGGATGACATGTATCACCCCCTAAGGTGTACTATATATATATATATATGATTTATGGTAATAATTATCCAAAAGAAGTCATTCTTATCCAAGGAAATTTCTAGAAAAAAACAAGAGAAGAGAAGAGAAATCTTGAGCTAAACAGAGAGAGACACACAGATTTAGACAAAAAAAAGTAAGTTTTCCAATTTTGTTCCATGAATTAATTATCTAGGTTATAACATGATGGTATGAATGTGTTAGTAATGTAAATTCATGGTTTGGATCATCACCAAAAGTTTAACAAACAGCCACGAAGTTTTAGCCATGCTAAAAGAACTTCTGTGGTGAGTTTTGGCGAGTCTTGGCGAGTTTCAGGCAAGGTAAGGTTTTTCCTTTTAATCTGGAGTTTATGATGCTTTTATGAGGTATATTACATGTCTTAAATAAGGTTGGAAGTAGAAAAATTATAAAAGGATGCTTGACGTTAAAAATAAACTAAATTGAAATTGTTATAGTCAAATCGAAGTCGAGTAGTGTGTTGTGATTGTGGTGCTGCAGTTGAAGCTGGTTGGATTGCGTGTTTTAGGGATGTAAAGATTTATAAATTGGGTGTGTGTACTTATGGTTTCATACATATGACCCTCTATTTCGTATGGTTAAAGGTTTTACGAAACAAAGGTTAAAAACTCTATTTTGGTATCGTAGTTTTGAGCTAGTTGTTTGGAGTTGTATTGAGTAAGGTTGAGGTGATTTGATTGTATATATAGCTTATATTTGTTGTTGATAATATGGCTTCTAATATTAGTAGTTGGATAGGGCAACTTATAGGGAAGATGCTACCCAATTTCTGGTAACTTCGGAACTAGTAATGAACTAGTCAAGGGAAATGGATAGGGAAACGATTTCTATGGATACTTGATTGTAGAGTTGGAAATTGGTAAGTGAAAGGTTATTAACCTTAGTATTGATTCCATGTTAAATAGGTTCAAAAGACGACGAGGCGAACGTGGTGAAGGGTAACCCATAATAGGTATGTAAAGCTACCTTCATTCTCTTGGCATGTTTTTGGCATATGTATGTAAAGCTACCCTTATCCTCTCTTTATATGTATTTGACATCAGTTATGATGTTATGATGAAATGTTTATGATACCGATTCCCTTGATGGTCCAAGTAGGATATATGGTACTATCTAACGATCGAGCCATATGTTCCACGGCATATATGTGCATGACGACTATATGAGGAGAAGTAGAGAGTATGTAAAGCTTATCTCTTCTTTTCTCTAAGCATGTCTTAGTCATAAGTGGTTGGTATATGTACTGTGGGGATAATTCCATTCATATAACCCCAATTATGGTTCGTAAATCTTATTCACTTCTTGATGTTAGAACTTCTGCGATAGTTTAGTTATTGTCTTGTAAGTCTTCTACATGACAAAAGGTAGTACACGTGAAGCCTATCTCTTCCTTCTTTTGAAATGGCTTAATATAAGTGAAGCGGTATACAATATGAGTTAGAGGTAATTCCATTTATAGGTTCTGGGTGTAACTCATGCCTTGTACTCACTTCTGAATGTTAAAGGTCCTAAAGTAGTTGAACTACTACCCTTGAGCCTTCCATATATTGGATAGTAACTTGATACGCAAGCTCGTATTCCTAAGGGCTCTAGGGCAATGAATGTATCTGATTGCGTAAGCTGTGTAGCATTATCTTGATGCACGTCTATGATGCCAAAGGCTCAACTTAATATGATCCCTAATGACCCTCAGAGGGTACTCAAGACAATTACTACCTGAATGTTCAAGTGACGGTTCACTTGGCTATTTCATGGAGTCTCAGATAATGATTTAGCTTGCATATGGTTACTCACTGCTCTGCTCGTGTATATGGTTAATATATCTTCCATCGAGTCCCTCACAAGAGGGTCGGATACGACCGAGTCCCATAAAGGGCTGGGTATGATATAAGATGATATAAGTATTTACCGAGTCCTATAAAGGGTCGGGTATGACCGAGTCCTATAAAGGGCCTGGTGTGATATATGTATATGATGGTAAGATGACATGATTATTAACCGGGTCCCATAAAGGTTTGGGTATGGTATATATATGCATATGATGACATAATGATGCATTTGTACCACTGAGTCCCACAATGGGCCGGGTGCGGAATATGACACTGAGATACATAATGTCATTTTACAAGATGCAGCTACAGTGATTTATTAATCATTATACTTGTTCCCTACATCCCTATGTCAACTGTGTGCTCTGTGTGGTATTTCATTCTTTACATACTCTGTACAGATATCATACTGACCACCTCTTTCTGGGGGGCTGCGTTTCATGCCCCGCAGGTACAGATACACACTTTGGGGATCCGCTAGCATAGAAGACCCACTCAGTAGTTCAGAGACGCTCCATTGTGCTGGAGCCTAGATTTTGGTACTAAACCTTGATGTATATATTTATTTTTTCACGGGTACGGTGGGGGCCCTATCCTGCTTTATGTTACTATTCTTACTCTTAGAGGTCTGTGGACATATATGTGGGTTGTATATGTACGTGTGTATAGTTATGCCTATCTGCCTTATGTTTTGGGTTGTTCCCTTTGTCGTGGAAGCCTTGTCGGCTCACATGTATTTTCATTATGGAACGACCCTACATGTTACAATAGCCTCATCGGCTTATATGTTGTGTTGCCTTATGTTATCTGTTAGTACGTTATAACTCAAACAGGAGGCAGGTTTACTTATAGTTAGAAGGGATATACATGAGTGTCTATTTTGGGCACCCATCACGGCCCGCGGGGTTGGATCGTGACACGGGACCAAATTGCTAAATAGCATATCAATATCTAAATCACTATCCTAATCACACGTTACCGCCTAAAATATATAGATTCCAACCAAGCCAAGTCTAACAAGAGTAATCTATTACCTACCTTAAAGCCAAAACCGCACCTTAATCGCTAAACTTTAATCTTTCCTTTCTGGGCTGCCTCCCAACAAGGCCACTCTATCAAATTATCGAAGAACACATCAAAACAAGGCTAACGATACATATATTACTATAATTAAAATGTGATCAATAATGGGTCAAAATATGATATTGGGACCCCCACAAGAAATCAAAAACCAACTCGGTCACAAGGTCTCAAATAACTCAAGCAACTTGTGCTCCCAAAATGGGCACATTCCAAGAACCGGAGGATCTCAAACAATCCCACTAAATTAAAGCCCTAGAATAGCTAAAGAGTGCAAGAAAAAGGGCGATTTACCTCAAAGAAAGCCTTTGTTCCTAATTATGAATGTACCACTAAATTCCCCTCAAATATCCATGCAAATTAGCCTTATGAATCACCCAAATCGCCCAAATATAGAGAGAAAAAACAAGTCCTGAAAATTAGGGCTCAAATCAGAAAAAGTGACCGAAAACAGGTCTCTGATGTCGCATGAGCGAACCCCCGGTGTTCCCTTATGTGACCACCTAAAAGAGGCAGGCATTGCTTTAGCGACTTCTGGTCGCTTAAGAGTTCAGTTAAGTGGTGGCATGTAGCTTTAGCGACCCTAGGCCCAGGTGTCTTGGCCGCTTTAGCGACCTCTTAGACACTTTAGCGACCTCTTGGACGCTTTAGCAACCAGGAGTTGCTTTAGCGATGGCACCAGATGCCTGTTGTGCAAAATTGGCTTGGGATTCCAAATTCTCCGATGGGGTGTTCCGGATTCATTCGGAACCCCGTACGCATAAATGAGATTTGCTACCCCACCAAATTTGGCGTTTTGGACTGAACAGCGCATTTGAAATTCCCATACGAGGTCTTTTTAAAGACAAATAGGTCTCACACCTAAATACCATTTTTCACATTGGGTCTTGGGATTTTGATCGAAAGCCCCGAGAAGAAAATGAATGGTCATTCTAGGACAAACTTAACATTCCAGAACTAACCGCACGATTAAAATTTCCATTCAAATGTGATTTCCAAGAATGTTGACCAAAGTCAACCATAGGCTAATTTTTAAAGTCAAAAGTGCCAAATGGCTCCAAACTAATATTGATTGCCTCGATACTCATGCTGACCATGCTACTAGACTAATTTGTCAATATTGGTGCTGATTGAATAGTTAGAATTCCATTCTGAGGTCATTTACCATAACCTATAACCGATGTCATCTTTACAAGTTATAAATGTTTCAAAACACAGAAACGGGCCTAAAACCATTTCGACCACCTCGAAAATCAAACCAAATGTCATTCTAACCCAAACTTGGTGTTCCAGAGCTAACCGCGCTAATAAAATTTTCATTCGAGCACATTTGTTAGAAATGTAGACTAAAGTCAAACTTGGCCAAAACTTCAAAGTCAAAACGCCTAATCGTATACATTTCTAAAGTCAAACTTGGCCAAAACTTCAAAGTCAAAATGTCTAAGTCATCTTTTCAAGTTATAAATATTCCAAAATAGAGAAATGGGCCTAAAACCATTTCGAGCACCTCGAGAATCAAACTAAAGGTCATTCAAACCCAAACTTGGTGTTCTAGAGCTAACTGCACTAAAAAAATTCATTTGAGCGCATTTGTTAGAAATGTAGACTAAAGTCAAACTTGGCCAACTTCAAAGTCAAAACACCTGATCGTAAAAATTCAAAAAGAAGGCTCTAAGACCCAAATCAGCCTTCCTTCTAAACCAAAATGACCCTTCTAGAGCTGATGGGATTGACAGAATCATCATTCGGCATCAGAATCACCAAAGGTTGACTCATGTCAACTCTTTCAAGACTAAAGCTTCAACAATGGCAAAACCTTCTAAAAACTTAACCCTTTTAGGGAGTGTGCCACCCATTCCAATATCACATAAGAGCTATAAAGAAGCTACGGGGAGGGTTAAAATGGTAAAAATATGGAAAAGCATAAAAATGACCTTAGAGGTCATTATAGGGCACTTCTACTAACTATAGAGTCTTCTACGGACCGTACATTCCCACTCGTAGAAGCCTAGGTCCAAAACTTGGTCATTCTGGAAATTACGGACCCAATGACGGGTCGTGTAAAGGTTTACAAGGTGGTATACACTCTCGTATAACATAAGTGCAAGTTTTAGTAGCTACTGGAATATGTCACCTAGCTCAACAATCTACCCTATGGGTTGTAGAACAATATATGACTTGTCATCTTGGATCATAGTAGTGGTCCTTGACCACTTAATTTTAACTAAGTGTCATGAGGTTCTACGATCAACTTCTATGGGTCCTAGAACACACGAAAGGTCATAGACTTGACTCGTAGGACTGATATGGCCCTTTTGAAATTTGGATAAGTGCGTAGGGGTTCCATGAGCCTTTTCTACTACTCTTAGATAACTCTATGGGTTGCAGAGTAGGTCGTAGACCCCACTTCTAGCTCACTTCCTCAAGTTTTCTCTATTTTCTCTTAGTTCTCAAACTTGATATTGGCTAGAATAGTATAGGGTGTTACGGTATATCCCCCTTAGGATCATTCATCCTCGAATGATGACCAAGCTTAGGATTCACTCACGGGGTGAATACACTGCAAGAAGATAAAACATTAAACTCAAGAGTAACTTACCCAACTAAAACTCAAAAAGTTACTAACTAAAATATAGGGGTAGGAGTAGTAATATTACTATCAACATCGGTATTAGGAGGAATGAATGGATGCGGGTACTTGGATTTCATATTCTCACCTGACGATCAAGAATTTGGATAACAATTTTCCCATAGGAAACACTATCTTTCACTTCAAAGTTTTTGGTAGGACCAATGAGATAAGGATCTCCCAAGCATTTCTTAAGCATTGAAATATGGAACACTAGATGAACAACATTAGCTCTGGTGGAAGCTCTAACTCATAGGCTACAGTGCCAACTCTCTTTATAATCTGGTAAGGACCAACATAACGAGGACTCATTTTCCCTTTCTTCACAAACCTCATAACTCCCTTCATGGTCAAAATGTTTAGGTACACCCAATCATTTACCTCAAACTCCAAGTCACTTCTCCTAACATCAGTGTAGGATTTATATTGACTTTTTGCATCCTTCAACCTCTATTGTATAATTTGTACCTTCTCCATAGATTGATGAACCAATTCTTTCTGTATCAACTTAGCTTCACCAACTTCAAACCAACCAATTGGTGATTTACATCTCCTCCCATAAAGCGTCTCATATGGAGCCATTTGAATACTCAAATGAAAGCTATTATTGTAAGAAAACTCAATAAGTAGAAAATGGTCTTCCCAATTACCTTTAAAGTCTATAACACGGTCTCTCAATATATCTCAAGAGTTTGAATGGTACGCTCTTCCTAACCATCTGTCTGAGGATGGAAAGTGGTACTAAGATTAACCTTTGAAACCAAACCTTTCTGAAATAACTTCCAAAACTATGTTTTAAATTGAGTACCTCTATCTAAGATAATGGACAAAAGAAATCCATGCAAGCTGACTATCTCCCTAATGTACAACATTGCATAATCCTCAATTGAATCCATAGTCTTAACGGGTAAAAATTAGGCTAATTTGGTCATCGTATCCATAATCACCCCAATAGAGTCATGCTACCTACGAGACCGTGGTAATCTTGTAATGAAATCCATATTAATCATCTCCCATATCCACTCTAGCAACTCTATATTCGGAGCTTCACCACAAGGCATTTGATGCCCAACTTACACTTGTTAGCAATTTGGGCACTTACATAAAAAGTAAGATATATCTCTCTTCATACCATTCCACCAATAGACTTTTCTTAATTCATAATACATCTTTGTAGAGCCCAGATGAATTATGTAATTGGAGCTATAGGCCTCAGCCATAATTCTATCTTTAATTCCATTAACACTCATAATACACAACCTTTCTTGATACCGCAATACTCCATCTCTCCCTTTGGCAAAAGCGATCACTTTCTGCTTATGGACATCTTTTTTCAATTGAAGGACAATAGGATCTTGGTCTTGATTTTCCTTTACCCCAAAAACTAATGAAGACTCGGATCATTCTAAATAATAACACCTCCCTCATTGGAGTCCACAAGATAAACTCTCAAACATGCAAGTTTATGCACTTCTTTGGCCAATTGTAAGACCCTAGAAGTTGGAAAGATGGAAAAAGAGAAATAAAAGATGAAATTCCTGAAAATGCAGCTTTTTTACCAGATAGTCTTCATAAACCCACTATAGCTCATGAAGAATACATAGTCTGTGTAGGTATATCATGGTCCATACCTAATGAATTGCTTGCAAAGAAGAGGACCACAAAGGGCCACCATGAGTCGTGGTCTGCACCATAGACCTTTATGGCTTCCGTGGTGAATACCTTTGTAGGACCCCTATTAGAATCCTAACGATGACCCATGTTCACAGACTATGATGACCTCCACAAATAGTGATGGTCGAAATAGAAGAGGTACTGCAACTACCCCTGCAAACCCCAAGGATGCAGGTCCAAGGAAAATACCATAGAGGACCACCACGGACCATGGTGCCCATAATAGGTAGTAGTGGGTCTCGTGGTGAGCAGCCTTTCCAAAACTTTTTCAAAAACTTCCAAGTACCTCACCACCAAAAAGACCACGAACCGTGGTGATGATCCATTATGGGTGCCAGATTTAGTTTTAATGAGGGTTATTTTAGTCTTTTCCTTATATCTCATTAATGAATATGGACAATTTTAGGGACTGAATTCATACCTATTAACTACCCTAAAATCTTCTAACTATCCTATTATCTCTATAATTTCTAAAATCATAAAACCCTTTCTCTCTCAAGTTTTCTCTCAAGGACTTCTTCTTCTTCCACAAGAAATTCAAGGGTTATTCAAGGTAAATATTTCAATATCTACAATTTAAGGCTCCTCAAGGTTAAGGTATGTGGGGATTGATCTATGGGTTCCTTTCACCCATGGAATCCCAATGTTTTCTTCAAAGATCTTCTTAAATGTCACTAGACTCTAACCCTCGTTTCATGAATTGCATTGGATTATATCAATTAAATTTTTAGTTGTTATCAATGATCATTATAAGCATGATTCTACATTAATTTCATGATTTTAAGTTGATTTATAAATTTCCAAGAATAAAGCTATGTTCAATGTTGATTTACATAAATATTGGTTATGAAGTTCAATGATTTTCATAGAAAGTTTTATGAATGGAGTAGAGATTTATGATTGAATGATGAAAGTTATAATGATAATTAATGATAATCCAATAAAGATATTATCGTGTGATAAGGGAAATTCTCACATTAAGTTTGATTAATATGGGGATAAGGACAATTCTCACCGAAGTTTATGGATTTTTACGAATCACTAAAGTTAATGAGTTATTCTAATGATTATTTTCATGATGAAGATAATGATGATGTTTTAATGTTTTTTATAATTTTTATTGGGATATTGACTAAGAACCGAGAGGAATTTTAGGTGGGATTCAATCCGGTAACATAGCTAGTTACCCAAGGAAATCCTAGTAGCCATTTAAAGTCCCAAACTACGTTGCCTCTATAGGTTGCTTTATGTATTAGCTAATGGATCCACATATAGCTCACAATGTTAAAGTTGTTCTCACAGAGTCTACCTTATAAAGTAGCCTCTCTCTTCTCAATGTGGGTGTCATATCGGATTCCATGTTATAGCTCGCATATTCTTAAGATATCGATTAAAGGTCTTATCCTACACAGTTTCAGTTGAGTTATGAGTTCATATGATGAGTATGAGATTATTTTGAGGCATTAACCAATGAGATGAATATTTTAATAATTTCATGATTTTATACATGTTTTAAAAGATTTTGTTCTTGAATCTCATTATTCATATTGATTATGCCCCATATTTATTATTTATGAATGTCTCACATACTTAGTACCTTCTATGTACTAACGCATATTTTGCCTACATTATTTCATAATGTAGGGACCAACGATCATGTTCCTCCTATTCGTGTCTAGAGTTGACTTAGCATTCTCAAGTTCTCATTGGTGAGTCCTTATTTATCGAGGATGGGACTTTCTTTTATGTTGACCATATTGAATTTTCTCTTATGACTCGGGTAAAAGCCTCCATCAAGTATAGACTTAGAGGCATATTTATACATTGCAAGTAATGTAGTCCATGTTCGACATTGATTTGAGTATTATTCTTTTCTTAGACTTTCATTGTTGAGTTATTCTTCCGCTTCATTTCATTATGTTTAATTGCCTTTTGTACGTTATGTGTGCTAAGATCACTTAGTTGGAATCCTTTGGGTTTCTGATCACCATGTTACATCTAGGACCTAAGTTGGCTTGTGACACCAACTCTTTCTTGTCTTCTTCAATATGAGCAGTACTCCCCATGGATAACATTCTAAGATAATCAACAATAATGTTAGCTTTACCTGAATGGTAGAGAATACTCATATCATAGTCCTTGACTAACCCGAGTCATCTCATCTACCTCAAGTTAAGAACTTTCTAAATAAATACATATTTCAATCTCTTGTAATAAATGAACAAATCTACATTCATGCCATAAAGATAGTGATGCCAAATCTTGAGAGAAAACACTATCGCTGCCAACTTCAGATTATAAGTCAGATAATTCCTCTCATGGATCATAAGTTGTCTGGAATCATATACTATAACTCTATATTTTTTCATCAAAACACACCCCAATTCAACTCTGGATGCATCACAACAAATCACAAACCCATCTTTTCCCTCGGGTAGAAAAAAACTGGAGCAGTAGTCAATCTTGTTTTCAACTCTTGAAAACTTTTCTCACAACTATAGGACTGAAACTTAGTCTTCTTCAGAGACAACTTATTATGGAAGAAAACCCTTCAATAAACCTCCTATAGTAACTAGACAAACCCAATAAACTTCTTATATCAGCTGGGGATGTGAGTCTGGGCTAGTTCTTAACAGCTTTGATTTTTTGAGAATCCACTCGGATACGATCACCGAAAATACTGTGGCCTAAGATTGCTACAGATGCTAGCCAATACTCACACTTTGAAAACCTATCATATAAATCCTTTTTCTTAAGTGTTTGGAGAACAATTCTGAGATGGTTGGCATGCTCCTCCTTATCCCTTAAATAGATCAAAATTTCATCGATAAACATGATAACAAACATAACTAAGTACTACTTGAACACTCTATTCATAAGGCCCATAAATATTGCAGGAGTGTTAGTCAAACTAAAAGACATAACTTGGAACTTATAGTGAACATACCAGGTTCTGAAAGTTGTCTTCAAAATGTCACTTTCTCTCACTTTCAACTGATGATAGCCATATCTGAGATCTATCTTAGAGAAACAAGTGGCACCATGAAGTTGGTTGAAAAGATCATTGATTCTTAGAAGAGGGTATTATTTTTTAAAGAAACCTTGTTCAATTGATGGTACTCGATAAACATTCTCAAAAAAACATATTTCTTTTGCATGAATAGGACAAGATCACCCCAAGGTAAGACACTTGAATGAATCCCTTATCTAGATAATCTTTCAACTGCCTTTTAGCTCTTTTAACTCTGCGGGAGCCATTATATATGGCGGAATAGAGGTAGGTTGGGTATCAGAGAGAACATCTATTCCAAAGTCTATCTCCCTATTGGGAGGGACTCTAGAAAATCCTCAGAAAAGACTTCAGGAAACTCATTCGGTACAAGAACTAACTGAAGGGATGATGTCTCCACACTATCATCTCTAACTCGAACAATGTGGTAGATACATCCCTTAGAGTCTAACTTTTTGTCCTTAAGGTATAAAATGAATTTACCTTTAGGCAAACCTAGACTACCCTTCTGTAATGGTGCACTCACTGAAAACCCTACGCTATGAAATTCTGATTATTCTGTGACCTTTGATCATTCTGATTATTGGGTGCAGGTGCACTCACTGAAGATTATGCATAACTAGAAGACCTCTTCTGAAAAATGAGTGATTGTCATTTCCACCCTTCTTATGGTTTCCCTTAATGCCTGTAGTTTTGGCCTTCTTACTTTGGTGCTCTTCTCTATCTTTTTTCTTATTCTCCTCAACATTTTGAGTATGCATCATGAGTGTGGATGCATCCATATCTGAGATCAACAAAATTTCCTACCACTTCTACTTCATTTGTCTACCCAAACTTGAAACAAACTTCCTCATTTTGGATCTCACATCGAGAACAATCTCTAGAGCATACCTAGACAACAGAATGAACTTAAGGCCATACTCTTTGATAGTCATCACTTCCTACTTCAAGTTCACAAACTCCTCTACCTTTCCATCCCTCAGCTCTCGCGGGAAGAAGTGGTCTAGGAATGCTCTTTTGAACTCATCCTAGACTGCAAGCTCAGCATCCTCGCCTCTACTTTCCTCCCACTGGTTATACCAAATATTAGCAACATTTTTTAGCTAGTAGTAGACAAGTTCGTCTCCCTCTATCTCTGTGGCATGCATTGCCTTCAAGATCTTCCATATGTCATCAATAAAATTATGAGGATCTTTCTCAACTTTAGATCTAATAAAGACTAGTGGTTTCATCCTCAAGAAATCTCAAATTCTGTTAGCAGCAAATGGTTCTTAAAACTAGAGCTCGAAATAGTAGTATTCTGGCAACTAGACTATGCAACCATCAACTGGGTGAGCATAGAGATATCTCCCGTAAATTCAACCTTAGAAATCATTGTGAGCTTAGAAGTCTGTGGAACCTCTTGAGTCTTATTCTAAACCTCATTCTCATTCCCAATAGCTCTGGCTTAGTTCTGAGTCTAGATTTAGGATAGTTGTGGAATCTCATTCTCAGCAACATTCTTCTGACTCATGGTTCTTTTTGAAGGCATGATCTGAAATCGTGAAACATATGAATTAGAAGAATATTTCATAGAGTAAAACTCTATAGCACGAACTAGAATATGAAAGAAGTTAAAAGATTCCTAAAAGTCTTGTAGTCTTCTTATTATAGATGTGGCTCTCTTCACACTGATAATAAGGACTCTACTAAAATAGGCTCCATATACACCCTATGACTCTTGAACTCTATGCTCTGATACCACATTTGTCATACCCCAAGTCAACACTCTAGACATGGACGGGACTCAAAAATAATTGTTGGTCCCAAGCAAACCTTGCCCTGGCTAACTCACTCAGTAGAAAAATCAACTTATGAAAAGAGTAACTCAAGTGGCCATTTATAAAATATTTTCATCAATCTTTAAATTAAAGTACTCACATTAAAATATAACTCAACATCATAACTTAATAATGAAATTCATAGTTTAAAACAGACTCTGAAAGACACTCAATGAATCCACTCCACTCAGTCTATGAAGCATCTACTAACTACTAAGAAAGTGTCGAGACAACTCCACGGCTACCTCAGAAAAACTAATATAATAAAAGAAAACTGATAAAGAAGGAGCTCCTCTAAATGCAAAGAGGTCTCACCAAAATCTAAAGAAGATAGATCCTCAATGATGCACCTGTTGATGATCTCTAACAAATGTATCTGCATCATAAAATAATGTAGGTCTAATGGCATCCGTACATGGAATGCACGGTATATAAAATGGCTAAAACTTACTCAACTCAAGAAACACAACTCTGAACATAGCTTAACTCAATAAAGTATGCAATATGATAAAACAATGCTTTAAAAGATATGAAATAGTAATTGTAACTCAGTATATAAAAATGTAATACTTTACTTCTTGGGGATTTTCTCTAACCAACAACCATCCTTTATGAGCTAGTAATAATACAACGAAACACTGTCGTTGCCACAACTGACAATGCCTTGCCAGACTAAGGGACGTCAAATATTTGGATCTATATAAAAAGAAGTCATCTTTTGGGACAACTAAGGAGTCGCCCGAATCAATGGCACAAGACTATCTTATGCTGGCTACGTAGTTAATGGGGATAGAGTTACTTAAACTCTTGCCCACGTCGGTGCTCGATGCTCTTCCCAAAATACTTTTCATGCTCACATATATCAAGTGAGTAAAATATGAAAAACGCATCTCATCTAGTCTCATTGGACTTTTATATCAATTTACTCAACTGTTCTTACATCATCTCCTCTTAAAAGGGGGTAATATCTCATTTCAATAATACATTTAAAAAACATACATTAACTTCTCAACTCAATCACAAAAATAGAGGTTTAAAATGTACTAATACTCATGCTTGAAAATAGACACCAAGAGACTTCTTCAAACTCACCTCATGCTCAACTCCTCCTTAATTTAATAATGAAAATAATTATTCTTTTAACTCGATAACGCATAAAATAGTTAATGCTTAATTCAGCTAGGGTTCATGTAAATACAATCATGAATCCATCATCTCAAAAAAAACTCAACTCATTAAGTATAATAGAATATACATACAAGAATTCAATAAGAAATTAAATAGATACTCAAGAATTTACTTTATTGAAATTTAAACTTAACTCAAATCTTAACTTGATTGTATCAGGACGTAGGTCACGAGGAAAAACTTAATCCAACATTATGATAGCCTTAAATACCTTGAAATAAGATTTTTAGTTGAAATTCAAATACCTTTCTTGAAACCCTTGAACACTAGCTCTTCTCCTTTCAGATCATTGTCCACTGTTTGACTATGTTTATTCACTACCTACCGGCTTAGTTTCCAATATTTGGCTCAGATCTTTGCTCGTAGAGTAATATATGGGAACATGGTGTTTGTGTTCTAGAAATTCCCTTGGTAGTAGAAATTCAGTAGAGTTTGGCTCAGTGTAGCTTTTTTCCCTGTGTAATGATCATTCTTTGGGGTAATGTGTTCCGCTTCAGAAAGTTGTTTCCCAACTTGCAGTATTGGTTTTACAAGTTTTTGGGGATGAATTTTTGGACTTTTCCCTAAGTTGAGTTATTTATTGGTTGTTATCATTCTTTGATGATCAAGTTGAACTTGTTGTTCTTTTGAGGTTTTGGTTGTGTGGTCTTGTTGGCAGGTTTCAGATGGTTCTAGATATGTTCAGTATGGCTAAGGACAAGTAGAACGCTCTTGATGACTAGAAGATGTTGGACTTGGAGCATGGAAGGTATTTTGTTTTGTGAGTTAGGTTGCATCTACCATTATGTCATAACCCAAGCCTAGGGCCTAGACATGACATGGCGAATGAGGAACCCAAAAGTACCTCAAACAAGCCTCTTAGCATTCTTTTAGCCTTTCATAGGTAATGATGATAAATAAACAAGCGGAAATCATAATAGTAAATCTTCAACTTACATATGTCCAACAATACCTCTAACTATTAGATTTAATGGGGCTAAGACAAGTCCCTAGCTCACCCTCAATCATAATAGAAGAAATGTCATAGTAAAATATCTCAACATATCATAAGCTAGAAAGATAAAGGAGTATTATTCCCGGAACATGAGAACTCACCAAAAGTAGTCTTCAACAAAATCTCAACTAGCCACATGGAGGAGAACGAGGAGGAGCACTGGTCCCTACATGGTGATATCATGTAGGCAAAAGAGTATGCGTTAGTACTTTGAATATACTAAGTATGTAAGGATGCATGAACATTGAGGAAACATTATAACATTTATGTAATATGGAACATAATGTAATGCATGCATAATAAATCATATAGATATCCTTTAAAACATTCATTTTGTGGGCAAATAATCATAATCGACATTTAAGACCATGCGAGCTATTACATGGAATCCAACATAACCCCCTATGTTGGTCGGGGAGACTACTTGCCGGGTAGAACTCCGTCAACTTCATTCATTTCTTTTAACTTTAACTTTAAAGGGTTTCATGGATCCATTAGCCTAAGCCTACAAGGGCTCCTATGTTGGCACATAGTTAATGAGACAAGGGGTTGCTACTAGGATTCCCTTACATAATCCCACCTCATTGCTCCATTCGGTGCTAAGTCAATCCCACGGAATAGTTTAATACTTCAAAAAATTCATAGCATATAACTTGAGAATTCAAACATCATATTAGGTAGAATAGCTCATTAAAACATTTGATAATTCAAATATGCAAGAATTATCCTTAGTGCATAAAGAATCCATCATTCATATCATTTCATCATTCTTTCATTTCATAAGACTCCCTTTTGATCATAGATATTGCTTTCATAAATATCCTTTCGGAGTCAAAGCTTTCAAGTCAAACTTTATTAAAAACATAGTAAAATTAGGTGGGTTTCAAATCTCTTCAACTTGCAAACATGTATGTAAATAAATATACATAAATACTTTGAAATCCATTAATTAAAAATCATATTTTAAACAACCCACCATTAATTTCAAGAACCGTTAAAGAGATAAATAGAGAAATTACTTGTAAACCATCAATTCATACATATGAAATAATGTTGCATCAAAATAGACCAATAATCATTAGTTTAACCATAACTAATGCTATTAAGTAAAAATAAGAATTACCCATAAGAAAATATTACTTAAAATTGAGAGATTTAATTGAAAGAGTTTTTAGACTACGTGGGTGGAAGAACCCATGGATAAACACCCACATAACTTAGAGTAAAGCTTAAAGAAAATAAATATAGTTTATCATATAATTAAAATACTTTAGGCATGAGAGTGGAAGGAATACTCTCATTGAAGCCTTACATACCTAGAATCCGAAGCTTTAGTCAAAACCGAAGGACTTAATGAACACTCTTGAGTCCTAGCTTTTCTCCTCGCTGGAATATTTTGTGTACTATCCGGAGTATATGAATTACTAGAATAGTATTTATTCGCTACTAAGAACTAAAATTATACTTGAGAATGACTAAAGAAGTATATAGAGAGAAGAGTTGCTTGAGAAAGCTTGATGAATAAAATGAGGAAATAAGGTAGGTATTTATAGGTGTGAAAGAGGGACCTAACTATAAATAAAATAATTATAAAACAAAATCTGGAAATTTAATGAAAAATTGTGATGTCATGGGTGATGTTAAATGGAGGACAATTGATTTCATAAGTGATGTCAAATGTATCTAGATCTTTTCATGGTAGGTGAGATGAGTTCTTTTTAACAGAATACTTTTTTCGGAGCTGCGTTTGAATAAGATAAATTCCTTATTAGGATTTGGTGTCTTCATAAGAATTATACATATGGAAGTCTAGTTTCATATAGTTTAAGAATCAATTAATTTGGATAATTCCACATTGAGATATGATATTTCTTCTATAAAAACTCAATTCTGTCAGAGTATCCTATCTTACAATAATTAATTTATTTGACCTACTTAACCTCCGAAACTTAAAATATGGTATTCACAAAAGTTGTAGGTACTGATCTTATGGTTACTCAAAAATTTGGATCACCCAATTTGTATAATCCTATGAAAAGGTATGCCTAAAATACAGAGGTTGTATCATTTTTAGGCGAGAATTAAAATATCGTATACAACGTTTTTAGGGGATGTTACACATTATCATGTGTTTGCTCAATTCGGTAGTTTTGATGCGGTATTGGTGTATCTTAGATTAATATGGTACTTTTGGTCAAGTTCGATTTAATTTGGCAAGAGCTAGAGTCCCATAAAGGAATAAGAGGGGTGTTTGGAGTTTTGAAGGGAACTTGAGAAGTTTCCGCTTAGCTTGAGTTCTAAGTTGGCATTGTCTACTCTGAGGGTGACTGGAGGTTTGGGGAAGCATTCCATCCCAGTACCCTCATGTTTTCAAGCTTTCAGGCTTTTTCATTCCATTAACTTTTGAAGACAAAAGTCCTTTTAGTAGTGGATGTTGTAATGACCCTCTAGGTCATTTTCTCTATTTCCCATAATTTCACAATTGAGAAATTTCCTGTAGCGGCCCAAGTCATTTATGACTTTCTGGGATACAAAGTTCGATCACCTGGTAATCTATTTGGATTTTACGCAAGTTTCTATATTTTGGAACTCCTAAAGTTTGAATGGTTGACTTCTGTCAAAACATTAGGAATGTAAGACCCCGGAAATGGGAAAGGTCCTAAACCAAGGAACAAAGGATGAATTCTCAGAAAAGTACAGAAAACTGGCACCAGGAGCTGACCACGGAAGCCATCACGGGTCGTATCAAGCTTCACGAACTATGATAAACAATCATGGTAGAGATTCAAAGACTCAGAACTGTAGGGAAGGGACCAGGATGGAGGACCACAAACCGTGGTGAGAATCACGGACCGTGAAACCCCTCGTGGACCTCTCCCCAAGAGCCTCAGAAATTCTCCCAAGGGAAGGTCCAAGGACGACTTCCATGGATCGTGGAATACTCCACAGACCATGGTGCATCCCCGTGGTGGTCACTCTCTAGGCCTTCTATAGGACCTACACCATAGCCACCTTTCAAGTCCCATCACGACTTTCACAGACAGTGAAGGTGTTCCGTGATGAAACGTCAAAGACTACCATGTAAGCCCTATCCAAAATATTTTCAAAGTCCCTTACCACGGGACCCCACCACAGACCGTGCTGAGCACCATGGATCGTCAAGGGTCCCCGTGAAGCCAGTTTCGATCAGATTTTAAATGGGATAGTTTGGTCTTTTCTTGAGTTTTAATTTAAAGTGGTGTCATTTTAAGGGTAGAATTCACCCATTTAAAGCACCTAAACCATTCCAAGACATCATTCTACACACTTAGGCTGAATACTTACAAATCCTCTCTTTTCAAGCTCTCCCAAGAATTTCAAGGCAAGATTAGATTTTCATCTCAAGACCTCTCCAAGTCTCCATTCCTTCTCAATTCTTCATTAGAGACTTATTTCCCCCCGGGTATGGAGATTCATCTATGGGTTCTACCAATGTAGGACGGCTATTTTCGAAAGACCCTCGGCTCAATAAAAGCATAGAAAAAGGTCAGACAAGATTATTAGTAAATAATCTTAATTTCATAAAATGAATAATTTTCTCAAGTGCCTATATGAGCCTGAAAAGTAGTTTTGAAGTGTATATAAGGTGGGTTGTTTAAGAATTGTATATTTTGATGCATTTCCATCACTCTCATGCATGCAAGAATTTTTTAAATGCATTTGAAGGTTTACGATAAGAACCCACCTAGTTTCCTTATGTTTAAGTGAAGTTGAAATGAAAGCTTTTGACTCCAAATGAAAGTTATGAAGTAAATATTTATGATAAATGAGTCTTATAATGAAATGATTGAATGATGAAAGGTCTTTTTCACCAAAGCAAGGTATTCCACTGAAAGATGATTTGATGATTAAGTTATACAATTCTTATGCTATTATGATATCTAAATATATTCCGTGGGATGGACCTAGCACCGAATGTAGCATGTAGATGGGGACTCGACCTATGGGGTTCTTAAATAAACTCTCGTGTAGCATTAACTATGTGCCAATATAGGAGACCTTATTGGCTATTTAGGCTAGTGGATCCACTATTAGACATTAAAGTTAAAGTTAAAGAAATGATTAAAGTTGACGGATTTCTACTCGACAAGTAGTCTCTCCATTCCAATGTAAGGGGTTATGTTGGATTCCATGTAATAGCTCGCATGGTCTTAAATGTTGGTTCAGGTCATCTTTCCACAAAATAAGTATTTTAAGGTTTCATATGATGATTTCTCATGCATGTATTCACCTATGCATATTGCTTATAAATGTCTTATATGTTCTTTATTGTATAGCATACTCACATACTTAGTACATTCAAAGTACTAACGAATACTTTTGCCTACATGACATTACCATGTAGGGACCGGCATTGCTCTACACTCTCCTCCCCGTGGCTAAGTTTGATCTTTAAAGGCTATTACTATTGGTGAGTTCCTATGTTCCGAGAACAACACCCCTATTTTTGTAGCTTCTGTGGTATTTAGATTATTAGGTCACCTTTGATATTTTTTACTTATATCTTGAGGGTGAGCTAGGGACAAGTCTTAACCCCCGCCAAGTCTTTAAAATAGAAGGTATGGTCGGACAAAATGTATGATGTTTAAATTGCTTGACTCTTGATCTATGTGGAATCCCTTAGTCCCGCTATCCCTTACATTTCCACTTGATTTGACTATCATTACCAATGAAAAGCTTAATGAATGCTAAGAGGCTTGTGTGAGGTACCTTTGCGTGGTTCATTAATCATGTCACGTCTAGACCCTAGGCATGGGTCATGACAAACTTGGTATCAAAGATCGAGATTTTGAAATAGCCTTCGGAGTCCAACATATTGCGTCAAATAGGGTTTTGTTCATGGTTGTAAAGAGCGCCACAACTATGAATAGGAGACTATGAGACATTTAGAAAAGTTTTCACTTCTTTAAAATTCAAGTTGTGCCCTAGAGTGTCCTAAGTCTTCCTCTAACTAACGAACTATTTTATGTTCTCTAGATAATACCTCGAGGAAGATTAACTCCCAAAGCAAGGGTTGATGATGAGGACCAAGCTCCTCCGGTTCTAGACTCTCTACATCATGAGGAAAGGGTAACCCATGTGGAGTTTTACAATATCAACACATTGTTGGCTCAAGTCATATCCAACCAAGGAAATCAAGGCATTTCTCTTCCTCAAATGCAAAATTTGGCTTCTAAGATTTGGGATTTCCAAAAGATGAATCCGATCGAGTTTGATGGTTCTAAAATAGATGAGGACCCTATGGAGTTTATCAATAAGGTGTACCAGATTATGGTTATCATGGGTGTGCCTCCAAATGAGAAGGTCGAGCTGGTGGCCTATCAACTAAAGGGTGTTGCACGAGTTTGGTATAAATAATGGGTTATTTCGAGGGATGGAGAGATGAGGCCAATAGGATGAAAACAATTCAAGGGTGTCTTCCTAGACTATTTCTTTCCATTGGAGCTAAGGGAGGACAAGATCCAAAAGTTCATCAACCTCCATCATGGGGGAATGAGTGTGAGGGAGTATGCCCTCAAATTTACTAAGTTGTCAAAGTATGCTCCCTTCATGGTCTCCGACCCCCAGGCAAGGATGAGCAAGTTCATTTTCGGTGTCTCAAGATTGGTGTCCAAAGAGTACAAGAAGGCCATATTGGTCAAGAAGATGGACATATCCCGATTAATAACTTACGCGGAGCAAATTAAAGAAGAGAAGTTGAGGGATAGATCAAGAGGGTTCAAGAGGGATAGAGTGGATGGTTCAACCCTTAAAGTTTCGATTATGGTTACAATGGCAAGCGCCAAGGTGGACAAAGGTCTGTGGGACAAGGTCCTACTAATACTCCTCCTCCCAAATTCAATAAGGAAAAGGGTACTAATCAAATTTACCCAAGATAGAATGTTTGTACTCAAGCTTTCCCCATATGTAAGAAATGTGGGAGGACTCATAAAGGGGAGTGCTTTGTCGGATCTATTGCATGCTTCAAATATGGAAAGATGAACTATCATGCTCGGAATTATAGAGGTGGTGATGGTGGTGGGCATAAAAGACAACTTGTTCATGGTCAACAAGCTCAAGGAGGTGGACAACGCAGTAACCGCTATTATTCCTTACAAAGGAGGTAAGAAGTTGAGGATGCACCAAATGTTATTACCACTATGCTAAATATCTTTATGTTTGATGTGAATAAATTGTTAGATCCATGTGCAAACTTGTTATTTCTTACTCCATTCTTAGCTAATAGGTTTGATATATTACCCGAAATGTTAGTAGAGCCTTATTTGGTTTCTACCCCCGTTGGTAAGTCGATTATTTCTAAAAAGGTTTATAAGGGCTGTCCCATGTCCATCTTGCATAAAGTTGTTCCTTGTGATCTTATAGAGCTTGATGTTGTATATTTTGATGTCATACTTGGGATGGATTGGTTATATGTATCTTATGCTTCCATAGATTGTAGGACTCATCGAGTTAAGTTCCAATTCCCAAATAAGCCTATTCTTGAATAGGAGGGTCGTGATTCGGTAGTGAAGGGTAAGTTCATTTCTTGTCTTAAGGCACAAAATTGGATTGCAAAGAGTTGTATTTACCACATTGTAAGGGTTAGAGATGTTGATTCCAAAATTCCTCCTCTTGAGTCGATCCCCGTAGTCAATGAGTTCCCTGATGACCTTTTCGATATCCCTATCAAAAGGTAAGTTGATTTTGGCATTGATGTCACGACCCAACTCCATAGGTTGTGACTGGTACCCAAGTTGGGTACCCATATGTACCCTTATCCCCACTTAGTATGTTAGTAGAATAAACAAAAGTAGAAATCAAAAAGGGGTCACTAGAGAGCGTATGAAAACAGATATAGCATAAGAGGGTTGTTAAGGCCATCACAAAACACAAAACCCAAAACATATATACATAACCCACATCATAAGTCTACAGACCTCTACAGAATGATATCTTAGTCATATAATGGGATAGGGCCCCATCGTACCCTTAACCAACATGTACAAATGTATAACAGAAAAGTAAGTACGAAAATAAGGCTTCGGACAAAGGAGCACTGCCAACCAACAGGGTAGATGTGCTAAGCGACTAGATCAGTAAACCGAGCGTTTGTACCTGTAGGCATGTAATGCATCCTCCAAAAAATGAGGGTCAGTACGGATAATGTACCGAGTATGTAAAGCATGAACTGTACTAGATAAAGCCATTACCAGAACAAAAGGTGCAAAAATGAGCAAAATATCCAAAATATCAAAATGCTTTTCATAACCACAAATAATGTATATAGAAAATAATATGCCATATCCGGCCCCATTGTGGGACTCGGTGACCAAATCGTGGTCTCCACTCCATCACTGGCGCCACAGCATATCATAACTCTAGAGTAGAGAATATCTCCGTAACAAATCATAACTTATCAGATGGTCATATCAGATCATATCATATCATATGTGTACATGGCACATCATAACTTCACAAATCAAACTCATGTGTAGGGTGTACCTGCCCCCTCACATTGGGTCATGGCGAATGATGCAGAGAAGTACGCACAATAACAAAACCTAACCCGGGCTTGGTGAAGAAAGCATTGAGGCATGCACGAGTGGAGTAGAGAGAAACTAAAATACACTTTAAATCATTTTTGAGACTCAATGGAGTTAACAAAATGAGCTATTATTCAAAAATCAAAATAAGAGTCGTATCAAGTACCTTTTGAATATCACTATGAGTTATATTCAAATAGAACTTTTGGAATCATATACACGTATCTAGGCACAATAAAATATCCTTTGGAAAATCAAGAAGTTGGCCATCCTAGCGGCTCTACGAATAGGAACTTCCTTGGAATCATATAAAATTCATATACTTGTTTCATAAAAACCATGCCAAAAAGGAAGATTAGCTTTACATACTTATTTCAAAACATGCCAAGAGAAAGAACGGTTAGCTTTACATACTTATGCCAAAGACATGCCAAAAGAAGGAACGGTTAGATTTACATACCTCTAACGGATTACTCCTAATATGTTCGCCTCGTCATCTCTTGAACCTATTTAATAAGAAAGTAATACTATGGTTAATGACCTTTCACTTTACAATTCCAACTCTACAACCAAGTCTCCATAGAGGTCATTTCGTTATCCATTTCTCTCGACTAGTTCATTACTAGTTCCTAAGTTATTAAACATCGGGCAGCATTTTCCCTATAACTTCAACATCCCCGAGACATCAACTCGGCCACCATGTAAACAACCATACCAACAAAAAGACCCAGCAGCATATATACAAGTAAATCATTTCAACATTATTCAATACAACTCCAAACCACTAGCTCAAAACTATGATATCAAAATAGAGTTTTTAACCTTTATTTTGTAAAATCTTTAACCATACCAAATGGGGGGGTCACATGGATGAAACCAGAAGCACCCACACCCTTTTTAGAACACTTTCCATCCCTTCAACACACCACCAAACCAGATGCAAATTCAGCACCACAATCACAACACACTGCTCGACTTCGATTTAGCTATAACGACTTCAATTTAGTTTTTTTTAACGTCAAGCTTCCTTATGAAATTTTTCCACTTCCAACCTCATTAAAGACATGTAATATACCTCATAACATCATCATAAACTCCAGTTCGAAAGGGAAAACTTTACTTACCCAAAACTCGCCAAAACTTGCCGAAACTCGCCTCGGAATTTCCTTTAGCGCAGCTGAAACTTCGGGGCTGTTTCTTAACGTTTTGGGGCTGCTAAAAACCATAAATGTACATAAAAAATACCTTCATAACATCATGGCATACCCTCTATAATTAATTCATGGAACAAAATTGGGGAACTTACCTTTTTCCTCTCCAAATCTGTGGCCTTCTCTCTCTACCTCTATAATTTCTTCTCTTCCTTTCTCTCTTATTCTTGAGTTTTCTAGAAATGTATGGAACTTTGATAAGTTTTAAGAAACATACATATAGTCCACCTAAGAAGATGACATGTGTCAACCCCTAAGTGGTGACACATGTCAAGCCCTAAGTGGTGACACATGTCAAGCCCTCATTGGGCCAACACATTCCTTTCTCCAATCACAGGCTGCCACATGGCATGTGGGGCCCACTCCATTTTCTCCAGCTGCTGCCATGTGGAACTCCCAGCTGCTTCCATGTGGAACTCTCCCATGCTGCCATGTGGCACTTATTTTTCCCCCTCGTAGGTTCGTAATCTCATCTTCTTTTACAAACCTATGTAATACTTGCTACGTAAGCTTGGTATATACTCTAGTAGCTTAAGTATGTAAGAGTTCCAAGTTGGAAGCTTACGTAAATAAGTCGAGTCCTACGACTCATTATTTGGTCTCCAACTTCTTCCGAATTCATCTAACTCTATTTCCAATCTTCTCTACTATGGGGTATTGCATTCTCCTTTCCTTAGAGTTGTTTGATAGCGTTATAGATTATCCGGCTCACATGGTACCTCTTAAGAAGCTTAATAGTTCTTAAGAAGTCTTAAGAAGCTTTTAGAAGCTTTAACAAACTTTAGAAAACCTTAAGAAACTTAAGAAGCTTTTAGAAGCTTTAACAAACTTTAGGAAACCTTAAGAAACTTAAGAGGCTTACGATCCTTCCATGAAACTTAAGAGCCTTTCAAGAGACTTAAGAACGTGTTCCAAGGTATAAAAGTATGGGGTGTAACATCCTTCCCCTTTTAGAATATTCTTCCTCGAGTGTGAACCACAACCTTCCTCAAGATCTTATACAGACCATATGGAGAGTTTTTCTATTCTACTACAATAACATATACTTCCATCGAGCACTCAATATCAAAATTCCAAAGGTTGGGATTACCGGTAGATATAGGGAATAGGTACGGATACTTGTGTTTCATTTCCTCTTCAGCTTTCTAGGTCACTTCTTCATGGTTTATGTTTTGCTTCAATGCCTTGACGGAAGCTACGTCCTTAGCTCACAAATTCCTACTCCGACGATCCAGAATGACGATAAGTTGGTTCTCATTAGTTCAAATTCCTCCATGGTCTTTTGCTCAGATTTGGCTCCAATTATCCTGTCGCACGTTACATTGCCACCCGTGCAATAATGTACGAAGGCACTCAACTTAGCCCAAGGTTTACCTTAGCGTCATCTCGCTAGTCTTCAGGTTACACCTTGCCCTCTCCTCTTTTATCTTACAACCGGTATCGGGGTAGATCCTTTGTTCAACCCTGGTCATGTCCTTTTAGTCATTTGATTTAATTTCTCTTCGTATTCCTCTATAATGTCTCCAAAATATCATAACTCCTTTTCATCATGTACTCCTCTACTTGGTACTATACTGTATATAAATATTTGTAGGTTGCACAACTACTTTTATACAACTTGTATGAGGTAAACGCAGTCTTTTTGGCTCTCGGTCCATCTTGCTTTACATATCATCTTCACACTAGAACTTGCCCGTGCTAACGCTATTTAGTCCTACTCCTTTCTTTTCTTCCTTTAAGCACTCCTTGGTCTCCTTCTTTCCTACCATAAGAGATTTTCTATTTTTTCTCCTTGCTACTTGTTTGTCATATTATCAGTGACCAATGACGTTGTTGTCATATCTTAATCTTTACTCAAACACGGCCTTACTACCCTTTACATGGTCCTTAGTTTGCTCAGTCTTACTCTCTTATCGTATTCACCCCTTGTGGTAGGCACCCATCCCTTAAGGTCTCTACCAATGATTCTTCATATGGTCTCAGATACCGCATCTTCTATCTATTTATGGTTGGCCTTGAGCCCTTGCTAACTCATTCCAGTATGGGATCTCGCTTGAAATTTAAGCATTCCTGTCAACATGTGATAGTGTCAGTTGATTTCCTCTCATGCTTGTATTTCTCTTGTCCACTTCCTCCCTTTAGGGTGTACCCATGTCATTCTTTGTTTATTTTTAACTATTTATGCGTATATGATTCTATTCCAACCCTTTAATATACTGCACCATGTCTACACCTTCTGTTAGATCATCTATACTTTAGGTTGCCCCTATAAGAAACCTTAGTACAATTATGGGGTGCTTAGAATTCTCGATAAATAGTACACCCCTAGTCCAAGTACTGGTACTCGAGTCATATAACTAATGTAGTAGTTTAGCCGAAGCCACATTTCATTCATCCCAATCAGTACGTTACTAGTGCTTATAATCATGTCCGATTTTCCATTCGGGGGCACTTATACTCTGATGACACATGTTTCACGTTTTGTTATCACCTCTTTTTTTCCAAAGGTTACCTCTTGTTCCTTTAATAATTTTACAATGCCTCAGTTGTTTTGAAATTTTCCATTCCCTATCCTCGAGGGATCCCACTATTTCTAAAGTGGAGGTACATATACACAATACCCCTTTCTGCTTCATGAGCTTTCATCATTATCATATACCCGATGCTAACTCCTAATCTTACTCATAATCACATTCTTTAGTTACTTCTTTACTAGGCTCTACGTACTTCCATGATGATCCTTATTATATTCACACTATATTCTGCTCATGGTCAATCCCGGAGGGTAATATTTCTTAACTTTTATTCATGATCCTTACTCTAGGCTAATTCCACTTAGTGGAGCAAGCGTACTTAACCCCTTATCCTTCCTCGTCATTCTCATCCTTAATACCTCATAGGCTATCTTAAGACATTCATATCCATCACCATTCTTCTCACCATATCAGTATTGACCTTCTAGTTTCCACCCATATCGCAATTAACTTATTTCCCAAAGTCAGATGTAATCCTAGTTTAGTCGGATGTTATCGTTACCGTGGATACGATCTCTCAAGATATATTACGACCTTATATCTTATTCTCTTTCTATTTCCAAAAAAAATTGGCAGAGTTTCCTCTATATTTCTTACTATCCCAAACCTGCACTCAGGAAATACCAAAATGCCTCACAGGGCCAATACATATATATTTATATCACAGCCTCACAAGGCGCCCAATATCAACAACAGTATAAAATGATAGACTTACCTCGTATGTCCAACTCGAACTGTACCCGTTATACTTTCCTGTCTATTTTTCCTTTCAATTTTCAACTTTATATTTCAATCATATTTCAATCTTCTTACCTTATCCAGCATTCCTCTTTCGCACCATTACTTACTTGTATACTGTATAGCTTTCAATATCATTTGTCACTTTTTTCTATCGATGTCGTTCTTTAGCTGAATCCAAAAGTTAGAAAAAAAGGAATTTTATTTCCTATGGCTAGGCTCTATCGCACGATCTAAGACAAGAAAGAAAGGTAAGATCCTAAATGTCCTGTAGCCTCCTATTTATAGATGTGGTGCACCACACATCGATAAACAAGACTCTACTAGACACGGTCTGTAGATATTCCGAAGACCAAACCGCTCTGATACCACTTTTTTCATGACCCAACTCTGTAGGCCATGACTGGTGCCTGAGTTGGTCACTCATACGTACCCTTAGCCCCACATAGCGTGTTAGCAGAATAAATAAAAGTAGAAATCAAAAAGGGGTCGCTAAAGAGCATATGAGAACAGATATAGCACAAGAGGGCCGTTAAGGCCATCACAGAACACAAAACCCAAAATATATATAAATAACCCACATCACAAGTCTACAGACCGCTACAGAATGATAGCCTAGTCATATGACAGGACAGGGCCCTATCGTACCCTTAACCAACATGTACATATGTATAACAGAAAAGTTAGTACCAAAATAGGGCTCCGAACAAAGGAGCACTGCTAACCAATAGGGTGGATGTCCTAAGCGAGCGGATCATCAAATCGAGCATTTATACCTGCAGGCATGTAATGCAGCCCCCAAAGAAAAGGGGTCAGTACGGACAATATACCGAGTATGCAAAGAATGGATTCTAATAGGTAAATCCATTACCATAACAGAAGGTGCAAAAAAGAGAAAAATATCCAGAATATCAAAATGTTTTTCATAACCACAGATAATGTATATAGAAAAACATATGCCATATCCGTCCCCATTGTGGGACTCGGTGAACAAATCATGGTTGTCGCCCCATCATTGGCACCGCAACATATCATAACTCCAGAGTAGGTAATATCTTCATAACATATCATATCATATCAGATGGTCATATCAGATCATATTATATCATATGTGTACATGGCACATCATAACTCCACAAATCAAACCCATGTACAGGGCGTACCTGCCCCCTCACATCGGGGAACGATGAACGATGCAGAGAAGTATGCGTGATAACAAAACCTGATCTAGGCTTGGTGAAGAAAGAATTGAGGCATCCACGAGTGGAGTAGCGAGAAACTAAATGCACTTTAAATCATTTTTGAGACTCGATGGAGTTAACAAAATGAGCTATTATTCAAAAATCAAAACAAAAATCGTATCAAGTAACTTTTGAATATAACTATGAGTTATATCCAAATAGAACTTTTGGAATCATATACACGTATCTAGGCACAATAAAATATCCTTTGGAAAATCAAGAAGTTGGCCATCCTAGCGGCTCTACGAATAGGAACTTCCTTGAAATCATATAAAAGTCATATACTTGTTTCATAAAAACCATGCCAAAAAGAAAGATTAGCTTTATATACTTATGTCAAAACATGCCAAGATAAAGAACGGTTAGCTTTACATACTTATGCCAAAGACATGCCAAAAGAAGGAATGGTTAGCTTTACATACCTTTAACGGATTACTCCTAATATGTTCGCCTCGTCGTCTATTGAACCTATTTAACATGAAAGTAATACTATCGTTAATGACCTTTCACTTTCTAATTCCAACTCTACAACTAAGTCTCCATAAAGTTCATTTCCTTATCCATTTCCCTCGACTAGTTCATTACTAGTTCCTAAGTTATCGAAAATCAGGCAATATTTCTCCAATAACTTCAACATCCCCGAGACTTCAACTCATCCACCATGTCAACAACCATAACAACAACAACCAGCAGCATATATACAAGTAAATCACTTCAACATTACTCAATACAACTCCAAACCACTAGCTCAAAACTACGATATTAAAATAGAGTTTTTAACCTTTATTTCGTAATATCTTTAACCATACCAAATGGGAGGGTCGTGTGGATGCAAACAGAAGCATCCACACCCTTTTTAAAACACTTTCTATCCCTGCAACACACCACCAAACCAACTGCAAATGCAGCTCCACAATCACAACACACTACTCGACTTCGATTTAGCTATAACGACTTCACTTTAGTTTGTTTCTAACGTCAAGCGTCCTTATGGATTTTTTCCAATTCCAAAATCATTCAAAACATGTAATATACCTCATAAAATCCAGTTAGAAAGGGAAAACTTTACCTTACCCAAAACTCGCCAAAACTTACCGAAACTCACCTCAGAATTTCCTTTAGATGAGCTGAAACTTCGAGGTTGTTTGTTAACATTTTGGGGATACTCCAAACCATAAATTTACATTACCAATACCTTCATAACTATCACTACCCATCCCCGTAGGCTGCAACTAAGGTCCAACTGGGACTCCCGTGTACATAACTATGAACTGTAATAACAAATATAAGACTCATACATGGGGACCCCAATAGGTCATACATTTTCACATACACATAGCCGCTTCCATTTGTCTCCTGAGAAGTTACATTACTCAAATTATAAAAGGGCGTGCAAGCCGACAAGGCTTCCATAGCGTAATAACGTTACAACACGTCATATAGGCACAACTGGAATAACTTATAAATGGCCCACATACATATGTCTACAAACCTCTAAGAATAGCAACCATATCATATGGTGGGACAGGGCCCCCGTCGTACCCCTGAATAGACAAATATATATATAGAAGGTCTAGTACCCAAAATCTTGGCTCTGATTCAATCAAGCTTCTCTCAAATTTGCTGAGTGGAATCCTAAGCTAGTGGATCCCCAAAATATGTATCTGTACCTATGGGCACGAAATGCAACCCCCCAAAGAAAGGGGGGTCAGTACAATACATGTACTGAGTATATAAAGCATAACATAGAATAAATGAGCTTTCAACTGAAATAGGGATGTAGGCAACAAATGTAACAGTTAACGAATCACTATACCTATACCATGTGAAGTGAGGGCATGTACATATTCCTCACATACCATACCCGGCCCGCTGTGGGACTCGGGGTTACAAATATATCACTATGTTTTCATATGCATGCCTATATACTTTATTTGGCCCTTCAGTGAGGGACTTAGTAAAGCTGTCATTTCATCGTGTATCATGCCCAGCCCTTCATAGGATGCAGTGAAGCTGTCATTTCATCGTGTATCATGCCCGGCCCTTCATGGGATATGGTGAATCAACATTTCATCATTTATCATGCATGGCCCTTCATGGGATGCGGTGAATAAGCATTTCATCATTTATCATGCCCGGACCTATTTATCATGCCCGGCCCTTCATGGGATGCGGTGAATAAGCATTTCATCATTTATCATGCCCGGCCCTTCATGGAATGCGGTGAATAAGCATTTCATCATTTATCATGCACGGCCCTTCATGGGATACGGTAAATAAGCATTTCATCATTTATCATGCCCGGCCCTTCATGGGATGAGATGAATAAGCATTTCATCATTTATTATGCCCAGCCCTTCATGGGACGTGGTGACTAATGTATTAGAAGCATGCGCGAGTAGAGTAGTGATAACCATATGCAAATAAATTCACCATTTAAGGCTCAATGAAACGGCCAAATAAACCATCACTTGGAAACTAGGGTAGAAATCATCTCTAGTACCCTCTAGATGTCATTAGGGACTAGTTCAACCGAAGCCTCAACTTCATAGTCATACGTTACTATAGTATGAACCATCTTATAAAAGTTCGAGTATTGGCTATCTCAGAGCCTTTTAAACAGAGGAGCTTTTTCGTACCAATCACTATTCAATCGTATAGAAGACTTGAAGAATAGGAGCTTAACTCCTTTAAGAGTCTTCACAGCTATAAGTGAACCAGAAACATATATCAAGGAATTGCCCAACAGCTTATAGAACTGAGGACATTTGTTATTGTAGGGTCCTTAGGAATAAGATCTTTTATCTCCACTTACTATTCAACATATAAAAGACTCGAGAGTAGTGGCTCGACCGCCTTTAGAGTTTTAGCATTCATACTTGAATAAGAGTCATGAGTCTTGCTCAAAGCTTATGAATAAAGTTACCCCAAGCTTCATATACACATCTTTTAAAACCTATATCTAATATATGCCAAAAAAGAAAAGGGATGGGCTTTACATACATTTGAAACATGCCAAACCAAGGGAGAGATAAGCCTTACATACTTACTACTTTCCTTCATACAGAAGACTTAAGAGGCAATATCTCACTTATTGTAGGAGTTCTAACATTAAGAAATAGGTTAGAGGCATGAATCATTCTCAAAGATTTATGAATGGAATTATCCTCAGAGAACATATTACATTCCACTTATATCTAAGACATGCCAAAAGAAGAGAAGGATAGCTTCACATACCTGTAGCAGTTCACTTGTAACCCAGCTTGCCTTGTACTCCTTCAACCTATTTAACACCAGAGTAACACTATGATTAATGACCCTCAACTTTCCGGATCCTAAATTCATATTCAAGTATCCATAGGACTCATTTCCTTATACATTTCTCCTGACTAGTTTGTTACTAGTTCCGAAGTTAGTAGAAATCGAGTAGCATTGTCACGACCCAACTCCGTAGGCCTTGACTGGGGTCTGACCTGGACCTCCATATACATATTTGTCAACTGTAGTTAAATTGAACTATGAGCGAAGCGATACTACTCACATTCATGTAGCCTCCTTCATTGTATCGTATCATGAAAGAGAATGCAAGCCGATAAGGCTACCATAACGTAAAAACATTTACAACGTGTCATATAGGCACAACCAAAATAAACTCATGAACAACCCACACATACATATGTCTACAGACCTCTAAGAATGGTAATGGTAACATATGGCGGGACAGGGCCCCCATTGTACCCCTGAATAAACAAATACATATATACATCAGAGGACTAGTACAAAAAAACTAGGCTCCAGAATAGTAGAGCACCTCCAATCATAGGTGAGCGGAAATCCGAAGCTGGCGGATCTCTGAACTAAACATCTGTGCCTGTAGGCATGAAACGTATCCCCCCCCCAAAGAAAGGGGGTCAGTACGATACAAGTACTGAGTATATAAGCATAACATAATTGAAATAACAACTAAAACAGGGATGCAGGAAATCAAGTATAGCATTTAATAGGGTATTGTACCTGCACCTCACAAAATAAAGTTCTGTATACCAATATCACGTACCGTATCCGGCCCACACGGGGACTTAGTATTACAAATACATCCTCTATCATGATAGGCATATGCACATTATTAGCACTGTAGAACGTAAAGCTCGATCCATATATATAGCAAGCACATGCCGAGGAACGATGGCCCGACCCATATGTCACATGATAATGTCGAGGTACGATGGCCCGATCCATATATTACATGATGATGCCAAGGTACGACGGCCTGATCCATATATTACATGATGATGCCGAGGTATGATGGCCCGATCCATATATTACATGATGATGCCGAGGTACGATGGCCCGATCCATATAATGCATAATAATTTTGAGGTACGACGGCCCAATCCGTATAATGCATTATAATGCCGAGGTACGATGTCCCGATCCGTATAATGTAATATGCATATACGTATATGTAGGACTCAGTAGCATATCAAATATCCCTCAACCATTATCATAAAGTATGCCCAAGAACCCCCAGGTTTAGGAGCTTACACATCCAATCACTATTCAGCCTATAGAAGGCTCGAGGGTCATAGTTTAACTACTTTAAGACCCTTAGCATTTAGGAGTGAACTCGAGTAACGAGTTATACTTGCAACTTACAACTGGAACTACCTTTACACTCAAATCATATTTCATTTCATTTACATTAAGACGTCCCATAATAAAGAAGCGATAGGCTCTACCTATATTACCTTTTATCATATAGAAGCCTTAAAAGGTGATAACTCACCTATTACAGGAGTTTTACCGTCACGAAGTGGACAAAAATTATGAACTGTACTCGAAGCTTCATTAATAGAATTATTCCCATGTTTCCTACATAAACCCTTCATAACTTATATCTAATACATGCCAAAAGAATAGGGAGGATAAGCTTTACATACACTTCTTTTCAGCATATAGAAGGCTTACAAGTCCATAACTCAACTATCGCAGGAGTTCTAATATCGAGAAGTGAATAAAATTGATGAACCATACTCGGGGTTCTATGAATGGAATTATTCTCATATTACATACACAATTCACTTAAGACTAAGACATGCCAAAAGAAAAGAAGATAAGCTTTACATATTTATGCCAAAAACATGCCAAAAAAAACATCACATACCTCGTATGGACTTCTTTCAATCATGTCCACGTCGTCGTCCTCTGAACCTATTTAACATGGAAGAAATACTAGTATCAACAACCTTAAATTTTCAGTGCCCTCAGTTGTACCTTAGTAGTCATGGAACCTATTTCCTTATTCGTTTCTTCGACTAGTTCTTTAATTAGCTAAGGCGTTAACAAAAATTGGGCAGCACCTCTCCTATAAAGTGTCCTATCCAAATTTCCGATTACATCCCTAATCACTAAATCCAACCAAAAACAACACCCTGCAGCATATATACACATGAAACATGGTGATATCACACAACACAAGCTCCAAATAACCTGCTGAAAATTACGACACCAAAATAGGGTTTCTAGTCTTTATTTCACAAGCCTTTATTTATACAAAACGAGGGATTGTGTCACTGATACCAGCAGCACCTACACCCCTTTTAGAACACCTTTAGGCCCTGCAACAATCCCCCACACACCTGCAGCAGTACACCACAAGCACAACACTTTACTTCGACGATAATTCAACTATAGCGACTCCAATTTAGTTTGTTTCGAAAGTCAAGCATTTCTAGGATGTTTTCACATTTCCAGCCACTTAAACAACATATAATACACTTCATAATAACACCATAAACACCACTTTTAAAGGAAAACCCTTACCTTAACCTAAACTCATCAAACTCGCCAAAATTAACAAAACGTGGATTCTGGACAGCCTACTGTCTTGTATTGTCGCTTAGTTTTGAAGGGGTAGTTGAGGGAAACGGGATTTGTGTCCTCAATGAAAGTTATATACATGTGTCTTAGGATCGAAAACAATTTCGAATCACCCCTACAGCAATTTTGTACAAAACGATATGCCCAAAATACCAACAGCAGTCCTTGTAGAATTTTTAAAATGAAATCTGGGCAGTACCTCGTCTACACTTCATCACCCTTTTTCGAGAGGCTAAAAGAAAAAATGGATTTTAAAGTCTAAATGAAAGTTATATACTTATAAAATACCTTTCTAAAACATATTTAACCACCCAAAACGAAGCTGTACACAGGAAGTTATACCAATATTACTAACAACAGTCCTATTCAAAAACGGGTTTGTTACTAGCTCTTGACGTTTCCTCCTTCAACTTTCTCTTATTTCTTTCCAAGTGTAAACTGAAACCATGGTTCCGTAGGCATCCTAAGACACATGTATATACCCCCACATAGTTGAAAAACATTGTAGATAATTAATTCACGGAGGAAAAATTGAAGAACTTACCTTTAATTTCTCAAAATTGTGGCTGCCTTGCTCCTTGTGTTCATCACGTTTTTTTCCTTTATTTTGGCTGTATATTTGGATGAAAAATGTGACTAAGAGTCACTTAACACATATATATACACCTCTTTAGAAGGTGCCACGTGGCAGCCCCCTAGGGTGACACGTGGCAGCCTCCTAGGGTGCCACCTCAACTTATTCGGCCAATCACATGCTGCCATATGGCAGTGGGGTCCACCCCAAGCTGCTGCATCACATACTTGACCCTAAGTAGGTGCATCACTTGCTGGTCCAAGTAGGTGTATTACCTACTTACTTCGAGTAGGCGCGTCATTTTCTTATTTCTCTTTCGTGAGCTCGTAATACCATCTTATTTCAAGAGCGTATGCACTCCTTGCTACTTAAGCTCAACACGTACTCCAATAGCTTAAGTACGTAAGACGTCCAAGTTGGTAGCTTACTCAAGTGAGTCGAGTCCCACGACTTGTTATTTTTGCCCCCAACTCGTTACAAATCCTTATAGCCCTATTTCCAACCTTCACTCTTATGGGGCGTCACATTCTCCCTTCCTTAGAGTTGTTTGATAGCGTTATAGATTATCCAACTCACATGATGACTTCTAAGAAACTTAAGAAGCTTAAGAAGCGTTCCAAGGTACCAAAGTACGGGGTGTAACAAGCATCTCCCCTATAACTTGTCCTATCCAAACTTTTAATTTTAATCTCTAACCTTAGCAGCCATATTCATAACCACACGCAGCAATTCGACATTAATCTCTAACCTTAAGAAAACTAATTCGACATTATTCAAAACAATTTCCAAATAGCCCACTCAAAACTACGACTCCAAAATACGGTTTTTAATCTCTATTCCGTAAAACCTTTAACTACACGAATCGGAGGGCTATGTGGCTGCAACCAGAAGCTACCACACCCCTTTTGGAACGTGTTTCATCCCTGAAACACATAATAAAACCATCTCCAACCGCAGCACCACCATCGCAACAACACTATACAACCTTAACAACTTTACTCGACTAGAACGACTTTAATTTGGTTTGTTTCTAACGCCAAGCATACTTATGCAATTTTTATACTTCCAGACATATTTAAGACATGTAATATACTCCATAAAAATATTATTAACTCCACTTTGAAAGGAAAGACCTTACATTGTCCAAAACTTGCCAAAATTAGCTTCGGAAGTTCCTTGACGTGCTGAAATTTTAGAGAACTGTTTGTATCCCTTTGGTGCTGCTCCAAACCATAAATTTATATTAATAAAACCTTAATTTCATCATGGTATACCCTAGGTAATTAATTCATGGAACAAAAATCAGAGGCTTACCTTAAAGTGGCCAAAGTCGTCGCCCCTCTCCCTTAGTCTCTTAGGGTTTCTCTCTTTTTTGTCTTCAAAATGCTGAAGAACAAAGTGTATACAGAATGTAACACATATATATTGACCTCCTTAGGAGGTGACACATGTCATCCCCTAGGGTTGACATATGGCATCCCCCTAGGGAGCCACCTCATCCATGCGGCCACTCATATGCTACCATATGCGGCGCATGGCCCACCTTGAGTAGGTGTGTCACCTACTTACCCCAAGTAGGTGTATCACCTACTTGTCACGTACTTTCTTCTTTTCGTAAGTTCAGAATCTAGTTTTTACTCTTTTTCATAGGTTCGTAATCTCGTCTCACTTCAAGAATCTATATAATCTTTGCTACTTAAGCTCAACGTATAATTAAGTAGCTTAATTTTTTAAAACGTCCAAGTTGGTAGCTTATGCGAGTAAGTCGGGTTCCACAACTTTTTACTTAGCCTTCAACTCCTTTCACATCCTTCCAAATCTATTTCCAATCATCACTACTCACGTAGAACTTCATAGATAACATGGATCACATGGCACTCTTTTAGAAAAAAAATATATACTCGAATGCACCAAGGTGCGGGGTATAACAATAACATCATGGTATACCCTAAATAATTAATTCACGGAATGAAATTGGGTACTTACCTTTTTTCTCTCTAAATCTGTCGCCTTCCCTCTCTACCTCTCTAGTTTCTTCTCTTCCTTTCTCTCTTATTCTTGAGTTTTCTAGAAATGTATGGAACTTTGATAAGTCTTAAGACACATATATATAGGCCACCTAAGGGGGTGACACATGTCAACCCCTAAGTGGTGACATATGTCAACACCTAAGTGGTGACACATGTCAATCCCTCATTGGGCCAACACATCCCTTTCTCCAATCATGGGATGCCACATGGCATGTGGGACCCACCCTCTTTGCTCCAGCTGCTGCCATATGGCACTCTCCCATGCTATCACGTGGCACTTTATTTTTCCCCTCGTGGGTTCGTAATCTCATCTTCTTTTACGAACCTATGTAATCCTTGCGACGTAAGCTTGGTATGTATTCCAGTAGCTTAAGTATGTAAGATTTCCAAGTTGGAAGCTTACGTAAATAAGTCGAGTCCTACGACTCATTGTTTGGTCTCCAACTTCTTCCGAATTCTTCTAACTCTATTTCCAATCTTCTCTACTATGGGGTATTGCATTCTCCTTTCATTAGAGTTGTTTGATAGAGTTATAAATTATCCAACTTACATGGTAACTCTTAAGAAGCTTATTAGCTCTTAAGAAGTCTTAACAAGCTTTTAGAAGCTTTAAGAAACTTTAGGAAACCTTAAGAAACTTAAGAGGCTTACGATCCTTACATGAAACTTAAGAGCCTTTCAAGAGACTTAAGAACGTGTTTCAAGGTATAAAAGTATGGGGTGTAACAATTGATCTCATTCTCTATACCCAACCTATCTCTATTCCTCCTTACCGAATGACTCCGGCGAAATTGAAGCAATTGAAGGAACAATTAAAGGACTTGTTAGAAGAAAGGTTCATAAGGCCAAGTTTTTCACTATGGGGTTCTCCCTGTTATTTGTAAGGAATAAGGATGGGTCGCTTCGAATGTGCATAGACTATCGTTAATTGAACAAATTGACCATTAAGAACAATTATCCAATCCCTAGAATAGATGATTTATTTAATCAATTGCAAGGGGAAAGTGACTTCTCCAAAATTGACCTTCGATCCTGCTACCACCAACTAAGGATGAGGGAGTGTGATATTCCCAAGACTTCTTTTTGGATAAGGTATGGCCACTTGAGTTTGTAGTGATGAGTTTTGGGTTGACGAATGCACTAGCGGTGTTTATGGACCTAATGAATAGGGTATTCAAACCCTGTGTTAATACTTTTGTTGTGATCTTTATTGTCGATATTTTGATTTACTCTAGGAGTGAGGAAGAACATAAGAATCACTTGAGGGTTGTGCTCCAAATGTTTAGGGATAGGAATTGTTTGCAAAATTTAGCAAGTGTGAATTTTGGTTAAAGGAGGTGGCATTTCTTGGTCACATAGTAGTCGGTGATGGGATCAAGGTTGATCCTAAGAAAATGGAGGAGGTCAAGAATTGGCCTAGGTCATTGTCTCCTTGGACATTAGGAGCTTCTTGGATCTAACCAGTTATTACATAAGGGTCATTGAAGGGTTCTCTTCAATCTCATCTCCTATGAAAAAACTGACCCAAAATAAGGCAAAGTTCATATGGATGAACGAGTGTGAAAAGAGTTTCCAAATCTTGAAAGATCGACTTACCTCCGCTCCTATTTTGACTCTACCGGAAGGATTAGAAGGGGATCAAACTCGCCAAAAAAATCATAATAGAAAAATTTGTGGTTTATTGTTATGCTTCAAAGATTTGTTTGGGTTGTGTCTTGATGCAAAATGATAAAGTTATAGCCTACACTTTTAGGCAATTGAAAGTGCATGAGCGTAACTACCCTACCCATGATCTTGAGTTGGCGGCCATTAGTTTTGCTTTAAAAGTTTGGCGGCTCTACCTCTATGGGGTACATATGCATATGTATACCGATCATCAAAATCTCCAATATGTTTTCACCCAAAAGGACCTCAATCTAAGGCAAAGAAGGTGGGTATAACTCCTCAAGGACTACGACATGCGTATGCATTATCATCTTGGTAAAGTCAATGTGGTTGCCGATGCACTTAGTAGAGTATCTATGGGAAGTGTGGCTCATGTAGATGAAGACAAGAGGGTATTAGTGAAAGATGTTCACTGGTTGGCTAGGTTAGGGATGAAGTTGAGTGGTACCGATGGTTATGGTATGGTTGTTCATAAGGGGACCAAATCCTCTTTGGTGGCGGATGTTAAATCAAAATAAGACCTTGACCCAACAATTGTTGAATTAAAGAGGTTGGTGAAGGAAAAGAAGGTAGAGGTATTTTCACAAGGGGGAGATCGGGTGCTATACTACCAAGGTCGGTTATGTATTCCGGATGTGGATGGCCTAAGCTGTTTGATCTTGATGGAGGCTCATAATTCTTCATACTTTATTTATCCTGGTTCAATGAAAATGTATCGATACTTAAAGGAGTTCTATTGGTGCAGTGGCATGAGAAAGGATATAGCAAAGTTCGTGTCTGAATTTCCGAATTGCAAATAAGTGAAGGCCGAACACCAAAGGCCGGTTGGCCTAGCACAAGATATCGAAATACCTATTTAGAAGTGGGAAGATGTAAATATGGAGTTTGTAGTGGGTTTGCCTCATACCCAAAAGCGTCAGATTCAATTTGGATAATTGTTGACAGGATGACTAAGTCGGCTCATTTCCTACCGGTCAAGATTTCCTATATTGCCAAAGATTATGCTAAGTTGTAAGTTTGGGAGTTGGTAAGGTTGTATGGTCTGCCAGTATCCATTATTTCATATCGAGGTACCCAATTCACTTTTCACTTTTAGAAATTATTTCAGAGGGGTACTTGGTACTAAGGTAAAGTTAAGCACCACATTCCTTCCTTAAACCAATGGGCAAGCCGAAAGAACGATTCAAAAACTATAGTATAGGTTAAGGGTTTGTGTGTTAAAGTTCAAAGGGAGTTGGGATGATCATTTTACCGCTCATCGATTTTACCTGTAATAATAGCTAGCACTCAAGCATCGGGATGGAGCCATTTGAGGCTTTGTATGGTAGACGACATAGATCTCCGATTGGTTGGTTCAAAGTAGGGGAGATGACCTTTTTGGGCCCCGACTTGGTGCTTGATGCTTTAGAGAAGGTGAAAGCTATTAGCAAAAGGTTGAACATGTCCCAAAGTCGTCAAAAGTCCTATTCTGATACTAGGAGAAGGAATCTTGAGTTTAATGTGGATAATTGGGTGTATTTGAAGGTTTCACCCATGAAGGGTGTGGTTTGGTTTGGTAAGTAAGGGAAATTGAGTCCTAGGTATGTAGGGCCTTATAGGATCTTAAAGTGTGTGGGCAAAGCCGCTTATGATTTGGAATTACCTACAGAAATGGCCACGGTTCATTGGTGTTTCATGTGTCTATGTTAAGGAAATGTGTGGGAAATACTAGTTCCATTGTGCCTTTGGAGATAGTGAATGTTGAAGAGAATTTGACCTATGAAGAGGTCCCAGTTAAAATTTTGGACTGGCAAGTCAAGAGATTGAGGAACAAAGAAGTTGCATCCGTTAAAGTCATTTGGAGGAATCAACAAGTTAAAAGTGACACATAGGAAGCGAAAGCAGATATGATGAAACGTTACCCTCATCTCTTTCATTCTACTCAAGCCTAAGGTAACAAGTCATTCATGCTCAGGTGTTTAAGACTCTTATGCTTCAGTTTTCCAAGTCTTCATATGCATGCATATTCATGAAGTTGAATTTTGAAGTTATGTTTTATGCTAAAGTTAAAAGATATTATGTTTGATATATTTCAAGTGTCATTGTATTCATGTTGGGCTGCTAGTCATTGTCCCATGTCCTTTTCTATATTAGTAATTTTCATTCGAGGAAGAATGTTCCCAAAAAGGAGATATTGTAAGACCCCGGAAATGTGAAAGGTCCTAAACCAAGGAACAAAGGATGAATTCTCATAAAAGTGCAGAAAACTAGCATCAGGAGCTGACCACGGAAGTCATCACGGGCTGTGGTAAGCATCACGGAATGTGGTGAGCAACCTTGGTAGAGATTCAGAGATTCAGACCTGCAGGAAAGGGACCAGGATGGAGGACCACAGACTGTGGTGAGAATCACAGACTGTGAAGCCCCTCTGTGGTGACCCCTCCCCAAGACCCTCAGAAATTCTCCCAAGGCAAGGTCCACGGATGACTTTCACGGATCGTGGAACACTCCAAGAACCATGGTGCGTCCCTGTGGTGTTCACTCTGTAGGCCTTCTACAGGACCTTTACCACGGCCACCTTTCACGGACCATCGTAACCTTCACGGACAGTCAAGGTATTCCGTGATAAAACTTCAGAGACTATCCTGTAGGCCCTTTCCAAAATATGTTCCAAGTCCCTTACCACTGGACCCCAACCACGGGCAATGGTGAAAAGCACGGACCGTGAAGGGTCCCCATGAAGCCAGTTCCTGTCAGATTTTAAAAGGGATAGTTTGGTCTTTTCCTGCGTTTTAAGTCAAAGTGATGTCATTTTGAGGGTAGAATTCACCCATATAAAGCCCCTAAACCCTTCTAAGACCTCATTCTACACACTTAGGCTCAAGACTTATAAATTTCCTCTTCTCAAGATCTCCCAAGAACTTCAAGGCAAGATTAGGGTTTCATCTCAAGACCTGTCCAAGTCTTCATTCCTCCTCAAGTCTTCATTAGGGATTTGTTTCCCCCAGGTATGTGGTTTTTTCCACCCATGGAGTCCAAATGATTTCCTACTTGATATTCAAATTTTCAAATGATGAATTCTCATGGGCTTTTAAATGATGACTCAAAATGCATAGATTATGATATATTTTAAATTTATTTACCTATATTAATGTATATTGATTCTCAATTTCATGAAATGAATGATTTGCTCAAGTGCATATATGAGGCTTTCAAGTGGTTTGGAAGTGTATATAAGGTGGGTTGTTAAGATGTGTATATTTTGATGCATTTCCGTCACTCTCATGCATGCAAGAATTCTTTAAATGCATTTGAATTTTTATGAAATGAACCCACCTAGTTTTCTTATATTAAAGTGAAGTTGAAATGAAAGTTTTTGACTTCAAATGAAAGTTATGAAGTAAATGTTTATGATAAATGAGTCTTACGATGAAATGATTGAATGATGAAAGGGCTTCTTAGCCAAAGCAAGGTTTCAATGTGAAAGGACAATTCTCACATTGAATCAAATGAAATGTTTTAATGAGCTATTCTACCGAATGATGATCTGATGATTAAGTTATACAATGCTTATGCTATTATAATATCTAAATGTATTCTGTGGGATGGACCTAGCACCGAATGTAGCATATGGATGGGGACTCAACCTAAGGGGTCCTTAAGTAAAGTCGCATGTTGCATTAACTATGCGCTAACATAGGAGCCCTTGTCGGTTATTTAGGCTAGTGGATCCATGATTAGCCATTAAAGTTAAAGAAATGATTAAAGTTGACGTATTTCTACCTAGCAAGTAGTCTCCTCATGCCAACGTAGGGGGTTATGTTGGATTCCATGTAATAGCTTGTATGGTCTTAAATGTCGGTTAAGGTCATCTTCCCACAAAATGAATGTTTTTAGGTTTCATATGATAATTTCCCATGCATGTATTCACCTATGAATATTGCTTATAAATGTCTCCTATGTTCTTCATTGTATTGCATATCACATACTTAGTACATTCAAAGTACTAACGCATACTTTTGTCTACATGATATCACCATGTAGGGACCAACATTGCTCCACACTCTCCTTCCCATGGCTAAGTTTGATCGTTGAAGGCTATTACTATTGGTGAGTTCCCATGTTCCGAGAACAACACTCCTATCTTTCTAGCTTATGTGGTATTTAGACTATTAGGTTACCTTTGATATTTTGGACTTATATCTTGAGGGTGAGCTAGGAACATGTCTTAACCCCCGCCAAGTCTTTAAAGTAGAAGGTATGGTTGGATAAAATGTCTGATGTTTAAATGTCATGACTCTTGATCTATGTGAAATCCCTTAGTCCCACTATCCCTTACATTTCTGCTTGATTTGACTATCATTACCAATGAAAATCTTAATGATTGCTAAGAGTCTTGGGCGAGGTACCTTCGGGTGGCTCATTCGACGTGTCACGTCTAGATCCTAGGCATGAGTCGTGACAAGAAAGATGGCCTCAAAATGGAATTATGATGGTTCTGTTAGCTCTGGAACGTCGAGTTTGGTCTAGTAGGATCTCCCGTATGGATGTCACTTTATATTCACTCCATCGAGTTTCGTGACATATTCACTTTATATGGCTCCGTGGATGTCACAAATAAATGTAAGAACCACTTCTTATTCTTTATCATCATATAGAGTCAAAATTTATCCTAAGATCTCAAATTAAACCAATAAAATTATGTTTGTTATATTTAAACAACTAACTTGTTATTCATTGTAATTCGTTATTTAAGGTATTTGAAGAGTTCGGAGATATTCATATTTTTTTATTCGTTATTTTTCATTTTTACTCGTATTATGTTGTGTTTGAGAGTTGGCTTATCTATCAAGGTGGAGTTGAGATAAGTGTTATGACAACCTCAAATTTTAGATCGTAACATATTCACCTCATATGGCTCGTTGGATGTCACAAATACACGTAAGAACCACTTCTTGTTCTTTATCATGATATGGAGTCAAAAATTATCCTAAGATCTCAAATTAAACTAATAAAATTACCTATGTTATATTTAAAACTAGTAAATGAGTACTTGAATTGCTCTCATCTTTTAAGAATTTTCAATTTTCTTTGTTGATTAGATTAGTAATCTTATCTTTAAATAATAAAAAATACACAATAAAGGAAGTATTATATAATGCTGAATTTTATTCATTAGTATTATATAATATGTAGTTTTAATAACATCTTACTAATTCAACTAAGCAAGCACGTATTGCTTATCCATCTTTCAATGTGGTATAAATTAATATATTGACTCTTGTATAACTTTTAGTCTTATATTCATATTAATAAAATTTATACTTATATTAGTTATACAATATTCGATTAGCGATATTAAACCCCTGCATAAGTTGTACAAAGTTTAATACTTGAAACAAAACATTGTACTAATTATACGGAGATTAACTCAATTACAGTCTTTAAAATAGGCCAAAAGAAATGCACTACTTTAAAATGACATAAATGTGTGTGCGCACACGCGTGCTTTTTCTTTTATGTTATGCAGAGGAAAACAGCTTCTATTTCTCCATGAGCCTATAGTAAAGTCTCCGTACACTCTATCTTTTCCAAATTTCAGTTGTGAAATTTTATTGGGTATGTTGTTGTTGTTGTTATTGTTTTTATGCAGATGAAGAAAAAAAAGACAAAATGAGATCGGATTCCCACTAATAAATAAAGAATTATATTTTTTAATGAAATGAACTGGTAATTCTTGAAATACAGTCTAGAAGGGTCAATTTTTGTTGGTGCGCGCTTCATAACCCCTCTTTCGTTCTAACCAAATAGTAGAATCTATCTACAACAATTGTTTTCTGTAATATAAAATTAATGTAAAATTTTATACCATGATAGTGTTTGCTTATACCAGTAATGCAGTCACCAAATGTGAAGCGTAATAGAATTTTTTTCAAACAACCTAACCGTTGAAATTGTGTCAAGGAGAAACAACTAACGTAACTAGGAGACACAACATCAAACATGTCGTCCTACCATTGATTAGGATTATCAATTATGGACTTTAACAAAATTGACATTGAAAGTGTTTGAATAAAGCTTATAAGTTGGGTAAGCAAACTTATCATTCACATAAAGCTAAAGCAAACACAGACATGGATGTCTTTTTGAAATGTTCATTTAGGCATTGCATCCTCTATCCCATTTACTTTGAACTGAAACATTACCTCCAGCCCGCTCCAATACATGCTTGGACAGTGAGCAAATATTGATATGATTGACCATAGCTTCACGGTTCTCTAAAACTATTCTAGAAGGGAACCCTTGGAATAACACTTAACTGGGTTTCATAATACTGAAACCAGCAACAAGAAACCCAACAGTTCTTTATATTCATGCACCAGTATGTATAAACCCTGTCGAAAAGTTACTTTGATAAACTGGAATAGCACAAAAGGGAACATTATTAATCTGGTTAAGGTTTTACATTGATCTTAGACCCGGAAAGTATGGAATGAAACATTATTCATCCACTTGTAGATTTGCACTGAAAAAGGATTAACCAATCCCAAGCTGAAATTTGTATTGTGACGGGCTTCACCGTAAAGCAATAAAGCCAAGGTCATTCGGCACCTTTATCAAATCATCTGACGAAACCAGAGACCATTCTGTAGACTAAGAAGCTGCTGTTGTATTGCTTCTAAACCCTGTAAACCAAAAGTCATAACAAATACTCATCACATTGAGAACACCAATATTTACCTATTCTGCTAGGTACATCTCTAGCAACTTTAACCTAGCAAATGAACAAAACAAAGAAAATGATTGAGATGCCCTATGACAATGGATAGTGGATGCATAAAAGAACACAGGAAAAAACAGTGTTACATATTTAAACATTTGATGATGTATGATGATGCAAAAATTTAAACAGGAGTGGTACGCCACTTTCCAAACCCCTTGTTGGTCACAGTCATTCGGTCATTCGGTCTCATGGTGGAAACAGTAAGAACTACACTTCTGCTAATTCAACCAACATGAAATATTTTTTTAGCTGAAAGCAAGCTTGCAAGTTCAACCTCTCTCTTGTGGAGCAAATAGAGACAAAAATTTGTAATAAGAAACAAAAGCTTTAAGATGATTCAAGCAGAATGCGATTTATTATATTCCTAAGATGCAGGATAAAACCTTCTTAAAGAGCCCAAAACACACATGAAAATGAACTATGCCATCAAGAGCCAAAGGGGGACAAAAGAGATGGAAACAAGAAATCAATGTAATACGTCCATTTACTCTTTAATGATAAGTATCTCCTATTACTAAGATATCACAAGTAAAGAATGTTTCCTCCAAGGAATCTGCAAATACCCACCAAATTCATATATCATGTGTAAGGAGCCAAACAAAATTTAAATTTGACCAGATTTCTAGGTACACTAAGGGGGCAACTTTCACTATTTTCTTTTCCTTTGTTTAATACACCGTCATCATAAACATTTATACGCCTGGCTAACCAAAGACAATAATATTGCGCTTATTATTCATAAAGGAACTAAAATTTTACAAGTATGGGCACTTCATGCTCATTGTATATAAAAGTTGATTACAACTGTTTCTTGCTTCATGGTACCAATAATGCCAGCACAACTCTTGACTATATGCCATTTTTTAAAAAGGGAAAGGGGCATGATATACCCCTCAACTTTGTGACTTAGAGTTGTTATACCCCTTGTTATAGAAGTGGCTCACATATATCTCTACCATTCCATATGGCCCAACTATACCTTTTTTGTCTAATGGGAAGTGAAAAATTAACTTTAAATTAATTATTAAAAAAAATCCATGTAGGGGTATATTTGATCCTTCTAGTAAAGTTCAGGTGTAAATTTGATATTTCTCATATGTGAATTTTATTTTATTTTTTGACTTCTCTGATTCAACGGCTACTTTGAGTTTCAAATATCCCCCTTATATATCGATTTGTTTATCGTTATCTAAGTTTCTTATTCTTATTTCATTTTTTATCTTTCATTCTCTAGTGTGAAACTCTTTTTATGCTTCTATTAAGCCGAGGGTCTCTCGGAAACAGCCATCCCACCTTGGTAGGAGTAAGGTCTGCGTACACTTTATCCTCCCCAGACCCCACATTGTGGGATTTCGTTGGGTTGTTGTTGTTGTTGTTGTTGTTGTATTCTCTAGTGTGAAAATATAAGAACTAAAACGAAAGAAGTGCGAATGGAAAAAGAAGAAAAAAGTAAATAAAAATTTAAAACTATTTTTTTGCAGCTATATTGTAATTTATTTTTTGTATCTAGATAAAAAAAATTGGTGCATTAATAATAAATTTTATAAGAAGAAAAGTGAAAAAATAAATTTGATCATCAAAATAATAAGCCTAAATTAATCATTGAATTAAATAAGTCAAAAAAAAATCACATGTGAAAAAAGATCAAATATTCCCCCTGAACTTTGCTAGAAGGATCAAATACATGGATTTGTTTTTTAATAAAAAAATCTATTTTTTTCACTTTTTTTAGACGAGAAGGGTATATTTGGACCATTGGTGTAATGATAGGAATATATGTGAGTCACTTTTATAACGAAGGGTATATAAGCTCTAAATCACAAATTTGAGGGGTATATCATGCCCTTTCACTTGAAAAATATTTTGATTGTGTGAACCAACCTAAAGAAATATGCATAAAGGTACGTTACCACTCCTTGACCTCCCAATGGTTTACAATAGTAGTTATTAGCAGTTTCTCATTCCAGTAACGTTAGGAAACCATGTCCTAGTTTCTAGGGATTATCTCGTCAGTATTTTATTTAAACTCTATGTTTATTCCATGAAATTTAAGAAGAAAATTATTTCAATTTTTGAGTACTTCAACTTAAGAGATTGCAGATTCTCTCTTAACGAACCAGCACCAGTCGTAGGAGGAAAACATCTAATTTCATCCTGCAGTGTCTCATAACTAGATTCATTCAAGGACCGTAACAACTTGTTATCAGAGACGGGAGTCATGGGAGACCAAATCCAACAATGGGCACAATTGGTGAACTTGTTCCAAGCAGAATGTGCAGCCAATTTAGCCAGACATGAAGCCAAAAATGGTCGTTTAGACGCACTCACAAAGGATTTGGCAAATTCAAAGGCCAATTTTGAATCAACTGAAAATGTCGGTCATAATTGAGGTTGGAAAGGAAAAGCTATAGTAGAGAAGGGTCAAAATCAGAAACAGGAGGAAGTTCCATCATTCCTAGATATACAAAGTTGGAATTTCCACAATTTAAAGGCCAATAGGACCCTTTGGGTTGATGAACAGGTGCGAGCATTTCTTTCAACACTTGGACTTGCTTCTTTTCATGTGGAAGGAATTGCACAACTCTGGTTTCTTCAACTAGTAAAAGATATGCCTCAATGCTCTTGGGATGAGTTCAAACGTCAATGCAAACTTTGTTTTTGGACCAACAATTAGAAGCCAAATTGGAACTGTGGCAGATACCAAGAAAAGTTTGAGCAATTGGTTTAGTGGATTGGTACCCTTACACAAGCGCAGAAAATTGAACTTTACATTTAGTGGTCTTGCTGATTACATAGCAATTGAAGCAGAGTTGCATAATCCTCAATTGAGGTAGAGTTGCATATTTCCTGGCTTTATGAAAGTAAGGAACAGTCTCTTTGTTTGCAATTGTTAGATTGTATATCAAAGACAACATATTTTTTCATCTCAATAACACACCAAATTTGTGAAGAAATTGATAAGGGGACTTTTTGTTTCAACTGTGGTGAACTGTTGTTTACCCAAGGTCATCAATGCAAGAAATTATTCTAGATTGACTCGATAAAAGATGAGGAACAATTAGCTGAAAAAGAGGGAAAACTAGTAGTTTCCACCCTCAGCGCTTAAGACAAGCATGATTTAAAGGAGGGGAGTATTGTTAGCACTCCTTGGTCTCCGAATGGTTTACCGTAGCAGTTATTTGCAGTTTCTCATTCTAGTAATGTTAGGAAATCATGTCCTAGTTTCTAGGAGTAGTTAGCTTATCAATATTGTATTTAAACTCTATGGTTATCCCATGAAATCTAAGGAAAAATTATTTCAGTTTTTGTGCACTTAACTCAAGAGATTGCAGGTTCTCTCTTAACGAACCCGCACCATAAGTCATAGGAAGAAAACATCTGATTACATCTTGTAGCGTCCCATAATTAGATCCATATTAGGGGACCGTATTAAAGTATTTACAACAATGAGGCATCCTAAACTATTATGCATGCTCTTATATAAAAAGAAAATGTGGTCCACTGTTTCAGCCGGCAAATAGGTTAATGAAGATGGCATCCATTATGGAAACTGTAAACAATAAATTTTCGAGCCGAGAAAAATATATAATCAAGACCGAAAAAATTGGAGTAACAAAGTGTAATATTTGATTTCAAAATGTATTGCGTGTTACAATCTCTATGATAATCCTCTGATTCTTCAAATAATATGTAATATGTTAAACTTGAATTTGATTTAGAGTCAAGAGCTTGAATAGCTTGATCTTGAATCTTCGTATTCGAATTTGGATTTAAATTATTCGTCACGAACACTTGTATGGTTATGGCGAATAATAAATATGAACAAGTAACTTGATCTTGAACTTCTTGATATTTTCCTTCGTTCTTGATCTTGAACTTGAGCTTGAATTTAATTACTTGAACTTTGTAGCTTCGTAGAAAATTTATGGCCTTTGATCCACGAGCTCTCTTCTTGCTTCTTGTTCTTCAAAAACCCCCATCCTCTGAGAATAATGAGGACCCTTATTTATAGTTGTAGAGAGTGGTATGAGGGTGTGATTTGATTGGTTGGTTTGAACCGACCAATTAGATTTCTTTGGTGAAGAGTTTTAATTTGATTGGTCAGAACATGTCACATATACACGTGGCATTATTCTAGTGGCTCATTTAATTTGACTTAAATTGCCAAATAACTTCGACACGTGACAAGATTTTAGTGACTTATTTAATTTGACTTGGATTGCCACATAATTTTGGCACATGGCATGATTCTAATGGCTCATTTAATTTGACTTAAATTGCCAAATAACTTCGACACGTGACAAGATTTTAGTGACTTATTTAATTTGACTTGGATTGCCACATAATTTTGGCACATGGCATGATTCTAATGGCTCATTTAATTTGACTTGGATTGCCACATAACTTTGACACATGGTGTGATTTTAGTGGATCATTTATTTGACTTGGATTGCCACATCATTTGGACTATTTTCTTGAATTTAATATAGTCTAAATTAATTTACGGATTTAAATCCAATATAATTTTAATGTTTACAAATGCCCCCTACTTCAAGTCTTGTCAAAATATTTTATTTTTTTGAAGACTGGACTTGAAGTATTATTTTAATTGAGATCAATATTAAATTATATATGTAAATCTCGCACGCCATAATCGGATAAAGACCAAAAATTGAAGGACCTTATATAAGCATGATGATCGAAGTTATGATAATAATTATTATTATATTCTTTAAGCTTGAAACCATAATCCACTTAGAGGGATAGTTAATGTCGATCAATGACTACAATTAGTAGTCCAATAATTCAAGTCCTTTTAGGAGTATAATTGTTTTAAGTGTTTCACATGGAAACAAATACTTCCACAGCAACCTTAATCTCTATAAATAGAGATATGCTCTTCATATTTTGCATCAATTGCAGTGTTGCAAGCCACAACGAGGGAGCACAATATAAGGTAATTTCTTCTCTTCCCTTTTTTTTTGTTTGGGCCGATTTTTATTTATTTATTTATTTTGGAGAGAATAAATTTATACCATTCCACTAAATTCCTAACCCAAAAAGTAATTATAGTTACTTTGGGAGAAGGACTTCCTCACCATCACTATTTGTCTATAAATAGATTTTCTTCTTTTATTTATTTTTTATCATTGGCATTGACAATTTTGATGCTCCTTTTTGCATACACTCTTGAGTTCATCAAGATACGAGGTACATTTTGTTTTGTTTAGGCCTTCTTTGTTTGGAAGTGAAAATATTACTTCATATGCAATGAACTTTTATTCTATTGGAGTCAAAGATGCTGCATTGTTTGAGCCAATAATTTTACATTATTCTTGGCGCAGACTTTACACCATTTGACCCGAAGGTGCCGCATTGTTAGAGCCAAAGTCTTTACACTGTCTAAGACAAATACTTTACATGATTTGTGGCAAAGACTTTACATCGTCTGAGGCAAAGACTTTATATGATTTGTGGCAAAGACGTTACATCGTCTGAGTCAAAAGCATCCCATAGTCCAAGCCAAAGACTTTACACCGTCTGAGGCAAAGACTTTACATGATTTGTGGCAAAGACTTTACATCGTATGAGTCAAAGGTATTCCATAGTCCGAGCTAAAGACTTTACACCATCTAAGACAAAGACTTTACATGATTTGTGGCAAAGACTTTACACCGTCTGAGTCAAAGGCATTCCATAGTCCGAGCAAAAGACTTTATACCGTCTAAGGCAAAGACTTTACATGATTTGTGGCAAAGACTTTAAACCGTCTGAGTCAAAGGCATTCCATAGTCCGAGCTAAAGACTTTACACCGTCTTAGGCAAAGACTTTACATGATTTGTGGCAAAGACTTTACACCATCTGAGTCAAAGGCATTCCATAGTCCAAGCTAAAGACTTTACACCGTCTAAGGTAAAGACTTTACACCGTCTGAGGCAAAGACTTTACACCGTCTGAGTCAAAGGCATTCCATAGTCCGAGCTAAAGACTTTACACCGTCTTAAGCAAAGACTTTACACCATCTGAGTCAAAGGCATTCCATAGTCCAAGTTAAAGACTTTACATCATCTGAGGTAAAGACTTTACATGATTTGTGGCAAAGACTTTACACCGTCTGAGTCAAAGGCATTCCATAATCCGAGCTAAAGACTTTACACCGTCTAAGGCAAAGACTTTACATGATTTGTGGCAAAGACTTTACACCGTCTGAGTCAAAGGCATTCCATAGTCCGAGCTAAAGACTTTACACCGTCTAAGGCAAAGACTTTATATGATTTGTGGCAAGGACTTTACACCGTCTGAGTCAAAGACATTTCATAGTCCGAGCTAAAGACTTTACACCATCTAAGGCAAAGACTTTACATGATTCGTGCAAAGACTTTACACCGTCTGAGTCAAAGGCATTCCATAGTCCGAGCTAAAGACTTTACACCGTCTAAGGCAAAGACTTTATATGATTTGTGGCAAGGACTTTACACCGTCTGAGTCAAAGACATTTCATAGTCCGAGCTAAAGACTTTACACCATCTAAGGCAAAGACTTTACATGATTCGTGCAAAGACTTTACACCGTCTGAGTCAAAAGCATCCCATAGTCTAAGCTAAAGACTTTACACCGTATAAAGCAAAGACTTTACATGATTTGTAAAGACTTTCCACCATCTAGATTAGGCATAGGTCTTGCTCAAAGAATATAATCGTTCATTATTGAGATTCATGACCATGATTATCGAATTACTAATTTAAGCGCTAATAAAACACTTATTTTTTTTTACAGATTGGATCATGGTTTACTTTAGAGATTTGACTTCCTCTTCTTCAGAGTTGCGATACCTTGTGTGTTTCGATAATACAAGAGATATATCATTGTATGAGAGCACCAAAGCCAGGAGAGACTTAATTTATCAGAAACTAAACTTCTTAATCTAAAACATATCCAAAATTTATAGCTCTAGTCCCTCAGGATCATTCTAAACAAACTTCAAAAATGAACTTCACATGCAGGAAAGCTGACAGATTCATATTCGCATGATCTTATTAAAAACACTCATATCTCAGCGTAGAGAAGCCGAAAAGAAGGTTCATAGATCTACACTGTGTACAATAATCATAGCTAATAGCTTTACGGATTTGTACAAATATTTCTTTGAAGTCAATTCAAATTCTGTCTTGATTGGCCTTCTCTAATTCACACGTTATATATGACAATCTACAAGAACATTGTGATGCTCAAATAATAGCGTGCCCCATTTCTTTTGAACTTATGAGACTAAACTTAGGATGTAACTCTAAGCACCACGGACCTTGGTGAAGAGGTCAAGAGAGACTGTGTTTTTTTTTGGATACTCATGCGACTGAACTCAAAATGTAATTTCAAGCGCCTACGTATCTCAGTGAAGAGGATCAAGTCATAACGTAGTTCTGAAAGAGTGATTTTTTATTTTTTATTTTTTTATTATTATTTTTTTTTGTGTCCTAACTTTTGCCTAGGCCGCCTCTTTCGAGATTTTCAACCTAGCGGACATTTTTTTTTGATGTCGTGCACATTTTATACTCTTGCGGGCCAGGAGTAATATGCAGTTTATACTCGTACCTTAAGGAGTGTGTTTCTTTTCTTTAAGGATAGTATCTCTTTATGAACTTTCCGTTAATGGGGCTAATGTGCAATCCTTCTGAGTTAACCAGTTTGTAAGCGCCACTTGAGTATATTTCTTTTACCACATATGGTCCATCCCATTTAGTGGAGAACTTGCTTCCACACCAACGAGAAGTAATAAAGGGCCTTCTTACAACAAGAACTTGATCACCTACTTGGAAGCATCTAAGACGAACCTTCTTATTAAAAGATCGAGCTAGACGAGCTTGATAACATTCCAAACTTTGTTGGGCCTCTAGTCTTTTTTCATCAAGAGCCTCCAATTCTTCAAGGCGTAACCGAGCATTTTCTTCATTAGTGATTCCTTCTTGAATGGCAAGGCGCAATGACGAGATTTGACGCTCAAGTGGAAGAACTGGTTCAACTCCATAAACAAGAGAATAGGGAGTCGCTTGTGTTGGCGTGCGATACGTAGTCCTATATGCCCAAAGAGCCTCTTCCAATCTTTCATGCCACTCTCTCTTAGACTTGGAAACAACTTTCTTCAACAAGTTGCAGAGTGTCTTGTTAAATGATTCAGGGAGACCATTAACAGTCGCATAATACATAGAGGAATTGCGTTGCTTGAAGCCAAAAAGATCACATATCTTCGTCATTAACTTGTTATCAAATGGCTTGCCATTATCTGTCAATATGTATCGAGGAATACCAAAACGGTAGATAATATTGACTCGAATGAAGTTAGCGACATTCTCTTTCTTCACTTCTCTAAGAGAAACAGCTTCTGCCCATTTTGAGAAGTAGTCAGTTGCAGCCAGGATGTACAAATGTCCACCTGAGGACTTAGGCAACGGTCCAACAACATCCAAACCCCAAGCTTCAAATGGCCATGAGGCAATCGTTGGGTGCAATACTTCTGGGGGTTGATGTATAAAATTTGCATGGAATTGGCAAGCTTTACATCTTCGGACGTAATCCAGACAATCTTTCACCATGGTTTGCCAGTAATATCCCATCCTTTTTATGTGAAAATGAAGTTTTGGGCCAGATTGATGCGCTCCACAGACTTCAGAATGTGCTTCTTGCATAGCTTGAGTAGATTCATCTGCCCCCAAACATCGTAAGAGAACTCCATCGAACGACTGCTTGTAAAGTGTATTTTTATAATATAGAAAACGAGGGGCTCGTCGTCGGATTTCTCTCCTTCTTCAAAGGTTTTCTAGCAATATTCTATAACACAAATAATCTATTATTGGTTGATGCCAATCATCAATTTCAGCCTCCGAAGTGGCGATAACTTGTCGAAATTCTTCTTCATGCTCATCTGGAGGCGGAGTTATCCATCTTTGGCAAACCATAACTTGCATTTCATCAGGCGATACTAATGCAGAAGCTAAAGCTGCCAATGCATCAGCCTTTTTATTTTCCTTTCTTGGGACATGTTGAATAGTCACCTCTCCCAGCCATCCTATCATCTTTTGAGCATAATTGCAGTATGGGATTAACCCAGGCTTCTTCATTTCATAATTACCCAAGACTTGATTGATCACCAACTTGGAATCCCCAAAAACTTGTAGTTGCAATTGTTTCATATCAATGGTCATTTCAAGCCCAAGTAAGAGTGCTTGATATTCAGTAACATTATTGGAGCAGTGTTGTGTTAGAGTGAAGGAGTACAGCAAAACTTCTCCATGGGAAGTGACAAATACCATTCCAGCACTAGCTCCTTCACGATGTGCAGCACCATCAAAATACATCTTCCAAGGTGGCTGAATTTCCACTAGCATTGCGTCTTCATCAGGTAATTCATCAGATAACTCCTAATCATTCGGAATTGGATGATTGGCCATGAAATCTTCTAGCACTTGTCCTTTTACTGCCTTTTGAGATATATACACAATTTCAAATTGTTGAAATTGGAGATACCACCTTGCTAGTGATCACTTAAGACAGGCTTGGACATGACAAACTTGATAGGATTCACTTTAGAGACAAGTTGCACAATATGAGCTTGGAAGTAATGCTTCATCTTCTGAATCGAGAATACGAGTGCCAGACATAACTTCTCAATAGGTGAATACTTGATCTCGTTGTGTCATCATCCTACTCAAGTAATATAGGGCATTTTCTTTCCCTTCATTATTTTCTTGTGCGAGAAGTGCTCCTACTGACCTTTCTTGTGCTGTAATGTATAAAATCAATGGTTTTCCAGTTATAGGAGCTACAAGTACTGGAGGCTTCATCAGATAAGATTTTATGTTCTCTCGAAAGCATTGGTACAAGCTTGGTCCCATTCAAAAGGAACATCTTTCTTCATAAGGCGACTTAATGGTTGACATCTCCCAGCCAGATTTGAGATAAACCTCCTAAGGTATGCTAATTTTCCTTGTAAGCTTTTTAACTCATGAATATTTTTTGGCTCAGGCATCTTCAAAATAGCATCTATCTTATCTTGGTCAATCTCGATTCCTCGATGTCGAACAATAAAACCAAGAAACTTTCCCGAAGTAACTCCAAAGGCATATTTTAAAGGGTTCATTTTGAGTTGGTATCTTCGAAGTCATTCGAACACCATTCTTAAATCTTGCAATTGGTCATCACTCTTCCTTGATTTCACCACTAAGTCATCGACATAACACTCAATATTTTTATGAAGCATGTCATCAAAAATATTCTGCATGACTCATTGATAAGTGGCCCCAGCATTTTTTAAACCAAAAGGCATTACTTTGTAGCAATATATACCTTTAGGAGTGCAAAATGCAGTAAGTTCTTCTTCCCTTAGTGTCATGCGAATTTGATTGTATCCAGATGAACCATCCATGAAAGACATTGTCTCGTATCCAGTCGTGGCATCAATCATAAGCTCAGGGATTGGAAGAGGAAATTCATCCTTAGGGCATGCATTATTAAGATCTCTAAAGTCAACACAAACTCGAATTTGGCCATTCTTCTTTCTTACAGGTACAACGCTTGAAATCCATGTAGGATATTTGACTTCATGAATGAAACCTACTTCAATGAGCTTGTTAACTTCAGTTTCGATCAAAGGAACCAGTTCAGGTCTAAAGCGACGTTGAGCTTGTTTAACAGGACGAGTCCCTCGTTTCACAGCAAGACGATGAACTGCAACTTTAGGGTCTAATCCTGGCATCTCTTTGTAACTCCAAGCAAATACGTCCCTAAATTCCATAAGCAACTCAATATATTTCTTCTCTTCATCATCATCTAGTGAAGCACTTACATATGTAAGCCTTATATCATCATCAACCCCAAGATTTACTTCCTTCAATGCATCAACAGTATTCTTTACCCCTTCCTTTAGTTCAGGTGGCGCATCTTTAGCATCCTCGTCTTCTTGAGGATCAACATCATTAAAAGATACGTGATGGCATGCATGAATATCAACAAATCCATCCTCAATTTTTGCATATAGTGAAGTACTTTCCTCGTCACAAATTGTGTTGTGATTTGATGATCCCACACTTTCTTCATCTTCATCTCGCTCCCTAGTGTGAACTATGGTGTGAGTTCTTGCTCTCAGGACATTTCCACATGAAACTACAAGTTTTGTTTCTCGCCTCATTCTAGAAGGAATCAAACTAGGGCAATTCTTGGGTGAATTATGCTCTCGAGAATGTACCCATTCTTCCATCGTTCTATAATTTCTTTGGCGTTAGTGTTTCTTCTTCATTGGTCCCAACCGATCAAACACTGAAGTTTTTGGAGTTGATTCGATAAGCCGATCAAATGCAGAAACATTAGGCGTCATGCCATTAAGTCGATCAAACACAGAAGGCTTCTTGTTGAACATCATAGGATCTTCCACAGGGGTAATGTAGTTGATGCTCATCCTTTTTATAGAGATTCGAACTGGCGACAGTTGTTTGTAACCCAAGCCTTCACGCGATTGCTTAACAACATACCCTCTCTCTATCATCATCCTTTGAGTTGGATTTAGGCCATGATTTGCCTTTTCAATAACTTCATTTGGAAGTTTCCCTACTTTAAAAGCTTCATTAGGATTGTACCCTGCTTTCACCAACAACTTATATGCATTTGGGTCAAAACCCTCATTTGTATGCTTTTTAGGAAGTGATTCATATGAATCATGATTTGATGGTCTGACAAATCCTTCTATCATTTTTGAAGGTGATTTGATTGTATCAATTTGCTTGATAGGAAATGTCAACTTGCTACTCTGCAACTCAGAGGGTGGGATCTTAACCTTGTTTGTCTTTGGGACATAGTGAGAAATAGGAATCGCTCTCTTACTTGAAGATGCCTCACTTGCCTTAGGTATTTTACTCATATCTGAAGGTGTTTTATTCTTTTCAGTCATGACCCTCGCATTATCAGGTGCTACATCAACCTTTTTTGTGATATCAGCCTTTCTGATTGGTGTCGCGTTACCAACTTTGACGTCTTTTGAGACATGATTCTTTAAGTAGAATTTTGCATCAGCAAAGTGCGCTTTTGTCTCGGTGAAAGGTTCATCATCAGCAACTACCTTCTTTTGAACCCATCTTCAAAGTATTTGAAACATTGATGGTAGGTGGATGGTACCACTTTGTTCTCATGTATCCATGGCCTTCCTAACAAGATATTATACGAGGTTTTTGAGTCAATAACATGCATCCATGCACTCGAACGCATATCTCCCATCGTTATATCTAATTTGACAGCGCCAATGGCTCTCTGCCCCCTTGGTTAAATCCCTGAATCATCAAACGACTTTCAGACAGTTCATTTATCGAGATTCCAAGTTCCTTCACAGTGCGAATAGGGAGGATATTGACCCCAGATCTGTCATCCACCATGATCCTATTTACTTTATGTCCACGCACAAAACCTACCATATATAAAGGACGATTATGCAACACTTCACCCAATAAAAGATCATCATTAGTGAATGTAAACTTCGCAATCATAAGTGTCCACTTCTTCAGAGTGAAACTTGATAGGGCCTTCATATGATGGAAGTAATGATGGCGATAAGTCTTCTCCCGTTGTCTCTTTCTTTATCAATGTTACAACATGAGGCCTTGGTATCACAATGAGAAATCTTTTCACGGAACCAACTTGGCAAGAATTCCTCTAATGTCACCGGAGAACGTTGCTTTTGATAGTAATTCCCCACAACTCTTGACTTCTTCATATTCTTCTTTACCTTTTGAGTTTTAGGTAGTTTCTTCATTTTTGCTCTTGTCACATGCTTACTTGGCTCTCTTTGCGAGCTCGTTTTACAACGTCTTCGTCATGTTACTAAAATCCATCCCTCATCATCAGTATAAGCACCGCAAGATTAATTTTCCTCCAGAGGTTTATCTTCCCCTATTACTTCATTCATCAAGGGAACGAGCGATGATGTGTTAACATCTATCGGCTCAAAGTCACCAAATCTAATCATTTTTGGTGGTGATGTGGCTAGGACATCGCCACCATCATGTATTTTGACAAAGTTGCAAAGAACTATGAGATTGAGTGAACCAAAAGTGACAGAGACTTGATTTTAACTCTCTTTCTCGTCTTCAAGCAATATCTTTCCCTCACGGGCCAAGTCCATGATCTTTTCCTTAAAGATAAAACACTTTTCAATAGGATGGCCCATCAAACGGTGATATTTGCAGTAATTTGGATCATTAGTCCTCCCAGCCTCATCTGGACGCTTCAATTCAGGTAGCTCAAAGAGTTTTAATGCCAGAAGCTCTTCAAAAATTGTTGGAACATCTGAGTCCAAAAATGGATACTCTTTTGCCTGCATTTCCTTCAAAGTCGCTTTCTACCAGCATCATTCTGAAAGGTCGTGGTCTTCACCCTTTGATTCTTGCTTAGATTTGTAGACACTTTCAAAGGTAAGGCATTAACATTCATAGACTCCTTATTTCCAAACTTAGGTGCCGATTTTCCTCCTTTCTTTACCTCCATTTTATCTTTTCCCTTGTGAGGCTCATAAATAAGTGGTCCTTCAATTCCGCTAGTAGATATGCTCAACTCCATATCATGAGCACGTGTGGCTAGTTCTTCAAATGATTTGGATTTAATACCCTGTAGGATATAACGAAGTCCCCAACGTATTCCTTAAATACACATTTCTATTCCGGAAGTTTCACTAAGCCTATCCTTACAATTGAAGCTTGCATTTCTCCATCGGTTGATGAACTCGATGACAGGTTCAGTTTCCCATTGAAGTGTATTTGTGAGTTCAACCAAGCTCACAGTACGCCTTGTGCTATAGAAACGATTGAGAAATTTATGCTCAAGTTGTTCCCAACTATCAATAGAGCCAGCCTCGAGATCTGTATACCAGTCAAAGGCATTTCCTTGTAAGGAGCGCACAAATTGCTTGACCAGATAATCTCCATACGTTCCAGCATTATTGCAAGTTTCAACAAAATGGGCAATGTGTTGCTTTGGATTTCCCTTTTCGTCAAATTGTTGAAATTTTGAAGGATGATAACCTGCAGACATCTTCAAAACATCGATTCTTGAAGTGTATGGCTTTGCATACGTAAATGATGACTTTGAAGACACGTCATACTTATCTTTGATAGTTCCCAAAATGAAGTCCTTCAGTTGATGAATGGGAATTCCTCCTTCAGCAGATACTTGCAGCTCATCACCCACATTTATTTGCTTTGTAACTGAATCTCCCTTTTCTTGTATCATCGAACGTTTTCCAGGTGCATGACTTGAGTCCCCCTCCATAACATTTTCAACTCTGTCCGTCAACTTGACAATTCGATTATCCTGATCTTGCACATATTTTGTTAGACCTTCAATTGCCTTTGTCAAACTCGTCAGTTGTTCCTCAACAGTTGAGGCGTTAGTCATCATCGCTTGGATGGACGTTATGGATGATGGAGCAAAGCATGGATTTTCCCTCAAACTGAAATTTGTCTGAAACAAGTAATGTGGAGTGACTGGGGCAGATCTAGTGATCAAGACATCATCTTCATCTTGAATAGTGCAATTCCTTGTATTAAAAGGACTAAGTCGAGCCAATGTCTTTTCAACAATATCAACTATATTCTCTCCTTCTTCCAATTCATTCGGAAAGAATCTTGCCCCCTTTGAAGATGGAAGATCAAAAATAGGAACTGATGCGAACGGCACTTGGAGTGCTTGTTGTCCTAGCAAGTTTGCTCTGTTCCTAGTCATGGGTTCCAAACTCCCCATAGTCGCATCCAGTATGTTCTCCACCTCAGAGGAAAACTTGGAATCAGTAGCAACAGTCCTGGAGTCAAACTTCTTAGATGCCATTTAAGTATTTTTGAAGTTTGATGATCGATGTAAAGAGATGAGAGGTAGAGATTGCCCCATTGGGCATGCCAAAATTTGTAAACAACAAATTTTCGAGCCGAGAAATAAATAATCAAGACCGAAAAAATTGGAGTAACAAAGTGTAATATTTGATTTCAAAATGTATTGCGTGTTACAATCTCTATGATAATCCTCTGATTCTTCAAATAATATGTAATATGTTAAACTTGAATTTGATTTAGAGTCAAGAGCTTGAATAGCTTGATCTTGAATCTTCGTCTTCGAATTTGGATTTAAATTATTCGTCACGAACACTTGTATGGTTCTGACGAAGACGAATAATAAATATGAACAAGTAACTTGATCTTGAATTTCTTGATATTTTTCTTCGTTCTTGATCTTGAACTTGAGCTTGAATTTAATTACTTGAACTTTGTAGCTTCGTAGAAAATTTATGGCCTTTGATCCACGAGCTCTCTTCTTGCTTCTTGTTCTTCAAAACCCCCCTCCTCTGAGAATAATAAGGACCCCTATTTATAGTTGTAGAAAGTGGTATGAGGGTGTGATTTGATTGGTTGGTTTGAACCGACCAATTAGATTTCTTTGGTGAAGAGTTTTAATTTGATTGGTCAGAACATGTCACATATACACGTGGCATTATTCTAGTGGCTCATTTAATTTGACTTAAATTGCCAAATAACTTCGACACGTGACAAGATTTTAGTGGCTCATTTAATTTGACTTGGATTGCCACATAACTTTAACACATGGTGTGCTTTTAGTGGATCATTTATTTGACTTGGATTGCCACATCATTTGGACTATTTTCTTGAATTTAATATAGTCTAAATTAATTTACGGATTTAAATCCAATATAATTTTAATGTTTACAGAAACACTCTCTCTTCCCCACAAAGGTAGGGGTAACGTCTAAGTACATCCTACATCTGATTTCTCTCCTATCATGTATGATTGATCAAAGTTTGGTATGTAGGAATCAAAGTCTCATCATGTTGCCAAAATTGCTCCCCCCCCCCCGCACCCCCACCCCCACCCCCCGATGCAGAAGGATATGGACCAAAAATCTAGCTGAAGCAGATGGGCAGGGAGGCCTGCAAAGGGGTAGGCAAACCATTCATGGAAGAGCTGGGAAGGTACGAACCAATGCCAACCACCCTGGCATATCTCTCCAAATCAACTCCTACGATTAGAAAATAAAAAGAAGAAAGTTAGTGTTCCCCAGACCCTACTTATAATATTGCACTAGGTTTCTAGTTGATGTTGTTTGAAGATGGCAACCATCACATCAATACCTAGGAGTACTCTCTTTCTGAAAAAGGCAAGTAGAACATCAATGCCTAGATGTGCTCATTGACTCCATTCTTTGTTGCAATTTACTTAGTATGGAGGGAAATCAGAGAGGAGGGAGCTACTCCATCCTCTGCTGCTCTTTACTCAGTATGTACATCATCTACCATGTCATAGTCATATTTATCTTATGTATGGTACTTGGAACAATCGTAAGAATGGCACCCGAAACTTCAAGTTTGTTATGTAAGAGAATACTTTTATCACATTCAGATCAATAAAGTTAAACAAATAAAGTGGGCAGCCAAAGGAAGAAAAAACAAAGAGAACTTACCCCATGATCCATGGGCTGGCAAGCTGACGTACTGAGGACATGACCCTCTTGAGCTTGTATCATGTGCACAGTCACGAGGCTGTAAAAAGGATCGTATTGAAGCACATGTTTATTAGTCACTTATAATTAGAATGGGGAAGATTAGGGAAATGACGGTCTGCTAATAATAAAGATTCAAGATAAACATGAAATTAACTTTTCCCAGTGACTTGTATGATGAATAAATCAGAATACTGAAACAAAGCCCATATTCTTCCTAATCCCCCTGCTCTTAACATCTAGGATATTGATTAAAGGGACGACCAAGGGGGTAAGGGATAATAAAAAAAAGCAAGGTCATTGTTTTCTGTTCATTTGTCTTATCAGTTGGCCTTCGGCACTGCACAAAACCTTAGTAACCCTAGACATATAAACAAGAAATCCATCCTTAACGATCAAGTCATGAACCTCTCTGCATTATGGTCATGTGATATCTACTGCTGAGGCTGTCCGGGATATCAAAGAAGTTTATAGAATGAAAGGTACTTCATTGATGCTGACAAAGATTTCCGCAGAGGCAACACAGTGTGTCTGATATTTTTTATTTGATGCTATCAGAATCATGGTTATATAACAATAAATGTGAGATCACAAAGCATATATTGCAGTATTTCTGTCAAGAGCATCAGAGAGACGACCAACCTCAAAATTCTTATAGAAACATATACGAAGTTCTTCCAGGGCATCGCCTGAGCATACCAACTCTGGGGTTGTATGAAAAGCATTTTGAATGGCTGAAATGATGCCTCCTAATGGATACTTTTCGGAATTTGATGGTACATATCCAGCTTCAAATAGAACTTCCTGGTATTGTGTTTGAGTGAATGTTAATCAAGTACCACACATAATCACTATTTGGATAGTTGACTATCAGTGAAGAAAAACTTGTAAATGTTCAACAGGATATAGAAGGAAACAGTAGAGATTAATCAATGAGCAACAGCATGTTCATTTGCAATTATCAGGCATAAAATCACTATATGGTTAGTTTATTGACATTGAAGAAATCTTGTTAATATTCAACTGAAAACAAAAGGAAACTGTATCAACAAGAATACCACTACTTTTAATGCATAAACAATGATATCAAGAATGTTTTGATACAGTTGATTAATTGATAAGTTACAGCATATACGTTAGACAATGCATGTCCAGGTTAAGTTCCCCTCACCCTCCCCTTAATTCTGCTGTTAATTACCGAGTCACAAAGATTACTCTTGATAAATTTTGTATCGACGAGAAGTACGTACTAATAAACATCCATAAGTAAGTTTTGACATATAATTATTCAAGATGCAACTTCTTCTGTATTTGATATCATCAACAACTTCATCGAACGAAAATATCCCAACAAGCATAAAAAAATAGAATGTATAACCAAAAAGAAGGAAAAGGACATGAAATTGCTACGATAAAAAATATATTGGTCTTCCAAGGATATGATATCAAAACTAGAATACATAGCATGAAAAATGACTTACTGTGACGTTATATTTGAAGTAAACATTCAACGTTGTCAAAAAGAACTCATATTCGTCATGGACAACTGGATAAGCACATGTCCCATGTTTTTCTGCAATCAATAAGCATGAAAATATAGTCACAACCGATAAATTAAAGAGGATCCTATCTGATTTATGCCCATCTGATATATTTAAAGCGCATTTAACTGTACCAGACCTTCTGTACTATAATCAGATTGGATTTAGTAGAGCGATAAGGCCCTGCGTTCATCTCCATATACCTCCCTATTGAAAACCAGGTGCTTTTTTGGTAACCAGAATCTATTATACCACAGCATAATACTATGAAGTGTTGGTTGAAGAAAGAACATGATTTTTTTACATATTGTATTGCAAAGAAATATGACAACCACTTTTAGGAGGTGGATCCTCAGTGTAATGTAGAGGGATTAATGCTCCTGATAACCCAAACTCCCCCTCGATACTCCTTAACCGCTACCAAATGCAGAATATGAGTTATTCAAGCCCATCCACAATCTTTTTTTTTGGTTGGTTAAACAGTAGGCAAAGGAAAGTGCATCCCTAATCTAGTTCTGTGAATCTCTCTAGATCTGGTCGCATTATGATCCCTCACAATCCACCGCTGATGTAAACTCTCAATAAAATGCATTAGCAACTGAATTTGAGAAACATCCAAGGGACGGAATAGCATAACTTTGTACAGTGTCCTCTTCATCCTTCCTCAAGTTGTCTGATTACAAATATCTCCATTGAAATTATATGTAAATATTTTGATAACGAAAATTATACGTAAACCTTGCTAGCTAATAAACACAAAATTGTCTTTTAGCCCTTTGTTGGCACATTATTGACATACCAAAGGGAGATTACATCATACTCTTGGTGTGCACATTAAGTGCATACACAAAGACATCTCATTGATGCCATGACAAAAGAAGAAGGAAAAAACTACCTACTACCTCAGTTTTAGAAGGATAAGAAAGAAATAGATTAATAGTAGTAATAACAATAACATTTTAAAAAATAAACAATAAACGAGGAATCACATGTCTAATCACTTATCAGTATCCAAGGAGAAGAAGGAAGCTACTCTTAATTTGTTAAGAGATGTCAACAATCAAGTACTTTCTAGGTTTTTACATCCTTGGCTCCTTGCTAGGAAAATCTAGAACCTTGCTTCTCAATTAAATTCTAAAAAATAGCAAGCTCTTAACCTTCTTTCATCTTGTACGATTAATTTTATTTTTTGGTAAATGAACAATTTTATTACAAAAGTTAACATTACAATCCAGAAAACAAAAACAGAAAAGCAGAGGCCTGGACATGAAGCCCCAAGCCAGCTGCAACTAACAGCAAACTACTCATAACCCCTAAGTCCTCAAGTATCAGATAGTAAACTATAGCATTGCAGATAGTATAGTTAAGTTCATCCATTCTACTAGTCCATCTCTTGTACGATTAATTAAATATAAATAAAGAATAAGGCAAGGTCATTACCCCACTGTAATTGAGTATCTCCAGAGTCAGCATAGAGGAATGCAAGGAGAATGTGTCAGTTCCTTAACTGTATCAAATTCAAACAATCAATAAGTAAAGATAACAGTGAAACCACCTCATGACCCCAGAATGGTCCCTTTTTGTGATGGCAAGATCTGGGGGAACCACAACTTAAGGAAGGCCAATACTTCCTCATTGGCTCGAGCAATGTTGAAATCTGAGATGACAAAAAGCACTTGGCTCATAAACAAATAAATTTGACCTCAGTGATGAGGAGTAAGCATGAAATATATAAAAGGGAAGCACCAATAAGATCAAAGAAATCTAAGCTTTTTAATGACCTCATTGCGGAATTCGCAAATATCCTAGTTAACCAATAAAGTTCACAGACGCTTACAACAACAACAACAACAACAACCCAGTGAAATCCCACAACATGGGGTCTGGGGAGGGTAGAATGTACGCAGACCTTACTCCTACCAAGGTAGGACGGCTGTTTCCTGGAGACCCTCGGCTCAGTAAAAGCATAAATGCATAAAAAATGTTAGATAAGAATAGAAAATTAAAAGCTTTATGAGAAAAACAACAAACAAATAACAAATAGATAACAAATAAATACAAATAAATAAAGACTAATAACAAATAACGATTAAATAAATAATGAAAGCGTCACAGGTAAAATTGAGTAATCAAAGCATAGAAAGTAATAAATAATAACAGAAATAACAGAAATCAGAAGTCAAAGCGCAAGAGATCGTAATGCACTACTACACCTATGAATAGAGAAGAATAACGAGACTATGAACTAGACTTCTACCCTAATGTGGGTCCTCCACACCCTCCTATCTAAGGTCATGTCCTCCGTAAGCTGTAACTGCGCCATGTCCTGTCTAATCACCTCTCCCCAAAGTTCACAGACGCTTGCCGCTGCTAAATAAAATAAAATCATTTCAAGCCACCGCACCCAAGGGTGTTGCCAGTGATAAAGCTGGAACGAGGACCACAGGAGACAAATGTTTGAACCCCAACAGAAGCGAAAGATCTAGGTGATTTCTACCTGACACCACCACTATCACAACAAAAAGGAAAAGAAAAGAGATCTTTGTGAACTCCTGTGATTTAGTCATGGCATCAGAAGACACTGTCGTTCCAGTTACAAACTGTTCAGTAGCAATGCAGATAGTTCCACCCATGAATTCTCACATTCAAAGCTGCTCTCTGATAGAAAAAGGGAAAATAAGCAAACATACCTCCCTCTCATCAAAAGGGCGACCAGAACAGCAGGAAGGCCAAGTTCCATCGTTATACTCTGTCCAAAGTCCATCTAGAAGACAACAAACCTTATTCAGTTATATCATTCACTTGTCACCACATGAAAAAATAATAACACACCTTTCCCAGAACGACATAGAACTTACGAATTGTGAATACGGATGGCGAGTTCGAGCTGGAAAAATACACAAAAAGCAGAGATAAGCTCCTACTTTCAAACGCATGCTAGCTTTATAACGAAAGTTGTGGCAAAACAAAGATATTTATCAAAAAAGAATCTTGTAATAATACTGGGTGATTCTCCACTTAGTTATGAAAGACCCATATACTTGTAATTATCCAACACTGAGAACAACTAAGCATCAAACTAATTGACCATCTGAATCTTCAATATCCATGTCCCCAAATTTTATTGTAATACTAATAAAAAGAGGGAAATAGAGAAGCGTGAAGAGATAATAGGATATATACCGGCTGCAACAGGCGTTGGAAGAGCAGCAATGGCGAGTTCTCCGGCAATAGGTGCCTGGCCATTGAAGAGATAGCTTGAAGTAATCGAACTCTCTCTGATATCCTCCTCCTCTTCTAAGTAATCCAACTTCCTCATCCCATCCACCGTTGACTGCGATGAGAATACAACATAGAAATAGTATCCGCAGATTCACAATTGCAAGAAAAGACATGGCTCCGCAGATACACCCACTCTTTTCTTTCTTATGGATATAAATCCATTGAATTTTCAAACTGTTTTATAAGGAAGAAGGCTGGTGGGACACGGCAGTTCTGGATTATTTGTAAAAAGGAGAAAAAAAAATACTTAGTTAACGGATAAAATACAACTTCCCTTGCCACGGTAAAATTCCGCGGTTCGTCTCGTTGTTTTATGTTTTTCGGCTCCGATTAGCTGAATTTATTTTATTATCGTGGTTCTTCTCATTTTATTGGCCCAAAGATTCGTTCAATTCAAGATATGCTACCCACAAAACTCAAAGGTCGTTGTAAACAGCATCTTGGCAAGCCGACGTGAACAGTATTTTCCGGCGGCAACTAAGTTCATTTCAACTGGAGTTGGTAGCTCCGATTTTCATACCTTTCCATATCTATTCTTTGCAAATATAGTTGTAGTTACATTTTGTTGACTTTAGACTTTTGAATAATTTATTAGTTCATACGCGTTTTCGTAACTTTAGACTTTTGAATAATTTATTAGTTCATACACGTCGTGGAATTTCACTAGGTTGTTGTTGTTTCTATTTCATGATTTTTTGTCACCAATTTAATGTTTTTCTGTTTCATGGTTTTCACTTATGGTAAGTATGACTTCATTCTTTTTATTTTGAAAATTACTTTTACAAGACAATGTTATTTTTTCAATTTTCACAAAATATAAACTCTAACTAAATATATTTATTTTGTTTAAAAGAATATTCTTCTCAAAAAGAATCTTTTGCACTATTGTTGTAACGTATGGCAAGTAGCCAGCATAATGAAGCACGTTACCCCATGTGCAAGCAATAATTCTTTATAATCGGAACAGGCCTACTAGGCATTAAGACCTTATTTGTTCATTTATGGAGGTTCGAAATTTAGACAAAATTTAGATACCAGATCCTGGGTTATCTTGTTATATTGTTCTTTTTCTTCTTTTCTTATTATTAATATTATTATTTGTTTGTGATGGTCTGTTGCCTATTGTTCTAGACTGTAGAGTTACACTTACCTGCTGGTGGGTTGATATAGGTTCCATCACGATCTAAGAAATCGAATCGTGATACCCTCTAAAAGGTTCCAAAATGGCAATATCTGCAAACTTAGTTCTTTTTTTTAAAAATCAACTAACCTCTCAAATGCATTTTGAATGTTGAGTGATCTAATATTCTAAAAAAAAGTTTGTTCATCATCATTTAGACATTAGGGGGTTTGCAGAGCTACTCCTTGTACTTCTAAATTGTCATGACTCAAGCCTAGGGCCTAAACGTGACACAATGAATGAGGAACTCGAAATTACCTCAAACAAATCTCTTAGCATTTACTTAGCCTTTTATTGGTAATGATAAAAAAACAAGGGGAAACCATAATAGTAAATCTTCAACTTACATATGTCCAACAATACCTCTAACTTTTAGATTTATCGGGCGCTAAGACAAGTCTCTAGCTCACCCTCAATCAAAATAGAATGAATTTCCATCGTAAGTGTTTAGAGATCTTAACATATCATAAGCTAGAAAGACAAAGGAGTGTTGTTCTCGAAACATGGGAACTCACCAAAAGTAGCCCTTCAAACGAAATCTCAACTAGCCACGTAAAGGAGAACGAGGAGGAGCATCGGTCCCTACATGGTGATATCATGTAGGCAAAAGAGTATGCGTTAGTACTTTGAATGTACTTAGTATGTAGCCATGCATGAACATTGAGGAAACATTAAAACATTTATGTAATATGAAACATAATGCAATTCATGCATAATCAATCATATAGATATTTTTTAAAATATTCATTTTGTGGGAAGTTGACCATAACCGGCATTTAAGACCATGCGATCTATTACATGGAATCCAACATAATCCCCTACGTTGGCCGGGGAGACTACTTGCCGGGTAGAACTCCGTCAACTTCATTCATTTTTTTAACTTTAACTTTAAAGGCTATTTGTGGATTCATTAGTCTAAGCCTACAAGGGCTTCTATATTGGCACATAGTTAATGAGACAAGGGGTTGCTACTAGGATTCCCTTACCGAATCTCACCTTAATGACTCATTTGGTGCTAAGTCAATCCCGCGGAATAGTTTAATACTTCAAAATAGTTATAAAATATAGCTTGAGAATTCAAAACATCATATTCGGCAGAATAACTCATTAAAATTTCTGGTGATTCAAATATTCAAGAATTATCCTTATTCCATAAAGAATCCATAATTCATATCATTTCATCATTCTTTTATTTCATAAAACTCCTTTTTGATCATAGACGTTGCTTTCATAAACATTCATTTGGAGTTCAAGCTTTCAAGTCAAACTTCAATGAAAATATAGTAAAACTAGGTGGGTTCAAATCACTTCAACTTTCAAACATACATGTAAATGAAATTATGCATAAATATTTTAAAATTCATCAATAAAAATCATGCTTTAAACAACCATCATGAATTGCAAGAACCTTTAAAGAGCTAAATAGAGAAAATACTTGCAAACCATCAATTCATACATATGAAATTATTTTGCATCAAAATAGATCAATAATCATTATTTTAACCATGATTCATGCTATTAAGTAGAAATAAGAATTACCTATAATAAAATCTTATTTGAAAACAAAAAATTTAGTTGAAAGAGTTTTGAACTCCATGGGTGGAAGAACTCATGGATAAACACCCGCATACCTCTTAGAGTAAAGCTTAAAGAAAATAAATATAATTTATCATATAACCAAAATACTTTAGGCATGAGAGAACATAATTTATCGTCTAATCAAATTATTTTAGGTATGAGAGAACATATTTTATCATATAATCAAAATACTTTAGGCATGAGAGAACATAATTTATTATATAATTAAACTACTTTAGGCATGAGAGAACATAATTTATTATATAATTAAACTACTTTAGGCATGAGAGAACATAATTTATTATATAATTAAACTACTTTAGGTATGAGAGAACATAATTTATCATATAATCAAAATACTTTAGGCATTAGAGTAATGGAATGCACCAATTTAAAACATACTTGAAACAACCCACCAATTTACTTTAAAACCTTTTCATGCCTTCATATAAGGACCTTTGATAAATCAACAATTCAATGCATTTAAGAGCCAACATAAGCTATTATAAGATAGGTAATTAAACTTCAAGTACTTAATAATCTATGCATTTGGAATCATGATATGAAAATCCATAAAATTTCATACTTGAATTAAATAGAAGACTTTGATAATTCATTTGGGCTTCATGAATGAAAGGATCCATGAATCAATACTCACATACCTTAGATATGAAACTTTATTCAAAATCGAAGGACTTACTGAACACTCTTGAATTCTAGTTTTTTCTCCTCGTTGGTGCATTTTATGTACTACCCAGAGTATATGAATCACCGGAATAGTATTTCTACACTACTAAAATCTAAAACTATATTTTGAGAATGAGTAAAGAAGTGTATAGAGAGAAGAATTGCTTGAGAAAGCTTGATTAACAAAATGATGAAATAAGGTGGGTATTTATAGGTGTGAAGGAGGGACCTAACAATTATTAAAATAATTATAAAGAAAAATTTAAATATTTAATGGAGGATTGTAATGTCATGGATGATGTCAAATGGAGGACTATTGATGTCATGGTGATGTAAAATGGATCTAGATCTTCTATGGTTGGTGAGATGAATCTTCTTTTTTACGGAATACCCTTTTTCGGAGCTATATTTGAATAATATAACTTCTTAATTAGGATTTGGTGTCTCATATAAATTGTAGAACTAGAAGTTTTCTTTCATTTCGTTCAGGAATCAACTGATTTAGACATTCTACAGTGAGATATAGATTTTCTTCTACAAATACTCAATTTTATTACAACATCAGGTCATGCAAAGATTAATTTATTTGACCTACTTGGCCTATGAATCTTAAGATATGATCTCCCAAAAGTTGTAGGTAATGATGTTGGTGTTATTCAGAAATTTGAATCACATAATTTAGACCATCTTATGAAAAGTTATGCCTAAAATACAGAAACAGTGTCATTTTCATCGAGAGTTGAAACACCATATACAACGTTTTTAGGGGGTGTTACACAAGTGTTGATAGTTTTTCTGCCTGTCTGCATCTCCTTAGTATGTATTGGTGATAAGAAGTCTCCTTTTGTACTCTTCCAGAATATCCTCATTTTCCTTTTTATCTCTTTTCTCCTCACCTGGCTCTGGCACTTGTAAATGCTTAAATTTTAAGTGCTATCTACATCTTGGTTATTTGTTGAAGTCCCTTCTCCTTCCATGTTGATCGATGCCTCTATCCCAGGAGTAGGTGGCTTTTCTTCTACACTTTCACCATTCTTCTAACTAATTCATGAGGTTTCGACTATCATCAATAATATCTATGGCTTTATCACCCTTAATCTTCTTACTTTCTCCCTTGTTGTCACCTCTTTTTTCTTTGAACACTCCCCTAATTTGCTATTTTAATTCCCATCTTTCATAGATATAACCACATCTTTTCCTTGTTTCTCAAAAGTATCCTCAACTTAGTTTTTGGTAGATTCTTTTTCTGTCTTTTTCTGATTTTTCTATCTTTGGTGTTTTAGATGCTTCCCCTTCTTCCTTTTGATCATTTTTTCCTCATGCTTTTCCTTTTCATTCAAAGCATTAAAATTGTTTCCTATCATTAAACCCTCACCCCCAACATCTTCTCTTTTGAGTTCCAACATTGATTAATTCCATCTCAATTTCAAACTCTCCCCCTTCTAGCGCTATTCTTATGCCAAGATTCCTGATTTATGTTTTTTTTCTTTCCTGTATCCCCCGATCCTTCTTTTCCATCTCGATAATTTTTTTTGCATTGATAACCTCCTTGTTCTTATCAATTTTCATGTGTCTTCTACCTTTGGATATAATTCAGGATGTAGCACAAAATACTCCTTATCATTATGCTCCTGTAGTTTATAGTTTTTGCAATATTTGGGTAAATAATCATACTTGATATCAATCCATTTTGCTATTACCTCCCAGTCTTCTTCTTGATTCCCACATTAACTCATTTTTGAAAAATCACCAAGAAAATCCACCTCAACCTTGACTTTAGCACATCTTGGCCTTGTTTTATTACTTCTCGCCTGATCCACTTGCAAGGTTTACCAACAACAGAAGTAAGTGAGAAAATTGTTTCTCTACCAAAAAAATTTAGAGGCAGTGTTGGTAATGATATCCATGTAACCACACTTGAAGTTTCTTCCTTAGGATCAAACAGAGGATCCCATTTAAAAGTCCTCATTGGATAGTACCAATTCCTATGAGAAAAACAAAAAGTAGATTTTGATAAAAGAACATAGTCTTCCTTCCTTGACACCCGTATTAACACATATCTATTATATAGTAGTCCTACGTTAACGTCCCCTTTCAGTTCACATTGTTTAGGGATGATCTTCCTTAATTCATGAATGTATGTCCATCCGCATGAAAAATTTCCAACCACTCCATATTCTAGATCCTCATTGATTATCATATGTGCCACTTCCTCTTCCTCCCCGATTACTCTAGGCTCACCATGCAAATATGTTAAGTTCTTCCGAGCTAAAGGTACATGCACAGATATATTAGGTTCCAAAGTAAGACATATCGCCAATGGTATTAGTTGATTGTAATGTAGTTAAGGGTGGAACCGCCTCCATAGGTAACTGTCCATCGGTTTCAGTGGCCATTTCAGCGTGCAAAGGAAAAAGTAGGTTTTTAAATAAATTAGCCAAACACAAATTGCCTTTTTTTCAATAGCCATTTTTTGAAAAGCTATTTTTAAAAAGTGCTCCTAAAAATAAGAAGTTTTTAGCAGCATTACCAAATAGGCCCCTTATGCAATTTGAAAAGATAATTTTGTGGGCATTTGGCCATGAAAATAAAATATATATTTATTCACTTGGCCAAATTCATCAGTGGCCCCTTAAAGTTGGCATCAATTTTTACTTAGACACCTAAACCAAGAGATATTCATTTTAAACACCTAATGTAAGGGTATGATGTGTCATTTTGTCACTTTTTAAACAGCTGGCCCCTCACATGTTTTTGCACTTATCTGAGGTGCGTAGAATCTATTTTTTCACCTAATGTGGCACCAAAAAAGGCCTATAACGGTCATATCTCTCTTATCTATATATGTATGCCTCTTCTTCTTCATTTTTTCCCTAATCAGTTCTCTCTTCTTCTTTGTTTTTCTCTCTTTCATGCCCTAATTTCTTAGATTGTTTCTCTGATTTGGAAAAAGAAAAAGACAAAAATCAGTTCTCTCTTCTTCTTTATTTTTCTCTCTTTCATGTCACTCTTCTCCTACACTTTCATGTCGAGCTTCTCCAACTCTTCCATGGCCTCTTTGGATGAATGTCGATATTGTAAATGTGATAATGAAGCACTATTAAAGACTTCCTGGACCCAACTAAATACAGGTCGTAGATTTTTTACTTGTAAACTTTCAAAGATAAAATAATTCTTTATGTTAATATTTTTACTCATATATTGCAACTTTTATTCGATGTGAATTTTAAAGCTCCATTTATTTCTTGTAAGTACAACAAAAGAGGAATAAGTATTTTCTGTTAATTGTGGGCTTTTAAATTTTTTTTCTGATTGATTTTGTAGAAAATGGGTGGCTGTGATTTTTTTTATTGGTATGAAGATCGACACCCTCCTCAAGCAAATAAGGTGATTTGGGATTTGTTGAAGAAAGTCAAGGCTTTTGATAAAAAAATAAATCGAGCAAGAAATATATTTATTGTTGGTGTGATCGCTACTGGATTGGTAGCGATTGAAATATGGATATTGAAGCCTAATTGTTAAAATATGTTGTGTTTTTGCTGTAAAGTTATTTATGTTCTGGATAGATGGTGGTGCAGTATTATTTTGATGTTGTTGTTGCTGTAAAATTGATGTAAAGTTAATGTAAGGGTCTGATGTTGTTGTTGCTGTGAAGAAATAATCTTTATATTGTTGTTGCTATACATTTCTAGCTAGGCCACATTTGTATGTATTTTGATGTTATTATTGTATACAATTCACAATTCATATCTTGTTGAAGTGAATACATATTTCACTTGTTAAAAGTTCAAAATCCCTGCATAATGTAACTCAAAAATAGTGCACTGGTTAATACCAACAACAAAAATAGAGACTTCGTAAATTTAATACTAAAAACATTTAACAATATCAAAATGTAACTACAAAAACATAATCCACAATGAACTCAAAGTTAGCATTATGCTAAATACCACGATCAGTGGACTAGTTTAACAAGGTTACAATCCTCAAAAGACGTTACACTTTATGTTAAGCTGTTAAGCAATCTGCAATTAGTATTCAAAACTTCAAGCTGCTGTTACTTCTTTTTTTTGTTTGCCATTTGCTGCAACTGGTTGGTAGTGACAGCATATCTATTTTTCCATCTCAAGCCTCTAGGCTTAAAACCAAGGATAGGCCTGATGAACTTGCATTCTTAAAATTTGAACCTATTGGCAGAATCCTTTAACTTGAAGTTCCTAGCTGTTTTTACAGAAAAAGAGAAACCAACATTACTGAAGATTACAGCAGCTTAGTATGTAACCAAAGGAGAAAACAACATACATTGAGTATTTGGGTTTCACTTGCACTTGTGAATATGCCAAATCTAACATTACTTGATCTACCATATGATGGCTTCTTTGTCCCTCCTCTTGCAGAGTCTTCTCCAGTTGCTGCAATTCCTCTCTTTTGTCTAACAGTCTTTTTTCTCCTCCGAGGTAGTTGACTTGTTATTCCTCTTGTAAAAGGAATACTTGTATCCACATATGATGGTGGTTGGCTTGAGCTTGTATCATTCACCCTCTTAACTCTACTTGTATCATCACAAATTGTTGTTGAAGAAGCATACTTGCTTGATGTAATTGATGCAGGTTGGCTGAATGTTGTTGGTTCAGCTTGTAGAGTCTTTTTTTGTTCAGGTTGACTGAAGTTTTTTGGTTCAGGTTGGCAACTTTCTTATGAGCTTTGACCAGTAAATTGTGAATTATGGGTAGCTGCTTCTGAACTTTGACCAGTAACCTAAAAATTTAACCACAAAATATATGTTTATTAAAAATTCAACAAATGATTAAAAAAGACACAAGCAAGTATAAATTATGTTATCTTGTAATATCTCTTGTTATGACCTTGTTGTTTACACGTGGAACAAGTCTGTTTCACCCCTTGTTTGGACATTTTTCCATTTTTCTTTCTTGGTTCATCTTTGCCCTTTCTTCTACTTCTTACAGGTCTGTCAGGCATTGGTTTAGGTTCAGGAGGTTCAATCCTTGGATTGTTAGTTTCAGGCCACATCTCATATTTGGAATTGGTTGGATGAAATGACTATAAGCCTTTAAGAAGGTATCCTTCTTATACCAATGCTCCACAAGAGATTCAGGCTCTTGTTCTATGTGGTACAAAGCAGCAATAACATATTGGCATGGAATGTCTCTCAGTTGCCAAGTTCTATAACTACAAACTCTATCAGCCAAGTTAACTGTATGTCTGTACTCCCCTTCTCCAATCTCAAACCCAACATCAGCATTCCAAAGTACCTTACATGTCCTAAACTTGTCCTTATTCTCCTCTAAGATAAGTCTAGCCATAGGTGCAATATCAGATATCCAAGTGTTTGCAAACTTAATTATGTCCACAGTTCTTGTCATTATGTTTCTCCTAATTTCCTCCAACATGATTATCATAGATTTGTGTCTACATGATATGATCCATGAGTTAAAGGTCTCACACATGTTATTTTCAACTACATCATATTTGGAATGCTCTTGAAAGAATGCCCTAACCCATGACACCTTTGAATAATGCAATAGATCAACATAAATATCCTTACCAAGTTTGCTCATTTTATAAAGCTCATTCTTGAACTTTACTTCAAAACTTGACTTTGAATATCTTCAGAATTATTTTCTCCTTTTCTCTCCTTTCCAGGTTTGATTCCAATTAGACCAAATGTGTCTAGCACACATTCTAACTTCAGCATTTGGTAGCAGTTCGGCAACTGCTGCATGAAAACCCTGCAAAGAAAATAAAATGTAATTCAATACTTAATAGATAATCTAATAGCTTTAGCAAATGTAATATGTAATTATCTTTTGCATATCTGCCATCACAGTAAAGCCTTGTCCAGTACCCAACTGCAGGTCCCCTTTCAAGTAATTGATAAAGAAACTTCAACTATACTTAGTTTTCTTATCTACAACTGTCCAGGCTATAAGAAACATTTGATTGTTTTCATTCTTGCCAACTGCTACTAGAAGTTCACCCTTGCAAGCACCCTTTAAGAAACATCCATCAAATCCTATTATTCTTCTACATCCTTCCTTCCACCCCTTTTCAATGCATCCAAGCACACATAGAAGTAAACAAACAAATTCTTTTCTGGTGCAGTTTCTCCATCAATACTTAAAAAAATGGAACTACCAGAATTGATCTATTGTATAACCTCAGCATAATCACATAATCTTGCGAATTCCATATTCCAGTCACCCATGGATTCTCTAAGAATCATTAGCTTTGCCTTGTAACAGATGGTCCTACCTACATATAATCCTAACTTCTCCCTGCACAATTCTTGTATTTCCCAAATTTTTATGGATGACTGTTTAGTTATTTCATCCCTGAATTTGTTTGCTAGGAATTTACTTGTACACATTTTGTTCTTATTTGATGGAGAACACTTATGTATAGGATGGTAGTTCTTGATCAAAAAGTTGCTAGAATCTCTATCAATTGCACCATAACACAACCATTTGCATTTTTTTTGAATTTACATTTAGCCCTCACTCTATGAATTTTATTAGGCCTTAACTTAATCTGATAATTATTTTCTATTGCATAATTTGCCAAAGCCTTTCTAAATTGTTTAGCATTTTCAAAAATTATTCCAAGTTAAAAAATAGAGACTTCACATTCAGCATCATACCTGACATTTTTACTCTTTCTTCTTCCTGATTGATCAATACCCCTAACAACTTCTACATCTACCATATTTGTGCTATTATCACTATCACAGTCTGAGCTATCAATATACTCTTCATCTCCTCCTAATCTGCCAACATATATATCCTTCTTATTTCTTCCAATATCTTCAAAGCCTCTATCAATACCAACTTCACCTACTGGTATTTCTTTAGGTACTTTCTTTTTTCTCTTAAGATTAGGATTTCTTTTCTTCATCTTTTCAGATCTAAAGGATCTCAATTCTTCACCAACATCTGAACCATCTTCATCAGGAATGACATTTATATCTGAGTCACTACTAGGCAGATCTGACTCATTCACATCTAAAACATCCTCAGTCTCATTCACATCTGAAACAACCTCATTCTCCATATTTCCAACATCAACAGAGTCTGGCCATGGCAAAAGACCAACTGCAGTTAGCAATTCCTCTAACTCATCAATTTCATGGACCACATAAACATGAAAGTCATCACCATCTATTAAGTCTTTCACATAGTCTAACAACTGAATATCTGAAGTAACTTAGACAAATTCATTGTTAATTTCATTTTGACAGTAAAAACCCTTCACATTTGTGTACCCAAGGTCTTTAGTGTATGAAAGAAACTCGACAAGGCTAAAATGATCTTTATCAATGGAAACAACAAATACATCTACTTCTCCTCTGTAAGTAAGGTTAGTGTCTGCGATAACATGACCCCATGATGAAAACATGTCAATATATAGTCGTCCATATCTCAAAAAGGAAATACCCAAAAAGCCTCTTACTTTATCAGTGCAATTTCCAAAAAAAAACCTAGTTACAAAATGCTAACAGAAAGTGACACAACCAGAACATACACCTTCTTCTTCAAGGATGAAATATGCAAACACATACTAATGTCACTTTAAGAAACAGATGATAGAAATGTCAAAACGCCCAACAAAATTGCAATCTTCAACACTTGATTTCAACCTTTAAACCTGAAAATTGGCAACATAAACAAACATAACAATTAGTACTAACTAAGAATTGAATGAAAATCAAGACACATTGAACTTTCATACACTTACCTAGGTTTTGATCGGTGAAGAAGGAAGAGAGTTTCGTTTGAACTGAAGAGACAATGGACACAGTGTGTTGAAGATCAAGTTTTGGGCACTGAATGAAAGTCGAGGAAGATTGAACTTTCATACACTTAGCTAGGTTTGATCGGTGAAGAAGGAAGAGGGTTTCCTTTGAACTGAAGAGACAAAGGACAGAAGATCAAGTTTTGGGCATTTGATCTTAAAGTTATGACGTGTAAAGATGGTAGTGTTGACAGAATTTAATTGGTCAACTAATCTACGTGGAGAAAAGTGTAATACACGCTCTACACTCTAACTTCGGATTATTTAAAAAGTATCAAAATGACACATCAGACCCTTACATTAGTATGTCTAAAATGAATATCTCTTGGTTTAGGTGTCTAAGTGAAAATTAGTGTCAACTTTAAAGGGCCACCGATGGGTTTGGCCTATTCATTTTATTTGAATTTTTCAAATTTGTAATTGTTTGGCCATACTTTTTTGCGAAGAATATTTTGAACTTGAATGTACTTTTTTTAAAAGGAAAAAAAGGTCTGATATACCCCTCAACTTTGTCATTTAGAGTTGATATACCCTCTTAACAAAAGTGACTCATATATACCCCTACTGTTACCAAATGACTCACATATACCCCGACCATTACAAAAATGGCTCACTGTTATGATGCAAAAATCGAGGTCATGATGACACACATTCAAAAACTTATCCTGATATATAAGCCAAAAAGTAAACCACACACGAGACTCCCAAAAGGGAAAGTTAGGCCACAACCAAAAAGAAAAGAAGTACAAAGAAGAATTTCTCCAAAACCTGGTATCTTAAGTGTAAAAAACATATAATACAATTTTTGAGTATAAGTACATTACAAGTCTCTAATACAATTTTTGAGTATAAGTACATTATAAGTCTCTGAATAGTAGTAAAGACTGAAATAGAAGATGGAACTAATGGTGATCCAAAATACAGGATCTCACCACTACTCTGAAATAAGTATGTCCGCTAGAGATGATCAACCACCACGAGGAATACCCTAACTAAAATCTGCATCGAAAGTGACTAGAAATTGGAGTGAATACAATTCACATGTACTCAGTAGGTGAAATTGACTAAGCATAAGAAATTAATCAAATTTATAAAATAAACTAGAAAACACTTCCACTACATATAGAAAAGTCCCACTTTGGTATCAATGCGGTCAATTTATATAGAACAGCATGAGTAAAGTAAATATATAATGTCAAATCAATCTCACACATTATAAGATAAGTCAAGTAATTCAAAGAACAATGCAATGCAATGAGATAATGCAATGATATGGTGATAAGGTGGACTCAAGGCAATTGTTGTATACACTCTGTCGAGCTAAAACTTCCAGACAAAGATCCAAGGGGAACTCGCAGTCCATATATGTCACGACCCAAGCTAGGCCCTAAATATGACACGACAATTAGAATTCTGAGGGACTCCAACCAAGTATCTTAGCATACATAAAATCATAAAGCAGAAGATAAAGTCCCAAAGTAAAAGTCTCGAATAAAGAGAAACTCAAGTAACCTGTCCAAATAAATGGAACTATATCATCATAGTCTAACAATGTCTTTACTAGTCTAGATGGGGACGTAAGACAAGCCCTAGCTCACCCAAAGGATAAAAGATAACGTCATAGAAATAAATGTAAATTCAGGTTGGTTACGCCCTCAAAGCATGAGGACTCACCAATCAAGTGACAAAGCTAAGCAATCCAATCAAGCCACGAGCAGGAGGATGAGCGTGATGATTGTCGAGCCCTACATTATGATAAAATATAAATAAAAATATGTGTTAGTACATTAAAAGTACTAAGTATGTGAGAAACATGCATAATGTAGACATGATAGCATAATGAACATAAAACATATGATGCAACACCAAAAATTATTTAAAATCTTAAGATTAAAATCATAAGTTGTAAATGTGGTCAATGTATCATTTGAAATTATCATAAGGGCTCATAAGAAAACATAGTTCATTTGTGGGATATAACCTTTGACCGATATTTAAGACCATGTGAGCTATAACATGGAATCCGATGTTATTCTCACACCAAAAAAAGAGAGGCTACTTTCCAAGGTAGACTCTGTGAGTAACATCATTTATCATCATGAGCTATATGTAGATCTACTAACTAGGCCAATTTGGGCAAACCTACGTGGGCACGTAGTTTGAAACTAGAGGTTGCTACTAGAGCCCCTTGACTAAGCTCCACCTCAAAGTCCTCTCGGTGCTAAGTTAATATGCCAGCGGAATAGATAAAACATTAATCATCATATCATTAGGAAAGGCAATAGTAAATGCCATCCACATCATAACATAGTCATAAGAATAGCTCCTTAAAATCATGATTCATACAAGTATGAGAAAAATCTTTCACCTTTAAGAATCCGTAGGTAGGTAAGAAAACCTTCCACCCTTACATGAATGCATGATAAATCATTTCATAACCATTTATACTTAAAACATCCTTGAAAACGTAATTCATTACTTTCATAAATCCTTCATCAAATTCATGATCAAATTCCATAAATTCACACTTTAAATTAGCATAAGGCATGGGTCCATGTAAAACACATCAAAATCATGCCATTAAGATTGAATCATGCATAATTAAATCATTGAAATCAAGTAAAAGCATAATTGAATTGAACTAATGCAATTTCATCAAAACTAGGGCTAAAAAGTAATTCATATAGAGGTTAATTAAGAAATCCTTTGGGATTGGGACTCCATGGATGAAAGGGATCTATGGATGAATTTCCGTATACCTTGATAAAAAAAAACCTAATGCAAGCTCTAACAATGGAGGCTTGAAGGACTTGATCTTGAAACCCTAGCCTTTGACTTGAAGAAGAAGCAAACCTTTAGGAGAGAATTTCTAGAGAGGGAATTATTGCATAGAGTAATTTGAGAGGGAATGAATTGAATTTGAGGAAATTAGGTACTTATAGGCTTAGCAAAACATCCCAAAACAACATAATTTAGGCATCAATAGGATAGGAATTTCCTAAGATACCCTTCATTAAATTTGGCCGGAAAAATTTACAGACGGAGACGTACGGGTCATAGGTCCTACAATGGGTCGTTCAATGGAATCATAGAAAATCATATCCAAAAGTTGGGGTCACTGGAAAATGACCTACGATCCCGACCTATGGGTCGTCATCCACGTTTGTCCTACATGGGTCCATAAATCCACTCTCTGAATCTCTTACCTATGACCACTTCCTACGAGTTGTAGGTCGTTTAACAAATGGTATTGTTTGAACACAAAGCCCAAGCCTTTAGATCTCATCTTATGGACCTGTAATGACCCTCGTGGTCATTTTCATATTTTTGTGTGCTTTTATAATTTTCGCTCCCCGTAGCTTCTTTGTAGTATTCATGAGGTGTTGGGATGGCTGGCACTCTTCCAGAGGAGTTCGAGTGTTTTGAGTGAGTTTCGCCATTTTTTAGGCCCAAGGATTGAAAGAGTTGACTTTAGTCAACATTAGGAGATTCTAATATCGGATGATGATTTTGCATCAGCTCCGAAAGGGTCATTTTGGTCTAGTGTGATGATCGATTCGGGATTCGGGGCTATCATTTTGAGTTTGTGCGATTAGGCATTTTAGTTTTGAAAATTTGGCCAAAGTTTGACCTCGGTCAACATTCTTGGTAATCATGCTAGGATTGAAATTTTGGCAGTGCAGTTAGCTCCACAATGCCAAGTTTGGTTTAGAATGCCCTTTGGTTCGGTTCCCGAAGCTTCCGGAGTGAGTTAGTGACTTTGGTTGCATTGTTTGTGAATTCTTTGTAAGTGTTGACTTTGGTCAACATTTCTATTGGTCGTTTCTTTGATTCCATTTGGTCCAGAATGTCGTTTCCAATAAGATAGCATGGTTTGTTTATATCGATAGGGTTCCGAACGAGCTTCGAGTCCCCGATGGGGAATGTTTTCATCCTTGTAAGTTACTGATGTTCATCTGCTGGTGCAGCTAATATTTGTTCTCCACGATTGCGGGCCCTTGATTGGGTTCGTGGAGGTCTAGCCATGATGTGCTACGCATTCGCGGGAGGACCTCCACGTTCTCAAAGGCCAATTGACCTGAGTTCCGCAATTGGAAGAGGAGCTCTGCGTTCGCGGAGGCCACTGGGCCAATGCTCTGCATTCTTGGACTAGCCTCTACATTCACGAAGAGTCAATTGACTGACCTCCGCTTTTGTGGAGCTATTTTCGACATTCGCAAAGGCTAAATGGCCTTGCACCCGTGAGCTATTAAGCTCATTTTCAACATATAAGTCCCGATCACCAACTTGGTAAAACTTCAATTTTGAGAGCATTTCTTGGCAAAATTAGGTGATTCTTGTTGGAGAGTGCTGGAATTTTGTGTGGGTACGTTCTGGGGTTGTTGAATCTTCCATTTCTCTTGGTAATTTTCGTTAATTTCTCCTAAATTTCAGTTTTTGATCACTTTTGGATTTTATAGTTGTGGGACTATTTTAGGTTGAGTTTTTCTCGGATTGTTCTTGTTTTTGGAGCATGAATTCCTTGATCACATTGGAACCTTGTGACGAAGTCATATTTGCAATTTTGTGTACGGGTCCCAAGGTCCAATTTTATCCCCTCTTAAATTCGAATTTGTAAATTTTAATATGGATATCAATTGTCTTGTTTTGATGTTCTATCCGCTAATTTAATAGTGTGGCACCGTTCGAAGGCTCTACAGAAAGGAAAAGCTCCAAAATAGAGTTTGGGTGCGCTTTCATCCTTGAGTTAGGTTACAGTTTTTCTTTTAGACTTGGTTTGGTTAGTTTATGTATAGGTATAAGAGTAGTTGGATCGTTAGGAAGGATTATAGGTTATGATTTTAGGATTCCAGGATTTTTTAGAATTGAAATGGCCATGTTCGAAAATTTTAGCTAGTATTTAATCGTTTAGCCTTGGTTTAGGTTGACTTTTGGTTTGCTTGACAATTTAGCTCCTTAGTATGCTTTTAGGTGATATGAAACTTAGTCCTTGTGCATTTTGAATGTTAAGTTATTTAGTTGCCTTGGTGTGGTTATCTTTGATTTTATCATTGTATTTTATACTTGTTGGGCTCGAGGCCTTGAGCTTGGACTAGCTAGAGTCCCAAGTTAGTACCGCTACTATATGACTGGTGTTTTCTTGCTTTTGGTGTGATGATTTTGTGGTGTGGAGTGTGGATTTTTTGATGGATCGCATTAATTTCATTTACATATGTTAGCTGCATGGACCTAACTTTTGGTAATGGGAAGGGGATAAGATCGGTATTGCACTTTATTTAAGGAACTTAGTATTTGAAGGGAACTATTGTCATGGTTTATACCCAAACGAGACTTATATGGTTAATTTGGCTAAAATGGGCTTTCTACGATTAAATTGGGGATATTTTTGAAGTAAGCATGACTTGTATGACATTGAGCATATTTAGTTAACATGGCTTTATATTGCACTTTTGGGTATTATTGATAAGTGTGAGGTACTATTCCAGGCGGCCCGTTGGCTTGGGTTCGAGCTACATCTTGCCATTTTACTATTGATAGTTCCGAGGTATCATTCTGTGCGGCCTGTGGATACCTATCCGGTTTACACATTCACTATTGATGAGTTCGAGGTTCCATTTTGAGGGGCTCAAAGACTCCTCCAAGTTTTACTTTTTAGCATCTAGCCACTGCATTGCATGATCGTGTTTGTTTATATGACGGCACTCTTTCGTGTACTTGGGTGGTGCTCTATTCGTGATATTTGTGTGAGTTGTCTTTGTTCTGGCTTATGATTATTGGTTATTAAGCTATTAGTTAGTAGTTGTAATTGCTATCTTACTCTTTTATATATATATTCTTTCTGAGCTCGGTCGCTGATGATGCGTACTGGGTACCTCGTGTTTTGGTACTCATACTGCACTTCTGCATCTTTTCCTGATGCAGCTCCAAGTATGATCCACCCTCTTTGAGCGTTGGATCTTCCGCAGCTGTCCCAGACTTGGATCTTGATGAGCTCTCGGCATTCAGAGACTTGTTACTTTCCTTCTTTTGTTTTGACTTGTATATTTTGTATTTTGACGAGTCAGATCTCTTGTGTATATAGCTTTCAGTATTTAGTAGCCCTTGTAAAGGTGACACCAGGTCTAGGGATTTGTCTGTGTCAATTTGTCCTTTTTGGTCACTTTAGGGTCTCTTTTGTATATTTTGTATCGTATTGCAGATTTATGATATGACTCACTTCTTGTATTTACTATTCTCGTCTTCTGCCTCTTATTATTATTATGTTATTAAGTTGTTGTCTTCTGCAAATTCTATCTGTTGGGGTTTTAGGCTTGCCTACGATAGGGGTGTAGTAGGTGCCATCATGTCCCAACTGCAGTCATCACAGAGAGGTATCAGAGTTTTAGATTCATCGGTCTCACTAGTACAAGAGCAAGTATCTAGTAGTCTCGCGGATCGGTATGATGATGTTCGTACCCTATCTGCGAAAGGCTATAGGGCATTCTTAGAAAAACTTTCGTTGTTTTGTTCCTTATCGTGTGGTCTAGACTGTAGCAACTTCTGAGTATTTGCTTGTTTCATTCCTTCGCAGATGCCTAGGACGCGGTCAAATACAGGAGGTCAAGAGCCTCCTGCACCAACAAGTGGGCCTCCAGCTACGGGTCGAGGTCAAGGTCGACCTAGAGGTCAAGGCAGAGTGCGAGCCCCAACACCAGCTAGAGATCAGGAAAGGGTACCATCACCAGAGCCCAAGATAGAGGTTGAGCATGTTCAGCGTCAGCCAGACATTGTGGGAACAACCTAGCCTCCTCCAGGGTTCGTTGCCACGCCAATTCTTCATGATACACTAGCACAGATCCTTAGCTGCATGGAAGGTATGTCCCAGACAGGGACTTTACCTAGCACTTCAGTCGGACCTTAGGTCCAGGATGAGGCTCAAAATCCAACCGAGACAGAGGCACAAGGTGTTTAGATTCTGGCATTATAGCCTGCTTTTGAGGCTCCTTGATTGGTATTTATTTTAAATGATAACTCTACCAACCAAAAAGTGAACAAATTTACCAAAAAAATTGGACATATTCAAATTGATGTTTTATGCACCCAGGTACTTGAGCCCATCACGGCCCTGTTGGTTGGCTACTTAAAACTTCCGTCTTGTTGGTGGGGGTTCGATTCCCCACCTTGTAATTCCCTTCTCCGCTATATAATTAAAAGGAATTAAGAAAAGGGTGCTTGAGCAAAAAGTTAAGACAGTCTACTCATGCCATTCCTTCACAGAGTTCCAGTTTCCACTATCACCTACGAATATGTCCAAAAGGAACAACTATCATACTGCAAATTCACAGAGCCATTCTGCCTAAGCATTATCTAAGTTGGATAAAATACAAATACCCAGATGCTTGGTCAATTGATATACTCCATTTTTACACAGTCAAAAACATCCTCTGTGGATCAAAGTTTTTAGTGACACAACTAAGAATCCTAAGTATATTTAACACTTATATGAGAGAATACTCTATAATAATTGGAAACCAGGAGCTAAAGGATCACAGGGAATTGATTGCTTCTATTGCCAATAACAACAACAACAACATACCCATGAAATACCACAAGTAGGATCTAGGGAGGGTAGGATGTACGCAAACCTTACCACTACCTCATGGAGATAAAAAGGTTGTTTCCGAAAGACCCTCGGCTCAAAAGTCACAGTCCCAAGAAAAAGAGAAAAATAATATATATAGCATAATGGCACAAAAAAATGAAAAGCGATGCAAATTTTACAAGACAAGAACAATAATGACTTCTATAGCCAATAAGGCTAAGAAATTTCAATCCTTTCCAACTAACCTTTGGCAACTTTCACCTTTTATCCTCCAGCTTACATGTACGGCAAGGTAGACAAACATGATAATTTTACACTCATCTTAGTATAGAGTCAGGCATTGGGATAGTATGCATGTTGAGTTTTGCCACAACTTGTCTAATATTTTTCTTACCACAACCTTTTGGCCTCTTGATGTTTTTAAGATTTAGTCTATTGAAATGATATACTTCTTAGCATTTTAAAAAAGGAACATGGATCTAGATATAAATACTAAAGATAAATTTATCTGGCATTTCAGGAGGAGAAATACTAATTTAGATGCCTAACAAAAGCACAGAAAGTATACCTGATTCTTCACATGCTGCTCCTTTAACACGGTAAAGATAGTTAATGGGTCTGTTATTTGTCTTGGTAATTTCAGAAAAAGTTCCACTATATAAAGCAAAATCACATATGCACAAAATCGTGGTGCGATCTGACTTAACTGTGAACTCGATGAAACAATCTTGCCAGTGTGAAAAATATACGATTAAAGCAACAGGGCAAACCAATCAGTTCTTCAATTAATGGGATATAGCAGGACATTAACTTCTGTACCTCTGATTTTTCACAATACTAAGTAAAGGATCCCTCCAAATTCTCAATTGCTAAGTCTGAGGATAAAACAAATGATAGAACCACACACATATTTCAGCCTGCTACCTTTATTGCACCAATCTCATCAATCTTTGAGCTCTTGTGCTGCAATATTTCAGCATGTGAATACGGCAGAGTTAGAAAAAGATGAAGATACAGGTCCTAATGTAAGATCACCTATGTAACTTGTTCAGAACAATAAACTTGAAACTTTCTGGATACTTGTTTGGTTAAGTTCTTCATAAAGTTTGCGAAAAAAAGTTTCTGGTTTACTTTTTGAAAAAATAGAAATATTCAAATAAAAAAACACGCAACTTCAACCGGAAAAAAAAGGTACTACAACTATCCAGACATCTTTCTCACAAAAATGTTTCCTCAAAAATATTTCTCCAAGGAAAACACTTAAAAGAAAGTTGTTCAAACACCACCTTAAAGTTTGCAAATATGCCAAAGGTAAAGGAACATATAAACTCAAAATTATTCAGTTCTACCTTGCTTCTCTTGTGTTTGTGAACGTCATTAAGTTCCTCCTCTCCATCATGCTTCCTTTTCTGGGATCAATGAAAATATCATAATCAGTCAAACCTTTCAATACTGTGAAGTACCATTGTTGCTTCTGGAAGAAGTCCTAAACTCCAGCAAAAATTGGTGATTTTCAGAAAGCATCTCAAGCAGACAGTAGATAAGCATCACTAGAGCAAGAACTTACATTGGAAAGGGAAAAAACCTAGTTTTGCAAATAGAAGTTTACAACATCAACCTAGTCTCATCTAATTTAGTACTAATACATGCTTGCATATGGTAGACTATCCAGGACGAGAGAAATAGAAGATGCGTTGACGATGGTGCCAACTCTATTCACAAGACAAAGGCTAATTGTATATTTTTGTTTTGTTTTAGGTGTAGACTGGAATATGTAAATGAGGTGGAAATAGTGCTATAGGTTTTAGAATCACTTTGGCGCTAGCTGAGGCTGTCTTTTGTTTTTGATATTCCCTCTGATATTAAAAAGCGAACAGAGTCTTTGTGCTGTATCATTTGTAAAATTTTACATTACCTTTTCAGAAAATGAGATTAACATATTCAAAGGTCAGAAGAGAGAGGATAGCTTGAGCTGTATCAAAGCTACAGCAGCAAGAAAGAGTTTTATGCTGATGTCAAAGTATCTGAATAAACTAAACATAGACCAAACTCAACATTTTGCCTTATTAACTAAAGAGTCAAGCAACAGATCTTTTCACAGGTTCCAGGTCACATTTTCAAGAAAGGTAAACTTTCATTTCCTTGACTTTTTCTCCCTGCAATCCGATAAAGGTAACCGACAACAGGAAAGGATAACAAATTCGATAGAATTGAATGAATCAATGAAATTTAAGCAAGGGTAACTTTCAGCAAAGTTCTACTATCACATGACAAACATTTCATCAGCTTTAGACAATTCTATTAAGAAAAAAAAAATATTTAGCAAATTAATTTGAAAGAGCTGTTCTTTGAACCAGTCATCTAAACTTCCTCATACCAAAAAAGGCAAAAGGCAGATGATACATTTTGTAAGAATCAACATATCGCACCAATTGTCTCAAGGTTTTGCTAGTAGCAGACCTTCTCGTGATGTTTCTTCGAATGATCAGCACCAGAATCATGATGAACACTTTTATCTCTCTTTTTGTCTCTATCCTTGTCTTTACTTCGATCTCTATGACGATGTTTGTGCTTCTTATGCTCTTTGTCCTTCTCCTTGTCCTTATTTTGTGTTTTTTATGCTTCTTCTCCTTGTCTTTCGACTCACTTTTGGATTTTCCAGCTACAGTAGGAATGCCTTTCTCAGACTATGAAACAGAAGAAGTTAAAGCATTACTTAAAAGACACTTAATTTAAATGGATCGTTGTCACTTAAGTTTCAATCAGTAGATTTCTTACAGGAGGCAGATCCACTGGAGCCGCTTCACGTAGTTGAAAAGCTTCTCCAAGAACATCTAGGTCAAATGGCTGGATGCGGGAACTCGTCTCTCTTGACAAGGAAGTATCCTGTATAAGCTGATCCAACTGCATCCCTTCCCCTTTCCTAATTTCTCTGTCTCCCACCACATTGTGAAGATAGTGGGTATCTGAAATAGACAACGGAAGTGACCTCTTGCAGAAGAACTCATGATGAGGCAACAATTTGAAGTGACTAATAAGATCCACAGCACATGTAAATTCTCTGGGCCCTGGTAGTGCATTTTGACCAAACTAAAACAGTTATAAACTAAAGATCTCTTGATTAAAAATGACAGGCATTCTAAAGATAAACATATCAGAGCCTGATGATGCATTAAAATTAAGACTCTGATATGGTTATCTTGGTTAACAAAAAGATAACCATATCAGAGTCTGAAATCTGAATTTCAATCCATCATCAGACATCAAGAGATAAATCCAAGCACTTCGGGAAAACCCATAAGCTTTTGTTTTTAGATAAGTAAAATAAGCCCCATATTCTTTAGTAGTCCCGCTATCTTTACAGCACCTCACACGTGATCAAAATATTAATTCCCTTCGTCAAGATTTAATCAATTTTGGCTTATAATAGTCACAATGATCTAAAGTCAAAGAATTATAATCTGACAGCTAACCCCATCCAGGTGATGAAGGAAAATGCTTGAGGATACATTGATTTGTGATGACAAACTTTTACAAAAACTCATTCTATGATAAACAATTATGCCACATGTAAGGCCCCAAAGATATAACATAGCATCACTAGTCCTTTTCTCTTCTCCAAAATGAACCATGCATCCTTCGGATGCAGAAGAACAACACAAAAATGAGAAAGCAGTAAAAGATCACTTTTACATCCTGAAAGAGAGAACTGCCACAAAACATGGATTGCAAGTGCAAATAAATTAGCCAGCTGCACATTTGAACAAATAACTGATGAAATGAATTTCATTTTACTGTATAACAGAAGCTAGTTATGCATATAAAGATCCTCGCAATATCAAATATCTGCAGTAGTCAATATAGGGAAACATGCAAAAAGACTCTATGTTACTACTTCTGTTTCAAAGGGAAAAGCAAAATAATATAAGGGTCTTACCTCTTCCAAATCTCTTGCTATCAGGATCCATAAATTAGTAACAAGTATGTGAGTACAACATTATCTCCTGGAAAGTATCAATAGGTTAGAAAAGGTCCATAACTATCTTTCCAGGCAACAGTCAGAGTACAGCACTGGAACTAAAACAGAATGGATTGTATAAGCAGAAACTAAGAGATGTAAGAGTAATATTGAGACCACCACAAAGAACAAAGAAGTATTAAAAGATGGAGGATGGTCCCTGCTTGCATTTGGTGGACAGTTTGGAAAGGAAGGAACTCTAGATGCTTTGAGAACAGCAGCCAAACAGTGCAGAAAATCAAACTTAACTGTATTAAGCTCTTTTGTTTTTGGTGCAACCAGAAACACCCTAAGGATAGACACATTAAGTTCCTGTCAAAAGAGTAGAATGGTTTTGCTCACTTGTATATATGGTTCCAGTACAACCCATGTATTGGCTTTTTGTCTAATACCTACATGTTACCTTCTCAAAAAGAAAAAGAGCTCATCAACCTCTATTTTACCTTGTCCAAAAAAAAGCTACCTGACGCCCTCATTTTACATAATCTCTCCAGGTCTAACAAAACCAAAATATGAAGCATCGGAAAAAATAATGTGCCAAAACAAAGCAAAATCCAGAACAAAATTACAACCTTTTTGGGTGAACTTAATAGAGAATTCAGAATGTGGGTTCACACAGAGATGCACTCATATTTTCAACTATTTTCAATTTCTAAAGCTCCATCTTCACGAGGGTTTGGGAAGTCTTAGAGTGGACATGCAAGGATACTTCCACAAGGAACGTGGAATGAGATAAAACTAAAAAACAAAATCTATTAAGAAATGAAGTAGGTAAAATGTTACTCAATGTTCAGCACTATGATTTTCACAAGATGTAGAAGGTTCTTTCTCTTTTAGGTAAGGAGGCAAGTTGTACTTAAGCAATGATGTCCACATCTGTGATGACAAGGCAGAAGACATAGATGAAAAAAGGAAGTGGTACAGAATGTTTAATCAGATTGTTAATGGGGAACAAGGGAAGTCCCAAAAAGAAGAGAAAATAAAAGAAAAAGCTACTTGTCTTTAGTAGACAATCACGACAGGAATAGCAAACACCAAGACATCAAAATTTTATACAAAACTAACGATAACATAGTTTCCAATTGCAAAAGTCTCGTAAGTTTTCTTTCATTTTTAATAAGTAAATACCACATCCCCTAAGCAGTAGAAGTACCTAATAAAATATTTTATCGTAAGCTTGAAATATGCCTCTTATCTAAACATGCAAAAATGGAGACCCCACTAAACAACTAACAACAGTAGGCATCTTCACCATGAATAAAATTGATTTTCCTCTCACTCTCTTCTTTCTGCGTTCCTTTTTTACAGCTAACAGCAATTGTATCATTCCTCATTCAGGAAAATCTTATACTCAGAAACTTCAATTAGCTACAGTCCCATTATTACATTTGTAGAGATTCATTGTGATGTCTGTCAAGAAATAGCAGACTATCAGCCCCAAGCTCAACATTTATAGGAAATTACTCTACAAATGCTACAAGACCAATAAATTTAAGTTTTGACCATAGCAATCACATTACTGAGCAAGGTACCAGAAAATTAAAGTGTAAGTGGAGATTTGAACTCTGAATACCATCCAGAGTAGCTGATTCTTGCCCTACCCTCAAATTTCAAATACACACAAAAATCAATGCTTTAAAAGCACAATCAAATCTCTAATCATTTCACTAATGAATGAAACATCTTGATCTGAGAATTTGAACAACAGCTGGATACAAAATTTGCAAATAGGGAAAAGGAGCTTACGATCCAATAAGTTAATTTTGGAATCCGTGAAAGTCGTCAGTTGAGGCAAGGAATTCAAAGTTAGGAATTAGGTTTTAGCAATTGATCACAGGCTTCATCTTCGAATTAATATTTGCTTCAACTGAAAATAAACCCTAATTCCGAATGGCGATTAGCTCAGGAGAGAAGAAAACGGACTTCTTATTTTCCTTGTTATGATATACTGTCAACCTATTATTATATTATTATTATTATCGTAATCTGACATTACTGTTCCTCATTTGACTTTAATTGTCCCTGATCTGACCTATCTTGGAGGGAGCTTTCCGTCATTTCCGATGACACCTCCATGAAAGGCTGAAAAAACAAAGCCATGGCCTTCTGTTCTTTTACAATGAAAATTGATGCCATAATTTTAAATTTTTAAAGGATTCTTGAATTTTAATATTAAGAATTGAGGAAAAAATTTACAAAAAATATTTGAATTAATCATATCAATTAGAAGCTAAAGCAAAGATGAAAATGTTTATAAAGGAGTACATTCTAACCTCAATGTGATAGTTGCAAAGATTAGCTCGTGTGACACATCTAATACATGATCTCTTGTTTGAAGATCCTTATGACATAATCATATTTTTATTAGATTTATGCTACAAAGTTTGTGTATACTTGCAATAGAAGTTGATCAGTGGAAGTGATCATATATATGAATAAGGTTTTGATTTCAGATGTCTTAATTTCTTATTGAACCTTTTGGTTATTCTAAAAACTAGTGATGTTCAGAAGAAAAAATATCTATAATCTAGTTATTTTTTGTCTTATGTTTAGTATTTTCAATCATCTTTTATTATCTCTTGAAGCTTAATACTTAATACTGTGTTCTTGATGTATAGGATTAAAATAGAAAAACTTGAAGCCAAAAAGAAAAATTTAGGACTTTAAAGTTTGAGCATCGTGTTGCATCCCCGTCAATAAGCATTCATAGTAATTATAAACTTCTTTGTATTTCATTCTTTTCATGATTACTTAGCAATAAAAAAAAGATATTATAAATGAAGAAAATTTAAATCCCTAATCTTAGGGTGAGAACAAAGAGAATCAAAGTACAATGAAAAGTTTCATAAGTACCATATTCATTAACAGTTAACATGCACAATTGATAGAGCTTAGTCAAGCAACAAGTAAGAAACGGTAAAGGATATGCAACACAAAATATTTCAAAAAAAAGTAACCCGGCTTCACTAAAAACAAAAAATAGTAGGGGTTTGCTGAACTTGGAGGCTGGAAGTACAAAAGCTAGTGAAGAAGCCATGCAACCACAACATTCAAACCTACACACAAAAATTTAAAAGAACACGAAGAATGAAAAGACTAAAACAGTAGTAGAGGAAGAATTAAGCAAACCTAGATCTGGCCTAGATGATAATTGATTCCTTCTTCGGTCCCTTGAGGATTGAAACCCCACACCTGAAAAGATAGATCAGAAGTTAAACAATAACTATCAGAAAAATTTATACAAAAAGTAAATGATCTCACCTTGATACTATAAGCGAAAAAATCGAGACCACTAAGCATGAAGAAGGGCAAAAGGATGAAGCATCTTAAACTGATGGTTTAGGCGATAACAAGGAGGCATCTTTCTCAAGCGGCGAGGAAGACAAAGAGATAGAGTATCAGACACTCTGTTAGAAAAGTCTCTATTAGTGTATGAGTAGGTTTTTTTTTTAGGACCGGATCATTTGCTGGACCTGACCTGTTATCATTCTTATTTCTGTTTAATTGGTCTTTCTTCGTAGTAAGAATTTTTGTTTTTGAATAAATAAAATACGATCCATGGACTTAAAATTTGACCCCAAAAAAATTGAACGAAAGCGCGAGAAAATGGATTGGGATAAAGTCCAAAATTTGAGAATGAAAAGCACGCGTAAAAATGGAGGAAAAATAAAATCGACAACTGGTCAGGGTGAGCGATGTGCTAGCATGCGTCCTTATAGAGGCTGTCGAGGTCCCTGGAAAGAGTGTCATGCGCTACGCGCCAGGCGCCGCGCCTGACACTTGCAGGCTTAGTCTAGGCATTTTGAATTTTTGAGGTTGTTTTTTTAGGGAAGATCTTGTCACGATCCGATTTCTCAGGTCATGATGACACCTACTACAAACCACCGACCAGTAGGTAAGTCTAAACCATAACCTGGAATCAGAAGTGTTTGACTATCAAGTGGAAGATAAGAAAATGAAACGAAAGACAATAATAATGAGAAGAAAGAGGAATAACTAAATATATAACACAAGAAACCACTCCCAAGACCTGACATTAGTCAATGATCGAGCATCTAATCAAAATATGAGTACAAGGCTTTTACAAATATAAGTATAGATTGTCTCGAAAGAAAAGTAAAGATTAGTCCTAGCCTAAAGTAGATGAAAATCGACAACTTCGAACGTCAGGAGCTCACCAAATCTCCGAATCTAAAGCTACTATGTACGAAATCCAAATCAAAAGCAATAACTCTCCTATGATCTACAGGAAACAGAATTGTAGTATAAGTACCAAACGAATGATACTCAGTAAGCATAGGCTTACTGAGATCCACGGATAAGGCAAGTATATATAACATATAAACAAGGTAAGTACAACACAAGTCACTACACAGGAGATATAACCTGATAATACAAGAAATGAGAATACAGTAATAAGATACATGGAGTAAAGGAATCGAGTCAAGGAACATGCCTGGGAGTGCAAGTCCAACAACCTACTTGCAACAAGAAGTACTACAAGAGTCAACTAACAAGGAAATAATGTTGAAGACCCCAGCTAACCACATATTAACCTAAAGATTAAACCAACTCAACCTAACAGAGACTACCAACATCAAGTCAAGTATAGGCCACACAGTTAACCATCTACCAATGCAATACAAAATAAACACAAGTATAATCAAACAATAACCCACTAGATGCCCATACTCCTGAAAGGTACAAACATCAAACATAACACAACCGATCCCCATAAAACTGGCGGATGCCAAACATCAATCAATTATACTAGTGATGGATGATGCATATGAATGCAAGAAATGCAGGAATTCGGTGTGTCAACTGTGATCAAACCTTTAACCCAAAGATATACACCTACTCCTACCCTTGGCATGCAAGATAGGACCCAAGCAGCTCCCTCATCCAGTACTATAATACTCACGGCCAGAGGGGCCCATAAGGGAGGCGAAAAAGTCCCTATAGCCCGCCTGCTCCCATAACAAGTCTTAGGAATCTATCATCTCTATCGTGGTAGTGGAGGAACAAGTATCCAAACCAATGCAACCAATACATGAAAGGGCGACGATGCGTGACATTTTAAATCAAGAACCTATGACGATCATGTGACATTTTATAATCACAACACCTTCTGTTTTCATTCAACAAATTAGTGCACTTTATCTTTCTTATCAAGCTATAACATGCGGATTAATTCTTGACATAACTATACCTATAGACAAGTTTACATATACAAATAACAATCACCAAAATGATACCATGTTCGGCCATGCCCTTATTGAAAGAAGTCCCCATTTTTTACACATATCAAAATTTTCTATTCAAATACGGGGAATAGGTAAACACTCACGCTTGCAAATGAAATTCGAACCATGCATGCACTATACCATAGGACTACCCTTTTTTTAATACTTAGACGCTCGAACAATTAAATTAGATCACTATAGGACTTTTTGACTTATAAGTAGGCTCAGAGACAAGTGTGGTACATATGGATATTAATGACTTTTTCCCTCCTCGACACCACCTTACTTATCTTCACTTTCCACAACCAATACTAGCTTTTCGTTCTCCCTTCTTTTGATCTTTTTCTCAACGTTCGAATGTGGTACTAGTTCCTCTTTTTTCTTCTTATATTAATTCTTTTTTTCAATGCTTTCTTTTCTTTGTTATCTTTCTACTCATGGCCACACCCATTTATTTTCCTTTTTCATATTACACTCTTTTTTCATACCCCTTTCTTTTCTTATTTTCCTCTACAGTAGCCACCTCAACTTAGGCATTTAGCCTTAGTTGAGGTGCACAATGTCTAAGGAGGGACAAGGCTAAAATATAGGTCAACAATGAATGACGGAGAAGGTGAATTGGGAAACAAAATAAAAGGTCAATTTCAGGCTCAAAATATTTAGATCGAGGGATACACATTTATTTGATTGATTTCTTTTAGGCTAAGTAGATTATTTTCAAGAACGATATATGATCCTTTCAACCAATAGTTCAATTGTCAAAGCACGACTAACAGGGCAAGTTTTGGATTGGCAAACACGATAAGAATTAACAAATAACCTCATACACACATGGCACCAAGTTGCATAATCAAATCATTGAATATGTTTGTTTCATGCGTTGGCTTAATTCATGCTTGTCCTATCGGTCTACGTCATATCATACAAAAATTCCACACGATTATTTATCAAAGAAACAAATATAGCACATCAAAAAAATTGGAGGGGTCTATTTTACAATTTTAAACACTATAACCATCATGCCATACAATCCTACTCTTCTTTCATATTTACATCCTAAACATGCCAGGTCAACATAAATAAAAAGGTCCTCGGGGAAATAACACAAGTAAGAAAACTCCAAGGACTCAATCAAGTTCCTAGGCTACTCAGACTTTGCCTGGACACTCACAATGATAATAACCATCCTACACCCTCTCAAAAAGTCATGCATTGTCCCTAACACACTATATCAAAAGTAAATACAAAGGGTCAAGACAAAAATGTGGAGCCTATGCACCGATGTACTACATAGAGGCTATCGGGTCCATTAGTGTGGCGGCATGCATAAACAAATCAATATTTGGGACACCATTAGTAGCATCCCTCTAGCTCGAAGCTCTAATGATCCGCTGCCTCTCTGGACTAGTGTGGTCAAGAAAGGAGGCTGATCCAACTCCTTAGCTTTGTCCATTGTTTATTTCTTTATTGTAGCTGCATATGATGCATAAAATTTAAGAACCATCATCAGATTGTATTTGCTCGAGGGGGATGCCATCCACTCATATCGATACAATAAAATAACTCTCAAATATCTAGGACTGAATTGAGGCCGTATGTCAAGATGTGAGGCCTTCAATAATGGTATATATCGAACATCTCCTCAACATATACCAGTTTGGTTGCTTGAATATTTGGATGGGTTATAATGGGTATTTCGGTATTCCTCCATCAGATTTTGACTTGGAGCTGGATAGGATCTCGACTCTTCACCACTTTCCAGTGCTAAAGATTATTCCCCCTTTTCAAACTAGGAGGAAATAGATGTTTCTATAGTGCGAGGAAGGGAGGAGACTCCAATCGCCTCCAGTATCATTTTAATTTATTTCAAACGCTTTCGAGTGGCCTAGGGATTGGTAGGTGAATCAGACCCGATGGGGTACTCCTCTTCAGTAGTAGTGTTTTCATTATATATATGATCCCTTAGTGTCTGAGTCGCGACCCTTTTTGAAGGTATAGTAGCTTTGCTTCTACCATGCTTCGGGTTTGATTTTGGGTATGGTACCCGTGGGAAGGATATTAGTAATTTCAAACTAAGTGCTATCCCACTTGCATCACACATACCTTCAAACGGTTGTTTCCAATTTGGTGAGATGATTATGGGTGCCGAAATAAACTTTTCTTTAAACTCTTCAGGCAGGCCGCATCCAAAACCAACTTCATCTCCTTCTCAAGTAACTTGAATAGTGGGTGTGCTATTTTGGAGAAGTCTTTGATAAATCTACAATAAAAACCAGCATGTCCCAGAAAGCTTCTAACACCCTTTACAGAGATAGGAAGTTGCAATTTTTCAATCACCTCAATCTTTACTCAATCAACTTCAATGCCTTTGTTTAAGATATTATGACCAAGCACTATGCCTTATCTCACCATGAAGTGTCACTTCTCCAATTGAGCACAAGACTGCATTCTTTATACCTCTATAGTACCTCTCCTAGAAGATCCAAGCAATCATCAAATGAGTCACCAACCACTAAAATATCATCCATAAAAGCTTCAATCGTATCTTCAACCATGTCTAAAAATATGGACGTCATATAGCATTTAGAAGTTGCAGATGTATTACACAAATCGAATGGCATTCTTTTAAAAGTGAACATCCCATATGGGCAAGTGAAAGTACTTTTCTCCTTGTCTTCGGGTGCGATTGATATCTAATTATAGCCTGAGTAACCATCAAGAAAATAGTTTTATCATTTACCAGCAAGGCCATCTAACATCTGATCCATGAACGGCATTGGGAAGTGATATTTCTCTACCACACATTTAATTTGCGATAGTCTATGCATACTCTCCAACCAGTAATGGGCCTCATCGGAATAAGCTCATTCTATGCATTCAGCAACAAAGTGATTCCTCCCTTATTAGGCACATATTGAAAAAGACTTACCTATTTACTATTAGCTATTGGATAAACCACTCTAGTATCTAGCCACTTATGATCTCTTTATTAAGGAGTTCTTGCATAAGTGGGTTAAGTCTCTTGTGGTTCTCCATGCTAGGTTTCTAGTCTGGCATGAGTTGGATTTTGCAAAAACATATGCTCAGTAGGATACCTATGATATCAACTATGAACCATCCAATATCTCTCTTAAAACGCCTTAGTATAGATGTCAGCGCTACTTCTTGGCTTTCATTCAGATCAACAACTATGATGCCGACAAGGTGTTGTTGGGCCCCAAGAATGCATATTGGTAAGGTCTTTGAGCTCTACTATCAAAGTTTCATAAATGGACGGTTTTGTAGGCGTGGTTACTCTATTCTTCATATCCAAGTCGAGTTTCTTTGGTGCGACATTGTACTTCCCCATACCATCGAATGCGCTAACCATCTCGTCATACTCTCCAATATGCTTTCCATCAGAATTCATGATTACTACCGCTAATACTTCAACACCTAGACTCTTCTCAATTAGTACACCAGGGTGCACCTCATCAACAACATCGATCACAGATACTATTCGTAGATCATTATGATGACTGACATACACTGAAAATCACCTCCTCATTATTCCGTCAAAACTTTAGTTGGCCAGTCTCTATATCAATAAGAGCACATCCTGTCATGACCCGACCTAGAACCTAGTCATAAATCGATGATTAGAATTCTAAAGGACAACCAAGCCTCTTAGCATAACATTCATGAGCATATATAAGAGAATTAAGAAATAAAGCTAAACTAAGATACGGAAAAAAAAATCCCATATAGAACATAAGTCTCAAAATGATAAATGATGATATAGACTCTTTTTATCTAACATGACTCTAATAATAGATGGGGGCATGTGAGGACTCACCAACAAGAAGCTAATTGTAAACTCTAGCCATGAGTGGGAGGAGGATGAACGTGATCGTCAGTCTCTACATTATTATATAATGTAGGCAAAAAATTATGTGTTAATACATGGAATGCATTACGTATATGAGAATATGCACGAATAATAAATGTAAGACGTAATATATATGAATCATGGAAAATAAGACCAATATCTTTAAAACATGATTAAAGCCATGAAAATATTAAAACATTTATCTCATTGGTTAATGCATCAAAAGAACCTCATAATCATCGTAAGAACTCATAACTAAACTGAAACTGTGTGGGATAGAACCTTTAACCGATATATAAGACCATGCGAGCTAATACATAGAATTCGCTGACTCCTGTATTGAGATAGGGGAGGCTACCTTGCCAGGGCATACTCCATAAGTAACTCTTTAACTAGGCTATGTGGATCCAATAGCTTCACTATATTGGCATATGTAACACTATGGGGCAACATAATTTAGGACTAAAGGTTGCTACTAGGATTCTATTGGGTAACTAACTGCATTACATGATCGAACCCCACCTAAAAGTCCACTCCGTGCTTAGTCAATATCCTAACAGAACTTATAAAACACGATTATAGACATCATAGAAAAAGATAATAACTAATATCAATCCATCTTTATAAAATATCATAAGATAATAACTAATATCAATCCATCTTTATAAAATATCATAAGAATAGCTCTTCTAGCATCATCATAGTAAAAGCATATGATTAGCTTATCTATCATATACCTCATGTAATGTGGGTGTAGGCCTTCCATCATTACATATCTTTGATCATAAACATCTTTAGGGACTTAACTTGCCCTATCTTTAACTTTGCTTGAAACATCATAGAAGTATCATTCATAAACTTCTTTGCATAAAGCACCTTTAAACCCATTCATAAAGCTTTCATATAATATAAGTTGAAAATCATGATCATATCTCATAAATCATACTTGAAACTAGAATATATCATGGGTTATTGAAATTCAACTTAAAATCATGCAATATGATGTGAATTATGTATAATTAGACTAATAGCATTGAAGTATATCATAACTGAGAAGACCAAATGAAAATCATGCAATTAGGGCTTGTAATTGAAGAAATCATAAGAGAATTTAAGAAGTAATCTTTGGGATTACATGGGTGAAAGGTACCCATAGATGAAGTCCCATATACCTTGACCTTGATGAGTCTTAAATTGTAGAGAATGAAAGCTTGACCTTGAAGAACCATTTTGAATTACTTGAGGGAGAAGAAGGACTTGAGAGAAAACTTAGGAGAGAGGGTTTTGGGAGTTATGTTTGAGAATGAGAGGGTTAGAAGACTTTAGGGTAGTTAATAGGTAGGAATCTAGTCCCAAAAATTGTCCACATTCATTAATGAAAGTGTAAGGAATGACCAAATTAGCCTTCATTAAAATTGGAAAATAGGACTACACAAAGGACCCATCATGCCGTGAACTTCACCACGGGCCGTAGTGGTGTTCTTGGTCAATGCCTTTAACTTGGGGAAAAAGAAATTCTAGAGGACCTCCTTCATGGAGACCATGACAGCCTGTGAAGGTCACCGCTGCCCGTGGTGAGGGTTGTGGTGAGGATCTCAACAGGTTAGTCTGCAGGGGTGACCACCACGGATACTTCCATGGTCCGTGTAAGTCAATACAACCCGTGGTGGTTAAGTGTAGTCCCTGTCATGGAGTAAATATCTGGGGGTCTTTGGGGAGGGGTCACCACGACTCATGGTGCTCCCCATGCCCCGTGGTTCCTATCGTAGACCCTTTCTTGTAGATCTTTGGTTTTTGAATCACCACCATAGTGGCATACCTCAAGCCGTGGTGTTGAATACGGCATATGATGGCCTTTGTGGTCATCTTTTTCCTTATGTGCCTAGTTGAAGTATTTAGTTCCTTCATGATCCAACCAACCCAAATCATGTGTTTCAGTTATTCTCATAGTTTTCCTAAAAATTCCTTATTTTCTTTCCTCGGCGAGTGATATGTATTCATGTTCATGAAATGAGTTTTAAAGTCATGTTTTAGTTTGAAATTGAAGATTTCATATTTTATGCACTATCGAGATGTTATGGCTAGTTGGATCATGAAGGAGCTAAACATCTCAACTAGGCACAAAAGGAAAGAGATGAGGATATCGGGACATCATATCGGCTTCGGCTTCCCATGTAGCACCCTCAATCTCTTGGTTCCTCCATAACACTTTAACTGAAGTTATTTCTTTGTTTCTCAACTTTCTAACTTGTCGGTCCAAGATCTCAACCAGAACCTCTTCATAAGAAAGACTCTCTCTAACCTCAATGATGTCCAATGAAACAATAGAGCTAGGATCACCAACAAACTTCTTTAACAAAGACATGTAAATTATCAGATGCACCGATGCCAAATCAGAAGGCAAATCCAACTCATATGCCACCTTACCAATCCACCTCAAAATCTGATATGAGCCTACATAGCGAGGACTTAGCTTTCCTTTCTTACCAAAACACATCACACCTTTCAAGGGTGAAATTTTCAAGTAAACCCAATCATTAACTTGGAATTCAAGTTCCCTTCTTCTCACATTCGAATAGGACTTTTGTCGGCTTTGGGCCGTCTTTAGTCTTTCTCTAATGAGTCTAACCTTCTCCTAGCCTCAAATACCAACTCGAGTCCTATCAAAGAAACTTCTCCTTCTTTGAATCAACCAATAGGAGATCTACACTGCCTATCACAAAAAACGTCAAATGGAGCCATTTCAATGCTGGAATGATAACTGTTATTATAAGCAAACTCTATCAATGGCAAATGATCATCCCAATATCATTTAAAATCAATGATGCATGCTCTCAACATATCCTCTATTGTCTGAATGCTACGCTCAGCCTGACCATCCTTCTGTGGGTGAAAGATTGTACTAAGCTTCACCTGAGCAACAAGGCCCTTTTAGAAAGACCTCTAAAATATGATGTAAAATGAGTACCTTGATCCGAGATGATACACAATGGAGCACCATGAAGCTTAACCAACTCTAAAATATACAATTTAGCATAATCCTCGGCTGAATATGAGGTCTTAATAGGAAAAAAATGAGCTGACTTAGTCATTTGGTCAATAATTACCCAAATAGAGTTATGTTGCCTATGAGTATGAAGCAAGCCTGTAATGAAGTCCATATTCAAGGCTTCTCACTTCCAAGTAGGGGTCTCAATGTCTTGGCCCAAACCTCTGAGTTTTGATGCTCAACTTTCACTTGTTGACAATTTGGACAATTAGCCACAAATTCTGCAATATCCCTTTTCACGCCATTCTACCAATGCACTTCCCTCAAAAATTGATACATTTTTGTTGAACCGAGATATATAGAATACCGTAAACTATATGCCTTAGACATTATCATATCTTTCAATTCATCAATATTCGGAATGCACAATCAACCTTAATATCTCAACCCACCATCTCCCCCTTCGGGAGAAAGCCTCAATGGCTTTTCGACAATCGCTTTCTTTAATTCAACCAAAGTAGGATCACTATCTTGCTTTGACTTTACCTCTACCACAAAAGATGATTCAGAACCATTTTTCACAATAACACCACTATCCTCGGAATCAACCAATCAAATACCCAAATGGGTTAATCTATGCACATCCCAAACTAGCTCTTTCTTTATTCTTTACATGAGAAAACCTTTTCATGGAAAACCTTATAAGGGCATCGGCAACCACATTTGCCTTACCCAGATGGTATAACACACATGTCATAATTTTTCAACAGCTCAAGCCATCTGTTTTGTTGTAGGTTCAAGTCTTTTTCAGTGAACACATATTAAAAACTCTTGTGATTGGTGAAAACATCCACATGAACACCATAGAGATAGTGCCACCACAACTTTAAAGCAAATACCACCGCCGCCAACTCCAAGTCACAAGTCGGGTAATTATTCTCATGTACCTTGAGTTGCCTTGAAGCATAAACTATCACTTTACCATTTTGCATTAGCACACAACAAAGACTAACTCGTGAAGTATCAAAATACACAACGAACCCATTGAAACCTTCGGATACAGTCAACACCAGAGTTAAAGCAAGCCTATCCTTCAATTCTTGGAAGCTTTTCTCACATGCCTTGGATCATTGGAACTTCACCTTATTTTTAGTCAAAGTAATCAAGGGCGATGCAATGAAAGAAAAACCTTCCACAAACCATCTATAATAATCGGCTAAGCCTAAGAAACTCTGAATACGGTCTAGGCCAATTCTTAATCGCCTCGGTCTTCTTTGGATCAACCATAATTCCTTCTTAGAAAACAATGTGACCAAGGAACGCAACTAAACTTAGCCAAAATTCATATTTACTAAGCTTCTCATACAACTGACAGTCCTTAAGAATTTACAACACAATCCTCAAATGATCGGCATGCTCTTCCTCACTTCGTGAATAGGTAAAAGTATCATCAATGAAGACAATCACAAACATATCCAAGTATTGCTTGAATAGCCTGTTCATCACATCCATAAAAGCTGCAAGGGAATTTGTTAGTCCAAAAGATATAACCAAGAATTCAAAGTGACCATACTGAGTTTTAAATTCCATCATTGGAATGTCATATTCCCTTACTCAGAGTTGATGATAACCCGATCGAAGATCAATCTTTGAAAAGTAGCTTGCTCCTTGAAGTTGATCGAACAAGTCATCAATCCTTGGAATGGGATATTTATCTTAGAGCCTATTTGAATGGACTTATTTTAAGTAATTTATAAGTTGTAAACTGCTTATAATTTTTTAAAAAATAAGTAGGTGAAACTCAACTTATATTTTTTGACTTATAAGCTCTTTTCAACTTATAATCTACTTAAAATAAGTCCATCAAAATAAACCTAATTATTTATTAGGCTTATTTTAAGCACAAAATGACTTTAAGTTGGCCAGCCAAATACTCAAAAAAGCTGAAAACAACTTATAAGTAACTTATAAGTCAATCCAAATGGGTTCTTAATTGTGACCTTGTTCAATTATCGATAATCAATACACATACAAAGAGAACCATCCTTCTTTTTGACAAAGAGAATTGGAGCACCCCATGGAGAGATACTCGATCTAATAAAACCCTTATCTAGCAAATCCTTCAATTGATCCTTTAATTCTTTCAATTCTACTGGATCATTTGGTAAGGATGAATAGAAATAGGTTCAGTATCGGGGAGAAGATCGATACCGAAGTCTATTTTCCTTTCAGGAGGAATACCGAAGTCTATAACAATATATCTCATGGCAAGATAAGGAGTAACAAATGATAGAATATCACATAGATCTAATAATTCATAAAATCATAGACTTTCAACATACCAATCACAATATTGGGGAATCGTCTAACACCTGATGAGTCTAAAGCGCATAAAATTTATGCGGTGATCGCCACCCGAAGTAGTAGCACGGTGATTTGGATGACTAGTAGCTTGAGTCTGACCTTGGGGCCTAGCCCCACCCCTACACTCCCTTGCATGATGACTAGGCCTTCCACACTTGAAACAAATATCCAAACCCAATAAGTACTCTCCTTTATGGGTTTTCCCATACTTCTTACATAGAGGGATAACTTGACCACCCGAAGCTCCACCTTGTGCCTTAGAATTTGGCACCTTGTCCTTCTCAATTTTGGAGCCAAAGTGTTTGAAGAACCTTGGACTTGAAACCTTTGGACTTGCCAAAAACTACCATTTTCACCACCAAATTTGTTATGAGAAAACCCACCTTCATACCGATCCCTCTCTGCCTCCCTTGTATTCCTCTCCTTATGCTTCTTTCCTTCATTTTGCTCAACATTAGTTATGAACCCAGAAATGTCCATCTCCATGATGAGCATAGCGGTTTAACATTCTTTCATAACCTAGTTTGATACTCCCGAAATAAACTTGCTCGTTCGGGCATGAGAGTCGGCTACCAAGGATGGAGCATATTTGGACAACTTTGTGAATTTTAGGGCATACTCCCTCACACTCATGGTCCCTTGCTTGAGGTTGATAAATTCCAATACCTTCACCTCCCTTAACTAAAGCAGTAAAAAGTGATCAGGAAATACAACTTTGAACTTTTCCCAACTTGTAGGACCATCCTCAATCTTTTTGGATTTCCACTGATTATACCACACTTAAGCGACACCTTGGAGTTGGTAGGTCACCAATTCCTCCTTCTCTTCTAACGACACTCCCATAATCTCTATAATTTTGTATAATTCATTAACAAAGTTGTTATACCCCGTACTTTTGAACCTTGACACATGTCCCTAATCATCTTGAAAGTAGCCATGAGACCCTTACTGTCCACACACACCAAATAACTCTAAGGAAAGAAGATTATGATACCTCAAAAGAAGGAAGGTTGGAAATAGAGTCATAAGAATCCGAAAAGAGTTGGAGGCTAAGAAATGAGTCGTAGGACTCGATTTACCTATGTAAGCCACTAAGTTAAGAGTCTTATACACTTAAGTTGCTTAAGGAAATATCAAGCTTATGTAGTGCGTATTACATCGGCTCTTAAGACAAGACGAGATTACGAACCCATGGGGGAGAGGAAAAGGCGATACGTGGCAGCAATGACCCACCTTCTTGGGGTCAAGTAGGTGACCCACCTACTTGGGGGTGGGCCCCACCAAGGACACGTGGCAGTCTTGGAGGCTAAGGGCTGATCCGTGGTCCAATAAGGGCTTGACACGTGTCACCCTTAGGGGCTAACACGTGTCACTTCCTAAGGAACTATATATATATATATATATATGTTTTAATGACTCTTAAGTCATTTGGAGTCCAAAAAAATCAGCCAAACATAGAGAGAAAACGTGAGAGGAAGAGAGTACTATGGTAGCCATGGTTCAAGAAGCATTAAGATAAGTTCTTCACTTTTCTTCCGTGAATTAATTATCTACGATGTTCCCTAAGTACGTGGATATGTATATATGTGTTTTATGGAACCAAAGCTTCAGCTTTACAATTGGAATTTTGGAAGAAAAAGAAGAGAAAAACGTTAAAGGGGCAAGGAAGGAGGGCAACAGGTTTCGCTCTTTTGGGGTAAGCTTCTGGGTTTCATTCTGTGAATTAATTATTTGAAGTGTCCCTAAGTTGTATAATGGTGTTTAATAACATAAAATTTCAATTTGGGGCAGCGAAGAAGTAACGCAAATAGCCTGTTCAATTTCAGCGCGTCTGGAGAAGTTCCGAGTTGCGCTTTGACAATTTTGTCTAAATTCGGGTAAGGTAAGGTTTCTCATTTCCATTTGGACTTTATGGTGTTGTTATGGAGTGTATTATATACCTTGTGTGTGTCTGGAAACGTGAAAAAAGTATAGAAATGCTTGGCGTTGAAGACAATCCAAATTGTAGTCGTTATAGTCGAATTGTCGTCGAAGTAAGGCGTTGTTCTTGTGAGTTGCTGCTGCAGGGGTGTGATGTGTTGTTGCAAGGCCTAAATATGTTCTAATTTGGGTTAGGTTTATTCTGGTTGAAGCCACATGACCCCTCGTTTCGTATAGTTAAAGGCATTACAAAATAAAGGCTAGACGCCCTATTGTGATATCATATTTTTGAATAAGTCGTTTGAAATTTATGTTGTATATTGTTGGTGTGAATTGCTGCAGGTTGTTGTTGTTGGTTGGATGTAGGTCTTAGGGACCTAATTAGATATTTGGATAAGGCACATCATAGAGGAGGTGTTGCCCAATTTTCGTCGACGCCTTAGCGAATAACAGAACTAGTCGGGGAAACGACTAAGGAAATAAATTCCATTAATACTAAGGTGTAACCTAGGGTGCTGGAAACTAAAAGGGGTTGATATTCATATTACTTTCATGTTGAATAGGTTCAAAGGACGGCGAGGCAACTAGGATAAGGAATAATTCAGACAAGATATGTGAAGCTTTCTTTTGGCATATTTTTGGCATAAGTATGTAAAGCCTATCTTGTTTCTTCTTTTGGCATGTATTCAAGTTAAGTATTGAATAATATGAGATTGAGGGTGAATCTACTCATAAATTCCAAGCGTAATTCATGGTCCTCATTTACTTCTTGATGAAAGCACTCCTACAGTAATTGAACTAGGGCTTCTCAAGCCTTCTATACGTCAGAAAGTGATGAGTATGTAAGGCTATCCTTCCCTTCTCTTGGCGTGTCTTAGTACTAAATATGATCTGTATATAACATGTGGGGATGAATCTACTCACGAAGTTCTGAATATGATTAACGACCCCTACGTACTGCTGTAGGTGAAAGCTACTATGCCAATAGAGTTAGTTTCTCTCACAGTCTTTTAGATAATGGAAAGTAGAGGGTACGTAAAGCTAATTCCTCCCTCTTGGCATATCCTTGATAGAAGTGCAATATGTATATATACATATGCAAGTGGGGATAATCCCATTCATAAGGCCCCGAGCATACCTCCTGATTCTTATCCACTGCTGAATACTAGGACGCCTACGATAGGTGAATTATTGTCTCTCAAACTCCTTTGGGATAGGAAGGGACAAACAGGTGAGGCCTACCCTTTCTTTATTTTGACATGTCTTAAAGAAACCGATACATGATACGAGCTCTAGAGTAAGTCCATTCCTAAGCTCCGAATACGCTATATGTCTCATATTCACTCCTTGGCAGGAAAACTCTCATCGTAGTTGAGCTACCTTCCCTGAACCGTCTATATGTCGATTAATAGTGGGACTTAGAGCTCCTATTCCTAAGGACTCTGTGATGACAAATGTTTATGATTTCCTTAAGTTGGTTGGCATTGCCCTAAAATATGTCTATAACTCCTGAGACATCACTTAATATAGCCCTAGTGGCACTCAAAGGGCACCTGAGATGATTATTATCCTGATCCACGAACGATAGTTCAGTATGATTACCCTAGTGAGTCCCAGATAATGATCTACCTATATATGATGATAACACCGAGTCCCCTAAAGGGTCGGGTATGGTATATGATGATATAATGATAACATCGAGTCCTCTAAAGGTCCGAGTAAGGTATATGATGATAACACCGAGTCCCCTAAAGGGTCGGATATGGTATATGATGATATGATGATAACACCGAGTCCCCTAAAGGGCCAGGTATGGTATATGATGATATGATGATAACACCGAGTCCCCTAAAGGGCCGAGTACGATATATGATGATATAATGATAACACCGAGTCCCCTAAAAAGCCGGGTACGATATATGATCATATAATATAACCTCGAGACCTATACTAGGCCGGGTACGGTATGATATATAATGATTGATAGGCATGCATATGAAAACATAATAATGTAATCATAACATATGACACAACGCCGTATGCGATGACATGGTAACACCGAGTCCCCCAGCAGGCCAGATACGTTATGTGAAGATGGTGTACATGCCGTTATGTTATAAGATGTAGGTATAGTGCCTTATTAACTGTTATACTTGTTTCTTGCATCCCCATTTCAGTTGTTCTCTCAGTTGTGATGCGTTATGCTTTATATACTCAGTACATATATCGTACTGACCCCCCGTTCCCCGGGGGGCTGCGTTTTATGCCCGCAGGTATAGATGTTCATTCGGGAGATCCGTCAGCTTAGGAGTTCCTCTCAGCTATGTCGGAAGGGCTTCACTGTTCTGGAGCCTAATTTTTGATATTGGTCACTTAATATATATATTTGTACATTCAGGGGTACGATAGAGGCCTTGTCCCGCCATATGTTACTATTACTATTCCTAGAGGTCTGTAGATATATGGATGTGGGTTGTTTATAAGTTTGTTTTGACTGTGCCTATACGACATGTTGTAAATGTTTTTATGTTATGACAGCCTCGTCAGCGCCTGCCCTTTTATGTTATGATACGAATGAAAGAGGCTACAGGCACATGAAAATATTTTAAACTATTGAGGTTTTTGTGTATAGTATCACATCACACACGGTTTCACTCAAGTGTAACTGATAAATATGCATAAGAGGGTCCAGGTCGGACCCCAGTTGCGGCCTACGGGGTTGGGTCATGACAGAAGTGGTATCAGTATAGTTCATCCTTAGAATGTCTACAGACCGTGTCTAGTAGAGTCTTGTTTATCGGTGTGTTGTGCACCACATCTATAGACAAGAGGCTAAAGGATATTTAAGATGTTACTTTCTTTCATATCTAAGATTGTGCGATAGAGCCGAGCCATAGGAAATGAAATTCCTCATACTAACCTGCAATTTTAGCAGGAGGACAACACCGATAAAAGAAAGTAACTGACAATATTGGATGTTATGAAGCACGCAGGTAAGCAAAGGCACGAAGGACCTATGTCAGGTAAGGTGTTGCAATACAATTGATATATAAAGTTGGAAAATGAAAGGAAAATTATACAGGAAAGTGCAACAGGTGCAGTTCGAGGGGACATACGAGGTAAGTCCATATTCATACTGCTAATATGGGCGCCCTGTGTGGCTGCGATATAAGATAATATGAATATATATGTATGCCCTGGGTGGCTGCGATACGATACGATACGAATATATATCTGTGTGCCTTGTGAGGTATTGTTGGTATTTTCTGCGTGCAGGTGTTGAGATAGTAAGAAATACGGAGGAAACTCTGCCCAAATTTTCCTAGGAGTTAAAAGAGAATGAGATACAGGATTGTAGTATGCCTGGTCCATAATGAGAATGAGATTTGACTAAACTACAAGTATGGCTGACCTCGAGGAATAAGTTAATTGCTGAATTAATTGCAATAGAAATTAGGAGGTCAATACGGGTATGGTAGAATGAAGTTGGAAAAGACTTATAATCCAAGAAAGATGATTCAGAGAAGATTGATAGGTCTGGATAGAATGCTGTATTAAGGCACCGACTGAATTAATACACAGGAATAAACTATGACGAGTTATAGTTAAAAGAAGTAACAGTATAGTTAAGACAAGAGCACAAAGGAAAAAGAATTGTGACGGATATAAAGTAGTAATAAGACAGCTTGTGAGACATTAAGGATAAAACTAACTAAGAAGGGTAAGTAACCCATAGTAAGAATCGTGAAGAGAGTCAAGCGGTGTTATACTATGGGACTGATTACGAATAGGGTACCAGATGAATATAACAAACACCGTTATGAGAATAAGTAAAGTGTAGTAAGGAATTAACTAAAAGGTATGACGTGGTCCATATAAATGGAATGTAAAGATAGGTATGGAATGGAAAAGCAAGCTATGGAACAAATAAGGAAGCTTTATCAAGTTCCATAAGGAAAGTTTCGAACAAAGGTTATATGATGACGAAAAGGATAGCTAGTGCAAGGAAATAAAGGGTAATATGGAATTCCTTACGCCCAACCAAAAATGGAAATGAGCTGAAGGAATAATAGAGAAGTTCTAATAGAGGCACTCAAGATAGATGTGATTAATTAAGAATGAGTATCGAACAAAAAGAGAAATAGACAGTTACGACCTGGAGGTATAGTAAGATGAAAAGGTATTAAGACAAGGCTACTACTACATGAAGTTGAGATGGTTTTAAGCAGGATTAGAAGTGAGCCTTAAGCACTTGACAAAAAAATGAAAGTTCAGAAGACATAAAGAAGTATTGTGTATACGTGACTCCACCTTGATGATTAGTGAGATCCTGCAAGAAGAGGGAATGTTGATTTGCAGAACAACTGCTACATTATGAGATTATTAGAAGAATAAGCGGTGTCTACTGGAATAAGGTTAGTCTAATGACGGAGGTTGAAACATGAATTATCAAAGTGTAAGTACTCTTGAGTGGAGAATCTGAACCAATTACGAGCCGCGCTAATTACTGATTGGGATGAATGGAATGTGGCTTTGAATGTACTGCTACATTATGGGTATTACTCGAGTATCAACCATTAAATGAGATTTTATAGGATACATTTCAAATACTAAAGCACCCTACGGTTGTGCTAGGGTTTCCTAGAAAGGCAACCTAACATGGGGATGATTTAGCAGAAGATGTAGATATGGTGCAGCACGTTAAATATGTTGGAGTGGAATCATCCGTGTGTGAATAGCTGAAAATAAATGAAGGATGACCTGGGTACACCCTAAAAGGGAGGAAGTGGACAAGAGAAGTACAAACGTAAGAGAAAATCAACCGACGCTATCGTATGCAAATAGGAATGCTTAAACTTTAAATGAGACCCTATAAGGGATGGACGTGATCATACCCGCACTAATGCACCGGATTCCATTAAAACTCTGAAGTTAAGTGTGTTTGGATGAGAGTAACATTGGGATGGGTGACCCCCTAGGAAGTGAGAAAGGAAATGAAACAAGTATGACAAAAAGAGATTATAAAGGTGTGTTAGTACAATAACATATATAGAATAGAGTAAGCCATGAGCAGAAAAGATTATAACTGAAATACAACATACCTCATGAAAATGGCACAAGAATAGTTGTACAGCTTACGAACATTGGCATACTAAGAGTGAGGTCAAATGATTACTCGATAAAAGGAAGTCAGTAATAGCAATGTGATTGCCATGTTTAGAATCTATTAAAGAAAAATGTAAGATGGTTCGAGGCAGAACTATTAAGATATAATCGGTATTACGGACAAAAGCCATAGCAGAGCCCTGACCTCGACCGAAGGAGGTAAGCCGCTAGTATAGCGACACTAAAGTATTTTCTGAATGGCTCTACGTACCCACACACGTTTGTATAAGAATTATAATATAATGTATGGTAATAAAACTAGAAAGAAGATCTGAGTAAAAGAGCAAGATAACATACCTAAGGTGTTACAAGTTGAATTAAGAGGAGCATCAGAGGCTTGATAGCCTGTTAGGGGGGATGGGAATCCTAACTCGGAGATGGAAGGCGATTAATGTAGGTTATAGTGCAGGCTGACCTCGCACTCTACAAAAGTATAAGTTCATATGGGTTATGGTAGATAAGTTGACAAAATTAACCCATTTTCTTCCAATTAGGAAGGTATATTCAGCTAAGGGTTATACGAGATGACATAGCAAGGAAACAATAAGATTTTATGGGGTTCCCACATCTATTATCTCGGACGGGGATGTTCAATGTACGGCTAATCGCTGGAGATCATTCCGGTAAGGATTAGGAACACAGGTGAATCTTAGTACGATATTTTGCCCTTCAATTAATGGATAGGCCTAGAGGGGATCCAGTAAATTATTGATAAAGTAAAGCTTAATCCGGAACAAGCTATTGAATAGAAGCCTAGAGTCGGCAAGAAGGGGATACATTGATCCTTCTCAGGGTATTTGTATAATAGATAAAGCTGCCTATGAGTGGGACCTACCGTCCGATTTGAAACAATACATTCAGTTTTCACAGATTAATGCTCTGCAAGAATGTGAACGACGCTCCCAGAATATTTTCCGTGGAGGAGGTACACGTAACAGGGAGTTATCCTATGAGGGGAAACCTATTTCCATCCGGGATCAGCAGATTAAACGGGTTGCAAACTAAGGACATAGCTTCCGTCAAGGTACTGTGGTGGAATAAGAATTGTGAAGCCATAACCTAGGAAGTTAAAAAAGACATGAAATACAGGTGTCCGTACCTATTCCTGATGTCTACAGATAACCCCCAGTCCTGGAAATCATATATTAATTACTTGGATAAAAATGTATGTTATTCAAGTAGAAAGGAATATCTCTATGATCCGTATAAAGTCTTAAGGGAAATTTATTTAACATTCGGGAATGAATGTTCTAAAGGGGGGAAGGGTGTTATACCCCACACTTTTGAACCTTGACACGTGTCCCTAATTGTCTTGAAAGTATCCATGAGACTCTTACTATCCACACACACCAAACAACTCTAAGGAAAGAAGATTGTGATACCTCGCGAGAAGAAAGGTTAGAAATAAAGTCATAAGAATCTGAAAAGAGTTGGAGGCTAAGAAATAAGTCGTAGGATTCGATTTACCTACGTAAGCCACTAAGTTAAGAGTCTTATACACTTAAGTTGCTTAAGGATATATCAATCTTACGTAGTGAGGTTTACATTGGCTCTTAAGATAAGACGAGATTACGAACCCACGGGGGAGAGGAGAAGGCGACATGTGGCAACAAAAAAAGGTGCCACGTGGCAGCCTAAGGAAGTGCAACGGGGAAGAAGGTGACCCACTGCTTGGGGTTAAGTAGGTGACCCACCTATTTAGGGGTGGGCCCCACCAAGGACACGTGGCAGTCTTGGAGGCTAAGGGTGGATCCGTGGTCCAATAAGGGCTTGACACGTGTCATTCTTAGGGGATGACATATTTCACTTCCTAAGGAACCATATATATATGTGTTAATGACTCTTAATTCATTTGGAGTCCAAAAAAATCAGCCAAACATAGAGAAAAAACATGAGAGGAAGAGAGTACTATGGTAGCCATGGTTCAAGAAGCATTAAGGTAAGTTCTTCACTTTTCTTCCATGAATTAATTATCTACGATTTTTCCTAAGTACGTGTATATGTATATATGTGTTTTATGGAACCAAAACTTCAGCTTTACAATTGGAAGTTTGGAAGAAAAAGAAGAGAAAAACGTTAAAGGGGCAAGGAAGGAGGGCTACGGGTTTGGCCCTTTTGGGGTAAGCTTCCAGGTTTCATTCTATGAATTAATTATTTGAAGTGTCCCTAAGTTTTATAATGGTGTTTAATAACATAAAATTTCAATTTGGGTCAGCGAAGAAGTAACGCAAACAGCCCGTTCAATTTCAGCGCGTTTGGAGAAGTTCCGAGTTGCGCTTTGACAATTTTGGCTAAATTCAGGTAAGGTAAGGTTTCTCCTTTCAATTTGGACTTTATGGTGTTGTTATGGAGTGAATTATACACCTTTTTTGTGGCTGTAAACATGAAAACAGTATAGAAATGCTTGGCATTGAAGATAATCCAAATTGTAGTCGTTATAGTCAAATTGTCGTCGAAGTAAGGTGTTGTTCTTGTGAGTTGCTGCTGAAGGGGTGTGATGTGTTTTTGCAAGGCCTAAATATGTTCTAATGTGGGTTAGGTTTCTTCTGGTTGAAGCTGCATGACCCCTCGTTTCGTATAGTTAAAGGCATTACAAAATAAAGGCTAGACGTCCTATTGTGATATCATATTTTTGAATAAGTCGTTTGAAGTTTATGTTGTATATTGTTGGTGTGAATTGCTGCAGGTTGTTGTTGTTGGTTGGCTGTAGGTCTTAGGGACCTAATTGGAAATTTGGATAGGGCACATTATAGAGGAGGTGCTGCCCAATTTTCATCGATGCCTTAGCGAATAACTGAACTAGTCGGGGAAACGACTAAAGAAATAGTTTCCATTAATACTAAGGTGTAACCTAGGGTGCTGTAAAGTAAAAGGGTTGATATTCATATTACTTTCATGTTGAATAGGTTCAAAGGACGGCGAGGAAACCAATATAAGGAATAATTTAGACAAGGTATGTGAAGCTTTCTTTTGGCATATTTTTGGCATAAGTATGTAAGCCTATCTTGTTTCTTCTTTTGGCATGTCTTCAAGTTAAGTACTGAATAATATGAGATTGAGGGTGAATCTACTCATAAATGCCAAGCGTAATTCACGGTCCTCATTTACTTCTTGATGAAAGCACTCCTATAGGAATTGAACTAGGGCTTGTCAAGCCTTCCATACGTCAGGAAGTGATGAGTATGTAAGGCTATCCTTCCCTTCTCTTGGCGTGTCTTAGTCCTAAATATGATATGTATAAAACATGTGAGGATGAATCTACTCACGAAGTTCCGAATATGATGCATGACCCCTACGTACTGTTGGAGGTGAAAGCTCTTATGCCAATAGAGTTAATGTCTCTCACGGTCTCTTAGATAATGGAAAGTAGAGAGTACGTAAAGCTAATTCCTCCCTCTTGGCATATCCTTGATAGAAGTGCAATATGTATATATGCATATGCAAGTTGGGATAATCCCATTCATATGGACCCAAGCATACCTCCTGATTCTTATCTACTGCTGAATACTAGGACGCCTATGATAGGTGAATTATTGTCTCTCAAACTCCTTTGGGATAGGAAGGGACAAACAGGTGAGGCCTACCCTTTGTTTATTTTGACATGTCTTAAAGAAACTGATACATGATACGAGCTCTAGAGTAAGTCTATTCCTAAGCTCCGAATACGCTATATGTCTCATATTCACTCCTTGGCAGGAAAACTCTCATCGTAGTTGAGCTACCTTCCCTGAACCGTCTATATGTCGATTAATAGTGGGACTTAGAGCTCCTATTCCTAAGGACTCTGTGATGACAGATGTTTATGATTTCCTTAAGCCGATTTGCATTACCCTAAAATATGTCTATAACTCCTGAGACGTCACTTAATATAGCCCTAGTGGCACTCAAAGGGCACCTGAGATGATTATTATCCTGATTCACGAACGATAGTTCAATATGATTACCCTAGTGAGTCCCAGATAATGATCTACCTATATATGATGATTACACCGAGTCCCCTAAAGGTCCAGGTATGGTATATGATGATTGATGATAACATCGAGTCCTCTAAAGGGCCGAGTAAGGTATATGATGATAACACCGAGTCCTCTAAAGGGTCGGATATGGTATATGATGATATGATGATAACACCGAGTCCCCTAAAGGTCCAGGTACGGTATATGATGATATGATGATAACACCGAGTCCCCTAAAGGCTCGGGTATGTTTTATGATGATATGATGATAACACCGAGTCCCTTAAAAAGTCGGGTACGGTATATGATGATATGATTATAACATCGAGACCCATACTGGGCCAAGTATGGTATGATATGTAATGATAGATAGGCATGTATGTGAAAATATAATAATGTAATCGTAACATATGAAACGACGCCGTATGCGATGACATGGTGACACTGAGTCCCCTAACGGGCCGGATACGGTATGTGAAGATCGTGTACATGCCTTTATGTTATAAGATGCAGGTATAGTGCCTTATTAACTGTTATACTTGTTTCCTGCATCCTCATTTCAGTTGTTCTCTCAGTTGTGATGCGTTATGCTTTATATACTCAATACATATATCGTACTGACCCCCTGTTTCCCGAGGGGCTGCATTTCATGCCCGCAGGTACAGATGTTCATTCAGGAGATCCATCAGCTTAGGAGTTCCTTCCAGCTATCTCGGAAGGGCTTCATTATTTTAGAGCCTAATTTTTGATACTGGTTACTTAATAAATATATATTTGTACATTTAGGGGTACAGCGGGGGCTCTGTCCCACCATATGTTACTGTTACTACTCCTAGAGGTCTATAGACATATAGATGTGGGTTGTTTATAAGTTTGTTTCGACTGTGCCTATACGACATATTGTAAATATTTTTATGTTATGGCAGCCTCATTAGAGCATGCCCTTTCATGTTATGATACGAATAAAAGAGGCTACAGGCACATGAAAAAGTTTTAAACTATTGAGGTTTTTATGTATAGTATCACATCACATACGGTTCCACTCAAGTGTAACTGATAAATACGCATAAAAGGGTCCAGGTTGTACCCCGTCGTGGCCTACGGGGTTGGGTCGTGATAAAAATCTTGGGAATCCTCATCAAACTTAGATCCATGAAACTTAGGAGGGTTCATCCTTAGGAAATCTCAAACCATCAAAGTCAGAGTAGTCACAACTTGAAAGAATCCACCATTCAATTCATTTGGGTAGTCATGACTTGGGATAGTATTTAAAAAGTGGCTCGAAACTATGCATTTTTCACTTGATCATTCAAAAGAGCATTTGGATCTTGTGGCTCCTCTTCAATATTTCTTTGAATAGGAGCTCTTCGTGGAGTCATGATTCTATAATCGCAAAGAGAAAGCATTAGAGGAGGAAACCTTAAAGTTCCACCTTATAGCAAGATGAGATCATAAAAAAAGTGAAGTATTTCCTAAGATGCCTTATAGGCTCCTATTCAAAGATGTGGCATGCTTTACACTGATGAATAAGACTCTACTCAATGTGGCAAGTTAGACTCCCTAGGACACTTGAACCTTATGCTTTGATACCAAGTTTGTAATGACCCGACCTAGGATCATGTCATAACATAGCGATTAGAATCCCAAATGAATCCAACTAAGCCTCTTAGCATAATATTCATGAGCATACATAAGGAAATTAAGCAATAAAGCTAAATCTAGATACATAAACAAAATCTCATATAAAACATAAGTCTCAAAAAATGAGAAATGACAACATAGACTCTTTTTATATAACATGCCTCTAATACTTGATGGGGGCGTGAGATAATCTTCCAGCTTACCCAATAGACAACATAGAAGTAATGAAGCATAGCTGTCAAATGTGAAATAAATGTCGTGACCTTAGATTGTGAAGACTCACCAACAACAAGCTAATAATAAACTCTATCCACGAGCGGGAGGAGGATAAATGTGATCATAAATCCCTATATTATGATACAATATAGGCAAATAGTATGCGTTAGTACATAGAATGAACTAAGTATATAAGAATATGCATGACCATTAAATATAAGACGTAATCAATATGAATCATGGGATGTAAGACCAATATCTTTAAAACATGAGTAATGTCATGAAAATATAAAATTTGATACTCAGCTAAAACTGTGTAGGATAGGACCTTTAACCAATATATAAGACCATGTGAGCTAATATATAAAATTTGATGACTCCTGCATCGAGACAGGGGAGGCTACCTTGCCAGGGCATATTCCATAAGTAAGTCTTTAAATGGGCTATGTGGATCCACTAGCTTCGCCATATTGGCATATGTAATCCTATGCGGGCAATGTAGTTTAGGACTAAAGGTTGCTACTAGGATTCCTTTGGCTAACTAACTGTGTTACCAGCGCGAACCCCACCTAAAAGCCAATATCACAATGGAACTCATATAATAAGATTATAGACATCATAAGAATATATAATAACTAATATCAATTTATCTTCTTAAAATATCATAAGAATAGCTCATCTAGTATCATCATAGTAAAAACATAAGATTAGCTCATTTATCATATACCTCATGCAATGTGGGTGTAGGCCTTCCATCATTACATATCTTTTATTATAAATATCTTTAGGGACTTGACTTGACCTTTTAACTTTGTTTGAAACATCATAGAATCACCATCCATAAACTTCTTTGCATAAATCACATTTAAACTCATTCATAAAGATTTCATAGAATATAACTTAAAAATTATGATCATATCTCATAAATCATACTTGAAACTAGAATATATCATGGGTAATTGAAATTCAACTTGAAATCATACAATATGATATGAATTATGCATAATTAGGCTAATATCGTTGAAGTATATCATAATTGAGAAGACCCCAATGAAAATTATGCAATTAGGGCTTTTAATTGAAGAAATCAGAAGAAAATTTGAGAAGAAATCTTTAGGATTCTATGGGTGAAAGGTACCAATGGATGAAGTCCCACATACCTTGACCTTGATGAGTCCTAAATTGTAGAGAATGAAAGCTTGACCTTGAAGAACCTTTTTAAATTTCTTGAGAGAGAAGAAGGCCTTGAGAGAAAACTTGGGAAAGAGGGTTTTGGATTTTGAGAATAATGTTTTAGAATGAGAGGGTTAGAATACTTTAGGGTAGTTAATAGGTAGGAATCTAGTCCCAAAAACCATCCACATTCATTAATGAAAGTATAATGAATGACCAAATTACCCTTCATTAAAATTGGAAACTAAGGCTACACAGAGGGTCCATCACGGTACGTGAACTTCACTATGGGACGTAGTGGTGTCTGTGGTCAATTCCTTCAACTTTGGGAAAAAGGAATTCTAGAGGACCTCCTTAGGGAGACCATAACGGCTCATGTGGGGGTCATGGTAAGGATCCTGATAGGAGGGTATGCAAGGGTGACCACCACAGAGCACACCACGGTCTATGTAAGTCAATACGACCTATGGTGGTCACTCGTGGTTTCTTCCTTGGAGTACAAATTTGGGGTCTTAGGGGAGGGGTCACCATGGCTCGTGGTGCTCACCATAGCTCATGGTTCCCATCATGGACCCTTTTATGCAGATCTTTGGTGTGAGACAATCTCCCAACTCACCCAATAAATAACATAGAAGTAATGAAGCACAACTATTAAATGTGAAATAAATGTCATGTCCTCAAAGTCTGAATCACCACCATGGTAGCACACCATGAGTCGTGTTATTAATTATAGTTCGTGATGACCTTCGTTGTCATCACTTTATGCTAAATGCTGTATTTTTTGGGATTTCATCTTTTATTCCTTATTTTAGACTTTCCAACTTCTTGGGTCTTACATGTCTAAGTGGATAGTAATAGTCTTTCCTATAATAAGAGAAACCTCAAAATCAACCTCACAGTCGAGAATGACAAAATTCGTAAGGAATATGAATAATTCGACCTTTACTAGAACATCATAAAGAATACCTAAGAGCTTTTTCCCAGTATGATCTGCCATATGTAGTCGCATTGACATTGATTTGGGGGCTCCCAAGACCAACTTTCAAAATATTTCTTGTGGCATCAGATTGAAGCTAGCACCTAGTACATAGAATGGTGAACGCTCCAGGATCCTCCTTTTCCTGCATGAGTGAATGGGTAGAAATTGCACTATAATGATGCAAGTTATCAACAGGTTTAAAACTTATTGTTCTTTTTTTTGTCACAAGATATTTCATAAACTTCTCATACTCAGGCATCTCCTGAAACTCTTCAATCAGAGGGATATTAACAGATATTTATTTTAACATGGAGATGAACTTTAAATATTTTCCATCCTCAGCTTTTTACACAATCTCTTTGGAAAGGGTAGAGGTGGTTGTGGTATGGGAGTTAGAGCTTGAGTCACCTTTTTCTCTTTTTCAGTAGCCACATGAAGATCTTTCTCCAGCTTTGAAGGCAGTTTATTACTCAAATTCTTGCCCTTAACTCTCTCTTTTATTTGGATATCTCTCTTATCCCTACTCGTATCAGAGTCATGTGCATCATCCATAATTACTTGCATTGGTAGATCGACTGTCTGGGTACCACTTCAGGTGGTTACTGGCATGTATTTCCCATCATTTATTTAGATTCTGGACTATATTTCTTGGAAGTGTACCTTTTTGGCATGGACAAGGATGCAAAAATTTGACTCAACTGATTCTCAATATATTTGATGGATATGGCATGTGACTCTACTTTCTGATTCATTCCCGATAGATCACTGTGTATCTTTTTGATATTTTCTTCATTAGAGTCACGATTTTTCATCATCTTGGTCATCGTGTCCTCAAGTCCTAAAAATCTGGACCTTCTATCTCGATTGTCTACTAGGACATACACACCACTCTTTTTGTTTCAGTTAGTGTCTCTTTTTGCCCAATTGCCTTCTCTATCTTGGTCTTGATTTCAGTCACTGTATCTATTCCGGTTGTAGTTGTTATTAAAATTATAATTGTTGTCGCGATTGTAGTGGCCTTTTCGGTTGAAGTTGTTGTAGTTCTAACCTTGAGTCCCTAGACCTTGGTGCTAAGTATCCTGATTTAAATTTTGGGCATTAGTTTGGAAAACCCCATCTGCTCATTCACATGGTATGCGTCCTCCTCATGTCTATAATCATATGTGTTGGAACTTTGAATTGGTGATCTATTGCATTGACCTTTTTTGATACAGGATTTTTGAATGCCAATCTAACCTCCATTCTCAATTGTGCTAATTCTTGGAGTACTTCCTCGTTCGCTAGACTTGTGTTCTAGTTAATTCCTATTGTAAAGGTGCTCCTCGTGGTTTCTGTGTCCCTATTACTCCATGCTCTATTTGTTTTAGCAACACGGTCAATTCTTTCAACAGCTTCCTCAAAGCCATGAATGCTCCTCCAATGCTGGTGTCTGCAACTGCTTTTCCATTGTCATCCAATACTCTATAAATTATCTCAAGAAGTAACTCATCGGGAATTCTATGATTTGGCACACTCCTCAAATACTCTATAAATATTTTCCATGCAACACTTATAGACTTTCTCGAAAGTTGTTGGAAGTTGTTGATTTTGTCTTTTAGCTTCAATTTCTTCAACAATGGGAAGTAAGTTTCTACAAAAGCCTTATATAACTACCTCTACGTAGTGATGGAGTTACATGGGAGCTATGATTGATAATGGGAATACGCGCGATCCAATAACATCTATATTCAACTCTGAGTTACCAATACTGCTCTTGTTGACATACACACATTGTTGAGATGAGCGTATAAATCTTCAAATAGCAAGCCTACAAATAATCATCCACTATTGAGCATCAGAATCAAAAAACTCAAAAAGTTGAACTTTGCTCCAGGAGAAAATAAAGGTAATGTGATGGCACTAGTAGTCCCAATGTTATTATGATCGACCCATAGTTGTTGTAAATACAAAATTCAGGTCTCTATTGAGGTAGTCTCACTATTAGTTGGTTGTTATAAATATTTCAAATGGATGTTGGGGAAGATTTTGATGTGGATGTTCTCCTTCCATTATGAGTTGTTCTGCGACTTCTTCTTCCATTTCATGACCATCGTTGTTGGCCATTCTCCTTAGAGTTCTGTGAAGTTTGGGATAAAATGGAATTAGGGGTCTTTCTTGACTCTACATATTAGGCATGCACTATGTAAGGACCCGGCCTAGAGTGTAGACATAACATAGCGATTAGAATCCCAAAGGAAACCAACCATGCCTCTTAGCACAATATTCACGACCATACATAAGGTAAATGAGCAATAAAACTAAATCAAGATATCGAAGCAAAATCTCAAATAGAACATAAGTTCCGAAATGAGAAACCAACAACATAGACTCTTTACTATCTAATATTCCTTTCATAACTCGAGTGGGGGCATAAGACAAGCTCCTAGATCACCCATATAGACAATATAAGAGAAATGAAGTAACAACTGTCAAGATAAGAAATAAGTGTCATGTCCTCAAACTGTGCCTCACCAACAGTAAGCTAATAGCAATAACTAGCCATGAGTAGGAGGAGGCTGTGCGCGATCATCGGGTCCTACATTATGATACAGTGTAGGCAAAAACTATGCATTAGTGCATGGAATGCGCTAAGTATGTGAGAAAATGCATGAACAATAAACAAATAACATAATCAATATTTATCATGCGTAACAAGACCAATATCTTTAAAACATGAACGAAGTCATGAAAACATTTACCTCACTGGTAAATGCATCAAACTTATAACTATCATAAGAACTCATAACTCAACTGAAATAGGTGTGGGATAGGAACCTTAAACAGACATATAAGACCATGCAAGCTAATACATGGAATCTGATGACTCCTGCATCGAGATAGGAGAGGCTACCTTCCAGGGAATACTCTGATAGAAACTCATGTAATTGGGATAGCTTCACCATATAGGCATCTGTAAACCTATGCGGGCAACATAGTTATAGGATAATGAGATCTTACTACGGGTCTCTTGCCCTAATTTTGAGAGAGAATGCCTATCCCAAAGTCTACTCAGTACTTAGTCAATATCCCAATGGAATTTTCATAAAACATGATTGTAGACATCATAGGAAAGACAACAATTAATTTCAATATGTCTTTATAAAAGAACATAAGACTAGCTTATCTAGCTTCATCATAGAAAATCATAGGATTAGCTCATCTATCATATAACTCATGCAATGTGGGTGTAGATCTTTCATCATTACATATCTTTATTCACAAAATATCTTTAGGGTCTAACTTGACCTATCATTAACTTGCTTTAAACATCATAGAATCATATTTCATAAACTTTTTTGCATAAAGCATCTTTAAACTCATTCATAAAGCTTTCATTGAAATAACTTGGAAACCATGAACATATCTCATAAATCATACTTGAAACTAGAATATAGATTGGATCATTAAAAATTCTACTTAAAATCACGCAATATGATATGAATTACGCATAATTAGGTTACATAATCATGAAGACCGAATGGAGATGATGAAATTAGGGCTTTTAATTGATGTACTCATAAGAGAATTTTAGAAGAAATCTTTGGGGTTTCATTGGTGAAAGGTACCCACGGATGAAGTCCCACATAAAATTAACTTTTATGAGCCCTAAATTGAAAAGAATGGAAGCTTGAACTTGAAATAATCCTTTGAATTGCTTGAGAAAGAAGAAGACCTTATGGGAGAAAAATTTAGGAGAGAAGATTTTAGATTTTGGGAGTATGTTGAGAATGAGAGGTTTAGAAGAATTTGGGGTAGTTAATAGGTAAGAATCTAGTCCTAAAAACTGTCCCCATTCATTAATAAAAATATAAAAAATGACCAAAATACCTTTTATTAAAACTAAAAACTAGGGCTGCACGGAGGATCCACCATGGTCCGTGAACTTTACCACGGCCCGTGGTGGTGTCCGTGGTCAATGCCTTAACCTTGGGGAAAAATTAAATATACATGACCTACTTCACAGAGACTATGCCGGTCTGTAAAGGTCACCACAACTCGTGGTGAGGGTCATGGTGAGAAACTTGATAGGAGGGTCTACAGAGGTGATCACCACGGAACCCACCGCGGTCTGTGAAGGGAAAAACGACCCGTGGTGGTTAGGATGTAGTCCCTACCTTGGAGTGGAATCTAAGGTCCTTAGGGAAGGGGTCATCACGGAGGGCACCACGACTAATGGTTCTCACCATGACCCATGGTCCCTATCGTTGACCCTTACTTATAGGGTTTAAGTTTTTGAATCACCACCATGGTGGCATACCACGAGCCGTGGTGTTGAATACGGCCTGTGATGGCCTTCTGGTCATCACATGATGCCAAAAGCTGTATTTTTATAAAATTCATATTTTGATCCTTATTTTATGGCATTTTAACTTTTGGGGTCTTACAATATCTCCTCTTGGGAACATTCGTCCTCAAATGGGACTTACTAGTGTGAAAGGAATATGAAAAGGAAATTAGTAGCCCAACATAAATGCAAAACATCTCAAGAATGTATAAAATATGAAATCTTTAATCTCAAGCTAAAACATGACTTTAAACTCATTTCATGAACATGAATGCATATGAAACTATGAGAACAACTGAAACACATGATTATGGCTGATTGGATCTTAAAGGATCTAAATACCTTAAGTAGGTATGGAAGGAAAGAGATGAGGATATTATGACATCAGATATGCTTCAGCTTTCCAAGTAGCACCCTCAACCTCTTAGTTCCTCTATAACACTTTAACAAAGGCTATTTTCTTGTTCCTCAACTTTCTAACTTGCCGGTCAAATCTAATGAGTATAACCTTCTCCTAGCCTCAAATACCAACTTGAGTCCTATCAAAGAAACTTCTCCTATTTCAAACCAACCGATAAGGTATCTATACTACCTACTATAAAAAATCTCAAATGGAGCCATCTCAATGATGGAATAATAACTGTTATTATAAGCACACTCTATCAAGGGCAAATGATCATCCCAATTTCCTTTAAAATCAATGATACATTCTCTCAACTTCTACTGTCTGAATGGTATGCTCGACCTAACCATCCTTCTGTGGGTGAAAGGTTGTACTAAGCTTCACTTGAGTACCAAAGCCCTTTTTGAAAGACCTCTAAAATATGATGTAAACTAAGTACCTCAATTCAAGATGATAGACAATGGAATACCATGAAGCTTAACCAACTCTCAGATATACAATCTAGCATAGTCTTTGGCTGTTATAAAGTCTTAATAGGAAGAAAATAGGCCAACTTAGTCATTTGGTCAACAACCACCCAAATAGAGTTATGTTGCCTACGAGTATGAGGCAAATCCGTAATAAAGTCCATATTCAAGGCTTCCCACTTCCATGTAGGAATCTCAATGTTTTGAGCCAAACCTCCCGATTTTGGATGCTCAACCTTCAATTGTTGATAGTTAGGACGCTAAACCACGAATTCCACAATATTCTTTTTCATTCTATTCCACCAATATACTACCCTTAAATCTCGATACATCTTTGTAGAACTGGGATGAATAGAATACAAAGAACTATGAGCATCAGATAATATCATCTCTTTCAGACCATCAACATTCGAAATACACAATCAGCCTTAATATCTCAAAATACCATATCCCCCTTGGGAGAAAGACTCAATGTCTTTTTTAGAGACCGTTTTCTTCAATTCAATCAAAGCGGGATCACTATCTTGTTTTTCCTTAATATTCGCCATAAGAAATGATTCAGAATCATTTTGCACAACAACCCTACCATTTTTGGAATCAGCCAAAATAGCCCACATTAGCTTTTTCTTCTCTTCCTCAATATGGGCAACACTACTCATGGATAACCTACTAAGAGCGTCGGCAACCATATTTGTCTTACCCCAAGGTATAGTACACTCATACCATAATATTTCAATAATTCAAGCCATTTCCTTTGTCGAAGGTTCAAGTCCTTTTGAGTGAACACATATTTCAAACTCTTTTGATTAGTGAAAACATCCGTATGGACCCATACAAGTAGTGTCTCCACAACTTTAAAGTAAATACCACCGCCACCAACTTCAAGTCATGAGTTGGGTAATTTTTCTCATGTGTCTTGAGTTGCCTTGAAGCATAAGCTATTAGTTTACTATTTTGCATTAGAACATAAAAAAGACCAACTCGTGAAGCATCACAATTCAGAATGAACCCATTGGAACCTTTTGGTAAAGCCAACACCGGAGCGAAGGTAAGCCTATCTTTCAACACTTGGAAGCTTTTCTCACATGCCTCGGACTATTGGAAAATTCACCTTCTTTTGAGTCAAAGTACTCAAGGGTGATGCAATGGAAGAGAAAGCTTCTACAAAACATTTATAATAATCATCTAAGACCAAACTCTAAATATCCGAAGGAGTCAACGATCTAGGCCAATTCTTGACCGCCTCGGTCTTCTTTAGATCAACCATAATTCCTTCATCGGAGACGATGTGTCCAATGAAGGAAACTGACCTTAACCGAAGTTCACACTTGCTAAACTTGGCATACAACTGTCGTTCCTTGAGAATTTGCAATACAATATTCAAATGATCGACATGGTCTTTCTTACTCTAAGAGTTGATCAAAATATCGTCAACGAATACAATAACGAACATATCCAAGTATTGTTTTAACACCCTGTTCATCAATCCATGAAAGTTGTGGGGACATTCGTTAGTCATAAAGACATAACCATGAATTTAAAGTGACTATACCACGTTCTAAAAGACATCTTCGGAATGTTACAATCCCTTACTCGAAGTTGGTGATAACTCGATCAAAGATCAATCTTTGAAAACTAAGTTTATCCTTGAATTTGATCAAACAAGTCATCAATCCTTGGGATGGGATACGTATTCTTGATTGTGACCTTATTCAATTTCCAATCATCAATACACATATGAATAGAACCATTTTTTTTCCTGTCAAAGAGAATCGGAGCACCCCATGGAGGGATATTTGGTCTAATAAAACCCTTATCTAGCAAATTCTTTAACTCCTTCAATTTTGCCGGGGCTATTTGATAAGAAGGAATAGATATAGGTTGAGTATCGGGGAGAAGATTAATATCAAAATCTATTTCCCTTTTGGGAGTAATGCCTGGGAGATCATCGGGAAAAATTTCGTTAACTCATTAACAACTTAAACTGACTCAAGAGTAGGAGTTTCAGAATTAGTATCTCTAACCCAAACTAGATGATAGATGTAACCTTTGGAAATCATTTTTCAAGCTTTAAGGCATGAGATAAATTGGCCTTTAAACACAAAATTACTACCCTTCTATTTTAGGACTGGCTCATTAGGAAACTGAAACTTAACCACACGGGTTCTACAACATATATAGGCATAACATGTATGAAGCCAATACTTACCGAGAATAACGTCAAAATCAGTCATATCAAGCTCTACAAGATCAACTGAAGTGACTTTATATAAACTAAAACTGGACATTTACTATAAACATTTTTAGCCTCAACTTAATCAACAATCAGAATATAGACCGAAAAAGACTCTATCAAGATCTCAAGACTAACAATGAATCTCATAGCAAGCTAAGGATTATAAAATGATAGAGTAGCACCTAGATATAATAATGCATAAATATCAAAATCAATGACTTTCAACATACCAGCCGCAACATGGGGGGAATCCTCTAACTCCTGATGATTATGAAAGGCATACAATCTGTTTTGGCGCTGACCACCACCCATAGTAAAAGCACGCTGATCCGAACAATTAGTAGCCTGAGTCTGCACTTGGGGTATAGCCCTACCCTTATACTCTTTTACATGATGACCTAGCTTTCCACACTTGTAGCAAACATCCAACCCCGCTAAGCACTCTCCCTTATGGTTTCTCCTCCACTTCTTACATAGATGAATGGCTTGACCACCCGGAGCTCCTCCTTGTGCTTTAAGATTTGACACCTTGTCCTTCTAATTCTCAGATCCAGAGTGTTTGAAGAACCTTGGCCTTGAAAATTTTGACCCTTTCATAAATGACCATTATTACCATCAGATTTGTTGTGAGAAAACCCACTTTCAAATAAAGCCCTCTTGGACTCCCTTACGTTCCTATCTTTAAGATTCTCTTCTTATTTTGCTCGACATAAGTCATGAGCCTAGAGATGTCCATCTACTTTATTAGCATAGCGATTCAATATTTTTTCATAAATAAGTCCAACACTTCCAAAATAAACTTGATCATTCAGGCACAAGAGTCAGCTACCAAGGATGGAGCATACTTGGACAACTTTGTGAACTTGAGGGCATACTCCCTCACACTCATTTGCTTACTTGAGTTTCATGAAATACAACACTTTTGTCTTTCTTAACTCGAGTGGGAAGAAGTAATCAAGAAAAGCAACTTTGAAATTTTCCCAACCTATGGACCCTCTTAAACCCTTTCGGTTTTCCATTGGTTGTACCACACTTGAGAGACACCCTTGAGTTGGTAAGCCAAAAACTCCACCTTTTGTTCCGAAGACACTCTCATAATATTCACGATGTGATATACTTCACTAACAAAATCTTGGGAATCCTCATCAACCTTGGATCTATGGAATTTAGGAGGGTTCATCCATGCAAAATCTGTCAGCCTAGAAGCCGGTCTAGTCATATGTGGATGAACAACCATTCTTCAGTTTACTTGAGTAGTCATGGATTAGGCTAGCATTTGAAAAGCGTCTTAGAACTTCGCATTAGTTACTTGTTCATCTAAAGGGGCATTTGGAGCTTGTGTCTCCTCTTCAACATTCCTTCGGACAAAATCTCTTCTTGGAGGCATAATTATGTATTTGCAAAGAAAAAGCATTAGAGGAGGAAACCTTAAAGTTCAATACTATAGCATGATGAGATCATGAAAGAAGTGTTGTTTTTCCTAAAATGCCTTATAGCCTCTTATTCATAGATGTGGTGCACTTCACACTAATGAACAAAACTCTACTTGACGCAGCATGTTAGACTCGCTAGGGGACTTGAACCTTATGCTCTGATACCAAGTTTTTTAGGACCCGACCTAAGGCCTAGCTATAACACGATGATTAAAATTTCAAAGGACCCCAACCAAGCTTCTTAGTATAACATTCGTAAGCATCCATAAGGTAAATGAGCAATAAAACTAAATCAAGATACGAAGGCAAAATCTTAAATAGAACATATATCCCAAAATGAAAAAATAACAACATAGACTTTTCATTATCTAACATTCCTCTAATAACTCGAGTAGGGGCATAAGACAAGTTCATAGCTCACCCATATAGGTTGCGTTAGAGAAATAAAGTAACAACTGTCAAGAGAGGAAATAAGTATGAGATCCTCGAACTGTGAGGACTCACCAATAGTAAGCTAATAGCAAGTACTATCCACGAGTAGGAGGAGGATGTGCGCGATCATCGGGTCCTATATTATGATACAGTATAAGCAAAAACTATGCATTAGTGCATGGAATGCACTAAGTATGTGAGAAGATGCATGAACAATAAACAAAGGACATAATCAATATTTATCATGCGATGCAAGACCAATATCTTTAAAACATGAATGAAGTCAAGAAAACATTAAAACATTTACCTCATTGGTCAATGCATCAAACTCATAACTATCATAAGAACTCATAACTCAACTGAAACAGGTGTGGGATAGGAACTTTAACAGACATATAAGACCATGCAAGCTAATATATGGAATCTGATGACTCGTGCATCGAGATAGGAGAGGCTACCTTGCCAGGGAATACTCTGATAGAAACTTTTGTAATTGGGATAGCTTCACCATATAGGCATCTGTAAACCTATGTGGGCAACGTAGTTATAGAATGATGAGATATTACTATGGGTCTCTTATCCTAATTGTGGGAGAGAATGCCTATCCAAAGGTCCATGCGATGCTTAGTCAATATCCCAACTGAACTTTCATAAAACATAATTGTAGACATCATAGGGAAAACAGTAACTAATTTCAATCCATCTTTATAAAATAACATAAGAATAGCTCATCTAGCTTCATCATAGAAAATTATAGCATTAGCTTATCTATCATATAAATCATGCAATGTGGGTGTAGACCTTTCATCATTACATATTTTTACTTATAAAATAGCTTTAGGGTCTAACTTGTCCTATCATGAACTTGCTTGAAATATCATAGAATCATCTTTCATAAACTTCTTTGCATAAAGCATCTTAAAACTCATTCATAAAGCTTTCATTGAAATAACTTGGAAACCATGATCATATCTCATAAATCATAGTTGAAATTAGCATATAGTTTGGGTCATTACAAATTCAACTTGAAATCATGCAATATAATGTGAATTACACATATATAGGCTAATAACATTTATACATAACATAATCATGAAGACCCAATGAAGATCATGAAATTAGGGCTTTTAATTAGTGAACTCATAATAGAATTTGAGAAGAAATCTTTGGGATTACAAGGGTGAAAGGTACCCATGGATGAAATCCCATATACCTCGACCTTTATGAGCCCTAAATTAAAAATAATGAAAGCTTGACCTTGAAGAAATACCTTGAGTTGCTTAAATAAGAAGATGTAAGAATTCAAACGTTAAAAATTGAAATGAAAGAGAATTCAAGGATAGTGGGATAGTCTCTAAATCTACAAGTGGGTATAGGATTCGTAGGGACCCTTATGAGTTATAGAGATGACTCGTGGAAGTGAGTCTATGGCTGGGAATTTTGATAAGTCAAGTGTATGGGTCTACGAGTCGTTAGATGACTCGTGAAAGAGTCTACGAATCATAGAAGTTAGGCATCATTGCAGGTTTGAGATCATGAACTATGCAATATCAGGACCTCTTCTATGGCTCAACAGGATGAGTTATAGAGAGAATTGCGAATCTTAAAGGCAAGTCGTATAAGAAATTTAGAGAGGCTAAAACTTAGAGTTTTTAGGGACCTGCAGGATGAGTCATTCCTATGACTCGTGAACACATTTACGATGTGTAGAAGGTCTTTCGTGGATTCTTCTGACCAAGGTTAATGAGGGGTAGTTTTATTATTTTTCTATATTTTATTAATGTAGGTGGATGATTTTAGGACTATATTCGTAATGTTAACTATCTTAAATACTCCTAAACCTATTCTTTCCCTTTATTAACTCTCAAACATTACAAGACGTCTCTCCCAAGATTCTTTCAAGAGATCATACTCTTCATCAAGGTTTTTGGCTAGGATTTCTGCAAGAACAAGTCTTATTCTCCCATTTCCAAGGTCAATTCACCAAGGTATGTGGGAATTCATCCATGGTCCTTTCCATTCATAGTGTTCCAAGTTTTTTTTCCAAAGTATTCTTATGGTTTCCAATTTAAAAGCTCAGATTTCAATGATTTTGTATTGGGTTTTCTTATTCATGATACATTCTATGATATTTGATTAAATTACTTATCTAATTGATGTTACTTTCATGAATTATGTATGAATTGGTATAAGTACTATGATGATGCATATTTTCAATCCAATCTTCACGCTTTACAATCAAGTTGACTATGTAATCAAGTTTTATCCTAGTTTCAAGTATGACTTATGATCATGGATTTTAATTATATTTAAAATACGAATTTCTTGCTAATGATGAAAGTGGTGACTTAAGATCCTTAATTGGTTACCTAGACACCTTATGACGTGTATTATGCAAGTATGATATGTAATGTTGAAGGATTTTACTCACATTGCAATTAAGACATGGAAATGAGTTACTCTATGAGTTTTAAACCTATGAACAAGTTTATGATATATGTTAAGCATGACTATTATGTTATGTATTATCTGGGATTTGACTTAGCACCGAATGAGGCTTGAGGTAGAGGCTGGGCCTACAGGGTCCTTATATAAAGTCTCTAGTCCCATAACTATGTGCCACCATAGGATTTGCCTATATGGCTTAGCTAGTGGATCCATATGTAGCACATGTTCATGAACCGCTTAGTGGGGTAGAGTTTAATTTCGCAAGTAGATTCTCCTTTCTTTCATTGAATGGGGAGATATCAAGATTATATGTTATAGCTCACATGGTATTATTATCGGTTATGTTCCATCCCACATATGTATACTCTCTCTTTTATGTGCCTTTATGATCTCATTTATGTCTCTTGGTACTTTGATCAATCATGTTTTCTCACGTCTCTACTTAACTTCTTTTATATCATACATATTACTTGATCATTGTATCTTATTCTTGATATTGCATGGCATGCCCACATACTTAGTACATTCAAATGTACTAATGCATATTTTGTTTCCTACATTGTCTCATAATGTAAGCGTCAAGGATTATATTTATTTCACACGTAGCTAGTTGAGTTCCCATCCGACAGAGTTTTAGGTGAGTCCTTATCTATTGAGGGAGAGTTATGAGTTGCTCCTTTCTAAAGACTTTTGTTATATTGATTTGAGGTTGAGCTAGGGAAATGTCATAGTTCTCGCCCGTCTTAGGTAGTAAAGGCATTATTGGACAAATGATGTAGAGTCTATGTAGTCATGCTTATACTTTCTTTTATGATTTATGATTGAGACTCTTTCCAATTCTATTTTTGCTTTACCTTACTTTATGAATGCTTATGATATGTTAAGAGACTTGATTGGAGACCCTTCAGGATTTTGATCACCGTGTCATGTATAGGGCCTAGTCTGAATTATGAAGCACACCACATTTATTAATAGGAGGCTATAATGCATTCATGGGTGTGAAGCACACCACATTTATTAATAGGAGGCTATAATGCATTTTAGGAAATCCTCACTTTTTTCATGATCTATGTCATGCGATGGAATATACTCTAAGACTTCCTCTCCCTAATGATTGATCTTTGTAATTTTTTAGAAAATGCCTCAAAGAAGACAAGTCCCTCAAACTAATGGTCCTCTTCCTGATCACGTGACTAATGAGGAGTCCTGGACTACTACCAATATGCTACCCTAAGTTGTGGCCAACTAAGGGGTTGCAACTCCTTCTAATACTCCTACTCTGGCTTTTTAGTTTAGGGATTTTGCAAGGATGAACCCTCCCGAGTTTCATGGTTTGAAAATGGATGAGAATCCCCAAGAGTTCATCGGTGAGGTATATAATATAGTGAATATTATGAGAGTAAATTCAGAGGAGAAAGTGGAGTTGGCCGTCCTACAAACTCAAGAGTGTTGCTCAAGTTTGATATACTCAATGGAAGTCCGAGAGAGTGGATGAAGGTATTATTGGTTGGGAACCTTCAAGCTTGCTCTTCTAATGCAGTTTTTGATGATTTGCCTGATGTTACTCTAGGAAATTGACTTTGGCATGGATATCCTTCTTGATCCTTAACCCATTTCTATTCCTCTTTACCATATGGCTCCAGCGGAACTTAAAGAGTTTAAAGATCAAATTTAAGGATTTGTTGGATAAGGGTTTCATAAAGGGAAGTATTTCACCATGGGGTGCTCCTGTGTTGTTTGTTAGGAAAATGGATGGGTCACTTCTAATGTGTATAGATTATTGACAATTGAATAACATCACCATAAAGAACAAGTATCTAATTTTGAGAATAGATAATTTGTTTGACCAATTGTAAGGGACAAGTTACTTCTCAAAGATTGATCTTTGTTCCGGTTACCATCAACTAAGGGTAAGGGAGTGTGATATTCCTAAGACTGCCTTTTGAACAAGGTATGACCATTTTGAATTCTTAGTCATTTCTTTGGTTTGACTAATTCTCCCGCTATTTTCATGGATGTGATAAACCATATTTTGAAGCCATACTGGGATATGTTTGTGGTAGTGTTTATTGATGATATTTTGATTTACTCTCAAAATAAGGAAGATCATGTGGGCCACTTGAGGATTGTGTTGCAAATATTAAGAGATAAGAAACTATTTTTCAAGTTTAGTAAATGTGGATTTTGGCTAACGGAAGTGGTATTTCTTGGCCATGTGGTGTCTGGTGAAACGATTAAGGTTGAGCCAAAGAAAATGGAGATGGTGAAGAATTGTCCTAGACTAGTGTCTTTAGAAGCTTTTTGGGCTTGATTGGATGATATAGAAGGTTTGTTGAAGGGTTCTCCTCTATTTCTTCGCCTTTGACTAAGTTGACCAAAACGAAGGTGAAATTTCAATGGTCGGATGAATGTGAGAAAAATTTTCGAATATTAAAGGATCACCTTATGTCGGCTTCTATTTTGAAATTCCCAAAGGCTCATATGGGTTTGTTGTTTATAATGGTGCCCAAGTGTTGGTTTGGGTTGTGTTTTGATGCAACATGGTAAGGTTATAGCATATGCCTCTAGACAACTTAAAGTGCATGAAGAAAACTATCCAACCCACGATCTTGAACTTGTGTAGGTTGTGTTTTCTTTGAAAATTTGGTGTCATTATCTTTATAGGGTGCATGTTGATGTGTTCACCAACCACAGAAGCTTGCAATATGTGTTTATCTAAAGAGACTTGAACCTTAGGCAAAGAAGATGGATTGAACTTCTAAAAGATTACGATATGAATGTATTGTACCATTTGGGTAATGCAAATATTGTAGTCGATGCTCTTAGTTGGTTGTTCATAAATAGTGTTTCTCATTTTAAGGAAGGTAAGAAGGAGTTGGTTAAGGATATTCATAGATTATCCTATTTTAGGTGTTTGTTTGGTTTATTCTAAGAATAGGGGTGTTCTTGTGCATAATAGCTCGAAATCGTCTCTTGTGTCGGATGTTAAGGCCAAACAAGATCATGATTTGATTTTGGTTGCATTGAAGAAGTAGGTTACCGAAAAAGCCATTGAGGCTTTATCCCAAGGGGGAGATGGAGTACTTCACTACTAAGGTCATTTGTGTGTTCCTAATATGGATGGACTAAGGGAATTGATATTGAATAAGGCCCATACTTCTTGGTATTCAATTCATTCGGGATTCACCATGATGTATCGTGATTTGAGGAAGGTGTATTGGTGGAATGGCATGAAGAAAGACATAGTAGAGTTCGTGGCTAAGTGTCCAAATTGTCAACAAATAAAAGTTGAGAATAAAAAATTGGTACGTTTAGATCAAGATATTGAGATTGCTACTTGAAAGTGGAAAGATGTAAATATGGATTTTGTGATGGGTTTGCCTCGTACTAGAAGGCAACATAATTCTATTTGAGTTAAGAATGACTTAGTTAGCATATTTTCTACCGATTAAGACTTCATATGGTGTCGAATATAATGCTAAGTTATATATTTGTGAATTGGTAAAGCTTCATGGTTCTCCCAATTCTATTATATCAAATCGAGGTACTCAATTCACTTCACATTTTTGGAAGTCATTTCAAAAGGGTCTTGGTACGAATGTCAAGCTAAGTACCACTTTTCATCCTCAAGTCGAAAGAACAATCAAAACTTTGGAGTATATATTAAGTGCGTGTGTTATTGATTTTAAAGGAAGTTGGGACAAACATTTGCCATTGATTGAGTTTGCCTACAATAATAGTTATTACTGTAGCATCCAAATGGCTCCTTTTGAAGCCTTATATGGAAGAAGATATAGGTCCTGGTGGAATGGTTCGAAGTGGGTTAAATGGTGTTGATTGGTCCCAATTTGGTAGTAGATGCAATGCATAAGGTAAGGCTCATAAGAGAAAGATTGAAGACAGCTCAAAGTTGCGAAAAGTCATATTCGAGCACAAAAAGGAGATACCTTGAATATGGGGTGGATTATTGGGTGTATTTGAAGGTTTCGTCCATGAATGGTGTCATGAGTTTTGGTAAAAAAAGTAAATTGAGTCCTATATATGTATGGCCTTATAGGATATTGAAGCGTGTTGGTAAGGTTCATCCGGTATTTCATGTGTCGATGTTGAGAAAGTTTGTGGGTGATCCGAACTCTATTATGCCATTGGAAAAGGTGAATGTTAAAGAGAACTTGAATTATGAGGAGGTTCCGATGGAAATCTTAGATCAGCAAGTGAAGGGGTTAAGTAATAAAGAAGTTGCATCCATCAAGGTGTTGTGGAGAAATCAAAAAAGTAAAGAGTGCTACGTAGGAAGCAGAAGCGGACATGATAAAGAGTTATCAGTATATCTTTCCTTCCATTCAAGCCTAAGGTACTAAGTTGTTCTTTTTCAGATCATTTAAACTCATATTTTTTAGTTTTCGTATGTCTTTCATATGCATGCTTGTTCAATAAGTTGGTTTTAAAGTCATGATTTATGTTAAGATTGAAATTCTCATGGTTTATGTTTTCTATGTGTTATTGTATTCATGTTGGGTTGCTAGTCCTCGTCTCATTCTTTTCATACTAAGTTAATCTCATTCAAGGATGAATGTTCACAAAGGAGAGATATTGTAAGACCCTGAAGTTGAAAAGTCGAACAAAAGAGAATTTAAGGAAAATGGGACAATCCCTAAGTGAACGAGTGGGTTCACGACTCGTAGAGACTCTTATGAGTTGTAGAGATAACTCATGGAAGTGAGTCTAAGGATGGAAATTTTGTTAAGTCAAGTGCGTGGGTCTATGAGTCGTTAGACGACTCATGAAAGAGTTTATGACTTGTAGAAGTGAGGAGTCATTGCAGGTCCAAGATCCTGCAGCTATGCAATCTCAAGACCTCTTCTACAATTCACCAGGACGAGTCATATAGAGGATTATGACTCATAAAGGAAAGTTGTAAAGGAAGTTAAGAAAGGATAAAACTCAAAGTTTTTTAGGGACCTGCAGGACGAGTCATTCCTATGACTCGTCAACACATTTACGATTCGTAGAAGGTCTTTGATGGATTCTTCCGACCAAGGTTAATAAGGAGTAGTTTGGTTATTTCCCTATATTTTATTAATGTTTGTGGACGTTTTTAGGATTAGATTTATAATGTTAATTATCCTAAATACTCCTAAACCTATTATTTTCCCTCATTAACTCCCAAACATTACAAGACTTCTCTCCCAAGGTTCCTTCAAGAGATCATCCTCTTCATCAAGGTTTTTGGATGGGGTTTCTACAAGAACAAGTCTTCTTCTCCTAATTACAAGGTCAATTCACCAAGGTATGTTGGAATTCATCCATGGGCATTTCTACCTATGATATTCCAATTTTCTTTTCAAAGTATTCTTTTGGTTTCCAATTCAAAAGCCCGGATTTCAATGATTTTTATTGGGTTTTCTTATTCATGATGAATTCTATGATATTTGATTAAATTACTTATCTAATTGATGTTACTTTCATGAATTATGTACGAGTTGATATAAGTAGTATGGTCATGCATGTTTTCAATCCAATCTTTATGGTTTTCAATCAAATTGACTAGGTATACAAGTTTTACCCTAATTTCAAGTATGACTTATAATCATGGATTTCAATAATATTTAAGATACAAATTTCATGAAAATTACGGATGTGGTGAATTAGGATCCTTAATTGGTGACCTAGAAACCTAATGACATGTATTATACAAGTATGATTTGTGATGTTGAAGGCGGCTTTTACTCACATTGCAATTATGACATGAAAATGAGCTACTCTATGAGTTTTAAACCTATGAACAAGTTTATGATATATGTTAAGTATGACTATTATGCTATGTATTCTGTAGGATTTGACTTAGCATCGAATGAGGCTTGAGGTGGGAGCTCGGCCTATGTGGTTCTTATATAAAGTCTCTAGTCTCATAACTACCTACGACCGTAGGATTTTTCTTTATAGCTTAGCTAGTGAATCCACATATAGCACATGTTCATGACCCGCTTAGCTGGGTAGAGTTTATCTTGACAAGTAGATTCCCCTTTCTTCTATTATACGGGGAGATATCGGGATCCCATGGTATAGCTCACATGGTCTTATTGTCGGTTATGGTTCCATCCCACATATGTATACTCTCTCTTTTATGTACCTTTATGATCTCGTTTATGGCTCTTGATACTTTGATCAATCATGTTTTCTCACGACTCTACTTAACTTCTTTTATATCGTACATGTTACTTGATCATTGTATCTTATTGTTTATATTGCATGGAATGCCCACATACTTAGTACATTAAAATGTACTAACACATATTTTGTTGCCTACATTGTCTCATAATGTAGAGGTCGAGGATCACATTCATTTCACACGTACTAGTTGAGTTCCTATCCGGCGGAGTTTTAGGTGAATCCTCATCTATCGAGGGCTTGTTATGAGTTGCTCCTTTCTAAAGACTTTTGTTATATTGATTTGAGGGTGATCCAGGGACATGTCTTAGTCTCCCACCAGTCTTGAGTAGTAAAGGCATTGCTGGAAAAATAATGTAGTCAATGTAGTCATGATTACAAATTCTTTTATGATTCATGATTGAGAGTCTTTCCTATGTTATTTCCGCTTTACTTTACCTTATGCATGCTTACGATACATAAAGAGGCTTGGTTGGAGCCCATTCGGGGTATCAATTATCGTGTCACGTCTAGGACCTAGTCTGGATTGTAACCTAAGAAGTCCTTTTAGGTGAAAAAATTGGGAGAGAAGGTTTTGGATTTTGAGAGTTTTGTTGAGAATGAGAGGGTTAGAAGACTTTGGGGTAGTTAATAGGTAAAAATCTAGTCCCAAAAATCGTCCTCATTCATTAATAAAATTATAGGGAATGACCAAAATACCCTCCATTAAAACTAAAAACTGGGGTTGCACGGAGGACTCACCACCGACCATGAACTTCACCAGGGCCCGTGGCGGTGTTCGTGGTCAATGCCTTTAACTTGGGGAAAAAGGAAATCTGCAGGACCTCCTTCCCGGAGACCACGACGGTCTATCAAGGTCACTACGGCCCGTGGTACGGGTTGTGTTGAGGAACTTAAGAGGAGGGTCTATATAGGTGTTCACCATGGAACTCACCACAGTCCATGAAGGGCAACACAGCCCGTGGTGGTTGGGCCACAACTCGTGGTGCTCACCATAGCCTGTGGTCCCTATCGTGGACCCTTCCCCATAGGGTTTAAGTTTCTGAATCACCACCATGGCAGTACACCACGAACTATGGTGTTGAATATGGCTTGTGATGGCCTTCATAGTCGTCACCTGGTGCTAAAAGCTACTTTTTTTTGGAAATTCATCTTTTGATTCTTGTTTTATGGCTATTTAACTTTCGAGGTCTTACACACTAGAACTCAACCTGTTTAAGAAAGAAAAAGAAAATAGTTACAACCCATAAAGTGTATTTATAGATATCTATTCCTAACCAAACTAAATCTAGGAAAAATAGAAAAACTCGGATTCAATAGCTTCTATGACCCACGACCTACGGGTCGTAGGTCGTTGAACGGATCATGGACCTCACTCTTGAAAAGAAGTAGTCATCCTATCTTTAAGGCTCTTTCTACAAATGGGACCCACAGGTTGTAAGTCCATTTATAATTCGTCCTGCTAACTCGTGGTCTGAGTGCTTTCATTTCAACTCTCTGAATCTCCTCTACGACTCACTATCTACGGCTCATAGTATGTCCTACGACTCGTAACTTCATCTTGTGGCTAAAAATTGATTTCATTTCCTCACACTTCTCCCTTATGAATTCCACATACGACTCGTGGAAAGGACCACAGCTCATAGGTAGGTTCCTGAGTGGCCAAAAATATGTTAGTAACATTGTCATCCTAATCTCCACTACCAAATCCTATTTTCCCGCAATTCAAAGACAAAATATAATCAAATCGACTATCAAATACTTAAAAGACTCGCGAAAATCCAACTTTTAATTATTACAAGTACCAAGTACCCTAAATCTACGGTACATCAATTTTCCACCTCTAAAACACCTCCAGTCACCGCCACACTATAAAAATATCAATCATAACACCATTACGGACGTTAAGACATCAAATTCGGAATAAACGAAGATGGACCCAAAATTAGGTGTAAAGCAAGATTGTAGGACCCACGCCAGAAATTCTGAAATCGACTATATAGAAAGGTTTATTTTACCTCCCTAAACTTGTGTCCCAAAACGGAACACAATTCAAGGCTTGAAATAGCCCAAAATCGGCTCATGCAACAAAACTCCACTAAAGCTAAAGAAAAGGGGGTTGGTAGCCCCTTTAGGGCAAAATTTACCTCGAATGGTGAGTCCCTCATGATCCCTAAGCACTCTAATTCATAGACACAAACTTACCGAACACGTTGGACTTCAAATCATCTAAAATGGAGCTCTAGAACTCGAGTTATTGCGTTTAGAAAATAAGGATTGAATCTGATTTTCCAAATTTACCAGAAATTCTGATCACTAAAAGGTAATTCTGGTCGCTAAAAGCCTGCACTAGATATTAGATTGTGCTATTTTTTAAAGTCTCTGAACGGATCCTTGAGATTCATTTTGGACCCGATAAGAATAAAACAGATATGCTACCCCACTAAATTCGACATTCAGACTCAATAAAGATGTCAAAATTTCCAACCGATGTCATCTCGATAAAAAGTGGGTCCTATACCCAAAGTCATTTTAGCCAAATTCCACAAGAAGGATCAAAATGAGATCAAAAGCATCAGAAACTATATGAAAGGTCTTTTTAGACCAAACTTGACATTCCAAAGCTAACCACACTGATGAATTTCTTATCCGAGCATGTTTACCAAAAATGTTGACCAAGATCAACCTTAGGCAAAAGCTTAAAAGGTAAAATCCCTAATGGCATAAACTCGCACTGAAAGATTTGGGATTTGAGATGACTATACCACAAGAATAAAATAACCTTTGCGGAGCTGATGAAACCGTTATAATTCCATTCTGTCTGTCTTCTATGAGTTTTGACCAAAGTCAATCATTCAAACTTCAAGAGCTCCAAAATACCGAAACGAACATAAAAACCAAATGAATGACCAGGTAATTGAACTATTAGTCCTAGCAAGTCAAAAATGGTTTGGGGTCACTACTGGAAAGCTCTAAACGCTGAAAGGATCTAAAAACTAAGGAAATGACCTAGGGGGACATTATAACATCCATTACTAAAAAGGAATTTTTTCCGCGAAAGTAAAAGGATAGTTACAACCTGAAGGCATAGGAGGAAAAGGGTACCAAGCCTGCATGCTCTACTCGACCCTTAGACACCCTCACAAAATGAACAAAACGAGCACAAAATTCATTCTTAGTGGAAAACTCTCAAGCTAACTTCAAAACTCCAAAACTTCACACAATGTCAAATTCTATCCTTTGACTCCATCTTCCACTTAATTGAACCAAACACAAAATCATCTAAGAAAATCAGTACCGCACTAAAACCAATGAAAAGAGAGACTACACCATAAAAATAGATGCAACCCAACTTCCAAATTGAAATACTTGCCTTATTCTTCGAATATAATATCTTTGTCACGACCCAAGCCTAGACCTAGATGTGACATGACAATTGGGAACCTGAAGAATCCCAACCAAGCCATCTTAGTATACAATGTATACATAAGGTAAAGAGCATAACAAGATAAGCGGAAGAATAAATTCAAAAGTTCAAGTCTACGAAATAGAAATATCCAAATATCTAAAATGGACTTACATCAATTCAACGTCTAAATATGCCTCTATTCTAGACTTTGATGGGGGATTAGGAAAAACTCCTAGCTCACCCAAGTCATAATAGAAATCAAAGTAATAACATGAAAGAAAAGCCATGTCCTCGATGAATGAGGACTCACCAACTATAGAGGACTTAAGCAACTCTATCCATGAATAAAATGGTCGTCGTCCACTCCTATATTATGAGACAATGTAAGCAAAATATATGTTAGTACATAAAAGGTAATAAGTATGTGAGTCATGCATGAACAAGTAATACGACATGAAAAATATGGCATAGGATGCATGACCAATCATAATGAGCATGAACAATCTTAAAAGGATTTAAATATCATAAAAACTTATGGTCAATGCATCACAACTTCATAATAAACTTCTCATCTTTGCATATAACTTGAATGTGGGATAAGAGCTTTAACCGACATCTTAAGACCATACGAGCTGTAACATGGAATTCGATGTAACCCCCACATCGTGAAGACAGAATCTACTTTCCAAGGTAGACTTTGTGAGAAACAACTTCGACTTAATAGATATATGTGGATCCACTAGCTATGCCATAGAGTCAACCTACGTGGGCAATATAGTTTGGGACTTTATATTGCTACTAGGATTCCCTTGCGTAACTAACTACATTATGGACCAAACCCCACTAGAAGTCTTCTCGGTGCTTGGTCAATATCCCAATGGAATTCATTAAAACATGATCATAAAAATTATAAGAAAAGATAGTAACTACCAATCAATCCATCTTTATAAAACACATTAAGAGTAGCTTATTAACTTTAGTGTTTCATAGAAATCCATAAACTTTGGTGAGAATATCACCATCTTAAATATGATTGTGTGAGAATTGTAGTTATCACACCATAATAACTTTCTTGTATCATACATGATCATCATCATAACTTTCATCAGTAGTTAATGAATCTTAACTTTATTCATAAAAGGTCTCTTTTTGAAAATCATTGGATTCATAATCAGCTCATGAAAAATCCTCCTTGAACTTCATAATCATAATTGAAAATAACTTTATGCATGAGCATTCATAAGTCAACTTGAAATCATGCAATTCATATAGAAGCATGCATATAATGATCATGGAGAACATCTAAAAAATGAAATTGAAACAGCCCAATGCAATTTATTAAAACTAGGGTAAATAGAAAATTAAAATTTATGAGATTTTGAGTAAAACATTGGGACTCTATGGGTGAAAGGAACCCATGGATCAGTCCCCATATACATTGGTGAATTTACTCAGAAATTAAAGAAAAATTTGATTGCTTTTGAAACTCTAGCTTGACGATTGGAGAGAAACCTTGAGAGAACTCTTTTAATCTTGCCTTAGGAGAATTTGAAGAGTGATTTTGAATAGAGGGAATTTTGAAGGATTAGGTATATATAGAATTTGAAATTGGCCATAAAAGTTTCTAGTTTCATTGAACCAAACTTGGAAAAAGACACAAATATCCTTAATTAAAAACTCAAATTTGAACCTACGAAGTGACTCTATGGGTCATAGGAAAAATGACGAGTAGTCAAGACAACTCGTCTTGCAGGTTTTGGAAACACCCTAAAAGTGAAGTCTCTAAAGTTTTGTTATGACTCACCTCTATGAGTCGTCAAAGCTTCTATGATTCATCCTGTCGAGTCGTAGACTCGATCCTAAGAAATTCTGAAACCAGGGCCTCTAAAGTTTGGTTATGACTCATTATTATGACTCCTTGTCTTCATTATGAGTCATAAATGTCAATTGTCTTGTTGGTCTTGAAACCTTCAAGTTACTGAGCCTCTAAATTTTTAAAATGAGTCATCCTTATGACTCATCAATAGGACGATGACTCGTCCTCTTGAGTCGTAGGACTTCTCATAAGTTTTGTTCTTGATAGGCCCTTAGGGTTCACTTTACAACTCATCTCTATGAATTGTAGAAAGGACTACGAGTCATAGAGTAAATCATCAACAAGAAGACATGCCAAATTTTATGGGTTTCTCTTAGGTTCTGACTTTTCGACTTCTGGGGTCTTATAATATTCTAGCCACCAAGAGTGTTCTGCTGGTCCTTAGCTATCCTGAACATCTCCAGCACTATCTGAATCTTGCCTACAAGACCCACACAATAAAAACCTCGAAATAATGGCATGTTCTACTTAAATGTCTAGGAATGACAACAGCCAAAATAAAGAACTCAACCCAGGGCAAAGCCCAAATCCAATCCCAACTTCTAAATCAAACAATTCAAGTTAAAACACAACCTTCTGAAACTAAATACTCTACTCCAAAGGACGACCATCCCGCTAATGACAAGGCTGCACTGAGCCCAGCTCCAGTGACCTACTCTTACCATAGAAACTTCTAAAAAATAGACACTATGATTCCAGAGGCTACTCCGCCACTACCAATATGAGCCAACCACCCCAATCTAAGAAAACCTAAGCCATTAGGTGGCGTATGAATAGTTAATCGATCGATAATAGTTCAAGGGTACCTATTCCATCAATGAACACTACAAGTTACCCAACATGCTAAAAGCAAACCTTACATCCTCAACAAATTCAAAATCACACATTTTATAAATTACTTTGACCCATCCTATAGATGAACCTTCTAAGTAACTTCCCATTTTCCGGCTGAGGATAACATCTGAAGCCACAATTGAACACCACTACTCTGACTCCAAATCCCAATAAAAATTTGAAAACTACCAACACAACTGCAGAGAACCAACCTCAATAGTAATATGGTGTAATAAGATATCACATTTCCTAAATTCCAACTAGCTATAGTCAAGCACCAAAACCCTCAAAAGATATGATTCAGAATAACTAAACGAGCGAATCACAACAAATACCAAGTCCTCCATAAAAAAAAGAAACTGATAGACCGATCTAGCAAACCACTACTACGCAAGCCCAGGAGTTGAGAACAAACTAAAGGCAAGGGAGTGAAACAACAAACTCCATCTACCACAACACCACAAAGGGCTATACTACCCTCCCTACAACTCTTGCAACTAGTAACTCCAAATTACTAACCTAGAGGGACAACACGTATCTAAGACAACCATTTAAAACTAATAAATCTGGTCTAGTCACCTATCTAACAACGATTGGCATCCCAACAAAAGAAGACAGTAAGGGAGACAAAAGGAAAACCTAACTAGCCTAGCCGCAAACTCATAACAAAAACCTCAACACGAAGGTACGGGGAGTTACTTGACTACCACTTCTCAAACATGGAAATTCGACCTAGTCGATCAACTACTAAAAGAAATCAACTATAGAACTAAAACATATACACATAAGTCCAAATAAGGCTACCACAACATTCATGAGATAAATAACAATTCAAATAGATATGTATGGGTGTGAAAACCCTAAAAACATACAATATAAGCAGTAAAGTAAAAAAAGAAGGAAATCACACAAATACAATTGATACCTAGATCCTTGGCCTTCGACTGAACTTTAGAAGCATAGAATGGATCATGTCTGACCTCAACCTGAACACCTAAAGCACCACCAGGAACACTCTGAGTACCACCTCTGATTGGATATGACATAAATTCACGAGATTGATTTGGTTGGATGAATTTTCTAGTGGTCTCACACTGAGGACACTCTCTAGATCGATGGCCAAGCTCTCCGTAGATGCAAAAAGGAGTAAAAACTATAGCTTGCATAGTAGAAGAAGTCCGCAATGTGTGGAAGATTAACTAACGCTTGGGGAAATCTGTGGACCAATGGTCAAAGACTCCATAATCCAAACAACCTCTATAGTTTGGAGCCTAGTGTGAAGAACATGATGAACTACCCTAGCTCCCTTTAAAAACCGATGGACCATCTTTAGCACCTTAGGGATCACCCCTAGCTAACTACACCAGGGCCATATGACAATCTCTAACAAGATGGCTAATCTCTCCACACTCATAGAAACCGTCACCAAGATCAACCAACTGAAAAGACCCAACTAGAATAAAATAAGCTCCAACACTCAAAGGCCTAAAGTGCTCGCCTCGAGAAATATGACCTAAACTCTATCCACTGCTGACACCATAACCTATTTAAGGACCTCCTAAAATATGAGGTGTTATCATCATGGACCTGATAGGTAGAAAAGGGAGATGACCCTCACTGACTTAATACCCATCTTGAAGTGAAATATTGTCACCACTGTACTGATGACAATGTCTCTCACCACTATCTCCATAAGTCTCAAGGAACACCTGCTCCACGACCCTCACATGACTAACAATATGGGGAAAGGTAGACCCCAATGCTATCAAATGCTTTGATGCCAAATAAAGCGGCAAAGATAAACCTCTAACAAACTCCTGATTCATAACCTGATCTATAGGGAATAATATGGGGTTATGCTTGACCCACTCAAAAAATCCCAACACATACTCAGATATTGATGAGAAACCCTGTTGGGGAACAACCAATCCATCTCTAGTCTAAGAGCCACCTGTCAAAACTCTGGTAGAATGTGCTGATGCTCCGACCGTATCCACCAAAAACCTCGTGCTACCTTATGTAAGAGAGAGTGAATTACAAAGAAGCAGTTTTAGAGGTTATTCAAAGTAAAAACACATGATAATGAGTCAAGAATCAAAAATCATAAGAATTCCCTATATCCTTCAGAAGATTGGATACAAACGTATTTGCACCAATCCGTAGGACTCTATTAGGTATTTTCTCTCATACCAACAATGATGATCAACCTAGAGCTCTGGTACTAACTTATCATAACCTAATTTCTTAGGTCATGATGATACCTACTACAACCCACTAGTAGGTAAGGCTAACTAATAGTCCAAACCAGAAGTAGCAAACGATCAAACAAAGATAAACAAATGAAATGGAAGAAAATAATAATTAGAAGAAGGAATAACTGAATATATAACATAAGAAAACTCTCCCAAGACCTGGCATCAGTTAGTGTTCAAACATCTAATCAAAATATGAGTACAAGTCTTTTATAAATACAAATATAAGTACAAAATTTCTTGAAAGAAAAGTAAAGTCCAGTCTTAGCCCAAAGTAGATGGAAATCGACAACTTCAAATGCTAGGAGCTCACCAAATCTCTAAATCTAAAGTTGCTATGCATGAAATCCAAATCAATAATAATAACCCCTACTATAATTTGTAGGGAGTAAAAGTATAGTATGAGTACCAAATGTATGAAACTCAGTAGGCATAGGGAGACTAAGCTCCACAAATAAATTAAGTAAAAACAATATATAAATAAGGTAATTACAACACAAGTCACTACATAGGAGATATAACCTGATAATACAGTAATAAGATACATGGAGTAAGGGAACCAAATCCAACAACCTGCTCGTAACAAGAAGTATACAAGAGTCAACTAACAAGGATAAAATGCTGACAACCACCGCTAACCACATAACAACCTAAAGACTAAACCAACTCAACCTAACAGGGAGTACCAAAATCAAGTCAAGTATAGGGCATACAGTTAACCATCTACCAATGCAATACAAACTGAACACAAGTATAATCAAACAATAACCCACCGGATGGCTATACCATCGACAACTAAAAAAAATAAATATAACCCAATCGGTCCCCATAAAACCAGCAGATGCCAAATAACAAGATTATTCAAAATCAAGTTACTAATATGTAACACAAAAGATTACCGAGGTGCTTGAGTTAGTTAGGGTTGCAAATATTTGATCAAATATTGGTTCGGTTATTAACACAATTAATAAGCTAGTTATTGTTTCAAAGGTGAATCAAGTGCAACAAATTCAATAGGTGCAACCAACATGTAAGCTATATGGTGATGATCATGCTTATTGGGGTTGTACCCTAAACCCCAATCTATTTACTATGATGGTCAGTAGATCTGCGATGTTGAAAATCAGGGAATACCTACAACCAGAATTATAAAAATTAATCAAATTTTTATTAAGGATGGCAACCAGAATAACTCGAGGCCATAGAACAATTTTTAGAAACCTCAAGCTCAACAAGAAGTAATCCCATGGAGGATATTATGAGTAATGGATGGGCCAACAACAGTAAGTAATGAATGAAAAGCTTAAATTTATTCATGAGTTAGATCATCAGGTGGAAATATTAGCTACCAAAAAATATGCTAGACATTTGGGTGCATTGTCAAGTGATACTTAGCAAAATCTAAAGAATGTGATAGTAATAACATTGAGATATGGAAGGGAGTTGGTTGTAGCTCCAACAAAAAAGAATATTCAAAAAGAAACCATAAAGTTGACAAAAGAAGAGCCTGAGTGTAACACCTCAAAAGTTGTCATTCGGGTGCATTGTCAACTGTTTTCAATGGTTTTCTCATCAACCCATGTTGTATGCCTATTTTATGATTTTGAACTTTATTTTGAGACTTTATGGATGCATCATGAATTGAGAAAAACTATGATTTAAGTATGCCTTGAATGAAATATCAATATGATTTTTATGAAAATAAGGTTTCTTTGGATTGAAATATTCCCATTATGAAAGACTTTCATGATTTAGCCACTTTCGATTGAAGTATGATTTTTATGAAAAGCTTATAATGATTAGGATGCTTTAGAGAAGTGTCTCTTATGAATCGACTATGTTATAAATCATTATATGTTGAAAGAAGCTATTCCTGTGATTTTAAGTATTTTATGGTAAATTTGGTATTACTAGATTCTTACCATTTTCAAAGACTATGGTATGTTTATATAGGATATTTCGTATAGAGTTTACCTAGAACCGAGTGGACTTTGGGATGAAGGCTCTTCCGTTAGTAGAGGCAGATTTCTTTAGAAGCAATCCCCTTGTCTCATAACTACGTGCCCCGTAGGATGTCCCAATTGGACAAATCAACTTAAGCTTAGTGGATACACGATAGCTCATGTCCATGGTTCTTACCTTGGCAAGTAGGACAATTTATTTTTGGTGTGCAAGAAAGACACCAAACTTCATGTTATAACTCACATGGTTTATGTCGATTAATGGTATCTCTCACAAATACTTATAATTCTCACTTATATTATGACTATGACTCTTTTATGATTATTGTATTGAATGTATTATGCTTTTAACTTAGATTCAGAAGATTATGTCATGTTTTATCTTGATCATTGCATTTTCATGATTTTAGATTCATCATACTTATTATTCATGTTCATGCATCTTTCCTCATACTAGGTACATTTCAACTAATGACCGCATAGTTTTGCCTATTTTATTTATTATTATAGGTCACAACATTTCTTAACAGGTCCGTGGTTAGTACAAACTCTTATCAGCCTTCATAGTAGTTTGTGAGTCCTTATGTTTCGAGGACATTTATATTAGACTCTGTTCTTTTATTTGATTTTTCTTATGTTAGAGATAGCTAGAGACAGTTAGAGACATGTTCTAGCATCTCCTCTACGATAGAGAACGTCATGCCCTGAGACTACACCTTGGACGTAGCCGACACTCAAAACTATTTTTGGTCCCAAGCGAACCCTTGGCCTGGCTAACTGACTTAGCAGAAAACTCAACTCAAACTAAAAGAGTAACTCAAGTAAATATTTATAAAACATTCTCACCAGTCTTTAAATAGTAACTTAATATATCGTAACGAAGTATAAATAAATGTCTCAACTTTTAATAAATAAAGTATTTTAAGAACAAGTTCTAAAAAAGATCCATCTCAACTCGACTACGACTCTGTCTAAGAAGCCTCTAACTGTCTACTAAGAAGGTGTCAAGACAAGCTCACGACTACCTTAAGAACTACTAAATAGATAAATAAAAGATTGATAAAGAAGGAGCTCATCTGAATGCAAAGAGATCAAACTTTGTTGATGATCTCTAACACCTGTATTTGTATCATGAAACAATGCAGGTCGAATGCCATCAGTACATAGAATGCACGGTATGTAAAATGGCATGAAAGAAAACTTACTCTTGAACACTCAATAAAAACTGTTGAAGTAACTCATCTTCATGTAAAGAAATGCAATTATATAATAAGACAGTGCCTTACAAAATATAAGAATAAAATGCAACTCATAATGAAAATATTATAATTTACTCTTTAGGGAGTTTCTCTAACCGATAACCATCACTATTATTATCCTGATGATACTACAAACTGTTGTCATTTCCATAGCCGTCTAATACCTTGCCAGGATAAGGGGCACAACTCATCTCATAGATCCAATAAAATTTGTATCACGGACTGAGTGAGGAATTGACCAATCCAACGGTACGACCCCTATCCTACGCTGGCTACGTAGTTTATGGGGTTCAAGTTGTTTTAGACTCTTACCCAAATTGATGCCCAATAATATTCCAAAATATATGTAATGATCCTTATACATAAGTAAGTGAAAATTCTTAAATCGTAACTCAATTAGTCTCAATGGACTTTACCCAATTTAACTCAATTATCTCTCTGTAAAATAATGTGCTTCCCAAACATAGTGAATGCATCAAAAATATTGCTTTTAATCATTCAAATTGGTCTCAAAATAATATATAAAACTTTTTAGCTCAATATACTCAATAGAAATCATGCTCAAAACTCCTTTCTCAATTTAGTGCATAAAACGTACAAATGCTTCAACTCAAATAATGCATCATAAAAGCAATAATCATCAACTCAATATGGGTTCATGTGAATGCAAGAATGAACACTAAATTCAACAATTGTAGATATAGGAAAAATTGTAATCTCAAAACATTTGTATGAAACTCAATGAAGAAGAAGCAATCTTGTCCGAAACTCAAAAGAACTAGGCTAAATCTCAACTAGAAATGTTAACAATAGAAATTAGATGTAGGGCACGTGAAAGAACTCAATCCAATGCTATGAATAGATTTACATACCTGAAAGAATCAAAGTACTCAAATAAATTCAAAATTCTTGAAGAACATTCTTAAACCCAAGATTTTCTCCTCTCCAAACCTTGCTCTTAAATCTTCTAAGTGTTAATGAGAGAAAAAGGCATGTAGGGTACTTCTAAGAGTTCTAAATTAGTTCCAAAATGTCAGGGTTTGGATTTTGGAAAAGTGGAAAAAGACTAAGCTAACCTTAATTTAAAACTGGGTGGAGCCATCTATGGGTCGTCCTATGGACCAGAACCTTCTAGGGGCCGTAGAAGACCAATCGTAGAAGTTCAGATCTAAAATTAGAACTTACTAGATTTTGTCAATTTGGGTCTAGGAACCTTTTCTATGGGTTGTAGACCCTTTGATGGGTCATCACTAGGGTCGTAGACCCACTGAAGCACTTAATGGTTGGGGACCTATAAACCCTCTTATATGAGTCTTAGACATGACTACGGATGGTCCTGTTGACTCGTACACAAAGTACTGAGGGTTGATCCCCTAAAGTTGGGTCTACAGATCTATTTGTGGGTCATAGAACCCACTATGGGTCGTAGACCCTCCTCGTCTTGTCTACTTAGATTTCTAAGTCATTGAACTTCACTCTACAGGCACTACCTATGGTCGTAGTATCTCCTACGGGTTGTCGGAGACACTCGTAGGTTAGGGTTGAAGGACTCAATTTCCTCTAAGTGTGGAAATGAACTATAGGTCACTCCTACGACTCGTAGGACTTTCTATAGGTCGTAGGACTCTACTCATAGTCACTACCAATGAGTTATCCTCAACTTTTCTTCTAGATTTTCTACTAGTTCTTAGGTAGAATATCTTAAGTTGTTACAATATCTCCTTCTTAGGATCATTCGTCCTCGAATGATGACCAAGTTAGAAATTTACTCAAGACACGAATATAATGCAAGAACTTAGTTATTTAAAGTCGAGAATAACTTACTCAAATACTCGAAAGAGGAAAAGAATATTACCTTCACCATCGGCACTAGGAGGAATAAATAGATGTGGGTACTTGGATTTCATATCATCTTCGGCTTCCCATGTAGCATATTCAACAAACTGATTCCTCCACAAAACTTTGACTAAAGCAATATCTTTGGTCCTCAATTTGTGAACTTGGCGATCATGAATTTGGACTGGAGTCTCTTCATAAGACAAGATATCTTTCACACTAATATTTTCAATAGGAACAATAAGTGAAGAATCTCCCAAGCACTTCTTAAGCATGAAAATATGATATACTGGATGAATGGCGGCTAACTCTGATGGTAGCTCCAAATCATAAGCTACATCACCAACTCTCTTACTGATCTAGTAGGGACCAATGTAATCGGAACTAAGCTTCTTCTTCTTTCCAAATCTCATGAAACCCTTCATGGGTGAAACTTTCAAATATACCTAATCATTAACCTCAAACTCCAAGTCTCTTCGCCTAACATCAGTGTAGGAATTTTGATAACTTTGCATTTTCAATCTTTCTTGAATGATCTTCACCTTCTCCATAGCCTGATGAACCAATTCTGGCCCTATCAACTCAGATTCACCAACTTTGAACCAACCAATTGGTGATCTATATCTCCTCCCATAAAGAGCCTCATAAGGATCTATTTGGATACTCGAATAAAAACTGTTGTTATAAGCATCTCAATAAGAGGCAAGTGATCATTCTAATTACCTTTGAAATAGATGATATGGTCTCTCAACAAGTTATCCAAAGTCTGAATCGTATGCTCTACCTGACCATCTGTTTAAGGATGGAATACGGTACTAATATTCACTTTCTCAACCTAGACCTCTCTAAAATGACTTCCAAAACTGAGTTGAAAATTGAGAACCTATAGTTGATATGACAGACAACCGAACTCCATGAAGTCAAACAGTCTCGCGAATATACAATCTGACATAATCCTCTACTGAATTTGTAGTTTTAACAAATAAAAAGTGAGCTGATTTGGTCATTTTATCCACAATCACCCAAATTAAGTCAAACTGTCTATGAGATCGCAATAAACCTGTAATGAAATCCATGTTAATTATCTTCCACTTCCATTTTGGTAAACCTGTGTTCTGAACTACACCATAAAGGTTTTGATGCTTAACCTTGACTTATTGATAATTCGGATACTAAGAAACAAGGTCAGCAATATCTTTCTTCATACCACTCCACCAATAAACTTCCCTTAAGTCATGGTATATTTTGGTAGGACCTGGGTGAATCGAATATCTGGAATTATAGGCCTCTGTCATGATTCTATCTCAGAGACCATCAATATTTGGAACATACAATCTACCATGATACTTCAACATACCATCTCATCCTTTGGCAAAAGCCATCATTTTCTGCTTGTGAACATCCTTTTTTAACTGAAGTAGAATATGATCTTGATCTTTTTTTTTCCATTTCCACAACTAGTGAAGACTCGGTACCATTCTGAACAATGATACCACCCTCATCTGAGCCCACAAGAAGGATTTCCAAATCTGCAAGTCTATGCACTTATTTAGCCAACTCCTTTTCTTGTCACTCAATATGGGCAGTACTCCCCAAAGATAACCTGCTAAGGGCATCGCTAATAACATTAGCTTTACCTAGTGGTAGAGAATACTCATATCATAATCCTTGAGCAAATGCTCATGTCATAATCCTACAGCAACTCAAGCCATCTTCTTTGTCTCAAGTTCAACTTTTTCTAACTGACGAATGTGTGGTGGCTGGTGGTGTGTTTGTGGTAGTTGGCGGAGATGCTAGTTATGATGATAGAGATGTTTAATAGTAGATATTGACCACAGTGATGGTAGTGATCAATAGTAGTAGTAGAGGTGGTGAGTGTGGTGACCGAAGAATATACGGTGATAGTTCATGGTAGTGTTAGTTGTGATGACAAAGTTTGTGGGTAGTAAGAAATGAGTATAGTGGTGATAATGGTTGATATTGATGGCAATGGCTATGAAGATAAGGGTGGTGGCGACAGTGGATATAATCATAATAATAGAGGGGTAAGTGTGGTAGCAATTGATAGTAGTTAGCTGAAATTATAGGAAGGAGGGGTGAATTGCCCTTTTTCTTCTTTTCTGAATAATAGTCAACTAGTGAAGTAGGTAGTCGACTGTAGTTGGCAAAATTAAAAATGTAATATTGAAAATGCATAATAATAAACTTGACATAGGATGTTTTATACTGGTTGAGATCCAATATGGATCTTACTTCAGTCCTCTTGGGTTGCAAGGGTGTTCTCTTCTAGGCCCTTTTGAAGAGTTTGGTGTAAGTACAAGGTTTAAGAGTAGATTCTATCACTACACTCAGAATTTTCTCTCTTTATCTTTTTGATACAAAGCCTCACCAACAAAGTTTTTCTCTCCTCTTTTTTTGATTACATAGTAGAACTCTCAGTAATAGAATGTTTAACTAAAAGTAGAGAAGAGAAAGAGCGATTGATTCAGACTTGTTGTCTACTTTCTTTTTGAAGCAGTGCTTGTATATATAGTGCACATTTGATCTTTTTCTTTTTAGAAGAGAGCAACCCAAAAGTGTTGATCCTTGAAAAAGGCACTAAGAATCCTTTTCCAAGAATAAAGATGAGGGCTTTTTCTTAGGATGAGATATCTTTTTGATTTTGAGTATCTTCTTTATGCACTGAATCTGAAAATATTCAATTAGTGTCCATCTGGTATTCTTTGATTTTGGTATTTTTTGATTCATTCATTTTTTGACAATTAATGTCCAATTGATTTCATCAATCAATGAATTTCTTCTGATCCGTTGGTTGTCTCATCAAATTTTAGAGAATCTTATCTTTCAATCAATATTATGTGATTGATTAATCCTTTTCTTTTTGTTATTAGATTTGTCCTGCAAAAGAGACAATTTGTTATCATTAAAATCTTGGACTATCAATCTCTCCCTTTTTGATGATGACAATTGTCACTAGTGATACTTCCCTGATTCTTGTGTGACATAGTCAGCTACTATTTTACTCCCCTTCAGTTTTGTGCCTTGTTTGATATATCTGAAAATAAATTATATATACAATCTCCACCTTAATGGGAGTATATTAGTAGTTCCCTCTTAATATGAGCTTTTCTTGTTTTAATACCTGTAAAAGATACAATATATGCAACCAATAAAACATACTAGGAAAGGCATATATATGTGCAACCAGATAAGGCAAATGCACTCCCTCTTTGTCATCAACAAAAAGGAAAGACAAATCAAAACATTAAAGGTCCAGACCTGAAAAGCTCATTAATAAAATCATAGTATGAGCAAGCAAAATAATAGATAGTCATAGGGTATTGACTATGGCAGTTGACATGGCTTCAAACTTGTCTGAGACAGTGGTAGTTAGAGCAGTAGAGCCATATTAAATCTTGTTTGCAATCTTCACAGCTTCTTTAATGACCTGTTCCAGCCTTAGACGATCTTGAGATACATCAGCACCAGTTTTGTTGGTGACATCTTGAATTTTATCCATTTTAAAATGAGTAGCGAGCAGGAGATCTTTGAAGTTATCAAACATTTCATCCAAATCAGTGACACGAGTGAGAATGTCATTTAGTTGAGTAATAGAGATAGTTAGGGTATCCAATTTTGCATCTATATCAGCAATCTTCTCAAGTGCAGCATTTAATTTCTTAGAGAAAATAGAGGTGGAAGAGGAAGGTTTTTCTTTAAAGATATCCACAGCAGGATGATCAACTTCATTTTTCAACCCCCAAGAGGATTCAATGTGAGCATATCCCATGCTGATGAATGCAAGAGAATAATAACACTGCTTAATGAAGAAGGGGTGGTAATCACCTAATGAGAGATGATTATTCTTTAGGATACGAGAGATAAGAATACCAAAATAAAGGCTAGAGGGATTAGAAATCACCTTTGCCATGGCGAAGAGAATAAAAGATGATTTTTTTTCTGAAATACAAGACAATAGGTCAGCAAAGTATCATATTGAGTAAGAGTAGAATAGAAGCCAACATGAGAAAGAAGAGTAGTTGCCACAATATGAGCTATGACATGGGATTCAAATGACCGGTGCTTAGGGCCCAATTGAGAAGGAGGTATTGTAGAAGGGTCAAGAGAGAGCTCATGTTTGGCCTGATCAAAAGACACTTCAAACTCAGAAGGCCAACTACTTTTAGAAGGATCCAAGACCAGAACAAGATATGAAAAATAGAGTCAAATTTTTCACAGTTCAAAAATATTTTTTTGCCTAAAAATAGAGATTGGCATAAAAGAAGCAAATAAGAGGTTCATAAGTAACCCTGGGAGTAGGGTAAACTATTAAACTAATAAGAGTTGTATCGTCTAACTTCATTCAAAAATGAAACTGGAATTTTTATAGAATCAAATTTGAGAAGATATTTTCCCATCATTGGAATTCGAAGAGGTGCTTAATGTGAAAGCTGAGAGAAGAAATTAGATCAAGATCAACAACTCTTCCATTCACAAGAGTTTTACATTTGAAAGAGTAGAATAGGTTTTCATGGATTGAGTTCCAGAAGTCTACCTTTTCATTAAGAGAGATGTCTAAATCAAACTTAAACTTCTTCTTCGAGGAACCACAATCACCGAACTCTCAAAAAAGCTTTCCAAGAGATGATGTAGAAGACAACTGAGGAGCAATTTCATCAGAAAAGTTAGATTCAATCAAAACAGGGGATGAAACCTTTTGTTTACCCTTGTTTCGCGAACTTTTTCTAGTGGCAAGGGGAGAAAGCTTCTGATTTTTAGCCATAATGAAATATGAGAAAGAATACAAGGAAAATAGTATAAGTAAGAGGACGGAGAATTCTAGGTACAGATTAATGTGGGGAAGATGAAGGGTTTTTGATAGGAGTATTGAACATATGTGAAGCGACGACTAAATAATGATGACACTCTTTATAGAAAAGAGAAAACTAAAAACCAGCCACAAATAAGGTAACAAATAAGTATATTTGAGCACACAATATATAAAGTGTCATGTGAACTCTTCAAACAAGAAAAAAAATTAATGCACACAAAGTCTATTCAGATATCAAAGGATTTTCAAAGATATTTAAGGAAGTTATAGGAGAACGAAATCTTTCTTTGAAAAGTGGTCTAGTAAGAATATCAGCTAATTGAAAATTAATGTTAACAAAATAAATTTCAATGTCTCCATTTAAAACATAATCTTGAATAAAATAATGCTTGATATCAATATGCTTAGCCCGAGAATGATGCACATAATATTTTGATAAGAAAATAGTACTTGAGTTATCACACATAATTTTAACAGGCTTAAAATTTAAACAATAATCACTGAGTTGATGAACCATCCATAAAATTTGAGCACAACATTAACCAATTGCAATATATTCTGCTTCAGTGGTGGACATGGATATAGATCCCTGTTTTTTTCTATTCCGGGAAATTAGACACTTTTCTAGGATTTGAAAAGTTCCACTAGTGCTTTTTTTGTCATCCTTATCATCTCCATAGTAAGCATCTGAAAATCCTTCAAGAGAAAAAATATTTTCTTTTGGGTACCATAGGCCAAAAGAACATGTGCCAGCCACGTATCTAATAATTCTTTTTACTACAGTTAAATGAGATTCCTTAGGAGTTGACTGGAATCTTGCACACCTGCATACACTAAACATGATGTCTGGCCGACTAGCAGTTAGATAAAGTAAGGAACCGATCATACATCGATATTTCATTTCATCAACAATCTTACCACCTTCATCCTTATCTAAAGAGAATGTGGAACTCATGGGAGGTCCCAGATGTTTTGCACAAGACATACCAAACTTATGAATTAATTCCATGCAATATTTGGTTTGACATAGAAATATACCTTTGTCTAATTGATGAATTTATAGGCCAAGGAAAAGGTTAATTCTCCCATCATGCTCATTTCAAATTCACTTTACATAAAAGTGGAAAATTCTTCACACAAAGAAACATTATTACTTCCAAAAATTGTATCATCAACATAAATTTGAATTATTAGATTGTCAGATCTAGAGTTCTTAATGAATAGAGTAATATTAAGTTTTCCTCTTGAAAATTGTGAGTAATAAGAAAAGTACATATACGATCATACCAAGCACGTGGTGCTTGATTAAGTTCATATAAATCTTTAGATAATTTAAACACATGGTAAGGAAACTTGATATTTTCAAAACCAGGGGGTTGTTTAACAAAAACTTCTTCTTCTATGAAACTATTTAAAAAGGCATTGTTAACATCCATTAGAAAAAGTTTAAAACCTTTATGGGCAGTACATGCAAGTAGTAAATGGATTGATTCTAACCTTGCTAAAAGGGTAAGCATTTCATCATAGTCGTCCCCTTCTTGCTGAGAATAACCTTGTGCAACTAGTCTTGCCTTATTTCTGACCACTTTTTCGCTTTCATCAAGTTTATTTCTGAAAACTCATTTTATTTCAATGATGGATTTCTATTCAGGTTTGGGAACAAGAGTCCATACTTGATTTTTTTTCAAATTGATCAAGCTCCTATTTTATTGCTTTTATCCAGTAGTCATCAGTGAGGGCCTAATCAACCATTTTTGGTTTGAATTGTGATATGAGAGCAATATTTGATTTATTTCTCCTTGCTTCTCGGGTTTTCATTCCTTCATTAAGATTTCTAATAATGAATTTATTTGGATAGTTTGGTTCACTTCTCCATTCATTTGGAACAACTTCAACTATTTGCTCACTTGTTGATTTTTCATTAGTTGAACCAATAGTTAAAGCAGCTTTTTTGCAAGTGTTGACCATCAGTTGACTTTCATCCTCATATGTACTAAATCTATTCTCAAAATATTTCTTAATATCATAAAATATAACATGAACAAATTCTTCAATGCTTGATGTATGTTTATTAAAAGTTCTATATGATCTACTAAAGTTTGAATAACCAAGAAAAATATATTCATCACTTCGAGCATCAAACTTACCAATATTATCTTTACCATTGTTGTGAACAATACACTTACATCCAAATGAATGAAAGTATTCAATATTTGATTTCTTTCCATTCCACAGCTCGTATGGAGTTTTCTTTAAGATTGGTCGAATTAGACAACGATTGAGAATATGACAAGCAATGCTTACTTCATCCCACAATTTAAGAGAAAGAGAGTGTTCTACGATCATAGTTCTTGTCATATATTGAAGAGTTTTATTTTTGCGTTCTACCACTCTATTTTATTAAGGAGAGCGAGGAGTTGAGAAGTTGTGTGAGTATCCTTTATCATTGCTAAAATCTTCAAATGATTTATTTTCAAACTCTCCTCCATGATCACTTCTTATAGAGGTGATGTACTAACCTTTATATCTTTGAACTTTTTCATAGAAGAACTCAAAATATTTGAAGGTATCATCTTTGTGAGAGAGAAACATAACTCAAGTAAAATGAGAATAATCATTAACAATAACGAAAGTGTACCTTTTTCCTTCGATGCTAGTTGTTCTTGTTGGACCAAATAAGTCCATGTTGAGAAGTTGCAAAGGCTTGCTGGTTGTTACGATATCCTTTGGAGGAAAGGAAATTGTCGTTTGTTTGCCCATTTGACATACATCACTTATATGATCTTTTGTATAGTCTAGCTTAGGCAGACCAATAGCCAATTCCTTGTTTCTAGTTTCTCAATTAATCTCATACTTGCATGTCCTATCTTTTTATGCCAGATCCATGGATCTTCAGACATTGAAACAAGACGTAGATGTTCCCCTATTTTTTTTACTGAATCCAGAATATATACATTTTTCTCCATGCTTCCCTGTAGGAGATATTTGCCAATTGAATTTTCTATTAGACATCCAATTTTTCTAAGCCTAATCTCCAAGTCCGAGTCACACAGTTTACTGATACTTAAGAGATTTTAGTTGAGCCCTTTCACAAGATAGACATTTGTGATGTCACATGATTCATTAAAAGATATAGTGTCAATACCAATAATAGTTCCTTTAGAATTGTCATCAAAACGAATGCTTCCACCTTTATAGTCTGCGACACATTTAAATAGATCTTTGTTTCCTGTCATATGATTTAAACACGCGCTATCTAAGTACCATTTTTCTTTTGATTTTCTGTGATGTTCCTGCATACACAGATAATTACTTTCCTTTAGGTACCCAAGCTTTCTTGGGTTTTTTATGGTTAGAGGTATCATAATTTTTGGGTCTCCATATCCATGTAGATGTATCATTATTTCGAAATCTGCAATCGTATGATATACGACTAATTTTACCATAATAGTAGCAACTTTTAGAAATAGTTTCATCTGAAAAAGACTTGAAACTGTTTGATTTTGAATCCGTTGACCAAGTTGACTGGTTACAACTAAGATAATTTTCATTCGAACCAGAACTTGATTTTTCAAAAGATTTACCATAAGATTTGGAAAAACTTATTTTCGAAGAACTAGAGTTATTTTGAAAACTATTTATCACAGTCTTTAACTCATTTATTTCTTCATAAAGAAGATCTTTTTCAACTTCACAAACTTCCAAGTTTATTTTCAAACTTTTCTTTTTCATTCTGAGTATTTGCAAGGTCAGTAAACATACGATTTTGATCAGAAATAGTACAATCAAGTAATTTCTTTAATTCAATGCAGTTAAAACATACCTCAGTATTTGAGTCCTCGACTGCCATAAAACACATGTTGTCGATCTCTTCATTTTCATTATTTGAGTTGTCTTTATCACTCCAATTGCTCATAGCTCTATTTTTGAACATTTCTGGAGTAATTTTTCTTAGCTTCTTGACATTCACTGGCTATGTGTCCATGTTTTTCACATCCATAGCACTTGCCATCATTTCTATTTTAATCAGTTATAAACTTACCCTTTGAGAATCCTTTCCCTCTTCTATTATTTTTGGATTTTCTAAATCATTCCATAACAGATCTAGTGATAAGGGCAACTTCATCTTCTCCTATTTCTTCTTCTTCTTCTTCTTTTTCTTCTTCAATAGCCTTGAAAGCAACAATTTTCTTTTTGTTTTCCTCTTGACCACATTTGTTTAGGTGAGTTTTCTCAAATGCTATGATATATCCTCTTACCTCATTATAAGTTAGAGTGTTCAAGTTCATGCTCTCGAGAGCCACCACTTTAGCATGTCATTGAGGAGGTAAGCTTCTAAGAACTCATCTTATATGCTCAATCTGAGGATAGATTTTTCCAGAAGCTTTGAGTTCTCCAATAATTTTGCTTAGCCTTGTAAACATGCTTTCAATGGATTCTCCTTCCTTCATTTGAAATAACTCATATTCATATACCAGTAAGCTGATGATGGTTTCTTTCACTTTGTCAGTTCCTTCATATGTGACTTCAAGTTTGTCCAACATTTCCTTTGTAGTTTCACAACATGATATTTTTTTGTATTCTTCACCACTAATGGCATTATAGAGAACATTCTTTTCTTTTGAGTTAATTCGAATTATCTTTATTTGTTCATCAGTATAGTTCTCTAGACTTGGAATAGTGGTAGTTTGACTATCGTCTGATTTCTTAGAAATAGGAATGGGAATGTCTCCAAGCTCTATAACTATCCAGATTTCACATCATAAGACTTGATGAAGGTTTTCGTTCCTATATTCCTATGAGAAAAATGTTTGCCATTAAAGTATGATGGTCTAGTTTGAGAAGTTTCTTCTTGAAATAAAGCACCCATGATTTGTCGAGCCATGATCTTTTTCTCACCTGTTATTAAATAGTTTATTGTGAGACCTTGCTCTGATACCAATTGAAAGTGCAGGGGGGGATTGCGCTTTTTCTTGTTTTCTCAATAATAGTCAACTAGTGAAGTAGGTTAGTCGACTGTAGTTGATAGAATTAGAAATGCAATATTGAAAATGTAGAATAATAAACTTGACACATATTTTATACTAGTTGGGATCCAATATGGATCTTACTCCAGCCTCCTTGGGTTGCAAGGGTGTTCTCTTCTAGCCCTTTTTGAAGAGTTTGCTATGAGTACAAAGTTTAAGAGTAGATCATATCACTATACTCAGAATTTTCTCTCTTTTTCTTTTGATATAAAGCCTCACCAACAAAGTTTTTCTCTTATCTCTTTTTTTATTAGATAGTAGAACTCTCAGTAATAGAATGTTTAACTAAAGGTAGAGCAGAGAAAGTGATTGATTCAGACTTGTGTATACTTTCTTCTTGAAGCAGTCCTTGTATATATAGTGCACATTTGATCTTTTCCTTTTTAGAGGAGAACAACCCAAGAGTGTTGATCCTTGAAAAAGGCAATGCGAATTCTTTTTCAAGAATAAAGATGAGGGCTTTTTCTTAGGATGAGATATCTTCCTGATTTTGAGTATCTTCTTTATGTACTGAATCTGAAAATCTTCAATCAGTGTCCATCAAGTATCCTTTGATTTTGATATTTGTTGATTTGTTCCTTTCATGATAGCTGATCTTCAATTGATTTCATCAATTAAGGAATTTCTTCTAATCCATTGGTTGTCTCCTAAGATTTTGGGGAATCTTATCTTCCAATCAATATTATGTGATTGATTGATGCTTTCCCTTTTGTTATTAGATTTTTCCTGCAAAAGAGACAATTTTTTATCATTAAAATCTTACACTATCATTAGCAACGGTGGTGGTTGAAATAACAAAGGTGGTTGGTGATAGACGACGATAATAGTGGTTGATAATAGTGGTGGTGGGGATGTCACTTTGCAGAGGTGGTAAGTGATGGTCGTGGATAATTGTGGATAAAGTAATGATGAATGTTATCCACACAAGAATTTCTCTTAATGATATCAAAATTCTGTTCTAGATCTTACCTAATAATTAAGGCCTATTCAGACCCAGTAGTCGAGCTAATAAACCAAATAAGAAAGTATATGGTTTATAAAGATACAATAATAGTGCAACAATCTCCGAATACTATGAACGCCAAGGGCTAACCCAAGTCTCCAAACTCCAAGAGCTGCTCTGCTCGATGCCCAAATCAGCAAATAAAACTCATACTATGATCTGCACGGTGAAATGTAGTATGAGTACCAACAAGTGGAACTCAGTAGGCATCGACCGACTGAGTCCAAAAGATAAAGCATGTATAACGAACATGTAAGAAAGGAGTATATATCACAAGTAACTAACTAGAATAATACAAAAGCTTGCAATAAGAAATATCTGATATAAGGGAATGAGAAAATAGGAAACAAAGGACGCACCTGGTGGCTCCAGCCTAGAATCTAAGAATGACAACACATTATGAAGGAGAAACACTAAGTGACAACCTACTAACAGAAGTAAACATAGGTATCACAAAAAGGCCCAAAGGACTGCATCAACGAAATCCCTGCACAAAAGGTTAGATAAATAAGAACAAGGGCAATAACTACCTTCAAATAAGAGACCTCCCTTTATACCACCACAAGTTTTCAAATAGTTAGACAATACCTCCCGAGTCCCTTTGTGCCTAAGAGGTTCAATCACAAAAAGGTAAACCCACACGGCATCCCATACTACCGACAGGTACAAACAACTATGTTGGTGATAGGCAATGCATATATGAATGAGAGTTATCCAATTAAACCAATAGTACCATATGTACCAAGTACCTAATATAAAAATATATACACCTGCTTCTAGTCCCAGCCAAGAAGTAGGACCCATATGCCTCTTTGGGATGCGCTCATTTTATTTATAAATCGTTAATCCTCTAGGATTTGTTCCGCCATGATGGTCGGAGGTAAAAAGCCAAAATAATAAAGAAATGGTCAGAAATCTCTATGACCAAACCAACATAAATAAAACGAGCGCATCCCAGATGCCTCCAGTCCATCTCAAGTAGTAGTAGTAAAGGTGGTATGACTCTCATTTCGAAAATTAGTATAAAACAGTTTGGGTTACAACTCAGCTTTGTTAAATCAATGCTAAGGACAAATGTATGCATCGGGGTCGACCACAACCATGCTAAATCAAGAAACCAATGCAATGCATGCCATCACCAACACCCAAGCAACACGCACAATCATACACAATAATGACGCCACAAGCACCTTACCCTCTTGAGTATAGAAATACGACTAACATATACAACTGACCTCTAACCAAGTCCTAGGACTCAAATCTACCCTTATAACTCAACAACAAGCCCCAAAAGGGAGATCAACCCTAACTGGGTAACAAAGATGAGGATATGAGGAAACATGTGCTTAGCTAGTAAATCAATACCTCCAGATCCAACTAAAGTACAACTTCGAGAGTACAAACACAGCTAACCCCGCCATACAATGAAAAGGAAAGCATAGAGGATTCTAACTCTAAATCCAGAAATAGGGCCCAAGAGTAATTCACAAGCCTAATCGGGTGAAAACCACTATACCAAGACTCCAAAATAGGTGCTACAATATTGAAGGTCACTAAGTCTAGAAAATTTCTGCCAACAACGACTACATCAACTAAGGGTCAACCCAAACTCAATTCTAAGGCACAATTCCGCCAACCATCATAAACATCGAATAAGCCACCTAAAAGAGGTTAATCAATGCCAAAGTAAGGCATAATCAATAATCTTACCAACTAAACTGAAAGTCTCATAAAGGCAACCTAGCCTAAGGCTCATACTAGGATAAGGAAGAAAAAACCTAGGAATCGAGCCTAATACATCACGTATAATCCAAACCACAAGTAATTTATACTAGAAATACCTCATAAAGCTCAATCAAAAGAGAGGAGATCATAACCTACATCAAAGACAAGCAAGTGCTCTCCATGTCCACTCCTTGGTAGTTTTCTCTCAAAAATTACCTCCAATTGTCTTCACGCTATCAAAATATCGATCACCTCATCAATATGAATATTTCAACACCAAAATTGTATTTTTTTAGAGACGGACCCAAAATTGGGTAAAAACATAATTATAGGACCCATAATAGGAATCTCGAAACCAACTCTATAAAAAGGTTCTAAATGCGTTATTGAGCATATAATTCAAAATGGGGCACAAATCGATGCTCAAAATGAGAGAAATCAGTCGTAAAAAATTAAATCTCCATTAAAGCTTGAAACTAAGCTAGGGAAGCCTCTTTGGGCACAAATTTACCTCAAACCGAAGATCTTCACACTGCCTTGAACACACCACCACGTACCCATAACTCCCACGAACACAACACACTTGGAATCGCAAAAAATGAAGCTTCCTAGATCCCAAAATCAAAAAAAAAGAAAATAAGAGTCAGGGCTGATTCGCGATTGTTCTTTATTTAAAAGACCAGTCCCAACAAGCTATCGCGATTACGATTGCGATACCCAGGGTAAATGACCATCGCGATCGCGGAGGTCAAACCTCACAATCGCAATGACTACTTGGTCCACCAACACTGGAAGCCCTTCATGATCATAGCATGGGCCTCGCGATTGCGATTGTTAAGATGAGTGCACCTTTGCGATCGCGGATGCTTTATTGTGATCATGATGAAGAAAAGCCTTGGCACTAACAGATATTGCACCATCTCAAACATAATCTTTGAAAAGCTCCAACAAGGTGCTCGAGATTCATTTAAAATTTTGTATGTGCAAGCAGACTATGCTACCTCACCAAATTCGATATTTCGGACTCAATGGTGTCGTTGAAATTTTTAACAAAGGTCGTTTCAATAAAAAGTGAGTCCCACACTCAAGCACCCATTTAAACCAAAATCCATAAAAGGCTCAAAATGAGACTAGAAGCCTCGAGACAAGAACAAATTTTTTTTCTAGACCAAACTAGACATTCTGAAGCTAACCACACTAATGGAATTTCAATCCGAGTGAGTTTACCAAGAATGTTGAAAAAAATCAACCTTATGCCAAATTTCAAAGGCTAAAGTGCCAAATCACCCAAACTCGCACCAAAATGCTTGATACTCATGCCAATCATGCTACTAGCTGAATTTGTCCATTTCGAAGCTGATGGAACCGCCAAAATTTTGTTATGAGGTCTTTTTCCAAGAGTTTTGACAAAATTCAATCATTTAGACTCTAAGAGCTCCAAAATAGGGAAATAGGCATAAACCCTAAATGAACGACCAGGCTACTAAGCTGTCAGTGCCAGCAAGTCATAACTGACTTTGGGATGCTACAAAAAAGCTTTAAATAGTGGAATTTACTAAGTAGAATAAAAAAACCCAGGAGTTCATTACAACATTCACTACTAAAATGAATTTCATCCTCGAAAGTCAAGGAAGACGCAGTCTCAGAAGATGGAAAGACGAGGATACTGGGCCCACAAGATTCGCCAGACCTAAGGCACCCTCATGAAGCGAGAAATGCCAGAATAGAACGCTGGTCAAGGAGAAAACCCCAAACTTACATCAAAACTTCAGGAACTTCCTGAAATATTTCCTTAACACCAATTCCCAGTCAACTGAACTAAAAGAAGCCAAAATTATCCAAAGAACTCAAGAAACCCAAAACCACACTAAAACTATCGAATTCAGATCGATGTCGAACCCCTAGCATAAGCGAACCAACCTTACTATTTGAATTGCCTACCTTAAACTCAATCCATCATCCCTACACATTCGAATAAAACCAACTGACATGCTCTATGCATCTGAGTCAAACCACCACTGCACAAAAATTGGAGAACCAAGCAACTAGTCTAGAAACAGTAATTGCCACTCAATTCACCGTTTGATAAATATCCAACTTGTGCCCTATGTCCTAAAACACCTAAAGCTAACAACTTAAGCCTGAAATGCAAACTCCCCAAACTGAATGAGATATCCTCAGAAAATAGGATCAATAAGAAGACTTAGGCTTGAAGTGTAAAGACTCATGCCATGAAATCACAAATTATCCCGTATTGCAAATTTGAGCCAACATTTCGCAACCAGGAGCAAAACGGATCCAATAAGTAGTTAACAACATATCAAACCTGCCAAAAGTGACCAGTGAAACCGAACTGTCGCAACAAACACCACAATTCACAGTGTAAGTTTGAGCTATCCACCCAAACTCAAGAAAAACTGGGTCGATAGGTAGCGAGTAAACAGATCAACCCATCAAAAATAGCCCAAAAGAAGCTAAACCACCTCAAAGAACACCATAAGGAACACTACCCTCTAACCACAATGACGCACACAAACCTCGCACCCTGAACAAGAAGCAAAGAGATGATCCCACGAATTATTTGGATCCCATCTTAAGGATGAACCTTCTAAGAGAAATTTGACTTTCTTTACGGAGGCTAAAGTTTGAACCTATCAATGCACACCCCAACATATGACCTATCTCAACAGCCTGACCTTTTGAACCCTTAACACAACCACTGTAATTTATCAATAGAACCAAGGCACAACACGGAATCACCGTGACTGAAGGTAGTCCCGGTTGTAAGGTAAAATAAGCTTGTAACTGAATTTTCTAAAATGTGTTGACTAACCAACTAAAAGTCCATAAGTCACAAGAGCACACCAAGGCTAAACTTATAAACCACAACTCACCAATAGGAATGCTCTCACTCCATAATCACCCCTTCCCGCTAATTATTGGTCAGTCACAAGCATAAGAAAACTAATATTTCCATGAACCCAATATAACCTTTTTACATGATACCTCAAGCTAAAAAATCACCATACTTAGAATGACTAGAGACAATTCATTCTCAGTCTTCCCAACTCAAACATAGCCATCTGACGCCGCATCATATTCCCACCCGAATGATAATTTACCCATCAAACTTACCATAAAGAAACAACCCAACTAAATAGAAGGAACAGACCCTAGAAACTATGAATAGGAAATCGAACAAGGAAAGAATCGACGAATGAGATCTACAGTAGACCACAAGGACCCATAACTACTGACACACCCTTCTCTTGGCAGAAGCCTCACACCAGCTAAGCATATTATGAGGGAAAACTAAGAAGGGGGAGGACTAAACCAAGAAAACTCTCCAATAGCTAAATAAAAACCCACCAGAGCAAACAACTAAGCTCAATATCCATAGGGTATAACTCTACAACTATTGCAACATAACAGTTAAACTATTATGATCTACTACTAAAGGAAATCACTTACAAAATATAAGCACATACACATAAATTCAAGTAAAGCTGTCATATCAACAATTGGCCGGTAATCAGGCTAAGTAAGCATACCTACATAGATCCAAGTAAGGAAATCATCAGACTTACAAGGCGAAAATAATGATTTAAGTAAGCAACGATGGGCAGAAGACCCGAACAACCATACACTACAAGTAAGAAAGGCCCTAGAAAACAATTCACAAATACAATCGATACCTGAAATCTCATCCTCTGTCTGACCTGTAGGAACATATAATGGAATGTGTCTGACTCCGAACTGAACATACACACCACTAACTGCAACACTTGGGGAACTACATCCAACTGACTGTCTCTGGGCCCTACAAACCCGATCTTGCCTAGCTTGTCGGCTACGCTGTGGACAGTAGGACACTCTCTAGCTAGATGCCCAAACCCACTATATGTATAATGCTTCCCACCAAATGCATCCCACTGAGAGGAACCATCTAAATTAGTATGAGCCCTAAAACCTAAATACTCAGATAGCAAACCCTAAGATGCCTATCAAACTCTGAACATGGTGGGTACCATAACCTTCCATAGAACTACCTAGAACCTCAGGTGCTTCTGCTATGGGCCTGACAGGTCGAGTATGAGGATGAACCTCACTAATATGATATCTACCTTGGGGTGAGCTGCTATCACCAAAGTACTAACGGTGGGGCCTCTTACCGCTACCTCCGTAAGTCTGAATACACACACTACATGTCCCTCACATAACTCACCACTTTGGGAAAAGTAGATCCAACTACTATCAAATTCCCCAATGCTAAACATAGAGGCAAGTTCAATCCACCAATAAACTCCTGAATAAACTCTGGCTTGGTAGGAAACAACGTGGGAGTCTACTCGGCCCACTCAAGAAACTCAATCATATACTCAAAAATTGATGAAGAACCCTACTGAGGACCCACAAGTCTAACTGCAGGCTGCAAACCACTCGGTGCACCCAAAACTATTTTCCTGCCTATGGTGTATGCTCATCGAGATGCGAAATCTCCAATATTGTATCCAATGGAGCTGAGCTGATCAATACTGTCGAAGCCTGTGTAGTATACATTGATAGTCTAGCCATGCCCATCAAAAAGCTCGTACAATCAGTCTAAGGAGGAATGAATTCCAAGAAAGTATTTATAGGTTAATAAAAAAAAGTTTCACATGATAAGGAATCAAGAATGGAGTTTCCCTAAACTACCCTATAACCTAAGGAAGATAAGATACAGACGTCTCCGCGCCGATCCACAAAACTCTACTAGGCACTTGCTCTTATACCAACGATACCGGCGAATCTAAGCTCTGATACCACTCCATCACAACTCGATTTCTCAGGTCATGATGGCACATACTATCAACCCATCAGTAGGTAAGCCTAACCCCACAGTCTGGAACCATAGGCAATGGACCATCACAAGTGAAAGGAAAAAAATGAATAATAATAATAATATTAATAAGAAAAGAAGAAAGAAAATAATATAACAAGATAACCCCTAAGACCTGATATCAATTAGTAGTCGAGCTACTAAACCAAATAAGAAAGAACAAGGTTTATATAGATACAATAATACTACAACTATCTCTGAATATAAAATAAAGACTAGTCCAAAAGAAAACAGAGGGAGATATGAAACTCTAAATGCCAAGAGATTACCCAAGTCTCTGAAATCCAAGAGCTACTCCGTATGATTCCCAAATCAGGAAAGAAAACTTGTACGATAATCTGCAAGGTACAGAAATATAATATGAGTACCAACAAGTGGCACTTAGTAGGCATCGACCGATTGAGCGCCAAAGATAAAGAAAATATAAAGAACATATAAGCCAGGTGTATATACCACAAGTAACTAACAAGAATAACATGAAGCCTGCAATAAGAGACATCTGATATAAGGGAGGAAGAAGATAGGAAAAAAGAAAGGAAACAAAGGACGTACCTGGTGGCGCCAGCCTAAAACCTAAACATGACAACACACTATGAAGGAGGATAACTAAGTAACAACCTACTGGCTGAAGTAAACACATATATCACATAAAGGCCCAAAGGACCGCATCAACTAAATCCCTACACAAAAGATTAGATAAATAAGAACAAGGGCAATAACTACCTTCAAACAAGAGACCACCTTTTATACTGCCACAAGCTGACAAATAGTCAGAAAATACCTCCCAAGCCCCTGTAGTTGTTCACTCAAAATCAGTTAAACCCGAACGATATCCCATACTACCGATAGGTACAAACAACAATGCTGGTGATATAAAATGCATATATGAATAAGAGTTATCTAATTAAAAAAATAGTACCATTAGTGCCAAGTGCCTCATATCAAGATATATACACCTGCTTCTAGTACCAACCATGAAATAGGACCCATGCGCTTCTCAGGGATCGCCATGGGGGACTTAGAAACACCCCTATATACCTGACTGGTCTCGATCCAGATCATATATATATATATATATATATATAAACCCTCGATCCTCTAGGATATGCTCCACCATGATGGCCGGAGGCAAAAAGCTGAAACGATATAGAAAGGGGTCGGAAATCTCTATGACCGAGCTAACATATATAAAAATAAGCACATTACAATGCCTCCAGACCATCTCAAGTAGTAGTAGTAAAGGTGGTACGACCCCCATTTGGAAAATCAGTGTAAAACAGTTTGGGTTACAACCCAACTTTCTCAAATCAATGTCAAGGACCAATGCATGCACTGAGGTCGACCACAACCATACAAAATCAAGAAACTAATGCAATACATGCCATCACCAGCACCCAAGTAACACATAATCACATACAATAATGATGCCACAACCACCTTACCCTCTAGAGTATAGAAACAGGATTAACATATACAACTGATATCTAACCAAGGCCTAGGGCTCAAATCTACTCTTGTAACTCAACAATAAGGCCCAAAAGGGAGCTCAACCCTAATTGGGTAACAAAAAGGAGGGTATGATGAAACAGGTGCTCATCTAGTAAATCAATTCCTCCAGATCCAACTAAAGTACAACCCAAGAAGTATAGGGCCCAAATAGGAATTGATAAGCCTAACTGCGTGAAAATTACTACACAAAGGCTCTAAAATAGGTTCTACAATATTGAAGGACACTAAGTCTGAGAAATTCCCACCAACAATGGCTACATCAACTAAGGGTTAACCCAAACTCAATTCTAAGGCACAATTTCGTCAACCACCATAAATATCAAATAAGCCACCTAAATAAGGATAATCAAGGCCAAACTAAGGTATAGTAAATAATTTTACCAACTAAACTAAAAGTCTCATAAAGGCAACCTAGCCTAAGGCTCATACTGGGAAACGGAAGAAAGAACCTAGGAATCTAGCCTAACCCATCATATACAATCCAAACCACAAGTAATTTATGCTAAACAATACCTCATCAAGCTCAATCAAAAGAGAGGAGACTGTAGCTTACCTCAAAGCCGAATAGGCGCACTCTAAGTCCACTCCTCAGTAGTTTTTCACTCCAAAATTGCCTCCAATTTTCTCCACGCTATCAAAATATTGATCATCTCATCCATACGTACATTTTGACACCAATATCATATTTTTCGAAGATGGACTCAAAATTGGATCAAAAAAGGATTACAGGACCTACAATGAAAATCTCAAAATTAACTTCGTAAAAGGTTCTAAATGCGTTATTAAGCTTGTATCCCAAAATAGGGCACAAATCAATTCTCAAAATTAGAGAAATTAGCCCAAAAAAATAAATTACCATTAAAGCTTAAAACTAAGCTAGAGCAGCCCCTTTGGGTATGAATTTACCTCAACCCAACAATCTTCAGCTCCCTCAAACACAGAAATACATACCCACGACCCCACGAACCAACACACTTAGAATTGCAAAAAACAGAGCTCCCAAGCTCCCAAAAATCAAAAAAAGGAAAATAGGTGTTAAGGGTTGCTCTTTATTTCAAAGACTAGTCCCAACAAGCTATTGCGATCGCAGAAGCTTGGGTCACAATCGAGATACCCATGGTAAATGACCATCGCGATTGCAGTATTTAAACCTCACGATCGCGATGACCACTTGGTCCACCACTACTGGAATCCCTTCACGATCCCGGCTAGAGGCCTTGCAATCGCGATGGTTGAGTTGAGTACCCCTCTGCGATAGCAGAGGCTTCATCGTTAATTGTAATATAGAAAATCCCTGGCACCAGTAGGTACTGCACCAACTCAAACTTGATCTTTGAAAAGCTTTGATGGGATAATTGAGATTTATTCGAAATCCCGTGCATGCAAATGGACTATGCTAGTTCACCAAATTTAACATTCTAGACTGAGAGGAAAAGTCAAAATTTCCAACAAAGGTCATTTTGATGAAAAGTAGGCCCCTCTCTCAAGCACCAATTTAAACCATGATCAATAAGAGGGCTCAAAATGAGACTGAAAGCCTCGGGACATGCATGAAAGGTCGTTATAGACCAAATTTGACATTTCTGAGCTAACTACACTGACAAATTTCAATTTAAGCACGTTTATCAAGAATATTGACTAAAGTCAACCTTAGACCAGATTTCAAAGGCTAAAGCGCCAAATGACCCTAAACTCTCACCGAAAACCTTGATACTCATACCGAACATGCTACTATCCTTATTTAGCCATTTTGGAGCTGATGGAACCTCCAAAATATTGTTATGTGGTCCTTTTCTAGGAGTTTTGACCCAAGTCAACCATTCAAACTCCAGAGCTCCAAAATAGAGAAACGAGCATAAACCCTAAATGAATGACCAGGCTATCGAGCTGTTAGTGCCAACAAGTCATAAATAACTTCGGGTTGCTATAGGAAAGCTCTAAACACTAAAATTTACCAAGTAGGTTGAAAATGACCAGGAGGTCATTACAGAGGGCCTCATGAATTAGAGCTATATAAAAGTAAGCTCGGTATGGACAAAGCTATAGCAAATTGTTCATCTAAAATATGGATTTTCTGGAATGAGATATGGTAAAGAAACATTCTAATAGATAAACATCAATAAATCACCATACAATTTCGATATCAATCGGTACATAAGGTGATTTTCATCACTGTAGTGTATGCTAGGTGTAGTGCATTGGAAAGGTTGGTACTATGGGTAGATTTAGAAGAGAATAGTAATTATATTAATAAACCATGGGTGGTAGGGGTGATTTAAATCTAATTTTGGATGCTTATGAAAAATGGGAGGATTACTTGTCACACATCTTGTAATGACGAATTTTGCGTAATGTGTCAATAATTGTGCCTAGGATGAGATAAAAAAATTTAGGAGAAATTTTACTTGGTGAAATTAAAAAATCAAGGCTCGTTGTACCTTTAAAAAATTGGATAGGATATTTGAGAATATAGAGTTTATGTAGGAATTCCCTACATCATAAGTACAACACCTTATAAGGAAGGGATCAGATCATTGTCCTCTTCAAGTTCATTGTAATGAAAATCATGAAAGGGTCTTCAAGCCTTTCAAGTTTTTAAATTTTTGGAGAAATATGAGAAATTTTATAATTTGGTAAAGGACAACTAGAGATAGAGGTACAAGGAAGTCCCTTTCACATAGTCCAAGAAAAGATGAAAAATTTGAAGAAGGTTCTAATGAAGAGGAGAAAAAAAACTTATGGTACCCAACCCACGCTATAGGGCCTCCCAAAAGTGAGACGTGAATAATGAAACCCGATCAGATATAATGGAAATAGGAACTCCATGAAGTCTAACAATCTGACTAATATAGAGCTGAGTCAACCTCTCCACCGTGAACTTAAACTTAACCGGAATGAAATGAGAAAATTGGTTAATAGATCGACCATAACCCAAATGGAATCAAATCCTCCCATGGTAGTGGGAAACCTACCAAAAAATCTATAGTGATCCTCTCCCACTTCCATGTAGGAATGGGCATCCTTTGAAACTCACCCTCTAGACTTTGGTTCTCAAACTTAACTTGCTGGCATGTCAAACACTTGGACACAAACTCAGCGATGTCCTTTTTCATACCATACTATTAATAGTGCTGACTCAAGTTATGATACATATTTGTTGTCCTCGAGTGAATAGACTATCGAGTGCAATGGGAATTCTCAAGTATAGATCAGAACAAATCACCCATCTTAGGCACACAAATGCGACTCCCAAACCTCAAAACACCCTCAAAATCAAGCACTGCTTCCTTAGCTTCACCTCTCATCACCTTGTCTCGAATGAGCCACAACTTCTCATCCTCAACTACGTTTCACAGATATTATCTATCAAAGAAGAGTAGGCCTCTATGAAAGCAAGCATTCGACCCTCATCAGAAAGTTGCAATCTCACCAACCCATTGGCCAATCTCAGAACATCTCTAGCCAAGGGTCGCTCCTCAGCGCAAATAGCTGCAAGACTTCCCATAATAGAAGTCTTCCTACTCAATGCATCGGCCACCACATTGGCCTTCCTGGGGTGATATATAATAGTCAAGTCATAATCCTTCAAAAGCTTTACCCATCTCTTTGGCCTCAAATTCAAGTCCCACTGGCTGAAGATATATTGTAGACTCTGGTGATCGGTGAATATCTCACAATATAACCCCATACAAATAATGCCGCCATAATTTCAAAAAAATTGTCAACTCTAAATCATGGGTGGGATAGTTCTTTTCATGAGTCTTTAATTACCTTGAAGTATAGGCAATCACCTTTCTTTTTTGCATCAACACTCTACCTAAACTCATGCCCGATGCATCACAATGCACGGTAAAGTCAACACCCTCCTTAGGCAAGGTCAATATAAGTGTAGTAGTCAATAATACCTTGAGATTTTGGAATCTCTCCTTACACTCATCCAAAAAATGAAATACCATATTCTTCTGAGTGAGACTAGTCAATGGAGCTGCTATTATAGAGAATCCCTAAAGAAAACGACAATAATATCCAACCAATCCTACAAAATAGCGAATCTTTATCATTGAGGTGGGTCTACTCCACCCTTGAACAACCTCAATCTTAGCCGAATAGACTCTAATGCCCTCTTGGACACCACAATCCTTAAGAACGCCACCAAACTCAACCAAAACTCAAACTTAGAGAACTTGGCATAAAGCTTCCTCTCCCTAAGCTTCTAGAGCACAAGCCTCAAGTATTGCACATGATCTGCCTCAATTTTGGAATAAAAAAAGATATCATCAATGAAGGCAATCAAAATTGAATCTAGATACTGACAAAACACCCCATTCATGAACTCCATAAATGTTGTTGGGGTGTTAGTCAGCCTAAAGAACATAACAAGAAACTCATAGTGGCCATATCTGGTCCGAAAAGCTGTCATAGGAATATCTGAAGGTCGAATCCTCAACTGATAATACCCGGATATCAAGTCAATCTTAGAGAACAAGGCCTCTTCTTGGAGTTGATCAAAGAAATCATCAATATGGGTAAGAGGGTACTTGTTCTTTACAGTCACCTTGTTCAACTATCTATAGTCGATACACATCCTCATGGACCCATCTTTTTTCTTCAAAAATAAGACTGGGCATCCCAAGGAGAAACACTAGGGCGAATAAACCCCTTACTCAACAGATCCTAAAGTTGTTCTTTTAGCTCCTTCAACTCAGTTGGAGCCATACGATAAGGTGAAATAGAAATGGGCTTGGTGCTAGGCTCGAGGTCAATAGCAAAGTCAATCTTCTTATCAGGTGGAACCCTTGGAAGATCAGCAGAAAATACATCCATAACTCTCGAACCACAGGAATAGACTCCATAAAAGATGTCTCAACAACAGTATCATGAATAAATGCCAAATATGCCAAACAACCCCTATCAATCAATCATTGGTCCCCAATACAAAAAATAACCTTACTAGGATAAGAACCATTCAAACCCTTCCACTCTATCTGTGATCTACCGGGTATAACTAAGGTTACAGTCTTTGCATAACGATCAATAATACATGATACAGAGATAACCAGTCCATATCCAAAATAACATCAAAGTCTACCATATCAAGAATAATCCACCCACATCGCATAACCCGCCAAAGACACAAGACAAGATCTGTACACCCGATCCACTACTAAGGGCTCTCCTGCTGGAGTAGAAATAAGCACGGGCACGGGTATACGATCATAAAATAAGTCAAACCCAGAAGAGAAATATGCAGACACATATGAATAAGTTAATCCAAGATCAAATAACATAGATGCGGGGCGATGGAAAATCAAAACAATAGTTGTGATGACTGCATCAGAGGCCTCAGTCTCGGGTCTACTTGGAAAAGCATAGAAGTGAGCTCCATGTCCACCACCTGTCTGGGAAACTTCTCTACCACCCTGGGGTGCTAGGGCATCACCTAATCCCCTACCTCTAGTATGACCACCTTTATATAACTTACCCCTACCATGACCCCATGTTTGTAGTGCTGAACCTTTATTTCTTTGGTTTGGTAGTGATGTAATGTTTTCATTATCTAAAATAAATAACATTTCCCACTAAATGAGTGGACTAGAATCGACAGTATTCTAATAAATAGTATGGTAGAAAGATTCATCTATTTCTTTCTACCATACTATTTATTAGGTAGATTATTGTTATAAAGCTGCCCGATAGTGGCGAACCCTTGACTAGCGCTAGTATGTAAGAATGGTGCACACCATAATAATTCTGCATGGGGCATTGTCAGACCAAATGGTCTGCGGATCCATACCCAAAATAATATCTTAGAGTGGACAGCTGCTACAAAGAAATAAAAGGGATATTGTATCACCTCGACCAAATTGCCTGATAGAATAAGTCAAATCTCTTATGGAATAGAGAACCTTCTCAATCTCATTGGGGATGATAGAGGTGGCATATTTGTTTATGTGACAAAAGCGAACCTCATAATAAAAAATGAACATCACATCCTACCGCAGGTTCTCAAACTTAATGCGACTCTCCTCCCTCACACTCCAAGGGAGAAATGATCATAAAAGGCACCGATAAATACCTCCTAAGTCACTGGAGGAGACCCAAATGGTAGAGACCCAGAATATGTCCTCCACCACTCTCTAGTCGGTCCACGAAACTAAAGAGTAACATAATGAACACCATGGGACTCAGCCAACCCAACTATCTCCAGTAGCTCTTTGGAAGTATTCAAAAACTCATATGCGTGCTCGGTCTTCCCACCCTAAAACTAAAATGGGTACATCATCCTAAACTTCTCATATAGAGGTTTCTCATCCTCAGTCAATGCATCTACTGGTGCATCCTAACCCTCATCTACTGGTGTTGGAGAAATCTCAACTATAGAGACTACCAGCAGCTGTCCCACTTGTCTCTGAGCCTCGGGAGCCTGTTGCTAGTCTTGAACTTGGACCCTCACTCGGGTCCGTAATATACCTAGTGTTCCTGTTGGGCTTCTAGTTAGTGCCATAGTCTTGAGCACCCCCAAAACCCTCAAGAGAGTATCTTGTAAGAAATGGCGCCGCCACATATTTAGGAGAAACCTGCTCTCCTCTAGACTCTATCGCAGGCTCGGGGAAATACCCCTCTCATGATCCCTAGCTGGTGCCGCTCCTTGGTCTTGACCTATACCTCGGCCTCTAGCCCTGCCTCTACCTTTACCCTGAGTTGGGGTATTAGTAGCAATCTCGAGGGCTGGCTTCCGTCGTCTAGTAGAAGCTGATGCTCTAGTTCTAGACATCTACCAAAAGAACACGCGATAAATCAACACTTATACAAGAACCTACACACGACTAAATTGAAAGAAGTACAAAGAGGATTTCCTAATCGTCTTGATAACCTCTCGAAGATAAGTATTGGACATCTTCGTACTGATCCTCAAGGCTCTACTAGACTGGGCTTGTACACATGTGGTACCTATGAACCTTAGGCTCTGATACCAATTGTCATGTCCCAAAATCGTGTTTGATGGCACTTGTCTAACCTACTGATGGCAAGTCAGCCTAAGAGTCTACACAAGTCAATAAACAAGAATAAAATCGAAAGAGTAAAGTCTAATATGATATAAACAAGGATAAGAGGAAAAATAAATTCTAAACCATCTAAGACTTGGTGTCATATGTACAAATCACTTGTTTTTTTTTACAGAATTAAGAAAGTACAAGTCCAAATGTCTCAGTCCTCTTATAGAACAAAACATAAGATAAATAGGTGGGAAGAGTCCGTTGGAGAAGACAGGCTACTACCTCTTACACATCTGGAAGCTCAGTCCAATACACAGAAGTGCTATGAGCAGGAGGCACCGGGCTCAGATACTACACAGGTGTAGAAGCAAGAGGTGAGCCCAACAATATGGTACTTACTAAATGAAAACTAAATCTTAAGTAAAGCAATGCGGAACACAGGTACTCCTGACATCCCAACCACAATCCTCCATAACTAAACACCTGCACTCAGACAACCCAGTCTATATAGTTTATATAGTAATTGACAACCCACAAGTTGAAAGTACATGTATATTCTCAACATTATACTCAAGCATGCTTAGATAATCTCACTCATGAACAACCATATGATAAAATAAATGCAAATGCAATGTCATATAATAGTGATGCATGTCTGTCCTACGATACACGTCAATTGATCACCTCAGACCGGAATACATGGGGGCCTCACATGGACCATGTATCTATTATCATTATCGGAAAAGACCTCAGCCATAATACTCGCTGGAAAAGACCTCGACCGTCGGAAGAAACCTTAGCAAATTACCTCGATCGGTAGAAATCTCAATCCCAATATATAGTACCTCAATTATACCACTTTCTAAACCATCATACATAGAAATATGCACAAGTAATGAGTGAATACAAAGAAAATAGTCAAAATATAGTATCATGTAGTCCACAATTATCCAAACAATCAATAACTCGAGAATTTACAACACTTAGACATTTATCCATATTCGATTTTCACAATCATCGCCTCATAATTGATGAATCATAATAAATCTACTATCACAAATATACCCTAACTCCCACACATAGGAAAAATACAAGATTCAACATACTTAACGGAAGGTTAGACATCTACTTTCCTTAGCCAAAGTCACGATCAACCCAAAGTCAAGGTTTTCCCTCTCCGACAATACTCCAAATCACCACAATATAATCAAATATAGACTAACAATAACATTTCAAAGACAATGACAATAAAGTCAATTAATTCAGATGAAAAGGATAAAATGATCAAAAATCTCATATCGGAAAATAATTTTGAAATCTTAATATTTTTAGATGAAAATGTTTCTTCAATCAGTCAAAAATCTAATGGTGAAAATCATTTTAAAAATGAGGTTAAAATGAGTTCACAATTCCCATTTTAATAAAATTCGGTTTAGGTAAAAAAAAACCAAAATCTCCAATTCAAATCACCAAATTTGAGGTTAAAATCATCATTTAATCAGTGAAAATCAAAGATATGAGTTGAAAATCACTTACCCAATGGTTTTCAATGAAAACTCTCTTTGAAAATTACCTAACCAAACTTGAAAAGTCCAAAAATGGTGAAAACACCTTAAACCCTGGTCATAACCCCTCTCAGGTGTCACAAAAGTGACATGGGGTAACTAAAGAGAACCATCGCTTTTGAGACCAGGGGTTCACTTAAGCAAACCTCGCCTAAGTGGTCTTTCTCGCTAAAGCAATGGAGTCCCTTTAAGCGACGTCGCTAAAGAGATACTCACCCTGCTAAAGAGAGGGAACCAGATATCAAAAATCCAAGGAAAATCACTAAGCCACAAAGTCTCCAAAACAATCCTTGGGATTCGTTCGGAATCTCGTGTACACAAACTTTACTAAATTTGATATTCTGGATTCAATGGAACCATTGGAATTTGAATTTGAGGTCTCCTTGACTCAAAATATAATAAGTCGCAACTCAACTAGTTTTGGTATTTGAAATATCAAAAATACCCTCGGGACCTCTAAAAATTACAACGAAGTTATTTCTAGAGTTAGAATCATCCCTCAAAATCATTGGAACCATCATAAATCCAATCTGAATACCTGAACCCCAAATATTGACCAAAGTCAAATTTGGATCAAACTTTAACTCAATTTCCAACTTCGGACCTCAAATTCACGTATCAATTCCAACTTTAAAATTCATTTCTCTAGCAAAACCTTAACTTTTCACAGGATTTCAAGAAACCAACCTTCAGAACCAATCAAAAGTGACTCGAGGAAACTAATGAGAGGGGTAAAATGGTAATTTTGTCAAAAATGTCAATCATTACACTCCAAAACACGAAAACGAGCAGAAAATCCAAATGAACAACCAGCCAACCAAACAGTCAATGCGAGCAAGTCATAAATAACTTGGGGTCACTATAAGAACGCTCTAAATGAAAAAAAAATACATTAACTCAAAAATGACCTGGAAGATCATTACAATAAAGAAAAAAGTTGAAGCTGATTCGTGAATCTAATTTAGAATATTCTATAATTTTCTATGCTTATTTTTACATCATTCGATTTTGAATTATGTAGACCTGAATATGCATATTCTTACGTAGACCTATATGTTGATGTCTAAGTTTCTTATTTTTGATGAAAAAGATTGGCATAGTTGGGCTAAAGTTGTATGTGTAATTATGTATTTGTGCATCTATAGAAAACGAGTGCATAGCTTAGAGGAGATATATAGATATCTGTGTGATCTATATACGTGTATCTATTATCTATCACAAATAAGTGAGAAACTTTGAGGAGAAACATATGTGTATCTATCTATGCATATCTATATATATGTGTATCTATTTGTCTTTGTATCTATGGTATACATATGGGAAGCTTTGAGGAGATACATAGGTGTATCTATGTATGTGTATTTATAAATTGTCAGACAAATTTTTAGGTCTTGATTCTCTTTTCATATTTGACGCTTCTCAGAGCAATCTCACCAAAAAATTATCTGATAAGTATGTATCCATGCACAAGTGATACATGATAATTGAAAAATGTCAACCAAACAAGAATGCAACTTTCTCTAAAATTATTGTATCCAGTAGAATTGATACATATATGCTATGAAATAGATACACATTGGTATAAAAAGAGTATAAAACACAAATATCCAAATATACCCGTATATTAGATACATGTATACTTATATTAAAATTGTAAAAGATAGATACATTGTGAAATATGGATACAAAGAGGGAGAAAGCGGAGCAAGGGAGAAAGTGAAGCCAGAGAGGAGAGAGGCAAGCGAGAGACAATTTTAAGTGAGATAGTATCTCTATTATAGACTTTACGCGAGAGTGATACACTGCATCCAACTTCAAACTAAGAGATGATATGTAATTATTGGTAGACCCAAATTTTTGTTCATGATTCTTTTTCCTAATCTTAACTTCTTTTATCAAGCAAGTCAGAATACAGGTGAATTTTTAATGTTTTCAACCATTAAAAAAGTAACTTTTACAAAAGAACCTTAATGCATAATGATCACCCTATTATATTATAAAGAATCCATTATCCTTATTCCGACTCTAAGTTCCACATTCCTATTTATGAGATTTAGCTACTCATAGCTAGTTGAGAATAATAATAAGAGAATTATAAAAACTGAAGAAATTTGGAAAAAAGAAAATAAACTAAACCTTTGATTAATGCATCTCCCGAAAGAGTATCTTATTCACAGTAATTAAATCTAAGAATAATTCCAAAGTAGTTTGCAATAAAGAATATTGAAAAGTATATTCTAATGATAGTGCGTAATCCTTAGAACATCACCCTTGATTTATTTCTAATAATAGAATCAAAATTCTAATTTTGATTGAACTCTTCTTTGACTTGGTCAACTCTAATTTTGTAACATAAAGGTTTATTTAGTGGAGCCCATAGCAGAGTAAGGGGTTCGTACCATGAGGTCAATCTTGGTACTTTGATCTTCTTCTGCGTGCGTCAAAAGTTCATCGCGATTTTCTCCATAGAATCGGGTTTCTCATCAGGTGCGATGCGAAGTCCAACGAGTGGTATGTGCCACGTGCCATAAACTCCAGTTCTTCAACCTATTTGGTTGTAATTGAGCCTGTGATGTTTTGCTTTGGGTTTCAATCCATATTTTGGGTCAATTCTTGATATTTTTATCTTGAAATAAGTCTAATCATATTTATTAGCTTATTATAATAATTATATATAAAACATATGAATACACGTGACTTATACTCAGAACTTAGCTAAATTGTGGGTAAATATAGTGGTTGAATGCGTAGATACACTAGATCAAAAGTCACTTAGAAACCAACTCAAATCTTACCGAAATAGCCTCAAATTTTAGATTTGAGTACTCTCATCGACGTTCTATTTCTGTTGAGATATCCTCCGCTCGAAACGAAATCTATTTGCAGTAAATTATTTTTTCTAACTTGAGCTTCAATCTCCTTTAATGGCTGACAATTAAAAAATTTTGAACTGGATTCTTCTATTTTCAATTCAGGAATCAAATCTGCTATTAATGTGGGTCCACTTATTGAGCAAACCTGAAAATAAGAAATGAATGAAATCTTGGGTGAACCTGAAAGAAAGTTTTTTAATTGATTTTCACACAACAAATGAAACCCAAAATACTAATAAACTACTCCATATATTTCATGTTAAGTGAATTTGTGAGGTAATGCACATCTATTGAGCAAAATATTCAAGGGCATCATTTAAATCATTTTTTCACTATGTTCTTTTGTGAAATCATAAATATAATTTTATAAATAGTGCAATTCATCTGTCAGAAAATACAAAACTTCATTAAAGGAAAGGGAAACTATGATTATTTTAAAAAAAATTATTTATGTTGAACTTTGTACAATTCAGTTATTTTGAACAATGAAAAAAGCCCCAAAAAATTATTTAAAATAGAATAGAGGGAGTAGAACACTATTAAAAGTGAATTCTTATAAAATTAAAATCGGGAGATACACCCATATAGATGAAAATTTCATGGGTTAGTGAAGATGAATCGTTGTTGAAGTTGAGTGAATGATGAAAATCGCACCTTAAAACAATAGTGTAGAAATGAACTTTCGAAATTTGAAAGGAATTTTGATAAATAAAGGACACTGAAATCAGGTTTCGAAAATCATAAGCTCATAACTAAGATTTTCTCTTTCTTAAATTAAGCCTAAAATAGTAGATATGTTGAAGTCCAAATCTGTTATGCTCTGTAACTTACTTTTATGTTTAGTAAATTAATAAGAGTATATATCTGTATATTTAGTCTTATTTATATATAATTAGTGATTTTCTTATTTTTAGTGACAAAAATTACAAGAGTAGTACTAGTCGATATCAAAAATAGAGTTTAAGTTTAATGTACAAAATGTATAAATACATTTATATTATCAGATCACTTCAAAGATAATTATAGTTCACTTTATTTAATTGTATTTATTGATAATTTTTGAAATATATATACTAGTTCTTCTATACGTGTATTTTAAATTATTTAGTGGGGAGTAATTTAGAAAATCATATAAATATTATCTAAAAATGTTGCAAAGGTTGATGTTCAATTATTTTAGATTACATTACAAAGGTATATGTTAACTTGTCAATATATATAGTATGTCAAATGATAACTTTTATGTATACTTGTGTTATAGCATATAATCAGGAAAGCTAAATATCACCTTTGACTATACAATAATTACTAGGCAATATTCTAGGAAGATAACGGTAGATAATTAGGAAGGCTAATTATCACCTTCCATACAAAAATATATACACTATAGTTAACAAAGATAACTGCAGATAATTAGGAAGGCTAATTGTTTCCTTCCATACAAAAATATATACACTATATTTAACACACCCCCACAGTCGAAGCGGGAGGATTATGAACGTTAAGACTGTCCCAAAACTCTTCAAATAAAACCCTCGGGAGACTTTTAGTAAAGATATCCGCAATCTAATAACGGGAAGGAACATGGAGAATACGGATCTGCCCACAGACAACCTTCTCTCTGACAAAATGAATATCCATTTCAATATGTTTTGTACGTTGATGTTGAACTGGATTTTCGGATAAATAAATAGCACTTACATTTTCATAATAAACAAGAGTAGCCTTTTTAATCGGACAATGCAACTCTAAGAGAAGGTTTCGAATCCAACATGATTCGGAGATAACATTTGCCACCCCACGATACTCGGCTTCGGCACTCAATCGAGACAAAATGTGTTGTCGTTTAGACGACCAAGAAATCAGATTGTCTCCCAAAAATACACAATAACCAAATATGGAACGTCTAGTGTCAGGGCACCCTCCCCAATCTGCATCAGTATACGAGACAAAAGTAGAAAAATAAGACAGGTATAAATGAAGCCCGCGATCCAAAGTACCCTTAACATACCGAATGACACGTTTAAGAGCAGACGTATGATCAACTCTCAGATCATGCTTATGTAGACAAACCTATTGTACGGCATAAGAGATATTCGATCGTGTAAAAGTGAGATATTGTAGGTCCCATACAAGACTCCGATAAAGAGAAGGATCATCAAAAGTAGTACTAGAAGTAGCACTGACCTTTGATTTAGTGTCAACCAGAGTGAGGGATGGTTTACAAAAAGACATCCCTGCACGCTCAATTATTTCTTCGGCATACTGGCGTTGTGAGAGAAACATACCACCCTTATGTCGAGTCACATCAATACCCAGAAAATAATTTAGAGGACCAAGATCCTTCATAGCAAACTCAGCACTAAGAAGATCCATGATAGAACATCAGAGAGCATTAGAAGAACTAGTGAGGATAATATCATCAACATATAATAATATGTAAGCCATATCATACCCTTTGCTGAAAATGAACAAAGAGTCGTCACATCTGCTATTTGTGAACCCAATAGATAGGAAAATAATTAGCAGATTACTTATACCAAGCCCGTGGCTCCTATTTAAGCCCATATAATGACTTACGCAGGAGACATACATAATCAGGATAAACACAATCCCTGTAACCAAAAGGTTGGTGCATGTAAACTATTTCTTGAAGCTCACTATGTAGGAAGGCATTTTTAACATCCAGCTAATGGATCGACCATGTCTTCGAAAGAGAAAGACTAAGAATAGTGCAGATTGTAGCAGCATTTACTACTAGACTAAAAGTCTCGCCACAATCAATGCCAACTTGCTGGGTTTTACCATCACCTATAAGACGGGCGTTATGCCTCTCAAAAATACTATTAGATTTGAATTTATGAGTAAAACTCCACATAGACCGAATTACATTAACATTCAGAGGATGGGGAACTAATTCCCATGTCTTATTTTTAATAAGAGCATTATATTCATCATCCATGACTATTTTCCAATTTGGGTCACGAAGAGTTGCTATCAGAATTCGAGGCAAAGGTGACCTCTCAACCGTAGTGTGCATGGAATATCTTGAGTTAGGTTTGAAAATCCCATTTTGGCTACGAGTCACTACTTTTGGCTGATGGAGTTGAGCATTTTGTGGACGTGGGTCCGAAGCAGCAGATGACCCAGCAAAAGAGGTAGGAGGTGAAATGGACTTAGGAGAGGGAATGGGCCTTGCTTGCGAGTTGGGTAAGAGACAAGGATTGGACCAGTTGTGAGGGAGAGGAAGTTGGGTCAGTTTATTGCATATGATGAATCACGTAAGGTGATAAATCATTATCAAGAAAGTCATAAGTGTGGGATGGTGGGGAATGCAAATTTGCAAAAAAGAAATTATTTTCATTAAAAAGGACATGGCGAAAAATAATAATTTTATGTGAGGACATATCATAACACTTGTAGCCACGATGGTTGGTTGGATACCCTAAAAAACATAAGGAGTAGAGCGAGGTTACAACTTATGAATAGTTATTGATGGAAATAAAGGATAACACAAACAACCAAAAAACCGAAGATGAGAATAAGACGGAACCCTTTTGTAAAGAATTTCAAGAGGAGACTTGTTTTCCAATAGTTTACTTGGAAGGACATTAAGAAGATAAGTTGTCATTTGGAAAGAATGATGCCAAAAAGGGAGGAAGAGAGGCATGAACGAGAAGAGTACAAGAGATATTATTGATAGCCCGAATTTTACATTTGGCTTTCCCATTTTGAGATGAAGTATGTGGACAAGAAAGGCGAAATGACATGCCATGAGTCTTACAAAAATCCCAAAAAGGACTATTATCAAACTCCCGACCATTATCACATTGTACATTTTTGATATGACGTTCAAATTCAGTGAAAATATGGGCTTTAAAGGTTAAGAAAATATCATTAACATCAGAATTTTGTGCCAAAGGAAATATCCATAAATACTTAGAAAAATCATCCAAAATTAAAATGTAATATTTATGTCCGGAAGAACTCAAAACAGGACAGGATCAAAGATCACTATGTAAAATATCAAATGGCATAGTTATACTCAAAGAAGAAGAAACAAACGGTAACTTAATATGTTTTCCAAGTACACAAGACCCACAAACACTAGAATTAGAAATTTTAGAACAACCAATGCTATTATTTTTTCTAAGCACATCTAAGATAAGATTTTCTGGATGACCCATACGATCATGCCAGAGCTTAGGTGAGATGGCTGCAAAAGTAGATGAGGAAGCTTGATTGGTGATAGAAGAAATGGGATAAAGGTCTCCTCAGCTATCACATCTCATTATTGGCATCTCCATCCGATAATCCTTTACAGAAAACCCAAAAGGATCAAAATCAACTAACACAGAATTATCAGTGGTAAACTTTCTAATAGAAATGAGATTTTTAATCAATTTAGGTGCATAAAAAACATTTTAAAGGGAAAGGAATTGACTCGGAGAAAATCATTTAGTGTGACCATAGCCAAGAATCAGAATAGTATGACCATTACAAACCACAATATTATTATTAGGATGATTGCCCAAATTAAAATAAGATGAGAGAGTACCTGTAGATGAGGTCATATGAGATGTAGCCCCGGTGTACATGTACCATGATGGATCGAGTTGGTAAAGAGACATAGTGTGCATTGCTGTCTCGAAATCCATAGGAGCATACGACATGGACTGCCCAAATTAGGTGATGCTTGTTATTGAACATAGGCTTGCTGAGGTCTTGGGCCCAAGATACTGGGCTGGCGCTGCTGAGGAATAGGAGGTCTGGCCCAACCTTGAGTTGGGAATGGGCAAGGTGGAATGGTCCAACCTTGACCATACCAACCCCAAGGATAAGGTTGATGCTATTGTTGCGGGAATTACAAGATTGTTGATTATCTTGAAATATATCACACAATCTATCCCAAGCTTCCATAGTCGTTAAATTGGGCTCAATAATGGTGTGCATTAGGTCGTTAGAAATGGTAGAATAAATCCATGAAAGAACCGTGGCATCCAAGGTCGACCAAAGTCCCTTTTCTGCATCAGTAGAAGGAATCGTCCTCTAACCAGCATTCAGAGGAATGATATGATTAAGAACTTTATGGGAGCGCGCGTGAATTTTGAAGAGTTCTGCCCACATGGAGTACTGAACGTTTTCCATTTCAAGCATAATGGCAATGTGGTTTTTGATATTTGAGAGGCAAGAGCCGGGTGAAAAGAGGAGTTGTTGTCCGACATTTAGGATGAACAGAAAATGAGAGAGAGAAGAAAGAAGATGGTGGGCGAGGAAATTAGAGTTAGGGCGAGCAGAAGATAGAGAAAATCCCTAGTCAACTGATACCATATAAGATTATGGAAAAATGTCTTCCTCCCCCTTTTCACCAAAGAGAAGAATATTATATATACAATGTACAAATCTTTAGGAGACCATATGCTAATAATCAGGAAAGCTAAATATCACCTTTGACTATACAATAATTATTAGGCAATATTCTAGGAAGATAACGGTAGATAATTAGGAAGGCTAAATATCTCCTTCCATACAAAAATATATACACTATAGTTAACAATTTTAGACAACTTTTATGTATACTTGTGTTATTTCAAGTTGTATTTTATTTATAAATATTATCTTTCATTACCCGCTCTATCTTCTCCTATGTGATTTTACTATAACTGATGCAAAAATTTATTTGAAAAATATATGATTAAAATTAGTAGTAAGTTTTAATTAGGAATTATCTATGAAAATAGTTCGTAAATTTATGTAAAGAGTTAACAAATGACCTTTTATCTTGTCCTCTGTTAAAGCAGAGGGTCTTTCGGAAAAAGTCGCCCTACCTTTCAAGGTGGGGGTTAGGTATGCGTACACTCTACCCTCCCCAGACCCCACATTGTGGGATTATACTAGGTCTGTTGTTGTTATGTAAAGAGTTAACAAAACGTAATGATCCTGAAGGTAATTATTCAAAATGATCATTTTATCCCTTTCTGTAGTTGCCCAAGTCATGTTTGATTAGTATTCAAAGTTGGTTTTGAGAAATTCTGTGAAAAGTTGAGATTTTGCGAAAGATTTGAGTTTTGAAAGCTTAAGTTGTGAAATTGTAGTATTCGATGTCATTTGGAGTTCTGAGTCTCAAAATAAAATTATGTCAATCCCATCAACTCCGAAATGTGAAATTCAATCTGAGAGAGTTTGACAAAATCATATTTGGGCTTATATCGAGGATTTGAGGTCCTAAGTTGGAGATGATTGAATTTTTGAGGTTAGAGTTGACTTTGATCAACATTCAGGGTTCAGATGCTCAGAATTGAATTTTGATGACTTTATTGAGTTCGGGGGGTTGATTTTAGGCCTAGGGGGAGCTCATATATATTTTTTGAAAGCTCTAAGGGAGTTTTGGTCTTTTCTGCCTAAAGTTAGTTTCTTGACGACTTACTGAGTTCCTAGTCAAGGAGACCTTGAATTCTATTTTTGAAGATTCCATTGAGTCTGGTATATCGAATTTAGTATGGTAGCATAAATGATTTATGTGTACGGGATTCCAATGACTCCCAAGGATTGATTCCGTGACTTTGAGACTTTTTGTAATTGTTGTCATCTGGTGCCTCAGCACTCTTCGCGTTAGCGAACCCTCTTAACCGCATTTTTGAAGGGTCACTTCTTTGACCTTCACGTTCATGGAGGGTCATCACATCGCGAAGGGTTGAGGTCAGTGACCTTCTCATTCACGGAGTTCTTTCCACAATTTGCGAAGGATCCAGTGGTTCTTCATTGTGTTCACGGGCTAAATAAGCCGCAATCGCGAAGGGTTAAAAACATCTAAACAGTGTTAATTTCCAAAGTTCGATAATTAGGCCTATTTCCACCATTTTTGGGATTTTGGAGCTCGAGGAAGGCGATTTCAAAGAGTATTTTCGTGAAAAACTAGTGGGTAAAGAATTTTAAGCTATAATCTTGATTGTCATTAATTATAACTTGTTTTTAGCATCAAAATCAGTGTTTTGAATTCCAAAATTTGGGGGGGGGGGTTTGTTCAAGAACTTGAGTTTCATAATTTGATGATTATAAGTTGAATACAACTTCATTTTCGAAATGTCTTTTGCCAATGAGTTCCAAATACTTCAAAGGACATTTTTGTATAAAATTTTTTAGATTTAGACCTCATTTCTAGAATTGAATTTTTGAATCGTTTTGACCCCTTTTCCTGAATTTTATATTATTTGTATTGTTAGACTCATTTTTTAATTGTGAATCATAATTTGGCCAGATTGTGGTGAATTGGAGGCTATTCAGAAGGGGAAGGCTCAAATACTTGATTGATCGGAAATTGATTAAGGCAAGTGAACTTCTAAAATCTCATAAATCTTGTAGATTACTTAAACTTGATTTTGTATATGTGTTGGGGTGAAATGGAAATAAGGTTTGGGATGATAATCATACGAATTATGCCTGATGAAAGATCAGGGTAATAAATGGACTATGAGTGCTATGATATTGATCGGTAATGTGAACTCCTTGACTTGAATTTTATGAAATGCTATGATAGCCTAAATGTCATTATGAAAATGATGAATTTGTCATTTGCTCATTGTTGATTATGGGAATTGACTTGTACATACTTGCTCACCGATTGATCTTAAATGTGATAAAGGGGTAATGAAATGTAGACTTGATGATTGATAATGATGTACTCGTTGATGTTGATATATTATTGATAGTGTGACATGAATTGCATAAATATGAATCGCCTTATAACTTTGAACACTATAAGTCTCTCATTATTTATGTGAACATGCTTATTTACATTGATTATGAAATATTGTGGTGAGATCTGATTGTTGATTATGCCAATGAAAAATAGTTCCGACGGATTCATATTGAGAGGAAATAGGGATCAGACCACATGTCCATGGCGGAGTTATCTATGAGAGAGATGGGATCGAGCCATATGTCCGTGGTGGATACATGGTCCTTGTGTAGCCCCTATGGGTTCCGATCTGTTATACAATAGATGTGTATCATTAGGAAAGACATGCATCATTCTACGTGACATTACATTACATTGCATTACATCTTATTTGCCATCGTGAAATTGTGTATATGCCCCTTGTGCTTGTGTGATTGATCTATTTCGAACGGTTATGACTTATTTGGTGATACTGATGAGCTATTGTTGATCTATGAGCTATCTGAACTGTGTAGAGTAGATTTGGCTGATTTATGTGAAGGTTGTAGTTGAGGAGGTTCGGTTGGGAGAAAAGGAGTTCTAGTATCTGCTAGATTTGTTTGTCTTTACTAGTTGTCTTGCTGAATATCATGTTGTTTGGTACTCACTCCTTACTATCTACAATTGTGTAGGTTCTGCGCCCAAATAGTGATTCAGTCTTTCTTTCCCTTCATCCGAAACTTTTTGAGGAGACTTGCGAGGTAGTTGTCGATGTCGGTGATCTTCCTTATCCTTTTTATTTATGCTTTGTTCTATTTCAGAAACAAAGATATTGAGACTTGTATTTATTTCCATTTTTGTTATATTAGAGGCTTGTACATGTGACAACCAGTCCTTTGGGGGTATTATAGTTGACTAAGACTTTCGCTTTTATATATCTTTCTAGCTATTCAAACTGTTTTTGCTTTATTTTCTGCAAATGTTGAGTTTTCGACAAACTTGTCTGGTGAAAAAAGATAAATATCATCACACCCGAATTCGGATTGTGCCACAAAGAAAGTATATCAATTAGTTTTCTTATCTCTTCCAATGATTCAAAATCTTTTGAAGTCTTTTGAGTGGGAATGTATTATTGTCGGACCCTTTTACAGTGTTGTTATTAGTAAAAGCTATTTTAGCTACTTAGTGAATTGAACAAATGTTGGGGTTATCATGATCTAAGTGTTCGTTAATAATAGTATAACACAATACCTCTTTTTTTGGTTCAAATAATTCCTTATACTGTTCGATAAGATTATTTGGAAGTGTTGCTTGGATATTTTTTCGTTATTAAAGATTTAACCAACACTGGATACGAAAAATAAAATAAACAAGTCAAGAATAAAATAGAAAGTTAAAATGATATTATCTATTTATCAATTAATATTATAGCCCTGAAAATACCTCCTTATCTTAATTTTACTTATAATATTTTTTGTTGTTTATCTGATTTTTCATTTGGTGTTCGGTACTCATATTGAAGCTTAACTACTCCGGATTCATGCCATGTAAGACCCTATTCGGGGAAAAGCCCTCCCTACCAACAATGTTTTCATAACCATCACTCAAATCCGAGATCTCTGATTAAGAAATGTGCATCCCTATCCACTGGGTATGACGTTGTATGTGTGTCTCAAAATAGGTTGCATAATTTCTATTTTAATTAATATTATTTGAAATAAGCGATAATTTAAACCAGTTTAAAATCTTGAAACCTTGTGCTAGTTTGTAGTACCTTTTATTATGCTAACTAGTTTCTGGGTACGACGTTGTACATGTGTTCCAATTTTATTTAGACTTTTTAAAATAATAAGACAATATTAAAACATGTATATAATGAATAATTAATTTTATTCTTGAAACTTTTTACTAGACACATGCTCTCCTTTAACAATGTTTAAGTTTCTTTTACATAGAGATAGAAAGTTTAAAAGAAGTCAAAATCAAACAGTCATTCAAACCAAAATCTTTAAATTCTCTTTCTAAAATGAAAAGGAAAATACGAGTAAAGGTAGAAAAAATGATTTAGTATATTTTTTATATAATGTTCCTTTGGAAAAAAGTAAAAAAATTATTCGTTCATGCGAAGATTTACATGATAAAATATGATTTGTATCAAAGTTAGTGTTACTACAAATTTCAAACCTAAAATCTTACCCACAATTAAGTACAAGCACCATACATATAAAGATATTAAAGTTTAAATAAAAAATTAATCCTTCTTTTAATAGCATAATTGCATATGTAATTTCAAAAAGCAATCATAAATCTGCATTCAAACCACCATAACATATAATTAAAGAGAAATTATTTCGTTTATGGAAGAAAATGAATCTAAGAGTAACCTCAACCTCAATACTATATTCTTAATATTCTAGGATGAAAGAATGGTATCTTATTCTTGTGTCAATATGCTCCTATGACTTCTATTTATCAAGTTTGGCCTTCATTATATTTGTTGCATGTGCCATATTTTTGTGATTGTTGTGAAGAAGTTCGTTGATGGGATGCAACCTAATGCCCCTATTTATTCACTTTTTATAACTGAAAATTTATGTAAAGATCTATATATCTTAAGTGTGAGTCATTATCTATAATCTATAATTCATCCGAATGTAAAAAGTCAAGTTTTTATTTTTTAAATGTAGGAGCTGAAAAGTCTACTAATATAGTAATGATTATCACAACTATTATTTTTGTAAGTATTTACTAAGAATACATTAATCAAATACACTCCTCCAGTGAATTGTTCTCCTAAGCCAGTATTATAGTCATTATTGCATTTAAAGTATACAATGCATCATCAACGTGGAAACTAATCTATATAGTGAAACTTTTGAGATAATTGATAGAAAAAATAATGTGTAAATAACTCAGCTGATAATTTGTAATAGCAATTTTATTTTTACATAAGAATTTTTACAACTTATAAATTTAATATAGGGAGAAAATGATAACCTAACTTTGCATTTTGGAGCTTCCCACTTTTAATATAATATGATGATATGATAATATCAAGTTAAGATGTTTAGGAATATAAATTTCAAGACAAATATTTACTCAAGCCACTGACAATAATAACACATTCATGCTGGTGCACTTTAATATATTTCACTTTCTCAATTATCATCTTCTTATCCTTACTGTTTTTTTTTTCTGTACTTATATTATTTATTTATTGTTCAAGATAAAGGACATGTTATCAATCCTTCATAAAAGTGTCTATTTGTAAAACTTCACACAAAACTTTGGGTTGAGTTCATATTGGATTTCATTTTCTTCATTCTTGAAAACGTTTACTCTTCTTCTTCTTCTTTATTTGTAGAAATATCTGATACACCCGCTAGAACAAATAAAGTATTTTTTTGGTAATTATTTAGCAAAATATAATTACTCATGTATTATTGTAGCGGCAATAATAAAAATAGGTATTTATAATCAACACTTTATATAAATGTCGCTACATGCTTTAGCGACTCTGAATGCAATGACATTAATTCAATTGTTGCTAAATATTTTTACGGCAATAAAAATTACCGCTAAAGTGAAAATCTATTGCTACTAAATATCACTTTTGTTACGATGACCATGGATTTAAACAAGGTGATATTATTTTTTGATAATGAGCAACTTGTAATGCTAGAACTATATTTCTACCAATTAGAATTATTACTCAAACTTTTTAACACCAAATGTTCTTTTTTCTTCTTCATGAACAGGCGAAAATTGAGTTTTCTTGGAAAATAAATACCCAACAATCATGATTTATATCAAAAATGAAAGAAGGAACAAAATAATTAATTATCTATTGTAAAATCAAAGCAAAAAAGACAAGATACTACAAGAAGAGAGCAATAAAAATAAAGAGACAAAAGATGAAAGCTTTCTTATTCTTTCAATTGTTCAACTGTATACAATATGAACCATTATGCGTTTATTTATAGTGTTACATGGAGGCATACAAAATTTAGTCATAAACATGACATTAACCATGAAAGTTATGGATGCATTAACCATGAAAGTATGGAGAAGGATCAAGGGGGAAGGCTATGGAGATGTGGGAGTTACTACATATAATGGTGTAGTTACACCTTGAAGTTATAGACATCCACTTAAATATAATACTTTTACAATACTCCCCCTTGAATGTCCGATAACATGCCTCATTAAAACCTTATTAGGAAAAGCCTTATAAAAAAAACCTTAGTAAAGAAAAAAGAGTACACATATCTTGTAATACACGTTGTTTGTTTCCTCATTAAAAATCTTGCCTAGAAAAGCCATTGGGACAAAACCTAAGCCAAGAAAAAAAGAGTGTAATGCGTATTTACTCACCCTGATGAAAACATTATTTAACATTTTAGAGACGACGCATATCAATCTTGTATAAATTCCATTAAAGATTGTGCTTGAAAAGAACTTCAGCATAATGTGCATATTTTGTTTCCTTCGATATAATCTTGTTTCACTTGAGTTATCCAAGAAACATTATCATATAATATTGGAATCTCCACTTCAAAGAAAATCACATATCTCTTATGTGTTGAACCACTTGCTTTATAAGTTGCTAGTATCCTGGACAAACTTTGACTATCTTGTAGAATTTGATAATATGACAGTATTCTCATACGTAAATAGATTGTTTGAAGAAATGACTTTATGTAATGCCTTGTATTTATACAACCAATAGAACCTTGACAATATTGATTAGAAATAATAAATATATACCAATTTGATACCAATCAAATATCTCTAAGTGAATTATCTTTTGCATGCACATTAATAAAAATATTATCTCATGGATAATAATATTAGTATAAATAAGTGCACCAATGCACTAAGACATAGTATGTTCAAATCATTGTGATAATATCAAAATTAATCTTTCTTTAAGTGATCTCACAATAATTGGAGTACTCAATGAAATTACTTTAAGACCTTTTAAATCCTTGAAGGATTTTCATTTAATCTTCACCGTCTAGCTAGACATGAAAACAATTTCATTATACATATTCAAGTATTTCATCTATTGCCAAATTGAAAAACACATCATTGCATCCACTGAAGGAGAACATATCTCTATACAATAATGTCAATACTTTTGCAAAATAATTTTATGCTGCAAGGCACAAGCCATACTTTAAATTTTACTGTTACACTTTCGCACAATATTCCGTTTGTACCCCACTGGCATTATACCTTAATCTATGGACTATAAGTCCAAAACATTTTTCAAGTAAAATAAATATACTTGAATCGCATATTTTATTGGCCAGTTATTTATCTGTCCACATTATTTGTCAGATTTAAAATCAAGATACCGTCAAAGGTCATTTTGATATCGGTTCCAATGTGATATAACTTATCAAGATCTCTTTATTTTTTATCATTTTCAGGTACTTGAACCTTTAGCTCTTGCCTCATCATGACCATTCTAATAATTTTCTCCCATCCTTCCTCAAGAAATTTTAATTTGGAACTGATTAGTCTATCACTTTAATGACCCTCCAGGTCATTTCTTTCATCTTTAGGCCTTTTTAGCTTTTAGATCTTTCTTGTAGTTACCCCAAGTCATTTATGACTTGTTGGCATTGACTGTTCAGCCACCTGGTTGTTCGTTTGGATTTTAGGCCCGTTTTCCTATTTTGGAGCTTTTATAAGTTGAAAAGTTGTCTTTGGTCATAAATTTAGGTAAAAGACCTCAGAACAGAATTCTAATGGTCCCATCAGCTCCAAAATGGCCAAATTAGACTAGTAGCATGGTTGTCACAAGTATCGAGGTATTGTTATGAGTTTGAGGCCATTTGACGCTTTTGCCTTCAAAATTTGACTCATGGTTGACTTTGGTCAACTTTCTTGGAAAATATGCTCGGATGAAAATTCTGTCAATGTGGTTAGTTTCAAAATATTGAGTTTAATCGAGAACAACCCTTCGTTCATTCTCCGAGGCTTTCGGTCTAATCTCGAGACCCGATGTGGAATTTTGCTAAAAATGGCTCTTGGTTGTGGGATCCAATTTTCATTAAAATAACCTCATATAGGAATTTCAAATGCACCATTGATTCCAAATTATTAAATTTGGTGGGATAGCATAGTTCATTTGTACGCACTGGATTCTAAATAAATCCCGATCACCTCGTCAGAGATTTTGTATTTTGCCAAATCTGATATTGCAAAAAACTCTGGTGCAGGGCCATTTTACCCTTCATATTCACGCCACAGGGGCCGCATTTGCGGAATCCATGGTCCTTTTTCTCCGCATTTACAATCTTGGGGTCGCACTCCTGGCCTAAGGAATTGGCCTCCACGTTCGCAAAGTACTTGCTGTGTTTGCAAAGCCTGATGACTCCTTCATTCACATTTGCGGTGGACGTGCCCCATTTGCGGAGCTTTGATGGCTTAGTGTCCATATTTGCGGACCCTCTTCTCCCCGTTCGCAAACCCTCTTCTCTGCATTCGCGAGAGCATTGACTGTGACTAGCCCTTACTTCTAAATTTCAGTTAGGGTTATCTCAGTCGATTCTCAACCAAATTTGGCAATTCAAGAGGCTATATTCACTAGAATTTTATGGGTAATCCATTTCTAAGCTCATAATCTTGATTGGAGGCTTAGTGTAAGGTAAATTTCATCCCAAAGGGACTGCCCTCCTTTTTGAATTCTCTATTAATGGTGAAATTATTGTATGACCTGATTCCGGTGTTTTCGAGCATTGAATTATGCTATAAGTTTGACCACAAGTTCCTTAAGCTCAAATGTACCTTTTTACTAAGTCGAATATATGATTTCCAGTATAGGTCCCACAATCCCATTTTAGACTCGATTTTGGGTCCATTTCCAAAATGTTCGTGTTGACGAGGTGATTACTATTTTGTTAGCGTGGTGTCAATAGGAGGTGATTCAAAGGTCAAGAACTTCATTTTAGTGGATTCGGAGTGCGCGTGTTCGGTTTTGAGGTAGGCTATGGTCTCACCTTTTTGACTGAGTTCTATTATATATTGTTTAGTGTTATTGTATATGATTTAGGTGAGTATCTACCGATATTAAGGCTACCCTTTTTTTTATTCCATTTTCTTGACTTCAGTTGAACCTTAAACTAGCATAGTCTCTTGAGATCCTCATTTTTGGGTTTATGGTTTCGCTTGCATAATGGTTGGGTGAGATTATCCTTCTCAGGATCGTTACTAATGACCTTAGGCTAGGTTTAAGCCTTAGATGCTTTAGTTTGTGCAAGTGTCGGAGACCTCTGTGGATCGTCGTAGCCGTAGGTTGGGATTACCTATGCTCATTGGGAGCAGAGATGTCATACTGTGGGGTAAGGCGTCATTCCTAGAGATATTTCTCCCGCTATCTGATTTTGAGACATGTCTCTATTGTTTCACTTTTGTTTAGCGTTAGGCTTATGATGCCCCTATTTCTATTATCTATTATTGGGCCTGAGGCCATCTTCGAGGAGAGATTGGATCCTAGGTTAGTTCATTTTCCTTGATAATTTGGTTTGACTCGATATTACTCTTTAGACTTTGTGTGTCCTGTTTGGATGCTGGTCATGGCATGCTTGTACTGTTTGAGCATTCACTTATTTTATGGTACAATCTTGGGATTATTTTTGGTTTTCACTACTATTTTTGAGAAGGCTTTCTCATACTTTTACCATTTTTGAAACTAGCTTTTTAACGGGGGTCATACCACCTGGATTACTTGGTCACTAGTTTTGAAACTTATGAGGCATCGAGGACGTACTCCTTTTTCTCCTTGAGGCACTAGAGCATCTAGGATGCACTTAGTTTTACTTGGCTATTTGGGAAGTTGACGCCCTTTCTTGACTTGAAAATGCCCCCGGGTTTACTCTTGCTAGCTACACCAATGCCCTTGGGATACTGGCTGGCTGGCAGCCCATTTTCAGGGTGCTCACGATTTGAGGTTATTGGTTTACTGATACTCAGTGCGGCGTCTCCTTTTCTATATTGGCTTGGCTGCTCACTCTCTGATACTACTACGGGGATACTATATGTCTATGTAAGACCTAGTTTGGGCCCAGGCAATATATACGGACTTCTCACATTTTCTATGGGCCTCTTTGGCCAGTGCACCACTAAACTAGATGAGGGAGCTGCATGGGTCCCACCTAGAAGGTCAGGGATCGAGATGGGTCTATACACTTGTTATTGATATATGGGAGCCACCTATAATGTCACTGGTTTTTACTACAGACTTGCATTCATCAGCATCGCCCATCACCAGTATACTTGTTTGTCATTTGGTCCCCCGATTTTATGGGGGACGAGGGTATGTTTGTCATTGTTTTTACCTTCCATAGGTATGGGCATCCATTCAGTTATTATTTGATCTTACTTGTTCTTACCTTTGGTTGTATTTGTAGTTGGTTTACATGGTATTTGAGTTGGATTGTGATTGGTACTTCCTGCTAGGTTCAGTCAAATTAGTTTCTAGGTGATTACGTGGTTAGCATTGCCGGGTAGAACCATATTCTCATTTAGTATACTCCTATGATGCCTTCTTACTGTAAATAGGTTGTGTCTTATGCATGCAGGTGCGTTCTTTGACTCTGTCTCCTATATTTATATATATCCTACCTCTTTACTCTCATTTCCTTCTTTACCTTGTGTTAGATCTTATTTGTTTTCATGTGCTAAATTTACCTGATTACCTGTTATTTATATTTTCTTTATCTATAGAGCTCAGTCGGCCTATGCCTATTGAGTACTATTCATTTGGTACTCATACTACACTTCTGCCTCCTGCAGATCATAGTATGAGTTTTCTCCATTGATTTGGATTGACGCAGAGCAGCTTTTGGTTTAGAGATTCAATGAACTTCTGGCGTACGGAGTTGTCGATTTCCATCTATGGAAGATTTGGACTAGTCTTTACTTGTTTCAAAGACTGCCTGTACTTATTTTGTATTTTAAACAGCCTTGTACTCGTATTTGATTTAGATCCTTGATAACTAACTGATGCCTTGTCTTCGGGTGGTTTTTTTTTGTTTGTTTTAGTTGTTTTGTTTTTTCTCATTATTCCTCACTTTCCACTTATTTATTCTTCTTCTGCTTGATTGCCCATTGCCTCAGGTTTTGGGCTAAGGTTTAAGGGTTAGGTTTACCTGCTGGTGGGTGTTAGAAGGTGCTATCACAGTGTAAGACCCGATAAGTAGAAAAATCAAAATAAAGGAAAATTATGGAAAAGGGACTTGAACTAGGTTCTACGACTCAGTCTACGAATCGTAGAAGTGACTCGTAGGACTGAGGTTGAGGCTGTCAAATTTTGCTAAGGGAAGGATGGGGTTATAAGACCATGTTACAACTCACTAAGAAACTTCAGAGGCTTGGATTTGCAGGTGTTCCAAACCCTGCAGGATGACTTGAGTCTACAACTCATCGTCAAGTCTACGACTTGTAGAAACTAGTTATAGAGGAAGTCCAAAGGCTTAGTCCTCAGGGACCCTCCAACCCTGTAGAACGAGCCCCTTTGATGATTCAGAGAAATGTGTATGACTCATAGAAACGAGTCATAGAGAAACTCTTGAGGGTCAATCCTCAAGGTCTTTCTCAGACCCTACATGAAAAGTCCTCTCTACGACTCGTAGAAAGTCCTATGAGTCGTAAGTACCATCCGTAGAGTCTTTCTGGCTCAAATTCTTAAAGATTATTTTAATCTTTTCCTGTGTTTTGTTTATCAAAGTATGGTTGTTTTACGACTGAAACTACCCTATTAAAAGGCCCTAAACTATCCCAAACCCTTCATTCTCACACTTAGACTCAAACACACAAAATCATTTCCTCTCAAAGTTATCCCAAGGGTTTCAAGGAAAGTCTAGGGTTTTACTTCAAGGTTCTTCAAGTCTTCATTTTTAAAGCTGTATTAGGGCTCTTTTCCCAAGGTATATAGGTCTCATTCATGGGTTCTTCCACCCATGGAGCTCAAGTAATTTTCTAAACCTAGCAACTCAATTTAAAGTGTGGATTTTATGGATTTTCATATTATGACTTCAAATGTATAGATTATTGAATATTTAAAATTTATTTATCTATTTTAGTTCATATTGACTCTAAATTTCATCAAGTGGTTGACTTATCAAAGGTTCTTATATGAAAGCATGAAATGCATTTTAAAGTTATTAATGTGTTGTTTTAAAGATGTCTTAATTTATGCATTCCATTACTCTCATGCATGTTAGCATTGTTTTAAATGATTTCAAATTTTATTGAATATAACCCACCTAGTTTCACTATGTTTCAATGAAGTTGAATTGAAAGCTTTGACTCCAAAATGAATGTTTATGAAAGAAAATATGTATGATCAAAGAGAGTCTTATGAAATGAAAGAATGATGAAATGATGTATTCCAATTGTTAAAGGTCAATTCTCATTTGTGTGAATCAAGAGAAGTTCTAATGAGATATTCTACCTAATGATGCTTTGATAATTTAAGCCTATGTAAATGCTTATGTTCTTATGTTATTAAACTATTCCATAGGATTTGACTTAGCACCGAATGAGAAATTGAGGTGGAATTCGGTTAGGGAGGCCTAGTAGCAACCTCTTGTCTCATTAATTATGCACCAACATAGGAGCCCTTGTCTAGTGGATCCACAAATAGCCATAAATATTAAATAAATGAATGAAGTTGACAGAGTTCTACCCGGCAAGTTATCTTTCTATGCCAATGTAGGGGATGATGTTGGATTCCATGTAATAACTTGCATGGTCTTAAATGTCGGTTATGGTCATCTCCCCACAAATGAATGTTTCAAATTTTATTTACTTGATTGATCAGGCATGCATTGCACTATATTTCATACTATGTTAATGTTCTAATGTTTATTCATTGTTAATCCATGCCTACATACTTAGTACCTTCAAAGTACTAATGCATACTCCTTGGCCTACATGATATCACCATATAGGAACCGGCGTTGCTCCATATTCACCTTCATATGGATAGTTGATTACGTTGAAGGCTACTTTATTGGTGAGTTCCTATGTTTCGGGAACAACATTCTTTCCTTTTCTAGCTTACATTATGTAGAGACTTTTGGTACCTTTCATAGTACGTGTTTCCATCTATTATGAGGTGAGCTACGGACATGTATTATCCCCAGTAAATGTTTTTAGTAGAGGTATGCTTGGACATAAATGTATGATGTTTTATGTTTGATATTGACTCTTATTCTATGTTGTTTCCCTTAGTCCCATTACCTATTTTATTTCCCCTTGTTATTGAATGTTATTACCTATGAAAATCTAAACGAATGCTGAGAGACTTGGGTGAGGTAGCTCCAGGTGTCTTATTCGTCGTGTCACATCTAGGCCCAGGCTTGGGTTGTGACGAACTTGACATCAAAATATGAGGTTTTGAATGGTTCTCGGAGTCCAACATACCGCATCGAATAGGGTCTTATTCATGGTTGTGAAGCATACTACTACTATTAATAGAAAATTATGGGACATTTAGGAGAAGTTTTACCTTCTTTCATGATTCATGTCATGCCTTAGATTTGTCCTAAGACTTCCTCTAACACATTATTTTGTGTCTTCTAGATCATGCCTCCAAGAAGAGTACCTCCACCTAGAGTAAGGGTTGATAATGAGGATCAATCTCCTTCAGTTCCCAAAGCTCCACATCATGAGGAAGAAGTGATACATGCGGAATTTCACAACATCATCACTTTATTGGACCAAGTCGTATCTAACCAAACTAACCAAAGAATTGTTCCTCCTCCACCTCCTCAAGTGCTTAATCTGGCTTTTAGGATTTGGGAGTTTAAGAGAATGAACTTGCCCTAGTTTGATAGTTCTAAAGTAGATGAGCACTCTATGGAGTTCATTGACAAGGTCTATGTAATTGTGGCTATCATGGGTGTGCCTCCAAATGAGAAGGCCAAGCTAGTGTCCTATCAACCCAAGGGCGTGGAAAGGGTTTGGTATGAAAAATAGGTTGTTGAGAGGGATGGAGATATGAAACTTACAGAATGGGAAGAGTTCAATGATGCATTCCTAGACCGCTTCTTTCCTTTGGAGATAAGGGAGGAAAAAATTCAAGAGTTCATTAACCTTCGCCAAGAAAGCATGAATGTGAGGGAATATGCCCTCAAATTCACTAAATTGTCTAAGTATGCTTCTTTCATGGTCTCCGACCCAAGGGCAAAGATGAGCAAATTCATTTTCAGTATTTCTAGTTTGGTATCCAAAGAGTGCAAGACGGCCATGTTGGTCAAAGAGATGGACATCTCCCGACTCATGACATATGCGAAACAAATTAAGGAAGAGAAGTTGAGGGAGAGGTCAAGAGGATTCAAGAAGTCTAGAGTTGATGGTGGAGGGTTCAATCATAAAAGGTTCGATTATGGTGGTAGTGGAAAGGTCCAAAGTGGTTAACGATTTGTGGGATAAGGTTCCACAAATACTCTTCCTCCAACGTTCAACAAGGATAAGGGTGCTAACCTGATGGTTCCAATAGAGAATGTTGGTGCTCAAGCTTTCCCCACTTGCAATAAGTGTGGGGGAACTCATAAATGGGAATGCTTAGCCAGCTCCAATACATGCTTCAAGTATGGTAAGCCCGGTGACCATGCTAGAGATTGTAGAGGTGCTAATGGTTGGCCTCAAGGCTAAATTACTCATGGTCAAAAAGTTCAAGGAAGTGGCTAATGCACCAACTGTTTTTATTCTTTGCATGGGAGACAAGAGGTTGAGGAAGCGCCCGATGTTGTTACCGGTATGTTAAAGTTCTTTGCTTTTGATGTGTATTTTTTTTTTTTTTTTTTTTTTTTTTTTTTGGGAACAGACCCTACACGAGGCTCCCACCTCTCGTGCACAGTCAGGGGTTAAGCAACACCCCCAAGCCTTAACATAAATAATCAAAATAAAAAATACAAGGAGGGGGACATAAACCTTACCTCCGATCCTATGGTGGTTCATAAGTCGACTAACCAATTAAGGTCGGCTAACTCATCCCCGATACAAAAAAGAGACTAACTATAACTAGAAAGCAGTAAACCTGTGAGAGGACTCCTCCCGGTACAATTCAACTATGAAAGCATAAATGAGGGCGACTCTCCCCTTCCATGAGAAAAAAGAAAAGTAACCTAGTCCTATTCCAACTATGCTACGTACCAGACATAGCTATATTGAAGAAGAACAAGTATACGAAACTTCTATCTCGCATGGGATGGGAAATTCTTTTCATCTTTGCTCTTTTTAGTCTTGTCGTACCAAGTAAATCCCGGTGAAATATGCCTTTGTATCAGTAACATGATTACCAGCTATGGGGGCTGGAAGGATAGGAAGTATATGGAGTTATAGTAGCCAACAACCTTTGATTTGTTGTGGAAGAAAGTGTAGCTGCATTCGAACACCTGCATGGCGGTCCAAATGTATGATTGCTGCAGACCTACACCTGCACAGATGGACAAAACCAGAAACCTACACAAGCAACCAAGTCTGGAGGTTGCTGTACATGGGTGTGTTGGTTTTGGCATCTGTTGTTGCTGATGCTGTTGAACTTCATCTTTCAATTCCGCACTTTCAGCTTCAGCTCTGTGATTGAGTTGTTGTTTGGTGTGTGGCTGAGTAGTTGTTTGGTGCTGTGTTCCCACAGTATGTATCTGGAGTTGATGGAGGTGTAACCTTTTACAGTTGCTCATGATATTGTTGTTGGTCCTTGGATGTTGTCTATGAGGGTGTTGGAGTTCCTTCTGGGCTGTATCTCCAAAAACCTGCATAAACAAAGAAGAAAACAAACAAGCAAGCTCACAATTATAAGAACAATTCCAAGAGTTCTGTTGTACAAACTCCTTGTTGCTGCCATTGTAGTTAGTCTGCTTGTTGGTCCTTGCTTTGAAGTGGTTCATTCTTGTACCTGCACAGCCAAACAAGACCAACAATACATACAACCAAAGAGGTGTGCAAGCTGCTGTAGCATTAGCTTGTATTTGTTCCTTGGCTGCTGCAAGTTGGTGGAGCTGTTGCAGATGTTGATGGAATGCATCTGGTATGCATGGAGAGATGATCCATGCTTTAGTATCCAATTGTTTACAATTATGAGGATCTGCACCTGCACAGACAAACAAAAACAAAAACACCAAACCCAAAGCTGCCAATCTGCAGGTGGCTGCAGGTTCCCTAGGTTGCTTGTTGGTCTTTGTTTTGAGGTGGTTAGGCCTCTTGGAGTACCTGCACAGAAAAACAAAAACAACAAACTTGTATATGTTTCTTGTCTGTTGCAGGTTGATAGAGTTGTTGCTGGAATGTGTTAGTAGTTGAGAATGTGTTTGGCAAGCTGAGTGTGTTGCTCCAAAGCAGCCCCAAGATACTGCAGTCTTTTTAGCATGGGGAGTCTGCCAGCTGCATTGGTGAAGTTGAGAATGATTGATCATGGAGATCAATGCATTCTCCAGGAGGGGGCTGTAGTTGGGGTACCTGCATAGACAAACACAACCAACAATCCTTACCACCAAAGAGAGCTGCAGGCTGCTGCACCCATGTTCCTTGTGTGTTGCAAGTTGGTTGAATTGTTGCTGTGGTGTGTTGAAGTTAAAGAATGTGGTTGGGGGGCTGCTCCATAGAGGCCCCAGGACATTGCATCCCTCATAGCAGTTCCAAAGAGGGCCAGTTTTTGATGTCCCTAGGCAAAAACAAACAGCCAAATCCAAACAACCAAACAACCACAAAATCCAGAAGGAAGTTGCTGCTCTGCACAGTCCTTGTGTAGGCCTCTTAGTGAAGGTATTTGTTTTGGTGGTTGTATCTGTGGTGTGATCTATGTAGGTGTTGGGAACACATGTTGATGAGTCCATCCTGACATCTGCATCTACACAACAAACAAGAACCAGCAAGAAAGGAGCTGCTGCAAGTGTTGAGTTATTAGAGAAGGCATAGATGGAGTGGATTTGTTCCTTGTCTGCTGCAGGTTGGTGCTGGGGTGTGTTGATAATAGAGAATATGTTTGGCAAGCTGAGTGTGCTACTCCATATAAGCCCCAGGTTACTGCAGTCCTCATAGTAGTGCCAAAGAGATTCTAAGCAAAGAAAGTCAACCAAAGACAAGCAACAAAGCAAACAGGTGTTGAACTGCTGCAGGTGTTGCAGGTGTTGGGCTGCTGCAGGTGTTGAGTTGATGCAGGTGTTGTCCTCTATGTATTTGATGTTAAAGCATATTGGTATAAGTCTCCAACAACCTGCATATACACAGCAAATAACCAGACACAAGCAAAGACTTATACAGGTTAGTAGAGAGGAATGGATCTCAAATAGGCTTTTGGAGCCTGTTAGCATTTTCCATGTCGCTCGACTAACGTCTCCACTAATCCTTTTGAGCTGAAACTTCATGAGGTTTGCATATATATTCATTACTTTAGCCATGCAAAGTTTGAAGGCTTGTTTCCCAAGTTGGAGCTTCCATTTAGCAAAATTCTTCCTTTTTAAGGTTAAGACAGCTGATTGTTTCAAGCTCGCTCGCCTAACGTCTAAAATTATCCGTTTGGGCTGAAATTTCTTGGGCCTTATCAAAAACATATATGCTACCATCCTGCAAAGTTTGGGAGACTTTGGGCAAGTCCACAAGTTACTCCCTACCCTGCACCTGCTGCCCTGCTGAGGCTTAGAGGTTGCAGGGTGTTTGGAAGATGTTGTTGTGCTCTTGTCTATGTATTTGTTGTTGAAGAATGCTAATATATTACTCCAGACACCTGCAATAGTACAACAAACAAGCCCAAACAAAACATAATATACACAGACTAGCAATAAAGAGGGGACCTCAGTAAGAGCTTTGGAAAGTGTTATCATTTTCCAAGCCGCTCGACTAACGTCTCCAATTATCCATTTGAGATGAAACTCTATGGAGTTAGCATGTATATCCTCTCCTTTAGTCCTGCAAAGTTTGAAGACTTGTTTCCCAAGTTGGATGGCCCAAATTACTAAAGACCCTCTCTTTAGGCTTAAGGCAGCTGAATGTTTCCATGTCGCTCGCCTAACGCCTCCAATTATCCGTTTGGGCTGAAACTTGTTGGAACTTATCACAATAATATATTCTAACATCCTGCAAAGTTTGGGGGGCATTGGACAAGTCCACATGCTACTCCACACCCTGCACCTGCTGCCCTGCTGAAGCTTAGAGGTTGCAGGGTGTTTGGAAGTTGTTTTTGTGCTCTTGTCTATGTATTTATTGTTGAAGAATGCTAATATATTACTCCAGACACCTGCAATAATACAACAAACAAGCCCAAGCAAAAAATAATGTACACAGACTAGTAATAAAGAAGGGACCTCAGTAAGAGCTTTGGAGAGTGTTATCATTTTCCACGTCGCTCGACTAACGTCTCCAATTATCCATTTGAGTTGAAACTTTATGGAGTTAGCATATATATCTTCTCCTTCAGTCCTGCAAAGTTTGAAGACTTTTTTCCCAAGTTGGAGGGTCCAAATTACTAAAGACCCTCTCTTTAGGCTTAAGGCAGCTGAATGTTTCCATGTCGCTCGCCTAACGCCTTCAATTATCCGTTTGGGCTGAAACTTGTTGGAACTTGTCACAATAATATATTCTAACATCCTGCAAAGTTTGGGGGGCATTGGACAAGTCCACATGCTACTCCACACCCTGCACCTGCTGCCCTGTACCATCCTGCTAAATCCTAAATCTATTGGTAAGGAGATTATCCTATTAGAGCAGTAAATTAGGGAGACTCTCCCTTTTTCAATGGGCCTGATTATCATTATTAATATCAGTTAATAATTCATTGTATGAAGAAGTTCCTTCAATGTGGTTGATTGATCTTCTTCATCTTGGTTCTCCTGAAGCTAGCCATGCCAGCTTTGTCCATTTTGTAATGTCCCTTGGTCTCTCTTGGAAGCTGCTGAAAGCTGTAGTAGTGTTGTGTATAGCTTTTCATGTGGCTTTCCTTTGAGAGTGAATCTGCAGTATAATTAGCTTCCCTAAAGATATGACTGAACTGGAAATTCTCCAGTTTGCTAACCAATACCTGCAATTCATTAGTATAAGCAACAATGTTCCATGGAGGTTTAGCCTCTTGTTTGAGCCACTTGATTAGAAGTTCAGAATCCACTTCAAGGGCTACCCTGCTGTATCCATGTTGTAGGCACCACTGAATACCAATAATTGCTGCCTGCACTTCAGCTTGGTTATTAGAACCACAACCTAGTGGAGATGCAAAAGCATATATTAACACTCCATTATGGTCCCTTAGAATGCCCCCTGCCCCTATCTTCCCTGGATTGTTAAGGGCACTCCCATCTGTGTTTAGCTTGATCATTGTAGGTTGTGGTTTAGTCCAGCATACTTTGTTTATTCTCAATTCATGTTGGCTTTTTTCAACCATGGTAACCAAATCTGCCCAATTACTTGGCAACTCAATATATGGATACACAGTGGAGATAAGCATATATAGATCTTTGGATATTGAGAATATTACTCTAGTTGCATTAGACTTCTTGCCCCCATACTTGCATGCACATCTATTCTTCCATAGATTCCAACACACAAAAATGGGGGTAGCCTGCATTACTAACTTATGTAGCTCATTGTTAGTTTTGACTAGCCACCACCTCATCAATAGGTTTTTTAGAGGAATGTTGCTGTGTTGCAGACCCCAGTACCTTGAGAAGTGCTTCCATATGTGTTGTGCAAAGTAACCTGATACAAAGATATGCTCTATATCATCAAGACCTGCTCTATAACAACAGGAGCATGCTGCAGGAGCATGTCCAAATGCTACTATTCTGTCATTTGTGGGGAGTTTAAGTCTGAAAGCTCTCCAAAGCAGAAAAGAGGCCTTGAAAGGAATACTACTGTGCCATATGTTGCTGTTAGTGGTTGATCTTGTCTTTTTCTTCCTTACCAACTCCCAGGCTGATGAACAAGTGAAATTACCATGAGAGTTAGGCTTCCAGTAAGCTTGATCCTGCATATTTGGATTGTAGCTGATGGGAGTGCTGAGAATCTTGTGCACCAGCTGAGGGGGTGCATGTTTTCTTACTTTCTCTTCATTCCATCCTCCATTTTCCATGAATTCTGATACAATAGAGTTATTCAATCTGGGGAGACTTTCATTGTGGTAAGCTAAGGGACCTACCCCTAGCCAATCATCCCACCAAAAGCTGCTTGTTCCAGACTTAATCCACCACTGTATATGAGGTTCTATATCCTTTTTGTTGCTCATCATATGCTTCCACATTAGGGACTGTCCTGTGTTCCACTTTTTAATGACTGGATGAGCCCTTTGGCAGTATTTTGCTTTAAGGAATTCCCCCCATAGAGTCTTCTTTGATCTGAAAGTCCACCACTGTTTGTATTGGAAGGATAAGCACACATCCTCTAATTTTTTAACACCTATACCACCCTCCTCATAAGGATAACTGAGAGTATCCCAAGAGGCCCAGTGATATTTTCTTCTTTCAGTATCCCATCCCCAAAAAAAAATCAGCAATTAGTCTTCTGATCTGATTCATGGTGGTCTTGGTAGGACTGATAGCCGACAGCAGGTGTATAGGAATGGATTGCAGCACTGTTTTCACCAAGGCGACTCTACCTCCATAGCTTAACATTTTAGTCTGCCATCCCCTAATCCTGCTTAGAACCTTAGAAACCATACTAGAGAAGTATATGATCCTTTATCTTCCTATATATAGGGGGCAGCCTAGGTAAGTGATTGGGCCATGAGTGCATTTGTATCCTGTGATCATGCTGACCCTATCCACCACACCAGAGGGAGTATTCAGTGGCATCATGGTTTGACTCTTATCTTTATTGATAAGTTGTCCTGAAATAGCTTCATACAGTTTAAGAGTTTTGGTAATCAGTGTAAGTGAGAAGTTGCTGGTAGATGTGAAAATGATCACATCATCTGCAAAGCTCAAGTGATTTACTTGAGGACCTCTTCTTTCCATCTAGAATCCTGTGTATAAATGATGGTGATGAAGATTGTTGAGAAGCCTAGACAGAACTTCAGCTCCAATGATGAATAAGGTAGGGGATAGGGGGTCTCCTTGCTTGAGTCCTCTTGTAGAGTGGAAGAAGCCATGCCTTGCACCATTAATGATGACTGAGTACCAATTGTTTGACATAATCCTCCAAACCATATCAATCAACACTTCTCCAAACCCCATTTTCCTCATGACCATACAAATGAATGACCAAGAGACCCTATCATAGGCCTTGGCCATATCCAGCTTTATCACCACATTATCCCCAGCCTTTGGTCTCTTAATATTGTGGATGATTTCTTGAGCTAACATTATGTTCTCAGCAATACTCCTACCTTTAACAAATCCAGATTGGTTATCTGAGATTAGCTGAGGCAATATAGGAGCAATTCTGATGCTTATCAACTTAGAAATGATCTTGTTAGTGAAGTTGCTGAGAGAAATAGGCCTGTATTCTGATAGGCTGTTGGGATGCTCATTCTTAGGAAGTAGAGCTAAGCATGCATGAGAAATAAACTTGGGAATACCATGTCCATTGAAGAAATACTGGACTAATCTCAGTAGGTCTTCACAGATGATATCCCAGCATGAATGAAAGAATTTCCCATTCATTCCATCTGGTCCAGCAGCTGATGTAGGGCTCATAGAAAATACAACTTTCTTCAGCTCATCCATAGTAGGTAAGGCTTGCAGGCTCTCATTCTGCTCCTCTGTAACCATCCTTGGAATGCACTTAAGAACATCTTTCCTGATCAGTCTCTCTTCTCCAGTGAATATTTTTTCAAAGTGTGCTGTGGCAGCTCTTGCAATATTGTCTTCACCTTGAATAGTATTGCCTTGTTCATCATTAATCTGATGGATGAATAACCTTCTTCTTCTTCCTCTGATAATAGCATGAAAATAGCTGGTATTGGCATCTCCATCTTTGAACCAATGAAGTTGACTTTTCTGCTTATTAGATTCGGGTGCCAATTTTTTATTTGTTGCTCCATTCCTTGCTAATAGGTTTGATGTGTTACCCAAAGTATTAACAGAGTCTTATTTGGTGTCTACCCTATTGGTGAGTTGATTGGTTCTAGAATGGTCTATAAGGTTGTCCCGTGTCTATCTTACATAAAGTTGTTCCTTGTGATCTCACAAAGATTGACATGGTAGATTTTGATGTTATACTTGGGATAGATTGGTTGCATGCATATTATACTTCTATAGATTGTAGAACTTATAGAGTCAAGTTTCAATTCCCAAATGAGTCTATTCTTGAATGGAAGGGTCATGATTCGGTAGTGAAGGGTAGATTTATTTCTTTTCTTAAGGCCCGAAAGTTGACTACTAAGGATTGCATCTACCACACTATAAGGGTTAGGGATGTCAACTCGAAAATTCTTTCTCTTGAGTTGGTTCCTATGGTCAATGAGTTTCCCGATGTATTTCTCATGATCAATAAATTTCCTAATGTATTTGTCGATGAGGGAAGTTAATTTTGGTATAGATCTTCTCCCTAATAGACAACCTATATCTATTCCTCCTTACCGAATTGCCCCAACGAAATTAAAGAAGTTGAAGGAATAACTAAAGGACTTGTTGGAGAAAGGATTCATAAATCCAAGTATTTCACCATGGGGTGCTCCCGTGTTGTTTGTAAGAAAAAAGAATGGGTCACTTTGGATGTGCATAGATTACCATACATTAAACAATATGACCATTAAGAACAAATATCCAATCCCTAAGATCAATGATCTATTTGACCAATTGGAATGGGCAAGTTATTTCTCAAAGATTGACCTCTAGTCCGGATATAATCAATTAAGGGTAAGGGAGTGCGACATTCCCAAGATAGCATTTCGAACATGGTCACTTTGAGTTTATGGTGATGTTGTTTGGGTTGACAAATGTGTCGGAGGTGTTTATGGATATAATGAATAGGGTGTTCAAACCCTACCTTGATACTTTGGTGGTGGTCTTCATTGACGACATCTTGATTTACTCTCAGAGTGAGGGAGAACAAAATGATCACTTGGGGGTGGTGCTACAAACATTGATATATAAACAATTGTTTACCAAATTTAGCAAATGTGAATTTTGGTTGAAGGAAGAGGCGTTTCTCGATCACATAGTGTCCGGCGATGGGATCAAGGTTGACCTTAAGAAAACATAGGTGGTGAAGAATTGACCTAGACCATTATCTCCTTTGGACATTAGGAGATTTTTGGGTCTAGCCCATTATTATAGAAGGTTTATTGAAGGGTTCTCTTTCATCTTATCTCCTATGAAGAAATTGACTCAAAAGAAGGCAAAATTCTTATGGACGGATGAGTGTGAGAGGAGTTTACAAACTTTGAAAGTATAACTTACCTCCTCTCCTATTTTGACTCTACCGAAGGGATTAGAAGGGTTCGTGGTGTATTGTAATGCTTTAAGAGTTGGTTTGGGTTGTGTCTTGATGCAAAATGGCATGGTTATAGCTTATGCTTTTAGAAAATTGAAGGTGTACAAGCGTAATTACCCTACCCATGATCTTGAGTTAGAGAAAGTTGTTTTTGCTTTCAAGATTTGGCGACATTACCTCTATGGGGTACAAGTGGATGTGTTTACCAACCACAAGAGTATCCAATATGTGTTAACTCAAAAGGACCTCAATCTAAGGCAAAGGAATAGCTTGAACTCGTTATGGACTATAACATGAGTGTGCATTATCATCTGCGTAAAGCCAATGTAGTTGTCGATGTACTTAGCAGAGTGTCTATGGGGAGTGTGGCCCATGTTGAGGAAGGGAAGAGAGAGTTGTGAAGCCTTTTCCTAAGGAGGAGATGGTACTTAGTTACCAAGGTCACTTATGTGTTCTGGATGTTGATGACCTAAGGGGTTTGATCTTGAAGGAGGATTATAATTCTTTATACTCCATTCATCCCTATTTGACAAAAATGTACCGAGACTTAAAAGATCTCTTTTGGTGGGGGTGGCATGAAAAAGGATATAGAAATTCTTGTGGTCGAGTTCCCAAATTTCCAACAAGTTAAGGCCGAACATCAAAGGTCGGGTGACCTAGAACAAGAAATTAATATCCCCACTTAGAAGTGGAAAGATGTGAACGGAGACTTTGTAGTGGGTTTGCCTCATACTCAGAAACATCATGACTCGATTTGGGTGATTGTTGATAGATTGACAAAGTTGGGTCATTTTTTATCGGTCAAGACTTCCTATAGTGCCGAGGATTATGCTAATTTATATATTCGAGAATTGGTAAGGTTGTATAGGATGCCTTTGTCAATTATTTTGGATCGTGGTACCCAATTCACTTCTCACTTTGGAAATCATTTCAAAGGGGTCTTGGTACCAAGTGAAGTTAAGCACTATATTCCTTCCTCAAACCGATGGAAAGGCTGAACGAACAATTCAAACACTAGAGAATATTTTAAGGACTTGTGTGCTGGAGTTCAAAGAAAGTTGGGATGACCATCTACTGCTTATTGAGTTTGCCTACAACAATAGATACCACTCAAGTATTGATATGTCGCTATTTGAGGCTTTTTATGGGAGCGATGTAGGTCTCTGGTTGGCTGGTTCGATGTGGGTGAGATGACCTTATTGGTCCTGATTTGGTTTTTGATGCTTTGGAGAAGGTGAGAGCCATTAGATAAAGGTTGAACACGGCCCAAAGTCGCCAAAAGTCTTATTCCGATACAAGGAGAAGGAATCTTGAGTTTAATGTGGATGATTGGGTATACTTGAAGGTTTCACCCATGAAGGGTGTAGTTCAGTTTGCTAAGAAAGGGAAATTGAGCCCTAGGTATGTAGGGCCTTATAAAATCGTGAGACGAGTTGGCAAGGTTTTTTATGAGTTGGAGTTGCCTTTGGAAATGGCCATGGTTCATCCTTGTTCCATGTGTCTATGTTAAGAAAATGTGTGGGTGATCCTAGTTCCATTATGGCATTGGAAGTAGTTAATGTCAAAGAAAACTTAAGCTATGAAGAGGTCCTGGTTGAAATTTTGGACTGGCAAGTTAAAAGATTGAGGAATAAAGAAGTTGCATCCATCAAAGTCCTTTGGAAGAATCAACAAGTTGAAAGCGCTACATGGGAAGCGCAAGCGGATATGATGAAGCGATACCATCATCTCTTTCACTCTAGTCAAGCCTAAGGTACTAAGTTATTCATGCTCAAATGTTTAAGACTCCTACGTTTCAGGTTTTCTTAAGTCTTCATATGCATGCATGTTCATGAAGTAAATTTTAAAGTCATGTTTTATGCTAAGTTTAAAGATCTCATGTTCTATGTATTTCAAGTGTCATTGTATTCATATTGGGTTCCTAGTCCTCATTATGTGTCCTTTCTATGCTAGTTGAATCTCATTCAAGGACGAATATTCCCTAGGAGAGATATTATAAGACCTCATAAGCTAAAAAGTCGAAATAAAGGAAAATTCTAGAAAAGGGACAGAAATTGGGTTCTACGACTTAGTAAATGAGCAGTAGGGACTCCTACGAGTCATAAAAGTGACTTGTAAGACAGAGATTGAGGCTTTCAAATTTGGCTAAGGCATGGAGTGGGTTATGAGTCCATATTATGACTCGTAAAAGTTTAGACGAATTGTAGAAATGACTCATCAAGAAACTTCAGAGGCTTGGATTGGCAGGTGTTCCAAACCCTGTTGGATCACTCGAGTCTACGACTCGTCATTGAGTCTACACTTATAGAAATAAGTCTTAAATGAAGTTCAGAGGCTTAGTCCTTAGGGACTGTCACGACCCAACTCCGTAGGCCGTAACGAGTGCCCGAACTAGGAACTCGCCTATATCCCTACTATCTGTAAGTAAATCTGTCTCCTATTTAAGTTATAGCACATCAACAGGCAGGATAACATATAAGTCAGCAAGTCTTATCATAGGTACCACTTTACATACATGCATATACAACCCACATACATGTCCACAGACCTCTAAAAGTAAGAATAGTAACATAAGGTGGGACAGGGCCCCTCCGTACCCGTGAACAAACAAATATATACATGAAGATTAATACCAAAACTAGGCTCCGGCACAATGGAGCACTTCTGAACTGCTGAGTGGAACTCCTACACTGACAGATCCCCAAAGAGTGTATCTGTACCTGCGGGCATGAATGCAGTCACCCAAAAAAGGGGGTCAGTACGATATATGTACTGAGTATGTAAAGCATAGACATCATAAGGAGATTACAGTTGGTGTAGGGATGCAGGGGTCAAGTATAACATTTAACCATTTACCGTACTCGTATCGTATAACAGAAAGTCATACATATTACCATCACGTATTGTGCCCGGCTCGTTAGGGGACTCGGTGTACCATTTAAATTATTCTTTCATCATAAGCACATATATATTATTAGCGTTATGTAACGTACAGCCCAATCCATTTATATAGTAAGTACATGCCGAGGAACTTACGGCCCGATCCGCACATCGTATAATAATGTCGAGGAACATTCGGTCTGATCCACATATCATATAGTAATGCCTAGGAACGTTCAGCCCGATCCACATATCATATAGTAATGCTGAGGAATATTCGGACCGATCCACATATCATATAGTAATATCAAGGAATGTTCGGCCCGATCCACGTATCATATCGTAATGCCGAGGAACGTTCGGCCCAATCCACGTATCATATATTGTACCCGACCTTTTATGGGACTCAGTGTCATCACAACATCATATACAATACCCGACCCTTTATGGGACTAGGTGTCATCATATCATCATATACCATACCTGGACCTTTATGGGACTCGGTGTCATAATCATTATATACCATACCCGGTCCTTTATGGGACTCGGTGTCATAATCATCATATACCGTATCCGGCCCTTTATGGGACTCGGTATCATAACCTTATTATTGCATTACCTTACCATCATAGCACACACTTATGTCAAGGACATATAAACAGGAAACAAGGGTAGCTCTACGTACTTATGCCAAAACATACTAAGAGAATGGAGATAACTTCACATACTTACTACTCTCCATCATATAGAAGCTTTGAGAGGCAATAACTCAACTAATATAGGAATTCTACCATCGAGAAGTGAATAAGACTTAGGAGTCATACTTGGGACTATATGAATGGAATAATCCCCACATTTCGTATATCAATCACTTAAGGCTAAGACATGCCAAAAGAAAGAAAGGGTAAGCTTCACATACCTCTTATGGATTACCCTTACACGTTCGCTTCATCGTCTCTTGAACCTATTTAACATGAAAGTAATACTAAGGTTAATGACCTTTCACTTTACAATTTCCAACTCTACACCCAAGTACTCATAGGAGTTATTTCCTTATCCATTACCCTCGACTAGTTTGTTACTAGTTCCAAATCTACCAAAAATTAGGTAGCATATCCCCTATAACTTCAACATCCCCGAGATTTCAACTCGGCCATAATATCAACAATCATACCACCAAAAAAAACATCAGAATATTTACAAGTAAATCACTTCAACCTTACACAATACAATCTCCAAACACCTAGCTCCAAACTATGATACGAAAATAGAATTTTTTAATCTTTATTTTGCAAAATCTTTAACCATACCAAACAGAGAGTCATGTGGATGCAACCAGAAGCACCCACACCCTTTTTAAAACACTTTAAATCACTACAACACGAAACCCAACTAGCTGCAACTGCAGCACCACAACGACAACCCACTACTCGACTTCGATTTAGCTATAACCACTTCAATTTAGTTGTTTCTAACGCCAAGCATCCTTATGCAATTTTTCCACTTAAAACCTTATTTAATATATGTATAACTCATAGAAACATCATAAACTCCAATTTTAAAGGAAAGCCCTTACCTTGACTGAAACTTGTCAAACTCACCAAAACTTGCATCGAAAGTTCCTTTAGCGCGCCTAAAATTTTGTGGTTATTTGCTAATATTTTGGACTGCTTCAAACCATAAATTTTTATTAATAACACATTCATAACATTGTGGTACACCTCATATAATTAATTTACGAAGAGAAATCGAAGAACTCACCTTTTTGTTTTTCCCCAAAATCGTAGCTCTCTCTCTCTAGCTTCAAGTTTTGTCTTCTCTTCTTTTCTTGAATATTTTTTTGATAAATATAAAGCTTAAAGTATAAGGATGAATTAAAGTCATAAAACATATATATATATATATATATATATAGGCCACCTTAGGGGGTGACATGTGTCAACCCCTAAGTAGTGACACATGTCAAGCCCTAAGTGGTGACACATGTCAAGCCCTCATTGGGCCAACACATCCCTTACTCTAATCACGGGATGCCATGTGACATGTGGGTCCCACACAATTTGCTCCAGATGTTGCCATGTGGCACTCCCAGCTGCTGCCACGTGGCACTCTCCCATGCTGCCATGTGGTACTTTCTTTTCCCCCTCGTGGGTTCATAATCTCATATTCTTTTACGAACCTATGTGATCCTTACTATGTAAGCTTGGTATGTACTCCAGTAGTTTAAGTATGTAAGATTTCCAAGTTGGAAGCTTACGTAAATAAGTCGAGTCCTACAACTCATTATTTGGTCTCCAAATTCTTCCAAATTCTTATAACTCTATTTCTAATCTTCTCTACTATGGGGTATCACATTCTCCTTTCCATTAGAGTTGTTTGATAGCGTTATAGATTATCCGGCTCATATGGTAACTCTTAAGAAGCTTTATAGTTCTTAAGAAATCTTAAAAAGCTTTAAGAAACTTTAGGAAACCTTAAGAAACTTAAGAGGCTTATGATCCTTCCAAGAAACTTAAGAGCCTTTCAAGAGACTTAAGAACGCATTCCAAGTTACAAAAGTACGGGGTGTAACATCCTTCCCCCTTTAGAATATTCGTCCTCGAATATGAACCAAAACCTTCCTCAAGATCTTATACAGACTATATGGAGAGTTTCTCTTTTTTATTGCAATAACATATACTTTCATCGAGCTATCACTATCAAAGTACCAAAGGTTGGGATTACCTATAGCATAAGGAGTAGGTACAGATACTTGTATTTCATTTCCTCCTCTGTTTCCCAGGTCATCTCTTCACGATTTTTATTTTGCCATAATACCTTGACGGAAGTTACGTCCTTATTTCACAATCTTCTACTTCACCAACCTAGGATGGTGATAGGTTGCTTCTCGTAGGATAACTCCTCTGTGAACTAGATACCTCTATGGGATATACCCACGTTAGATTACCAACATACTTGCAAAGCATTGATACATGGAAGACTGGATGTAACGTTTCTAGATTCGCTGGTAAGTCCAGCTCATAGGCAACCTTGCCTATTTGGCGGAGGATTTGATAAGATCAATGCATCTCGGACTAAGGTCCTCTTTCTTATTAGCTCTCATAACTTTCTCTGTGGGCGACACTTTCGAGAGTGCTTAATTATAACTTCAAACCTTAGAGATCAACGTTGATTATCCGCGTATGACTTCTGTCGACTCTGTACTGCTAATAATCTCTCTCGAATAAGCTTTACCTTCTATACCGCCTATTGAACCACGTTTGGGCTTATTAGTCATGTTTTACTAACACTAAACTAACTAATTGGCGACCTACACTGTCTGCCATACAAAGTCTCATACGGTGCTACCTGGATACTGGAATGATAGTTAAAATCGTAAGTACTCTTTACAGGTGGTAGGCAATTGTTCGTGTTACCTTTGGGGTCAACCGTATAGGTATGCAACATAAAGTCTACCGTGTAGCTACCAAGCTTAGTCTATCCATCAATCTGAGGGTAAAATGGTGTACGAATACCTATCTATCATCCCAATCTCTTCGCGGACTGATCTTCGGTAGTTAATTGTAACTTAGGCTCCTTCATTTGGGACAATAGCTATGGGGAATCTATAAGGTCCTACCACTCTCTTAACCTATAATTTTACATAATCTTGACTAGAAAGGTAGTCCTTGATTGAAGGAACATGGGCTGATATTGTTAATCTATGGATAACATTCCATATAGAATTATCTGTCCAGGGAGTGCAAAGTGAGTCTTGTAGCCAAGGTCATATTGTGGAATCTTCTACCTCGTATATTACTTTTTGCCTTCTTTATATGACATCAACTGGTACCCTCGCCTTTTGGGTTTTGCTTTTTGCTCATCAGAGTTGGCTACCAAGTTGTGTTGAAGTCTCCTCACATAATGACCTGTATAGCCATTTTGTGGTTTGCCTTATCATTAACTGGTATTATGTTGAAGAATTGTGGTATACAAGTGTGCCATCTGTTAGTAATTGGCTAATCCTGCTTGTTTTGCTTAAGCTCTTTTACAATTCCCTTATCATAACTTATAATACTCTAGGTATATAATCTTGTGTCATTACTTTGCCGCTAGTTCGGACTCTCCCATATCATGCGATTATAACAGTACTAATGCACCGGATCCCACCAGAATTCTGAAGTTAAACGTGCTTGGGTGAGAGTAGTACTAGGATAGGTGACCCCCCTAGGAAGTCCTCGTGTCACGTTCCATTGCCATCCTTGCAATAATGTGTGAAGGCACTCATCTTAGCCCAAGATTTACCTTAGAGTTTTCTCGCTAGTCTTCATATTTCACCTTGACCTCTCTTCTTCTCTCTTACAATAGGTGTCGGGGTAGATCTTTAATTCAACCATGACTGTGTCTTTATTGGCCATTTGATTTAACTTCTCTTCGTATTCCTCTATAATGTCTCCAAAATATCATAACTCTTTTTCATCATGTACTCTTCTACTTAGTCTTATGTTGTATATAACTATTCATAGGTTGCACAACTACTCTTATACCATTGGTATGAGGGAAACACAGTTTTTTCATCTCCCGGCCCATCTTGCTTTACATATCGACTTCACACTAGGACTTGCTCGTGCTAACGCTATTGTTTCCTATATCTTTCTTTTCTTTCTTTAAATACTCCTTGGTCTCCTCATTTCCTACTGTAGGAGATTTTATATTCTCCTTGCTACTTGTATGTCCTGATATCAGCGACTAATGACGCTGTTGTCATATCTTAATCTTTACTCAAACACGGCCCTACTACCCTTTTCGCAGCCTTTAGTTTGCTCAGTCCTACTCTTTTATCGTATTCATCCCTTTTGTAGGGATCTCACTTGAAATTTTAGAGGGCCCATCAACATATGACAGTGTCAGTTGATTTTTTCTCACTCTTGTATTTCTCTTGTCTACTTCCCCTCTTTAGGGTGTACCCATGTCATCCTCTATTTAATTTTAACTGTTTATACGCATGTGATTCTGTTCCAACATATTTAACATACTGCACCATGTGTACACCTTCTGTTAACTCATCTATACTTTAGGTTGCCCCTATAAGAAACCCCCTATAAGAAACCTTAATATAACCATGGGGTGCTCAGAATTCTCAATAACTAGTACCCAATCTAGTCCAAGTACTGGTACTCGAGTCGTATAACTAATGTAGTAGTTTAGTCGAAGGCATATTTCATTCATCCCAATCAGTACGTTATTAGTGCTTATAATCGTGTCCGATTCTCCATTCGGGGGAACTTATACTCTGATAACACGTATTTCACATTTTGTTATCACCTCTTTTTTTTCTAAAGGATACCACTTGTTCCTTTAATAATTTCATAATGCCTCAGTTGTTTTGCAATTTTCCATTCTCTATCCTCGAGGGATCCCACTATTTCTAAAGTGGAGGTTCATATACACAATACCCCTTTCTTCTTCATGAGCTTTCATCCTTATCGTGTACCCAATGCTAACTCCTAATCTCACTCACAATCACATTCTTCAGTTACTTATTTACTAGGCTCTACGTACTTCCATGAAGATCCTCATTATATTCACAATATATTCTGCTCAAGGTCAATCCCGAAGGGTAATATTTCTTAACCTTTTTTCACAATCCTTACTCTAGATAATTCCACCTAGTGGAGCAAGCGTACTTAACCCCTTATCCTTCCTCGTCATTCTCATCCTTAATACCTCGCAGGCTGTCTTAAGACATTTATATCCACCACCATTCTTCTCACCATATCAGTATTGACCTTCTACTTGCCACCTATATCGTAATTAACTTATTTCCCAAAGTCAGTTGTACTCCTAGTTTAGTCGGATCTTATTATTACCGTGGATACGATCTCTCAAGATATATTACAACCTTATATCTCATTCTCTTTCTATTTCTGAAAACATTTTGGCAGAGTTTCCTCTATATTCCTTACTATCCCAAACCTGCACTCAGAAAATACCAACAATGCCTCACAGAGCCAATACATATATATTCATATCACAGTCTCACAGGGCGCCCAATATAAATAAAAATATAAAATGATGGACTTACCTCGTATTTCCAACTCGAACTGCATCACTTACACTTTTCTGTCTACTTTTCCTTTCAATTTTCAACTTTACATTTCAATCATATTTCAATCTTCTTACCTTACCCAGCATGCCTCTTTCGCACCAATACTTACCTGTATACTGTATAGCTTCCAATATCATCCGTCACTTTCTTTTGTCGATGTCGTTCTTCAGCTGAAACCAAAGGTTAGAAAAAAAGGAATTTCATTTCCTATGGCTGCGCTCTATCGCACGATCTAAGACAAGAAAGGAAGGTAATATCCTAAATGTCCTATAGCCTCCTGTTTATAGATGTGGTGAACCACACACCGATAAAAAAAACTCTACTAGACACGGTCTGTAGACATTCCGAGGACCAAACTGCTCTGATACCACTTTTGTCACGACCCAATCCCGTAGGCCGTGACGGGTGCCCTAACTAGGCACTCGCGTATATCCCTGCTATCTGTAAGTAAATTTATCCCCTGTTTAAGTTATAGCACATCAACAGGTAGGATAACATATAAGTCAGTGAGGCTTATCATAGGTACCACTGTACATACATGCATATATAACCCATATACAACCCACATACATATCCACAGACCTCTAATAGTAAGAACACTAACATAAGGTGAGACAGGTCCCCCACCGTACCCGTGAACAAATAAATATATACATTGAAGGTTAATACCAAAACTAGGCTCCAGCACAATGGAGCACTTTTGACCTGCTGAGTAGAACTCCTACCCTGACAGATCCCCAAAGTGTGTATATGTACCTGTGGGCATGAATGCAGCCCCCCAAAGAAAGGGAGTCAGTATGATATATGTACTGAGTATGTAAAGCATAGACATCATAAGGAGATTACAGTTGGCGTAGAGATGCAGGGGGAAAGTATAACATTTAACCATTTACTGTACTCGCATCGTATATAAGAAAGTCATACATATTACCATCACGTACTGTGCCTGGCCCGTTAGGGGACTCAGTGTACCATATACATTATTTTGCCATCATAAGCACATACATATTATTAGCGTTGTGGAACGTACATCCTGATCCATATATATAGTAAGTACATGCCAAGGAACATACGGCCTGATCCGCATATCGTATAATAATACCGAGAAACGTTTGATCCAATCCATATATCATATAGTAATGCCAAGAAATGTTCAGCCTGATCTATATATCATATAGTAATATCGAGGAACGTTCGGCCTGATACACGTATCATATAGTAATGCAGAGGAATATTTGGCCTAATCCATGTATCATATAGTAATGCCGAGAAACATTCGGGCTGATCCACGTATCATATACCATACCCGGACCTTAATGGGACTCAGTGTCATCATATTATCATATACCGTACCCGGTCCTTTATGGTACTTGGTGTCATCATATCATCATATACCATAACTGGTCCTTTATGGGATTCGGTGTCATAATCATCATATACCATACCCGGCCCTTTTATGGGACTCGGTGTCATAATCATCATATACTGTACTCGTCCCTTTATGAGACTCAATGTCATAATCATCATATACCGTACCCGTCCCTTTATGGGACTCGGTATTATAAGCTTATTATTGCATTACCTTACCATCATAGCACACACTTATGTCAAAGACATATCAAAAGGAAAGAAGGGTAGCTCTACGTACTTATGCCAAAACATGCCAAGATAAAGGAGATAACTTCACATACTTACTACTCTCCATCATATAGAAGCCTTGAGAGGCAATAACTCAACTAGTATAGGAATTCTACCATTGAGAAGTGAATAGGAATTATAAGTCATACTTGGGGTTATATGAATGGAATAATCCCCATATTTCATATATCAATCACTTAAGGCTAAGACATGCCAAAAAAAAGAAAGGGTAAGCTTCACATACCTCTTACGGATTACCCTTACACGTTCACCTCGTCGTCTCTTGAACCTATTTAACATGAAAGTAATACTAAGGTTAATGAGCTTTCACTTTTCAATTTCCAACTCTACATCCAAGTACTCATAGGAGTTATTTCCTTATCCATTACCCTCGATTAGTTTGTTACTAGTTTCGAATCTACCGAAAATCGGGCAGCATCTCCCCTATAACTTCAACATCCCCAAGATTTCAAATCAGCCAAAATATCAACAACCATATCACCAAAAACATTCAGCAGCATATTTACAAGTAAATCACTTCAACCTTACACAATACAAGCTCCAAACTATGATATAAAAATATTGTTTTTTAATCTTTATTTTGCAAAATCTTTAACCATACCAAATGGAGAGTCATGTGGATGCAACCAGAAGAACCCACACCCTTTTTAAAATACTTTAAATCACTGCTACACGTAACCCAACCAGCTGCAATCGCAGCGCCACAACAACAACCCACTACTCGACTTCGATTTAGCTATAACAACTTAAATTTAGTTTATTTCTAAAGTCAAGCATCCTTATGAAATTTTTCCATTTAAAACCTTATTTAAGACATGTAATATAACTCATAGAAACATCATAAACTCCAATTTGAAAAGGAAGCCCTTACCTTACCCGAAACTCATCAAACTCATCAAAACTTGCCTCAGAAGTTCCTTTAGCGCGCCTAAAATTTCGTGGTTGTTTGTTAACATTTTGGGCTGCTCCAAACTATACATTTTCATTACTAACACCTTCATAACATCATGGTACACCCTAGATAATTAATTCATGGAGTAAAATCGAAGAACTCACCTTTTTGTTTTTCCCCAAAACCGTAGCTCTCTCTCTCTAGCTTCAATTTTTCTCTTCTCTTCTTTTCTTGAATCTTTTTTTTGATAAAGATGAATCTTAAAGGATAAGTATGAATTAAAGTCATCAAAAATATATATATATATATATATATATAGGCCACCTTAGGGGGGTGACATGTGTCAACCCCTAAGTGGTGACACATGTCAAGCCCTAAGTGGTGGCACGTGTCAAGCCCTCATTGGGCCAACACATCCCTTCCTCCAATCACGAGATGCCAGATGGCATGTGGGGGCCCACCTCTTTACTCCAAATTCTGCCATGTGGCACTCCCAGCTACTGCCAAGTGGCATTCCCAACTGCTGCCATGTGGCACTCTCCCATGCTGCCACATGGCACTTTGTTTTCCCCTTGTGGGTTCGTAATCTTGTCTTATTTTATAAACCTATGCTATGCTTTCTACGTAAGTTTGGTATGTACTCTGGTAGCTTAAGTATGTAAGATTTCCAAGTTGGAAGCTTACGTAAATAAGTTGAGTCCTACGACTCATTGTTTGGTCTCCAACTTCTTCCGAATTTTTCTAACTCTATTTCCAATCTTCTCTACTATGGGATATCGCATTCTCCTTTCCTTAGAGTTGTTTGATAGCATTATATATTATCCGGATCACATGATAACTCTTAAGAAGCTTAATAGTTCTTAAGAAGTCTTAAAAAGCTTTAAGAAGCTTTAAGAAACTTTAGGAAACCTTAAGAAACTTAAGAGGCTTATGATCCTTCCAAGAAACTTAAGATCCTTTCAAGAGACTTAAGAACGTGTTCCAAGGTACAAAAGTACGGGGTATAATATCGACCGTCTAACCCTGCAGAATGAGCCCCTTTTATGATTCATATAAATGTCTACGACTCGTAGAGGCGAGTCTTAGAGAAACTTCTGAGGGTCATCCCTCACGGTATTTCTCATACCCTGCAGGACGAGTTCTCTCTACAACTCGTAGAAAATCCTATGAGTCATAAGGACCATCCATAGGGTCTGTCTGGCTCAGATTCTTAAAGGGAATTTTAGTCTTTTCTTGTGTTTTGTTATCAAAGTGTGGTAGTTTTAGGACTGAAAATACCCTATCTAAAGGCCCCAAACTATCCCAAACCCTTCATTCTCACATCTAGACTCAAACACACAAAATTCTTTCCTCTCTAAGTTCTCCCAAGGGTTTCAAGCAAAGTTTAGGGTTTTACTTCAAGGTTCTTCAAGTCTCCATTTTTATAGCTACATTAGGGCATTATTCCCCAAGGTATGTGGGTCTCATTCATGGGTTCTTCCACCCATGAATCCCACGGAATTTTCTAAACCTAGAAACTTAATTTAAAGTGTGGATTTTATGGATTTTCATATTATGATTTCAAATATATAGATTATTCAATATTTGAAGTTTATTTATCTATTTTAGTTAATATTGACTCTAAATTTGATGAAGTGGTTGATTTATCAAAGGTTCTTAAATGAGAGCATGAAAGAAGTTTTAAGTGTATTGGTGGGTTGTTTTAAAGATGTATTTATTGATGCATTCCATTACTCTTATGCATGCTAGCATTGCTTTAAATGATTTAAAAGTTTATTGAATACAACCCACCTAGTTTCACTATGTTTCAATGAAGTTGAATTGAAAGCTTTGACTCCAAAATGAATGTTTATAAAAGCAAATATCTATGATCAAAGGGAGTCTTATAAAATCAAATAATGATGAAATGATATATTCCACTTGTGAAAGACCAATTCTCACTTGTGTGAATCAAGAGCGGTTTTAATGAGCTATTCTACCTAATGATGCTTTGATGATTTAAATCTATGTAAATGATTATGTTCTAATGTTATTAAAATATTCCATGGGATTTGACTTAGCACTAAATGGGGCATTGAGGTGGTATTTGGTAAGGGAATCCTAGTAGCAACCCCTTATCTCTAACTATGTGCCAACGTAGGAGCCCTTGTAGGCTTAGTCTAGTGGATCCACAAATAACCCTAACTATTAAATAAATAAATGAAGTTGATAGAGTTCTACCCGGTAAGTAGTCTCCCCATACCAACATAGGAGAGTATGTTGGATTCCATGTAATAGCTTGCATGATCTTAAATGTCAGTTATGGTCATCTCCCCACAAATGAATGTTTCAAATGTTATTTACTTGATTGATCATGCATGCATTGCACTATATTTCATACTATGTTATTAATGTTCTAATGCTTCTTCATAGTTAATGCATGCCTCCATACTTAATACATTAAAAGTACTAACGCATACTCTTTTACCTATATAATATCATCATATAGAAACCGGCGTTGCTCCACATTCACCTCCACATGGCTAGTTGATTACGTTGAAGGTTACTTTATTGGTGAGTTCTCATGTTTCAGGAACAACATCCTTTTCTTTTCTAGCTTACGTTATGTAGAGTCATTTGGTACCTTTCATAGTACTTATTTCCATCTATTATGAGGGTGATCTAGGGACATGTCATAGCCTCCACCAAATCTTTTAGTAGAGGTTTGCTTGGACATAAATGTATGACGTTTTAAGTTTGATATTGACTCTTATTCTATGTTTTTTTACTTGGTCTCATTACCCCTTTTATTTATGCTTGTTATTGAATGTCATTATCTATGAAAAGCTAAATAAATACTAACAGGCTTGGGTGAGGTAGCTCTAGGTGTCCCATTCGCCGTGTCACGTCTATGCTCCAGGCTTGCGTCATGATACACGGCCTAAGAAATTGGGTCGTGACAATCACGCTTCTGGCATACCATGAACTCTGTCCATAAGGACCATTTATTGGAGCATTTATAGCTTAATTTTCAAGATCCAAACTAGGGTCAAGTTATAACATGGCGATTGGGATGCGAGGGGCCCCAACCAAGCCATATTAGCATACATCGCATACACAAGGTAAAGAAACTTAGTAAAATAAGAGGAAGTAACAACTCAAGGGAATGGGACTATTATAGAATCAATCAACTAATGTCCGAATGGACTACATCATAATACCGTCTAAACATGCCTCTAGTTTAATATTTTATGGGAGGTTTAAGACAAGTTCCTATCTTGCCCGAATCAAGTAAAGAGAATCCAAGTAAACAATGAGAATAAAATTCATATCCTTGATAGAATAAGGACTCAACAACTTCAAATATCCAAAGCAACTCTAGAGATGAAGAGGATGGTCGTGAGTGTCGTCTGTCCCTACATTATGATATAATGTAGGGAAAATATGCGTTAGTACATAGAAAGTACTATATGAGATATGCATGAACAGGTAAAAGAATATGCCATAAGATGCATGACCAATCATAATGAACATGAGTAAGGCCTAAAAGCATTTTAAAACATATGAAAACTTATGGTCAATGCATACCGTAACACTTCATCGTAAAACTCATAGCTTAACTTCAACTTGTGTGGGATATGACCATTAACCGACATCTTAAGACCATGCAAGTTATAACATGAAATCCGATGGAACCCTCATCAAGAAGTAGGAGGCTATCTTTCAAGGGAATACTCCATCATGGTACTCAATTCAACTCAACTGTACTATATATGGATCCCCTAGCTAGGCCATATTGGAAAATCCTATGTGGGCAATGTAGTTTGGGACTTTAGGTTGCTACTAGGATTCCCTTTGATAAATAACTGCGTTACTGGACCGAATCCCACCTAGAAGTCCTCGGTGCTTAGTCAATATCCTAAAGAAAACTCATAAAATATGATAATAACATAATAGGGAAAGATAGTAACTACCTATCAATCCATCTATATAAAACATATTGGGAGTAGCTCATTAACTTTAGTGATTCATAGGAACCCATAACTTTGGTGAGAATCGTACCTATCACCATCTTTAACATGAGCATGTGAGAATTGGACTTATCACACCATAATAACTTTCTTTGATCATAACTTCATCATCATCATAAATTCATCATAAAAATCATAATCTCAACTTTAAATCATGAAAACTTTACTTGAAAATCATTAAACTCATAATCAACTCATGAAAATTATCTTTAACTTCATAATCATAACTTAAAAATAGATTTATGCACGGACATTTATAATTTAACTTAAAATCATACAATTCATGTAGAAATATGCTTAGGATAATCATTGATATTAATTTAGAATAACATTAAATCAGTCCAATGTAATTCATCAAAACTAGGATTCATAATCAATTGTAAATTGAAGAAAACTCTGAGAAAACTTTAGGACTCCATGGTGAAAGGAACCCATGGATTAATTCCCACACAACTTGATTAAAATAAATCAAAATTAAATAAGAAAACTTGGTAAAATCTGAAACCTTAGATTGAAGCTTCAAGAGGAATTCTTGAGAGAATTTGATTCTTGCCTTAGAGAATTTGGAAGAATGTTTTAGAATGAGGGAAATTTCAAAATATTGGGTAAATATAGGGTTGAACTTAGCCATAATTGTGTCTAGGTTCATTGAGACGAATTTGGGAAATGGCATAAATACCTTTCATTAAAACTTTGGATTTGGACTTATGAATCAACCTTACGATTAGTCCTCAAGTCCACGACTCGTAGAGTAGAATCGTAGTGAAGTTGCTGAGTTTCTGGGATTTTTAGAAATTTCTTGAGGTTGGGTCGACGAGTCATGTGTACGACTCGCCTTTAAGATTACGAGTCATCACCGGGACTCATCCTATAGTTCTGAGAAAAGTTTCTGAAAATAGGTCTTTGAAGTTTGCAAATGACTCACTTCTACGAGTCGGCAAAGTTTCTACCATTTGTCTTGTCAAGTCGTAGACTTGACTCTAAGAAACTCTAAAGCATGAGCCTTTGAATTTTGATTAAGATTCCCCTTTATGACTCATCATAAAAGACACTCATCCTGTTGAATCGTAGGAACTCTTCTAGAGACATGTCATGAACAAACTCAATGACAGCCTCTACGACTCATTTCTACAAGCCGTAGAATCCTCTACGAATTGTAGAGTGCGTCGTAGACTTGAATTTTGTTCCTTTTCTTTAGACTTCTCCTTCATTCTAACTTTTCAACTTTTGGGGTCTTACATTAATTAATTTATAGGGTCAGCAAATACATCAAGTAGTTGGTTTGTAATATTTTACAAATAAACTATCTCTTGAAATTCAAGTTCACATTTTTTTAAGAAGGATCTAGATAAATCATCCAACACATAACTTTTAGCTGCTAATCATATCTCCCTTAGGAAATCTAACAATCACCCCAACCTCACTTGGAAATCCATTTTTGTGCATGGTGGAATAATCAAATCATATACCTCACATTCAAATTTTTAGATGGAAATTATTTGGTTCCTGACCTTGAACCAATTATGAGGGGAACATTGTTGGCTTGATGCATGCATATGCTGTTACATTTTAAATTAACTTATCTCACACCAAATTTTATTTCAGAGTTTGTTCTCATAACCAATGGTCTAACTATAATTGGAGGCATACAATTTCTTCTAAACCAACCAACATTATCAATAATTTTATAGTTTAGAACTGTGCTCTTAATTTAATAATTTGGGCAAACAATCTTACAAAAATCAAATTACAAGTTGATAAAAAATGCACGTGTGACCATACCATAAATGCATCTATTAAATCATAATAGTAAATGGTCCACATGGCAGGTCAACGGGCCAATATTTATCTTTTTATGTGTTCCAAATAATTTCAGGTAATACAATCTCAACCTCAACTAGTGCGATGATCATTTCATCATTAAAATAAGCAACACAAGAGAATTCTTGTAGAATCTTTTATTTTTTTCAACTTATAACCACATGAATTCTCAATTTCTTCTGCATCACATTTAAACCGAGATGGTCAACCAGTCATACCAACATATATTTCTCTTAGTAAACATCTAGTTTACTTTTTACATGTGGCTGCATCATCATGCACATATTTATGTATTACAAACAGCACGAAAGATGGTTATTCACATAAATATTTATAACCCACTTTGATTGTAGTAATATAAAGATATAAAATCTTTCCATAATATATAGTCTCACTATAATTTTTCTTGTCAATTCCTTTAAAACTTAAAAATATTCTTTTGAGACTTAATGCAATTCCAATATTATGAACAATTTCATTCCTTCGGATAGTAACTCATTAGCTCTTCCAATGCCTTTAGTTATTTTGTGCATTATCACATATTCTACAACACTATCAATTCTTTGGTGAACATCTCCTTCAAGGAGAAAATATTATTATTGTCATGGTTAAAATTGCTATAGGCAAGACTTATTTCTTAACAACCAATGAAAATTTTGTATTGCCACACAACAATATTTATTTTGGTCATGGCCACAATCTTTATAGGAAATAATTATTTTTTACTCTTGCCCTTTGGTAGTTCATAATAAAACGTACCACAATATTTGTGATGTACTCAAAGTACGTAACCAAATGACCATTTATGTTAAAGTTTTATTTTTTATTCTCTCAAACCTCCCATGGAGGTGAGATATGGCATTCATTCAATCATACATGAATGTAAGACCTCGAAAGTTGAAAGAGTAAAAAAATAGAGTTTAAAGGAGTGTCCATGGAAATTGCATCTTTTTGGCACCAGGTGGACTTCACGGGGCCCTTCACGAGCCGTGAATAGGACCAAAAACCGTGAAAGGGAAATGTGGTCCAGCCCTGGTGCAATTGGAATTTGGATGAGGACCATAAGGGAAAGCACGACCCACGTTGGGCACCACAAGCCGTGGTGTCCCCCATAGAAGTCACCCCTCCAACCCAAGTTAGAGTCCCTTTACTATGACCACCACTATGGGCCGTAGTGGGCTTCACAGTCCCTGGTGGCCCTTCCGTACAGGAGCAATCTTAGTTAAGTTTAAAGGTATTTTAGTCTTTTCCCTGTTATGTCATTAATGAATATGGATAGTTTTGAGGGATTTATTCTATCCTATTAACTACCCTAATCCCTCATAACTCTCTCATTCTCACCCTAAAATCCAAATAACAAAATCATCTCTCTAAAGTTCTCTATCAAGGGTCTTCTTCTTCCTTAAGCTAGTTCCAAGGGAAATCAAGGTTAAGACTTCAATCCATTGCAATTTAGGGCTTCTAAAGAATAATCTACATGAGAAATCAACCATGGGTCCTTTCACCCTTGGAGTCCTAAGGTTCTTCTCAAATTCTCTTATGAATTCTTCTTCTAAAAGCTCTAGCTTCATGAATTTGCATTTGGTCTTCTTAATTATGATTTATCTTCTGACTATTGATCAAATTATGCATTATTCACATCATCTTACATGATTTCAAGTAGAATTTCAATGACCCATTTTATATGCTATTTCAATTATGTTTTCAAGGAACTATGATCATGAATTTCAAGTGATTTCAATAAAAGCTTTATAAATGACTACCAAGTTTTATGAATGACTCATGAAAGGTTATGAACGACGTTTTAAGCAATTCATTATAGTGTGAAAGGTAATTATCATACAATCATGTGAAAGAGGTGAAAGGACATTCTCACCAATTCATGGATTCTTATGAGCAATTATGTTAATGAGCTATTCTTATGATTTCATTAAGATGAGAATTGATATCTTTTATTATCTTCCTAATAATGTTAATGAGTATGTTTAAATAAATTCCATTAGGATACTAACTAAGCACCGAGAGAAATTTATGGTGGGGTTTGGTCCGATAGCAATAGTCCAAAGGAATCCTAGTAACAACTTTTAGTCCCTAACTATGTTGCTTGTGTAGGTTTTATGATGCCAACATATCCTAGATAGTGGATCCACATATAGCTCATTATTATGATATTCTGATGGATTCTACCTTGGCAAATTATCCTCTACCTTATCGATGTGGGAGTTACATCGAATTCCATGTTATAGCTCGCATGATCTTATATGTTGGTCAAAGGTCTTATCCCATACTATCACGATCCAACTCACGTCCTAGTCATAACACGACGATTGAAACTCCTAAGTTCTCCAACCATCACCCTTTACATATCGTAAGCATACATAAGGAAAAGTAAATACATAAATGACATAGGAAGAGTCTAAATCATGAAGCATAAAAAGGATGTAAACCTAACTACATATACTATACAACATATGTCTAACAATGCCTTTACTACTTAAGTCAAGCGGGGGCTAAGACATGTCCTTATATCACCCTTAATATGAATATAACAAAGTCTTAAGAAAGGAAAAAGCATCATAACTAGTCCTCAATAGATGAGGACTCGACAAAACTCTACCGCTATGAAAGCTCAACTAGCTATGTGTTGGTTGAATGTGATCCTCGACCCCTACATTATGAAACAATGTAGTAAAAAATATGTGTTAGTAAGTTTGAATGTACTAAGTATGTGGGCATGACATGCAAGAGAAATCATAAGATGCAATAATCAATTAAGTACATGATAAACACGATAAGTAAAGCCATGAGAAAACCATAATGATCAAAGCATTTAAGAGACATAGTTGAAATCATAAAGATTTTAAGGAATATATACAAATGTGGGATAGAACCATAACTGAAAATAAGAGCATGTGAGCTATAACATGGAATCCCCGATGTCTCTTCATACAATGAAAGAAAGGGGAATCTACTTTCCAAGGTAGACTCTACCCCACTAGACGGATCATGTACATACGCTATATATGGATCCACTAGCTAATTCAAAGGAAATCCTATGGTCGCACGTAGTTATGAGATAAGAGACTTTATATAAGGACCCTGTAAGTCGAGCCCCCACCTCAAGTCATTATTTGGTGCTAAGTCAAATCCCCCCAAAATACATAACATATTAATCATACTTAACATATATCATAAACTAAATAAATCATAGATTAGCTCATGTTCATGTCATACTTGCAATGTGAGTATTAGTCTTTCAACATCACCATATCATAATCGCATAATTCATGTCATTAGGTTTCTAGGTCACCAATTAAGGATCCTAAGTCACCTTTCTTCATAACTTAATTGTAATTTATAACTTTTACATAATTGTAATCTATGATCATGATTCATACTTGAATTTAGAGTAGAACTCATATACATAATCAATTTGGATGAAAACCATGAGAATACTTTGAAATCATTGACCTTCATAATCATATTTCATGTAAATAATCATTGAAAATGGATACATGTATGGGAATTTATAATTTAACTTGAAATCATGAAATTCATGTAGAAACATACTTATAATGATTATTGATAAAAAATAAAAATATAATTGAAACAGCCCAATGCAATTCATCAAACTAGGGTTATAAACTCAATTGAAATTCATGAAATTTTGAATGAAAACCTTGGCACTCCATGGGTAAAAGGAACCCATGGATCGATCCCTATATACCTTGAGTGAAATTGAACATGAAATTGACAAAGGAGACATGTTCTTTAACAAACCCTAGACAAAACTTGAGGAAGATGAAGATTTCTTGAAGAACCTTGGGAGAGAAGTCTTAAAACTGATTTAGAGTTAATGAGGGAAAAGAATAGACTTAGGAGAATTTAGGAAAATTACATAATGAATCTAGTCCAAAAAATATCCACATACATTAATGACTGAACTATCCTTCATTTAACTGTAAACTAGGACTACTCAGAGGACCCATCATGGTTCCTGATCCTCATCATGGTCCAAGGTAGTGTCCGTGAAGTTAGACTTGGTCTTAAAACTTGGGATTGTAAGGAAAGAGTTTTAGGACTTCCTCCATGGAGATAGATATTCACGGTCCTTGGAGGTCATTACGGTCCGTGAATCGCAATCCTAGTTTAGGACCTGCAAGAAGGTCTACAGGAATGACCACCACGGTCCGTGAAGGGAAACACAACCCATGATAGTGAGGCGTAGTCCCTACCTTGGGAAAGTTCTTGCGGCTCTAAAGGCAAGGGCCACCTTAGAGGGAACCACAACTCGTTGTGCTCACCATGGCCTGTGGTACCTTATCGTGGTCCCTTCCCTGTAGGATTAATTTTCAAAACCACCATAACGGTGGCTCACCACTTACCATGGTGGTGACAACAACTCGTGATGGCCTTCGTGGTCATCATCTGGTGCCAAAAGATTCACTTTTCTAGGATTTCATCTTTTGCTCCTCACTTTCCAACTTTCGAGGTCTTAGAATATCTCCCTCTTGAAAATATTCGTCCTCTAATGGTACTCAAGCTACCATGAATGGAATAGGAAAGGAACATAACATCCCAAAATGAATGCAAAACATCTCAATAATTCATGACATATGAAATCTTTAATCTCAAGCAAAAACATAACTTTAAAACTCATTTCATGAACATGAATGCATATGAAACCATGAGAACAACAAAAACACATAATTTGGGCTGATTGGATCATGAAGGAACTAAATAACTTAACTAGGTATGGAAGGAAAGAGATGAGGATATCGGGACATCATATCTTCTTTGGCTTCCCATGTGGCACCCTCAAACTCTTGATTCCTCCATAACACTTTGACTGAAACTATTTCTTTATTTCTTAAATTTCTAACTTGTCGATCCAAGATCTCAATTGGAACTTCTTCATATGAAAGACTCTCTTTGACTTCAATATTTTCCAAAGTCAGAGTGGATCTATGATCACCAACAAGCTTCCTCATCAATGACAAATGGAATACTCGATACACTGATGCCAAACCAGAAGGGAAATCCAACTCATAATCCACCTTAGCAATTCGCCTCAAAATCTGATATGGGCAAACATAGTAAGGACTTAACTTCCCTTTCTTACCAAAAAGCATTAAACCCTTCATGGGTGAAATTTTTAAGTAAACCCAATCGTTAACCTCAAATTCAAGTTCCCTTATTTTCATATCCGAATAGGAATTTTGTCAGCTTTGGGTCATTTCCAATCTTTATCTAATGAGTCTAACCTTATCCATAGCCTCAACTACCAATTTGAGTCCTATCAAAGCGACTTCACCTGCCTCAAACCAACTGATAGGGGATCTACCCTTTCGGTTGATTTCCAGTTGATTGCCTCAACCTAACTTATTTCAAGAAAAAAATGGGGCATGGAAATACTTACTTCCATACAAAGTTTCAAATTGAGTCATCTTAATTCTAGAGTGATAACTTTTATTATAAGCAAACTCTATTAATGGTAAATGATCATCCCAATTTCCTTTGAAATCAATCACGTGTGCTCTCAACATATCCTCTAATTTTTGAATTGTATGCTTAGCCTGATCATTTGTTTGTGGGTGAAAAGTTGTACTAAGCTTTACTTGGGTACCAAGACCCTATTGGAAAGATCTCCAAAATTGAGTGCCTCGATCCGAGATGATAGACAATGGAACGGCATGAAGCTTAACCAACTCTTGATTATATAATTTAGCATAATACTCGACTGTATATGAAGTCTTAAATTAGAGAAAATGAGTTGACTTAGTCAAATAATCAACAATCATCCAAATGAAATCATGTTTCCTACAAGTACGAGGCAAACCTGTAATAAAGTCCAAATTCAAGGCTTTCCACTTCCAACTAGGAATCTCAATGTCTTGAGCCAAACCTCCTACTTTTTGATGCTCAACTTTCAATTGTTGATAATTAAGACACCTAACAAATAATTCTGCAATATCTCTTTTCATACCATTCCACCAATACACTTTCCTCAAATCTTGATACGTCTTTGTGGAGCCGAGATGAATAGAGTATCGTGAACTATAGGCTTTAGACAATATCATATCCTTCAATCCATCAACACTCAAAACACACAATTGGCCTTGATATCTCAAAACACCATCTCCCCCTTAAGAGAAAGCCTCACTAGCTTTTTTGGCAATCATTTTCTTCAATTCAACCAAAGCGGGATCACTATCTTGTTTTGCCTATACTTTCGCCAGAAGAGATGATTCAGACTTATTTTGCAAAATAACACCACCTTCTTTGGAATCAACCAATCGGACAACCAAATGGGTTAATCTATGCACATCCTGAACTAGCTCTTTCTTCTCATCCTTAATGTGAGAAACACGAATATCTCTAGTAGTCAATCTATTTTTATCAGTCGGCCGTAAGAGCATCGACAACCATATTTGCCTTACCCGAATGGTATGGCACACTCATCTCATAGTCCTTCAACAGTTCAAACTATTTTCTTTGTCAAAGGTTCAAGTTCTTTTGATTGAAACATATTGAAAACTCTTGTGATCAATGAAAATATCCACAAGGACACCATAAAAATAGTGTCTCCAAAACTTCAAAGCAAATACCACTGCTATCAACTCCAAGTCATGAGTTGGGTAATTCTTCTCATATGCGTTGAGTTGAACTAAAGTATAAGCTATCACTTTACTATTTTGCATTAGAACACAACCAAGACTCATTCGTGAAGCATCACAATACACAACAAACCCATCAAAACCTTCCAGTGAAGTCAATATCGGAGCGGAGGTAAGCCTATCCTTCAACTCTTGGAAGTTTTTCTCACATTCGTTCCACCATTGAAATTTCACCTTCTTTTGGGTCAAAGTAGTGAAAGACGATGCAATAGAATAAAATCCTTCAACAAACCTTCTATAGTATCCGGCCAATCCTAAAAAAGCTTCTAATATCCGAAGAAGATAATGGTCTAGGCCAATTCTTCACCTTCTCCATTTTCTTTGGATCAACCTTAATCACATCACCGGATACCACATGGCCAAGAAATGCAACTTTTCTTAGCCAAAATTCGGACTTACTAAATTTGGAAAATAGTTGCTTATTCCTTAAGGTTTGCAACACATTCATCAAGTGACCCATATGATCTTTCTTATTTTGAGAGTAAATCAAGATGTCATCATTAAACACTACCACAAACATGTCCAAGTATGGCTTGAAAATATGATTCATCAAATCCATGAATATAAAGGGAGCATTAGTCAATCCAAATGACATAACTTAAAATTCAAAATGACCATACCTCATTCAAAATGTCGTCTTGGGAATATCACACTCCCTTACCCTTAATTGATGATAACCGGAATAAAGATCAATCTTTGAGAATTTATTGCCCTTTGTAATTGGTCAAACAAATTATCTATCCTCGGAATTGGATACTTTTTCTTCACAGTGACCTTATTCAATTGCAGTTAATCTATACACATTCAGAGTGAGACATCATTCTTCCTAACAAACAACACGGGAGCACCCCCATGGTGAAATATTTGGCCTTATGAAACCTTTATCCAACAAATCCTTCAATTTCTCTTTCAACTCCTTAAGTTCTGTCGGATCCATAAAGTAAGGAGAAATAGAAATAGGTTGAGTATCAGGAAGAAGATCTATGCCAAAATCAATTTTTCTTTTGGGAGAAACACTAAGCAAATCATCGGGAAACACATCAGGAAACTCATTAACTATAGGGATCAACTCAAGAGTTGGAGCTTCGGAAGCAACATCCCTAACTCACACTATATGGTAAATGCAATCCCTTTGAAATCATTTTTCGGTCCTTAAGACATAAGATGAATCAACCCTTAACCACCGAATTATTACACTTCCATTCAAGAATAGGCTCGTTAGGAAATTAAAACTTGACCCTATTGGTCCAACAATCGATGGAAGCATAAGAGGTATGTAACCAATCCATACCAAGAATAATGTTGAAATCGGTCATGTCAAGTCCAACAAGATCACAAGGGATAACTTTATGCAAGACCAAAATGGGACAACTTCTATAAACTCTCTTGGCTAACACTAAATCATTAACGGGAGTATAAATCGAAAAAGGTTCTAATAAGACTTTGGGGCACAGATTATATCTCGTAGCAAGGTAAGGAGTAACAAAAAAAAAGTTGGCACCCGGATCAAGCAATGCATAAATATCAAAGTTAAAGACCCATAAAAAACCCGTGACCACATCAGGAGTCTCATCTACATCTTGCCTAGCATGAAGAGCATAGAATTGGTTGTTTTGTTGGCTATCCTTTGGTTGAGCTTGGGCACCTTGTTGCAGTTTCCCTCCATGAGCTACTTGGCCTTGAGGATGACCTTCTGTACCTTTGTTAGCACCATGAGGGCACTCGAATTAATGATGCCCATCTTGCCACATCCATAGAAAGCACCCATTCCCATCAAACACCTTTCTCCATGATTCTTTCCACATATACCACACTTTGGAAGAGTGGGGCTACTAGTACTCACATTTTTACCTTGACCCTTAGGTATGGCACCCTATCCTTATCAAACTTCTTTCCTGAACCTTTGCCTTATTGAGAACCCACCTTTATACCTGGCCCTCTTAGAGTCTCTCATCCTTATCTCTTTGAGTTTTTCTCCTTCAATTTGCTCGATAAAAGTCATGAGCTGAGATGTGTCCATTTCCTTAATAAGCATAGCAGTATGATATTCCTTTGCAACCAAGTCGGATACCACAATATGAATTGGCTCATGCGGGCTCAAGGATCGGCAACTAATAAAGGAGAATACTTAGATAGCTTGGTGAACTTGAGGGAATAATCCCTCATACCCATGTTTCCTTCCCTAAGATTGATGAACTCCAACACTTTTGCCTCCCTTAGTTCAAGAGGAAAGAAATGATTAAGAAAAGTAAGCAGAAGGATTCCCACTCAATGGTACCTTCATCCACTCTCTCTAAATTCCATTGAGTACACCAAACATGAGCAACACTTTTGAGTTAGTAAGTTTTCAACTCTTTTTTCTCTTTCGAAGTCACTCCCATAATATTCACTATCTTATAAACCTCGTCAATGAACTCTTGAGGATCCTCATCTACTTTCAAACCATGGAAATTGGGAGGGTTCATCATTACAAAGTCTCTCACTGTAAATGTAAGACCCCAAAAATATGGAAGGTCCTAAACTAAGTAACAAAGGATGAATTCTCAGAAAGTGCAAAAAATTGGCATGAGGAGCTGACCACAACAACCATCAAGGGCTATGGCAATCATCACAGACCTTAGTGAGAGATCGTGGTAGAGAGTCAGAGACTCTGACTTGATGGGGATGAACCACGATAGAGGACCACAGACCATGGTCAGCACCACAGACCATGAAGCCCTCTATGGTGACCCCTCCCCAAGACTCTTAGGAAAATTTCCTAAGTCAAGGTCCACGGACTACCACCACAGATTGTGGAACCCTTCTAGGATCGTGGTGTGTCCATGTGGTGGTCACTCTACAGGCCTCCTATAGGACCTGCACCACGTCTACCTTTCATGGCACATCATACACTTCACGGACCATTAAGAAGTTTCGTGATGAAACTTCAGAGACTTACCTTGCAGATTTTTCCAAAATATTTTCCAAGTTCCTTACCATGGGACCCCCTCTGCGGACTGTGAAGGGTCCCCATGAAGCCTATTTTGGTCAAATTTTAAGAGGGATATTTTGGCTTTTTCTTGCATTTTAATTGAAAATGGTGTCATTTTAAGGGTAGAATTCACCGATCTAAAGACCCTAAACCCTTCCAAGACGTCATTCTTCACACTTAGACTCAAAACCCTCAAATCCTCTCTTAAAAAACTCTCCTAAGAACTTCAAGGCAAGCTAGGATTTTTTTCCAAGGCATCTTCAAGGGTCCTCTCCTCCTCGAATGTTTCATAGGGATTTTATTCCCCCAAGGTATGTGGGTTTCATCCATGGGTTCTTCCACCCATGGAGCCCAAATATTTTTCTCAACTTGATATTTCAAATTTCAAATGATGAATTCTCATGGTCTTTTACATGATAACTCTAAGTGCATAGATTATGATATATTTTAAGTTTATTTACATAAATAGATGTATATTGACTCTCAATTACATGAAATAAATGATTTGTTAAAGTTCCTATATGAAGGCTTGAAAGTGGTTTTAAGGTGTTTATGGTGGGCTATTTTAAGATGTCTATTTTGATGCATTTTTATCACTCTCATGCATACAAGGATTCCTTCAATGCAATTGAAAGTTTTATGAAATGAATCCACCTAGTCTCCTTATGTTAAAGTAAAGTTGAAATAAAAGCTTTGACTTCAAATGAGAGTTTATGAATCAAATATTTATGTTTAAGGGAGTCATATGAAATGATTGAATGATGATGAAAGGGCTTCTTAGCCAAAGAAAGGATTCAATGTAAAAAGACAATTCTCACATATTTGAATCGAATGAAATATCTTAATGAGCTATTCCTCCGAATGATGATTTGATGTCTAAAGTTATATAGGTGTTTATGCTATTATGATATCTAAATGTTATTTTATGGGATTGATCTAGTATCGAATGTAGCATGTAGATAGGGACTCGACCTAAGGGGTCCTTAAGTAAAGTCTGATGTTGCATTAACTATGCGCCAATATAGGAGCCCTTGTAGGCTATTTAGGCTAGTGGATCCACGATTAGCCATTAAATTCAAGTTAAAGAAATGATTAAAGTTGATGGAATTCTACCCGGCAAGTAGTCTCCCCATGCCAAACATAGAGGGTTATGTTGGATTCCATGTAATAGCGTCTTAGATGTCGGTTACGGTCATCTTCTCACAAAATGAATGTTTTAAGGTTTCATATAATGACTTCTCATGTATGCCTTCACTTATGCATATTGCTTATAAATGTTTTTCTTATGTTTTTCATTGTAAAGCATACTCACATACTTAGTACATTCAAAGTACTAACGCATACTTTTGCCTATATGATATCCTCATATAGGGACCGGCGTTGCTCCACACTCTCCTCCCTGTGGCTTGGTTTGTCGGTGAAGGCTACGACTAGTTGGTTAGTTCCTATGTTTTGGGAACAACATCCCTATCTTTCTAGCTTATGCTTTGTATAGACTGTTGAGTTACTTTTGGTATTTTTGACTTATATCTTGAGGGTGATCTAGGGACATGTCTTAGCCCCCGCCAAGTCTTAAAGGTAGAAGGTATTGTTGGACAAAATGTTTGATGTTTAAGATGACTTTGTCTCTTATTCTATGTGAAATCCCTTAATCTTGTTATCTCTTATAATTCCGTTTGTTGATTATCATAACCGATGAAAAGCTTAACGAATGCAAAGATGCTTGGATGAGGTACCTTCAAGTGCTTCATTCATTGTGTTGCGTCTAGGACCTAGGCTTGGGTCATGACACTAGAAGCCAAAGTAGGATCATTAGGATAAAGCACAACCCCTTGGTTGGCCAAACTTGGGCTAGCATGGTAATAGCAGTCTGAAATTTCGTATTAGTCACTTGGTCGGGTAGGGGAGAAGTATCTTGAGGGACCGGAGGAACTTGGTCCTCATTAGCATTGACCCCTATTTGCATAGGTGCTCATCTAGAAGGCATTTCTAAAAATCATAAAGGATAATTATTAGGGAAAGGAAGTCTTAGAGTAGACTCTATCTCATGATATAGATCATGAAAGAAGAGAGAATTTCCTAAAATGCCTTATAGCCTCATATTCATAAATGTGGTATGCTACACACCCATAAATAAGACTCTACTTGATGCGGCATTGGATTCCCTAGGATATCTTAAACCTAGTGCTCTGATACCAAGTTTATCATGATCCGACCCAGGTCCAAGTCATACCACGATGATCAAAATGCCAAAGCGATTCAACCAAGTCTCTTGACATATCATAAGCATCCATAAGGTAAAGTAAATGCAGAAATGACATAGGAAGAGTCTAAATCATGAAGCATAAAAAGAATGTAAACTTGACTACATAGATTCTACAACATATGTCCAACAATGCCTTTACTAGATGGGCAGGGAATAAGACATGTACCCTAGCTAACCCTCAATATGAATATAACAAAGACTTTCGAAGGAAAACAACATCATAAATAGTCTTCGAAATATGAGGACTCACCAAAACTCTGGCGATATAAAAGCTCAACTAGCCACATGTAAATGGAATGTTATCCTCGAACCCTATATTATGAGACAATGTAGGCAACAATATGTGTTAGTACATTTGAATGTACTAAGTGTGTGGGCATGACATGCAATATAAATCATAAGATGCAATGACCAATTAAATACACGATAAAGAGGATAAATAAAGTCATGAGAAAACCATAGTGATCAAAGTATTTAAGAGACATAGTTGAAATAATAAAGATCTTAAGGAATATATACATATGTGGGATAGAACCATAACCTACAATAAGGCCATAGAGGCTATAACATAGAATCCCGATGTCTCTCCCTACAATGAAAGAAAAGGGAATCTATTTACCAAGGTAGACTCTACCCCACTAGGCGAGTCATATACATATGATATATGTGGATCTACTAGCTAAGCCAAACTAAATCCTAAGGTGGAATGTAGTTATGAGTTAAGAGACTATATATAAGGAACCCGTAAGTCGAGCCTCCACCTCAAGTCATCATGGGCATTTATAATTTAACTTGAAATCATGCAATTCATATAGAAACATACTTATAATGATTGTTGATAACAAATAAAAACATAATTGAAATAGCTCAATGCAATTCATCAAACTAAGGCTATAAACCCAATTGAAATTCATGAAATTTTGAATGAAAACCTTAGAACTCCATGGGTGAAAGGAACCCATGGATCAATCCCCACCTACCTTGAATGAAATTGAACCTGAAATTGAGAAAGGAGACTTGTTCTTGAAGAAATCCTGGCCAAAACTTGAGGAAGATGAAGATCTCTTGAAGAACCTTGGAAGAGAATTCTAGAAAGTGATTTTAGAGTTTATGAGGGAAAGGAATAGACTTAGGTGTATTTGGAATTATTACATAATGAATCTAGTCCCAAAACGTCTACATACATTAATGAAAGAATAGAAAAATGACCAAAGTACCCTAATTTAATTGTAAATTGGGACTACACGGAGGACCCATCACAGCCCGTGATCCTCATCACGGCCCGTGGTGGTGTCCGTGAAGTCAGAGCGGGTCTTAAATCTTAGGATTGTAGGGGAAGAGTTTTAGGACTTCCTCCACGGAGAGCTTCACGGTCCGTGGAGGTCACTACCATCTGTGAATGACGATTGTGGTCCAGGACCTATAGGAGGGTTTGCAGGAGTGACCACCACAGAACCCACCCTGGTCTGTGAAGGGAAACACGGCCCATGGTGGTGAGGCATGGTCCCTCCCTTAGAAAAGTTCCTGAGGGTCTAAGGGGAAGGCTTACCACAAAGGGCACCACAGCCTATTGTCCCTTGTCGTGGTCCCTTCTTTGCAGGACTGTTTTTAAGATCCACCACCTCGGTGGCTCACCATGACTCATGGTGGTTACAATAGCCCGTGATGGCATTCGTAGTCATCACCTAGTGCTAAAAGCTATACTTTTCTGGGATTTCATCTTTTGTTCCTCCTTTTTCAACTTTTCAACTTTTAGGGTCTTACACATACCAAGGTATATAAAAAGGTATAAAGTTCTCATAATGATGTTTTGATGTATTCACCATATGATTATGTTGTTTTAAGGTTTTTAAGGCCTTACTTATGTTTTAAGATATTGGTCATGCATCTCATGATTTATATTAAATATGTCATATATATATTGTTCATGCATACTTCTCACAACTTAGTGTATACCATGTACTAACGCATGCTTTTTCCTATATTGTATCATAATGTAGGATCGATTGATTCTCACGCACCTACCACTCATGGCTAGAGTTGAGCTTTACTTTCTTATATTTGGTGAGTTCTCATGCTTCGAGGACAAGACTTTTATCTTTTCATCATCTTTATGACTTTTTATATATGGTCATGGGTGAGCTAGGAGCTTGTTTTATGCTCCCATCTAGTTTAGTAGAGGCATATTGGATATTATGGAGTCTATGTTGTTTTTTCATTTTGAGTTAAGACTTGTTCTTTTTTACTGAGATTTTCCATGTTAAGACTTTATTTTTGCATATATGTCTTAGTTTTATTGCTTTTCTTACCTTATGAATGATCAGGTATGATATACTACGAGGCTTATTTAGGGTCCTTCAAAATTCTAATCATCGTGTCACACCTAGGACCTACCTTGAGTCATGACAAACTTGGTATCAGAGCACAAGATTTAAAGTATCCTAGAGAGTCTAACAAGCCACATTGAGTAGAATCTTGTTCATCAATGTAAAGCGTGTCACATCTATGAATAGGAGGCTTGAGGCATTTTAGGAAAAAATTCACTTCTATCATGATCTCATCGTGTAATAGAGTTAAACTCTAAGAATTCCTCCTCTAACGCGTTCTCTTTGTAATTTAAGAAATATGCCCCATGAAGGAACCCCATAAAAATGAATGCCAAGGAGGAGCACTAAGATCCAAATGACTCTTTGAATGAGCAAGTTTCTCATGCAAAGTTTTAGGTTGCGTTCCAATTTCTTACCCAAGCCATAGCCACTTAAGAAAATAGAGAAATGCTAGCTCCCATAAACCCAAATGTGGGTACCATAGCTAGCCGAGTTCGCGACTTCACTAGGAAGACCTCTCCCAAATTTCATGGCTCTAAGGTGGGGGAGGATCCACAAGAATTCATCGAAGGCATTGCTAAGATTATTGGGATCATAGGCATTATTTCAGTGGAGAAGGTGAACTTCACAGCTTATCAACTCAAGGGAGTGGCACAAGTTTGGTATGAATAATGAAAGGGTGAAAGAGGTAGCTATAGTGGTCCAGTCAATTGGGAGGAATTCAAGGGTGATTTCCTTGATCTATTCTTTCCTTTGGAGTAAAGGGAAGACAAGGTGCAGGAGTTCATCAATTTATACCAAGGTAATATGAGTGTGAGGGAGTATGCCCTCAAGTTTACTAAGTTGTCTAAATATGCTCCTTTTATGGTCATCGATCCAAGGGCTCATATGAGAAAGTTTGTTTTGTGTGTTTCCGATTTGGTGGTCAAAGAATGTAGAACCACCATGCTAATCAAAGAGATGGACATTTTGAGGCTTATGACACATGTTGAACAGATAGAGAGGGAGAAGCTAAAGGATAGATCAAGAAGGGAGTCCAAGAGGGCTCGCACTGATGGTGGGAATTTCTCATATGATAAGATCGTGAATGGTGGTCATCCTCAGTTTCATCTAAATTATTCCATCCAAGATTCATCAAACACTCCAAGTTCAAAATTTGATAAATAAGGTGCCTAACCCTAAGGTAAACGGAGGAGCTCCTAGTGGTCAAGTCATCCCTTCATGTAAGAAATTTGGAAGGAATCATAAGGGAGAATGCTTAGCGAGATCAGATGTGTGAGATAAGTGTGAAAAGATGGGTCATCAAGCAAAGTATTGGGAGAGTGGTACTAGTCCCCAGGCTCAAACTCAGGCTATAGGATACAGGCCAACCAGATCAGCGTGGTACTACTTTGGGTGACAGTCAGCGCCAAAATAGATTTTATGCCCTTCAGACTTATCAAGAGCTAGAGGATTCAACTGATGTTATGACTGGTATGTTGAAAGTCTTTGATTATGATATATATGCATTATTAAATTTATGTGCTACTCTATTATTTGTTAATCCTTATCTTGCTATGAAATTCATTGTTAGTCCCAAGATCTTGTTAGAGCCTTTTCTGTCTATACTATTATTGGTGATTCAGTTGTGGCTAAGAAAGTCTATCGAAATTGCCCAGTTTCAGTTTTCTGTAAAGTCACCTTAGTTGATCTTATAGAGTTTGATATGACCAATTTTGATGTTATCCTTGGTATGTATTGGCTTCATACATGTTATGTATCTATATGTTGTAGGACCCATTAGTCAGGTTTCAGTTCTCTAATAAGTCATTCCTAGAATGGAAAGGTAGCAATTCTTTATTTAAAGGTCAATTTATCTCGTGTCTTAAAGCTCAAAAAATGATTTCCAAAGATTGTATCTATCATCTAGTCCGAGTTAGAGATACAGATTCTGAAGCTCCTACTCTTGAGTCAGTTTTAGTTGTTAATGAGTTTCTGGAAATCTTCGCCAATGATCTCCCAAGTGTCCTTCCCAAAAGGGAAATATACTTTGGAATCTATCTTCTCCTCGATACCATACCAATATATATTCCTCTATAGCGAATAGCCCTGGCAAAATTGAAAGAGTTAAAGGATCAGTTGAATGATTCGTTGGATAAGGTTTCATTAGACCGAGTATCTTTCCATGGTGTGCTCCATATCTCTTTATTAGGAAAAAGGATGGGTCTTTTGAATGTGTATTGATTACCAACTATTGAAAAAGGTCACTATGAAAAATAAGTATCCCATTCTAAGGATTGATGACTTGTTCGATCAACTTCAAGGAGCAAGTTACTTTTCAAAGATTGATTGTAACATCCCTAAAAATTTGAAAAAGAGATATTATATATATATCCTAAGAATGCCTTAAAAATAGGCCGCTCATGTAACGCATTATCCTTCATTATTTTAGAAAATCCAAGTCCAGAATATCAATCAGGGAGTCAAAACCTGCGGGAAAATAGTCTCGGTGGATTTTTAGGACCCGTAGAATGGAAGAAAGATTTTTAAAGAAACCACAAAATAGTGTAGTTCGTGATGCAGTCCAAGCCGCACAAGATAAAGTAGTCCGTGATAGGACCGTATCGTAGACCTGGGGACAGTCTTCTGTCCGAGTTGGTCGTGAAAGGTCTGTATTCTGGACCTGGGAAGGTGTCCTTGCTGAAATTAATTTTTTTAAGGGCGTTTTAGACTTTTTTTAAATTATTAGTTAATGAACCTAGACGTTTTAGGACCTAATTCAACTCTATAAATTAACCTAAACCTCTAATTCAATTCATTCTTCTACAATTCATCTATCAAATATTTCTCTCTCTACAAAAAGGCTCTCAAGGGTTTCCATTGAAAGACTTCAAGCAAATTCACTCAATTTCTCCATCAAAACTTTCAAGTTCTTCCAAATTAATTTATTTTCTCACTCAAGGTATGTGGGTATTGATGCATGGATCCTTTCATCCATGAAGCCCAATCAATTTCTCAAGGTTTTCTATCAAATTAAAGTATGGTATTTTATGGGTTTTATGATCTCCATCTTAATTGCATGAATTTTAATTTAAAGCATGATCATAAATCTATTTTGATATAATTTGATGGTTATTGAATTAAATTGAAGAGTTTTTCTATGAATTTTCCTATTTTGATTTGTAGGGGTTCATGATGTAAATTATGAGTATTTTGATTCATACTTCTAAAGGATATTATCTATATGAATTATGTATGGACTGATATAAAGTTTATGATTGTGCTTGTTTTCAAGTAAATTTCATGATTTTCAAGTCAATTGAACATGCATTATAGTCATGCCCTAATTTCAAGATTCAAGCTATGGTCAAGAATTTTCAAAGTATGAATTATGACTATGTGTTTCCATGATGATCATGAATTCTAAGTATGTTTCAAGGTATGAATTCCATGCAATTTATGAAGTAATATGACTTAGGATCCTATGTGGTAACCTAAGGCCTATTGATATGAATTATGCAAAAAAAAAAGATTGTAATGATGAAAGGACAATTCTCACATTACAAGTATGTTATGAAAATGAGCTACTCTATGATTTCAAGCCTATGAACATGACTATGATATATTATATTATGATCTTATGTTATGTATGTATTCCATGGGATTTGACTTAGCACCGAGTGGACTTGAGGTGTGGGCCCTACCAAAAGCCTTAGTAGCAGCCTCATGTCCCATAAACTACGTGCCACCATAGATTGCCTTTATGTCCTAGCTAGTGGATCCACAAATAGCACATGTTCATGATTAGGAGTCTACCTTGTCAAAGTAGCCTCCTCCTTCTCGATGTGGGTATTATCGGATTCTATATTATAGATTGCATGGTCTTATTATCAGTTATGGTTCCTATCCCACATATGTATGATTTCTTAAGTATGTTATGACTTGAACTTATGTTTTTAAATGTTTTAGTCAATATGATTTTCTCATGACTTTGTGTATTCCATCTTATCATGTATTTTACTTGACCTTTGTATTCCATGATTTATGTTGCATGTCATGCCCTCATACTTAGTACATTCTAATGTACTAATGCATACTTTTTGCCTACATTGTCTCATAATGTAGGGATTGAGGTTGAAGATCCTTATCATCCACGTAACTAGTAGGCATCCTCTATTTGAAGGTATTGTGGTGAGTCCTCATTGACCGGGGACTAGTTTCAAGTTACTTACTACTTTCTTTTCAAAAGACTTTTGCTTATGTTGTATATTAAGGGTGAGCTAGGGACATGTCTTAGCCCCTGCCCATACTCATGTTTATAGGCATCTAGTTGGACATATGTTCGAGTCTATGTTGTCATAAAACATTTTTTTCCAGATTTTTATTAATGGTTTAGACCCTCTTATGATGTTTTTGCTTTTATATTTTACCTTATGTATTCTTATGATATGTACAAGAGTCTTGGTTGGAGCCCTTAGGGGTTTCAATCATTATGTTACGACTAGGACCTAGGTCGGGTCGTGAAAAATTGATCTTTGATCGGTTCATCATCAACTCCAAGTAAGAGAATGTGACATTATGAAGACATCTTTTAGCACTCAGTATGATCACTTTGAATTCTTGATTATGTCTTTTGGATTAACGAATGCTCCTGTAGCTTTTATTGATTTGATGAACAAGGTGTTCAAACAATATTTGGATATGTCCGTACTTATGTTCATTGATGATATTTTAATCTATTCTCAGAGTTAGGAGGAGTATACCGATCATTTGAGAATTATCTTGCAAATTCTCAAGGACCGCTAGTTATTTGCAAAGTTTAGCAAGTGTAAATTTTGATTGAGGCCGGTTATTTTTATTGGCCATATTATCTCCGGTGAAGGTATAATAGTTGATACTAAGAATACAAAAGAGGTTAAGAATTGGCTTAGACCTTTATCTCCTTTCGATATTTGGAGTTTCTTGGGCTAAGCCGGTTATTATAGAAAGTTTGTGAAAGATTTCTCTTCCATTGCATCGCCCTTGACTAGTTTGACTCAAAAGAAGATGAAATTTCAATGATCTAAGGCATGTGAGAAGAGTTTTCAAGAGTTGAAAGATAGGATTACTTTCGTCCGATGTTGACTTTTCCTGAAGATTCTAATGGTTTTTTTATTTATTAGGATGCTTTCAAAGTTGGTCTTGGTTGTGTTTTGATGCAAAATGGTAAAGTGATAGTCTATACTTCTAGGCAACTCAAGGTGCATGAAAAGAACTATCCGACCCATAATTTAGAGTTGGCAGAGGTGGTTTTTTCTTTGTAAATATGAAGACACTACCTTTATGATGTACATGTTGATGTGTTCACCGGTTATTAGAGTTTGGAATGTGCTCACTCAAAAGGATTTGAATCTTCGACAAAGGAGATGGCTTGAGTTGTTGAAGGATTATGTCTCTGAATAGTGTTTCCCATGTTGAAGATGCAAAGAAAGAGTCAGTTCGTGATGTTCATAGATTAGCCCATTTGGGGGTCTGATTAGTAGACTCTAAGGATGGTGGCGTCATTTTTCAAAATTGTTCTAAATTTTCTTTTGTGGTAGATTTTAAGGCCAAATAAGATGATGATCCTACTTTGGTTGAGCTGAAGAAACCAATTCCCGAAAAACCCATTGAGGCATTCTCTCAATGGGAAGATGGTACTTTGAGATATCAAGGCCGATTGTGTGTTCCCGATGTTGATGGCTTGAGGGAAATGATATTTTACGAAGCTCATAGTTTGTGATATTCTATTCATTCTGGGTTCCGCAAATATGTATCGTAGTTTGAGGAAAGTATATTAGTGGAATGGTATGAAGAGGGATATTGCGGAGTTTGTGGCTAAGTGTCCTCCTAATTGTCAATAAGTGAAGGTTGAGCATAAAAATTGGGAAGTATGGCTCAAGATATTGAGATTCCTACTTATAAGTAGGAAGTCTTAAATATGGACTTCATCACAGGTTTGCCTCATACCTATAGGAACCATGATTCTATTTGGGTGGTCATTGATCGAATGACCAAGTCGGCTTATTTTCTTCCTGTTAAGACTTCTTATGCGGCAGAGGCCTATGCTAGATTGTATGTCCGAGAGTTGTTTAAGCTTCATCGTGTCCCACTGTCTATCATTTCAAACGGAGGTACTCAGTTCACATCTCAATTTTGGAGATCTTTCCAAAAGGGTCTTGGTACTCAAGTTAAGCTTAGTACAACTTTTCAACCTCAGACAGACGGTCAGTATGAGTGTACCATTCAAACCTTAAAGGACATGTTGAGAGCATGTGTAAATGATTTTAAAGGTAATTGGGATGATCATTTTTTGTTGCTAGAGTTTTCCTATAATAATAGTTATCATTCCAACATTCAGATGGCTCTATTTGAGGACTTATATGGTAGAGTTATAGGTCTCCTATTGGTTGGTTTGATGTTGGTGAAGTTTCTTTGATAGGATCCGACTTGGTGCATGAGGTTATGGAGAAGGTTAGATTGATTAGAGAAAGATTGAAAACTATCGAAAGTCGACAAAAATTCTATTCAAATGTAAGAAGAAGGGAACTTGAATTTGAGGTTAATTATTGGGTCTACTTGAAATTTTCACCCATGAAGGGTGTGATGTATTTTAGCAAGACAGGGAAGCTTAGTCCCCTTTATGTAGGTCCATATAAGATTTTGAAGCGGATTGGCAAGGTGGCATATGAGTGGGATTTGCCTTCCAAGTTGGCATTAGTGCATTTAGTGTTCCATGTGTCACTGCTTAGGAAGTTTGTTGGTGATCCTAGCTCCATTGTGTCTTTGTACGGCATTAATGTGAAAGAGAGTCTATCATATGAGGAGGTTACGATTGAGATCCTAGACTAGCAAGTTAAAAAGTTGAGAAACAAGTAAATAACTTCAGTTAAAGTATTATGAAGGAACCAAGAGGTTGAAGGTGCTACATGGAAAGCCAAAGATGATCTGATGTCATGATATCCTCATTACTTTCCTTCCATTCCAAGTTGAGGTATTGAGTTCCTTCATGATCCACTCTATCAAAACCATGTATTTTAGTCATTCTCATGTTTTCTTATGCATTCATGTTCATAAAATGAGTTTTAAAGTCATGTTTTACCATAAGATTGAATATTCCATGTTTTATTAATTTTTGATATAGTTTGCATTCATGTTGAGTTACTATGTCTCTTTCTTGTTTTATTCATGCTAGTTTGAGTCTCATACGAGGACGAATGTTCCAAAGGGGATATATTGTAAGACCCTAAAAGTTGGAAGAGCCAGAAAATGGAGTTTAAAAGAGTTTTCATGGAAATTGCAGCTTTTGGTACCAGGTGGACTTCAGGGAGTCCTGCATGGGCCGTGAAGAGGACCATGGATTGTGATAGGGAAACGTCGTCCATCCCTGGTGCAATTGGAATTTGGGTGAGGACCATAAGGGGGACCAAGACCCATGGTGGGCACCACGAGCCATGGTGGCCTCCTTGGAATTCACCCCTCCAACCCAAGTCAAAGTCCCTTCACTAAGACCACCACCACGGCCGCAATGGGCTTCACGCTCCGTGGTGGCCCTTCCATGTAGAAACCCATTTGAGTTAAGTTTATGGATGTTTTGGTCTTTTTCCTATTAAGTCATTAATGAATGTGAATGATTTTGGGGGGTTTATTCTATCATATTAACTACCATAAGTCCTCCTAACTCTCTCATTCTCACCCTAACACTCAAATCCCAAAATCTTCTCTCCAAAGTTCTCTCTCAAGGGTCATCTTCTTCCTCAAGCTAGTTCCAAGGGAAATCAAGGTTAAGACTTCAATCCATTACAATTTAGGGCTTCTAAAGCTTAAGTTATATGGAAATTCATCCATGGGTCCTTTCACCCATCGAGTCCCAAGGTTATTCTCAAACTCTCTTATGAATTCTTCTTTTAAAAGCCCTAATTTCATGAATTTGCATTGGGTCTTTTTAATTATGATTTATCCTATTATTATTGATCAAATTATGCATAATTTGTATGATTTCGAGTTGAATTTCAATGACTCATGTTATATGTTATTTCAAGTATGTTTTAAAGGAGTTATGATAATGAATTTCAAGTGATTTCAATGAAAGCTTTATGAATGATTACCAAGATTTATGAATGACTCATGAAAGGTTATGAATGATGTTTTAAGAAAGTAATTATAGTTTGAAAGGTAAATCTCACACAATCATGTTAAATAGGAGAAAGGGCATTCTCATGAATTCTTATGAATCAATTATGCTAATGAGCTATTCTTATGATTTCTTTATAATGAGGATTGATATCTTTTATTATCTTTCCCAATGATGTTAATGACTATGTTTACATAAACTCCGTTGGAATAATGAATGAACTGAGAAGACTTTAAGGTGGAGTTTGGTCTGACAGCGATAGTAGCTACCCAAGGGAATTCTAGTAGCAACCTTTAGTCTCTAATTACGTTGCCCACATAGGTTTATGATGCCAATATGGCCTATCTAGTGGATACACATTTAGCTCATTATTATGATGTTCTCATGGAGTCTACTTTAGGAAAGTAGCCTCTCCCTTCTCATTGTGGAAGATATCGGTTTTATGCTATAGCTCACATGGTCTTATATGTCGGTTAAAGGTCTTATCCCACACCAAGGTATATGAAAAGGTATAAAGTTCTCATGATGGTATTTTGATGCATTGACCATATGATTATGATGTTTTAGGGTTTACAAGGTCTTACTCATGTTTTAAGATATTGGTCATGCATCTAATAATTCATATTGATTATGTCCTATATTCATTGTTCATGCATACTTCTCAAATACATAGTGCATTCCATGTACTAACGCATACTTTTGCCTATATTATATCATAATGTAGGATCGGACGATCATCGCGCACCTCTCATTCGTGGCTAGAGTTGAGCTTTACTTTCTTATAGTTGGTGAGTCCTTATTCTTTGAGGACATAACTTTTATCTTTTCATCTTCCTTATGAATTTTTATATGTGGTCATAGGTGAGATAGGAGCTTGTCTTATGCCCCCATCTAGTTTAGTAGAGGCATTTTGAATGTCATGGAGTTTATGTTGTCTTTTCATTTTGAGTTGAAACTTGTTCTCTTTTATTGAGACTTTTCATGTTGAGACTTTATTTCTGCATCTATGTCTTATCTTTATTGATTTTCTTACATTATGAATGCTCATGTATGATATACTAAGAGGCTTGTTTGAGGTCCCTCGGGATTCTAATCGCTGTGTCAAATCTAGGACCCAACTTGGGTCATGACAATGAACATCGTTATCCATATTTTTATCACATTTTGGCACATTCACCTTCAAGAATGGGAAAAAAATTCACAATGCTTATTACAAGTCACAACCTCTTCAAGGCGTTGGCTATGACCATGTGTATGTGCTCCATAAGTTTTCATTATAAATTCATTGTCAGGATTTATCAAATTTATTTGACCCACCTCAATATCACTTTAAAAGGTCAAGTGAACTACCACTTTTTATACCTTTATTTGATGGAGGATTTATAAAACTTTTCAAATTGAATTGCACCGAAAACAACGTGCCTAATAACCTTTCATTTAACTTTGATGTCAAAAACTACCTTCACATTTGAAGGACCATCTTAAGAACCCATAATGTTCTACCTTTTAATTACCACAATGTTGACCATTATTACTTTCTCTTTTTTCATGTTATGGTTCATTTGTACAACCACAATAATCATTGTCATCTATCAGATATATTATTTACTTCTACCATATTCATATATGAGAATGGAGAAAATTAATTGGGCAAATTTCATGATTTTTAGTCAAAATATATTATTTTGCCTTAATCGTCATCATATCATCACAATGGCACATTAGGACTTAAATACAACGTCTTATCCATATAAAGTAGTTTTATCTCATAAATAAATGGGACTTGCACCCAAAATATTATTATCATGATGCACCGAGTCTTTAACCCGATATCTTACCCACTTGATGCGGTAAAACTTGAATTCACCGTCTTACCCTCAATCAATGTCTTAATAAATCAAATGCATTACAAAGAAAATATTGAATATCATAAATATAATATGAATTTGACTTAAACCAAAAGAAAAATGAACAAAATATATTAATTAGAACAACATGTTAGAACCATATAAATGTCCCAAGTTAAAATAAATTAAAACTGTCATGACCCAATCCTGTAGGTCGTGACTAGTGACCGAGTTAGACACTCGTATACATATCTGTTAGACCTCGTCAAACTGAAACCAAATATCATATGGAGGCTTTGTGAAAACATGATGTCATCTCAAGTGTTACCTACATGTATCAAGGTAACCTGTCTCCTGAGGAGGCGCAATCAATTTAAAATCCTAATAAACAAGCTGACAAGGCTGTCAATACATACAATATTCCAAAATATGAACATACACGAGCCGATAAGCTACCACTACGAATGGGAATGTCCCAAAATACAAATCATATAGGCATAATCGAACACATATACACACAACCCACACATATGTCTACACACCTCTAAGAGTATCAACAGTATCATATGATGGGACAGGGTCCCGTCATACCCCTAAATAAAAATTTATATACATCAAAATGGGGTCTATACCAAAAGTCTAGGCTCCGAGACAAAGGATCACTCCAAGATAGCTGAATAGGAATCCTAGACTGCGAATCACCGAAGCTAGTACCTATACCTGCGGGCATGAAATGCAGCCTCGGAGGAAGGGGGTCAATACAAGATATGTACTGAGTATGTAAAGCAGGAAATACAATAGGAAAGATCATAACTGAAGTAGAGAGCCTAGGAGACAAGTATGATAATCAAGAACTCATTGTACATATGCCTTATGAAGCAAATCATGCATATCATTATTATATACCGCACCCATCCCATTATAGGACTCGGTGCCATAATTGTATCATTATATTATCATATCATCATATACATATATTATACCATACTTGTCCCTCTAGTGAGGGACTCAGTAAAAATATAATAAAGTTGTTCAGGATAACATACCTGGTCCGAGACTCGGTGAAAGAAATAATAACAGTACGCATGAATAAAATATCATGAGCAACCATATATAATTAGATCATCTTATGAGACTCAATAAAATAATCAAAATGAACCATTATTTGAAAATCAAGACAATAGTCATCTCAAATACCTTTTGAACATCATTATGAATTATACTAAATGTGAATTATATCGAAATTTGAGTTATACCCAAAATAGGACGACTGGAATAATACACATGTATCAAGACATAATGATATAAGTTCTGAGAATCAAGAACCTTAGCCATCCTAGTGTCTCTAAGAATAGGAGCTTCTTTGGAATTTATACATTCGTCGTCCGTTTGTTTCATATGGATCATGCCAAAAGAAAGAAGGGATAGCTTTACATACCTTTAGCACTTATTTGCCACACAGCACGTATGCTACCCAATACTATCTCAACCTAGATTAAGATGTCAAGAAGTATAGTTAAGCTACGAGAAGGTTTCAAAATGCACTCCAACGTTAGTAGCTTATTTCTAGAAAATTAGGCGATATTTCACTTATATTCAACCCAACTACATAACAACCAAGTCAACATCCACAACCACATGTTTAAGTGTTATATCAAAGTTAGCCAAGGAAAGATTCAAGAATATTCAGAAACAGCTCGCACACTATTCTGAATCAGCCCACACATCCATAATCTTTAACATAACGACTACGACATAATTAAGTTACTCTTAATAATTTGCATCCACGACACTTCATCGGATGACCTTATAATAGTCCAACAACTACAACAACACTAGAGCCTTAAGTATAACTTTAAATATCAAATTCCTTCACTTTCATCATACAACCAATGATAACAACAATCACAAAATTAATCCATCATTTTTAGATTAGAACAACCCCAACATGGCCTAAATGGGAATTTAACATTAACATATACAATCCCTTCACTTTTAATACATAATCCATAATAATAATAGCAACAACAACAATCAACCCAATCTAATTTAAGCAACTTCAATTCTGTCCATTTCAACACCAACACTAATCACGGAGTTTTATCACTTCCAATTCCATTTAATTCCTTGATCCTCATTACATAATCCATAACAACAACAACTAAAATATTAATTAAAATTGATTCACCATTTCTAAATACAAACAGCCACTACACGACTTCAACAACATTCCAATCCCAACATACATAATTTCATACCTCTAATTCACATTTACACATTTACAACACATCTAAACCCTTACTAAAATGTGTAAAAAGATGATCAAACCTTACCTTATAAGTTGGCCCCTTTAGTTGGCTGAAACATGACGACTTCAATTAATTCAATCTTGCTTCCCCTGGGATCAAATCCCGCATTGTTATGGACCTTCTAAAGGGTTGAATTACCTTAGGGATTTAATGGTGAAAAGAAGAGGAAGGTTGGCTGTGCTTGGTGGAGCTGTCATGGTTGTCGTGACTTTCTCTCTTTTCTTCTTCACTTGAGGAAGTTGAGAGCCTCTTTCTCTCTAAGTCTAAGTTGAAGAAGAATGGGATAAAATGAGCTTCTTAATCATTAAGATAGATATATATGTGTTGCCCATGTGATTGACATGTGTCCATGTGGTTGACATGTGTCCATTATGGACATGTGTCCCTCCAAAAGCCACACACCAATCAGCTTTTGTCACGTGCATTGGTAGGGCCCACTTAGTGGTCTAATTAGCTTAATTCATCTCAATTAACCTCTAATCCCCACTTAATAATCTAGACCAAATAAAATTTATAACCAATTCGTGTATTAATTAAAATAGGGAATAAAAATCTCTATCTCGCATTTCAGAATAATTTTGTCCATTGCTTTAAGAAAGTAGGTGCATCACCTCCTTAATTCCTGTCACAAGTCCGTAAGTAGCTGTATCACCTACTTGCCTTTTTTTATTTAAATACAGTCCACACATTCTAAGTAGGTGCATCACCTACTTGCTCTTTTTAGTTGGTTAACAATTAGTCTTACCTTAAGAACCTGTGTAATCCTTGCTACTTAAGCTAGACGTGTAATCAAGTAGCTTAATTAGGTAAGACATCCAAACCAATATCTTAAGCAAGTAGGTCGATTACTGTGATAAATTATTTGGCCTCGAACCCCTTTCAAATCCTTCCAAACCTATTTTAAACCATCACTACTTCACATAGATCTAGTCTATGCAAGATATGGGGCGTTACATCCTCCCTTCCTTAGGATCCTTTGATAACGTCCTGAATTACGTGGTAGCTTTAGAGAAGCTTTAAAACGTTTCAATGTGCAAAAGTACGGAATATAACAAAAACCTTATAACAGTCCTTCTAAATGTTGTTACGATGATTAATATAATTTACTAACCATTTAAAAATAACCACAAAACAAGCTCTGTTAGTACAAATAGCATATTATAACAATACACCAAGTAAATGTTTAGATAATGAAAAATAAAAAAGTACAACGTAACCAATAATGATAATCCAATCAATATGTATATACACATAACTCAATAACTAACTTTTTTTTCAGTAAGCAACTAATTTGGAAAAATTACATAGCTTGCGTAAGTTACCTTCATTGTTTACATACCTTATCTTTTTGGAGGAGAAATTAAATCAAATTCAGCTTTTTGGAGCAGTATATACAAAAAACAATGATGAATACACTTACCAAAGTCATCGTGAAAAATTTCAATATAATTACATACCTTATCGTGGATGGAAAAAATCAAGTTGAAACTTAACACGAAAAAATTGGAGAATCGTGCTAATAACGTATTGTAAAATCAAAGCAAATAAGAAAAGATACTAAAAGAAGAGAGCAATAGAAATAAAGAGATAAAAGATGAGAGCTTTCTTATTCTTCCAATTGTTCAAGTGTATACAATAGGAACCATTATGCCTCTATTATAGTGTTACATTGAAGCATACAAAAGGTTAGTCATAAACATTACATTAATCATGAAAGTTATGGAGGCATTAACCACAAAAGTTATGGAGGAGGATCAAGGGAGAGGTTATGGAGGTGTGGGAGTTACTACATATAATGGTGTAGTTACACCCTGAAGTTATAGATATCCACATAAATATAATATATTTACAACATTACCAAATTTCTATTTTTGGCAAAGAATATTGCAAATTGAAAAAAAGGTTTAGCCTAAACCAAAGAGAGAGTCATTTTAGTTGATTACTCCACAAGTAATTGCTGCAAATATGAAACATCAATACAATATGCATCAAAGATCTATTTGCACTAATTAATTGATAGAAAACTAATACAATTAATTATGGAATGATAGCATCACTTATCCAAACCAGATAACAACATAAATTTTGACATGGCAACTTGAATCCTCAAGTTAATTAAATATATGTCTCTCTCCAAAAATTATGAGTATTTATTTTTGTAATAAATATTATTAATTCATTTTAGTATCCCTTCGAAACCCCATTGTGTCTCCATATATTAAACGAAAAGTTCAATTATATAGTAGTAAAAAATTATCTTAGAGCAATAATTTGAAGAATATACATACAATTTTGAATTCAAGAAGCATAGAGGTATGAGCAAGACTGGCATAACGGTATTCTTTTCCTTTGGTCTTTCATCTGATTCTCATAGTAAACAACGTAACTGGCCAAGTAGAGAGGAACAAAATTGATATCGATTTCATTCGAATTCTCCATTCTTTCTGCATCAGGTATTGCTTCATCAATTTTTTGATTTCAATTACACACAAATATAGAAGTACTGGGAGAATAAAAAATGCCACATCTCTTCATATTGGAGGCTTTGACCAATTGTATTTTGTGGTCTTGTGGACATCCGTGGTAGGTCCGAAGGAGCCATTCCTTCACATGAAACGGTGAATTTGCCCATCTGGGAACTATTGCTAAGCGTAACATTATTTTTTAAAATTTATAAATAAATAGGTATTTAAGTTTTAAAGGGTATTTATGTAATTTAACTGACGGGTGTCAAGTTAAGGGTATTATAGTAATTTAACATTCAACTTAGAGAGTTTATCCTTTTAAAATAATATAGAATGTAGAATATAGATATAGATATAGATATATAAAAGAAACACGTCACAAACTATATTAAAAGACATCTTAAATTGAAATTAGAACGTAGAATAATGAAAACAAAATGAATGTATGCGTAGAAAGAAGCTCAAGATTGAAGAGGGAGATAAATACACTAATGAGAGAGAAAAATAATAGTTACATGCTCACTGTTGTACAACATGAACCAAATTTTAAAAATGATAATTAAAATCTCTTATTAATGTAGAGTATAGTATTTTTCGGCCTAAGAAAAATTAAAGGCTTTAGTGGCCTTACCTTTAAGTTAATGTCTCTGCTTGCTGCTAAGGCTGAAAATTTAGCGGAATTTTCAGATATAGCAAATCTTTTACGCATAATTATTTCATATGGGTATAGTTTCCCTAATTACTTATAATGACAAACATAATCACTCCATATGGGTATAGTTTCCCTAATTACTTATAATGGCAAACATAAATTTGCCATTATACAAACGCGGTAGTAAATTATACAAAAGTTTTAGCGAATTATACAAATATTATACCCATGAATTATTTGTATACCAAAATATACAAACACTGGTATACATACGTATTTGTATATTTAGCAAGCGAGATTGAAAGAGAGGAGGAGAGAGGCGAGCGAGATCAAGAGAGAGAGGAGAGAGGAGAGAGGCGAGCGAGAGGCGAATTGTATATGTATATATGTCAAATTGTGTATGTATATTTGTCAAAAAAATTGTATATATGTAACTGGTATACATATGTATTTGTATATCTGGCAAGCGAGATTGAGAGAGGGGAGGAGAGAGGCGGGCAAGATCAAGAGAAGGAGGAGAGGTGAGCGAGATCGAGAGAGAGGCAAATTGTATATGTATATCTGTCCATTTGTATATGTATATTTATCAGAAAAATTGTATAATGCTAACTGATATACATATATATTTGTATATCTGGCAAGCGAGATTTGCCATAGAGAGATTTGTCATACCGCACAAATAGATAGCTATGTTTGCTTTGATCCATAATTCTTTTAAACTTTATCATAAACGCATAATATAGTAGTAAGGTTTGTCATACCGCATAACTTTCCCAAATATATATAGGAATTTTTACATAAATGAATTTTTTTAGATTAATAATTACCCTTTTTTAGAGTACTTTTTTTATCACAATTTATAGCATATGTATCTTAATTAATAATTAAAATCACCCTATTACCCTCTCTCTCTGCGTGTTTCTTCTCTTCTTTATTTCTAGCTTTTTTTTCTCTTTCTCTTTCTCCCTTTTTTTAAAAAACTAATAATTAATTATCCTAATTTAAATTTGAATAGTACCAAAATGTTTGAAACTCACGTATAATACTTATAATATATTTGTATTAAAATATTTTAATTATATATTCACCACATTCGTTGAAAGATTCTTATAATATGTATCATAAATTGATTTCAAAATGTATTATATTTTTCTATTGGAGCTTCCCTCATTCCTTTTATCAAACATAATAATGTGAATCGAGCTTTAATGAGTTTTAATATGCAACGTCAAGTAGTTCCTCTTTCTCTCTCTGAGAAATGTATTGTTGGAACTGGATTGGACTGACAAGCAGCTCTAGATTCGGGGGATCTTGCCATAGCCGAACGTGAGGGAAGGGTCATTTATACCAATACTGACAAGATTCTTTTAGCTGGTAATGGAGATATTCTTAACATTCCATTAGTTATAAGCAACGTTCTAATAAAAATACTTGTATGCATCAAAAACTTTGGGTTCCTCGGAGTAAATGCATTAAAAAGAGGTAAATTTTAGTGGATGGTGCTGATACGGTTGGTGGCGAATTTGCTTTGGGGAAAAATGTATTAGTATCTTACATGCCGTGGGAGGGTTACAATTCTGAAGATGCAGTACTTATTTGTGAGTGTTTGGTATATGAAGATATTTATACTTCTTTTCACATACGGAAATATGAAATTCATACTTATGTGACAAGCCAAGGTCCTGAAAAAGTAACTAATAAAATATCACATTTAAAAGCCCATTTACTCCGCAATTTAGATAAAAATGAAATTTTTATGCTGGAATCTTGGGTCAAGACGAGTGATATTTTAGTAGGTAAATTAAGACTCCAGATCGTGAAAGAATCTTCGTATTCCCCAGAAGACAGATTGTTACGAGCTATACTTGGTATTTAGGTATCTACTTCAAAAGATACTTGTCTAAAATTACCTATAGGTGGTAGGGGTCGAATTATTGATGTGAGGTGGATCTAGAAAAGGAGTGGTTCTAGTTATAATCCCAAAATAATTTGTGTATATATTTCACAGAAACGTGAAATTAAAGTAGGTAGTAAAGTAGCTAGAAGATACGGAAATAAAGGTATCATTTCCAAAATTTTGCTTAGACAAGATATGCCTTATTTATAAGATGAAAGATCCATTGATATGGTCTTTAACCCATTAGAAGTCCCTTCACGAATAAATGTCTGACAGATAGTTGAATGTTCACTAGGGTTAGCAGGGAGTCTGCTAGACAGACATTATTGAATAGCACCTTTTGATAAGAGATACGAACAAGAAGCATTGAAAAAACTAGTGTTTTCTGAATTATATGAAGCCAGTAAGAAAATAACGAATCCATGGGTATTTGAACTCGAATATCCAAAAAAAAGTAGAATATTTGATGGAAGGACGGGGAATCTTTTTGAACAACCCGTTATAATAGGAAAACCTTATATATTATAATTAATTCAGCTAAAATCTATGGGTGTTCAAGTGGACATTATGCGCTTGTTACACAACAACCCCTTAGAGGAAGAGCCAAACAGGGGGAACAGCGGGTAGGAGAAATGGAGGATTAGGCTCTAGAAGGGTTTGGGGTTGCTCATATTTTACAAGAGATGCTTACTTATAAATTGGATCATATTAGAGCTCGCCAGGAAGTACTTGGTACTATGATCATTAAGGGAACAATACCTAATTCCGAAGATGCTCCAGAATCTTTTCAATTTCTCCTTCGAGAACTAAGATCTTTAGCTCTGGAACTGAATCATTTCCTTGTATCTGAGAAAAACTTCCAGATTGATAGGAAGGAAGATTAATCGAAATGAATAATAATTTTTCTTCTATGATTGATCAATATAAATATCAACACCTCCAAATTTGATCAATTTCTCCTCAACAAATAAGTACTTGGGCCACAAAAATCCTGCCTAATGGAGAGATAGTTGGAGAGGTAACAAAATCCTATACTTTTCATTACAAAACAAATAAACCGAAAAAGATGGATTATTTTATGAAAGAATTTTTGGTCCTATAAAAAGAGGAATTAGTGCTTGTGGAAATTATTGAGTAATCGGAGATGAAAAAGAAGACCCAAATTTTTGTGAACAATGTAGAGTCGAATTTGTTAATTCTAGGATACGAACGTATCAAATAGGCTATATCAAACTCAAATGCCTAGTAACCCATGTGTGGTATTTAAAACGTCTTCCTAGTTATATTGTAAATCTTTTAGATAAACCTCTTAAAGAATTAGAAGGCCTAGTATACTGCAATGTGTGATTTGATCAAAATTCTGCTTTTACAGACTCAGAAGGAGAAACTGTCATCCCAATCAATCCAATTGGGATGTCCTGGACCTGACATGTCACTTGGAAAGAGTAACATGAAGCTCAGAATTGGGGTGTAGTCAATACTCCAAAATAAAAAGGGAATTGATCTATGTCATTTTGTAATAAATCAAATAAATAAGAATTTCTATTTGTACCTCGTAAAAAATCTTTTTATTTTGTGGTATGGACCAGTTCTCTTCTTTTTGTGAAAAGAAATTATGTTCAAGTAAGCAAATATGGCATGGTTCCAGGAGTCTATCTATTGCGTATTGACTTTAAGGGTGTGGTGGCCTAACCATCGAGGTGAAGTCAGGACCTAAACGATTGAATGAAACAATATATAGACAAGTAAATCCCTTATGGGCTCCAAGGTATTCCTTTAATTATTCAGAGTTAAGAGATTTATCATTCAAAGGGAAATAGACTACTCAAGAATTTTCTATTTTATTTGTTGTAATTGAATTTGAATAAATAATTAATAGAAGACGGAATCACTGAAATCTTATTTCGTCTCACTAAAAACTTGAGTAAGGAGCAGACCTTTTTATTTTGGGATTTTATAGAGTTTAAAAATGAAAACTCCTTTCCTTATTTGGTGTACCTACTTGAGCTGGATGAAAGAAAACTTTCACGTCCGATTTTGAAGGGGAGAGATCCTATAGAATCCTAACCCAATTTTTCTTTTGTTATGCCCATAACTAAAAGGCCCACTTTCTTACGATTACGAGGTTTATTCGAATATGAAATTAAATCTTGGTATTAAAACATCCCACTTTTTTTTACTACCCAAGGCTTTGATACATTTCGCAATCGAGAAATCTCTACTAGTGCAGGTGCTATCCGAGAACAATTAGCCAATCTAGAATTTATGAATTATTATAGAGAATTCGTTGGTAGAATGGGAAGAATTGGGGGGAAAAGGGCACACAGGGAATGAATGGGAAGATCAAAAAGTTGGAAGAAGAAAGGACTTTTTGGTTAGATGCATGGAATTTGCTAAGCATTTTATTCGAACAAATATAGAGCCAGAATGGATGATTTTGTGTCTATTAACAGTTCTTCCTCCTGAGTTGAGACCGATCATTCAGATAGATGGGGGGTAAGGTAATGAGCTCACATATTAATGAACTCTATAGAAGAGTTATCTATCAGAGCAATATCCTTACCGATCCATTAACAACAAGTAGATCTATGCTAGGAGAAATTAGTAATGTGCCAGGAGAAATTAGTACAAGAAGTCGTGGACACACTTCTTGATAATGGAATTCGGGGAGAACCAATGAGGGACAGTCATAATAAAGTTTACAAGTCATTTTATGATGTAATTGAAGGCAAAGAGGGAAGATTTCGTAAGACTCTGCTTGGCAAACGAGTCGATTATTCAGGACGTTCTGTCATTATCGTGGGTTCTTCACTTTCATTACATCGATGTGGATTGCCAAGGGAAATAGCAATAGAACTTTTCAAAGGCTGAAAATTTATATAGGAATTCTTACATAAATGAGTTTTTTTAGAATAATAATTGTCCCTTTTTAGGGTACTTTTTTATTACGGTTTATAGCATATTTATCTTAATTAATAACTAAAATCACCACATTATCCTCTCTCTCTCTCTTTGTGCTTCTTCTCTTCTTTTTTTCTATCTATTTTTTCTCTTTCTCTTTCTCTTTCTCTTTCTCTTTCTCCCTTTTTTTAAATAATAATTAATTATCCTAATTTAAAACTAATTTAAATAGTACCAAAATATTTAAAATTCACATATAATACTTATATAATATATTTTTATTAAAAATATTTTAATAATATATTCACCAGATTCGTTGAAAGATGCATATAATATGTATCATAAATTGATTTCAAAATGTATTATAATTTTGTTTATTTTTTCTTTTATTAATGGTGCTAAAATATATTATTGTATTAAAAATATTTTAGTTATATACTCACCACGTACGTTGAAATATCTCTATAATATATATAATATATTGAATTCAAAAGGTATTACAATTAGAACTCAATATTATACATTGTTATGAATTCAGTTGTTGTTATTTCAACAAATATAATACATTTCTAACAACGTAAATTAATTTGAATAATACTAGAATGTTTGAAATTCACATAATACTTATAATTCATATATATTTAAAATGTTTTAGTTATATATTCACCACGTGCATTGAAACATGTCTATAATATGTATAATATATTAAATTCAAAATGTATGACACTTATCGTTTATATTTTTTTTTATTGTGTTAGAAATGCATTATATATGTATTTACATAAAAAAATTTATTTAATTTAAAAAATAGTAAAAACATCACCCAGAATACGATTAATCCAGCATGGGCCAAAAAACAGAGAGACTCAACCGTCTCTCAAAAAGAGAAGAAGCAAAAGCCTCAATAACGGTCGGACATTTCTGTTATATATCCAATCAAAAATTAAGTTTATATTTTTAAAACAAGGAGAAAGAGAAAGAGAAATAGAAAAAATTGGACAAAAGAAAAAAGGAGAAAAAACGGACCAAAAAAAAAAGAAGAAGGAGAGAGAAAGAGAAAGAGGAAGAAAGAGAAAGCGAAAAAGAAAGGAGAAAAACTGGAAAAAATAAGGAGAGAAAAAGAAAAAAAAGAAAGATATTGTTTTTTGCTATTTCAATTAAAAAAATACTGTCATTTTTTATAAATATGAAATATGTATTAAAATTCATAATTAATGTTATATAATATATTATTTAAATAATTGACCCATTTATATACTCCATTACTCCTATTAGTTAATATTCTATTCCAAAAGATTATGATATTTCAATATATTATTTAGGAGTATGTACGTCTTTCTTCTAAATTTTTATTTATCTACCTTGCTATAGCCAAGATGGGAACAATGAATGATATCTGATTTTGCATGTGCACCTTAATTATATATTTTTGGCACATTTGCACATGCATCATGTCTATACCATGTGTTGGACTCTCTGAAAATTAATTAATTATATATACTAAGTGAAAACTATGTATATACATTTCTCCAACCTTTTAGTCCAGATCCAATCATATACCAAATATAGAAGAAAGAAATCATCAGTCTACAATATAAAGTTACATAATTAGATCATATCCAAAGTGTTTCTCCATTTGAACCAAAACCTACCCCATCTACTAAAGACAAACTATATATAATAATGTTAAATAGTCTTACCTTTTATTGAGCCAAAGGACACCTTCTTGCTTTGTCTTTTTCCCATTTGTAAACAATATAAGAAATTCGATCCTAACCTTTTGTTCCGATCTTAGATTTCAACTAAAATTTCTATGTAGCACTTGATAACTTATTAGTTTAATTTTTTTAGCTAGGAATAATAAAAAAAAACTAGAAATAGCTGATTGTAGATACATATTTCTGTATGTGGTTACAAATGTTTCACATCAATTTGTGCTCGTCGTAAAATGAAAGTAGTTTTCTATTCTTTTAAGACAAAAAAATTGTACAGAATTTGGATTAATAGATGCCTTCATCATTCTCAATTTCATGGTGACCATTAGTACTGGCATTCGCTCATGTCCAAGATAAAAGAAACAAGGGAAAGAATCGACGAGGCAAGTGTTCTCGAAGAGAAAATCGTGATGGAAAAGCGTGAGGAAAATTCGAAACTCGATTCGGTTCAATTTTTTAAATTTTTGATATTCGATCGGTTCGATTCGACTTTTTGAATTTCTGTTTTATGAAAATGTTAACCGAAATCGAACTGAAACAAATTTGATTCAGTTTGATTTTTGCAATTCAATTCGATTTATTTCGATTTAGTTTTTTGGTTTGAATATCATCTTTTTGGGCCTTTACTTTTTGTCATAACTGGACTTTTAAAACTAAATCAGTTTTAAGAAATTCAATTCTCAACGTGACTTTAAGGATCGGGGCTGTGGCTTCGATTCGTTGATTGTCGGACATGGAACGATGGTTGATTATGAGAAGTGCGTCAAATGTTGATCTGCTTTACACTTCACAACTTCATAGTGAAGCAGGAAGCTTGTGTGATGATGGTGAGAATTGAGAGTCGGTGAATTTAGGGATTTGTCTATTTGGGCAATTGGGTGTGTGTATATGGGTTAGTTCTTTTACTTTTTAATGGCTGACATGTGGACTTTGGAAAATTAGTAAATGAGTTTAGGGATTTGGATTGGGTATGTATTAGATTTGTATAAATCATAAATGTATTAAATAAAATTCAATTTTTCGGTTAATTGAAAAAAATTAATTAAAAATTGAAAATTGAAAACCTATTATTGAAATTTTAAAACTAAAAATCAAAATTAACTGATTAAAAAGAAAAATTGAAATCGAAATTAAAAAAATTCAGTTCAATCGATTTTTCGATTTGAACCATGCTAGTCCTAATGCACAGCAGACAAAAGTAATCGATAGTGTTATTAGAAATATTTAACAATATTAGTAATATAAAGTAATTCTAGTGATGTATATAAATCATAATTACATATATAAATACTCTTTAACTGATTTCAAATCTCTTTAACTGATTTCAAATTTATGAGTCATTGACTCATTTCATCTGTGAATCTAACAAAATAATGCTAATTGATTTGAATACAAGTGTAGCTCAAATATATCACCTCTATGATTTACCATCACTTTAACATTTCACTATAAAACAGCAAAAGGGTAAAGCATTTAGGAGATTATAAAATTGAATATTATTAGTTTCGTGATAAATAATCCAGGCAACCTTTAGAAGTGTAAAAAACTATTCGAAGCTTAATAACAAATTTTTAACCAATCAGATCAAAAAAAAATAAATTAAAATTCATTCTACAAAATATCATTCTAAAAAAATTGGAGATAACGCTAATTATATTTTGATATGATTATTTTTTGATGGTCATGACTTTTTCCTTTTTGTTAGTTTCTGTACAACTTCCTTTAGTTTTCTTATTTATAAAAATAGTCTTGAAAGGTGTATCAAATAGTGATAGTAACTTATAAAAAGTACCATAAGCGATTAAGTTTTGTTCTAAGTTTTGTTCTTGAGCAATGGCAATCAAAAAAGAAAAATAGCAACAAATAATGATATTTACATTTCAATAATTTATGTGAATGTTACAATTTTTATAATATCTAATGAAAAAGATATAATCCTCTAATTCTTCTTCTAATGATCCTCAATTCAAGAGCTTTGCTTTGTTCTTGAATCAATGAAATACTTGTTGAAACTTCACCAAAAGTGCGGAGCCATGCTTTGATCACAATCGTGGAGGTATGAAACTTGTGTCTCACCACTTGAAAATAAAGACTTCTTTGTATGCGAAAGACTTGCGGATCACCACTGAAAAACAAAGCTTCTATATGTATTTGTCTTTCCTCTTCTGGTCTTATGAAAATTCCCTTATAAAGGTATGAACTAGGATTTTGGTGGTATTTTGATCTCCAAATAATTTTAGATGATCTTGGGCTTAACAACATAGTTAGGCTTGCCTTATCAACTTAACAGATTGGTATAAATGTAATTTGAACTTTTTTTAAGTCATAATTTAACTTAAGTATTAATTTAATTTTATTAATCAATAATTTGACTTGTTCAACATATCGTGAATTTAAGAATTAATCCAAAATTGATTAAGGATTTGTCAATAAACCTCAATTGTCTACGAATGTCCCCTTTTTCAAGGCTTTTTGGGAGTGCTCGACTTGTCAAACCTCTAAAGACAAAACTTGAAGTATTCATGAAGTAAATATTTTTTTACGTAGTTGATTTCTCACAAAACATTTGAAACTTCATAAAAATGACTATTCGAACATGTTGAAGTTATCCAAATTAACACATACCAAATCTTCAAGCAGCATTCTCCAATTTGCCAAAGATTACTTGACATTCATTATTTGCCAACTCATTTTCGGTTTGAACTATTTTTAGTTCATGGAGAATTTCTTTGTCGTTTAATGATTCTATTTGGATCATCAACTACAAAATGGTTGTCAATTCTAAGAAAAAAACTTGCATCTACAAGTTTGATCTGATGATATGAAACTCGTAATTTTGGGAAAAATATTAGGTGTTACTTTTCTTGATGTTGAACACCCTATTACTTGAATAAAGAATAAGGACTTCGTAAGTCTATTCTTATTAGGAGGCTTTTCATATGTACGTAGAAATCTTTTCAAAACTTAATAAATTTGATTTTCAATGATAGTTTTTCATAATTTGGTTTCGACTATAGTTTTTCTTTCATACGTATGTAGGAGGTTTTTCAAAACTTTCCATTTTTGATTCCAATGAAAAATTTTCATAATTTGATTCCAATGGAAACTTACCATAATTTTGTTCAAACTATAGTTTTTCATAATTTGTAGGAATAAATATTTTCAAAACATTCTATATTTGATTTCAACTGAATTTTTTCATAAATTGATTCCAATGGAATTCTCCATAATTTGATTTCAATGGAAATTTATCCTAACTTGATTCCAATTATAGTTTTTCATAATTTGTTGAAACAAAATTTATGTACTTTTGATATTTAAAAATACTCATATTTTCATGGTGATTGATTTTCGATTTGCGGCATTGTCATGCTCAATCGAATCCATCTCCATCAGCTAGAATATTTTCTTATACTTTATTTTGTGTCACTTTTTTGTAGCTTAACACGCGTGTGGTAGAAAAAATATATCTTATTGAGAAACGCTAAAATCATGATCCATTTGATTTTTAAAAATAAGACTCTCAGATCTATGACATATCTGAAAATCAAAATCAAAATCTTTCTTGATTGAAGAAAATTAATTTTTGAAATGATCTTTAGATCTAACATTTGTTTCCTCAAAACTCTATGTAGTCTCACCAAAATATGACTATTTTGATTTAGAAGTGTTCGAATGACAAGTGACTTAATTTTATAGAAACTAGACTTCGAAGTCTATTCCATATCCAAAAATTAAGAAAAAATATGTAAAGACTCTTTTGGTTGTTATGGATGGACTATTTATAAAAGAAGTTGGGTAAAAAAACTTTCGGGGTAGTGAAGTAAAAATATTAGTCTATTCATCTGAGCAAAATGAGGTCTAGAGCAATTAGGGAAAATGATTGGGTGAAATATCTAAGTAGAGTTTGTTTTCTTGTTGCTAAGATGTTAAGAAGTTCTTAAGATTTTTTGGAAGTAAATTCGGGTGAGTAGAACTTTCGATATCGAACTTGATGTGAAAGGGTTGATTTGGAATGTCAAGATTCGAAGGTGTGTTGTAAAATAGGCTAATTTAGAAGGATCAGAGGTTATGTCCCCATGCAAGCCGCTATAGCGAGTGACATGCTGCTATAGTGGTGGAACTAATTCCTACTATAGCGGGCAGTTCCGCTACGGTGGCGCCGCTATAATGGGATTGGACCGCTATGACAGAATAATTCATTGTAAATATAGAAAATTCTCCAAAACTCCACATTCTTACTCAAGATCACCCATGAAGAGGGTTATGAAGTTTTATAAGAAAGAAAAACTCAGTCCTCGTTATGTAGGCCCTTATCGAATAATGAGGCATTTCAATAATGTGGCCTATGAGTTGGATTTACATGCGAATTTAGCATTAGTGCATCCAATGTTTCATGTTTTCTTGCTGAAGAAATGCATTGGTGATCCGATGTCAGTTGTGTCCTTAGAGAGTGCTGGTGTGAATGATAGTTTCTCTTATGAAGAGGTTCCATTCGAGATTCTTACCGTCAAGTTCGTAAGTTGAAAAATAAGGAAGTTGCTTCAGTGAAAGTTGTTTGCAAAAAACAGTTAGTTGAGGGAGCTACTTGGAAAGTAGAAGCAGATATGATGTCCAAGCATCCCCATCTCTTTCCTTCCAATTCGGTTTCGTGTGAAGTAATAGTTCCTCCCTACTACTCTATTCAGATTCATGTCTTTTAGTTATTTTCATGTCTTAGTATGCATGCATGTTGATGAAATCAGTCCAGCTTTCATGTTTAGTGTGGAGTCAGTCACTCCATCAGTTTTTAGTATTTAGCTTTCAATTTAGAATTTACAGATCTTTCCCTACTCGTCTCAGCTTAGTTAGACTTCATTTGAGGACAAATATTCTCAAAGATGAGATATTATAACACCCCAGAAGTTCTAAAGTTCAGATCAGATAATGAAAATATTTGAAGCTGAAAATTCTACAAAATGAATTAGAAATCTCGAGCAGTATCTACAGATCATAGATGGAATAATAGGTCTAGAGGCTCGTAGATTAAGTTCAGAAACATGAAGCTTTCTATTTTTCATGGGTAGTTTTAAGGCTTGTGGAATGAACCATAGACTGTAGATGATGATGTCCATAAATTATGTTTAGAGATTGGAAAATTAGTCTGAGTTTTATGAACCTAAAACACGACTCATAAATTCGTTTACGGATCGTAGATGGGTCTCGTGAATCAAACTTTAGAAACTCAAATTTTAGCATGACTTTCATGGACGTTATCTACGATCTGTAACTGGAACAATGAACTGTACATGATCGTGGAACCTGTCGATGTCAGCTTTCTTTCAAAGGTCATTTTGGTCTTTTTTACTATTTTAATCCCTATACTATATCGTTTTAGCCTATTTTAAGTGAGATTAAAGGGAAAGCAGTTCACATAACCCTCCCTATTCATGCCTAACACCCATAAATAAAAATTAGTGGGATCAAATTCCTCCCAAGTAAGAATTAATGATCCATAGCTTCAAATTTCAGTTCAAGGATTCAAGGTAGGGCCTCCATTTAGGTATGTGAGATTTCATCAATGGGTATTCATTCAACCATTGAGTCCCAAAGAAAAACCTAGTGTAACAACCCGAACCATCGTTACTAAGGGAGATAGGAAACATAAAATTTTGTCATCTGGACCCGTATCATCCCGCCAGAGCGGACATAATCCCGCTATGGCGGAGCCACTCCAGCGGGATGTGAGCCGCCAGAGTGAGAAGGTCGATGCAGAACTTAATGTTGCGAATTCTTATTTTCTCCTCTTGTCCCTAAAAAATAGGTGAGGGTTACCCAGAAACCCTCCGAAGGCTGCTCTAGGCTTGGGAAAGGAGGGAGAAGGAGATTTCAGCACAGGAAGGGTTCCAATCGCCAGAATTCAGGCCCACTTTTACCATCTCCTTGTTTGAAAGCTAGGATTGAAGCCACAATGCCTCTCTACAGTTTTGTGGCGCCCAGGTAGGCTAGGTTTCTCTAATTGATTAGTTGTAAATCTGTTCTCATGCATTTTATATTATAGTTGATAGGTGTTACACCCCGTACTTTTGTACCTTGGAATGCGTTCTTAAGTTTCTTGAAGGGTTCTTAAGCTTCTTAGAAGTTACCATGTGAGACGGATAAACTATAACGCTATCAAATAACTCTAAGGAAGGGAGAATATGACACCCAATAGTAGAGAAGATTGGAAATATGGTTATAAGAATCCAGAAGAAATTGGAGGCCAAGTAATGAGTTGTAGGACTCGACTTACGTATGTAATCTACCGACTTGGAATCTTACATACTTAAGTTAATTGAGTACATACCAAGCTTACGTAGCAATGATTACATAGGTTCGTAAGAAAAGACGAGATTATAAACCCACGAGGGAGAAAAAGAAAGTTCCATATGGCAGCATGGGAGAGTGCCACATAGAAGCAGTTGGGAGTGCCACGTGGCAGCAGCTGGAGTAAAGGGGGTGGGCCCCACATGCCATGTGGCAGCCCATGGTTAGAGGAAAAGGGTGTGTTGGCCCAATAGGAGCTTGACACATGTCACCACTTAGGAGATGACACATGTCACATCTAAAGTAGTATATATATATGAGTCTTATGACTCATTAGTTCCACATCCATCTAGAGAGTTCAAGAGCAAGAAAAAGAAAAGAAACCCTAGAAAACTAGAGAAACTAGTGGTGGCCCAAGAGAAAAACAAAAAGGTAAATTCTCTGATTTCTTTCCATAAATTAATTATCTAAGGTATACCAAAATGTTATGAAGGTATTTTTAATGTAAATTTATGGTTTCTAGCAGCCCCAAAATATGAACAAACATCCCCGAAGTTTTAGCTGCGCTAAACAAAATTTCGAGGCGAGTTCCAACAAGTTTATGTGAGTTTCAGGCAAGCTAAGGCTTTACCTTTCAAATTGAAGTTTATTATATTTTTATGGGGTATATTACATGTCTTAAGTGAGGCTGAAAGTGGAGAAAGTGTATAAGGATGCTTGACGTTAGCAACAAACTAAATTAAAGTCGTAGTAGGTAAATCAAAATCGAGTAGTATGTTGTTGTTGTGGTGCTGCAGGTTGGGGGTGGTTTAATTGCATGTTGAAGGACTGGAAAGTACTCAAAAAGGAGTGTGGGTGCTGCTTGTTTCAGCCACATGACCCTCCATTTCGTATGGTAAAAGATTTTATGAAATAAAGGCTAAGAACTCTATTTTGGTATCATAGTTCGGAGCTAGTTGTTTGGAGTTGTATTGGGTAATGTTGAACTGATTTATTTATATATATGCTGCTGGTTGTTGTTGTTGGTATGGTTGTTGATACTTTGGCCGAGTTGAAATTTCGAGAATGTTGAAGTTATAGGGGAGATGCTGCCCGATTTTCGGTAACTTAGGAACTAGTAATGAACTAGTCAAGGGAAATGGATAAGGAAATGACCTCTATGGAGACTTGGTTTTAGATTTGGAACTGGAAACTAAAAAGTCATTAACCATAGTGTTATTTTCATGTTAAATAGGTTCAAGAGACAACGAGGCGAACGTATTAGGAGTAATCCGTAAGAGGTATGTAAAGCTAACCGTTCCTTCTTTTGGCATGTCTTTGGCATAAGTATGTAAAGTTAACCGTTCTTTCTCTTGGCATGTTTTGACATAAGTATATAAATCTAATCTTCCTTTTTGGCATGGTTTTTATGAAATAAGTATATGAATTTTATATGATTCCAAGGAAGTTCCTATTCGTAGAGCCGCTAGGATGGCCAACTTCTTGATTTTCCAAAGGATATTTTATCGTGCCTAGATACGTGTATATGATTCCAAAAGTTCTATTTGGATATAACTCATAGTGATATTCAAAAGGTACTTGATACGACTCTTGTCTTGATTTTTGAATAATAGCACATTTTGTTAACTCCATCGAGTCTCAAAAATGATTTAAAGTGCATTTAGTTTTTTACTACTCCACTCGTGGATGCCTCAATGCTTCCTTCACCGAGCTTGGGTCAGGTTTTATTATTGTGCGTACTTCTCTGCATTGTTCGACGTACCTCGATGTGAGGGGGCAGGTACGCCCTGTACATAGGTTTGATTTATGGAGTTATGATGTGCCATGTACACATATGATATGATCTGATCTGATATGACCATCTGATATGGTATGATTTGTTACGGAGATATTCCCTACTCTGGAGTTATGATGTACTGTGGCTCTAGTGACGGGTTGGCGACCATAATTTATTCATCGAGTCCCATAATGGGGCCAGATATAGCATATATTTTTCTGCATACGTTATCTGTGGTTATGAAAAGCATTTTTATATTTTGGATATTTTTCTCATTTTTACACCTTTTGTTCTGGTAATGGCTTTACCTATTACAGTCCATGCTTTACATACTCGGTACATTATCCATACTGACCCTCTTTCTTTGGGGGCTGTGTTACATGCTTGCAGGTACAGTTACTCGGTTTGCTAATCCACTCTCTTAGGACATCCACCCTGTTGGTTTGAAGTGCTCCTTTGTCCGGAGCCCTATTTTGGTATTAACTTTTCTGTTGTACATTTGTACATCTTGGTTAAGGGTACGATGGGGCCTTATCCCATCATATGATTAGGCTATCATTCTGTAGAGGTCCTTAGAATTGTGATGTGAGTTATGTATATATGTTTTAGGCTTTGTGTTCTGTGATAGCCTTAATGGCCCTCTTGTGCTATATTTGTTCTCATATGCTCTCTAGTGACCCCTTTTTGATTTTTACTTTTGTTTATTCTGCTAACACACTAAGTGGGGATAAGGGTACGTATGGGTGTCCAACTCGAGCACCAGTCACGGCCTATAGAGTTTGGGTTATGAAAAAAGTGGTATTAGAGCGGTCCTTCCTCGAAATATCTACAGACCGTGTCTGGTAGAGTCTTATTTGTCAATGTGTTGCGTGCAACATCTATAAATAGGAGGCTACAAAACATTTAGGACGTTACCTTTCTTTCATATCTAAGATCATGCGATAGATCCGAGTCATAGGAAAACTCCTTATATTAACCTTGGATGTTAACAGAAGGATGACAACAACGGAAGGAAGTGACTGACGATATTGGAAGTCATAAGGCATGCAGGTAAGCAAAGGCACAAAAGATATCTGTTGGGTATGGTATTAAAGTAGAACTGAAATGTAAAGTTTTTAATTGAAAGGAAGAGTAGACAGGAAAGTGTAACAGGGGAAGTTCTAGTGGACATATGAGGTAAGTCCATTTCCATACTGTTGATTATGGGCGCCCTATGTGGCTGCGATATGATATGATATGGTACATATATATGTATCTTTATACATCTTGGCCCTGTGAGGCACTATTGGTATTTTCTGCGTGCAGGTTTGAGACAGTAAGAAATACAGAGGAAACTCTGCCCAAATTTTCCTAGAAATAAAAAGAGAATGAGATACAAAGCTGTAGCATGTCTTGAAAGGTCGTGCCTACAATAATGATGAGATTTGGATAAACCATGAGTATGGATGACCTCAAGAAATAAGTTAATTACTGAATTGATGGCAATAAAAACTAGGAGTTCGATATTTATATGTTAAACCGAAGTTGGACAAGACTTGTGACCCTAGGGAGATGATTTAGAGAAGACTGGTAGTTCTGGATAGAATGGTATAGTAAGGCACCGATGGAATTGATACACAGAAATAAGACTAACTAAGAAGGGTAAGTAACCCTTAGTAAGAATCATGAAAAAGGTTAAGAAGTGTTATACTATGGAGTGGAATACGAACAAGATATGATGTGAATATAATAAGGATAGTGATGAAAATAAGTAAAGCCTAGTGAGAAAGTGGCTAGTGACAGGACGTGGTCCATGTAATAAGAATATAAGGGTAAGTGTGAAACGGAAAAGCGGTCTAGGGAAAAAATAAGAAAGATTAATCAAGTTTCATAGGGAAAGTTGCGAATAAAGATTATGCGATAACAGAAATGATAGAGAGCACAAGAAAAGAAAGAGTAGCTAAAAGGAGTAAGCAAGAAGAAAGCGAGATGACAGTGTAACAATAGGTCATTACATGTGTAGTCGAAGATACGAATGCCAAAAGTGACGAAACTATGAAAGACCAAGCTGTAGAAGGATGAGCAACGAGATATAACGGGTTATAGGGAATGATTTGTATGATACGAATAAAGATGGATGGACAAAATACATTTTAGAAATGAGAAAAAAGATTATGTGGAAGTAATGCGTTCTGAATAATACAGAGGTAGTATAAGATCCCTCTTATACGGAATAAAAGATGGACATAGATGGGATAAATGATAAGAGAAATCTACAAAACCACCCAAGATAAATTTGATTAAATGAATGCAGATACGGAACGAAAGGGGAATTTGCAATATGAACTTAAAAGTGAAATACAACTATATGTTATAAGGTAAGGCCCTGATTGAGTCGAACTTGGTATGTTGTTGAGAAAATTAGAAGCCGGTGTTGGGTACACAGTAAGGGCAAGGGGTATAAGGTATAAAGGGGTGGTGCGTGCACACAACGTCGCCCCAACAATAGTGGAATCCTTAAGAGACAAAGACGGTAAACTTAAGGAATAAATGGTCCAATATACATTCATCCCAAAAATCGAAGGATATAGGTTGGGATAAAGCTACTCCTGCGAGAGAACCTTGGACAATTATCATCGGAATAAAAGTATTGTCTAATTGAAATTGGAACGACTAAAGGTGCTAATTAACTTTTGATAAAAATAAGTGGAGTGTGGCCTTAGATGAGTTATTACATGGGTCATATTACACAAGTACAGATTAATAGATGAGATATCACACTATGTATGGAAAGGTTCTCGTTGCTTCGTGACTTAGTCAATGTTTTGTACGTATAGAATCAAGTTATAAAGGATGAAGAAAGAGATAGACATGATATGGTACCAATCGGATTGGGAAAAGAGAATTGGATGAGTTTTGAGATTGGACAAAGGTATAAGTACCCCCTTCCCCCCATTAAGAGGGGAAACAGGTGAGAAGAATGCAATGGCAAGATGGAAATAATGGATACTACAATATAGCAGACATGGATGATTAAACTTCAAGAAGATCCTATGCTGAAGCAAGTTAGAAGGGCTGGAAGCCAACTATATTGGGATAGAAGTCAGAATGGTATTTAAGGCGGTGTCAAGAAGTTTTTGGCAAAACCCTACACGACATAACGTTAGAAAATGGTTGTGTATAAAAAAGAAAGGGTACGACCAAAGAAGGGTATCGAATAACTCAAGAGATTGTGTGAAGGATAACGATACCATGCGGGGTCAAAAGCCAAGATGCTGGCTATAGCGTTGGTCATAAATGATGTTACGATAGATAAATAAAAAAGGAAAAGGGAGAGCAAGCCTTCTATGATTGGAAGTGAGAAGAAAAAGGAGTGAATAAAAGAAAAGAAAGAAGTATGATAAGATGGGACAAGGAGTTTCAATGTGAATGAGATAGGTGAAGCAGAATAAACCTGGAGACGAAAAGACTATGTCTACCTCATACAAGTTGTACCGGAAGTGTTATGCAACCTATGAATATGTATGTGTTCCATATAGGGCCAAGTGAGTAAGTACATGGTAAAAGGAATAAGGGTTCAATAAGGACAATACAATTATAATATTTTAGATATGTTAAAGAGAGGTAGAGAAGAGATATCCATACTTGTTCCCTATATCCAAAGGTAGTCTAAACTCCTAAAAGGATGGGAAGACAACGGTTATACATAACTCCCGTAAATCCTCGTAAATCCCTATAAGATGGGTTAACATTCGAGGACAAATGTTCTAAATGGGGGGAAGAATGTTACACCCCATACTTTTGTACCTTAGAACGAGTTGTTAAGTTTCTTGAAAGGTTCTTAAGCTTCTTAGAAGTTACCATGTGAGATGGATAAGCTATAACTCTATCAAATAACTCGAAGGAAAGGAGAATGTGACACCCCATAGTAGGGAAGAATGGAAATATGGTTATAAGAATCCAAAAGAAGTTGGAGGCCAAGTAATGAGTTGTAGGACTTGACTTACGTACGTAAGCTACCGACTTGGAATCTTACATACTTAAGTTAATTAAGTACATACCAAGCTTATGTAGTAAGGATTACATACGTTCATAAAAGAAGATGAGATTACGAACCCATGAGGGGGAAAAGAAAGTGCCATGTGGCATCATAGGAGAGTGCCACATGGCAGCAACTGGGAGTACCACATGAAAACAGTTGGATCAAAGGGGGTGGGCCTCCACATGCCACGTGGCAACCCGTGGTTGGAGGAAAAGGGTGTGTTGGCCCAATAGGGGCTTAACACATGTCACCACTTAGGTCTTGACACATGTTACCACTTAGAGGATGACATGTGTCACCTCTGAAGTAGTATATATATATGAGTCTTATGACTCATTAGTTCCACATCCATCTAGAGAGTTCAAGAGCAAGAAAAAGAAAACAAACCCTAGAAAACTAGAGAAACTAGTGGCGGCCGATGAGAGAATAACAAAAAGGTAAGTTCTCTGATTTCGTTTTGTGAATTAATTATATAGGGTATACAATTATGTTATTAAGGTATTGGTAATGTAAATTTATGATTTGTACCCTATCCAAAACATTAACAAACAATCCGAAGTTTCTGCTGCGCTAAAGGAAATTCCGAGGCGAGTTTCGATAAGGTAAGGCTTTCCCTTTCAAATTGAATTTTATTATATTTTTATGGGGTATATTGCATGTATTAAGTGAGTCTGGAAGTGGAAAACATTTATAAGGATGCTTGACGTTAGCAACAAACTAAATTGAGTCATAATAGGTAAATCGAAGTCGAGTAGTGTATTGTTGTTGTTGTGCTGCAGGTTGTGGGTGGTTTAATTTTGTGTTGCAGGACTGGAAAGTACTCAAAAAAGGGTGTGGGTGCTTCTTGTTGAAGCCACACGACCCTCCGTTCCGTATGGAAAAAGAATTTATGAAATAAAGGCTAAGAACTCCATTTTGGTATCATAGTTCAGAGCTAGTTGTTTGGAGTTGTATTGGGTAATGTTGAAGTGATTTATTTATATATATGCTGCTGGTTATTGTTGTTCATATTATTGTTGATATTTTGACCGATTTGAAATCTCGGGGATGTTGAAGTTATAGGGGAGATGCTGCCTGATTTTCGGTAACTTAGGAACTAGTAATGAACTAGTCGAGGGAAATGGATAAGGAAATGACCTCTATGGAGCATTAGTTTAAGAGTTGGAACTGGAAACTGAAACCTCATTAACCATAGTGTTACTTTCATGTTAAATAGGTTCAAAAGACGACAAGGCGAATGTATTAGGAGTAATTCGTAAGAGGTATGTAAAGCTAACCGTTCCTTCTTTTGGCATATCTTTGGCTTAAGTTTGTAAAGCTAACCGTTCTTTCTTTTGGCATGTTTTGACATAAGTATATAAATCTAATCTTCTTTTTTGGCATTGTTTTTATGAAACAAGTATATGAATTTTATATGATTCCAAGGAAGTTCCTATTCGTAGAGCCGCTAGGATGGCCAACTTCTTGATTTTCCAAAGGATATTTTATCGTGCCTAGATACGTGTATATGATTCCAAAAGTACTATTTGGATATAACTCATATGATATTCAAAAGGTACTTGATAGGACTCTTGTCTTGATTTTTGAATAATAACTCATTTTGTTAACTCCATCAAGTCTCAAAAATGTTTTAAAGTGCATTTAGTTTCTCACTCCACTCGTGGATACCTCAATTTTTCCTTCACTGAGCTCGGGTCCGGTTTTGTTATCGTGTATACTTTTCTGTATCATTCGACATGCCTCGACGTGAGGGGGAAGGTACGCCCTATACATGGGTTTGATTTGTGGAGTTATGATATGCCATATACACATATGATATGATATGACCATCTAATATGATAAGATTTGTTTTGGAGATATTCCCTACTCTGGAGTTATGATGTGTTGTGGCGCTAGTAATGGGGAGACGACCATAATTTTTTCATCGAGTCTCATAATGGGGCCGGATATGACATATGTTTTTCTGCATATGTTATCTGTGGTTATGAAAAGAATTTTGATATTCTGGATATTTTGCTCATTTTTGCACCTTCTATTCTGGTAATGGATTTAGCTATTATAGTCCATGCTTTACATATTCGGTACATTGTCCGTACTGACCCTCTTTCTTCGGGGGCTATGTTATATGCTCACAGGTACATACACTCGGTTTGCTGATCCACTCTCTTAGGACATCCACCCTGTTGGTTGGAAGTGCTCCTTTGTCTAGAGCCCTATTTTGGTACTAACTTTTCTGTTGTACATTTGTACATGTTGGTTAAGGGTACAATGGGGCCCTGTCCCATCATATGACTAGGCTATCATTCTGTAGAGGTCCATAGAATTGTGATATGGGTTATGTATATATGTTTTTGGCTTTGTTTTCCATTATGGCCTTAACGACCCTGTTGTGCTATATTTGTTCTCATGCGATCTCTAGCGACCCCTTTTTGATTTTTACTTTTTTTTATTCTGCTAACACGCTAAGTGGGGATAAGGGTACGTATGGGTGCCCAACTTGGGAAACATTCACGACCTATGGTGTTTGGGTCATGACAAAAGTGGTATTAGAGCGGTCCTTCCTCGAAATATCTACAGACCATATCTAATAGAGTCTTATTTATCGATGTGTTGCGCGCAACATCTATAAACAAGAGGCTACATGACATTTAGGATGTTACCTTTATTTCATATCTAAGATCATGCGATAGATCTAAGTCATAGGAAAACTCCTTATATTAACCTTTGATGTTAACAGAAGGATGACAGCAACGGAAGGAAGTGACTGACGATATTGGAAGTCATAAGGCATGCAGGTAAGCAAAGGCACAAAAGATATCTGTTGGGTATGGTATTAAAGTAGAACTGAAATGTAAAGTTTTTAATTGAAAGGAAGAGTAGACAGGAAAGTGTAACAGGGGAAGTTCTAGTGGACATATGAGGTAAGTCCATTTCCATACTGTTGATTATGGGCGCCCTGTGTGGCTGCGATATGATATGATATGGTACATATATATGTATCTTTATACATCTTGGCCCTGTGAGGCACTGTTGGTATTTTTTGCGTGCAGGTTTGAGACAGTAAGAAATACAGAGGAAACTCTGCCCAAATTTTCCTAGAAATAAAAAGAGAATGAGATACAAAGCTGTAGCATGTCTTGAAAGGTCGTGCCTAAAATAATGATGAGATTTGGATAAACCATGAGTATGGATGACCTCAAGAAATAAGTTAATTACTGAATTGATGGCAATAAAAACTAGGAGTTCGATATTTATATGTTAAACCGAAGTTGGACAAGACTTGTGACCCTAGGGAGATGATTTAGAGAAGACTGGTTTCTGGATAGAATGGTATATTAAGGCACCGATGGAATTGATACACAAAAATAAGACTAAGAAGGGTAAGTAACCCTTAGTAAGAATCATGAAAAAGGTTAAGAAGTGTTATACTATGGAGTGGAATACGAACAAGATATGATGTGAATATAATAAGGATAGTGATGAAAATAAGTAAAGCCTAGTAAGAAAGTGGCTAGTGATAGGACGTGGTCCATGTAATAAGAATATAAGGGTAAGTGTGAAACGGAAAAGCGGTCTAGGGAAAAAATAAGAAAGATTAATCAAGTTTCATAGGGAAAGTTGCGAATAAAGATTATGCGATAACAGAAATGATAGAGAGCACAAGAAAAGAAAGAGTAGCTGAAAGGAGTAAGCAAGAAGAAAGCGAGATGACAGTGTAACAATAGGTCATTACATGTGTAGTCGAAGATACGAATGCCAAAAGTGACGAAACTATGAAAGACCAAGCTGTAGAAGGATGAGCAACGAGATATAACGGGTTTTAGGGAATGATTTGTATGATACGAATAAAGATGGATGGACAAAATACATTTTAGAAATAAGAAAAAAGATTATGTGGAAGTAATGCGTTCTGAATAATACAGAGGTAGTATAAGATCCCTCTTATATGGAATAAAAGATGGACATAGATGGGATAAATGATAAGAGAAATCTACAAAACCACCCAAGATAAATTTGATTAAATGAATGCAGATACGGAACGAAAGGGGAATTTGCAATATGAACTTAAAAGTGAAATACAACTATATGTTATAAGGTAAGGCCCTGATTGAGTCGAACTTGGTATGTTGTTGAGAAAATTAGAAGCCGGTGTTGGGTACACAGTAAGGGCAAGGGGTATAAGGTATAAAGGGGTGGTGCGTGCACACAACGTCGCCCCAATAATAGTGGAATCCTTAAGAGACAAAGACGGTAAACTTAAGGAATAAATGGTCCAATATACATTCATCCCAAAAATCGAAGGATATAGGTTGGGATAAAGCTACTCCTGCGAGAGAACCTTGGACAATTATCATCGGAATAAAAGTATTGTCTAATTGAAATTGGAACGACTAAAGGTGCTAATTAACTTTTGATAAAAATAAGTGGAGTGTGGCCTTAGATGAGTTATTACATGGGTCATATTACACAAGTACAGATTAATAGATGAGATATCACACTATGTATGGAAAGGTTCTCGTTGCTTCGTGACTTAGTCAATGTTTCGTACGTATAGAATCAAGTTATAAAGGATGAAGAAAGAGATAGACATGATATGGTACCAATCGGATTGGGAAAAGAGAATTGGATAAGTTTTGAGATTGGACAAAGGTATAAGTACCCCCCTTCCCCCCATTAAGATGGGAAACGGGTGAGAAGAATGCAAGGGCAAGATGGAAATAATGGATACTACAATATAGCAGACATGGATGATTAAACTTCAAGAAGATCCTGTGCTGAAGCAAGTTAGAAGGGCTGGAAGCCAACTATATTGGGATAGAAGTCAGAATGGTATTTAAGGCGGTGTCAAGAAGTTTTTGGCAAAACCCTACACGACATAACGTTAGAAGATGGTTGTGTATAAAAAAGAAAGGGTACGACCAAAGAAGGGTATCGAATAAATCAAGAGATTGTGTGAAGGATAACGATACCATGCGAGGTCAAAAGCCAAGATGCTGGCTATAGCGTTGGTCATAAATGATGTTGCGATAGATAAATAACAAAGGAAAAGGGAGAGCAAGCCTTCTGTGATTGGAAGTGAGAAGAAAAAGGAGTGAATAAAAGAAAAGAAAGAACTATGATAAGATGGGACAAGGAGTTTCAATGTGAATGAGATAGGTGAAGCAGAATAAACCTGGAGACGAAAAGACTATGTCTACCTCATACAAGTTGTACCGGAAGTGTTATGCAACCTATGAATATGTATGTGTTCCATATAGGGCCAAGTGAGTAAGTACATGGTAAAAGGAATAAGGGTTCAATAAGGACAATACAATTATAATATTTTAGATATGTTAAAGAGAGGTAGAGAAGAGATATCCATACTTGTTCCCTATATCCAAAGGTAGTCTAAACTCCTAAAAGGATGGGAAGACAACGGTTATACATAACTCCCGTAAATCCTCGTAAATCCCTATAAGATGGGTTAACATTCGAGGACAAATGTTCTAAATGGGGGGAAGAATGTTACACCCCATACTTTTGTACCTTAGAACGAGTTGTTAAGTTTCTTGAAGGGTTCTTAAGCTTCTTAGAAGTTACCATGTGAGATGGATAAGCTATAACTCTATCAAATAACTCGAAGGAAGGGAGAATGTGACACCCCATAGTAGGGAAGAATGGAAATATGGTTATAAGAATCCAAAAGAAGTTGGAGGCCAAGTAATGAGTTGTAGGACTTGACTTACGTACGTAAGCTACCGACTTGGAATCTTACATACTTAAGTTAATTAAGTACATACCAAGCTTATGTAGTAAGGATTACATACGTTCATAAAAGAAGATGAGATTACGAACCCATGAGGGGGAAAAGAAAGTGCCATGTGGCATCATAGGAGAGTGCCACATGGCAGCAACTGGGAGTACCACATGAAAACAGTTGGATCAAAGGGGGTGGGCCTCCACATGCCACGTGGCAACCCGTGGTTGGAGGAAAAGGGTGTGTTGGCCCAATAGGGGCTTAACACATGTCACCACTTAGGTCTTGACACATGTTACCACTTAGAGGATGACATGTGTCACCTCTGAAGTAGTATATATATATGAGTCTTATGACTCATTAGTTCCACATCCATCTAGAGAGTTCAAGAGCAAGAAAAAGAAAACAAACCCTAGAAAACTAGAGAAACTAGTGGCGGCCGATGAGAGAATAACAAAAAGGTAAGTTCTCTGATTTCGTTTTGTGAATTAATTATATAGGGTATACAATTATGTTATTAAGGTATTGGTAATGTAAATTTATGATTTGTACCCTATCCAAAACATTAACAAACAATCCGAAGTTTCTGCTGCGCTAAAGGAAATTCCGAGGCGAGTTTCGATAAGGTAAGGCTTTCCCTTTCAAATTGAATTTTATTATATTTTTATGGGGTATATTGCATGTATTAAGTGAGTCTGGAAGTGGAAAACATTTATAAGGATGCTTGACGTTAGCAACAAACTAAATTGAGTCATAATAGGTAAATCGAAGTCGAGTAGTGTATTGTTGTTGTTGTGCTGCAGGTTGTGGGTGGTTTAATTTTGTGTTGCAGGACTGGAAAGTACTCAAAAAAGGGTGTGGGTGCTTCTTGTTGAAGCCACACGACCCTCCGTTCCGTATGGAAAAAGAATTTATGAAATAAAGGCTAAGAACTCCATTTTGGTATCATAGTTCAGAGCTAGTTGTTTGGAGTTGTATTGGGTAATGTTGAAGTGATTTATTTATATATATGCTGCTGGTTATTGTTGTTCATATTATTGTTGATATTTTGACCGATTTGAAATCTCGGGGATGTTGAAGTTATAGGGGAGATGCTGCCTGATTTTCGGTAACTTAGGAACTAGTAATGAACTAGTCGAGGGAAATGGATAAGGAAATGACCTCTATGGAGCATTAGTTTAAGAGTTGGAACTGGAAACTGAAACCTCATTAACCATAGTGTTACTTTCATGTTAAATAGGTTCAAAAGACGACAAGGCGAATGTATTAGGAGTAATTCGTAAGAGGTATGTAAAGCTAACCGTTCCTTCTTTTGGCATATCTTTGGCTTAAGTTTGTAAAGCTAACCGTTCTTTCTTTTGGCATGTTTTGACATAAGTATATAAATCTAATCTTCTTTTTTGGCATTGTTTTTATGAAACAAGTATATGAATTTTATATGATTCCAAGGAAGTTCCTATTCGTAGAGCCGCTAGGATGGCCAACTTCTTGATTTTCCAAAGGATATTTTATCGTGCCTAGATACGTGTATATGATTCCAAAAGTACTATTTGGATATAACTCATATGATATTCAAAAGGTACTTGATAGGACTCTTGTCTTGATTTTTGAATAATAACTCATTTTGTTAACTCCATCAAGTCTCAAAAATGTTTTAAAGTGCATTTAGTTTCTCACTCCACTCGTGGATACCTCAATTTTTCCTTCACTGAGCTCGGGTCCGGTTTTGTTATCGTGTATACTTTTCTGTATCATTCGACATGCCTCGACGTGAGGGGGAAGGTACGCCCTATACATGGGTTTGATTTGTGGAGTTATGATATGCCATATACACATATGATATGATATGACCATCTAATATGATAAGATTTGTTTTGGAGATATTCCCTACTCTGGAGTTATGATGTGTTGTGGCGCTAGTAATGGGGAGACGACCATAATTTTTTCATCGAGTCTCATAATGGGGCCGGATATGACATATGTTTTTCTGCATATGTTATCTGTGGTTATGAAAAGAATTTTGATATTCTGGATATTTTGCTCATTTTTGCACCTTCTATTCTGGTAATGGATTTAGCTATTATAGTCCATGCTTTACATATTCGGTACATTGTCCGTACTGACCCTCTTTCTTCGGGGGCTATGTTATATGCTCACAGGTACATACACTCGGTTTGCTGATCCACTCTCTTAGGACATCCACCCTGTTGGTTGGAAGTGCTCCTTTGTCTAGAGCCCTATTTTGGTACTAACTTTTCTGTTGTACATTTGTACATGTTGGTTAAGGGTACAATGGGGCCCTGTCCCATCATATGACTAGGCTATCATTCTGTAGAGGTCCATAGAATTGTGATATGGGTTATGTATATATGTTTTTGGCTTTGTTTTCCATTATGGCCTTAACGACCCTGTTGTGCTATATTTGTTCTCATGCGATCTCTAGCGACCCCTTTTTGATTTTTACTTTTTTTTATTCTGCTAACACGCTAAGTGGGGATAAGGGTACGTATGGGTGCCCAACTTGGGAAACATTCACGACCTATGGTGTTTGGGTCATGACAAAAGTGGTATTAGAGCGGTCCTTCCTCGAAATATCTACAGACCATATCTAATAGAGTCTTATTTATCGATGTGTTGCGCGCAACATCTATAAACAAGAGGCTACATGACATTTAGGATGTTACCTTTATTTCATATCTAAGATCATGCGATAGATCTAAGTCATAGGAAAACTCCTTATATTAACCTTTGATGTTAACAGAAGGATGACAGCAACGGAAGGAAGTGACTGACGATATTGGAAGTCATAAGGCATGCAGGTAAGCAAAGGCACAAAAGATATCTGTTGGGTATGGTATTAAAGTAGAACTGAAATGTAAAGTTTTTAATTGAAAGGAAGAGTAGACAGGAAAGTGTAACAGGGGAAGTTCTAGTGGACATATGAGGTAAGTCCATTTCCATACTGTTGATTATGGGCGCCCTGTGTGGCTGCGATATGATATGATATGGTACATATATATGTATCTTTATACATCTTGGCCCTGTGAGGCACTGTTGGTATTTTTTGCGTGCAGGTTTGAGACAGTAAGAAATACAGAGGAAACTCTGCCCAAATTTTCCTAGAAATAAAAAGAGAATGAGATACAAAGCTGTAGCATGTCTTGAAAGGTCGTGCCTAAAATAATGATGAGATTTGGATAAACCATGAGTATGGATGACCTCAAGAAATAAGTTAATTACTGAATTGATGGCAATAAAAACTAGGAGTTCGATATTTATATGTTAAACCGAAGTTGGACAAGACTTGTGACCCTAGGGAGATGATTTAGAGAAGACTGGTTTCTGGATAGAATGGTATATTAAGGCACCGATGGAATTGATACACAAAAATAAGACTAAGAAGGGTAAGTAACCCTTAGTAAGAATCATGAAAAAGGTTAAGAAGTGTTATACTATGGAGTGGAATACGAACAAGATATGATGTGAATATAATAAGGATAGTGATGAAAATAAGTAAAGCCTAGTAAGAAAGTGGCTAGTGATAGGACGTGGTCCATGTAATAAGAATATAAGGGTAAGTGTGAAACGGAAAAGCGGTCTAGGGAAAAAATAAGAAAGATTAATCAAGTTTCATAGGGAAAGTTGCGAATAAAGATTATGCGATAACAGAAATGATAGAGAGCACAAGAAAAGAAAGAGTAGCTGAAAGGAGTAAGCAAGAAGAAAGCGAGATGACAGTGTAACAATAGGTCATTACATGTGTAGTCGAAGATACGAATGCCAAAAGTGACGAAACTATGAAAGACCAAGCTGTAGAAGGATGAGCAACGAGATATAACGGGTTTTAGGGAATGATTTGTATGATACGAATAAAGATGGATGGACAAAATACATTTTAGAAATAAGAAAAAAGATTATGTGGAAGTAATGCGTTCTGAATAATACAGAGGTAGTATAAGATCCCTCTTATATGGAATAAAAGATGGACATAGATGGGATAAATGATAAGAGAAATCTACAAAACCACCCAAGATAAATTTGATTAAATGAATGCAGATACGGAACGAAAGGGGAATTTGCAATATGAACTTAAAAGTGAAATACAACTATATGTTATAAGGTAAGGCCCTGATTGAGTCGAACTTGGTATGTTGTTGAGAAAATTAGAAGCCGGTGTTGGGTACACAGTAAGGGCAAGGGGTATAAGGTATAAAGGGGTGGTGCGTGCACACAACGTCGCCCCAATAATAGTGGAATCCTTAAGAGACAAAGACGGTAAACTTAAGGAATAAATGGTCCAATATACATTCATCCCAAAAATCGAAGGATATAGGTTGGGATAAAGCTACTCCTGCGAGAGAACCTTGGACAATTATCATCGGAATAAAAGTATTGTCTAATTGAAATTGGAACGACTAAAGGTGCTAATTAACTTTTGATAAAAATAAGTGGAGTGTGGCCTTAGATGAGTTATTACATGGGTCATATTACACAAGTACAGATTAATAGATGAGATATCACACTATGTATGGAAAGGTTCTCGTTGCTTCGTGACTTAGTCAATGTTTCGTACGTATAGAATCAAGTTATAAAGGATGAAGAAAGAGATAGACATGATATGGTACCAATCGGATTGGGAAAAGAGAATTGGATAAGTTTTGAGATTGGACAAAGGTATAAGTACCCCCTTCCCCCCATTAAGATGGGAAACGGGTGAGAAGAATGCAAGGGCAAGATGGAAATAATGGATACTACAATATAGCAGACATGGATGATTAAACTTCAAGAAGATCCTGTGCTGAAGCAAGTTAGAAGGGCTGGAAGCCAACTATATTGGGATAGAAGTCAGAATGGTATTTAAGGCGGTGTCAAGAAGTTTTTGGCAAAACCCTACACGACATAACGTTAGAAGATGGTTGTGTATAAAAAAGAAAGGGTACGACCAAAGAAGGGTATCGAATAAATCAAGAGATTGTGTGAAGGATAACGATACCATGCGAGGTCAAAAGCCAAGATGCTGGCTATAGCGTTGGTCATAAATGATGTTGCGATAGATAAATAACAAAGGAAAAGGGAGAGCAAGCCTTCTGTGATTGGAAGTGAGAAGAAAAAGGAGTGAATAAAAGAAAAGAAAGAACTATGATAAGATGGGACAAGGAGTTTCAATGTGAATGAGATAGGTGAAGCAGAATAAACCTGGAGACGAAAAGACTATGTCTACCTCATACAAGTTGTACCGGAAGGGTTATGCAACTTATGAATATGTATGTGTTCTATATAGGGCCAAGTGAGTAAGTACATGGTAAAAGGAATAAGGGTTCAATAAGGACAATACAGTTATAATATTTTAGATATGTTAAAGAGAGGTAGAGAAGAGATATCCATACTTGTTCCCTATATCCAAAAGTAGTCTAAAATCCTAAAAGGATGGGAAGATAACAGTTATACATAACTCTCGAAAATCCTCATAAATCCCTATAAGATGGGTTAACATTCGAGGACAAATGTTCTAAATGGGGGGAAGAATATTACACTCCATACTTTTGTACCTTGGAATGAGTTATGTTTCTTGAAGGGTTCTTAAGCTTCTTAGAAGTTACCATGTAAGATGGATAAGCTATAATGCTATCAAATAACTCTAAGGAAGGGAGAATGTGATACCCCATAGTAGGAAAGATTGGAAATATGGTTATAAGAATCCGAAAGAAGTTGGAGGCCAAGTAATGAGTCGTAGGACTCGACTTACGTACGCAATCTACCGACTTAGTATCTTACATACTTAAGTTAATTGAGTACATACCAAGCTTATGTAGCAAGGATTACATAGGTTCGTAAAAGAAGATGAGATTACAAACCCATGAGGGGGGAAAAGAAAGTGCCATATGGCAGTATGGGAGAGTGACACATAGCAGCAGCTGGGAGTACCACGTGGCAGTTGTTGTATCAAAGGGGGTGGTCCCCCACATGCCACGTGGCAACCTATGGTTGGAGGAAAAGGGTATGTTGGCCCAATAGGGGCTTGATACATGTCACCACTTAGGGCTTGACACATGTCACCACTTAGAGGATGATATGTGTCACCTCTGAAGTAGTATATATATATATGAGTCTTATGACTCATTAGTTCCACATCCATCTAGAGAGTTCAAGAGCAATAAAAAAAAATAAACCCTAGAAAACTAGAGAAACTAGTGGCGGCCGAAAAGAGAAAAACAAAAAGGTAAGTTCTCCAATTTCTTTCCATGAATTAATTATATAGGGTATACCATGATGTTATTAAGGTATTGGTAATGTAAATTTATGATTTAGAGCAACTCCAAAGCATTTACAAACAGACCCGAAGTTTCAACTGTGTTAAAGGAAATTCCGAGGCAAGTTCCGACAAAGCAAGACTTTCCCTTTCAAATTGAAGTTTATTATGCTTTTATGGGGTATATTACATGTCTTAAGCGAGGCTGGAAGTGGAAAACATTTATAAGGATGCTTGACGTTAGCAACAAACTAAATTGAGTCGTAGTAGGTAAATCAAAGTCGAGTAGTGTGTTGTTGTTGTGGTGCTGCAGGTTGAGCTGAGGGTGGTTTAATTGTGTGTTGCAGGACTGGAAAGTACACAAAAATGGGTGTGGGTGCTTCTTGTTGTAGCCACACGACCCTCCATTTTGTATAGTAAAATATTTTATGAAATAAAGGCTAAGAACTCCATTTTGGTATCATAGTTTGGAGCTAGTTGTTTGGAGTTGTATTGGGTAATGTTGAAGTGATTAATTTATATATATTCTGCTGGTTGTTGTTTTTGATATTTTGGCCGAGTTAAAATCTCGGGGATGTTGAAGTTATAGGGGAGATGCTGCCCAATTTTTGATAACTTAGGAACTAGTAATGAATTAGTCGAGGGAAATAGATAAGGAAATGACCTTTATGGAGACTTGGTTTTAGAGTTGGAACTGGAAACTGAAAGGTCATTTACCATAGTGTTACTTTCATGTTAAATAGGTTCAAGAGACAACGAGGCGAACATATTAGGAGTAATCCGTAAGAGGTATGGAAAGCTAACCGTTCCTTCTTTTGGCATGTCTTTGGCATAAGTATGTAAAGCTAACCGTTCTTTCTCTTGTCATGTTTTGACATAAGTATATAAATCTAATCTTCCTTTTTGGCATGGTTTTTATGAAACAAGTATATGAATTTTATATGATTCTAAGAAAGTTCCTATTCGTAGAGCCACTAAGATGGCCAACTTCTTGATTTTCCAAAGGATATTGTATCATTCTTAGATATGTGTATATGATTCCAAAAGTTCTATTTGGATATACTTCATAGTGATATTTAGAAGGTACTTGATACAACTCTTGTCTTGATTTTTGAATAATAGCTCATTTTGTTAACTCTATCGAGTCTCAAAAATAATTTAAAGTGCATTTAGTTTCTCACTACTCCACTTGTGAATGCCTCAATGCTTCCTTTACCGATCTCGGGTCAGGTTTTGTTATCATGCGTACTTCTCTACAGCGTTCAACGTGCCCTGATATGAGGGGGCAGGTACGCCCTGTACATGGGTTTGATTTGTGGAGTTATGATGTGCCATGTATACATATGATATGATATGATCTAATATGACCATCTGATATGATATGATTTGTTACGGAGATATTTCCTACTCTGGAGTTATGATATGTTGTGGCGCTAGTGATGGGGCAGCGAACACGATTTGTTCACCGAGTCCCATAATAGAGCTGGATATGGCATATGTTTTTCTTCATACATTATCTGTGGTTATAAAAATCATTTTGATATTCTGGATATTTTGCTCATTTTTGCACCTTCTGTTCTGGTAATGACTTTTTCTATTATAGTTCATGCTTTACATACTTGGTACATTGTCCGTACTAACCCTCTTTCTTTGGGGGCTGCGTTACATGCCTGAAAGTATAGATGCTCGGTTTTCTGATTTGATCACTTAGGACATCCACCCTGTTGGTTGGCAGTGCTTCTTTGTCCGGATCCCTATTTTGGTACTAAATTTTCTGTTGTACATTTGTACATGTTTGTTAAGGGTACGATGGGACCCTGTCCTATCATATGACTAGGCCATCATTCTGTAGAGGTTTGTAGACTTGTGATGTAGGTTATGTATATATATTTTGGGCTTTGTGTTCCGTGATGGCCTTAACGACCCTCTTGTGCTATTTCTATTCTCATGTACTCTCTAGAGACCCCTTTTTAATTTCTACTTTTATTTATTCTGCTAACACGCTAAATGGGGCTAAGGGTACATATGGGTTCCCAACTCGGGCACCAATCATGGCCTACAGAGTTGGGTCATGACAATAGGATATTTCATGTCTAGGCCTTCGAGCATGGAGTTTGGATGGTTGAATATATGGTATTTATTATTTAGGGTAGGAATGTACCATGTGGGTATGATTATCCTGTGACTAGTGATGATAGTCTAATTCTTGGTTGATAACAGTAATATTGCTTGTTGATATGATTGATAGTTCTTGTAAAGATTAAGGTGAAAGAAATTGTTGGGTTAGAGTAAGATCTTAAGGCTTATGATAATTAAGGATGCTCCATAGCAATATAGGGGATATATACATATATTTATATGCGTGAGTTCATATTGATGGTTCTATGTGAAATATATGAGTAATGTGAATCATGAAATAAAAGATTAATGTGAATGACTTATTTGATAGCCTCTTGCCATGAACCTATTTGATTATTTGTGGTTGTAGGTTATGGTTTAGTTTATGTTATAGAGAGACTTCTAATAGTATTCGAGTAATGTTGTAATGTCTACCATGGTTTTAATGGTTGTGGTTGAGTGATTGATATGTTGTTGTAATTGGTCTATAATCCCAAGACTGTGAAATCCATAATCTTAAACTTGCTCTACCAAAAGTGATGCCTTAAATAAAAAAGGCTTGACAAAATATTATTAATGAAGGGAGATATAGATTGTAACTAATGAAATGACTATTGTGAACAATTACATGCAATGAACCTGTTACTTGATTGTGCAAGTATGTAAACTATTAGATCGAGTGTCACATTCTGACATATAAATATAGGATCGAGTGTCACATTTTGATACGTATATAGAATCGGGTGTCATGTTCCGACATATATATAGGATCTAGTGTCACGTTATGACACATATATGGTTTGAGTATGGGTTCCATGAGAGAATCAATGTGTGACTATCATCTGTGAATTGATCTTAACTATATGTGTGATGATAGAGAAACTGATCAGATTATAATTGAGCATGCCCATCCTCTGTAATAACTGATATGAAAGGACCAAAAGTCCTATTATTATCGTGTTGACTGTTGTAATTGAGATTTATCTTTTAAAACTGTATATTTCTCCTATAATGGTAAATTGATAAAATGTTCATGTATATGCCTGATTGGATTATGTTATGGGTGCTAAATACATCAGGTATGAGGTTGTGGGTAAATAAGTGGGAAATAGTCAGTGTGTTTTTAAGGGAGATGAATGACTTAAAGTCAGTTATTGTTGATGTCCTACAGGCACATGGGTTAAAAAGAGGATTGAAAGGCTTTTGGAGGTTCTGTCTTCGGGAAGGCTGCCCCTGGAGGGAGGAATCCTACTGTGGCGAGGCTGCCAGAGCAGGATGGTCTCGCTATAGTGGGACAGTAGCAGTTTGGAGGTGAGCTTTAGTCCCCCTAATGTTGTCCTCTTCCAAGTGAGATTTTAATTATCCTAAGTCCATGTGATGTTGTGAAACTAAATATAGTAGATGGGTTAGACGGAGTTAGTATTGGCCCATAGTTTGGAAACTTCTCTATGTTATAGAATGGATATGCCTTGATTTGTTTTAGAGTTGGAAGTGGACCAACTATAAGGGATGAGAGTGTAACACCCCCTAAAAACGTTGCATATGATGTTTCAATTCTCGATAAAAATGATACAACTTTTGTATTTTGCGCATAACTTTTAATAGGATGGTCCAAATTAGGTAATTTATATTTTGAATAACCTGAACATCATTACCTACAACTTTTATTTTAGACCATATTTTAAGTTTTGGAGGTTAAGTAGGTCAAATAAATTAATTGTTACAAGACATGGTGCTATGAAGAAATAAAGTATTTGTAGAAGAAAAATCATATCTCACTGTAGGATGCTTCAAATCGGTTGATTCTTGAATGACATAAAAGTAGAATTCTAGATCAACAATTCATATGAGATACCAAATCCTAATGAGGAAGTTAGCTTTTTCAAATGTAGCTCCGAAAAAGGGTATTACGCTAAAAGAAGTTTTGATCTCACCAACCATGGAAAGATCTAGATCCATTTGACATCACCCATGACATCAATAGTCCTCCATTTGACATCACCCATGATATCACAATCTTTCATTAAATTTTTAGATTTTTCTTTATAATTATTTTAATTATTGTTAGGTCCCTCCTTCACACCTATAAATACCCACCTTATTTCATCATTTTGTTCATCAAGCTTTCTCAAGCAACTCTTCTCTCTATACATTCATTTACTAATTCTCAAAATATAGTTTTAGTTCTTACTAGTGTAGAAATACTATTCCGGTGGTTCATATATTCGAGGTAATAAACAAAACATTCCGGTGAGGAGAAAATGCTAGGATTCAAGAGTGTTTATTAAGCCCTTCGATTCTGAGTAAAGCTTTAGATTCTAGGTATGTATGGCTTCAATGAGAGTACTCCTTCGACTCTCATGCCTAAATTATTTTGATTATATAATAAATTATGTTTATTTTCTTTAAGCTTTAATCTAAGTTATGTGGGTGTTTATCCATGGATTCTTCAACCCATGTAGTCCAAAACTCTTTCAACTAAATCTCTTGATTTCAAGTAAGATTTTCTTATGGGTAATTCTTATTTCTACTTAATAGCATGAATCATAATTAAACTAATGATTATTGGTCTATTTTGATGCAAAATGATTTCATATGTATGAATTGATGGTTTGCAAGTATTTTCTCTATTTTGCCCTGTAAAGGTTCTTAAAATTCATAGTAGGTTGTTTAAAGCATGATTTTTAATTGATGGATTACAAAGTATTTATGCATAATTTCATTTACATTCATGTTTGAAAGTTGAAGTGATTTGAACCCACCTAGTTTTACTATATTTTCAATGAAGTTTTACTTGAAAGCTTTGACTCCAAATGAATGTTTATGAAAGCAATGTCTATGATCAAAAGGGGGTCTTATGAAATGAAAGAATGATGGATTCTTTATGCAATGGCAATTCTTGCATATTTGAAGTAGGTGCCTCACCTACTTCCCATTTTTTGTAGGTTTGTATTCTCATCTCACTTTAAGAACCCATGTAATCCTTTCTACCTAAGCTCGACATGTACTAACGTAGCTTGATTATATACGACATACAAATGGGTAGCTTATACAAGTAGGTTGATTACCACGACTCATTATTCGGCCTCCAACCCCTTTCAAATCATTCCAACCCTATTTCCAATTACCACTACTCACATAGAGCTAGTTTATGCAAAATATGGGGTTTCACACTCTTTCTTCCTTAGAGTTATTTGATAACTTCATGAATAACATGGATAACATGGTAAATTTAGAGAAACTAGGTAACTTTAGAGAAGCTAAATAAATGTTCCCATGTACCAAGAGGGCGGGGTATAACACCCTTCCCCCCTTTAGAACATTCATCCTTGAATGTTAATTAATCTCATAAAGTCTCACAAGGATTTCAAGAAATATCTATAGTAGTTATCATCCATAGGCCACAATACCTTGACGGAAGCCACGTCATTAGTTTGCAAATTTCTAATCCGTCGATCCAAGATGGCAATAGGTTACTCCTCATAGGATAAATCCCCCATCACGTGGATCTTATCCATGGGAAATATTCTGGAAGGGTCGCCTATACATTTGCAGAGCATTGACCCATGAAAAACTGGATGTATTGCTTCCAAATCAGATGGTAGGTCCAACTCATAGGCAATCTTGCCTACTCTACCAACGATCTGATAAGGGCCAATGTACCTCAGGCTAAGTTTCTCTTTCTTGCTGAATCTCATTACACCTTTCATTGGTGAAGCTTTCACGAACACCCAATCCCCAACTTCAAACTCTAAGTATCGACATCGATTATCTGCGTATGACTTCTGTCGACTTTGGGCTGCTAATAGTTTCTCCTAAATGAGCTTCACTTTATCACAGCTTGCTTAACCATGTCTAGGACTATTAGTTGTGTTTCACCAATATTAAACCAACCAATAGGTGACCTACACTTCCTGCCATACAGAGCCTCAAATGGTGCCATTTAGATGCTAAAATGATAGCCATTATTGCAAGCAAACACAATAAGTCCACCTACCTCTGAAGTCAATAATGTAGGCCCACAACATACCTTCTAGCATCTGAATAGTGCGCTTGACCTGTCCATCAGTCAGAAGGTGAAATACTGTACTAAGATTCACCTATGTTCCCAATCCCTTTTGGACTGATCTCCATAAGGTAGCTGTAAATTGAGCTTCTCTATCTAAAATAATAGATGTGGGAACCCCATGAAATCTTACCACTTCTCTAATATATAATCTTGTATAATCCTCAACTTAATATGTAGTCCTAACTAGAAGGAAATGGACTAATTTTGTCAGCCTATCTACAATAACCCATATGAAATTGTACTTTCGTAGAGTGCGAGGTAAGCCTGTAATGTAGTCCATATTAACTGCTTCCTATTTCCAAGTTGGGGTTTCTATCTCCTGTAATAGTCCACCAGGTTTCTAATGCTCGATTTTAACATGTTGACAATTCGAGCACTGGGCTACGAACTCTGCTATACCCATCTTCATGCCATCCCACTAATGTAAACATCCAAGGTTATGATACATCTTTGTTGACCCTGGGTAAATAGAATAACGAGCGCAGTGTGCCTCTGCCAAGCTATCCATAGACTTATGGCTGAGTGCATCTACTACCATATTTGCTTTCCCTAGGTGGTATAGGATGTCAATATCATAATCTTTCAGCAACTCTAATCACCTTCCTTATTGTATATTTAGCTCCTTTTACTTGAAGATGTATTGGAGACTTTTGTGACCCCGTATAGATATTAACATGGACGCCATATAGATAGTGCCTCCATATTTTCAAAGAATGAATTATTGTGGTTAACTCTAGATCATGAGTAGGATAATTCCTTTCGTGCTTCCTAAGCTACCGGGAGGCATAGGCTACGATTCTACTATGTCGTATTAATACACAACCTAGCCCAACACCGGAAGTATCACAATAGATAACATAGCCATCTAGTCCTTCGGGAAGAGCTAGAATAGGGGTCATAGTCAACTTATTTTTCAACAATTAAAAGCTTCATTCACAAACATCGGTCCAATTGAAACTTCGCCGCCTTCTGAGTTAACCTTATTAAAGGCACTGAAATACAAGCAAACTTCTCTATGAATTTCTTGTAGTATCCTGCTAGCCCCAAGAAACTACGCACCTCTATGGGTGTTGTAGGTATAGGCTAAGTCCTTATGGCCTTGATTTTCTCTGTATCTGCTCGAATACCATCAATTCTAACAATATACTCCAAGAATACTATTGAAATCAACCAGAATTCATATTAAGAGAACTTAGCGTACAACCTCTGGTGTTGGACCACCCCGAGTACCATCCTCTAATGATTTACATGCTCCTTCTCTAATTGGGAATAGACCAGAATACCATTTATAAATACAATCACAAATAGGTCTAGGAATGGCTTGAACACCCAGTTCATCAAGTTCATAAACACTGTTGGAGCATTAGTCAGCTTAAAAGATATTAATCTAAATTTATAATGTTTGTATTGGGTTCTGAACACAATCTTTGGAATATCGACTTCCTTTAACTGTACCTGATGATAGCCTGATCACAGGTCTATTATCGAGAAACACTTAGCACCCTACAATTGGTCAAATAAACCATCAATCCTGGGGAAGGGATATCTATTCTTTAGTATTACCTTATTCAGTTGCCTATAATCAATACACATCTACAACGACCCATATTTCTCTTTCACAAATAGTACTGGTGCTCGCCGATGTGATATATTGGGCCTAATAAAGCCCTTTTTAGTTGATCCTTCATTTGTTCCTTTAACTCTTTCAGCTCTGCGGGTGCCATTTCGTAGAAAGGAATAGATATGGGCTGAGTATCTGGTAACACATCTACAGTAAACTCTATCCCATTCAGGAGGAAGACCTAGAAGTTTATCTGGGAATACATCTGGATATTCATCGACTCCTGGAACTGACTGAAGAGTCAGTACCTCTGCTTCCAGGTTATGCACACAAACCAGATGATAATTATACCTCTTTTTGTCTTATACCTTTCTACCCTTATTATGTACCCAACACAAACTTCTAACTTACTCAACAACTTACCAATTTGCCTCAGTAATGATCTTACATTATCACCATGTCATCGTACCAGACCTTTCAGTCCATAACTATATATTCCTCTTTTATCCCATACTTGTATTCAATTAATTACGTCTAACTTGGGTGCTTCCATTAGAATTTCCTTATCATTTCTCCCGTCTATGTCTATATTTTATTCTGCACACGAGGAATCTTATGCTACCTCTGTATCATTCAAAACAAATTACTTCCGCATAATCTTTTTCCTCATTTCCAAAACGTATTCTGTTCATCCATTTTTATGCGTATCATACCAGTCATTTCCTAGCACCCATTCTACTTCGTTACTCATATTTCTACAACTTGGTCTTTCATAGTTCTGTCACTTTTAACATTTGTACCCTCGGCTACACATGTCATGGCTTATTACTACACTGTTATCTCTCTCTCTTCTTGTTTCCTCCTTTAAGTTCCTCTTTATTTCCTTGTGCTCGCTATCATTTCCATTATCATATAACCTTTATTCAAAACTTTCCATACAGAACTTGATAAGTCTTCCTTTTTTGTTCCATAGCTCTCTTTTCCATTTCACACTTACCTTTATATTCTAGTCACATGGATCATGTCATATCTTTGGCCACTTTCTCACTGGGCTTTCCTTATCTCCATAACGATCCTCATTATATTCACATTATATATTGTCCGCATTCAATTCCATAGTATAACACTTCTTAACCTTTTTCACGATTCCTACTATGGGTTAATTGCACTCAGTGAAGTAAGCGTACTTAACCTTTTACCCTTCCTAGTTAGTCTTATTCTTCATATCTCATAAGTTGTTATCCTTACTTATCAGTTCAGTCAGTACCTTAATATGACACCTTATCAAGATTTGCCAACCTCTTCTAAATCATCTCTTAGTATTACAATCCCTTCCGAATCATCGTAGCATTTCATCAACAATATATGAAATAGATGATCGTGAATAGCCATAAGTTTGTTTCCCTTCCATAAATTCCATCTCCAATTAGTTGGTGAAGAGCTAATAAAATGTTACCATGAAGCTATTATACCCTGTAAATTTGTACCTTGGAAGGTTCTTAAGCTTCTTAAGTTTCTTGAAAGGTTCTTAAGCTCCTTAGAATGCACCATGTGAGCCAGATAATCTACAATGCTATCAAATAATTCTAAGGAAGGGAGAATGAGATACCCTATAACAGAGAAGATTGGAAATAGGGTCGTAAGAATCCAAAAAAAGTTGGAGGCTAAGTAATGAGTCATAGGACTCGACTTATTTACGTAAGCTACCAAATTGAAAATCTTACATACTTAAACTACTTGAGTACACACCAAGCTTACGTAGCAAGGATTACATAGGTTCATAAAGCAAGACGAGATTACGAATCCACAAGGAGAAAAAGAGAGAGTGCCATGTGGCAGCAGCTGCAGGAAGTGGGGTAGGCCCAACCTACCACGTGGCAGCCCAAGGGTGGAGGAGGGGTGCATTGGCCCTATGAGGGCTTGACACATGTCACCACTTAGGGGTTGGCATGTTTCACATCCTAAGGTGGCATATATATATATATATGTTTTATGAATTTTCAATTCATTCTTATCCCATAAGTTTCATTTTCATTCAAGAAAATTCTAGAAAAGAGAAGAGAAACTCTAAACTAGAGAGAGGGAGCTACGAATTTGGGGAAAAAAAGGTAAGTTCTCTGATTTCGCTCCATAAATTAATTATCTAGGGTATAAAAAGATGATATTAAGGTGTTAGTACTGAAAATTATGTTTTGGAGCAGCACAAAAAGGATAACAAACAGCCACGAAGTTTTAGCCGCGCTAAAAGAGCTTCCGAGGCGAGTTTTGACGAGTTTCGGGTAAGGTAAGGCTTTCCCTTTCAAATTGGAGTTTATGATGTTGTTATTCAGTATATTAAATGTCTTAAATAAGGTTGTAAGTGGAAAAATTGTATAAAGATGCTTGACGTTAGAAACAAACTAAATTAAAGTCGTTATAGTTAAATTAAAGTCGAGTAGTGTGTTGTGATTGTGGTGCTGTGGTTGTAGATGGGTTGGTTGTGTGTTGTAGGGCTGGAGAGTGTTATAAAAAGGGTGTGGGTGCTGCTGGTTTCATCCACAGACCCTCCATTTCGTATGGTTAAAGGATTTAAGAAGCAAAGATTAAAAACTCTATTTTGGTATCGTAGTTTTGGGAGAGTTGTGTAGAATTTTTACTTCATCGTATTGGAGTGAATTGATTGTATCTAGCTGCTGGTTGTTGTGGAAAATATGGCTGCTAATATTAGAATTGGTATAGGGCAAGTTATAGGGGAGATGCTTGTAGCACCCCCTTTGTGAGGATGCCACTTACGAAACAAAAGGTAGTTATTTTTTTAAATCACAAATAGTCAACACCATTGCGGGTCGATAAAACACACAAAACTCGAACCAGTAGTTATTACAAAATTATTATCTTCTTTTGTGCAAAATAATAGGCCAATATATAAACGCAGCACAAGCATGACTTGAGTTAAAAGAACACTCCAAAATAGCAAAACTAGTCACCCTGTTCAAGTTACAAGCATATAGTTTTGTTTTCACAAGCCTTCAAAATTTCATAAATAAGTGTCACATGTATCATGTACAAGTCCCCCAAAATATTTATAAAAACTAGATGCATATGCAGATGTGATCTTCACAAGGGTTCCAAAAAGTCTACTCCAAATTTCCATCTTTATACCTCATCCCGCACATTACCTATGATAGAAAACAACTATCGTTAAGCGTAAAGCTTAATGGTGTAAAAACTTTGGGCTTGGAGTCATTAAATTCTTCAATTTCCTTGTTCGTCGCAGGTGGATCAATAAGGTAAAAGTAAGCCCAAGTGAACAAGTACATCAAAGTATCGAATACAAACCTTAAAGAGTTTCAAAATCAATATCAATATTCGAAGGCTCAAGTATCAAGAAACTTATAATTCAATTCGAAAGAGTTGTCAAATAATCAATTTCATCCAATAGGTACGTCATGCCTTCACACTAATCACAATCAATATCAAGACGGATTGAATCCCCGAAATCAAGAAGGGCCTTCACCCAATATCAAGAGAATCAATAACCATGTTGAAAGTGGCTTTCCACTCATACTCGAGAATGGAAGAAACCTCATCGTCAAGATGAAATGTAAATCCAAAGTCAAAATAGGCGAGATCCAAATTGAGAGGCATGCCAATATCGATGACAAGTCACCATAACAAGAAGGAAAAAGTCTCAACAAGAATGCAAAATGATCAAGCAATTCATACAAGTAGGCGGTTTAGAAAAAGTTTTACAATACTTGAGACACTAATCATACCATAATACAAGACAACGAATAATGAAACAACCCATCAAGATACTTCGAATTTAGGAAAGTAAAATATTCCAAGTTCAATTTTATACATGAACCTTGGCGTTTTAGCACATAACAACATGTTCTACCACAACTCGACGAGCTCAATTCCTCTCCGCCATAGACCAACCAAAATCTACTTCGTCAAACAGTTCCTCTTAGCTTGTATAAGCACATATACACCTTAAATACATAATCAAATATCTACTTCAGTTTAATAGTCTCATCATATCGAAACTAAACATAAAATCAATAAAAATCAGCCCAAACTATTCAAACCGGAATTCTAAACAGTCTACTGTCTTGTATTGTTGCTCCGTTTCGAAGGGGTAAATTAGGGAAATAGGCTTTGTGGACTTAATGAAAGTTATATATATGTGTCTTAGGGTCATATACAATTTAGAATCACCCCTACAATAATTTTGTAAAAGAAGAAATGCCTAAAATACCAACAGCAGTCCGTGTAGGAATTTTGAAACAAAATCTGGGCAGCACCTCCCCTATACTTCATCACCCTTTTTCGAGTAGATAAAAGCAAAATTGGGTTTTATAGACTAAATTAAAGTTATATACCTATGAAATAGCTTTCTAAAACATCTTGAATCATTCAAAACGAAGCTTTACACAAGGAGTTATACTAGTATTACTAACAATAGTCCCATTCAAAAAATGGGTTTGATAACAAGAACAAGAACCTCCTCGCTACCCCAACTATAAATTTTATGTTGTTAAAAACCGTTACTTAACTGAAGGATACCTTAGACAATTAATTTACGGAATAAAATCGGAGGACTTACCTTGTTCTTGTTGCTGCCATTACTCTCTTTTGTTCTCTAAATTCTCTCAAAGTCTAAGTATAATTTACTGAAGAAAATGACCTCTTAGTCATCTTAACATGTATATATATGCTCCCTTAAAGTGTGACATGTGGAAGCCTCTAGGGGTGACATGTGTCCAGCCCCTAGGGCGCCACTTCATCCATGTGCCCAATCCAAAGCTGCCACATGGCAGCGTGGGGTCTACCCCAAGTAGGTGTGTCACCTACTTGGTCCAAGTAGGTGCATCACCTACTTAGTCTATGTATGCGCATCGCCTACTTGTTTCAAGTAGGTTCTACCCCTCTTTTTCCCTCTTCTTTGGGTTCGAAATATCATCTCTATTTAAGAACCTATGTAATTCTTGCTACTTAAGCTCGACACGTACTCAATTATCTTAATTATATAAGACATCCCAATCAATAGCTTAAACAAGTAGGTTGATTACCATGACCCATTATTTGGCCTCCAATTCCTTCCAAATCCCTTGACCTATCTCCAACTGTCACAACTCACGTAGAACTTCATAGATAACGTGGATCACCTAGCAATCCTTTACAAAATCCATAAAAAAAATTGGGGTGTTACAACTTTCCCCCCCCTTAAGAAATTTCGTCTTGACATTTACCTTATACTCAAAAAAAATATGGATACTGAATTCGCATATCCTCTTCTCGCTCCCAGGTTGCTTCATTGCCAGAATGATTCCTCTAAAGGACTTTTACTAAAGGAACTTTCTTATTTCTAAGCTCTTTTGTCTCACGGGCCAAGATTTGGATAGGTTCCTCATTATATGTCAAGTCAGGACTTATCTCAATGGATTCGATAAGAAGAACATGAGATGGATTGGAGTAATATCTTCTAAACATAGAAACATGGATGACATTGTGGATTCTATCTAACTCTGGAGCCAGTTTATATGCAACTGGACCAACTCTCTCAAGTACTTCATATGGTCCAATAAATCGAGGACTAAATTTTCCCTTTTGGCCAAATCTCATAATCTCTTTCCATGGAGAAACCTTTAAAAAGACCTTATCTCTTACTTGATACTCAATTTCACGCCTCTTAAGATCAGCATAAGACTTTTGTCTATCTAAAGCAATTTTTAGACGATCCTTGATGACTTTTACCTTATCTTCAGTTTGTTGCACAATCTCAGGACCAACCAGTTTTCGTTCACCAACTTCACTCCAACAAAGAGGAGTTCTACACTTTCTCCCATATAAGTCTTCGTAGGGAGGCATGCCTATACTTTATTGGTAGCTATTATTATAAGAAAATTCTATCAAGGCTAGGCTTCTGTCCCAACTACCTTCAAATTCCATAATGCAAGCTCGAAGCATATCTTCCAAGATTTAAATCACCCTCTCGGATTGTCTTTCTGAGGATGGAAAGATGTACTAAATTTCAACCTAGTGCCCAAAGCTTCTTGCAATCTAGTCCAAAATCTAGATGTAAACCTTGGGTCTCGGTCAAATACAATAGAAATAGGAACCCCATGTAACCTCACAATCTCCTCAACATACAATTCTGCTAGACGTTGAAGTGGGTAGTCCACCTTGATGGCCAAGAAATGAGCACTTTTGGTTAGCCTATCAGCTATAACCAAAATTGCATCATGATTTCTTTGAGTGCGTGGAAGCCTAGAAACAAAGTCCATAGTTATTCTTTCCCATTTCCACTCAAGTACCGACAAGGGTTGTAATACACAAGTCGGGACTTGATGCTCGGCGTTTATCTTGTGACAAACTAAGCATCTAGAAGTAAACTCCATAATGTCCTTCTTTATATCATTCCACCAGTAGTGTTCTTTAATGGTTTGGTATATTTTAGTACCTCTAGGATGCATTGCATATGGTGAAGTATGTGCTTTATTCAAAATTTCCTTTCTCAAATTATCATCTTTAGGGACACATAGAGCCCGTTTGGATCGGCTTAAAAAAGTAACTTTTATGTATAAAGTGCTTTTAAAACTCTGAAGTGCTGAAAGTTATTTTTATAAATAAGCAGTTGAGTGTTTGGATAAAAATGCTTATGATGTGAATTTTAGGGTTAAAAGAATAAAAAAAGGTAGTTTGGAAATTTAGTTAAAATATAAAGGATATAAAAGTAATTTCCATGGTCAAAGAAAATGACTTTAAGCACTTTGGAAAAAAATTAGAAATCCTAACTTTTCATTTTTGACTAACTTTAAGAACTTTATGGCTTAAAGTCAGCATTAGACAAACACGTCCAAAAGCTAAAAAGGGGTTTTAAGTTGGTTTTGACCAACTTGAAGTCAATCCAAACGGGCTCATAATCTATTTTGATAAAGTAGAACACCTCCTCCCTTAATTTAAAATCAATCTTTTCTCCAATTTGAGCTTCTTTGATCAATTTCACTAGCTTCTCATCTAACTTCTGTGCTTCTTTCCCCTGTTCAAGTAGAACTGATTTGACTTGCAAACCGACAGTAAGAGATCCATCAAAGTTAAATGCAAGACAAAGATTCATGGCTCTTAATTTAAGAAACAAAGGCAAGTGGCTGAGCGATAAACTAGCAAGGGCTTTACGTCTTAGCACATCTGCTACCACATTGGCTTTACCCGAATGATAATCGATTATGCAGTTATAATCTTTAATGAGTTCAAGCCATCTATGTTGCCTTAAATTCAACTCTTTCTTTGTACCAAAGTACTTCAAACTCTTGTGATCAATAAATATGTGACACTTTTCACCATATAAGTAATGCCTCCAAATTTTCAAGGCAAACACTATAATAGCGATCTCAAGGTCATGAGTAGGATAGTTCAGCTCGTGAGGTTTTAATTTTCAGGAAGCGTACGCAACCATTTTCCCTTTTTGCATCAAGATACAACCCAAACAACGATGAGAGACATCACTATATATCATATATTCCTTCCCTTCAGTTGGTGGAGTAAGTATAGGAGCTTGTGTTAATAAGGATTTAAGCTTCTCAAAACTCTCCTGGCATTTGTCATCCCATACAAACTTGACATCCTTCCTCAAGAGTTTAGTTAAATGAGAGGCTATAATGGAGAAACCTTTAACAAACCTTCTATAGTATCCTGCTAAACCCACAAAACTCCTTACTTCAATTGGACTTTTAGGTGGTTTCCATTCAACAATAGAATGAATTTTACTAGGATCCACTTTCACACCTGCTGCCGACATAATATGTCCTAGAAAGGCCACTTCATCGAGCCAAAATTCACATTTAGAAAGCTTGGCATAAAGCTTCTTCTCCTGTAGAATTTGCAAAATAATTCGAAGATGATTTCTATGATCTTCACTATCCTTGAAATATATTAAAATATCATCTATAAAAACCACTAAAAATTGATCAATATAAGGTTTAAACATACAATTCATCAGATCCATAAATGCTGTAGGAGCATTCATCAACCCAAATGGCATCACCAAAAAATGATAATGGCCATATCGAGTTCTAAAGGAAATTTTAGGGACATCATGTTCCCTTACCCTCAGTTGGTGATACCTAGACCTTAAGTCAGTTTTTGAGAACACACTAGCACATTTAACTAGTCAAATAAATCGCCAATACTAGGTAGTGGGTATTTATTCTTAATGGTTACCTTGTTCAGTTGCCGATAATCAACACAAAGCCTAAAACTCCCATTTTTCTTTTTCACAAATAGCATAGGATCTCCCTAGGGAGAAATGCTCGGGCGAATAAAACCTTTCTTAAGGAGTTCTTGCAATTGATTTTTCAACTCTTTCAGTTCTGCTGGAGCCATTCGATAAGGCGTCATAGAGATAGGAGTTGTTCCAAGAACAACCTCTATGGGAAATTCAACCTCCTTTTTCGGGGGCAGTCCAGAAAGATTTTCAGGGAAGACATCAGGAAATTCACACACCACGGGTATATCCTCAAGGCTTGGAACTTGCAGGCGTGTATCAAATATATGAGCAAGATATGCTTCACAACCTTGTCTAACCATCTTTCTTGCCACTACCGCAGATATGATATTAGACGTCAATGATCTTTCACCTTGAACAATGATGTGTGAAAGTGGAGGAGCTCTAAAGGTCATATGCTTTGACCTACAATCAACTACCGCATGGTATGTATAAAGCTAATCTATACCGATAATGACATCATAGTCTTGGAAAGGTATTTCAATTAAATCAGTAAGGAAGACTAGATTTTGAATCACCAAGGGACAACCTCGATAGATTTGATTACAAACAACTTATTTCCCCAAAGGACTTTGGACAAGCACCCCACAATCGAGTCTCACAGATTTCACATTTTCAGGAAAAGACAGTGCTGAGAAAACATATGAATGTGTAGAACCAAGATCAAATAATGTAACAATACATAAGTCGAATAAGTGAAATTTACCAACAACCACATCTGCTCTATCTTTGTCATCCCTCTGTCTCATTGTATAAGCTCCTGCTGTAGATCTTAACCCACCAGCTGGATTGGCTGCACCTGCACCTATTGCTTGTGTATTTCTAGATCTTACACTTCTGTTCTCTTGAGAGGGAGTGGTAATAAGTTTTTGAACCGAGCCTTCCGTACACAAAGAAGAAGTGGGGTTAGGATTAGGAAAATCACTCACCTTATGATTGAAGCTCCCACAATTAAAACAAGTGCCAGAAGCTCTTCTATAAGTACCAAAGTGATTCCTTCCATATTGTGCATAAGTGGGTATACGAGTCTTGCCTTGGCTAGAGTATGGAGTGCAGGAAGTAAAGGAACTTGATCTATTCTTCTTATGTTGGGCTAACTTGTGAAAAGTATTATCTTGGGAATTGTCAAACCTCCCCCTTTTTGATGGACCTCCCAAATCTGCATAAGCTTTTCTGAACTTATGTTCATTTCTACCAGCTTTTTCCTTGTCGATCCTTTCCCAAGTAAGAGCAGCTGAAACTAATTTACAAACGTTTTTATATTGTAAGACCGCTACATATTTTCTGATAGAATTATCCAAACCGTCTTCGAATCGCCTGCACTTATCTTTTTCATTATTAATAATACCCCTAGCATAGCGGGATAGCCTGAGAAATTTCTGTTGATATTCAGTGATAGACATACTCCTTTCTTCTAAATTTAAGAAATCTTTTTTCTTTACATCATGATAAACAAGTGGGACATACTTCTTATGAAATTCTTTCACAAAATTATTCCAAATAAGAACAGGAGGTTTTGCCCTAGCATTCGATACACTTACCTAAGAATCATAGGCATCTTTTTGTAATAGTGAGACAACATACTTAAATTTGGTAGCGTCTGAATACTCTAACTGCTCGAACACTCTTTCAATCCATTCCAACCACTGTCAGCATCTGTAGAGTCAACAGTGCCTTCAAACTCAACTCCACCCATTTTTCTCATTTTCTCAAAGTTCATTTCATCCGGGTTAGGCATTCTTCTAGCCATGTGACAAAAGAAATCAGCCATTTCTTGAAAAGGGGGATCAACAGCGGGGGTACTATAACTCATTTAAGGGTGTGGCCCAACTCTCATACCCTGATTACTTCCCGGTTCAGATCCACTTGTACTAGGAGGATTAGAATCAGAAAAATGTTCTCCAACCCCTTCTTGTAGGTGAAGTTGGGCATTAGAGGTATTTAAACCCTTACGAGCGGCTTCCATAAGTCTATGAGAAGTAGAAGATGCCACGACTTGATTCCTTCATCAGGAAAGATCACATTGCATTAGGGACATATACATGGTGCATATGCACTATATACAAAAACAACATGTAACAAAACAAATAGTATACCAACAAGTCACAACAAAAGTCTTAGAATCATAAACCTAGGCTTTGATACCAACACTTGTAGCACCCCCTTTGGAAAATGCCACTTACGAAACAAAAGGTAGTTATTTTTTTAAATCACAAATAGTCAACACCATTGCGGGTCGATAAAACACACAAAACTCGAACCAGTAGTTATTACAAAATTATTATCTTCTTTTGTGCAAAATAATAGGCCAATATATAAACGCAGCACAAGCATGACTTGAGTTAAAAGAACACTCCAAAATAGCAAAACTAGTCACCCTGTTCAAGTTACAAGCATATAGTTTTGTTTTCACAACCCTTCAAAATTTCATAAATAAGTGTCACATGTATCATGTACAAGTCCCCCAAAATATTTATAAAAACTAGATGCATATGCAGATGTGATCTTCACAAGGGTTCCAAAAAGTCTACTCCAAATTTCCATCTTTATACCTCATCCCGCACATTACCTATGATAGAAAACAACTATCGTTAAGCGTAAAGCTTAATGGTGTAAAAACTTTGGGCTTGGAGTCATTAAATTCTTCAATTTCCTTGTTCGTCGCAGGTGGATCAATAAGGTAACAGTAAGACCAAGTGAACAAGTATATCAAATTATAGAATACAAACCTTGAAGAGTTTCAAAATCAATATCAATATTCGAAGGCTCAAGTATCAAGAAACTTATAATTCAATTCGAAAGAATTGTCAAATAATTAATTTCGCCCAATAGGTACATCATGCCTTCACACTAAGAACAATCAATATCAAGATGGACCAAAGCCCCAATATCAAGAGAATTAATAACCATGTTGAAAGTGGCTTTCCACTCGTACTCGAGAATGGAAAAAACCCCATCGTTAAGACGAAATGTAAATCCAAAGTCAAGATGGGCAAGATCCGAATTGAGAGACATGCCAATATCGATGACAAGTCACCATAACAAGAAGGAAAAAGTCTCAACAAGAATGCAAAATGATCAAGCAATTCATACAAGTAGGCGGTTTAGAAAAAGTTTTACAATACTTGAGACACTAATCATATCATAATACAAGACAAGGAATAATGAAACAACCCATCAAGATACTTCAAATTTAGGAAATTAAAATATTCCAAGTTCATGTTTATACATGAACCTTGAAATTTTAGCACGTAACACAAGTTTCTACCACAACTCGAGGAGCTCAATTCCTCTCCGCCATAGACCAACCAAAATCTACTTTGTCAAACAGTTCCTCTAAGCTTGTATAAGCACATATATATCTTAAATACTTAATAAAATATCTAATTAAGTTTAATAGTCTCATCATATTGAAACTAAATATGAAATCAATAAAAATCAGCCAAAACTATTCAAACTGGAATTCTGGACAGCCTACTGTCTTGTATTGTTCCTCCGTTTTGAAGGGGTAAATGGGGGAAATAGGTTTTGTTCCCTTAATTAAAGTTATATATATATGTATTAGGGTCTCATACAATTTTGAATTACCCTTACAACAATTCCTTACAAGACGAAATGCCCAAAATACCAACAACTGTCCATGTAGAAGTTTCAAAACAAAATCTGGGCAGCACCTCCCCTATACTTCATCACCCTTTTTTGAGAAGATAAAAGAAAAAATGGGTTTTATAGCTTAAATGAAAGCTATATCCCTATAAAAAATCTTTCCAAAATATCTTAAATCACTCAAAACGAAGCATTACACAAGGAGTTATAGTAGTATTACTAACAGTAGTCACATTCAAAAAACGGGTTTGGTAACAAGAATAAGAACCTCCTCGCTACCCCAAGTATAAATTTTATGTTGTTAAAAACCATTACTTAACCGAAGAATACCTTAGACAATTAATTTACGAAACAAAATTGGAGGACTTACCTTGTTTTTGTTGCTGCCGTTACTCTCTCTTGTTCTCTAAATTCTCTCAAAGTCTAAGTATAATTTGCTGAAGAAAATGAACTCTTAGTCATATTAACACGTATATATATGCTCTCTTAAAGTGTGACATGTGGCATCCTCTAGGGGTGATACGTGTCCAGCCCCTAGGGCACCACCTCATCTATGCGCCCAATCCAAAGCTGCCACATGGCAGCATGAGGTCCACCCCAAGTAGGTGCGTCACCTATTTAGTCCAAGTAGGTGCATCACCTATTTAGTCCAAGTAGGTGCATCACCTACTTATTTCAAGTAGGTTCTACGCCTCCTTTTCCCTCTTCCGTGGGTTTGAAATCTCATCTCATTTTAATAACCTATGTAATCCTTGCTACTTAAGCTATATGTCTACTGAAGTAGCTTAACTATGTAAGACATCCCAATCAATATCTTACCCAAGTAGGTTGATTACCACGACCCATTATTTGGCCTCCAACTCCTTTCAAATCCCTCGACCTATCTCCAACCATCATAACTCACATAAAATCTCATGGATAACGTGGATCACTGGCAATCCTTTAGAAAAAACATAAAAATAAAATTGGGGTATTACAATACTGCCCAATTTCCACCAACTTCAGAACTAGTAGTAAACTAGTCGAGGGAAATAGATAAGGAAATGATTCCTATGGATACTTGGTTGTTGATTTGGAAGTTGGACAGTGGAAGGTTATTAATTTAGTATTGCTTTGATATTAAATAGGTTTAAAAGACGATGAGGCGAATGTTGTGAAGGGTAACTCATAAGAGGTATGTGAAGCCACCTTCTTTCTCTTAGCATATTTTTGGCATAAGTATGTAAAGCTACCATTCTTCTCTCTTGATATGTATTTGATATCAGTTATGATATTATGATGAAATGTTTATGGTACCAAGTCCCTTGATGTGCTAAGTAGGATATATATTACAATCTAAGGATCGGGTCGTACATTCCACAGCACATATATGTATGACGACTAAATGAGGGGAAGTAGAGAGTATGTAAAGCTTATCTCTTCTTTTCTCTTGGCATGTATTAGTCATAAGTGGTTGGTAAATGTATTGTGGGGATAATTTCATTCATATAACCCCGAGTATGGTTCATAAATCTTATTCACTTCTTGATGTTAGAACTCCTACAATAGTTGAGTTATTCTCTTGTAAGTCTTCTACATGACGAAAGGTAGTACACGTGAAGCCTATCTCTTCCTTCTCTTGAAATGGCTTAATGTAAGTGAAGCGGTATACGATATGAGTTATAGGTAATTCCATTTATAGGTTTCGGGTGTAACTCATGGCTTGTACTCACTTCTGAATGTTAAAGGTCCTAAAGCAGTTGAACTACTACCCTTGAGCCTTCCATATATTCGGTAGTAACTAAATATGCAAGCTCGTATTCCTAAGGGCTCTAGGGCGATGAATGTCTCTGATTGCATAAGCTGTGTAGCATTATCTTGATGTACATCTATGATACTTGAGGCTCCACTTAATGTGATCTCTAATGACCCTCAGAGGGTACTATAGATAATTACTTTCCGGATCTTCAAGTGACGGTTCACTGGGCTATTTCATGGAGTCTCAGATAATGATTTAGCTTGCATATGGTTACTCACTGCTCTGCTTGTGCATATGGTTAATATACCTTCCACCGAATCCCTCATAAGAGGGCCAGGTATGACCAAGTCCCATAAAGGGCCGGGTATGATATAAGATGATATAAGTATTCATTAAATACCATAAAGGGCCGGGTATGACCAAGTCCCATAAAGGGTCGGGTATGACCAAGTCTCATAAAGGGTCGGGTATGATATATGTATATGATGGTAAGATGACATGATTATTGAACGGTTCCCATAAAGGTTCAGGTAAGGTATATATACGCATATGATGACATAATGATACATTTGTAACACCGAGTCCCACAATGGGCTTAGTACGGAATATGACACTAAGATACATAACGTTGTTTTACAAGATGCAGCTACAGTGATTTATTAATTGTTATACTTATTCCTTGCATCCCTATGTCAATTGTGTGCTCCTTGTGGTATTTTATGCTTTACATACTCAGTACACATATCGTACTGACCCCCTCTTTCCAAAAGGGTTGCGTTTCATACCTGTAGGTAAAGATACACACTTTGGGGATCCGCCAGCGTAAAAGTCCCACTCAGTAGTTCAGAGGTGCTCCATTGTGCTGGAGCCTAGATTTTGGTACTAACCCTCGATATATATATTTATTTGTTCACGGGTACGATGGGGCCCCTGTCTGGCTTTATATTACTATTCTTAATCTTAGAGGTCTATGAAGATATATGTGGGTTGTATATGTATGTGTGTACAGTTGTGCCTATATGTCTTATGTTTTGGGTCGTTTCCTTTATCATGGCAGCCTTATCGGCTCACGCGTGTGTTCATTATGGAACGACCCTACATATTACGATAACCTTATCAACTTATACGTTATGTTGCCTTATGCTATCTGTTGGTATGTTATAACTCAAACAGGAGGCAGGTTTACTTATAGTTAGCAGAGGTATATGTGAGTGTCCAGTTGGGGCACCCGTCATGGCCCGTGGGGTTGGGTCATGACAGAAATGGTATCAAAGAGGTCCTTCCTTGGAATGTCCACAGATCGTGTCTAGTAGAGTCTTGTTTATCGGTGTGTTGTGCACCACATCTATAAATAGGAGGCTATAGGACATTTAGGATGTTACCTTTCTTTCTTGTCTTAGATCGTGCAATAGAGCTGTCTATCAGGATAATCCCTCCCTAGCAGACTACTATGTGTGCGGCCATACCTATAAAGGAAGCTTGTTTTGACCTTCTTTTTTACAGGTAGGAAGCCCTGTGTGGCTGTAAGATGAGATGCTATAAATATATGTATATATTAGCCCTGTGAGGCATTATGGATGCGATATGGTATGATATGGATGTATATATACATCGGCCTTGCATGGCATTATTGGTATTTCCTGAGTGCAGGTTTGGGATAGTAAGGAATATAGAGGAAACTCTATCGAAATTTTATAGAAAAAAAGGGAATGAACTATAAGTTTATCATAAGGTTTGGAAGTTGATACTGAGTACCCTTATTATGATGAACTAAAGCTGTTGGGGTACCCTCCATGTTATTGGTAAGGGGACCCCATGTTTACTTAGGAAGTTTTAGGTCGAAGGAAAACTCTTTTGGAGGGAAAGGTGTCCAGCAATTGGGGTTCCACTTTGGTGGGAAAGTATAGATCCCTCAACCATTAGTGGTGAACTAGATAAGTTGTTCACGACTCAAGAATGAACCTAGAGGAAAACCATACGAGTTAGGCACTAAATAGTATTGTGGTGCTTATTGGATCTTAATTTCCTTCTGGTAGTGGTTAGAGGATGCTTTATGGTAACCTTTTATTGGTTATTAAGCGACTAAAATAACTTGTGGATGGAAGACGTGAACTTATGGGCTGTCAAAATTATGTGTTTCATATATTGGATAACATACTAGAAGGATTCAGAAGGGTCGGTGATACCAAGGAATATTTTTCCAAGGGATATGGGGTAACATGAAACTCCTCGGGCATAAAAATAGCAATGGACTGGAAGAATTGAAGGACTACTATAGGGAGCACTCAAGATAGACGTGATTAATTAAGTACGAGTATCGGACGAAAAAGGGAATAGATAGCTATGAACTGAAGGTGTAGTGTGAAAAGGCAAGAAGATAACACCATTATTAGAGTAAAATTGACATGAGACTGAGAAGAACTGGAAGTTAACCTCAGGTACCTGACAAGGATAAAAGATTATGATATATAAGAAGTATTGTGGATATGTGATTCCGCCATGGAAAATATAAAGACCCCTCAAGGATGAGGGAGGTAGCTCTATAAAACCATTGATGCGTTGCGAGTCTATTAAGAGGAAAAAGTGGTATCCACTGGGATGAAGATAGTGTTATACCAGAGATAGAAACACGGGTCACTAGAGTACAAGTAGTTTCAAATGGAGAAGTTGAAACGATTAAAGACGCTACCAAATCGCTGGTAGGGAAGAAAGGAATATGGCTCTGGATAAACTACTATATTAATTATATGACTCGAGTACCAATACTTGGACTAAATTAGGTACTATATATCGAGAATTCTAAGAACCCCATATTTGTATTAAGGTTTCTTACAGGGCAACCTAAAGTATAGGTGATCTAATAGAAGGTATAGATATGGTGCCATGTGTCAAATATGTTGGAACAGAATCATATGTGTATGAATAGTTGAAAATAAACAGAGGATGACATGAGTACACCCTAAAGGGGGGAAGTGGACAAGATAAATAAAAATGTGAGATAAAGTCAACTAAGACTATCATATGTTAAAGGGAACGCTTAAACTTCTAATGAGATCCCATGCTGGCACGAGTTAGCAAGGGCTAAAGGCCAGCGATAAATGAATAGAAGCCATGATATCTAAGACCGCGCAGAGAACCATTAGCAGGGACCCTAATGGATGGGTGCATACAAAAAGGGGTGAGTAAGACTGAGCGATCTAAGGACCGTGTGAAGGGTAGTAAGGCCATGGTTGAGTAAAGATTAAGATATGGCAATAGGGTTATTGGCTACTGATATTATGACATATAAGTAGCACAAGAGAGAGGATAAGAGATCTTTCCTATGGTATAATATAAGAGAACTTAAGACTAAGTAAAGGAAGCAAAATAAGTATGAGATATTTCAATATAAAGAAATTTCCCTGTAATCTGTATAAGATCTTGAGGAAGGTTTGGTTCATATTCGAGGACGAATGTTCTAAAGGGGGGGAGGATGTTATACCCCGTACATTTATACCTTGGAAGGTTCTTAAGCTTCTTAAGTTTCTTGAAAGGTTCTTAAGCTTCTTAAAAGGCACCATGTGAGCCGGATAATCTACTACGCTATCAAATAATTCTAAGGATGGGAGAATGAGATACCCTATAATAGACAAGATTGAAAATAGGGTCGTAAAAATCTGGAAGAATTGGAGGCTAAGTAATGAGTCTAGGACTCAACTTATTTATGTAAGCTACCAACTTGAAACTCTTACATACTTAAACTACTTGAGTACATCCCAAGCTTACGTAGCAAGGATTACATAGGTTCGTAAAGCAAGATGAGATTACAAACTCATGAGGAGGAAAAGAGGGAGTGCCACATGGTAAAAGCTAGGAGTGCCACGTGGAAGCATCTAGGAGTGCCACATGGAAGCAACTGCAGAAGGGGGTGGGCCCCACCTGCCACGTGGTAGCCCAAGGGTGGAGGAGGAGGTGTGTTGGCCCTATGAGGGCTTGACACATGTCACCACTTAGGACTTGACACGTGTCAACCCATAAGGTGTCCTATATATATATTTTTTATGACTTTTCAATTCATTCTTATCCCATAAGTTTCATTTTCATTCAAGAAAATTCTAGAAAAGAAAAGAGAAGAGAAACTCTAAACTAGAGAGAGGGAGCTACAAATTTGGGAGAAAAAAAGGTAAGTTCTCCAATTTTGTTCTGTGAATTAATTATCTAGGGTATACAACGATGATATGAAGGTTTTATTAATGAAAAATTATGTTATTGAGCAGCACAAAAAGGATAAAAAACAGCCACGAAGTTTCAGCCGCGCTAAAAGAGCTTTCGATGCGAGTTTTGACGAGTTTCGGGCAAGGTAAGGTTTTCCCTTTCAAATTGGAGTTTATGATGTTGTTATGAAGTATATTACATGTCTTAAATGAGGTTGGAAGTGGAAAAATTACATAAAGATGCTTGACGTTAGAAACAAACTAAATTAAAGTCGTTATAGTTAAATTGAAGTAGAGTAGTGTGTTGTGATTGTGGTGCTGTGGTTGAAGATGGGTTGGATGTGTGTTGAAGGTATTTAAAGTGTTATAAAAAGGGTGTGGTTTCTTATGGTTGCAGCCACACGGCCCTCTATTTTGTATGGTTAAAGGTTTTATGAAACAAAAATTAAAAACTCTATTTTGGTATCGTAGTTTTGGGCGAGCTGTGTAGAATTTTTACTTCATTGTATTGGAGTGATTTGATTTTATATATCTTCTGGTTTTTGTGGGAAATATGTCTTTTAATATTAGAATTGGGATAGGTCAAGTTATAGGGGAGATGCTGCCCAATTTCCACCAACTTCAGAACTAGTAGTAAACTAGTCGAGGGAAATAGATAAGGAAATGATTCCTATGGATACTTGGTTGTTGATTTGGAAGTTGGACAGTGGAAGGTTATTAATTTAGTATTGCTTCGATATTAAATAGGTTTAAAAGACGATGAGGCGAATGTTGTGAAGGGTAACCCATAAGAGGTATGTGAAGCTACCTTCTTTCTCTTAGTATATTTTTGGCATAAGTATGTAAAGCTACCATTCTTCTCTCTTGATATGTATTTGACATCAGTTATGATATTATGATGAAATGTTTATGGTACCGAGTCCCTTGATGTGCCAAGTAGGATATATATTACAATCTAAGGATCGGGTCGTACGTTCCACAGCACATATGTGTATGACGACTAAATGAGGGGAAGTAGAGAGTATGTAAAGCTTATCTCTTCTTTTCTCTTGGCATGTATTAGTCATAAGTGGTTGGTATATGTACTGTGGGGATAATTTCATTCATATAACCCCGAGTATGGTTCATAAATCTTATTCACTTCTTGATGTTAGAACTCCTACGATAGTTGAGTTATTCTCTTATAAGTCTTCTACATGACAAAAGGTAGTACACGTGAAGCCTATCCTTTCCTTCTTTTGAAATGGCTTATTGTAAGTGAAGAGGTATACGATATGAGTTAGAGGTAATTCTATTTATAAGTTCCAGGTGTAACTCATGGCTTGTACTCACTTTTGAATGTTAAAGGTCCTAAAGTAGTTGAAATACTACCCTCGAGCCTTCCATATGTTGGGTAGTAACTGGATATGCAAGCTCGTATTCCTAAGGGCTATAGGGCGATGAATGTCTCTGATTACGTAAGTTGTGTAGCATTATCTTGATGCACATCTATGACACTTGAGGCTCCACTTAATATGATCTCTAATAAACCTCATAGGGTACTCAAGACAATTACTACATGGATCTTCAAGTAACGGTTCACTTGCCTATTTAATGGAGTCTCCAATAATGATTTAGCTTGCATATGGTTACTCATTGCTGCCTTTGCATATGGTTAATATATCTTCCACCAAGTCCCTCACAAGAGGGTCGGGTATGACTGAGTCCCATAAAGGGCTGGGTGCGATATAAGATAATATAAGTATTCACCAAGTCCCATAAAGGGCTGGGTATGACTGAGTCCCATAAAGGGTCGGGTATGACTGAGTCTCATAAAGGGCTGGGTATGATATATGTATATGATGGTAAGATGACATAATTATTGACCGGTCCTATAAAGTTTAGGGTAAGGTATATATACGCATATGATGACATAATGATATATTTGTAACACCGAGTCCCACAACGGGCCAGGTATGGAATTTGACCCTGAGATACATAACATCATTTTACAAGATTCAGCTACAGTGATTTATTAATTGTTATACTTATTCCCTGCATCCCTATATCAACTATGCGCTCCTTGTGGTATTTTATGTTTTACATACTCAGTACATATATCGTACTGACTCCCTCATTTTAGAAGGGCTGCATTTCATGACCACAGGTATAGATACACACTTTGGGGATCCGTCAGTATAGAAGTCCCACTCAGTAGTTTAGAGGTGCTCCATTGTGCTGGAGCCTAGATTTTGGTACTAACCCTTGATGTATATATTTATTTGTTCACGGGTATGGCGGGGGCCCTATCCCGCCTTATGTTACTATTCTTACTCTTAGAGGTTTGTTGACATGTATGTGGGTTATATATGTACCAATATACAGTTATGCCTATATGTCTTATGTTTTGGGTCATTCCCTTTGTCGTGGCAGCCTTATAGGCTCGCGCGTGTATTCATTATGGAACGAACCTACATGTTATGATAGCCTCATTGGCTTATACATTGTGTTGACTTATGATGTCTGTTGGTACGTTATAACTCAAACAGGAGGCAGGTTTACTTATAGATAATAGGGGTACACGTGAGTGTCCAGTTCAGGCACTCGTCACGGCTTGCGGGGTTGGGTCGTGATAGAATCATTCTCCAACCACCACTAGAAGGAGACCAAAATCTAATAAGCACCACAATACTTCTTAGTGCTTGACTCACATGGTTTCCCTCTAGGTTTATTCTTGAGTTGTGTACAAATTATCTAGTTTACAACTAATGGTTGAGGGTTTTGTACTTTTCAACAAAAGTGAAACTCAATCGCTGGATATTTTTCCCTTCAATATGAGGTTTTTCTAAGGCAAAATACGACTGAAAAATATCTTGGTCCATTCAAATAAATTTCAAACTTTGCTGCTCATATAGGCTTTTTCCACAATAAAACTCTCCAAGTAAAAGTGGTGCCCCTTATCGATGACATGGAGGGTACCTCTTACAGCTTTAACCCAACATAATAAATTTACCCTATAGGTATCAACTTCCAAGACATATTATGAACTTATATCTCATTCTCTCTCTTTTTGGGGGGAAACTTTGGGTAGAGTGTCCTCTATATTTCTTACTATCTCAAACCTGCATGCAGAAAGTAGTAACAATGTCTCACAGGGCCAATATATATATATATATATATATATATATATAATCTCATATCACAGCCACACAGGGCGCCCAATATCAACAAAAGTGTAAAAAAGATGGACCTACCTCATATGTCCAACTCGAACTGCACTTGTTACACTATCCTGTCTACCTTTCCTTTCTATTTTTAACTTTACATCTTACTTATACTTCAATATTCTTACCATCCAACATATCTCTTTCGCATCGTTACTTACCCTGTGTACTATGGATCACCAGTCAATTCTTTTTGTCAATGTCGTTCTTCAGCTGTAATCGAAGGTTAGTATAAGGAATCTCATTTCCTATAGCTCGGTTCTATCGCACGATCTTAGATATGAAAGAAGGATAACATCCTAAATGTCCTGTAGCCTCATGTTTATAGATGTAGTGCACAACACACCGATAAACAAGACTCTACTAGACACAGTCTGTAGATACTCCGAGGATGAACTGCTTTGATACCACTTTTGTTATGACCCAACCCCATAGGCCGCGACTGGGGTCTGATCTGGACACCCGTATACATACCTATTAGCTGTAGTCAAACTGAACTACGAACAATATGATGACATACATTGAGAACCCCAATGGGTCATAACATCTTCATATACATATATCCCTATCATTTATCCCCTGAGGAGTTGTTACTAATCGTATCATGAAGGGACATGCAAGCCGATAAGGCTGCCATTTCATATTAATATTTATAACACATCGTATAGAAATAGCTAAACAAAACTAACATACAACCCACAAAAATATATCTACAGACCTCTAAGAGTATCAACGGTATCATATAGTGGTACAGGGCTTCCGATGTACCCCTGAATACACGAATATATACATCATAAAGATCAATACCAATAGTTTAGGCTCTAGTACAATTAGGCACTCTAAAATAGCTGAGTGAAAGTCCTAAAATGGCAGTTCCCCAAAATATGTGTCTGTACCTGCGGGTATGAAATGCATCCCCCCCGAAGAGATGAGGGATCAGTACGATATATGTACTGAGTATATCAAGCATAACATATCATAAATGAGATCATATCTGAAGTAGAGGTTCAGGAGACAAGTATGATACTCAAGAAATCACTATACATATGCCTTATGCCATAAAATCATGAACGATCATAGCATATACATATGGTTAGTGCTGTGGAACGTACAGCCCGATCCATACATAATATAATAGTGCCTAGGAATGTATGGCTCGATCCATATATAATATAATAGTGCCGAGAAACGTACCGCCAGATCCATATATAATATAATATGTTAGTGTCAAGGAACGTACGGCCTGATCCATATATATATATATATACCGTACCCGACCCTCTAGCGAGGGGCTTAGTGAATAGAGTAGTGTACACTTATACCATACCTGGCCCATTATGGGACTCGATGAAAGATGTGTTATAGTATGCACGAGTATAGTAGTGCGTAACCATATGCAAATTAAATCATTATCTGAGACTCAATAAAGTAATCAAGTGAACCATCACTTGAAGATTAGGGTAGTAATCGTCTCAAGTACCCTCTATTTGTCATTAGGGATCATATCGAGTGGAGCCTCAGGAATCATAGGCATGTATCAAGATAATTCTAAACAACTTATGAAATCAGAGACATTTGTCATCATAAAGTCCTTAGGAATAAGAGCTTATATATCCAATTACTACTCAACATATAGAAGGCTCGAGGGTAGTAGCTTAACTATTTTAAGAGTCTTAACATTCAGAAGTGAATAAGAGTCATGAATCATACTCGGAGCTTATGAATGGAATTACCTCCAAACTCATATCATATATCGCTTATAAGAAAAGAGGGATAGGCTTTACATATCTTTTATGGATCAACCATAACCAATCTTGTTTCGTTACCCCTTGAACCTATTTAACACGAAAGTAACACGATTATGAACAACCTTCAACTTTTTAGCTTCTAAATCTACAATTAATTACCTATAGGAATTACTTCCTCGTTCACAGTTCTCGACTAATATATCAATTAGGTAAGAAGTTAACGGAAATCTAGAAGCATTTCCCCTATAACTCACCCTATCCGAACTTTCAATTAACCTCTGATTAGCAAAGCCATATCAAAGACAACAACCACCATCCATATACACTGCAACTACCACAAAACTATGCAATATAAGCTCCAAGCAGCCCACTCAAAACCACGACCTTAAAATACAGTTTTTGATATTTATTTTATAAAATCACAACCACACAGAAAGGAGCACAACATAGCTGCACACGGCAGAACTTATACCCATTTTTTACCACATTCCCAACCCTTCAACATATACAAACCACCTCCAAATATAACATCATAATAACGACAACACTAACCAAACTTTAATTCACTAGAATAGCTTCAAAAAAACCCCTACATGATTTTCAACACCCTTCAATAGTAAATTGCATCATGTTATGTTTTCAGTCCATATTTACATATCCATAACATGTTTAAACCCTTACTCAAACGTGTGAAAAGGGAATCAAGTCGTACCTTAACAAATGAGCTTCCAAAGCTTGCTGAAAGTTATAGGTTCACATTGAACCTCCTTGCTGCCCCAATAATAAATCCCACGTAGCTAATCACCTTCCAATGGGTCGATATTACCTTAGAAAAATAATTTATGGAGCAAGCCTCGAAGCTCCACCTTGCCTTAGCCATGGCCGAACTTGCCATGGCTTTGAAATCTCCTTATTTTCTCTATTCTTCTCTAAGGCTAAGGTTAAGAAAAATATGAAAAAATGAAGTTCCTAGTCATTATTTAGGCATATATACACCTCTTTTGAAAGTGGCATGTGTCATCCCCTAAGGGTGACATGTGACCAGCCTCTACACGTGTCCAACCCTAAAGGTGACACGTGTCCATCTCTTATAGTTCCATACCCTCCATGATCTAACCAGTTGTTTCCACGTGGCTTGATGGGTCCCACTTTCTAAGTTGGTGCATCACCTATTTGAAGTAGGTGCATCACCTACTTCCCCTTTTTCGTAGGTTTGTATTCTCATCTAACTTTAAGAACCCATGTAATACTTGCTACCTAAGCTCGACATGTACTCACACAGCTTGATTATATATGACATCCAAATTGGTATCTTATACAAGTAGATCGATTACCACGACTCATTATTCATCCTCCAACCCCTTTCAAATCATTCCAACTCTATTTCCAATCACCACTACTCACATAGAGCTAGTTTATGCAAAGTATGGGGCTTCATACCCTCCCTTCCTTAGAGTTATTTGATAATGTCATGAATAACATGGATCACATGATAACTTTACAGAAACTAGGTAAATTTATAGAAGCTAAATAAATGTTCCCATATACCAAAAGTGCGGAGTATAACAGATGCATTCATGACTACACATGGATTCTCGAGGAGTGCATTTGATAGATGTGTGTATCACTAGAAAATGTATAGTAACTCTATGATTTATTTATTATTGTATGTTGATGATATGCTTATTGCTGCTAACAACATCACAGAGATAAATATTTTGAATAAACTGTTGAGCAAGGAATATGAAATGAAGGATTTGGGAGATGCAAAGAAAATTCTTGGAATGGAGATTTCAAGAGAAGATGGTGTTGTACATCTTTTCCAGAAGAGGTACATCAAAAAGGTTCTTGAGACATTCAATATGCAGATGAGCAAGCCTGTAAGTATACCGTTAGCTTCTCATTTTAAGCTTTTAGAGTTACAAATGCCTCAGTCTAGGGATGAGGTGGAGCATATATCAAAAGTTCCTTATGCTAGCACAATTGGTAGCATTATGTATGCTATGATGTGCACACGTCCAGATATTTCTTAATTTGTAAGTGTGATAAGTAGGTACATGTCCAATCTAGGAAAAAGGCATTGAAAAGCTGTCAAGTGTTTATTGAGATATCTCAAAGGAGCTTTTGATGTTGGCCTAACCTTTTAAAAAAGTAAAGATATTTTAGTTCTTGGTTATGTGGATTCTGACTATGCAAGGGATCTTGATAGAAGAAGGTCCACAGCTGGATACATCTTTACTCTCGTTGGCAGTGTCGTTAGTTGGAAATCGACTTTACAATCAATTGTCGCTTTGTCAACAACAGAGGCAGAATATATGGCAGCAACAGAGGCGATGAAAGAAGCTATCTGGTTGAAAGGTTTGCTGGTAGAATTGAGTTTGGTTCAGCTGGAACCAACTCTAAGATGTGATAGTCAAAGTTTTATTCATTTGATTAAAAATCAAAGATTCCATGAGCACACCAAACATATTGATGTCAACTTCTATTTCATTCGAGATGTCGTTGAAGAGAGAGCTATTAAGGTAGAGAAGGTTATCACAGATGATAATGCTGCAGACATGCTGACCAAGATAGTCACGCTTGCCAAGTTTGTACACTGTAAGGACTTGGCGGGAGTATGCATCAACTGATGCAAAGTCTGGGAGAACAACTACTAGGTGGAGCTAATGTGTTTAACAAAGATTTGATTCTTCTTGTTTCTTACAACGGGATTGCCCAGTAAACTTAGAAGTTTTGTCTAGAGTTGTTCATACGCATTCTCAGAACGCAAATCATGGTGGAATTTGAAAGAGTTGAGGTTGAAGACACAATTAAAAGTTGCTGAAAGAAAGTTGAAAATAGAAAAAAAATTCATGGTGGAGATTTGTTAAAATTGACAAGATTCTAGATAGTTTTAATGTAGCAACTTGGTAGGTGAAAGTTTGGTAAACTTGGTTGGTGAAAGTTTGGTAAACTTTGACATCTTGACAAAATGTGATGTCATGGATGACATCAAGACCAAGAATTTATTCCTATAAATAGGTAGCTCTTGATTCATTTGAAACACACCTCAAAAACATTTCTCACTTGTCTTCTCATATTCTAAGGCATTTGCAAAATACATTAGAAGAGTAGAAAATTGATAGAGCAATTCTCTTAGTTGTATTTGGATCTCTCCCCTTTCTTTGTATTATAATGACAGTTATTCTCTAGTGGACATAGGATCATTCTGATTCGAACCACGTAAAATATTATTGTTCTTCCTTGTTTATATTTTCATGTTTTCGCTAACACACACACACACACACACACATATATATATATATGAATTATGATAAGCTACACTTTTAGTTTAACAACGTATACTGTTGGACTATTATCAAGGCAAATTTTTATTTTTGATTATTTTACCTTGGACAAAAATAAAAAACGGAACACTCCATTTGTTCAACTTATTTTTCCTAAAAAGATTTAGTCCGTTTAAAAAATATCTCTTTTTGTAGCAATTTTTTAATTTCAATTTTACACATGACATGTTTAAGACACAAAATTAAAAGATATTTTAGTATATTTGACATATGTTTGATTTAAAATAACAAGATTCAAATTTTTTTACTTCATGCCAAGTCAAAATAGGACAAATAAATTAAAATGGATGAGTAATAAATAAATTACTATAAAATAGAAACACGGACATACAAATTTAATGCATGATTAATCTATGCATTTTATATCAGTGCAATGCACGGATACTATAAAAGTTCATAAGGACAAATATATTGATTCAAAATTCAGATATTTTATCCTTTTGTTTTATTTTAAATTCATATTTTTATGTGAATTGAAAAAAGTTTATCTTTATATTCAAATTAGTGCAGATTGATATGGTTGGAAGAATATACAAAAATTTGGAGTCTTTTAAATAATAACACATATTAGAACTCTTATAGATGGAACATATAATTCAATTTCAATACGAAATATCATTTTTTATATTTTTCAGTAAATTAGTCTACGACTAATTAGTCTGTAAATTTTATTTCTGTATATTCTTTACTTATAATTTTCTGTAAATTTTATTTCCTAATATTATTTATTTATAAATTTTATATTAATTTTTAAAAATATTAAAAAATAAATAATAAATATTAGTTAATTTTTATTCAAAATTTGATTACCTTTTATAAAATTGAAGAATGAGGCAAGTCCAATTACAAAGAAAAGAGAAGGTTGGTTCCGTCCCACGAGTTAGGTGCTTAGCTGAAGGTTTCCGTCCAAAGCTTAATAAGGCAAGGGACCCAATTCTTAAGACTCAAGATGTAACTTATGACAGTTTTTCATTTAGCCGAGCTGGTATAGAATACCCGGCTTTAGATCTTGATGCAGTCAAACTTTACCCAATTTCATCCCTAAGATCGTGGAGAAGACATGTCTGGTCCAATGAATTTCAATTCGTTATCTCTCAACTTGGAAGGGCACCAACGGTAAACGCTAAAAAAAGTTGTTTATAAAGACATTAAACAAGTTTTAATTGTGGGGGAAAAGAACACTTAGACTCCAAAAAGAAAACTATTTACCCTTAAAGGCCCCATTACCTTCATACCCCTTTTTATTTTAAAATTCGCGCGATAATATCATGTTGACGTCAGCGCCCATCCTATATTATACCGATAGGGTATCAATATATCAACGGAGTGTTATATAGGATTAAGCTAAGTCTTAGATGATACCGATATGGTATTAATATACCGATGAAGTATTACAAATAATATATTTTCTACTAATTTAGAGTTTAATAAATAAGATTATGACTTTAATAATTTTCTCTTAATTGTTTTATTTTTATTTCTTAAAAAAAGAGCTCGTACCTATCTAATACCAATAGGATATTAATATACCGACGGAGTATCATAAAAAACTACGTTCAGTCCTATATTATACGAATATGGTATCAGTATACCAATGTAGTATCACATTAGATTAATTCATAGCAGTGATGCTGACATCATGCTAATGTCATGAGCGAAATAAGAAAAGAGAAAGTAGGATAAGAGGACAAATAGTTTGGGTCTTGAGTCCATTAAGGGTAAATAGTTTGGATTGAGTCCAATTTGGGTAAATAGTTTCACAATTGAGTCTATTTTGTTTAGTTTATCCTTAATTGTATTGTTAAAAAAAAATTGTCGGGTTTAAGCATGGTGTGAATTGGAAAATGAGAAAATGAGAATTGAGAACAGTGGGGAACCAAGTGAAGGAAAAATAAAAAATCATTTTCCCCTCATTGGTAGAAGAAAGGAATTTTTTTGTCCTGCTATTAAGAAACAGTTCCTTTAGCTCTTAAAGGGTTCAGTAGAGGGTGTCTTCTCACGTCGCCGTTGTCGTCGCTCGCTCGGCTTCGATTTTGATATGATTGATTGATAATTTTTTGGACAAAATTTATTTCGAATTAACTAAATTAATTCGCACAACAGAATAATTTGAAATTCACCTGAAAAGAACCTACTCCTTCCGAACAGACATTTCTCTTTCCAAAAAGACACTGTGAGTGTTCTGAAAAGACAAATCTTTCTGAAGAGGTCTTTTCGCACCTGTAGATGACTATAATAGAGAGACTTTCTTTCATTTTTCTGCATCAAATTAAATTTCTTTAGGACACGCGGTAGATTCTGTGGACTCGAATAGTTCTTTTCTTTTCATCTTTATTATTTTTAGTTTGCTAACATTGATAAAAGAAATAACAATAAGGTGACATGACATCACATTAGGACAGAAGAGTATATTTTGAAAAAAATAGAAATAGTTATAATATTGGGATTTAAAAAAACATATATGATATTATAAAGTAATTTTTCAAACATGAGTAACTATTTAAGAAATTTACTTGAATGTTTTGATGTTAAATTCTTAATAATAAGAGCCCTGTGGATCTCACCTTTATAAAGAAAATAATAATACAATTGTTTAATTTGATACGCTATTAGTGAATAATGAAGGTTTTGTAAACTGTGTTTTTGTCCATTTGATGTTTTTACGTGTTTCCAGACTCCTTATATACAGCATTAGGGGTGTTCATGGTTCGGTTTGGGTCGGTTATTGATTAAAACCATAACCAAACCAATTTAGTCGGTTTTTAAATGTCTAAAACCATAACCAAACCAAGTAAAATAATAACCACGGTTTGGTTATTGTCGGTTTGGTTCGATTTGGTTCGGTTTTTCGGTTTATTGTCGGAAAGACATGTTGATGGCAAATTAGGTCCACCAAACTTGCAACGTAGTTTATATTTACAAGAGCAAGTTAAATAGGGGTTCCAAAATACAAACAACTTTGTCCATAAATAAAAAAATTACATGTTTAAACTAAACTAACTAGATATTAGAGAATCCATAGACCATAATATAATCAAAAGTACATCTTCCTTAGCTTAAGCTCCAAACTAATCAATGCTCAAAACAGTAGGGTTTTTACTTTCTAGGGCTATTCACATAGTTGGAAGTGAAAATGTAAAAGGAAAAGAAAGAGTAGGGTTTTTACTTTCTAGGGCTATTCACATAGTTGGGCTTCAGAGTTGAGAGTTGAGAGAGTTGGGCTTGGATTGGGCTTGGATTGTTGGACATAATAAGTATATTAAAATTAAATTAATAATTAAAAGGTATAAAATATTTTTAATTATTTATGAAAAGCTAATATTATACATATAAATAATTATAATTTTTATGTATATAATTATCGGTTTGGTTCGGTTATTTATTCGGTTATTTTTTACTATAACCATAACCAAACCAAATATTATCGGTTATTCAAATTTAAAACCAAACCAAACCAAACCAAACTGAATGTCGGTTTTTTTATTCGGTTTGGTTAAATTTTCGGTTTGGTTTTGGTTTTAACCAAAACCGTGAACAGCCCTATACAGCATATGTGTAAATTTATAGCTTGCATATTCTTCCGCGGACAAATTGAATATTGAGAATTATAGGCACTAGATAAAGCAATTCCTACCTAAACAAATGTTTTCTTTCTTTTTGGTTCCATTAATTAGACTAGTAAATCTTTTTGGTTGTCGCAATGATAATGCTCCCTCTCCTATTTCCATTCTTAATTTTATACACCCTTGATTTGCGGTATGACGATTTACTTTTTCTAATTTAATAATGAGGATTATCATAACAGGAGCACAAATATCTATGGAATTTATAAATATCATTGTATATCATTGTCGACCATTCAGTCAATGATATTACTTATAATTCATCTGCTAATGGTACAACATTATTATTATTATTATTATTATTATTATTATTATTATTATTATTATTATTATTATTAGTAGTAGTAGTAGTAGTAGTAGTAGTGGTGGTGGTAGTGATAGTGGTGATAGTGGTAGTAGTAAGAGTGGTAGTAGTGGTAGTGATAGTAATAGTAGTGGTAGTAGTAGTAGTGTGGTCGTAGTAGTAGAGTGGTCGTAGTAGTGTGGTCGTAGTAGTGGTAGTGGTAGTGTAGGAATAATTGAAACCCAAATTTAAATATAATTTTTTTATTTTGATGAAAATAAATAATTATTAAGATAATTTAACATGAATACTGTATTAGACTTTATATTTTTATAAGAAGACGAAACTCAACTAATAGACTCAATTCAAAATAACAAAACCAATTAATCTGAAACTAAATTTAAGAAAATCAATCTAATCCAAACTTATTCAGATTGAATTTGAATATTAGACTTTTTACTACGTATGCAGGATTACTCTAAATAAAAACGATTGAATCAGTTTATTTCAAATATAAATTGAAATAGAAAAAAGGAAGATGAGAGGTCAAAAAGACAAATTAAAGATGTCTCGTGAAATAATTCTTCCATTTGATTTTATTTGTTCACTTTGAATTTTGCATGTTTAATATAAGTAATCTATTACAATATTAATTTATAGATAATCTTAGGTCTTGAAAATTGATTTGGAGGAATAAATAATTAATGTTGAAGATAGAATAGAAAAATAATTATTTTTTCTTGATATAATAAAAATAAAAAATAAAAATATATAAATATTATTTTTAAAATAATAAATGAGTAATAATTTTTTCGAGTGAGTAAAGTATTGTATCATTCCTCTGGGAAATGTATTTTGGAATCCTTTTGCGTTCAACTAAAAAATTCCTGAACAGACAAAAATAAACAAGTCAGAACTAGCTGTGTATCTGGAAGCCTCTAGTCTTCTTCACCGACAGTAGGGAGAGCTTCTAGAAGAGACTAAATTACATTCTTTTATATTTTTAACTCATATATTTTGTGTTTTATAAATTATTTTCACAATAGTAAAAGATAAAATAGATATTTTAAAATTAAATTCTTATTAAATATATAAATATATTTTTTATTTATTTTTGAAACTAGCTAAAAAATAAAGTGAGATATATAAATTGGGACAAAGGAAATAATATTTAACTCAAAATCTTAAAGAAATCGTTTGATTGATGAACATTCATATCAATGATGTGGCTAATGTTTGGATCCTTGATCTAAAAAGAAATATACAAGACATAATATAAATTTTTATTTGAATTTTCATTAAGATAGGATAAATTTTAACATTAAATTTTCTAAAGGATTTTCGGAGAAGATATCTTGAATATTTTGATATTTTATCCTGAAATTAATAATTATGCGGTTGTCATTTTACCTTAAAGGTGAGATAAAAATAATATCATTTGATATAAGTATTTTTAAAATTTGTGAATTCAAAATTCAATTAAATATGAGATAACATAATTCATTTCTAACAAATCAAACAATCTTTTTTTTTTTTTTAGGGGGGGGAGGGCTGAGGCACATAAATTTTGTGGAGGAATTTGGACTTTTTGGCAGGACTGTTTGGATATTGAGGTCTTATATTTCATTTTTATGTATGTTACTAGATATAAATGCCCGTGCTAACACTATATTCTACATGTTTGAGCTCTTGTGAAATAAGAACAATCTATGTCTGAGTTAAGAGAAAATATAACTGACTTCACAATAACTTTGAAAATGTGGTCATATTGAAATAACAATTGGAATAGATACAAAGTAAAAAGAAAACAAAACTACTATAATAAATTCAACGGTTAGGATGGGAAAAATCATCGACCACTACGTATAACTCAACATCTAAATTAAGAGTATATGATCCAGATCACCAACAGGCAACAAATAAGATACAACAAATGATTTTTGAAGAATTCATCGCGAGATAGTCAAAAAGAGTACAAAACGCGTAGTCAAAAAAGGAACAAAACGCGTTTTAAACGCGTAGTTAAAAACAGAGGTGCAATTCACGAATTTTACGCGTTTCTAGTTTCCTATAAATAGAGGGTCTCTTGCCCTCATTTAGATTATCCCACAAAAAATACAATACAAAAGAGTAAGAACAGAAAGAGAGTTATACACCAAGATAAATATTGTAGTCTCGAGTGTCCTCTTAAGTGAGTTGTTCCTTTTACAAGAGAGAAGTGTTAATTGTTGTTTTCTCCTTGTGAGAGCAGTGTACTCTCATATTATCATAGTAAAATCTTTCTACCCCGTGGTTTTTCCCCTCTATCTGTTTGAGGGGTTTTCACGTAAAATTTTCGTGTCCAGTTTATTTTCATTATTTATTAGCATATCAAATTTTAGTTGTAGTGCTTCCTCCCCCCAACAGTGTTATTAGAGCCCTTGGTTATTCTATCTGTTTTATGCGAAGGTACTATCTGTGAATAGTAATATTCAGTTAAAAGTACTATTCATGTGAATAGTAAATTTTGGTGATGGTATAGTTTATCAAGATTATTCGCAAAAATATTCAGAAATAATCTAGAAAGGTGTGAAGCAAATAACAATGTCGAGTACAACAAAGTTTGACGTTGAGAAATTCAATAGGACTAATTTCTCATTGTGAAAAATGAAAATAAGAGCGATATTGAGAAAAGACAATTGCTTAGCTGCAATTGAAGGCAGACCCACAGACTTTACTGATGACAGCAAGTGGAACGACATAGACAGCAATGCAATTGCTGATCTACACTTGGCACTAGGTGATCAAGTATTGTCTAGTGTTGCTGAAAAATAGACGGCGAAAGAAATATATGATACTCTTACGGGATTGTATGAGGCCAAGTCTTTGCATAATAAATTCTTCTTAAAAAAGAAGATTGTATACTCTTCGAATGGTAGAGTCCATGTCGGTTACTGAACACATTAGTATTTTGAATACTCTATTTTCTTAACTTACAACAATGAGTTGCAAAATAGAGGGGACTGAACGTGCAGAGCTTCTACTTCAAAGTATGCCTGACTCGTATGATCAACTCATCATCAATCTGAAAAATAATACGGATAGTGTAGTTTTTGATGAAATTGCAACTGCTGTCTTAGAAGAAAAAAATTGGATCAAAAATTAGGAAGACAGACAAACAAGTTCACAGCAAGTTGAAGCTTTGATGATGGTGAGAGGAAGACCAGCAGAACGTGGCCCCAGTGGGAATCACACTAATGGTAGATCTCAATCAAGAAGTAAGAAGAATATCAAGTGTTACAACTCTGGCAACAAATGACACTTCAAGAAAGATTGTCAGTTTAAGAAGAAGAGTGAACACCCTAAGTCATCAAATGCTTAAGGGAATGTTGCAAGTACCTTGGATGATGGAGATATTTTATGTAGTGAAGAAATATCAAATAATTAAGGTAGAAAATATTTCACTGATGTCTGGATCATGGACATAAGAGCAACATGGCACATGACTTTCTGGAAAGAATGGTTTCATCAATATAATCCTATCTCAGGAGGGTATGTGTTCATGGGAGACGATCATGCTTTGGATGTTATTGATATTGGTTCCATCAAAATAAAAATGTATGATGGCACGATATACACCATCTAGGAGGTACGACATGTAAAAGAGTCGAGGAAGAATCTATTGTCTTTGGGACAATTAATGATAATGGATGTTCATATAAGATTCATGGTGGAGTCATGAAAATATCAAGAGGAGCGCTTGTAGTGATGAAAGCAGAAAAACTTGCTGCAAATCTATATGTGCTTAAAGGTGAAACACACCAACAAAGAGAAATATCAACCGCGTTAGCAAGTTCATTTGAAGAATCAACGATGATGTGGCATCGTAAACTTGACCATATGTTGGAACAAGATTTGAAGATTCTTGCTGAGCAAAAACTTCTTCCAGGGCTCAAAAAGGTTTCACTACCCTTTTGTGAGCATTGTATTACTAGTAAGCAACATAGACTGAAGTTTAGCAGTTCCTCTGTTAAAAGCAAAGAAATATTAGATCTGGTCCACTTTGATGTCTGACAAGCACCGATGGAGTTTTTAGGAGGAGCAAAATATTTCTGTCATTTATTGATAATTACTCCAGGAGAAGTTGGGTGTATCCAATCAAAAGAAAGACATATGTTTTTTCGGTTTTCAAAGAGTTTAAAGCGCGGGTGAAACTTGAATCTGAGAAAAAGATCAAGTATTTGAGGACAGATAATGGAGGAGAATACACTGGTGATAAATTTGATAACTTCTATAAACAAGAAGGTATTAAAAGTCAGTTCACGATGGCATATACTCCACAAAAAAATGAAGTAGCAGAGCGGATGAATAGAACCTTATTGGAACGGACAAGAGCTATGTTGGCAACTACAGGATTGAAAAAACTATTTTGGGCAGAAGCAGTCAAAACCGTCTGTTATGTGATCAATTGGTCACCATCAACCGCAATTGATATGAAAACTCCAATGGAGATGTGGATAGGAAAACCAGCTGATTATTCTTGCTTACATATATTCGAAAGTCCTACTTATGTTATGTACAACACCTAAGAAAAATTAAAGTTGGATCCAAAATACAGAAAATGCATTTTCTTAAGGTATGCTGAAGGAGTCAAGGGGTATTGCTTGTGGTATTCCACTGCGCATAAGGTGGTAATAAACATGGATGTTGTGTTTGTTGAAAACAAGATACAAACAAAAGAAGATAGCACTTCGAAAGAAAAATCAGAGACTACTACAGTTGAAGTTGAAGAAATAGAAGAAACTTCAATTTCTTCTAAGGAAGCACAAGAGCACGAAGAATAAGATCAAGCTCAGATCAAAACTCCATAAGTTCGACGGTCAACTAGGGAGAGAGGAGAACCAGCTTGGCACTCAGATTATTCTATGGAGGGCAATGTTGCATACTATCTATTAATAGAGGACGGAGATCCTTCAACTTTTCACGAGGCCATTAAAGGCCAAGAATCATCTCTATTGATGGTAGAAATGCAAGAAGAAATTGTAGCTTTTCATAAAAATAAAACATGGGATCTTGTTCAATTTCCACAAGGAAGAAAGGTCATTGGAAACAAATGGGTCTACAAGATCAAACGCAATGGTAATGATCAATTAGAGAAGTATCGTGCAAGATTGGTGGTGAAAGGATTCGCTCAGAAAGAAGGTATAAACTTTAATGAGATATTTTCTCCGATGGTTTGACTCACTATAATTTGAGTGGTCCCGGCGATGTGTGCTACATTTGACTTATACTTGGAGCAGTTAGATGTCAAAACTACATTTATTCGTGGAGAGCTTGAAGAAGAAATTTACATGCTTCGACCAAAAGGTTTTGAAGAACAGGAAAAAGAGAACTTGGTTTGCAGATTAAACAAATCTTTATACGTTCTCAAACAGGCGCTGAGATATTGGTATAAGAGATTTGATTCCTTTATTATAAGCCTTGGATACAACAGACATAGTTTAGATCTTTGTGTTTATTACAAGATATTTGGTGATGATAATTTTATTATTTTACTGTTGTATGTTGATGACATGTTGGTATTAGGCCCCAACAAAGATCGTCTCACAAATTTAAATGCACAATTGGCTAGGGAGTTTGAAATAAATGACTTGGGATCAACAAATAAGATTCTAGGAATGCAAATTCACCGAAACAGAAATAATAGGAAGATTTGGCTTTCTCAAAAGAACTACTTGAAGAAAATCTTGCGACGCTTCAAGATGCAAGATTGTACGTCAATTTCTACCCCACCTCCTATTAATTTTAAGTTATCCTTAAGAATGAGTCCTAGAAATGAAGTAGAGAGAATGGAGATGTCTCAAGTACCATATGCATTAGCAATAGGAAGTTTAATGTTCATCATGGTATGTACAAGACCTGACATTGCACAAGTAGTGGGAGTGGTTAGTTGATACATGGATAATCCTGGTAGAGAGCATTGGAATACTGTTAAGAGGATCCTGAGATATGTCAAGGGTACCTCAAATATTGAAATGTGTTATGGAGGATCAGACTTTACTGTTAGAGGTTATGTTGATTCAGATTATGCTGGTGATCTTGATAAAAGTAAGTCCACCACAGGTTATGTGTTTACTCTTGTTGGAGGAGCTGTAAGATAGGTTTCAAAACTATAATCTATCATGGCTACATCAACGACGGAAGCAGAATATATAGCATCTACACAAGCTAGCAAAGTGGCAATATGGATGCAAATATTATTGGAGGAGATCGGGCACAAATAAGAGAAGGTTGCTCTATTTTGTGACAGTCAGAGCGCTTTGCATCTTGCAAAGAATCCAGCATTTCAGTCAAGAACAAAGCACATACAAGTTCAGTATCACTTTGTTCATGAGAAGGTGGAAGAAGGTAGTGTGGATATTTAGAAAATTCACACTAATGACAATCTAGCAGATATGTTTACGAAGCCGATCAACAGTAACAAGTTAATATGGTGTCGATCTTCTGTTGGCCTAGCAGAATTGTAACATTATAGTAATTGGATAGAAAGGATAGTGTGAAGACTTAATTGATTCTCAATTAAATCTTCAAGTGGGAGAATGCAAGATAGTCAAAAAGGGAACAAAATACGTTTTGAACGCGTAGTCAGAAAGGTAGGTGCAATACGCGGATTTTACGCGTTTATAATTTCCTATAAATAGAGGGCCTCTTGCCCCCATTTATATTATTCCAAAAAAAAATACAATCCAAAAGAGTAAGAACACAAAGAGAGTTATACACTAAGATAAATATTGTAGTCTTGAGTGTCCTCTTTAGTAAGTTGTTCCTTTTATAAGAGAGAAGTGTTAATTGTTGTTTTATCCTTGTATTTGAGAGCAGTGTACTCTAATATTATCATAGTAAGATCCTTCAACCCCATTGTATTTTCCCCTCTATCTGTTTGAGGGGTTTTCACGTAAAATTTTTTTGTTCAATTTATTTTCATTATTTATTATCATACCAAACTTTAGTTGTAGTGCTTCCTCTCCCAAGATTCATCTCCTAGAAAGTTTTTCTCCTACTCTTGAACAATTTTAGTGTTGCTTTGACAAATATACATCAGCATAAATGTTTTTTGCATTTAAAGATGTATTTCTTTCCCATATTCAACATCCAACCTTTAACGAAAAAAATTAATAATGTAACATGTCAGAATTGAGACATTTCAACTCATTGTAAATATTAATAAACGTTATCTTTTTCATATAATAAATGTGTGAAATCTTCTTTTGATAAAGAATATAGGTGTAAAACTTATAGTCATATTAACCGGAAGATGAAGTTAGGACTTCCACTTTCAAATCACACAATCATAATAGAAATTCAGTGGTGTCCATATGCATTCATAAACCAATCTACACAGCATTAGATGGAAAAGGAATCAGTCTCGCAATTATTGAAACTTGTAGAATAAAGTTACCTACTGAAATAATTCATAAAAGTATTCAATTTTCAAATGGTAGGACTACAATCCAAATCTATTCAGCCTGTTAAATTGTGACCACACAAACTCAACAATCCATTGAAGATTGAAGAACTACAGAGATGAAATGCAGAGAGGAAGAAAGGAAGAAAGGGATTTTCATTATCTATGAAATGTGTACAATGTGAGCATAGTTATATAGCTAACATATAATGCCAAGTGTGCACAAAATATCCTAACTAATTAACTACCTATCACAGCTCATTGCCAGCTCATACATCTAACAACTCTAACTAACTCATCAATAAAACAGTATACTGCTGCAGTGCTGCACTATAACTAACTGTTGTAACAAACTAACAAACTAACTATTTCATATTGAAACACACCACCTCAAGATGAAGGATGCAAAATATTGAGCACACCAAGCATGCCAAAAGATGCAAATGTTGAGCTTGACTCAATCCTTTAGTTAATAGGTCTGCAACCTTCTGGTGAGTATAAACATAGATAGTTTTAATCATGCCAGCTTTGATATTATCTCTGATGAAGTGATAGTCAATTTCAATGTGTTTAGTTCTTTATGAAAGACTGGATTTGCAGCCAATTGAATGGATGATTTGCCATCGGTTAGGATGGTAACAGGTAGTTGGAGAGGCACACCTAGCTCTTTGAATAAACCAATCAACCATGTGACCTCAGATACACTTGAAGCCATGCTTTTATACTCAACTTTTGCTGAACTTCTTGACATAGTGTGTTGTTTCTTAGATTTCCAAGATATCAAAGATTCCCCAAACTTGACTACATAACCAGTAATGGACCTTCTTGTATTAGGACATGCATCCCAATTAGAGTCACACCAACAACTAATCATAGTAGAGGCTGATCTCTCAACCAAATCCCTTGTCCTACTATGCCTTTGAGATATCTAACAACCCTGGTAGCTGCTTCCCAATGAGATTTCTTTGGTGATTGCATAAACTGACTAAGAGTTTGTACTGCATATCGAATGCCTGATCTTGTGATGGTAGTATAAAGAAGTTTACCAGCCAATCTTTGATAAGAAGTAATGTCATGAAGGACTGCATCCTTGGTGTTACTAGTTGCTAAATCATGTTCCATAGAGGTAAGTCACAGGTTAGTTTCAAGAGGAGTGGGTGCAGGCTTATCACCAGTGAGTCTTGTATCTGCAATGAGCTCTAAAATATATTTCCTTTAGTTTAAAATGACTCCCTTTGAAGATATCAAAACTTCAATGCCCAGAAAATACTTGAGTTCACCTAGATCTTTGAGTTTGAACTGTTGGTGCAGGCTATCTTTGGCTTCACTGATTATTTCAGCATTATTACCAATGATAAGAAAATCATCTACATAGACTAGTATAATCACTAGATCCTCCTCTCTCTTTAAGGTAAATAAATAATAATCATGTACACTCTGTTTAAAACCAATGATCAGTAAGGCATTAGTTAAATTCAAATTTCACTATCCGGAGGCCTGTTTAAGACCATATATGGACTTGAGTAACTTGAATACCTTGGTCTTTCCTGACTTCTTAAAACCATAAAGCATTTCCATATACACTTCTTCATTTATATCCCCTTGTAGAAAAGCATTATATACATCCATTTGATATAAGTTACAATCTTTAGATATAGCTAAAGAAATCACACATCTCATTGTCACCATCTTTGCAATAGGTGAGAAGATATAATGGTAGTCTAAACCTTCTTGCTGACTATAGACCTTGGCTACCAACCCATCCTTGAATCTTTCTACCTCACCATTTGCCTTGTATTTTACTTTATAAACCCATTTAGAACCAACTGTATTCATCCCTTTAGGTAAGTCAACTACTTCCCAAGTATGATTGTCTTCAACAACTTGAATCTTTTGTTGCATGGTATGAATTTATCTATCATCTTTGGCTGCGTTTTTGAAGGTTTTATGCTCCATATAATCAGAGAAATTACTCAAATAGCTTTGGTAACAAGGAGTCAACCTGTCATAACAAAGAGAGTTGGCTAGAGGATGTTTAGTACTTCTGAATTTGGTACTAGGTATAGCATAGTCTTTCATCCAAGTAGGTGCGTTAGTGCTTCTTCAAGTCCTTCTAATAGGTGGAATTATATCTATAAGAGGTTGTGTTTCCACTGCTGGAGTTTGTTCACCAACAATACCTTCTTGAGCTTCATTAGCCTCAGTAGCTTCAGCACCAACCTCAATGGTTTCAGTAACCATAGTAGGGACTGCATCTACCGCATCAATGGTATTTTAAATGTTATTAAACTCTTCATTGCAACTTGGATCAGCAGCTTCCTCATGAAAAAACTCCAAAAGAGAACCAACCACTGTTGAAGGACCTATCTGTGATAAGATTTGAGCAAGGGAAAAAAATCTTCCTAAAAACCACATCCCTACTCATAGATATTCTGTTGGATTTGATGTTTAATAATACGTAGCCTCTCTACAAATCTGAATAGCCCATGCAGACAGTAGGAACAACCTTTTTTACAAATTTATCTCCCTTAGGTAACACTAATGCATAACCTAAACATCCTATCACCCTTAAATGAGATAAAATTGGTAGTTTAGATTAAAGCAGTTCTTCGGGACTACTTTTATTGTCATTCACTAGTAAAGGAAGTCTGTTCATTAAATACACTGCAGCCTTAATGTAATAACTCCAACATCTAATAGGCATATGTGATTGAAATCTGATAGCCCTGGCCATATTTAGACTATGTCTATGTTTCCTCTCTACCACACCATTTTGCTGTGGTGTGTGAGAGCAACTACTTTGATGTATGACTCCTAGAGCATGAAATAAACTTGTGCATTAAGAGTTAAAGAACTTAATACTATTTTTAGATCTTACAACTTTCACATATGTACTAAATTGAGTCTTGATCATTAGTAAAAAATTCTTGATGGCAACAATAGTTTCAGACTTCAATTGCAGCAGATATAACCACATAAATTTGCTCTAGTCATTTATAATCGGTAAGAAATAATGCTTCTTCTCTATAATAGGAATCTTATAGGGTATCCAATGATCCATATGGATTACATCAAAAGGCATACATGCTCTAGAAGTGCTGTCAGGAAAAACAAGCCTAGCTTGTTTAACTAATGGACAAATTGAACATTTAGTCAATACTTCACTATCCTTATTACTGTGAACTAGTTTCAGGTATCTCAAAACCTGAGAAGATGGATGTCCAAGTTTGTTATGCCACAAACTTGCCTCCTGTACTACTGCTCCTATATTTACTTTATATATTTCTTCTTGCCTTTTCTTTGTTGAAATTTCACTCCTGGAAATGTAAAGTCCTTCATATTCTTTAGCAATCCCCTTCACCTTGCCACTGAAGAGGTCCTGAAATACACAAAAATCAGGATAAAAAGACACAAAGCAAGACAAATTCCCTTGTAAATTTGGAGACTAATAGCAAGTTGAACTTGAAGTCTGGCACATATAGGACATTCCTCACAATATCATTATCAAATACATATACTTCACCAACATGATTAATATTCACCCTATCTCCAGTGGGTAAATGAATTTAATTTCTTGGTGATGTAGTTACCTTATAACTTTTATGTAATGATTATTTATTTGTTGTGACATGATGTGATGCCCCAGAATCTATAATCCAGTCCTGTGCAATAACATTGGACATTAAACAAGTAGCAATACCTGCCATGTTGACTTTCTTACAATCCTGCACATCTTTATTCAATATTGCTAATATCTGCTTGTATTCTTGTTCTGTGAATGCATGTCCTTTTCTCAAGTAGTCCTTGTCCTCCTCCCTACTGGTTGTAGCTTGAGTGTGATTGCCTAATATATTATTTGCTGAGTGTTGTAATCCATAGCCATCAGAACAGGAAGGTCCTCTGGCTGAATTTTTGTTTGCTGGATATTGTCTTCCATTGATACCATTATGTTTCATGTTACCATAGCTTGTCCTATTCCTCTGCTTCTAATCATTAGTGTAACCAATTAACTTGTAACAATTATCCTTGGTGTGTCTAGTGAAGTGACAAAACTCACATTTCTTTCCTTTGTAGTCTTTTCCTTAATTCTTATTGACATGCATCACAACTTGATCTGATTTTTCAACTATGTTAGACATTTATGATGAGTGTTGAATCTCATCTTCTATGATCATGGCATAATCTTGATTTATAGAAGGTATAACTCCTTTTAACAAGATCTGTCTATGAGCTGAATCATAGGACTCATTCAAACAACTCAGAAACTGAATTAGTCTTAACTGTTGAAGATAATCACTGTACACTTTTGATTGAGGACAATTGCAGCAAGGATTTGGGACTACAACATCAAATTCATTCGACAATACTTTCAACTTTGTAAAGTAATGTGATACAGAGTTTTTACCTTGTGCATGGGTAGTGATCTCTTTGTGCAGCTGATAGACTCTCATACGATTCACCATATCAAATCGCTTCTTCAGATCTACCCAGACTGAGAATGCACTTGTTGCATACATAATTCTACCAAGTAACTCCCCATTCACTGTGTTCATCAACCATGAGAGCACAATTGCATTACATGTTTCCCACTGTTCATGCAGTACATCATCATACAGTTCCTTAGTGCAAGCTTCTGTAATAAAGCAATATTTTCATTTTCCTAATAGTGCGATTCTCATCGATCTGCTCCAAATCCCATAGTTCTCAGATCTACTCAACTTTATGGGAATCAATAAAGTTCCTGAAGATTTTGATGGCCCGATGTATAAAGGATCATTTTGATCAATCTTTACAACTGACATTTCTGCGATTTTGAGAACTTGAAGAAAAATTGATCTATCTAGTTAAAATCTGATTTGAAGTTGTTTGTAACTCTTCCTCTAATCAAACATCCAGCATCAAATGCTCTGATACCATATTAAATTATGAGCATACAAACTTAACAATCCGTTGAAGATTGAAGAACTGTATAGAGGAAATGCAGAGAAGAAGAAAGGAAGAAAGGAAAAAAAGGATTTTCATTATATGTGAAATGTGTACAATGTGAGCATAGTTATATAGCTAGAATATAATGCCAAGTGTGCACAAAATATCCTAACTAATTAACTACTTATCACAACTCATTTCCAGCTCATATATATTTAACAACTCTAACTAACTCATCAATGAAACAATAAATTTCTGCAGTGCTGCCATATAACTAACTGCTGTAACAAACTAACAAACTAACTACTTCATATTGGAACACATCCATAATATCACAATCTACAAGATTTTTCTTTAGCTTGTACTGTATGCATACTTGATACGTTTTAGAAGATTCGCTGAATACATCTTCTCCAACAAAGGAAACTTAATATATTTTGATAAGTTTGGCGAGTCACAATAATAAAGTGTAATTATTTGAGCTAATAGCATTATAACTCTCACACAATAACTTTTATCTCCTTTCAATCTTTCTTCAACGTATAATTGAATCAAAGATAGAAGTAAAAAGGGAAAGTAAAAATTAGCATGCTAAATACAAAATGAGAAAGTTGAATTTAAAACTTGAAACAATGAACTGAAACTTATGACCATTTAGAATATCAATAACCACGAACATGATAAAGATGTAAATCTTTGTTGACAAAATAAAGTTGGATTCAATAGAAGTGTAGAAAAGCATATAAATGGAAATCAGAAAAACTCACATATAAAGAGAACTTAAAGAGTAAAGAGAAAAAGGCTCATTCAATGAATATCTCACATTAAAAGTTTCAAATTTTGTCTATATATATTCAGAGTTGCTAAAAACATATTTAGTTCTTCATTTAACTTCTCTTTGTGATAATTATATTTCTCCACACAAACAGTACTAATTTAATATATCATATGCAAAGGACCTAATATGTGCAACTACATATTTCGTATAATAATTAGGCTACTAAGGATGGGATTAGTTGATATGCAAGAGTTCAACAACATATTCAAACATTTCATCTATATATTCTTACCAGCACAATCAAAAATGCCTTTCAACGATGTCTTCTAACCAGCACAATCAAGATTGACAATGTCATCCTTGAAGATAGTCATCTAGAGAATGAGAAATGTTATTCAAAATAACAAAATTGAAGAGTTAATTGCACCGGGGGACTACTTGCACCATTAAAAAGATACCAAACAGATCAGACACTAGATAAAAAGGTAAAATAACTACATTATCCGCATATATATTTACATGTTCCTATATGTCCATCTTATAAACATATCAGGTAGCAAGGTGATTTTCAGAGGTATATTGGGCCGTTTGAAGTTCTTAAGCGTGTTTGGAGAGGTGACCTACGAATTGGATTTACCTCCAGGTTTGTCTAGAGTGCACCCAGTATTGCATTTGTCTATGCTAAAGAAATATTATGGTGATGAAAACTATATTATTCGCTGGGATTCGGTCTTGCTTGATGAGAATTTATTTTATGAGGAGGAGACTGCAGCTATTCTTGATAGGGAGTTCCGCAAGTTGAGGTCAAGGTATATTGCATCTGTGAAGTTCCAGTGGAGGAATCGTCCTGCTGAAGAGTCCACTTGGGGGAGAGTGAGGCTGATATGCGTGAAGATATCTACATTTGTTCGTCGAGTCAGGTGCCCATTTCTACCCTCACTCTTCTTTTGAGCATTTGGGGATGAACGGTGGGTAAATTGGTATATGTTGTAACAACCCATTAGGTCATTTTTAGTACTAGGGATTTTTATTTCATAAAAGACTCATCCTGTAAATTTTTAATGGGTATTTTGAACTATTCGATAACTATGGTTATTTAATTGAGGGGTGAACTTAGATAACTTATTTAATTGGTGGGTTAAAGTATTAATTCATTTAATACCATATACTATTTTATTTATTAAGATAAGTTAATGAGATTTATCACTTCAATACATAAGGGTTTTAGAAAAGAAAAGAAAAGAAAACACAATCTTCATCTTCACGACGAAGAGAAAGCAACACATATAAGGGAAAAGCTAGCCTCTCATGTAAACCACCAAAAATATTCTATGAATTATATATATATATATATATATATATATATATATATATATATATATATGTCATATGGTGTCATCATCAGTAGTTGTTGGATATGAAATTGAGAAAGAAAATGGGCAAATTAATTGTAGACCTGCAATTGGCACTTGCAGATGCCGATTTTTTAACTTGAAAAATACATGGTTTTGGGTGAACATCATTTGTAATGATGGCTAATGATTGCCTCAATCATTAGGGTTAGTGTATAATGTATTGTGGTGGGTTTTCTTCGAACAGTGAGTGTAACTCATTTTTAATTTAAATTTTTCTCATGGCTATTCAATTATAATTCATATTTTGATATATTTCGATAGGTAATTAAATATTAGGTGTATTGTATTATATGAATACTATCAAATTTATGATATTGAAAGAAATTGAGGCTTAACCCTTTCTTAAGATTTAGGAATATGAGACTTGAGATATTAGTTGTATCTAAACTTAGGAATTTGGTTATAGATTTGGATGAGTTGTTGAGTCTAGGTTAAACATATATATAATATTAGTGTCTACGGATTAGTTTACTTATAAATATTATATATTTGATAGATTGAAAGTGGTCTGAGGCATTAAAGAAAGAAAAAACATTGGTGGATTAGCTTGCTTTACTTCGATTCTTCGGTTGAGGTAGGGTATGGTTTATTCTATATAATAGATAGAATCTTAATAGTGGTTGATAGTCATTGGGTAATGTGTAAAGTTTACTATGCATTTAATTATTGTGGTTTGGATGGTTGATATGTTGTTGTGATTGGTCTGAAATTCCGAGATTGTGAAATCTATAATCTTGAACTTGTCCTATCAAAAATGGTGCCTTGAATAAAGAAGGCTTGATGAAATATTGTTAATGAAGTAAAATATAATAATAAATAATAATTAAATAATTATATTTAGATCGAGTGTCACGAGCCGACATGATATATGTGGATCGAGTGTCACATTCCAACACAGTATATTTGAATCGGGAATCATGTTCTGGCATAGTAATATTAAAGGAAAACAAATTAAAATGACTTAATAGTACCCAATATTCAATAACTCATTTTCCAAAAGAGCGTGATGTGAAGGTCTGAGTCCTCATGTGTGATCTTGAGATTGTTGACTGGTTATGAAATTATTCATTGTGTTATCACTTGATCTTGATCTTGTTGGTTCCACCTGTTAAGTTTTATTGTTGATTTTCATTTGTTAATTTATGCATATTGATTTCTATTTTGAGTCGGCCGATGATACGTACTCAGTACATGTTGTCTTATACTGACCCCTACTTGTATTTTTCTTTATTTTATTTTGTGGAGTGCAGCGAGTGTTCCATCGACTTCGAATCGACCTCATCTCTAGCCAGTGTCTAGCACATCAGGTTTTAGGATGAGCTATTCGTTCTAGCTCATGTCGAATTCTCTAGGGCATGACATGATATCCTTAGTTTTCGTACACATTATGTTATTTATTTATCCTAGTGTTTGATATTTTCAGACTTAGTATTTTAGAAGTAGATGTCCTTGAAGTGATGACTTTCAGATTATGGGGAACGTATGTAATAGAGTTTAGTGATTTTGTTAGTTCTTACTTTCATAAGTTAAGCTTCCACATTATTTTCATATTTTATAAGTTGAAGTTTGTATCGTTGGTTCTTCCACCTAGGAGGTTAAGTGTGGGTGCTACTCATGGCCCATTTTGGATCGTGATATTGGAGCATTTTAGTATGAACAGATCTCTACGAATCTGTCTACGGTATGGTCTTTTTATTAAGTTGTTTATCAATTTCTTCCTCCGATGATTCTAAAATCTAAAGTCAGTTTTATTTGGTGTTAAGTTTGTTTAATATATTTGTCAATGCTTACCATTCCATGCTATATTGCCCATGTGAAAGTAGATTTTGTGGATTTTATTTAAAGCATGAACCCTTTTTGTATTTCTGGCTCATTGATTCTTTACACTTGCCCTTTAAAATATGAAACCTCCATCTCTGTCTAAATTGGCTTCGAATTTGCTCAATTATTCTTGTTAATTTTGGTATGTGTTTCACTAATCTTGGCATTATTAGAGCTGTTAGTATTTTGATATTTCGAGTAACTTTGATGTAAAATTGATTCACTGATCATGGCATATTTCATTCCATTAATTGAGTCAATAACCTATTAAAATTAGAATAAATTTTGTATTTAGTTTAATTGTTGTGCAATCCAAGTTGTCAATTGATTACCTGATTCTGGAGTTTAATTGTTGTAAGATGTAATATTCCTTGATCAATCTTTTTTTTTCGTAGTATGTATACTTGATATTTGTTATTATTGAATAACTTTAATTTTGATTTCTTTAGATTCTTACTTGTTCCTATTATGGTAAACATTACTCAATCTCTGCCTTAACTGAGTTTGTTCATATTATTTAACTGTCACAACCCGATCTATGGCCTAGTCGTAATACGGTGATCGGGATGCGAGGAACCCCAACCATAATCCATCTTAGCATACATCACATACACAAGGTAAAAAATAATATAAAGATGAGCGGAAGTAATCATTAAGTGGGGAATGAGACTAAGGGAAATCAAATCTATAACTTCCCAATTCGGACTACACCAATGAATATCGTGTAAACATGCCTCTAGTGTAATATTTGATGGGAGCTTAGGACAAGCTCCTAGTATTATGCCCTATTTTTATCGAGGTTAGATAAAACACAACTTATAGACTCTAAAAAGATTAATTATTGTATAGAGCCGTCACCTAATTTATTAAGGAAAATAAGGAAAATCTATTTGATGCATGACCTGTATGACTCACATTTCAATCTGCGAAAAACCAATTTAGCTTCTGGGTAAGGGTTTACATGATTCCAAAGGAAAGGTGTTAGGCATCCTTCGAAATCCAGAAATATGGTACCTGGCTAGACTTAATTTATCAAAAAAGGAGAAGATAAAATTATGATTTGCAAGTATAACACACATGTATATAAAGAATAATGTACTAAAATTGTATAAAAATATATGTATGAAAGAGTATGTACCAAGTAAGTAATGTATATTATCGTCAACTATGTGTATGAAAATATGAGAAAGACAGTATAAATACAACAACAACAATAATAAACCTAGTATAATCCCACCATATGGGGTCTGGAGAGAGCAGAGTGTACGCAGACCTAACCCCCACCTTGAAAGGTAGGGTGGTTATTTCCGAAAGGCCCTCGGCTCAAGATTAAAAAACAAGATAAAAGGTCAGATAGGGACAAGCATATCGAAAACAAGATGAAAACAAGGAATATCACAAGTGAGAAAGTCATGGTAGAATAGTACATAAAGAAAGAGGCATTAACTACTATAAATAAATAAGATAATCAAAGTACAATGGCCCCACACCTATAAACAATAATACAATGCAGAAATCAAATAACAATAAACAATGAGAAGAACTATAACTACTATAGTGTAAGGATAAGTCACCTAGCCTTTTATCCTAATCTGAGTCCTCCACAAAGAAAATTATAGTGCGCTAATACGCCAACTACCAGGGAAGAATAACAAGACTATGTACTAGCCTTCTACCCTAATGTGATTCCTCACACCCTCCTATCTAAGGTCATGTCCTCGGTAAGTTGTAACTGCACCATGTCTTGTCTAATCACCTCTCCCCAATATTTCTTTGGTCTACCCCTACCTCTTCTGAAACCATCCATGGCCAACCTCTCACACCTCCTCACTAGGGCATCTATGTCTCTCCTCTTCACATGCCCAAACCGCCTCAGTCGCATTTCCCGCATCTTGTCTTCCACTGATACCACTCCTACCTAGTCTCGAATAGCCTCATAAAGACAATATAAATGTATATAAAAAAATGTGTTGTTTTATGCAATATTAAAACAATTGCTCTTTATTAATATGAAAAAAAGGAACTCTTTAAAAATTATATTTTATAATGCATGAAAAGAATAATATTTCTTTTATTAAGGAAAAAGAAAAAGTATTCTCAAATAACATTTTTTAAATTACAATATAAATGAGAGCATAAATTATGAAAAATATTTAAAGAAAGAATATTATTTAATATTGTCTAAAAATGTGAATTAGTTGATTAAATAGTTAAATCAATTAAATTTTTTTTATGTAAGTATTTACGGTCTAAGTTTTGCCTAATGTCAATAATATACAAAATAATAAATTAAAAATAAACTTCGAACTTCATTAAATTCGAACAACAACAACAACAACAACAAAAACAACAATAATAATAATAATATTTATTATTATTATTATTATTATTATTATTATTATAATAATAATAATAATAACAACAACAATAACAATAATAATAATAGCAACAATAACAATAATAATAATAATAATAATAACAATAACAACAACAACAACAACAATAATAATAATAACAACAACAACAACAACAACAATAACAATAACAACAACAATAACAATAACAATAACAATAACAATAATAATAATAATAATAATAATAATAAAATCCATCTTATAAACATGGGAGGCTTTGAAAATCGACGGTAATTTCTTCATCGACCAATTCCAACTTGTAATATATAATATGTAATGTAAACTTAAACTAAAATTTCCTTCTTTTAATATAGAGAGGCCTCGAAAATTGAAGGAGAGATTTTTCCATTGGCCATGAGACCTACAAACAATTTAAAAAGGAAACAAACAAAATTGAGGTAAAAGAATAACATTACAAACGTCCAAATTAACTAAAAATATTGAACAACATGAACCCAATAAAAATAGTAAACAAAACTCAACTGAGAGTCATTAATAATGACCAGATAACATGAGAACAACAAAACAATGGTTGGAGTTTGAACCCCTCCATCCATATCATGAAATGGAACAAAATATATCTGAAAATGCAACAAAACATAGCAACAAAAACTAAAATATCATAAAATAAAGTAAAACAATATTTATGTCTAGTTAGATTTGGGAGCGAAAGCTCAAACGTCACAAAAAATGAAGTGTGTTTGACTGGAAAAGAAAAGGAATTTGGTGGGTTTGGTGGTTGTTGGTTGGTTTTAATGGAGAAATGTGAAGGAGAGGGATAAAGTAGTGAAGAAGAGTTAAAATTGGTGTTATTTATAGTGAGGGTGAGGGAGATAGTGGAGAAGAAGAATAAATATTATTGTTGTATTTTTTTAGGAAGAATTAGAGATAAGAGAGGAAGAGTTTGAAAATGATTGAATAGGTTGTTACACCCCGTACTTTTGTACCTTGAAAGACTTTTGTATCTCAAGAGTTTTTTGAGTTTAGTGAAAGATTCTTAAGCTTCTTAAGTTTCTTGAAAGATTCCTATGTTTTTGAAAGCTTCTTAGAAGTTACCATGTGAGCCGGATAGGCTATAGCGCTATCAAACAACTCTAAGAAAAGGAGAATGTGATACTCCATGGCAGGGAATATTGGAAATAAAATTATAGGAATCCGGAAGGAATTGGAGGCCAAGTAGTGAGTCATAGAACCCGACTTACTTGTGTAAGCTATTACTTTGGATGTGTTACATACGTAAGCTGCCAACTTGAAAATTTTACATACTTAAGCTACTTAAGTACGTACCAAGCTTACGTAGCAAGGATTATATAGATTCGTAAAAGAAGACGAGATTACGAACCCACGAGGGAGAAAAGAAGGTGACACGTAGCAGAAGGAGAGAGTGCCATGTGGCAGAAGCTGGAGCAAGAGGGTGGTCCCGACATGCCATGTGGCAGCCTATGGTTGGAGGAAGGGATGTGTTGGCCCAATGAGGGATTGACATGTGTCACCACTTATTGCTTGACATGTTTCACCACTTAGTGCTTGAAATTTTTCACCACTTAGGGGTTGACACGTGTCACCCCCTAAAAGAAGAGAGGAGAAACCTTAAGAGAGAAAGAGAGAGATCTACGGTTTTGGGAAGAGGAAAAGAGGTAAGTTCTCCAATTTCATTCCGTGAATTAATTATATAGGGTATAACATGATGTTATGAAGGTATTTTTAATGTAAATATATGGTTTGGATCAGCCACAAAACGTCAACAAACAACCCCAAAGTTTCAGCTGTGCTAAAGGAAATTTCGAGGCAAGTTTCGACGAGTTTGATGAGTTTCGGGCAAGGTAAGAGTTTCCCTTTCGAATTGGAGTTTATGATATTTTTATGAGGGGTATTAAATGTATTAAATAAGGTTGGAAGTAGAAAATTGCATAAAGATGCTTGACGGTAGAAACAAACTAAATTGAAGTCATTGTAGTTAAACCGAAGTCGCGTAGTGTGTCATGCTTGTGGTGCTGCGGGTGAAGATGGTTGGGTTGCGTGTTTCACGGATTCAAAGTATTTTATAAAGGGTGTGGGTGCTTCTGGTTTCATCCACATGATCCTCTGTTTGGTATGGTTAAAGATTTTATGAAATAAAGGTTGAAAACTCTATTTTGATATCGTAGTTTTGAGCTAGATGTTTGGAGTTGTATTGAGTAATGTTGAAGTGATGTGATTTTATATATGGCTGCTGGTTGTTGTTGGTAATATGGATTCTAATTTTAGAAGTTGGATAGGGAAAGTTATAGGAGAGATGCTGCCCGATTTTCGGTAACTTAGGAACTAGTAATGAACTAGCCGAGGGAAATGGATAAGGAAATGACCTCTATGGAGACTTGGTTGTAGAGTTGGAATTGGAAAGTGAAAGGTTATTAATCTTAGTATTACTTTCATTTTAAATAGGTTAAGGAGATATCGAGGCAAGCTGGGTTACGATTTATTCCTAAAGAGGTATGTGAAGCTATCCTTCTTTTCTTTTGGAATGTCTTAGGTTTAAGTGATTAATATATGAAATGTAGGGATAATTCCATTCATAGAACCCCAAGTATGACTCATAAGTCTTATTCACTTCTCAATGGTAGAATTCCTATACTAGTTGAGTTATTACCTCTCAAGGCTTCTATATGATGGAGAGTAGTAAGTATGTGAAGCTTTCTCTTGGCATGTCTTTGGTATAAGTATGTGAAACCCTTTATTCTCTTGGCATGCTTTTGGCATAAGTATGTAAAGCTATCTCCTTTCTCTTGGCATGTCTTTGGCATGAGAAAATAGAGCCATCCTTCTATCCTCTTGGTATATTATCGACATAAGGATGATGATATTATGCTATAATTATTCACCGAGCTCCATCATGGACCGGGTACATTATATGGTGATATGGTAATGCATAAGAAAGTTATGATACCGAGCCCATGATGGGTCGGGTATGATATATGCATATAATGAATCCATGAGGGAAAGTAAAGGGTATGTAAAGCTTATTCTTCCTCTTCCTTTGGCATGTGCTAGATGTAAGTAAAATGTGATATGAGCTTTGGGGTAACTCCACTATTAAGTCCTAAATGTAATTCATATCTCTAATTCACTTCTGAATGTCAAACTCTTGTAGTGAATTGAACTACTTTCCTTGAACTCTATATGCTCTGAATTACTGGATGCATAAGCTCCTAGTCCTAAGGACTATATGCCAATGGGTATCCCTGATTCTATAAACTGTCAGTATTGCTTTAGTGCATGTCTAGGGTCCCCGAGATTCTAAGTAATATAGGCCTTAATGGCATTTAGAGGGCACTCAAGATGGATGCACCACTACTCTGGTCCTTAGACGATAGCTTAATCTTCTTACATGGTCGAGTCTCTGATAATGATTTAAATTGCATATGGTTACTCACTGCTCTACTCATGGATAAGGTTAATATATCTTACACCGAGTCCCATAAAGGGCCGGGTATGACCAAGTCCCATAAAGAGCCGGGTATGACCGAGTCCTATAAAAGGCTGAGTATGACCGAGTCCCATAAAGGGTCGGGTACGACCGAGTCCCATAAGGGCCGAGTAAGACCGAATTCCATAAAGGGCCGAGTACGCTATATGAGAACATGGTAATACAATGACATGAACAACTCACCGAGTCCCTCACTAGAGGGTCGGGTACGTAAGTATGTATATGATGATGTGAAGTGATAAGGGGATGTTGGCACCGGGCCCTATGATGGTCCTACAGTTATATGATTCACCGAGCCCCTAAAAGGGCCGGCTATATTGTATAATATGACCATGCATGTTTTTATGATTCACAAGGTACAGGCACAATGTTTTCTTAAGTAATATATTTATTCCCCTGGCTCTCTTTATTTCAAATATGCTTCTAGTTATGCTTTACATACTCAGTACATATGTCGTACTGACCCCTTTTCTTCGGGGGGTTGCGTTTCATGTCCGCAGGTTCAGATATATGCTTTGGGGATCCACCAGCATAGGAGTCATATTCAGCAGTTTAGAAGCGCTCCATTGTGTTGGAGCCTAGATTTTGGGTACTAACCCTCGATGTATATATTTATGTGTTCACGGGTATGGCGGGGACTCTGTCCCGCCTTATGTTACTGTTCTTACTCTTAGAGGTCTGTGAACACATATGTGGGTTGTGTATATATATGTATGTACAGTTGTGCCGATATGATATAGTAGCCTCGTCAGCTTATATATTATCTTGCCTATTGGTACACTATGACTCAAATAGAAGACAAGTTTACTATAGTTAGCAAGGGTATACGCGAGAGTCCGATTCCGACACCCATCGCGGCCTACGGGGTTGGGTCGTGACATAGGTGTAGGAAATTATAGTGTATATGTGTTGGACTTTTGTTGTAGTTGTTGATGGGTGTTTTTGTTAAGGAAGAATAAGAGAGGAGAGAGAGAATTTGAAAATAGTTATATAGGTGTAGAAAATTATAGTGTATAGGTGTTGGAGTTTTGTTGTAGCTATTGATGTGTATGTTTCTTTAGAAAGAATAAGAGAGGAAAGAGAGAAAGAGTTTGAAAATGGTTATATAGGTGTAAAAAATTATAGTATTTAGGTGTTGGACTTTTATTGTACTTGTTGATGGGTGTTTTTTTAGGAAGAATAATAGAGGAGAGAGAGAGAGAGAGAGAGAGAGAGAGAGAAAGAGAGAAAGTTTGAAAATGGTGATTTGTGTGGAAAAAATTGTGTGATTAGTGAGGTAGGTAAAATTGTGTGAAAAATTTGTGTGATTAGTGGGGCAGGAATAATTGTGGGAAAAATTTAATATTTATCTATATTTTAATATAATTCTAGACTGTGCTAAAAATACTAAAATAAATATGAACAAATATAACGAATGACATGTAAGAATGCAAATTAACGATCTGTTATAAAAAAACAGTTATAATTGAAACTAAATAAAATAAACTTATAAAAATCTTAAACTAAGGATAATTATAGATAAAATTAATTTAAAATTTTAAAAATACACTTTTGAACTATTTCACAAATAAAATACTTAAAAGTATGGACTTTAAAAATATTAGGCCAAAATTTGGTGTCAACTGTTTCGACTTTCTATATCTGCGGACTGTGCTAAAAGTATAATTAATGTAAAAATAATATGTATCGATATATAACACAAAAAAGTAAAAAATATAAAATGTAATCGATATTTTGGAAGATATACTATGTTGTAAAAAATAAATTACAGTGCTATTTTGTGTACGTTTGTTGATGATTGTAAAAATAGTGACTAATAAAATTTACAATGACAATAAATGGATAAGAATCCTATTATTTATGAAACTAAGAAAAGTACATTCATAAATTATTAAAAGCTAAAAGATGAGAATAAATTCATGAAAATCATAAAATAAGGATACTTATTAATAATTCAAAAAAATCTAAAAAATATGTAAAAATAATAATTTGTGTTCTTTAACGATCAAGAAGTTTGAACATGTTAATTTTGAGCATAGAGATTCAAAATTGGTTGTCAACACCTAGCTCACCCTAACAATAAAAGAAAGTGAAAACTATAGTAACATGAATAAAAATCTTGTCCTCGGTAGAATGAGGACTCACCAACTTCTTCGAAATCTGATGAAATCTCTAGCCACAAGTAGGATGATTAAGAGTGTCGTTCGTCCCTATATTATGAGATAATAAAGGTAAAATATGCGTTAGTACTTTGAATGTACTAAGTATGTGAGATATGCATGAACAATGGAATATGGCATAAATAATATGAACATAGGATGCATGACCACTGTAATGGAAAGCATGAATAAGGCTTGAAAAACTTGTGGTCAATGCATCATAGACATCATTGTAAAACTTACTTTATGTCATATAACTTGTGAGATAGGACCTGGTAACTTATTGAGAGTGACTGTTAACCGAGATAAACCATGTGAGTTATAACATGGAGTCCCAATATTTACCCATACATCAGAGGAAAAAGGGAGACTACTTGCCAAGGTAGACTCCTATCTGCCTAAGTGGATCCACTAAACTACACTAAGGATCGATCCTCAACTACGAGTGACCCTCAAAGGTATCAATCCTCTTATACGGGTGATCCTCTAAGGAATCAACCCTTTTCTATGGGTGATCCTTTATCCTATGGTGGCATGTAGTTATGGGATAATGGGATGTTTCTATGGGTGTCTTGCCTTTGCTAGAGAGAGAATGCCTATCTCAAGATCCATTCGGTGCTAGGTATACTCTCAACGGAATCTCATAAACATGATCATAACATAATAAAGAAGGATAGTAACTGTCTATCAATCCATCTTTAAAACATATTAGGAATAGCTCATCTACTTAGTGATTCATAAGAATCTATAACTTTGGTGAGAATTTTCCTTATCACCATCTCAAAATATCTAATGATCTTAACTCTGATCATCATCTCAATCTTTAACTTAAAATCATAATCTCAGCTGTAACTCATTGAAAACTATCTTTATAAATGATTTAACTCATGATCAATTCATAAACTCATCTTTAACTTTGATCATCATTGTAACTTTCATCATAGAATCATAATCTCAACTTTAAACTATGAAAACTTTACTTAAGATCATTGAACTCATAATTTATTCATGAAAATCATCTTTAACTTCATAATATTAACTTGGAATTAGCTTCATTCATAGGCCTTCATAATTCAAATCAAAATCATGTAATTCATATGAAACATGCATATAATGATCATTGACATCATCTAAAAACTGAATTAAACTAGGCCAATGCAATTCATCAAAACTGGGGTTCATAATTAATTGAAATTGAAAGAAACTTTGAGAAAACTTTGGAACTTCATGGGTGAAAAGAACCCATAAAATCAATCCCCACATACCTTGCTTGAAGAAGAACCTTGAAGAAATATGGAAACCCTAGCTTGAATTTTGAAAGAAACCTTGAGAGACCTTGTGAGTTCTTGCCTTGGAATATTGAGAGAATGAATTGATTAGGAGGGGGTCTTGAAGAAAAGAGTGTTTATAGACTTTGAACATGGCCATAAAAGTGTCTAGGCTCATTAAACCGAACTTTGGAAAAGACACAATTGCCCTTCATTAAATCTGGAATATTTGCCCTATGGACATTCTTCTATGAGTCATTGAAGTAACGATGAGTCGTCTAAATGAATCATCCTATAGGCCTGAGAAAAGAGCCTAAAAACATAGCCTATAAAGTTTATGAATGACCATTGTTTACGACCCTTCCTCTCAGAAACTGTTCATTCTCAAGGCTCATCCAGCAAGTCTGAAAACCTACAAATATACTAGTCTCTGAAGTTTTAGGATGGGTGGTCCTTACGACCCAATATTTCTTCTACGAGCTATTCTGTCAAGCCATCATATTGGCCTCATGGAAACTTTGTACAAAGCTTACGAACTTCTGGTTGGCGAGGGGTTTCTACGACCCTCCTTATCGAGGATGACTCATCTTGGAAGGTCGTAGAATCTCTCCTAAGGGAAACTTCAACTTTTGCTCGAAGCATCATTCTATGACCCAACCTTACGAGCCGTGGAAAGATCTACGAGCCATAGAGGGACTCATTCGTACAGATAGGTTTGAAATTTTAAGACTTTTCTCCTTAGTTCCAACTTTTCGACTTTCAGGGTCTTACATTAAGGAAAGAACTTCCCACGATTCACTCTTAATTGATATTATTCCCTTCTACTGGTGGTCCTTTATACTCTATATAAGAAGAACTTCTTATTCACTTTTGGACAAACTTCGCTACGGTTTAATACCACTGGAATACTGACAATATTGTAACACTCATAACTTTTCTTATACTCCATCTCTCTACTGCTTGCCTACTTTGATATGAGTACTGCTCGTAACCCTCGAGGTTCTTGTGATCGTAATGTGTCATAGATGGAGATTGATTGTGCTTCAAACTCTCTTGTGATCTCTCTTATTATTGTCTACTTAACTATTAGTATTTACTATTAGAATAATTTCATTTATTGCATAGTCTCACTTTAATTTCTCACATAATTTATCTTGTTAAATAAAAATGGAAAGCATACAGGTTAGTGATATGCAAATTACACCTCCTTAAAGAAGTATATATTGGTCGTTGATCTAATATAGAATCTTATAGAGGTTAGGGTCAATCCCACAAAGAATATGGTTTAGACTTAGGTCAATCGTTTATTATTTGTTTTAGTAATAAGATAATTTTCGTAAAGGAAGGGGGGGTTATTAAAAACTAATTAACAAATCAAATAGCAAGCATCAAGTAAAAAAATAATAGTTTAATATGGTTTTAAATCAATATAAAATGAAACTAGGGTTTACGTGTTCTCCACGAATCCTTAACTACAAAAATCTTTTTTATTAGTATCAGTTTTTAGTGTGTTACATTTAGAATTGGTAAGTAAATTTTACATAAGTTCTTGATCCAGCAAATAAGTAAATTTCACGACGCAACTTGATTCGACTATAAGTGTATGCTTTACTAGCCCTTACTAATTATTCCAGATTTAGCTATCCCTTAATCCATTCAAGCTAATTAGATGAGGATGATTAGCCCTAAATCTCATTGTTTAATCCCTTTTCCCATGTGTTACCTCTTTGATTTAGCAAGTAAGGATAAGAAGTTCTAACATTGGCTACCATTAAAAAGCAATCAAAACAAAGGGAAAAATAATATATGCATGCATACTATTCAAGAATTACTTGTTATTAAGTCTACATTGTTAATTATTCATGGTTCTCACAATCCTAGTTGGGGAATTAGCTACTCATAACTTCGTGATCACAATCAATAATATTTGGGTTAAGATAATTCATGCACTTAAAATAACGAATGTGAGAATCTAAAATCTTCAAATAAAATCCAAACGTAATCGTTGATAGCAAAAACCAGAATTCAAGAATAAAATCCCATAAGTAGTTCAAGCTCTATTCTCAAACTCAAAAATGTGCATAATGTAAAAATAAACCTAAGGAGTGTATTTATAGATAAATAATTCTAATTAAATATGAATTTGGAAAAATAAGAAACTTTAATTCTGTTGGGGTCTACGACTTTCTTCTACGGATCATTGTTAAGTTGACGAGTCGTAGACCTAATTCGTTGTAACAACTTCTTTCACCGATGCCTTATCATTTTCATGAACGCCTTCTACGACTCATAATTTCTAGGACAATTCTTAAATTTCAGTTGTAGATCAGTTCTTGGTTTCATCCTCTACTGTTTCTTCTATGAGTGTCTTTTACGACTCGTAGACAATTGAAGAGTCATATACTTGACTCATAACTTCAACTCTGCTTCAATTCTTCATAGCCATTTTGACGACTGTCACCTACGACTCGTAGAGGTTACTAAGACTTGTAAGTTGACCTCGTAGACCCCAAAAACTCCTGCAATCAGTGTTGTGCCTCCTTGATTAATACTCAGACTTAATTTCCAGCAAATCAAACATAAATGGCATCAAATCTACTAACAATTGCTTAAAAGACATGCAATTTCTCAAGCTTTAAGTATTAAAAGTACTGTAAATCCATGATACATCAACACCCTCAACTTAAAACGATTACTTATCCTCAAGCGACACTATTATACTAAAATGACACAACACAACATAAGACCAAGAATCTATAGCAATCACAAGGCTATTTACCCCCAAACCATTCCAACTTTCATTCATTATAACCTCGCAACCAATATTTCAAATCAAACTAACTCAATATTAGACAGTTCAATACTAATAGAAAAATTCACATGCAAAAACAACATTCACCATTTTCATGACTTTTTCAACAATGTCACTTGTGCCCTCACTAAAAAATGTCCCCTTTTCACACATATTGTAAATATTTCTTTGAAACTCGGTAACACAAAAAAACATTCATACTCATAAAATAAATTCAAACCTTCATGCACAATACCATAGGCTTTCCCTTATTTCCAATACTTAGACTCTTGAACAGTTGAATTTGGATCCCTATAGGACTTTTTCAGCTTTTAACATAGGCTCAAGGATAGGTGAGGTGTGGTGTATTTGGATTTTTTAGTGACTTTTGGCTCTCTTAAAACACTACTTTAACCTTAATTCCACATCTTACAACCCACAATGCGTTTCACTCTTATTCTTCACTTATACTTTGGGTGTGGCTTTTGTTTGTTTGTTTCTCAACACTTTTCTTATCATTCATGCTTTTCATTGCTAATGCTTCCTAAGTTATTTACTCATCTCTGCCACCCACCCCTTTTTTTCTTCTTTTCGCTTTTCTTTATCACATATCTCTTTTCATACCTTCTATTTTCTTTCTTTTCTTTTCTCATACCCCTTCTATTCTAGTTTTCCTCTCATAGTAGCCACCCTCATTTGAGACTTTTAGCCTGAGTTGAGTTGCACATTGTCCTAGGATGGACCATGGCCAAAACACCAGGTCCAAAACAAATGTATTACAATTAGGGATAAGAATATTTGAAGTATGCATTATTGAATCAAAAAGGTCTTTTAAGAGGCTAAAATCTTTGGTTCAAAAGGGTAAAACAGTCTTTGGTTTTCCTTTAAAGGCTAAGTGGACTAATTCAATAATGGTCTATGATCTTTTCCTGATCAACAGTTTAATTATCACAATAAGACCAGTGGGGCAAGTTCTAGATTGATACAAATAGTCAGAACACACAAATACCTCACACACACTTAGCATTAAGTTTCATTGTCCATTATCAATCTCTAGTTCATGTTTCAATTTAAGACATGTGTTATCATATCAGTTTCATATTAGTTTATATCATGTCACACATAAAGATCCTGCATAGTCAATATATCCAAGAAATACTCACAATTTTGTTCAAAATTTTGGAGGGGTCTATTTTTCCATTTTAAATCTTCTAGCCATTATGCCCATAGATCTCTACACTTATCTCTTATTTACATCCTAAACATACCGGTTTAACATAAAATAGAAAGAGTCCTATGGGGAAAACGAATATAGGCAAGAAAACCCCAAGGGTTTAATCAAGTGTCTAGGATACTCAGACTTTGCCTAGATACTCATTCAGTAATAAACACCCCAAACCTACTCAAATAACCTTACATTATCCTCAATGCAATACAAAAATAAGTATAAAATAAGGGGGAGAGGAAAAGAACCTATGGTACATAAGTGTCGAAGTCTATCAAGTGGCATCTGGGTCCATCAGTGTGGATCCCTATGTGGTAGAATATGGCTCCATGAATGTCTGTGAGTCACCCTAAGTTTCGACTCGTGATCTTGAAGCTCCAATAGCATGCTGCCTCTCCTCCTCTCGCCGCAACTTCTTGGTTAATCTAGATGCCTGTGTGGCCTTCTTTAGATCATGGCACTCCTTCTTCTTCCTCTTCCAAACTACAGTCATATACGGAGTGTCATTAGTAGTGTGAGGTATTTTATCTCTTGACACCTTAGAATCATCATCCTCAAATAAATCAAATAAGCTCAGTGGCTGGACAACCGACATAAAAAATGGTATAAGAGCTGATGTAGCTAAAGATTTGACCTCGTTACATAGTAGTCCAACCTCTATTCATATGGTAGGGATATCAGCACTCGATGAAGACTGTAGCCTCTTATTCACTCTAAGCTCAAAGGTATCAATGTGGGCATAAATATGACGCTCTTGATCCACTAAGGTAGCCTCTACTTTGCTGTTGTACGCTCCTATGATTCAATGATAGCTTTTTAGACCCATGGTTTGATCTATTGAATCAAGTGCCTAAGATGGGCCTCTATCTAAGCCTGCCTCCATATCAAGGTCTGTATTGCTTCGGCTGAGATGGTGACCAAGGCTATGGGCTGTGGACGCGATGTGCTAGTAGATGGGAATGTAGAGGCAGTTGGGGCAGCCTCAGATGGCTCCATAAAGGGTGTATAATGGTCCAAAATATAGCCTGTTAGATGTTCTCAAAGTCGGGTAATCTCACCTCTGAATGCGGAGCACGCTAATGGCAGACAAGATTTGTATCATCCCAAATGATCCTAACATCTTGTGCCATATTCATTCTGATTAGTGGGTCAACCCCTATAATCAATCAGACTCTAGCCTCATGATATAATGCAAAACCAAGGGAAGGGAAGGGAATTATGGTATTCCTTTGAATGGCCCGCTTATGTATCTCGGCGATGATGATATTGATGAAGTAGACCTCATATGTAGCCATCAAACTAGCAACTATCATGGCAAAATCTGGAGTCAAGTGATTGTCAGCATTGGTCGGGCAAAGTCGGTATTGAATGATAGCCTACCAAAATTTGGTCGCAAAATTTAAACCAACTCTCTTGATTAAAGTCGGGTGCAATGCCTATACGCTGCTATAACCTTATCAATGATGTAATCGGTAACCCATCTCAGTAGTTCTCTACCTTGCACCAGATCTTTCATAGTATTTTTTTCCGAACCACTTTTATCTTGTGATCAGACTCGGCCGTCGGGGATGACTTTGGAAATTTTGGGCCATAGATAAACCATTGGACCATCTCCTCAAAAAAATCAACCAGGACATTCCAGACTAGTGTGGTCAATAAGACAGGTTGTTCCAACTTCTTTGCCTTGGAAGGGGCTGTCTTTTTGATAGTTGCCGCATACGATGAATAGAAATATCGCACCATAGCATTACTGTAGCTGACCAAATGCTCTTCCATCCACTAATAGCTATGGAAATGAAAGAGATCACGGATCTTTGTAATTGCCTCTAGATCGGTTGTGATGACCCAGGCTCCTTAGTAATGGACCCTTTGAGGTTTTGAGGGTTGTTCCTTTCTTAACCCATCCGGTATAAGTTGAACATCCCCTCCACACACCATCGTTTTGGTTCCCTATAGATTTGAAATGATACGGAATGTTGCTTAGGCATTGATCTGCCCTCAAACACTGACATAGAGGCTGATTGGGCCACCGACTCATCGTCGCTCTCCTTTGACTCAACTGACTCCTCTTCGTCAGATTGAGGAGATGTGGATGGTGCTACAGTAGGAGGAGGATAAAATCCCTTGCTTGGTTTCTGAATTGGTATAATTTTTCTAGAGAGTTTAGATTTGGTCTGTCATACAATTGGTATCTCTGAGTCAATAGAGTATTCCTCCTCGGACCCGCTAATCTCGGCGTCCATCGGTTTATCCCGTATCCACATTTCAAAATTTTTGCGGCCTCCTTCTTTGACCTCTTTTTCTTTCCACCACCCTTCTTTTGTATTTTTTTGGGAGGGATTATACCCATGGAGTAGGAGTTAGGTCATCTACAGAGCAAAAAAGAACCAAGAAAAATAGAAAAAATATAACTGGAACTCTAATATTTTTTTGGTTCTACGAGAAGGTGTCTATGGGTCTTAGAAGAGTCTATGACTCGTAAAACCAATTCGTAGAATCAGGCTTATAATTTTTAGTATCTAAATCTAGTCTACGAGTTAACCTTATGATTTGTAGAAGTTTCTACAAACCTCGTTCGTAGACTCTATTTTTATGCCCCTGTTTTGGTTACTTGACTTGTACGAGTCAACCCTATGATCCGTAGACAAGTCCAAATGATGAGCCGTAAAGTATTCTACTACTAGTAATTACACTTGTAATATTTCTTTCTTGTGAGGGTTTAATCACTGGTTTTGAGGTTGTGTTTAAGTGGGGTAACTATGAATCGTAGAATGACCTACGACTCGTTGAAACCCCCCAACTGGAAAACCTTCAAGTTCAGTGATTTTCCTCATAAAGTTAGCACAACAACTTAGTTCAATATCCCCATACTTCTTCCATTTATTGATTTTAACCTCAAGGTAAGCATATTCCAATTTTCCAATTCCAAATCAGTTCAAAATTCAATTTCAAAATTAGATATACCCTACCTTCTCAACAAGAATACTCCTTTTGTCAATTCAAGCATTTCTACAGTAAATGAAATTGGGGAGATAAGCTTACCAAATTCGTGTGAGGAGTGATTTGAGCTGTCTTGGGATATTTGACTTGACTGATACTGTATGAAGCTAGGAAATTTAGGATAATGGGATTTTGACTACGCTTGGTTTTAATAGTGGAGGAGGTAGGTGATGGTGAAGATAGAAATGGAAAGGTCATTTGGAGAAGAGAATGAGCAGAGAAGTTTGGTGTTTTTGACTGAAAGGGATCGTTTTGAGAGGAAATTGGAATGAAAAAAATTTAAATGACATTCCTTTTATGTATTTGCACTGCGGTTTGGGTCAGTGTTTTAATATTATTTGGTATTAAAAATAACTTGTTACGACTCGTAATAGTTACAATGAGTCATAAACAAGCTTCATCATTTGCGTTTATACATTGAGATAGTTTAGAAAACATACCTGGGGTCCACGAGTATAGGCTACGAGTCGTAGATATTTCTACGAGTCATAGAGTATACTCATACACTTAAAGATGCTACATGTCTGATATTTTGATTTCGACGAATTGAGATTACGAGCCACAAAATTCTCTACGACCTGTAAAAATGACTCATATGCCTCTCTGATCTTTTTAAGCTTCCAGTATTTGCTTTTCGACATGGGCACAAACTCATCTTTTGGGCCTATTTTTTAATGCTTTTTATGACTCTAATTTGACACGGACCCTAACAAAGTATATGTTATCCTAAAAACTAATAAATGAACATAAAAATAGACAAAAAAATATAATAACAAAAAGAAAACATATCTTGATTTGCCTCCGAAGCAGTGCTTGATTTAACGTCATTGCACGATGCATGTTTACCTAGTTACTCAGACTTCACTAAGCTTCCATGATTCCATAGTGTTGATCTCATCCTTGATGCTCATATATGCTTTGATTCTTTGACCATTAACTTTGAACTTTGTTCTATCCCTTTTTTCTAGCTTGACTGCACCATGCAGAAAATATTGACTCACTCGGAGTGGTCCTAATCACTTTGACTTGAGTTTGTCAAGAAATAAACACATCCTTGAATTGAAAAAAAGGACTAAATCTCCAGGTGCAAATATTCACCTTTTAATCTTTTGGTAGTGGTATTTCTTCATTCGCTCAATGTACAAGGTTGTCTCTCATATGCATTTAGGCGGAACTCATCAAGCTTATTTAGTTGATTTATCCTTTGCTTTAATATGGCGTCCCAATCCATATTTAGCTTTTTCAATTCTCACGTGACTTTGTGTTCCATCTCTACAGACAGATGACAAGATTTCCCAAAGACAAGTTGATAAGGTGACATACTTATGGTAGTCTTGAAGGTAGTGCGTTAAGACCATAGAGCATCATCAAGCTTCTTTGACCAATCCTTTCTATTTGCATATACCGTCTTTGCAAGTATTTTCTTGATTTCTCCTTTTCTATTTAATTCACCATCTTTACAAATATTTGCTTGATATCGCGATTGGAGATCTCGACTTGTCCACTATTTTATGGATGTTAAGGAGTTGCTACACTATGTCGAATCCCATACTTTTCAAGTAACACTTTGAATAATCGATTGAAAAAGTGGGAACCTTAATCACTTATTATTACCCTTGGTGTACAAAATCTTGAGAAGATATTTCACTTCGAGGAAGGTGGTGACACTCCTTACTTCATTATTGGGGAGAGAGATAGCATTTGTCCATTTAGATACATAGTCAACTGCAACAAGGATGTACTTCATTCTGCTTGAACTTACAAAAGGACCCATGAAGTCAATTCCCACACATCAAATAGTTAATGACTAGAATATTAGTGAGTGGGAATTCATGTTTCCTAGAAATTCCTCATTTTTTTTGATAATAATCATAAGACTTGGCAAAATTGTGAGCGTCTTGATGAATTATTGGCCAATAGTATATACAATAGGCGACGAATGGCATGCCTCTAAAATACTCATCATCTCAACTTCGGGTACATAGAGATGAATAATCCCATCAGCACAAATACAAAACAAGTATGGTTCTTCCCAAACAAACTTATTTACATCGAACATGAACTTGCGACATTGGTGAACATTCAATTTGAACGACACTATATCACTTAGCAAGTAGTTAGCAACATTAGCAAACTACTTGCCAATTCTTGTTCATCCAAGAATTGGCAGCATCACTAATTCTTGTTAATGTTGCTAACTACTTGACAATTCTTGTTCATCCAGAAAGGTGTCATCTATCTCAATTCCATCTTCTAACTTTAACATTGCCTCTTCTTCAAGTGTAGAAAGATGGTTAGCAACCCGATTTTTAGTCCTTTTTCAGTCTTTCACTTCGAAATCAAGCTCTTGCAATAATAATACCCAGTGAATCAATCTCAACTTAGCGTTTTTCTTTTCTATAAGGTATCTCAATGCTACATGATCCGTTTGTACAATGACTTTGGTGCCGAACAAGTTGGATCTAAACTTCTCGAAAGAGTATACTTTGGCAAACAACTCTTGTTCGGTCACAGTGTAGTTTCTTTGAGCAACATTAAGGGCTTTGCTAGCATAGTATATTAGATATAGAATCTTCTAACATCTTCTTCCTAAGACTACACCAAGTGCTACTCAACTCGCATCACACATGACCTCAAATGGCTGCTCCCAATCTAGTGCAATGATGATAGGAGCCGATACTGGCCTTTGTTTCAACTCCTCAAATGCTTTTAGAAAGGCCTCATCAAAAACTAATTTCATCTCCTTTTCAAGTAATTTGCATAGTGCATGTTCTATTTTGGAGAAATCTTTGATGAAGTGGCAATAAAATTTGGCGTGCCCCAAAAAACTTCTAAATCCTTTGATGGAGATGGGAGGGGGTAACATTTTGATTACCTTGATCTTTTCTTAATACAGATCTATTCCTTTGTTTGAAATCTTGTCATCCAACACTATGCCCTCTTTTACCATAAAGTGCTAGTTCTCCCAATTGAGTACAAAGTTACGCTCTTCACACATTTGGAGTACATCTTGGAGATGAGCCAAGCAATCGTCGAATGAGTCACCAACCATGGAAAAATCATCCATGAAAACTACAATCGTATCTTCCACCATATCAGAAAATATGGACATCATACAACATTAAAAGGTCACCGATGCATTACATAATTCGAATGACATCCTTTTGAAGGTAAATTGTCCATATGGACACGTGAAGGTGGTCTTTTTTGGTCTTTGGGTTCTATAGAAATTTGATTGTAACCCGAATAACCATCAAGAAAATAGTACCATTCTTTTCTAGTGAGACAGTCCAGCATCTGATCTATGAAAGACATTAGAAAGTAATCTTTTTCATTCCAGGAGTTTAACTTACGATAATCCTTGCACACCCTCAACCAATGACATGCCTCATTGGAATGCTCATTTTTTGTGTTTGGCACCACAGTAATACCACACTTTTTTGGCACGCATTGGAAAGGACTTACCCAATTACTATCGGCAATCGGGTAAACAACTCCAGTGTCCAACCACTTGATGATCTCCTTTTAATTTCCTCTTGCATAGGTGGGTTGAGTCGCCTTCAGTGCTCAATGCTTGGTTTGAAGTCCGATATGATTTGGATTTAGTAAGTACATATGACCGGTGGGATACCTAGGATGTCGGCTATAGACCATCCTATTGTTCATTTGAAAAGCCTCAAGGTAGATGTTAGAGCTTCCACTTGCTTTTGGTGAAGATCAATAGCTATTATGATTGGTAGTGTATTTTTGGGTCCCAAGAATGCATATTACAAGTGAAATGGCAGTGCTTTGAATTCCAAAGTTGGAGGTTCTTCGATGGATGGCTTTGTACGTGGGGTTGGTCTATTCTTCAAATATAAGTCAAGTCTTTTTGGTGCACGATTGAACGTCCCAAGGACATTTAGTGCACAAAACATCTCGTCATATTCCCCATTGTGATCTCCATCAAATTTCATGATGACAGCAGCTAGAGCTTTAACACCCAATCTCTCCTCAATAGGTATTTATAGTTGCATATCCTCAACAATATGAATTATGAACACTACTCGTAACTCATTTTGATGCTTCATTACTCAGAATATATCAAAAACCACTTCTTTATTATTTGATCAAAACTTCAGTTGACCAATTTCTATGTCCACCAAAGCACGTCCAGTTGCCAAGAATAATCTACCCAAAATGATAGGAACATCAAAATCTACCTCGCAGTCAAAAATGAAAAAGTATGAATGATTTAACTTTTACTAGAACATCATAAATAATGCCTGCAGGCTTTTTCACAGTACAATCTGCCATCAAGAGCCCAGTTGTCAAAGCATTGCTAGCGGCATCAAATTAATTCTAGCACCCAAGTTACACAACGCCTTTCCAAAGTTGAATGCCCCTATGGTACATGATACGATGAATGCTCCGGTGTCCTCTTTTTTCTGCATAAGTGAGCGAGTAGTATTGCACTACAATGATGCAAGTTATCGGCTGATTCAAAACTCACCGTTCTTTTTTTTTGTGATAAGATCTTTCATAAAATTCACATATCCAGGCATTTGTTCTAATGCTTGTATCAAAGGGACATTCACAAAAATTTGTTTCAACATGGAAATAACCTAAAGAAACTTACCTTCTTTGGCCTTCATTTTCAATCTTTGCGGAAAGGGAAGAGGAGGCCGTGGAATTGGAATTAGAGTTGGAGTATCTTCTTTATCATATCTAGCTTTTTCATCATGCCTTTTTATCTCCTTTCTCGAGATGTTTAGTGCTTAGCTTTCCACCAATTGCTTCTTTCTTAGTTTTGCTTTCCATTTCATCCTAACTAACAGTTAAGTCGTGTGCATCATCCTCTATTTTTGGCATTGGTGGATGCATCGTTTGAGCACCACTTCGGGTGGTTACAACCATGAATTGTCCTTTGTTCTTTGGATTTTAAATTGTATTACATGGGAAAGTTCTTTTCTAGCGTGGATTCAATGACGATGAAATCTTCCACAATTGTTGCTCAATAAGCTTTATAGATGTAGAATGTGACTCAAATTTTTAATTCCTTCCTAAAAGATCATTGCATATTTTCTTAAGGTTATTCTATGTTGTGTCATACTTTTTCATCATGTCTTCGATTCTTGCAAGTCCGAATCTCCCATCTCGATTTCGAGTGGGATGTATGCACCACGTTTATTGTTATCTCTCCTTCCCCAATCACCTTCTCTATCTTTCCTGCGGTTTTGATCATTTTATCCCAAGTTCAGTCATTTGGTATCTCGGAACCCTAATTTGCACCACTAACAAAAGAGCTTCTTGAAGTTTTGATCTCCTTAGTGGTCCAAGCTCGGTTAGTCTTTGCAACATGATCTAGTTTCTCCGTATCCTCTTGAAAAATCTTGGCCAAGAATGTTCCTCCAATAATAGTATCTTCAACAGCTTTTCCATTGTCATAAAGTGCATGGTGGAATAGCTCAAGGAGTCAGTCATCGACTATTCTATGATTTGACACACTTCGTAAATACTTTGCAAATCATTGCCAAGCTCCACTAATTAATTACCAAGGAAGCTATAGGAAATTGTTGATTTGGTCTCTCAACTTCAGCTTCTTTGACAACGAAAACTACTTTTCAACAAACACTTTGTGTAATTCATCCTACGTTGTGATGGAGTTGTATGAAAGCTCAGACAACCAAATTGTAGCTTCTCCAGTAAGTGATAATGGAAAAATACGCAGTCCGATGGCATCCATGGTTAGCTCTGGGTCCCCAACACTTCTTTTGCAAATGCACACCACATTATTGAGATGGGTTTGAGGATCCTCGTATGCCAGGACAACAAACTATCCTCGTCTATGAAGCATTTGAATCAGTCCTCTTATAATGCTAAGCTTAGTTCTAGGCAGCAATAAAGTTAACACGATGGCACCAATAGTTCTGATGGTGTCATGGTTGACCCTATAGTTATTCCATATGCCGAATTCAGGTCGCTTTCTGGGCAGAGGAAGTGCTCCCACTAATGGTTGATTGTTGAGAACATTCTGTTGTTGATGCTGCGGAGGATGTTGTGACACATTCTCTGGTTTCCCTCTAAGACATTTTGTGTCATTACCAATTTCATGTCCATCATTATTATTGTTGTTATTCGCCATCCTATGTAGTTCTCTTTCCATTTCGGGATTAAAGGGATTCGAGGGAATGCCTTGACTTCTCGTATTTGGCATGCCCTAGGAATCAAAACCTGTTTCAATACAAACAAAAAGAAAATAAAGTAAAATAAGGAAATAATGGTTACAAATCAAATAATAAGAATTAATCTAATCTAAAAGCCTTATTCCTCGGCAACGACGCTAAAATTTGATACGCCCAAATTACACCTCTCTAAAGAAGTATAAAGCGGTCGTTGATATAATATAGAACCTAATAGAGGTTAGGGTCGATCCCACTAGGAATATGGTTTAGACTTAGGTTAATCGATTATTATTTATTTTAGTAATCAGATTATTTCTCTAAAGAATGGAGAGTTTTTTATTAAAAACTAATTAACAAATCAAATAGTAAGCATCAAGTAACAAAGCAATAGTTTAATATGGTTTTAATCAATATGAAATGAAACTAGGGTTTATGTGTTCCCTATGAATTCTTAACTATGTAGACCTTTTTTATTAGTAATCTTTTTTTAGTATGTTACATGTAGAATCAGTAAGTTAAGTTCACCTAAGTGCTTGATTTGACAAATTAGTGAATTTCACTATGCAACTTGATCCGTCTATGAGTGTATGCTTTACTAGCCCTTACCAATGATCCTAGATTTAGCTATCTCTCGATCCGTTCAAGCTAATTACATGAGGATGATTAGCCTCAAATCTCATTCTTTAATCCCTTTGCCATACGTTACCTCCTCGATCCAATAAGTAAGGATAAGGAGAGTTTTAATAGTAGCCACCGTTAAAAAGAAATCAAAATAGGAAAAAACAATACATGCATGCATGTTATTAAAGAATTACTTATTATTAAGTCTATGACGTTAATTTTTCATGGTTCCAACAACCTTAGTTCTGGAATTATCTACTCATAACTTCATGATAATAATAAATAATATTTGTGTTAAAAGAAATCATGCACTTACAATAATGAATGTGATAATACAAAATCTTCAAATAAAATCCAAATGTAATTGTTGATAACAAAAATAGAAATTCAAGAATAGAAGCCCATAAGTAGTTCAAGCTCTATTGTCAAACTCAAAAATGTGCATAATATAAAAATAAACATAAGGAGTGTATTTATATATAATTAATCCTAATTAAATATGAATTTGGAAAAATAGGAAGCTTTAAGTCGGTCGGGCTCTATGACTCTCTTCTATGGATCGTCAGTAAGTTGATGAGTCATAGACCCAATTTGTAGTCATAGCTTCTTTCACTGATGCCTTATCTTTTTCATGACAACCTTCTACGACTCGTAATTTCCAGGATGACTAGTAAACTTCAGTCGTAGATCAGGCCCTGGTTTCATCTTTGGCAATCTCTTTTACAAGTGTATTTTACAACTCATAGATATTTGAACGACTTATATACTTGACTCATAACTTCAACTCTGCTTTAATTCTTTACTTTCATTTTGAAGACTGCCACCTTCGAATCATAGAGGTTACTACAACTCGTAGGTTGGCTTGGTAGACCCCAAAAACTCTTGCAATAAGTGCTGTGCAAATCAAACACAAATACTCGAACTTAGTTTCTTGTAAATCAAACACAAATAACATCAAATCTACTAACAATTACTTAAAAGGCATACAATTTCTTAAGATTTAAATATTAAAAGTACCGTAACTCCACGGTACATTAGTTAGTCCCGTATCCTTCTCTATATATGTGTTTTATTCTATTATATTTTGATATGTATATGTTATCATCTTTTCTATTTTGGAAGCTACATGATCGTTGCAAATTGTTATTATTTGGTATCTTATTTGTATTTCTTTAATGGTCTAACAGGTTTTGAACTAAAGTTCAAGACACGATGAGTTCGCCTAGGTAGGTGATACATCGGAAGGAGTGTTTTTATATTATTATTATTATTATTATTATTATTATTATTATTATTATTATTATTATTATTATTATTATTATTATTATTCTTTCTTTTAAAGTATTATTCATATTCAGTTTTGTAATAATTTTGTATCAATACTGCTCTCTAAATAATAAAGAACTTGAGGATTGTCTACATGGGAGGGGATGTATGTGCTACTTGGTTTATTAGCATCGTATCTATTTGTTAGACTTGTGCTAGAATAATTGGTTGTTAAATATTATCTCAGTATGTTTAGCTAATCAATTTATTATTAGCACGTGTTTAAAAATAAATAACTCAATTATAATTTTAGGACTATCGAATCTGATCTAATATTTATTGACCTTTCTCTCAAACATATTTCAACACTGCTAAAACTTAGAAATCATGCTTCTCTAGAAACTGATTGTTAATGTCCATGCTATTTAAAATGTTAGATATCATACCTATAGGTTGAAACTGATAATCTGCCACTACGAAATTACGCCCAATATTTGTGTGTCATTATGTATATTTTTTCGATCTAGAAATCATGCACATAGGACTTAATAAATATTTTTGTATTTTATAGGAATCATGTCTCTAAGACTCAACAAATACTTCTAACATTATATTTTGTATATAGAAACCATGCCTAGAAGATTTTGATAAATATTTAGCATATCATTTTATTTAGAAATCATGCCTATAGTATTTTTAATAATTTTTTAACATGTTTTTAATTAGGAATCACACCCATGGAATTTTATAAATATTTTCAGAATGTTTATAACTAAAATTTTTAGAAATGCCTTTTCATTTATTTCCATTAGTTTAGTGATTAAAATTATTCTCATATCTCTAATAATGAAACTTTGCCCCTATGCAAGTTTTGTATCATGTTTTATATGTCTGGTTATGTATGCACACACATATTTATTCTGTGATACTTCACACAATTTAATTATATGTGTTTTCAAGTATGTTAATAATTAATTTAGAGGCATATTTGAGACTTCATGTTGTCACAATCCAATTTCTCAAATCATTATAGCATCTACTATGATCTACCAGTAGGCAAGCCAACCCGTGACTCAGAACAACAATAATGGGTTTAAGGGTAGAAACAAAGTACGAATAAGCAACTCAACGATATACAAGATACAAAAGCCGAAATAAGCCAAAATAAATACATACACAAAATGATCCATCCCAGAACCTAAAAGTTACAAGTACAAATCAGACTGCTACAAGCTCGAATTAACGTTGGCCACTGGTGCTCGGACATGCATCACGAAAATAAATGCAGAATGTAGTATGAGTACCAAGACAACAGGTGCCCGATAGGCATCATAGGCTAATTAACCTTTTAAAGTAATAGCAATATGAAAAGAAGGAATAAAAAAAAACACAGGTCAGGAATGGAAGTGTAAAGTAAACTAATGAAATGCACTCGAGTGTAGAAATCACCCTAACTAAAGTAATCTACAAGCCAACTACACCTAACTGGACCCCATAAGCCAGAAGGTAGACTCGTGCACAAGTTTAAATAAAAAACAAACAGGCCCTCATAAGCTCAAAAAGTACATAAAATATCTATAACTACCAATAACTAAACTTGAGAACCCAAGACCGGAGAATGCAGAATCAAAACCTCAAACCGAACCAGTAGAATCTGACAGTACGAAGGCCGGACCTCTAACTAGATACTCACCAAAAATATCAAAGTAACCGACTAGAAGTATCAAAGTAACTAAGGTCGTACCTCTAACCATATTCTCTTCATAAGTATCCGAGGGATCAAGGACGGACCTCTTACCAAATGCTCTTTGAAAGTATCAACGTGGTCGAGGCTAGAGCTTGAATCCTAATACTCGCCAAATGTGCCAATATAGCTACTACAAGTGCTCCCAATTGTCTATAGTCACAAATCTCTGTGGATTGGAGTCCAAACCTAGCCAATCAATTTAACCATTTGAGATGAACATAATAAAACCAGTCTTGAATTGCAGAACGAAAGCTAGTGTCGCCATCAAAACTAGCAAAGCCACAGAATCCTGGAAGTAAGGATACAATATCATTGGAGCAAGAGTACCACCTAGCTAAGGATAAAAATATCAAACTCAAGTTTTCTACACCAATATACAAGATTCTAAGCCGACCGAAGCGACATCGAGGTAAAACTAAGGCCTATCGAATCCGAATCATGCATTTCTAAGGCAAGAACTAGTTAAACCTAGAAAAAGGCCAAAGATGCTTCAAATAAATAAGAACCAAAGTATTCAAATATACCACAAGGCATGGATGATCAATAAAGGCAAGTAGCATGCTAAAACATACATGATAAATTCTCGAAATAGGCCTCAAAATGATTTCTAATCATCTAAGAATGATTCAATAGCTACACAACCCAAATTCTAACTAACCAATAAGCATTCACATTCTCGAGCTCAATCTAAATAGAAGGAAGTGGTATCCTACTTGTAGGCTGATCACGCTGTAATGACCCAAAAAGTTATTGTTGATAATTTTTACAAAATGGCCATTTTACCCCTCCCTATAATTACTCTATGTTGTTGTTGTTGGTACTAGGTGTGGGTTTTGGGGAATTCTATGAAAAAGATGAATTTTGGAAAGTTTTGAGTTTAAAAGTCCTTAAGTGTTCAAAAGTGGTATTTGGGACCAATGGAGCTATGGGTCTTAGAAAAAGATTTTGTCAATTCAAACAGCTCTGGAATGTGGAAATTTGTCAAGGAGAGTTTATAGAATCATTTTTGGAGTTGTAATGAACATTTGAGGTCTTGAGTTGGGAATTTGAGGAATTTTAGGCCAAGATTTGACTTTGGTCATCTTTCAAAGTTTAATTTTGATGACTCGGTGGATTCGAGGGATGATTTTTGGTCTATAAGAAGTGTTGGTTGAATTTATAAACCTCTGAGCCCATTTTGATATTTTAAAGGCCTAAGTTGGTTTAGTTGTGACTTTTCGAGTTGCGGGTCAAGGAGACCTCAAATTCAAATTATGATTGTTCCATCACTCCAAAATGGCCAAATTAGGCTCGTAGCATTGTCGGCATGAGTATTACGATAATTGATACGAGTTTGAGGCTATTTGATGCTTTTGACTTGGAAAATTAGCTTATGGTTGACTTTGATCAATATTCTTGGAAAATGCACTCAAATGGAAAATCTCACGGCGCAGTTAGTTCCGAAATGTCGAATTTGGTCTAGAATGACCTTTTATTCGCTTTTCGAGGCTTCTAGTCTATTCTCGAGGCCTGTTGTGGTATGCGACTTAAAATGGTACTTGGGTATAGGACCACTTTTCATTAGAATGACCTCGTATGGTAATATTTAATACGCCACTGAGTTTAGAACGTCAAATTTAGTGGGGTAGCATATCTAGCTTATTTTTATCGAATTCTAAATGAATTTCGAGGGTCCATTCAGAGACTTTAAATATAGCAAAAAAATGAAACTATGGTGCATAGTGCAGAATTTTTTTTCCAATTTTTCTCTCAAATTTGATTCTCGATTTCTTAAGCTTTTCAAGTCCAAATCCGGGGATTCAAAAGTCTATCTTCAAGAGAGTTTCGCAAGGAATCCTTTGGTGAGCTCGGAATCTTGAGGGGAGGGTTTTGTGAAAGGTAAAATCTTGAATTTATACACTGTTCTTCTCATTTTTGAGAAAGATTTTTTATGAAATTTGAAATTCAATTTTATGGTCGTTTCAACTTTGTTTTCAGTGATTTTGGTGCTAACTGTTGGGGTTTTTCACAAAAAATGTCGTGGTATGATCAAATTCATCCGTTAAAGTATCGTTTGACATAAATTTCATCCCTATGTGATTTCCCTCTGTCTAGAATTCTCCATTAACGGTGAAAATTATAAATGGCCTATTTTCCTTGATATTGAGCATCAGAATGTGTTGTAATTTAGAAAACAAGTTTATTAAGCTTAAATGCACCTTTTCACGGAGTCATTTTTGGGATTTCTATCACAGGTGCCATAATTCTATTTTAGACCCAATTTTGTGTCCATCTCCGAAAAATGCAATTTTAGTATCAAAATATTTTATTGTTGAGGAAATTAACATTTTGATAGCGTGGAGGCATTTGGAGTCATTTTTGGAGTGAAAAGTTATCGAAAAGTGGAGTTGGAGAGTGCGTATTTGTCTTAGAGGTAGGCTATGGTCTCCCCCTTTTGAATGAACTCTATTAGATATCGTGTAGTACATTTTATATGTGCCTTAGGTGAGTATTTTCTGAGATTAGCATTCTCCTCATCTAATTCCATTTTCTTGTTCTTGGGTGAGCGTTAGGCTAGAATTGTCTCGTAATATCCTTAAATTAGGTTATAGGCCTTCGTTATGGAATTGACTTATTATTATTATCTTTTTAGGAATGATATTAATGGCCTTAGGCTAGTTTTGAACTTAGGTTCTTTATCAGGTGTTTATTGCCCTCTTATCTAGGCGTAGCTTCCGGTAGAGCTTATTATGGATATGATACCCTTTATGCTAGTGCCTGAGACTTATGGGGCATGTCGTAGACATAGGTTTGGCTTAGCTGTGCTCGTTGGGAACTGAGGTGGCATATTTTGGGGTAAGGCATCGATCCTAGATACATTTCTCCCTTTACTGATTTTGAGCCATGTCTCAATTATTTGCTTTTGTTTAGAAGTAGGCTTAGGATTTCTCTTTGTTTAGTAACTTTTGATTAGGCCCGAGGCCGTGCTCGAGGAGAGATTGGATCCCAAGTTAGTCCCTTTTTCCCTAACAGTGTAGTTTAGCTCGATGTTACTGTTTCAATTATGTGTTTCTTATTTGGATATTGGTGATGGCAGCTTGCATTGATTGAACATATTCACTCGTTTTATGATACAATCCTGGTATTTCATTGGTTTTTAACTAATGATTTTGAGAAGATGTTCTTACACTATTACTACTTTTAAAATAGTTTTAATGGAAGTCGTACCACCTGAACTACTTTGATAAAATGATATGAGCTTTACGAGGCGCTGTGGACTTTCTCTATCATATACTTTATGAGGCATCGATTATGTGTTCTATTTTATACTAACCATTTTAGAGGCATCGAGGATGCACTTAGTTTCATTGATTATCCGGTGCGGTATCTCTTTTTTTATATTTTGGCTGCATCAAGGATGCCTTTAGCCTGTACTTGATTATCCGGTGCGATATCGCCTATTTCTATATTAGCTTGGCCACTCACTCTTGGGTATCACTATGAGGATACTATATGTCTATGTAAGACCTTATTTGGGCCTATGAAGTGTATACGAACTTCCCGCATCCCCTATGGGCCCCTATGGCTAGTGTACCACTGAACTGGATGAGAGAGTCGCATGGGTCCCACCTAGCAAGCCGGCGGTCGGGGTGGGTCTATACACTTATTGTTGTTGTTGATCTCTGAGAGCCACTGAGGATGTCACTGGTTTTTACTACAGACTTGCATTCATTAGCATTGCCTATCACTAGCATACTTGTTTGGTATGGTCCTCTGATTTTATTGGGGCCGGGGGTACGTTTGTTACTGTTTGTAACTTCCGAGGATATGGGCGTCTAGTTAGTTATTATCTGATTTTATGTGTTCTTACCTCTTGTTGTACGTGTAGTTGGGTTGCAAGGTGCCTTAGTCTGGGTTGTTGTTGTTGGGCTTTTCATGTTAGACTCTATTTGTTTGGTTCTTAGTTGATATGCGATTAGCTGTGATAGACATTATTTCTATCCTTATTTAGTTGGCTCCGTTAGTGCTCCTTTCTGTTAATAGGTTGTGGCTTGCGCATTCAGGTGAGTTCTTTGGCTTTGTTTTCTATAGTTATATATGTCCAAGCTCTTTACTCTTATTTCCTACTTCACTTTGTATTAGTTCTTAATTGTTTACTTGTGCTCTATTTAACTGGTTACTTATGAATTATAATTGCTTTATCTTTGGAGATCAATGCACCTATGCCTACTGAGTGCCATCCATTTTGTACTCTACTACACTTTTGCCCCTGAAGATCATAGTATGGATTATCGCGGTTGATTTGGACTGATGCAAAATAACTTTTGATTCAGAAATTTGGTGAGCTCCTGGCGTTCAGAGTTGTCGATTTCCATCCATGTTGAATTAGGACTAGTCTTTACTTGTTTTCGAAGACTCTCTATACTCTGAATGTATTTGTTGAAACCTTGTAATCTTATTTTGATTTAGATGCTCGATTATTGACGAATGCCAAGTCTTGGGGTGGTTTCTTGTGTTGTTTTGGTTTTTGTTCTTTCTTCTCATTATTACTTATTTCCTACTTTATTTATTCATCTTCTACTTGATACCATTGCCTTTAGTTCTGGGCTAAGGATTAAGGGTTAGGCTTACCTGCTGGTGGGTATTAGCAGCTGTCATCACGGCCTAAGAAATTGGGTTGTGAGATATACGCACTCTAAAATCAAAGAATCGGAGCTTTCTCCTTGCAAATGTCATTCAGATGCTACCACTCTATCAAAAATAGGTACACAACTCCAATACAGTCGTTTTAACACTAAAATTACTAAAATTAGAGACAATACAAATTTTTGAGTAAAGAAAGGGGAATGTGGGATCCACTCCAGTAATTCTTGAATTGACTTCATGAAAATGTTTTGAATACCTCCTGGAACTTGTGTTCCAAAATAGAACAAAGTTTGGGGTTCGTAATAGTTCAAACGAATACATATAAGAAAATTCTCAATTTAAGCTTAATAATCAACAAACACATAAGATTGTAGCATATTTTTCTTCAAAGCAAGCCTCCCATCTAACTACCGAACAATCCTATACGTTCTCCCAGTAAAAAACTATATCTAGATTTGTATCACCAAAATTCGCACTAAAACAAGAGAGTTATAAGCTTTTGAACTTTGGGATTAATGGCTGATCGCGTCTGTTTTTATTAAAAATATAGGCCAGAAATGACCTTAGCGAGTACATAGGATCTTCCGTGACTGCAGAAGCAAGTCCACAGACCTTCGCGAACGCGGAAGGCTTCCTTCGAACGTGGAGTCCAAATGCCCAACCCTTAACAAACACGGTTGAGGCTCCTTGAACACAAAGAACAAATGTCCAACCCTCCGCAAAGGCAAATGGGGCTCTGTGAACGTGAAGAACAATTTACCCCTGCTCTAGTAACTGCTGCAACATGGATATTTGAGCTTGTCCAAGTCTTTGACGAGGTACTCGAGATTTGTAGGAACCCTAGGCGCACAAATTAGATATGCTATCTCACTAAATTCGACATTCCAAACTCAATGACACATTTGAAAGTTTCATACGATGTCATTTTAATGAAAAGTGGATCCCACACCCAAATTTTATTTTTAATTAAATTCTGCAATGGGCCTCGGCCTCTAGATTGGATCGGAAGCCTCGGAAAGTGAATGAAGGATCATTTTAGACCAAACTTCACATTTTAGAACTAACCGGACAGGCAAAATTTTCATCCGAGTGTATTTTTTAAGAATATTGACCAAAGTCAACCTTACGCTAAATTTCGAAGACTAAAACACCAAATGACTCTAAACTCACAAAGAATTCCTCGATACTCATGTCGACCATGCTACGAGCCTAATTTGGCCATTACAAAGCTGAAGAACTGTCATAATTATGTTCTGAGGTCGTTTATTTGAGGTTTTAACTAAAATCAACTTTTTAAGTTTTAAAATCTCCAAGACAGGAAAATGTGCCTAAGACCCAAATGAATGACCATGCAATCGAACAATGAGTGCCAACAAGTCATAACTGACATGAGGTCGCTACAAAATTTCTCTAAATGATGAAAATAAGGCATTAAAGTATAAATGACCTAGAGGGTCATTACATATGTGCTAACTACTCGACTTACTTATTTTGTTTGACGATGTATCTAATTAGGAGCCTTAGAATTTTTCTTTAAGTAAAAATATCCTAATAGTAAGTCCAATGCCTCTTGGAGATTAAGTTGGGATATTAGGCACCTTTAAGAAGAATAGTTTTATTTTTCTTTTAGATCACTGTTATGTTAATAATAAATGAACCTAGGAGTGGTAGGGGTAGATAGGCCCTTCAGAAATCATGTAAGGTGACCTGAGCAGAAAATGCCAAACTCTGAACTTGTCTTCCATTAATAAGTCGAGCGCTGATCGACTAGGATAAAGCTAATCTGGTTGGTTGAACTTTTAATTTTTTAAATTATTAATACTTTTATTTGCATTTATTTGGGGTAGCCTAACTAATTAAAACAATTTTTCTTTTATATTTAATCTTGTAAATTCTGTCTTCTCCCTTGTCTATTTCTTCATGTTTCATGTTAGTTAATGTTTAATAAAATCTTTTTACTTAGTTTATATCAAATTATCTTATATCTCTTATCACTTAGTTCTTTAATTAATTGAGTAAATAAAGACCTTTATTTGCTATTTGCTATATTTTTTAAACTCCACATAGTTTATATGATTCGGTGGGAACCACCTTTGTGGAATTGAAATATTTATAACACCTTCCTTTGAGGTAATTTGAACCCTTACCCGATCTTGGTTTCACAGACCTTTAAAATTTAATTTATTTATTATAGTGTAGTTTAGATTGGTGCCCTAACGCTCCTTTAATTTTTTAGGTGATGAGTCTTATCTTTTTTTAAATCCTAAAAAAGAGTTGTCACCTTGTTGCATTCCCATTTTGAGAAAAATAGGGCGCCAAATTTAGTGCTTTACATGTTGGGTTTGATAAAAATCCACATGATTTGTGATGGATGATTGATAAATAGTTATCATTACCTTGAATCTAGCTTACCCATTGACATTCAACAGAATTTAGCAATTAGCAATACCCGATTTTCAACATTATATTCAATACGACCACACTCCTAAGAGTCTCGAATTACTTGTGATAAACACCTATTTTAAGCTTTACGATTGTGAGCTTGTTGCGAACAATTAAGCATTTAGATATCATGTTTTAATTGTTACTCAAAACCCTCCAAATTTACTTAGATACATAAATTGTACAAATGTACAAACTTCTAATGATATAAAACACATTGTAAGATGAATTTTATTCATCCATTCTCTGTGGGATCGATCCCAACTCATTATTAAGGTTTATATTGCATACGATCATCTACACATTGAGTTTTACGTGTGTAGTCAAACGTTATAAAAAATGACATTGTTGTCAAGAAATGATACATAGAAATGCTTATAGTAAGGTGTTTTATTGCACTAGTCTTTTTTCATTATTTACGTTTTCCTTGCTTCTTGTTGCATTGAATTAATAGTTGAAAATATGAGTGCTCAAGAGAGTGATACTACCAGTTGTGATGGAAAGTTTGCTGATAAGGATTAATTGAGAGATGTAGACCGTGCTAGTGCCATACATTTGCCACAAAATGTGGAAAATGCCACCTTTCATGTCACTAGCACTATGTTACATTTCCTTCGAATAAAGGGGCTCTATAGAGGACATGTAATGACTCTCCATGTTATTTCCTCTATTTTTAGTTCTTTTCAAATTTTAGAGCTTTTCCACTTGTCACAATCTAATTTCTCAGATTATGATGACACCTGCCAACATTCACTAGCAAGTAAGCCTATCCCTCAATCCTTAGCCTAAAGTTCTTTTAGTAGTTGATGTTGTAATAACCGACTAGGTGATTTCTTCCTTTTTTGGTCTTTTTAGTGTTTAGAGCTTTCCTATAGTGACCTCAAGTCATTTATTACTTGGTGGCACTAACAGTTCGGTCGTTTGGTAGTTCATTTGAATTTTATGCCAATTTTTCTATTTTAGAGATCTAGGAGTTTGAACGATTGACTTTGGTAAAAATCCAGAAAAATGACCTCAAAATGGAATTTTCACACTTCTACCAGCTCCAGAATGGCCAAATTAGGCTAGTAGCATGGTTGACACTAGTATTGAGGTATTCAATGTGAGTTTGGGCAATTTGGCACTTTACCTTTGAAATTTGGCCTAGAGTTTACTTTGGTCAACATTCTAGGAAATTCTACTCGAATTAAAATTCTTCCTGTGTGGTTAGCTTCGAAATGTCACATTTATTCTAGAACGACCTTTCATGACATTCTCGAGGCTTTCGCTTTCATTCCAGCCTCCGTGCGGATTTTGTCTTAAAATGACGCTTGAGTGTAGGACTCACTTTTTGTCGAGATGACCTCAGATGTAAATTCTGAGTGCTCCATTAAGTCGAAATATCAAATCTAATGGGGTTGCATATCTCATTTGCATGCACAGGGTTTCAAATGAATCTGGAGCACCCCGTAGAAGAATTTTGGACTTGGCCAAGGAATGGATGCAGTAGTTGCTGGTGCCGTTGCTTTAACGATCTTGACATCGCTAAAGCGACCCTCGCTTCAGCATCCAGGGCATCACTTAAACAAAGCATACCAGTGGGGCACTTATCACTAAAGCATCTAGGGCTTCACTTTAGCGAGGCTCACTTAAGATACAAGGGGTTAGCTTTAGTGAGGCCCGACCCCGAGACCCCAGTCACTTAAGCAACTTAGTTGGTCTCTTTTGCGACCCTTGGGGTTCGACTCGAATATTAGTTATTTGACCAAGTTTGAAAGAGTGATATCTTGAGTTCTAGAGCTCCAAATTGGGTGATTCAAAGAGTGGAGTATGGAGAATTGTCGTGCCTACATGTAGGAGTATTTGGAATTTATTAAGGAGCCTATGTTTGATGTAAATTGCTTATTTTAACTACTTCCATAGTTGTGTTCTTGAGCTTAAATGGTGATTTCCTTAGATGCCTTAAATTCTTGTTGTTCCGAGCCCTAAATTGTGTTCCATTTTGGAACAGAAGTTTAGGGTGGTGTTTGGGGCCATTTCTTATAGTAAATTCCTAAATTACCAGAGCAGGTCTCATATTCCCATTTCTGACCTTGAAATTGATCTATCTCCAAATTAGATTATTTTAATGTCAAAATATCTGTATTGAAGATGTGATCAATATTTATCTAGTGTGGTGATAATTGGATGTGATTCGGAGGTGGAAATCATCAAACTAGTGGTTTTAGAGCACACATGATCGGCTTAGAGGTAGGCTATGATCTCCCACTTTGACTAAGCTTTAGTAGATATTGTCTAGTATATTTGTCATATGATTTAGGTTTGTATTTGCTGAGTTTAGGGCTTTCCTCCTTATTTTCCATTTTCTTGACTCTGAGTGAGCCTTATACTAGCGTAGTCTCTTGAAATATGTATCTTAAGACTGTGACTTTACTTGTGTTTTGGATTGGTGAGATTATCCTTCTTAGGATCGATATTGATGGCCTTAGGCTAGTTTTGAGCCTTACATGCTTTAGCTTGTGTTTCAATGCTCTTATAGTTAGGCGTAGTTTCTGGTAGTACTTGTTATGGTTGGTGTCCCTTGTACTAGTGCCTGAGACTCTGTGACTCATCATAGATGTATATTTATCTTAGCTATGCTCGTTGGGAGCTGATATGGCATAGTTTGGGGTAAGGTATCGATCCGATAAATATTATCTCCCCCGATATAATACTAAGCCAGTTTTTGATTACTTTGCTTTTTGTTTATAGGTAGGCTTGTGATTCCATTATATCGATTATCTATTGTAGTGCCCAAGGCTTTATTCGAGGAACGATTACACCCTAGGTTAGTTCCTTTGCCTTGTTAATATGGTATGACCTGATGTACTGTTCAGACTGTGTATGTGTCTTGTTTGGATGTAGGTGATGGCATGCTTCCATTTGATTGAGAATTTTCACATGTTTTGTGATATGATCCTAAATATTTTATTGTATTTTTTCACTACTACTTTTGAGAAGGCTTTCTCACACTTTTATTTCTTTTAAATTGGTTTTATTGGGAGTTGTACAACCTAGATCATTTGGACACTAGTTTTAAGAATTATGAGGCATCGAGGATGTACTTCTTTTGTACTAACAGTTTCAGAGGCATCGAGGATGCACTTAGTTTTATTGACTATTCGATGCTGTGTCGCCCTTTTCTATATCGGCTTGGCTGGTCACTCTCCATTACCACTACGGAGATGCTATATGCTTATTCAAGACCTAGTTCGGGCCTAGACAGTGTATATAGACTTTTCGCATCCCCTATGGACCTCTCTGGCCAGTATACCACTGAACTGGATAAGGGAGATACATGGGTCCCACTTGATAGGACAAAGATCGGGGTGGGTCTATATACTTATTGATGATCTCTGAGAGCCATCGATGATGTTACTAGTTTTATAATAAACTTGCATTCATTGGTGGTGTAGCTTTTTATTTAGAGATTTGGTTAGCTCCTGGCGTCCTGAGTTTCCTATTTCCATCGATGTTGGATTAGGACTAGTATTTACTTGCTTTTGAAGACTATCTATACTTATATTTGTATTTTAAAAACTTTGTACTCCTATTTGATTTAGATGCTCGATTACTGACTGATGCAAGGTCTTATGGTAGTTCCTTGTGTGTTGTTTCAGTTGTTCTTCTCATTGATATTTACCTTCCGCTTTACCTATTCATCTTTCGCTTGATAGACCATTGCCTATGGTTATGGGCTAAGGATTGAGGGTTGGGTTTACCTCCTAGTGGGTGTTAGTAGGTGCTATCATGACCTAAGAAATTGGGTTGTGACAGGACAAGTTCACGAGAATCCACACAATCATCTCATTTTTTTTGATGTGGGCAATCCTTTCCCTTTTGCTAACATAACTCATAAGTCAATTTCTTTGAGGCTATTCCCTATCTCCCCCCGAGAGAGGCTACCACTTTGTTAGGTAAATTATAGAAGGGGTTTATCTCATCATTGATTAAATTGACCGATGCATTTCTTGATAGATTTTTCTCACCCTCTCGGATGTTGCAACTCCTAGATAAGATAACAAACTTTGGTCAAAATGTTGGTGAACCACTTCATGAGACTTAACTACGTGTTCAAAAAAAATTCCAATGTCCAATTCATGGTTTACTAGATGTGGTGCTCTTGCCAGTTTTCTATATGACACTTGATCAAATGAACAAGACTATGACTCATAATTTTTTTGGTGGTACTATCATGAATCAATATTTTGGTGTCACATTTACTTTGATTGATAGGATGGCGAGACAAATCTAACTTGGCATACTAGAGAGTTGAAGTGGCAATAGGTGCTCGTTCCTCCTCGTCTATTGCCGAAGAGCAAAATTTGAAGGATGAAGAGAGGGATGAAAATATGGCTAAGATGATGACACAAATGGATCTTGATAAGTAGTGAATTACCACTTATTTATATCCTTTTTCTTTTAGTTTTGTGCCTTCTAATCATCAAATGAGCCTACATATGGGTGTTTTATGATTATTTCAGGGTAAGAGCCATAAAAGAAGGATTAAAGACAAAAGAATCCAAAATATGAGCTAAAGAGAGAAATTACTGAAATGAGTGAACTGCCAGGTCCTATGCATCTACGAAACAGGACCCGCATTGGTAAGTCCTTACCTGCAGAACATTAGCTAATGAAATGAATCTGTTACTGTCACACATGAGGCATAAAAACAAAGGGTCGCACATGCGATGCCACACCTGCTGTAGAATTGCTTCACTTATGAGAGTCAATATATAACGGACCTCTGCACCTGTGGAGATGGGAACGCCACAACGAATATTGCACCTATGACTAAGTGTCCATTGTAGCAACTAATGGACTACAATTGTAATGACACTCCAGGTCCTTTTTGAGTTAATGCATTCCTTTTATTATATATAGCATTTCTATAAATACCCTAAGTCGTTTATGACTTGCTGGCGCTGACTATTAGGATGTCTGGTCATTCGTTTGGGTTTTATGCCCATTTCCCTATTTTGGAGCATTTAAAAATTAAAAAGATTATTTCAGTCAAAATACAGGTAAATGGCCTCAGAACAAAATTCTGATGGTTCCATCAGCTCTAAAATTGTCAAATTAGGCTAGTAGCAGGATCGGCACGAGTCTTGAGGATTTCAGTGTGAGTTTGTACCATTAGGCATTTTAGCTTTTTTAAATTTGGCCTACGTTTGACTTTGTCAATATTTTTGGAAAATGCGCTCGAATGAAAATCCCATCAGTACGATTAGTTCCAAAATGTTGAGTTTTCTCTAGAATGACCTCTTGTACACTTCCCGAGGGTTTTGGTCTAATCTCAAGGCCCGTTTTAGAATTTGGCTAAAATAACACTTAGGTGTAGGACCTAGTTTTGGTCAAAATGAGTTCGTATGGAAATTTCAACTATCTTTATTTCCAAAGCATCGGATTTGGTGGGGTAGAATATCTTATTTTCATACATGGGATTTAGAATAAATCCCTAGCACCTTGTCGATGAACTTTTGATTTCCAAAACCAGCTATTGCAGCTGGTGCTGGTGTAGGCCATATTTGGTCTTAGCATTCATGAGCCATCCTGGTCTTGTACGCGAAGCACTGGTGAGACAGGCCTTCACATTTGTGAGCTAGTAGTTGCGATCATGGACCACTGGTCTTTTGGCCTTCACAATTGCGGGTCTCTTATCATATTCGCGAAGAGATCTTTGGACGACATTCGTAATTGCTGGCCACTTTGGCTGCTATAGCGATGAACAAATTCTCCTGATCTTTTAATTTAAGACAAGATGCGATCAATCTTCTTCTCCAAAGTTTAAAACTTTATAACTCGAGCTAGAAGGCTCCAATTTGGGTGATTCTTAGTCACAGAAGTTTGTAAAGGTCATGTCTACGTATAGGAGCTTTCAGGGTTTGTTAGAGATGCTTTGTTTGAGATAATTATTGCTAATTAACTGCTTCCATTGTTTCTTAAATTGAGCTTAAATTGGAAACTCTTGCATGTTCATGTTCTCGCTGTTCCGAGCCCTAAGTGTTATTTTATTTTGGAACATAAGTTTGGTGAGGTATATTGGAACTTTTCACAGAGTCAATTCCAGGATTACAGAAGTGGATCCCATATTCCTATTTTTGACTTTAAAATTGATCTATCCATGTTTTTAGTAATTTTAGTATCAAAATGATCGTACTGACATAGTGAACCTATTTTTGATAGAATGACAACGTTGGAAGGCCATTCAGAAAAAGTAAAGCTCCAGTATCTTAACTTTAGAGCGTGTGTGATCGACCGACATATAGACTACAACTTCTCTCTCCTTATATTGAGATTGTTTATGTGAAAGCATGGAAATTACTTTGAATTTGTGTTGGTTAGGTATTTGAGCATGCCTATTAGTGTAAAAATCATGTTTTAGGATATTTTCAGGCAGTATCGGGTACTTGTGAGCATACGATAGTTTTAATGTGATCATCCATACCTTGTGTCTTGACTATTAATATTTTCTATTTATATTGAGCATGTTGGCCTTAGTTTAGGCTTACACTAGTGTTTTCCATAAGCATGAGATAATCAGAGCCCTAGGCCTTGCTTTTACTCCGACATTGATTAAGATGACTTAGGTCTTTGTAGACTAGAATAGTAGGCTTGGCTCTAGTCGTTTGAACCTTAGATTAGGTGTTGCCTTAGCTTTGATGACTTTCTACCCTTTTCCCCCTGTTTTTCAACTCGTACATGGATGATTTAAGCTTCTAGTCCTCGTTTGGCGATTTAGGATTGGGTATGGGTGGTCAAGCTTGGAGCGCTGGATGGATGTCAATCCACGGTGGTTTCACGATGTCGAGATAACATAATATTATTTGGCAGGTACTATTATCTAGATTTAAGGTCTGTTCATGCTGCCTGCTATCCTCTACGAAGATGATTCATCTAGCTTTGGACTATTTCCCTTTTGAGGCACATCCACATTTTGAGGTCCAAGCATTGGACTTCTTAGTTGGGGTGTTACTATTAGTTATTTGGAGGCTATCCATTATTTGAGGTCCGGTCTATGCTTTTCTGGCTCAGGATTCACCATTTCATATTCTTAGTAGTTCTAGCAATTTTGTATATCCATTGGGCTTATGGGAGTCCGCTCAGGTTTTTACTTAAACTTGTACACGAGTGTACTTTCTGGGCTTATCAGCCCCAGATAGGTTAAGTTAACTGTACTTAGTCATTTTAGTTCCTTACACTCGTGTTAATTTTCTTTACTTTCTGTCCATTTAATTGTTTTCCTAGATTCTTTCTTTCCTTATTGTTTTTACTTTTTAAGATTAGTCGGCCTATGATGCCTACTGGTTACCTGTTGGTTTGGTACTCATACTATACCCTGTATTTGTTTTTGTGATGCAGGTTTGAGTACCAATTACCAGCGCTGATTCGGGCCAGTTGAAGTGTAAGACCTTGAAAGTTGGAAAGTCAAAAAACAAGGAACAAATGATGAAATTCCAGAAAAATATAGCTTTTGGCAGTAGGTGAAGATCACGAAGGCAATCACAGGGTTGTAGTCATCACCACGACACGTGGTGAGCCACCGTGGTGGTGGTTCTAGAACCCTTTCCTTTATAGAAGGGACCACAATGCCTTCCATTGTGACCCCCTCTCCTGAGGCACTCAAGAATTTTCCTACTGCAAAGACCACTTAAAACTACTAAGGGTTGTGTTACTCTTCACGGATTGTGGTGGGTTCCATGGTGGTCGATCCTGTAGACCCTCCTATAGGTTCTGCACCATGCTCGTAATTCATGGACTGTGATGACCTCCACCGACTGTGAAGGTCTCTATGGAGGAAGTCCTGAAACTCTTCCCCCTGCAAACCTAAGAATTCAAGACCAAGTCTAACTTTACGGACACCACCACGGGGTGTGGTGAGTATCACAGACCGTGATGGGTACTCCATACAACCTTTAGTTCTATTCTAATGAAGGGTAATTCGGTCATTCTATATTCTTTCATTAATGTATGTGGATGGTTTTGGGACTAGATTCATTATGTAATTTTCCTAAATACTGCCAAGTCTATTCTTTTCCCTCATTAACTCACAACCAACTTTAAGTTTTCTCACTCAAGGTTCTCTCAAGAGATAATCTTCTTCAACAAGTTTCAGCTAGAGTTTCTTCAAGAATAAGTCTCCTTTCTCAATTTCAAGTCCAATTTCATTCAAGGTATATGGGAATTGATCCATGGGTTCCTTTCACCCATGGAGTCGTAAGGCTTTTATTCAAAATCTCATGAATTTCAATTGAATTTGTAATCTTAGTTTGATGAATTTCATTGGGTTATTTCAATTATATTTTTAATTGTTATCAATCGTCATTACAAGTATGTTTCTACACAAATTGCATTCTTTCAAGTTGAATTTTGAATGCCCATGCATAAAGCTGTTTTTAATGATGAGTTACATGAACTGTGATTATGAAATTCAATGATTTCAAGTATTCTCATGGTTTTCATCAAAATTGAATATGTATATGAGTTTTATTCTAAATTCAAGTATGAATTATGATCATGGATTACAAATATGTTCTTTATTTTAGTTTTGAACAAATGTGACTTAAGGCCCTATGAGGTGACCTAAAAAACCAATGACATGAATTATGCAAGTATGATATTGTAATGTTAAAAGGCTAATACTCACATTGCAAGTATGTTATGAAAGTGAGCTATTCTATACATGTTAAACCTATGAACAAGTTCATGATATATGCTAAGTATAATTACTATGTTATGTATTTCGTAGGATTTGACTTAGCACCGAATGATGATTGAGGTTAAGGAGAGTCTTTCTTATGAAGAGGTTCTGGTTGAGTTCTTAGACCGGCAAGTTAAAAATTTTGAGAAACAAAGAAATAACTTTAGTTAAAGTGTTATGGAGGAATCAAGAGGTTGATGGTGCTACATAGGAGGCCAAAGCCGATTTGATATCCCGATATCTTCACCTCTTTCTGTCTGTGCCTAGTTGAGCTATTTATTTCCTTAATCATCTCATCATCCCAAATCATGTGATTTAGTTATTCTCATGGTTTCATATGCATTCATGTCTATGCAATGAGTTTTAAAGTTATGTTTTAGTTTAAGGTTTATGATTTCATGTTTTATCCATTATCGAGATATTTTTCATTCATATTGGGTTGTTATGTTCTTTTCTTATTCCATTCATGCTAGTGTTAGTCCCATTCAAGGACGAATGTTCCCAAGGGGGAGATATTGTAAGACTTCAAAAGTTGAAAAGTCAGAAAATGAGGAACAAAAGATGAAATCCCAAAAAATGAAGCTTTTGGCAGCAGGTGATGACCACGAAGAGCACCACGGGACAGATTCATCACCACGGCATGTGATGAGCCACCTTTATGGTAGTTCTAGAACCCATTCTTGTAGAAAAGGAACCACGACAAGGGACCAAGAGCCATGGTGAGCACCATGAGCCATGGTGAGCACCATGAGCCATGGTGAGCACCACGAGCCGTGTTATGCTTATGATATGTCAAGAGGATTGGTTGGAGCCTTTCGAGATTTCGATAGCCTTGTTATAGCTATGCACTAAGTCGGGTCATGATATACATTCTATACCAGAGATGTGAGTAAGAAATTGTCATTTTGGGATCATCCTGTCTCTATCTGTATATAGTTGACCAGTCTTTCACTTTTTGAGATAATTCTTTATTTCTGTGGTCCATTTTTAGGACTTGTATCAATTTTTGGTAGTAGCTATGTAATTGTAAAATCTAGGTTATGGGAGAAATCTTTTGGTTTTGTTGTATATATTTTATTTGATGTGATACTATTTATTCATTTTATTCCTGTTATTGCTTTATCATTGTTTAGTTTCTACCCTTAATCCAATTGTTCATAATTCTAGGATACGGGTTGACTTACCTAATAGTAGGTTATAGTAGGTTCCATCATGACTCGTGGTATCGGGTCATGACAATAATGGTACCCAATGTCGTCTTTTCACCCTTTTTGAAATTTCAATCTAAATAAAGGAATCTCAACCCTGTGGAAACATATGATTGACCTATCACAGATCTATCATTGACATCTTAGACCAATTTTTGGGATCTATCAATCCTTATTTTAAGAGGAGAGAGCCACCATTCCACTAGAAGAGTAAAGATTGTGAGCTTAAATGTGTATATCTTATATCTTTCTTCAGCTCTTATTTTGCTTGAATATTCATAGTTGTAGTGTTTGATTTTTAGATTTGGATAATATGTTAGAGATAAACAATATTTGGGTTTTGATTTTTGTTTTGTACTTTTGCAATTTATTGAATGTTATCTTGCTTATGATTTGGATTCTCTAGTTAATCACATGCTCGAATTGATTTCCAAGGGAGTGATCAAACCAACGATTTGCCTATTTATCTTGATAATACTTGATAAAAAAATTAAGTGTATGAAAGATTGATTAGCACGATTTGATAATTGAAAAAATGACTAGAGCTTGAGAAAGTCTAGATCCGGTCTAACCTTCATCTTATGAATTTGAATTAGAAATAGAATAGTCCTAGTGTTGCCATATTGGTTGTTTATTTCCGTATACTTGCTATGTTTGGGAGAATTAGTCAAGATATACTTGCTTGTGATCGAGTGATACAAGAAGGTATTTAAGAAACCAAGGCAAAGTTGACTTACCCATGATTATCTAGATGGTGTTTGGTTATTTGATGGAACATATGAGCATGAATTGAATTTCCATGTCCGACTCTATTTGATATCCTTGGGTTGGAAGGTATTTGAGCAATCTATCTCTTATTTTTGTTAGCGTAGTTTTAGTGTTTGTCCCTTATGAACCCCCCCCCAAATACTTATATTAATTGATTTGATTCAAATTAGTGGCTTGTAATTCTTTATCTCTTCGGTCACCCTTACATTATTCCTTGTGGGATTTGAGACCGACCTCATACATTGGGTATCATTTTTTATACTACTGCCTATATTTGTAACTGCAAAATATAGTTGAGAGTTATAAAAAATGATGCAATTCCTAAGAAACAATTTGGCGTATTGAATTGTCTTAGAAGTTATTATTAACTTGTTTTAATCAACATTGTGAATATTTATTTTTGTTTTCTTTATTTTGGCTTTTCGTTTGTTTTTATTCTTCTTCCTAAGGAGTCTTGCGCTGAAACTAAGATTGGAGGTTGTAATCCCTATGTTGATGACCCTTATCCTTATTGTGGAGGACCTTATGTTGGGAAACATTGTATATAGGCTTCTCAAAATGAAGAAAAGAGTGGAACAATGGGATTTGTGTGTCACGCCCCAAGTCTAAACCCTAGGTGTGGCCGACACTCAAAAACCATTGCTGGTTTCCAAGTGAACCCTTGGCCCGGCTAACTTACTAAGTGGAAGACTTTAACTCATTAAAGTACTTATATGGGCACAATAAAATATGCAAACTCAATAATCTCAATTTAAAACTCAAAGCTCAAATATATATAAGAGACATAACTCAATGTTTTCAAACATACTAGAATGAATAAACTAAATGAACTAAACTCTGTTTGACTAGTCTATTAAGCCTCTAAGATTGACTTAAAAATAGGTACTGGGATAGGACCATGATTACCTCAAAACTAATAATAAGAACTGAACAGTAAATACTCAAGAGGTCCTCTAAGTGCAAAGAGGTCCTACCAAAGTTGGGTAGAAAGCGGGATCTTCAAATATGCACCTGTTGAGGATCTCTATCATCTATGTCTACATCATAAGAAGATGCAGTGCCAAATGGCATTAGTACATGGAATGTGGGTAGATCATTCCATGTACTAACGCTATTTGGAGTAGATCATTGTTTCATCATGAGGCTCATAGTGATGGCTGTCGGTTCAAGAAACTCCATTGCCAGAGCCATCCTATTTCTTGCCAGAGCATTGTGGAGTTTCTTGAACCGACAGCCATTACTATAAGCCTCATGATGAAAAAATGATCTACCAACATAGATAGAGCCATCCTATTTCTTGCCAGGGTATAGGACTATAACTAAACTATGGATCCATCAAAAAAGTCCTATTTTGGGACTATGCTGAATCGCCCGAATGAATGGTATGATCCTATCTATGCTGGCGGCGTAGGTTATAGGGTTGGAGTTATCTAAACCCGTGCCCAAATAGGTGCTTGATACTACTCCCAAAAATATCTTTTCTCTGCTCATATCTTAAGTGAGTGTATTTACTCAATTAATTCATTTAGTGTCTTTTGGACTTAGCTCAAAATTCAACTTTACTTAAATCATCTCTTCTCTTTAAGATAGTTAAAATCTTATCTCAATAATGAATTTAAAAAGCATACTTTAACTGTCATGAACCAGACTAGGAAATAGCCATGACACGACGATCGAGAACCCGCAGGATCGCTACCAAGACTCTTATCATACATCTTATTCATAAGGTAAGATGAAACATTATAAAAACAAGTGGAAGAATAATCTCAAACGTGGAAGTCTAGAAAGGAAACAAAGTCTCAAGTCATATGTCCAAGAACGAACTACATCAACTCTATGTCTAAATATGCCTCTATCATACTAACATAGGTGGGGGCATAGAACAAGCCACTAGCTCACCCAAACAAGAAAAGGATGTTTCAAAATAACAACATATTCTAGAGGTAGAAAGGAAATATAAGCTCGATAGGTAGTTTCCGAAGCATGAGGATTTAGCAAATAAGGTGAACAAGTATTCTATCTAGCCATGAGTGTGTAGGGTGATCACCAAGCCCTACATTATAGCACAATGTAGGCAAACAAAAGAAGTATGTATTAGTACTTGGAATGTACTACATATGTGAGCAAACAATGCAATATTCCATGATACAACAAGGTGATACAATAGGCCATTTTAAAACCATGAAATCATTTTAAATACTATTTGAAACAATGAGACTTGGCCAATGCAATATAGGAACCATCATGAATCACTTTTTACCTTTGTGAGAGAAACCGTTAACTGACATAAATCATGTGAGCTATAACATGGTGTTGCAATATTTACCTATTCATCGGAGGAAAGGGGGACACTACTTACCAAGGTAGACTCCTATATTCCTAAGTGGATCCACTAAGCTACATGAAGGATCAAGCTTCTATTACGGGTGACCTTTAAAAGAATTAAGCCTTTACTATGGATGATACTTTATCCTATGATGGCACATAGTTATGGGACAATGGGATCTTACTACGGGTCTCATGCCTTGAGTACGGGAGAGAGTCTCTACCCTAAGGTCCGGTCGGTGCTAAGTAAACTCTCAATGGCATAGTTTTAGCTATAAAATAATAAGTCAACATCATGTGGGAAGGACCATATCTACTACCCGTCCACCCTTTATAAAAGCATAGTCATAGAATAGCTCCTTAATCATTAACTAGGTGAGAGCCTTATCAAATCATACTCATATTTTTCATGTAATTTGCTTGAAAGCCTTATCAAATCATACTCATACTATATAGATTATCGTTGAAAATCATAGTATAATTGATAAGACTATATGGAATCATCTTTAAATCATGTAATTAAATAGAATTCATGCTTAATCATAGAGGACAATATCAATTGAATCATAATCAAGAGGACCTATTAAGGAATTTATGAACCCTAAATAGCTTTGTAGATAAATTATTTGTAAATCATCAAAACTCATGCAATTTAATAGTAATTCATACTTAATTGAGTAATAAACAATAATTCATACTTAATTGAGTAATAAAAAATAATTAATTCTTAATCCATGCAATTGAAAGAGAATTGAACAAGTCCCATAATGAGACTATGAACCCTAGGTAGCACTGTAGAGCATTCATAAAAAATCACCAATTTCATGAAATTACTATCAAATCATGTTAAAATAGTTTTCATAGAATTAATCATAATTCATGTAATTGAATGGAAATTGAGAAGACCCATAAATATACATACTTGAATTGGGTAGAAAAGTGGAGATTTCTTCGGGCTCCAAGGGTGGAGGAAACCCATGGATGAATATCCACATACCTTGGGGGTTGATTCCTTGATTGAAGCTTGAAAATTAAAGGAAGAATTGGAAACCCTAGTTGATCCTTCAATGATGTCTTGTAGGAGAAGAAGAGAGTCGTTAGAGGATATTATAAGGGGAAAACTAGTTAGTGGAATGATATATTACTTCAAAACACCCAAAAATGACTTATAATAAGGCTAAAAGGCTTTGGAAAGGACCACAATATCCCTAAAAGATATGCAAGATTTTTCTGAGGATTTGACTTCTACAAACTCGTAGAAAACTCTATGGATTGTAGAGTTGAGTCGTAATCTTTTTCTGATCTTCTAGCTTCTAATAAAACGGTCATAACTTCTTACTACGAACTCGAAATGAGGCAAACTCAGTGGAGTTGGAAAGAGGAATCAAAGAACTTTAGTTTGATATGTTAAAGGCCAAGTAATTCTTTACATTCTAGAAGATAAGATCATTTGAAGTTGACCCAAGTAAAATCTTTTAACGAAACTTAATCGATAAGGAATCTTTCAACTAATCTTTGTGGTAGAGGATTCTATTGACCTTAACATATCTCCAAATCTATTTTCACACTTAAGAATTGACCTTAACACCTATGCATAATTAATAATCACCCTTTATGACCCTATAGACGGATTCTACGGCTTGTCATTTAGTCTGTGGGTCATCAATATTTCTCGTGAAAAAAGTGCTCCAAAATCATAGGCTACATGAATGTAATTTGGTCCCTACGAATTGTGTCTATGAGTCATCAACACTTAGACCAATCGTACAAATGACTTATCATACCTGCCCACACATAGCCAAAGTTCAGAATTCAATATCCCTCTTCTACGAATCCAAATAATGACTCGTCAACCATTCTATGACTCGTCCTATTGAGTCATTCCAAAATAATTGAGGCTCATTATTTTACCAAACTCATACATTAATTCTATGACGCACTTCTTTGAATCGTAACTTTTTCTATAAGTGGTACCTTAAATCGTAAACTCCCATTTAGACTTTGCTAATTTTCTAACCTCAAAGTCGATTCCTATGAACCACTCCTACGACCCGTAAGAGTCCCTACGACTCATAGTACAAGTCATAAATTCAGGGACAATCCATTTCTCTTGAAAGTTTCCTTTGTTTTGACTTTCAACTTACGGGGTCTTACAATATTCCACCTCTTGGGATCATTAATCCTTGAATGAGATTCAACTAGCGTAGTAAGGACATGGAAAAAGCACTAGCAACCCATCATGAAATGCAATGAAACATTAAAATGCAATAAACATGAGATTTTCAACTTCAACTTAAAATGTATCTTAAAATCAACTTCATGAACATGCATGCATATGAAAAGACACGAGAATAACAAGAACTCGAGAATTTGTAAGGATAGACATGAGAAGCTAACACTTCAAGTAGCATGGTAATTCAAACACTCTAGTTATTGAGGCAATCATGGCATAATGAATACGAAATCAATCCATACCCACAATTATCATGACCAAAGAAAACTCGTAAAATTCTAATACACTCACTTGAAACCCTTAACAAGAAGTCATCAATAGCCTACTACAATCACTCATATATTGACAACCATGCATTCAATACTACCATTCAAACAACTTTATGCCTCCTCTAAAGTCAACATCTCTTAAGAATTTTCAAGTCTACCTTAGCATCTCTACATCTACATTTGGATTTACTCCTACGAAAGGCACACCAAGATACTCTTACCTATTAAACACAACAAGATCCATCTATCCCTTTCTCTACGTTTATAACCTTAAATGGGGCAAGCATACCATAATTTATCACAATAAGGAACATCCACTTTCTACCCAATCAACCCTAACTCATCCATCAAGAGCTATGGGCTCTACTCAATATCGTTTCACTTTGACCATAAATATTTGCAACACATAACCAACCTTGGTAATGAATTAGTCCATCTACCCCTTATGAGAGAACCTCAATCTTCTTATCAACCACCAATTTATTTAATTTAACTAAGGTTGGAATCATGTCTTGCCTTGATTTTACATCTTCTACCAATGATGATTATGAATCATTTTAAACAAGAATACCACCCTCATTATTATCAATCTCTCTTTGGATTGGATCTTGTCTTGAAGGCATCTTCTGAAAATTCCAAGAACAATCATTAAGAAAAGAACCTTAGGGTACAATTGTATCTCACGAAGTAGATCATAAAAGAAGTGAAACATTTACCTAAATTCCTCATAGCCTCTTATTCATAGATGTAGCATGCTTTGCACCGATGAACAAGACTCTACTCAACTCGACATGTTATACACACTAGGACACTTGAATCTTATGCTCTGATACCAAGTTTATCAAGATCCTAAATAGGGCCTAGCCATGACATGACAATCGAGAAGACGAAGGATCCTAACCAAGCTTCTTATCATACATTGTATTCATAAGGTAAGATGAAATCATAATAGAAACAAGAGAAACAATAATCTGAAACATAGAAGACTAGAAAGGAAATCAAAATCTTAGTTATATGTCCAAGAACGACTACATCAACTCTATGTCTAAACATGCCTCTATCAAACTAACATAGGTGGGGCATAGAACAAGCCACTAGCTCACCCAAATAAGAAAATGATGTATCAAAATAACAACATAGTCTAGAGGTAGCAAGAAAATATAAGCTCGATAGGTAGTCCCCGAAGCATAAGGACTTACCAAATCAAGTGAACAAGTCTTCTATCTAACTATGAGAGGTATAGAGTGATCTCCAAGCCTCACATTATAACATAATGTAGGAAAACAAAAGAAGTATGCATTAGAACTTGAAATATACTAAGTATGTGAGCATGCAATGCAATATGCCATGATATAATAATATGATATAATGGGACATTTTAAAACTATGAAATCATTCGAAATACTATTTGAAACCATGAGACTTGGTCAATGCAATATAGAAACCATTATGAATCATACAAGAACTTAAACACTATAATAGAAATCACGAGTTATTATAGGAAAACATATACTTTGAAAATATCTTTAATCGCAATGAAGTATACCATAAATCCTTTGATAGAAAACATTAACCTTGTGAGAGCATATACTTTACTTTGGGAGAGATACCTCTATAGTAAGAAATACCTGAAACATTTTGAGAGAGACTTTGCACTTTTGTGAGAGCAACCATTAACTGACATAAACCATGTGAGGTATAACATATAGTCCTAATGTTTACCCATACACCAAAGGAAAAGGGAGAGACTACTTGCCAAGAAAGGCTCTTATATGCCTAAGTGGATCCACTAAGCTACATAAAGGATCAAGCCTCTACTATAGGTGACCCTTAAAGGAATTGAGCCTCTACTACAGATGGTCCTTTATCCTATGGTGGAATATAGTTATGGGACAATGGGATCTTACTACGGGTTTTATGCCTCGACTATGGGAGAGAGCTCTACCCCAAGGTTCGCTCGGTGCTAAGTAAACTATCAATAACATAGTTTTAGCTATAAAATAATAAGTCAACATCATATGGAAGAGGCCATATCTACTACCCGTCCACTCTTTATAAGAGTGTAGTCATAGAATAGCTTCTTAATCATTAACTAGGTGAGTGATCCTCCACCACCATTCCTACTTAACTCGAATTTCATCATAAAACTCAATTCATACTTTATATATAATTTGCTTGAAAACGTCGTTGGAAATCATAGTATAATGCATAAGACTATATGGAATCATCTTCAAATCATTTAATTAAATGGAAGTCATGCTTAATAACATAGGACAATATCAATAGAATCATAAATGAGAGTACCTATTAAGGAATTTATGAACCTTAAATAGCTTTGTAGAGAAATTCTCACGACCCAAACCCATGGGCCGTGACTAGATGCCCAAGCTGGATACTTGCATATACACCTGTAAACTATAAGTAAGCCTGTCATATAATAACGTATTAGCCCAACCCATCTCCCGAGAGGCTATGACTTATTATTTAGGCAGCATAACGCATAAGCTGATAAGGTTATCATAGCATGTGGGGTTGTCCCATTAAATACATACATGTGAGCCGACAAGGCTGGCATGACAGAGGGAATATCCCAAACATACCTCATACAAACCCGATTAATCACACATATATACATAACCCACTCCCATATCTACAGACCTCTAAGAGTAGTGACAATAATATATGGCGGGACAAGGCCCCCACCGTACCTTTGAATAAACAAAAGTAAATATATACACCAAGGGTCTATACAAAAAAACTAGGCTCTAATATAATGGAGGTTCTTGTAAATTGGATAAGTGGAATCCTAAGCTGGTGGACTACAATAACATTTGTCTACACCTATGGGCATGAAACGCAGCCTCTCCCCCAAAAGGAGGGGGTCTGTATGACATATGTACTGAGTATGTAAGCATACAACATTATAAAAAAGTTAGAGTTAAAACATGGATGCAAGGGGTAAGTATAACATTTAGCCATTTACCATACCTATATCTATAAAATAAACCCATACATACTATCATCACTGTCATCATGAGCACTTGTGTATTATTAGCACTGTGGGATGTACTACTCGATCCATGTATATAGCAAATAAATGCTGAGAAATGACATCCCAAACCGTATCTCATATATTAGTACCGAGGAATGATGGCCCGATCCGTATACATACATATAAAATAATAGTGCTGAGGAACGACGGCCTGATCCACATATCATATGATTGTATGCACATATATTATAGCTGGCCTGGGACTCAGTGCAAGATGTATTACAGTATGCGTGAGTAAGGCAGTGCGTAATCATATGTAACTAAATTACCATCCGAGGCCCAACCAAGTAATCAAGCAAACCATCACTTGAAGATCAGGGTATTAGTCATTTTAAGTACCCTCTAACGGTCAGTAAAAATCATATCGAGTGAAGTCTCAGGCATCAGAAACATGTGTCAAGGTGATGCCATATAGTTTATGTAATTAGAGACTTTTACTCTTATAAGGCCTTTAACATTCACGAGTAGTACGAGTCATGAGTTATATACAGAACTTAGGAATGGGATGACCTCTAATCTCATATCATACATAACTTAACTTGAAGACATGCCAAAAGAAAGGAAGAGATAAGCTTTACATACCTTTTATCAAGTAATCGTAACCACTCTTGCCTCGTCGCCTCCTGAACCTATTTAACACGAAGTTAATACTAACATTAATAACCTTCAACCTTCCAGCTTCTCAAACTATAACCAAGTATCTATAGGAATCATTTCCTTAGGCCTTTCTCAAGTAGTTTATTACTTGTTTAAGAAGTTAACGGAAATCGGGCAACATTTCCCCTATAACTCGCCCTATCCAAACTTCCAACTACATACTCAATTACTACAACCAACCAAAAACAACATTAAGTAGGTCATATATAAGTAAACCACTTCAACTTTACGCAACACATACTCCAAATGACTCTCTTAAAACTACGATACCAAAATAAGGTTTTCAATCGTTAATTCATAAAATCTTTAACCACGCGGAATGGAGGGTTATGTGGATGAAACTAGAAGAAACCACTCCTATTTTGACCCACGTTCCATCCCTACAACACGCCATAAAACCATCTCCAAAGACAATGCAACAATCACAACAACACTATACAACCTTAACAACTTTCAGTCGGCTAGAACGACTTCAATTTAGTTTGTTTCTAACACCAAGCATACTTATAAATTTTTCCTAATTTCAACTTACTTTAATACCTTTAGTACACCCCATATAAACATGATTAAATACACCTTGAAAGGGAAGAACTTACCTTGTTCAAAACTTGCAAAAACTAGCCTCAGAAGGTCCTTAACCGCACTGAAAAGTAGTAGACTGCTCGTCACCCTTCCTTGCTTCCCCAAACTGAAATTTTTAAATATTAAATACAGTTATATCACCGTAGGATACCTTAAATAATTAATTCACAGAAATAAATTGGGCCTTACCTTTCTTGGCCCCCAAACCCATAGCTCCTCTTTGCTTGTTCTCTCAAGCTTTCTCTCAATTCTCTCTTATTTTTTCTAAGTGTAAAAGTGATATTAAGATGACTTAGTCATCAAAAGAAACATATATATCCTTTATTAAGAGGTTACACGTGTCATCCCCCAAGGGTGACACGTATCCACCTCCTATTAGACCAACCAATCCATGCCACCACTCCAAGGTTGCCACGTGGCAGCGTGGGACCCACCTCAAGTAGGTGTGTAAACTACTTTGTCCAAGTAGGTGAATCACCTACTTAGTCTAAGTAGGTGCATCACCTGCTTTCTTCCAAGTAGTTGCTAAGCCTTCTTTCGCCTCTTTTGTGGATTCGTTATCTCATCTCACTTTAAGAGCTTATATATTCCTCACTATTTAAGCTCGATGTGTACTCAAGTAACTTTAGAACATAGGACATCCAAATTGATACTTACGCAAGTAGATTGCGTACCATGACTCATTATTTGTCCCCCCCAACTCCTTCCAAGTCACTCTAGACCTATTTCTAATCTTCCCTCTTATGGGGTATCACATTCTTCCTTTCTTGGAGTTATTTAGTAGGGTTGTAGATAATCTGGGTCACAGGGCATCTTTTAAGAATTTTAAGAAGTGTTTCACAGTACAAAAGTATGGGGCATAACATCCTTCCCCCCTTTAGCACATTCATCCTCGAATGTTAATCAAAACCCTCTTCAAGTATTACATAGATTACAAAGAACTTTTATTTACTGCAACCATAAATTATTTTTTTTTCTAAGCAATTAATGTAATAGTTTCAGGGGTTGAGATTACCTGTAGACATTGGGAACAAGTACAAATATTTATTCCTCAGCTTCTCAAGTTATCTTTTCTTTATTTATATTTCCCACAACACCTTGATGGTGGCCACATCTTTGGTGCGCAATCTACTGACTTGGCGATCCAGTACAGCTATAGGGAGTTCCTTATACGAGAGTGCCTCAGTCACCTGGATATCATCGATAAGGAATATTCTGGAAGGATCACCAGCACATTTTCGAAGCATAGGTACGTGAAAGACCGGGTGTACCGCTTCCAGATCTGATAGTAGGTCCAACTCATAGGTAACCTTGCTTATTCTTCAGATGATCTGATAAGGACCAATGTATATTGGGCTAAGATTCCCCTTCTTGCCGAACCTCAACACTCCCTTCATGGGTTACTCCTTTAAGAACACCCAATCGTCCACCTGAAATACTAAAGGTCGACGTCAATTATCTGCATAAGCCTTCTGTCGACTTTGAGATTCTAACAATCTTTCCCGAATAAGATTCACTTTATCCACCACTTGCTGAACTATATCCGAGCCTATTAGTCTTATCTCGCCAATATAAAATTTTTGTCAGTCTATCCACAATAACCCATATGGAATCAAATTTCCACAGAGTGTGAGGTAAGTCTGTAATGAAATCCATATTAATTGCTTTCCACTTCTAAGTCGGGATTTCTATCTCCTATAACAGCTCTCCAGGCTTCTGATGTTCAATCTTAACCTATTGATAATTTAGGCACTAGGCCATGAAATTGGGGATATCCTCTTTCATACCATCCTACCATACAGACATTTGAGGTCATGCTATATTTTGGTCAACCCTGGATGAATAGAGTAGTGGGCATGGTGTGCCTCCCCCATCACATGTTTCCGTAGCAGTACAATTTTAGGTACACATATTCAGCCTCTATATCTTGGTACCCTATCGAGTGTGATCTCGAATGGAGTATTTTCTTTGTGAAGAGCTGCGTCCCTATACTGTACCAGGATAGGGTCCTTGTATTGGCACTACTTTACCTCCTCCATAATGGAGGATTCGGCAACTTCTCGAAGTGAAACTCCACCATCCTCCAATGTGGCCAACTGGACTCCAAGGCTAGCTAATTGGAAAATTTCGCAGACTATCTCTTTCCGCTCTGGTTGTACATTTTCCAAACTACCCATTAATTTATGGATAAGTGCATTAGCCACCATGTTTGCTTTCCTTGGGTGGTATAGAATATCGACATCATAATCTTTCAACAATTCTAGCCACCTCTTTTGCCATAAATTTAGCTTTTTCTTCTTGTAAATATATTGGAGGCTCTTGTGATCTGTATAAATATCAACATGTACGCCGTATAAGTAGTGCCTCCATATTTTCAATGCATGAATTACTGCTGCTAGCTCTAAGTCATGTGTTGGATAGTTCTTCTCATGTTTCCTGAGCTGTCGGGAGGCATATACTATGAATCTACCATGCTGCATTAGCACACAACCTAGCCTAATACTGAAGGCATCACAATAAATAACGTAGCCATCCAGTCCCTCAAGAAGAGTCAGGAGTGGGGTTGTAGTTAACTTTTCCTTTAACAACTGAAAGCTCTGTTCACATGCATCAGTCCACGGGAACTTTACTGCTTTCTACGTTAACCTGGTTAAAGGTACGGAAATTAAAGCGAAGTTCTCTACAAACCTTGTATAATATCCTGCTAACCCTAAACAACTACGTACTTCTGTAGGTGTCTTCGATCTAGGCCAAGCCCTTACAACCTCAATTTTCTGCGTATCAACTCGAACGCCATCATTTCCAATAACATGCCCCGAGAATGATACTGAGGTAAACCAGAATTCACACTTAGAGAATTTAGCGTATAATTTCTAATGTTAAAGCACCCCAAGTACCATCCGCAAATGGTCCATATGCTCTTACTTTGATTGTGAATAAACTAGAATATCGTCAATAAAGACAATCACGAATAAATCGAGGAATGGCTTGAACACACGATTCATTAGGTCCATAAATATTGTTGGCGCATTCGTCATACCAAATAATATCACCCTAAATTCGTAATGCCCGTATCGGGTTCTGAACGCAGTCTTTGGAATATCCACTTCTCTTACCCATACCTGATGGTAGCCTGACCGCAGGTCTATCTTTGAGAAACACTTAGCACCTTGTAACTGGTCAAACAAATCGTCAATCCTGGGGAGAGGGTATTTATTCTTTATTATTGTCTTATTTGGCTGCTTATAATCAACACACATTCACAGCGACCCATCTTTCTTTTTCACAAATAGTACTGGTGCTCCCCAAGGTGAGGTACTGGGCCTAATGAAGCCCTTCTCTAATAAGTCCCTCAACTGCTTTTTTAATTTCTTCAATTCTGCAGGTGCCATTCTATAAAGAGGGATAGATATAGGCTGAGTATCTCATAACACATCTATAGTGAACTCGATCTCTCATTTAGGAGGAATACCTGGGAGTTCATCTGGGAATACATCTGGATACTCATTGACCACTCGTACTGACTAAAGAGCCGATAACTCTTCTTCCAGGTCATGCACCCACGCCAAATGATAAATATACCCCTTTCGAACCATTTTCCTTGCCTTGAGGTATAAAATAAACTTACCCCTCGGCGATGCCGTATTCCCCAACCATTTGATAGTTGGCTCATTTGGGAGATGGAACCGAACTACTTTGTTTCTAGAATCAACATTGGCATAACAAGAAGCTAACCAATCCATACCCCTAATAACATCAAACTCCACCATATCTAACTCCAGTAAATCAGCCACGATATGACGACTACCTATACCCACTGATCAATTTCTATATACTTGCTTTACTATAATAGAGTCTCATATCGAGGTAGCTACCTCGAACGGATCTATTGATTCAGGTTTTATTCCGACTCAACTCGCAACAAAAGAAGATATGTATGATAAAGTGGAACCTGGATATAATAATGCATTTATATCCCGGGAATAGATTGATAATATACCTGTAACCATATTTGGCGACTCCTCTTGGTCCTATCTACTAGCCAAGCCATAAATGCAATTTGTAGGGCTGCTAGATCTGGAAACTCAAGAACATCCTTTACCATGGCCTAATGGTACCTGCATACCCTACCGTATAGGGCACATAGCCACCGAAGATGAAGAACCAGCAACTAACCCAGTAGGGTGGGTTGCACCACCTTGGTTACCCTTAAGTGGGCAATCTTTCATAAAATGGCCTTAACGGCCACAAGTGAAACAAACACCCAGAACAATATGGCATTCCCGAAATGAGACCTACCACAATGAGAGCACCGAGGCAAAGGTGGCCTTGACTGACGTAAATCCCTATTAAATCTCAGGGTCTGACTAGTTTCTCCAGATGTTGACTTGCCCTTTTGGGCAGTGGTCGCCTTCCTTGGAGGAATTACTATAAACTTGATAAACCGTTAGGGAGAAATTATCTTAATATTGCAGCTCCATCGCACGATGTAATATAAGAAGGAAAGAAAACATCCTAAATGACCTGTAGCCTCATATTTATAGGTGTGGTGCATAACACACCAATAAACAAGACTCTACTAGACACGGTCTGTAGACATTCCAAGGAAGAACTGCTCTGATACTACTTTTGTCACGACCCAACCCCGTAGGCCGTGAATGGGTGCCCAAGCTAGAAACTCACGTATATACCTATAAACTATAAGTAAGCATATCGTATAATTACGTATTAGCCCAACACGTCTCTTGAGAGGCTACGACTTATTATTCAGGCAGCATAACATATAAGCCGACGAGGCTATCACAGCATGTGGGGTTGTCCCATTATATACATACATGCGAGCCAACACGGCTGGCACGACAGAGGGAACATCCCAAACATACCTCATACAAACCCAATTAAGCACACATATATACACAACCCACTCCCATATCTACAGACCTCTAAGAGTAGTGACGATAACATATGGCGGGATAAGGCCCCCGCCGCACCTTTAAATAAATGAAAGTAAATATATACAAAAAGGGTCAGTACCAAAAACTAGGCTCTGATATAATAGAGATTCTTCTAAATTGGTTGAGCGGAATCTTAAGCTGGCGGACTCCCAAAACCTATATCTGCACCTGCGGGCATGAAATGCAGCCCCCCCGAAAGGAGGGGGTCAGTACAAAATATGTACTTAGTATGTAAGCATACAACATTATAAGGAAGTTACAGTTAAAATAGGGATGCAAGGGGCAAGTATAATGTTTTGCCATTCACCGTACCTGCATCTATAAAATAAAGACATATGTCCTATCATCACTGTCATCATGAACACCTGTGTATTATTAGCACTGTGGGACATATAACCTGATCAGTGTATATAGCAAATACATGCTGAGGAACAATGGCCCGACCCATATCTCATATATTAGTGTCGAGGAATGATGGCCCGATCCGTATACATACATATCAAATAATAGTGCCGAGGAATGATGGCCCGATCCACATATCATATGATCATATACACATATATTATAGATGGCCCGGGACTCGATGCAAGATGTATTATAGTATGCGTAAGCAAGGCAGTGCATAATCATAAGTAACTAAATTACCATCCGAGGCCCAACCGAGTAATCAAGCGAACCATCACTTGAAGATCAGGGTAGTAGTCATTTTAAGTAACCTCTAACGGTCACTAAAAATCATATCTAGTGAAGTCTCAGGCATCAGAAGCATGTGTCAAGGAGATGCCATATAGTTTATGTAATTAGAGACTTTTACTCTAATAGGGCCTTTAGCATTCACGAGTAGTACGATTCATGAGTTATATACAGAACTTAGGAATCGGATGACCTCCAAGCTCATATCATACATAACTTAACTTGAAGACATGCCAAAAAAAGGAAGAGATAAGCTTTACATACATTTTATTGAGTAAGCGTAACCACTTTTGCCTTGTCGCCTTCTGAACCTATTTAACACAAAGATAATACTAACAATAATAACCTTCAACCTTCCATCTTCTCAAACTATAACCAAGTATCCATAGGAATCATTTCCTTAGGCCTTTCTCAAGTAGTTTATTACTTGGTTAAGAAGTTAACGGAAACCGGACAGCATTTCTCCTATAACTTGCCCTATCCGAACATCCAAATACATACTCAATTACTATAGACAACAAACAACAACATTCAGCAGATCATATATAAGTAAACCACTTCAACATTATGCAACACAAACTCCAAATGGCTCGCTTAAAACTACAATACCAAAATAAGGTTTTCAATCGTTAATTCATAAAATCTTTAACCACGCGGAACGGAGGGTTAGGTTGCTGCAACCAACAGAACCCACTCCTCTTTTGAACCATGTTCCATCCCTGCAACACTTCATAAAACCATCTCCAAAGACAATGCCACAATCACAACAACACTATACAACCTTAACAACTTTAATTCATCTAGAACGACTTCAATTTAGTTTGTTTCTAACCCCATGCATATTTATACAGTTTTCCTACTTTCACCTTCATTTAACACCTGTAGTACACCCCATATCAACATGAAAGGGAAGAAATTACCTTATTCAAAACTTGCAAAAACTAGACTCAGAAGTTTCTTAACCGCACTGAAAAGTAGTGGACTGCTCGTCACCCTTCCTTGCTGCCCCAAACCAAAAATTTTCATTAATAAACACCTTTATATCACCGTAGGATACCTTAAATATTTAATTCACGAAATGAAATTGGGCCTTACCTTTCTTTGCCCCCAAACCCGTAGCTCCTCTTTGCTTGTTCTCTCAAGCTTTCTCTCAATTCTCTCTTATTTTTTCTAAGTGTAAAAGTGATATTAAGATGACTTAGTCATAAAAAGAAACATATATATCCTTTCTTAAAAGATGACCTGTGTCATCCCCTAAGGGTTACATGTGTCCACCTCCCATTGGATCAACTAATCCATGCCACCACTCCGTGGCTGCCACGTGGCAGCGTGGGACCCACCTCAAGTAGGTGTTTTACCTACTTGGTCCAAGTAGGTGCATCACCTACTTAGTCCAATTAGGTGCATTACCTTTTTGGTTCCAAGTAGGTGCTACGCCTCCTTTCGCTGCTTCTGTGGGTGCATAATCTCATCTCACTTTAAGAGCTTATGTATTCCTCACTATTTAAGCTCGACGTGTACTCAAGTAACTTAAGTACATAGGATATCCAAGTTGATAACTTACGCAAGTAGATAGCTACCATGACTTATTATTTCCCCCCCCCCCCCCCAACTCCTTCCAAGTCACTCTAGACCTATTTCTAATCTTCCCTCTTATGGGGCATCACATTCTTCCTTCCTTAGAGTTATTTGGTAAGGTTGTAGATAATCTGGGTCATAGGGCATCTTTTAAGAAGTTTAAGAAGTGTTTCACAGTACAAAAGTATGGGACATAACATCCTTCCCCCCTTTAGCACATTCGTCCTCGAATGTTAAGCAAAACCCTCTTCAAGTATTACACAGATTACAGAGAACTTTTATTTACTGCAACCATAAATGATTTTTTTTCTAAGCAATCAATATAACAGTTTTAGGGGTTGATATTACCTACAGACATCGGGAACAAGTATACATATTTATTCTTCATCTCCTCCTCAACTTCCCAAGTCATCTTTTCTCTATTTTTATTTTGCCACAACACCTTGATGGAGGCCACATCTTTGGTGCGCAATCTCCTGACTTAGCGATCCAGTACGGTTATAGGGAGTTCCTCATATGAGAGTTCTTCAGTCACCTGGATATCATCCATAGGGAATATTCCGAAAGGATCACCAGCATATTTTCGAAGCATATGTACATGAAAGACTGGGTGTACAGCATCCAGATCTGACGGTAGGTCCAACTCATAGGCAACTTACTTATTCTTCAGATGATCTGATAAGGACCAATGTATATTGGGCTAAGATTCCCCTTCTTGCCGAACCTCAACACTCCCTTCATGGGTGACACCTTTAGGAACACCCAATGGTCCACCTGAAACACTAAAGGTCGATGTCGATTATCTGCATATGCCTTTTGTCGGCTTTGAGCTTCTAACAATATTTCCTGAATAAGCTTCACTTTATCCACCGCTTGCTGAACTATATCCGGGCCTATTAGTCTTATCTTGCCAATATCAAACCAGCCAATCAGTGACCTACATTTCCTGCCATATAAAGCTTCGTAGGACGCTATTTGAAGGCTAGAGTGATAGCTATTATTTTAGCCAAACTCAATAAGTGGTAGATGATCATCCCAGCTGCCTCTAAAGTCAATAATACAAGCCCGCAACATGTCTTCTAACATTTGAATGGTACGTTCAGCCTACCCATCCATCTAAGGGTGGAATGCTGTACTAAGATTTACCTGCGTCCCCAATCCCTCTTGAAATGATCTCAGAAGTTAGCGCTGAATTGAGCTCCCCTGTCTGATATAATTGATCTAAGGACCCATTAAGTCTTACCACCTCCTTGATGTACAACATCGCATAATCCTCAGCTGAGTATGTAGTCCTAACTGGGAGGAAGTGGGCTATTTTTGTCAGTCTATCCATAATAACCCATATGGAATCAAATTTCCGCAGAGTGTGAGGTAAGCCTGTAATGAAATTTATATTGATTGCTTTCCACTTCCAAGTCAGGATTTCCATCTCCTATAACAGCTCGCCAGGCTTCTGATGTTCAATCTTAACCTATTGATAATTTAGGCACTGGGCCACGAATTTGGCGATATCATTTTTCATGCCATCCTACCAATATAGACATTTGAGGTCATGATATATTTTGGAAATCCCTGGATGAATAGAGTAGTGGGAATGGTGTGCCTCCCCCATCACTTATTGCAGTATCCATACAATTTTAGGTATGAAAATTCAGCCTCTACATCTTAGTACCCTGCCGAGTGTGATCTCGAATGTAGTCTTTTCTTTGTGAAGAGCTGCGTCCCTATACTGTACCAAGATATGGTCCTTGTATTGGCACTGCTTTACCTCCTCCATGATGGAGGATTTGGCAACTTCTCGAAGTGAAAATCCACCATCCTCCAATGTAGCCAACTGGACTCCAAGGCTAGCTAATTGGCAAATTTCGTGGACTATCTCTTTCCGCTCTGGTTGTACATTTTCCAAACTACCCATTAATTTACGGCTAAGTACATTAGCCACCATGCTTGCTTTCCCTGGGTGGTATAGAATATCTACATCATAATCTTTCAATAATTCTAGCCACCTCCTTTGCCATAAATTTAGCTTTTTCTTCTTGAAAATATATTAGAGGCTCTTATGATCTGTATAAATATCAACATGTACGCCGTATAAGTAGTACCTCCATATTTTCAATCTATGAATTACTGCTGCTAGCTCCAAGTCATGGGTTGGATAGTTCTTCTCATGTTTCCTGAGCTGTCGGGAGGCATTTGCTATGAATCTACCATGCTACATTAGCACACAACCTAGCCTAATACTGAAGGCATCACAATATGATCCATATACTGTAGGACCTTCCTACAAGACCTTTCTACATCTAGATCAATGTCTAAATATTCCTCTATAACTAAACTTAATGGGGGCTTAGGACAAGCTCCTAACTCACACAAATTCATAAGAGAAATCAAAGTAACATATTAAAGGAAATACCTTCCTCGATAAATGAGGACTCACCAATAACAACTCAAGAATGCTAAGTCAACTCTAGCCACGAATATAAGGAGTATGAGTATCGTCCGCCCCTACATTATGAGACAATATAGGCAAAATATGCATTAGCACATAGAAAATACTAAGTATGTGAGATATGCATGAACAAGTGATATAACATGAGCAGTATGACATAGGATGCATGACCAACATAAATGAGCATGAATAGGGCTTAAAAAATTTTGAAATCACATGAAAACTTATGGTCAATACATCATAAAACTCCATGGTAAAGTTACATCTTTGCATACAACTTGTGTGTGGGATAAGACCTTTAACTGACATGTAAGACCATGCAATTTATAACATAGAATTCGATGTAACTTTCACATCAAGAAGAGAGAAGATCTTGCCAAGGTAGACTTCATGAGAACAACTTTAACATCATAAGCTATATATGGATCCACTGGCTAAGCCATAAGGCAACCTTCATTGAGATGTATTTTAGGACTTTAGGTTGCTACTAGGATTCTCTTGAGTAACTAACTACGTTACCAGATCGAACCCCACCTAAAATCTCTTTTGATGCTTAGCCAATATCCCAACAGAATTCATTAAAATATTTAAACATCATAATTAATTTCATCATGAAACAAATTATTGGTGTAGCTTATTAACTTTAGTGATTCATACAATTCATAAACTTTTGTGAGAATTTCCTTTATCACCATCTTAAATTATAATTTGTGTAAAAATTGTCCTTATCATACCATAATAACTTCCTTGGGTAATCATTGATCATCATTACAACTTTTATTATTCAATCATGAGTCTCACTTCTTTCATAAAAGCTTTCTTTAAAAATTATTGAACTTTATAATCATAATTCATGTAAGTCATCAGTGAGAATAGCCTCATGCATGGGCATTCATAATTCAATTTCAAATCATATAATTTATGTAGAATCATGCTTATAATAACTATTGATAATAATTAAAAACATAATTGAAATAGCCCAATGCAATTCATCAAAATTAGGGTTAGAAAACCAATGAAATTTAAACAGATCTTTGAGGAAAATCTTGATATTTCATGGATGAAAGGAACCCATAGATCAATCCCTACATACCTTGGTGAATTAAATTAGAATTTGAAGAACCACCATGTTGTTCTTGAAACCCACACTTGAGTGTGTGAGAGAACCTTAAGAGAATTGATTGATCTTGCCTTGGAAAAATTTAGGAGAATGAATTTAAATAGAAGGGAAATTTGAAGTGATAGGTATTTATAGGTCTTTAATGTTTCCATAAATGTGTCAAGGCTCATTGAAACAAATTTGGAAAAATAAGAAAATACCCTTCATTAAATCCAAAATTTAGACTTACGAATTGACCTTTATGAATTGTCCGTACTTGAATGACTCATCAACTCGAGTTGCCCTGCTGGGTCTGAAATCCCGAGTCTCTAAAGTTTCACTATGACCCATTCTTATGATTCATCTCTAAGATTATGGGTTGTAGACCCTTATCTTCCTGCAAGCCTAAAAACCTGCAAATTTGAGCCTCTGATTTTTCCCTATTAGTCAGTATTACGACTCTTTAATAAGCCTACAAATCATCTTGTTGAGTCATAGGGCATCTTTGAGATTTGGTCCTGAACAGGCATAAGGTCTCCCTCTACGACTCGTTCCTATGATTCTTAAGAATGGCTATGAGTCGTAGAGTGACTCGTGAACTTGAGGTCATATATATTTTTTGAAAAATATTCTATTTTTCCAACTTTTTGACTTCCGCGTCTTATATCCTCTGACACATCTACAAGAAAACTAATAGGAAACATTAAATTCTTATATGCCACAAACCTTAAAAAGCGCATAATTGCAACTTAGAGTGGCTCCACGAGTAAAAGGAGGGCATCAAAAAGGACGCATATTATTAAGCCTGTTGAAGAGGGAGAGAATAATAGCCCCGCTAACCCTGCACATATTGCACTTGTGGTCAATATCAAAGAGAGGATTATCTACACTTCACCTCTTAATAGATTCAAATAAAGTACTTGCTCAACAAGAGCTTCATAGCTGAGCTACAACTCAGTGTTCATGGACTAGGAGACTTCTTCCCCAATGTTATTGAGCAAATAAAGTTGATGTAGTGAGGGATATTGATGAAGAATTGAGATCTGATGGTGATAATCTACTATGGACCTAGGTTAGGAATAAAGTAACATCCAAGTACCATGAGAACTTAGGGTGTTATCTTCTAGATGGATCAGAAGGACTCTAGTTGTACTTGAGAAAGTTGACCTTATTACACCAAGATTAGTTAACTAGAATTTCATTTAAAAAATGGATCAAGGTTATGTCCCATAATGGGAATCCATAATCTTAGTTTCGCATTCTTATTGATAAAATTCAATTTTCTAATACTAAGATAAAAAAAATCAAATCATTTAAATTTACTTTCTATATGGGTTTTAGAAATAAAGATCATTTTTTCTAGTCAGACCTATGAGTAATATTCTCTATGGAATTTGACCCCAACCTTATTGGTTTCTATATCTCAATAAGGACAACTTATACTTCAGTGAGAGGTGTAATTTGGGCATATCAAAGTTTGACACTATTGTTGGGGAATACAATTTAGAAAATTACTTTAACTGTAATTTCGACGCTTAGTCTTTCTTTCTCATATTACTTTCATTTATTATTTGTGTAACATTAGGTGAACATATTGTGTGCCCGATACAAGGAGTGAAGGAAAAAATTTACTTCTATTGGATCTTGAACTTGAAAAGACACTAAAAGAATAAGACAAAAATACTTGAACAATTATGTCAAGCAATAGATCAACATACACCTGAAGAAATAGAGGATGCAAGAGTTGAATTGAAGATTAGATAAACAATGACAAAGTCAATTTTGTTGGTACTATCAACCTGCCTCTTGTGACTTGAGATGCTTAATTCTAAATCAATGCTACTATGCTCCATCTTTTGAATCAGATAAGTCTATTTAGTGGTCACAACCTAGAGGTTCCTAACAAGTTTTTGGGAAACTTTATTGCGGTCTGCACAACAATCTTTTTCTGAGGAATCACTTAGTATGGGATTTGTCTAAGGTTGTTTCTATTTGTAATAAAAGATGAAGCTATTACTTGGCTTTGGGATTTGCCACTTTGGTCGATTACTACATGGACTAAGTTGATTGCTACATTTCTAGAGAGACTTTTTCCTCCATCTAAGAAGATTCAGCTTATGAAAGACAACATTTGATATGGGAGACATGATAAGATCTTTATGAAGCATGGTTAATGTTCAAAATAAATGTTGTTACACTTTCTAAATCACACAATACCAGATTAGTTGCTTTTTGAGTATTTTTACAAGTCTCTTGATATTGTGAATAAGTCTATTGCCTATAATATTATCGAAGGGTCTTTGATGTATCACACATTTGAGAAGGATAGGGCAATGCTTGACAGGACTACTAAAACTAACATGACCTTACATATAAGAGACTATTAGGGGACTACTGTGATGCCAACCAAAATATTGAGCAAGGAGCAGTTGATGAAAGTAGAGGCAAGCATATCCAAGATGATGACTCAAATAGAGCTTCCTAGTAACACCCCATACTATTTTAACTTAGATCAATTCCAAGAACCAAGAGAATTTTTTTTTAAAAGTGAGTTGTCAGGGTCTACGACCCAACTTTTTGACTAATAAATTTTCTAGGGGCTATAGGAAAGGCTAGTAGAACCCCTGGACACTTAGCAAATTTCAGTTGTCAAGGACCACTTCTATGACCCTACTCTATGACTAGTAGAGTTCTCTATGAGCTGTAGGAAGGGCTATACAACCCCCAACACTTAAGCAAATTTCAAGAGATAGTCAGTCCCTATGAGTCCATGTTATGACCAGTAAAACTCTTACAACCCATAGAAACCAATCGTCGAGCTTAATGTCACATTACAATAGCTACTGGAATATGCATAAAATTCCTACGAATGAGTCTTATGACCCATAGAAAAAGTTACGAGTTGTAGAACATGGGTCTGTAGACCCCAAGCCCAATCCCAAAGGAATCCTACGAGTGGTATTCTACGACTAGTCAAAAAGTATACGACCTGTAAAATCTTGGTTAAAGAGCTAAAGTACCTTGAACCAGAGAGGTCCAATTTTAGACCATAGTTTCTGCAACCTGTCTTCTACTATCCATAGAAGTTTATACGATCTATATAACATCTATAAATGACTAAAAGTCAGTTTAATGAGGGGTATTCTAGTCTTTTCCCACTTTTTTCAAGATAAACCCAAGGCTTTTTGGGACAAAAATATGTCTCTTATCAGTACCTAACATTCCTTTTCTCTCATATTTACTTAGAATATTTTGAGAGCTAGGGTTCAAGAGTTTCAAGCCAAACTTTCAAGTTTGTCTTAGATTGACTTTGTTCCAGTAATGTAAGTCTATCAGAACGTTGAACTATGTTCGTCCTCATGCCCTACATGTTCATAAAGTTAAACTGAGTTATGAGTTTGAGTTTCTAAGTCCATAAAAATGAATTCTTGATGTAATTACGTAATCCTTTATTGATTTTAGTATGTATATTATATAATATTTGATGAGTCGCTGTTTGAGGTTATGAATTCATGGTTTCATGCACATTAACCCTAGTTGAGGTTTACATTAAATATTTTTATGCATTATTGATGTTAGCGGAAGAATTTTTATCATTGTTTATGTCACGACCCAACCTCATAGGCTGTGATTGGGGTCCAACCTGGACCCCCCATATACCTAGCTATCAACTGTGGTCAAATTGAACTATAAATAAAATAATATCATGTAACAGAGCCCCACTGGGCAATAACATTTTCAAAAACTTGTAGTCCTTTTCGTTTGTATCACCACATAATAGGCCATGCAAGCGGACAAGGCTGCCATAGCATAATAACATATATCATATATCATGTAGACCCAGCTGAATCAAACTGACATACACAACCCACATATACATGTCTGCAGACCTCTAAAAATATAAATGACAACATATGGAGGAACAGGGCCCGCGCCGTACCCCCGAATGGACAAAATAATTTTATACATCAGTGGACAATATCAAAACTAGGCCCCGATACAATGAAGCCTCTTCTAGCTGAGCTGCAAGGAATCCTAATCTGACGGACTCCCAAAACCTGTATCAGTACCTGCGGGCATGAACACAGCCCCCCAAGAAAAGGGGTCGTACGACATATGTACTGAGTATGTAAAATGTAACATAATACACTAGAGGTATACTTAAAATAGAGAAGCAGGGGAACAAATTATAATATAACCGAATCACAAAAGCATGCATACTCAATTTATACAATATAACCGACCCTTTCAGGGGTCCAGTGAATCACATCTGTAGGACCATCATAGGCCCGGCGCCATCACCACCTTATTACAATACATCATCATATATATACATACGTACCCAGCCCTCTAGTGAGGGGCTTGGTGAATAATGCAGTGAATTGTGCACGATAACATACCCGGCCTGGGACTCGGTGAAAGAAGGGTTACAGTATACACAAGTAGAGTAGTGAGTAACTATATGCAATTTAAATCATTATCAGAGACTCGACAAAATAATAAAGTTAAGCTTTTATTTGAGGACCCGAGTAACAGTGTAGTCATCTCGAGTGTCCTTTAAATGCCATTATGGGCTGTCTGAAAAGTAATCTCGGGGACCCTATACATGTATTAACATAGGGCCAAACCATTTATGGAATCAAAAACACTTAATATCGTATAGTCTTTAAGACTTGGAGCCTGTACATTTGGTACCTCCTTAACATATAAAAGTTTTCAGGGAAATAGTTCAACTATTGTAGGAGTTCAATATTCAGAAGTAAATAAGAGATGTTGAAGAATGGAGTTACCCCGGAGCTCTGATCATATTCAACTTACAACTAAGACAAAGACATGCCCAAAATAAGAAAGAGAATAAGCTTTATGTAGTCTGTACTTTCCTTTAGGTGATCTTCATATACATATTTCGTACCCGGCCCATCATGGGGATCAGTGAACCACTATGGCATCATAATCTCATTTTCATACCAAATACAAATCATGGGAAATGAGAGATAGCTGTACGTACTTATACCAAAACATGCCAAGAGAAGCTTTACATACCTTTTATGAGTTACTCTTTATCCCGTGCGCCTCGTCGTCCTTTGAACCTATTCAACATGGCAGTAATGCGAATATCAACAATTCTTAACTTTCCAGCATCTTAAGTTGCACCTTAGTATTGATGGAATCTATTTCCTTTTTCATCTCCTTAACTAGTTCTTTAATTAGTTAAGGCGTTAACGAAAATTGGGCAGCACCTCCCCTATAATGTGCCCTATCTAAATTTCCAATTTCACTCCTAATACCTATAGAAAACCAAAAACAACAACCTGCAACATATTTTTAAGCAGTTCACATCAACAATATACAACATAAGCTCCAAATGACTCACTCAGAGCTACGATATCATAATAGGGTGTCTAGCCTTTATTTTATAACACCTTTAATTATAGGAAACGAGGGGTTGTATGCTGAAACCATCAGAACCCCTACCCATTTTAGAAAATATTTAGTCCCTGCAAAAAAACACCACACTCCTAGGGCAGCACCTCACAAGAACAACACTTTATTTCTACGACAATTCACCTCTAGCGACTCCAATTTAGTTTGTTTCAAATGTCAAGCCTTCCTGTGATAGTTACACATTTACAGAAACCTATAGGGCATGTAACATGCTACATAACAACACCATAAAACTCAAATTGAAATGAGAAACCTTACCTTACCCGAAATTGGCCAAAACTGCCAAATTGCAACTCAGAAACGTTTCAAACTTGCTGAAATCGCGCGGACTGCTTATTATCCATTTAGTGCTGATCCAAGCCATGATTTATCATTATTAACACCTTAATATAATTTCCAAACCCTTACCAAAACGTGGGAGAATAAAACCAAGACATACCTTAACAAACGGCTTCCTGAACTTGCTGAAAATTAACTTCGGAAACCCCCTTAACGTGCAGAAAGTTACGGACTATTTGTGCCACTTCTCCGCTGCCACCAAATTGAAATTTATTGATATAACACATCATTATACAACTTTTCTATACCTTAAATAAATAATTCATGGAACGAAAGTTGGGGGCTCACCTTTTGGAGACCAAACTTGTAATCCTCTCTTTTTGGCTTTCTAAGTTTTCCTTCAACTTTTTCTTATTTGTTCCAAGTGTAAAACTGAAACCATGGTTCTGTAGGTATCCTAATACACATATATACACCTCCACATATTTAAGGAACACTTTATATACTTAATTTATGCAGCAAAAGTGGAAGCTTACCTTTGTTTTCCTTGTTGCCGCCATAATACTCTCTCTTAGTCTTAGGTTTGTTTTTTTCCTTTTATTCACATTTTTGCCTGAAATTTTGGATAAGTAAATGACTAAGAGTCATTTTAATATGTATATATGGGCTGCCTTGGAGGTGAAACGTGTCATCCCTTTAGGGTGAAACGTGTCATCTCTTTAGGGTGACACGTATCGATCCATGATTGGCCACCGTATCATGCTGCCAACTACGGGATGCCACATGGAAGTGGGGTCCACCCCCCCAAGCATATGGGTCACCTACTTGACCCCAAGTAGGTGGGTCACCTTCTTGTTAGAGGTGCTTCCATGTGTCTCTTCTTCATTGGCTACCACGTGTCATCTTTTACCCTTCCTTGTGGGTTCGTAATCTCCTCTTATTTTACGTATCTATGTAATCCGTGGTACGTAAGTTTGATATATACTTAAGTAGCTCAAGTGCATACGACTTTTAAATTAGTAGCTTACATAGGTAAATCGAGTCCTATGACTCATTTCTTAGCCTCCAACTCTTTCCAGATTCTCATGACTCTATTTCCAACCTTTCCTCTCACGAGGTGTCACATTCTTCTTTCCTTAGAGTTGTTTGATGTGTGTGGATAGTAGGGGTCGCATGGACACTTTCAAGAAAACTAGGAACATGTTTCAAGGTTCAAAAGTGCGGGGTATAATATCCTTCCCCCCTTTAGAACATTCGTCCCTGAATGTTAAACAAAACTTCCCTTAGAACATTATACAGATTGTAGGGAGATTTTTTGCTATTGCCGTAATACATACTCCCATCTAAGTACTTAATATACAAGTTTCAGGTTTTGGGGTTACCTGTAGATATTGGGAATAGGTGCAAATACTTGTGGTTTATGTCCTCTTTAATTTCCCAGTTCATCCCTTTTCTAGTTTTTTTTTTGCCACCATACCTTGATGGAAATCACATCCTAGTTCGCAACATCCTAATTTGCTGATCCAAGACGGCTGTAGGTTATGTCTTGCAAGATTCCATTTTCTGAACATTACCTCTGGGACATACTCAGGGTGGCTCACCAGTACCTCTGCGAAGAATCCCTATCTTATAGATTGGGTTTATAGTTTTCCAATCAGGTGATAAACTCAACTTACCGGCAACTTTGCCCACCTTACGAGCAACTTGACAAGATCCAATGTATTTTGGATTAAGTTTCCTTTCCTGGGTGACCCTGTTATGAACATCCAATCATTAATTTGAACTCTGTATGTCGATCTCGATTATATGTACATTATTTTTGTCGACTCTTGCTATTATTCAATAGATTTCTTAATCATATCGGGGACTTTTTAGCTTAGTCTTTCTAATATCGACCTATCCAATAGGGGATATACATGTCTTGCTCTACTAGTCTTGTACGGGGCCATTGGGATACTGGAGTAGTAATTATTATTGTAGGCAACTTGATAAGTGATAGATAATCATCCCAGCTATCTTCGAAGTTAACAACACCAGCTCATGATATATCTTCTAGCATTTAAGTGGTATGCTTTAGCCTATTCATCAGGTTTGAGGGTAAAATAGTGTACGAAGACTTATCTGTCTTCCCAGTTTCTTCGCGGACTGATCCTCGGTAGTTAATTGTAACTTAGGCTCCTCTATCTGGGATAATAGCTATGGGGACTCTGTAAGGTCCTACCACTCTTTTACCCTATAATTTTATACCTTCTCAGCTAACTAGGTAGTCAAAGGAGCATGGGTTAATATTGTTAATCCCTAGGTAACATTCCCTCCAGAGTCATCTAGCGTTGGAGTGTGAAGTGACTCTTGTAGCCCAGGTCATATTGTGGAACCTTCGACCTCGCGTATTACTTCCTACCTTCCATAAATGACACTAATTGGTACCATATGGAGGAACTGTGGCATTCAAGTGCGCCATTAGTTAGTAATTAGCTAATCCTTCTTGTTTTACGTAAGTCCTTTTTACAATTCCCTCCACTTACCTGATAGTACACTCAGTACATAATCTCATATCATTTCTCTGTCACTAGTTTAGATTCTTCCATCTCGCGCGATTACACCCACACTATCACACTAAATTCCACCAGAATTTAGAAGTTAAGCATACTTGGGCGAGAGAAATACTGGGATGGGTGACCTCCTTGGGAAGTCCTCATGTCGCGTTTCATGGTAATCCTTGCAATAATGTGCGGGGCACTCAACTTAGCCCAAAATTTATCTTAACGCCGTCTCACTAGTCCTTATGTGTTGCCTTGTCCTTTCCTTTGTTATCTTGTAACCGGTATAGTTGTAGATCTTTAGTTCCACCACGACCCTGTCCCTTTTTGGTCATTTTAGTTTAACTCCTCCCATTGTATTCACCCCTTTTTTGTATGCACCCATTTATTAGGGTTGGCTACTGGGTAGCGCTAAAGTTCGTTCATATAGTGACCTTTGGAGCCGCTTTGAGTTTTGACTATTATTAGCTGGCATAGCTTTAAAGGAATTTGAGATATAAGCTCCCCTATCCTCTATTCACTTTGTGTTCTCCTTATTTTCTACCACAGGAGACTTTCTATTCCTTTTTCTTTGGTTATTTATCTATCGCAATATCATTTGCGACTAACTCTATAACCAACATTTTGGCTTTTGGTCTAGCATGCTGTCATTATCCTTCGTAATGTCTCTTAAGTTGGTCGATATCCTTTCATGGTTACACTCTTTCGTTTTTATACGCAGCCGTCTTCTAGTGTTTTGTTGTTTAGGGTCTCATCACAAACTTCTTAACGCTGCCTTATGTAGCATTCTGGCTTCCGTCCAATTATTGGTAGCTTTCGGACCTCTCTAACTTGGTTCAGCAAGATATCTTATTGAAGTTTTGACGTCTATCTCAAATATATTGCCATATGAATTGCCTCCTCCTACTTTTTCCATTTTCTCATTAACTTCCCCCCTTTAGAGGGTACTCGTACTTTCATCTACTTGTACCTTGCTCTATGTCTCTTTGTCCAGTCTCAATTTCACCCAATCTCTTCCTCCAATCTACTTGGCACTGCATTATGTCTCCGTCTATCTGCATATTTTATAATCGGACTATCCGCGTACGGAGCCTTGGCTAAATTATGAAGCAATGAGAACCTTTCCATATTTAATGTGATGTCTTGTCTGCTAATCGGTACTTGAATAATGTGACCTAAGGAACAACTCATCCATGGCCACCTTCTACTTTTCCTTTTCCAGAATTACTTCGCACCTGTAGTCATTCCAACTCCAATTAGGCAGTGCTAGTATTCCGACGATAACTATTTAAGGTTTTCTTGAAGTAGTAGCTTTATCTCAACCTATATCCTTTGCTTCTTGGGGTGAATAGAAGTTGCGCCATTTGTTCCTTAAGTTTTCCATCCTCGTCCCTTAAGGGTTCCACTATTTCTGGGGCGACGTTGTGTACACATTTTTTTTGTATATTAAGCCCCATGCTCTTACTATATTCTCAACACAGGCCTTTAACTTAATCAACGCGTACTAAGTGCGTCTTACTAGTGGTTCCACTTTATACCTGCATACTCGTATCACACTGTTCAATTCATACTTACATATCCCCCTTTTAATTCGTAATCATGTTCAGTTCCTGACATCTCTTTGAGGTTGCTTCTGTTCGAAGCACTTTCCGCAATTAGTCGGTAGAGAACTATAAACTGTTATCGTAAACCATTTTCCAACCATTGTTGGAAGAAACTAGAATCTCTTAAACATCACAGTACTTCTGTTAATACTTGACTTACTTGGTCCCCTTCTGAGTTTATCCTCGAGTTATGAACAACTCATCTAATTTACAATAGGAGTCGGGAGTTTGGTATTTTCAAAAATGAGTGAAGCTCAATTACTAGACATCTTGCCTTTTAACCTGAGGTTTTTTTTTACAGCATAGTTATAGCTAGAGATACTGTGGTCTGAACTGTACTACTCAGATAGATTTTTGTTTCTCCGTAATAAACTTCCCCGAGTGAAAATGGTATCCCTTATGGACGACCTGAAGGGTACCTCTTACAGCTTTAGTTAACCATAATGGGGGTACTTGGTATCAACTTCCAAGACATCTTACGACTCTATGTTTCATTCTTTTTTCTTGTTCTGGGAAAATTTCGACAGAGCTTCCTCTATAAGTCTTACTTATCCCCAAACCTGCACGCAGAAAATACCAACAATGCCTCACAGGGACAACATATATATATATATATATATATATATATATTCATATTATATCATAGCCACACATGGCTTTTAATATCAGCTCATATCGTAGCCATAAAGGGCTTTCAACGTTAACAATAGTATGAAAGTAATGGACTTACCTCGTATGTCCAACTTTAAACTGCATCTGTTGCACTTTCTGTCTGCTTTCCTTTTAGGTTTCAACTTTAAATTTAAATCACATGTCAAAACCTTACCCAACAGATATGTTTTGGGCCTTTACTTTACTTACCTGCGTGCTTCATAACTTCCCATGTCGTCACTTAGTTCCTTCTGTTGATGTCATCCTTCTGTTAAGATCAAAGGTTAGTATAAGAAATTATCCTATGACTTGGATCTATAGCACGATCTCAGATGTGAAAGAAAAGTAACATCCTAAGTGTCATGTAGCCTCTTGTTTATAGATGTGGCGCGCAACACATTGATAATAAGGACTCTACTAGACACGGTCTGCAGACAATCCAAGGACGAACTGCTCTGATACCACTTCTGTCATGACCCAACCCCGTAGGCCATGACTGGGGTCCGACCTGGACCCCCTGTATACCTAGCTATCAACTATGGTCAAATTGAACTATAAATAAAACAATATTATATAATAGAGCCCCACTGGCGATAACATTTTCAAAAACCTGTAGTCCTTTTCATTTGTATCACCACATAATAAGGCACGCAAGCCGATAAGGTTGCCATAGCATAATAACATATATCATATATCATGTAGACCCAGCTGAATCAAACTGACATACACAATCCACACATACATGTCTGTAGACCTCTAAAAATGTAAATGACAACATATGGTGGGACAGGGCCTGCGCTGTACCTCCGAATGGACAAAATAATTTTATACATCAGTGGATAGTATCAAAACTAGGCCTCGATACAATAGAGCCTCTTCCAACTGAGCTGCATGGATTCCTAAGCTGACGGACTCCCAAAACCTGTATCAGTACCTGCGGGTATGAATATAGCCCCCCGAGAAAGGGGGTCAGTACAACATATGTACTGAGTATGTAAAACGTAACATAATACACTAGAAGTATACTCGAAATAGAGAAGCAGGGGAACAAATTATCAAATCGAAGATATATACCTGTACTCTGTGAATCACAAAAGCATGCATACTCAATTTATACAATATAACCGCCCTTTCAGGGGTCCGGTGAATAATATTTATAGGACCATCATAGGCCTGACGCCATCACCACCTTATTATAATACAACATCATATATATACATATGTACCCACCCCTCTAGTGAGGGGCTTGGTGAATAATGCAGTGAATTGTACATGATAACATACTCGACCTGGGACTCGGTGAAAGAAGGGTTACAGTATACACAAGTAGAGTAGTGAGTAATTATTAAATCATTATTAGAGACTCGACAAAATAATAAAGTTAAGCTTTTATTTGAGGAACCGAGTAACAGTGTAGTCATCTCGAGTGTCCTTTAAATGCCATTATGGGCTGTCTCAAAAGTAATCTCGGGGACCCTATACATGTATTAACATAGGGCCAAACCATTTATGGAATCAAAAACACTTAATATCGTATAGTCTTTAAGACTTGGAGCCTGTACATTTGGTACCTCCTTAACATATAAAAGTTTTCAGGGAAATAGTTCAACTATTGTAGGAGTTCAATATTCAGAAGTAAATAAGAGATGTTGAATAATGGAGTTACCCCGGAGCTCAGATCATATTCAACTTACAACTAAGACAAAGACATGCCCAAAAGAAGAAAGAGAATAAGCTTTATGTAGTCTGTACTTTCCTTGAGGTGATCTTCATATACATATTTCGTACCCGGCCCATCATGGGGATCAGTGAACCACTATGGCATCATAATCTCATTTTCATACCAAATACAAATCAAGGGAAATGAGAGATAGCTGTACATACTTATATCAAAACATGCCAAGAGAAGCTTTACATACCTTTTATGAGTTACTCTTTATCCCATTCGCCTCGTTGTCCTTTGAACCTATTCAACATGGAAGTAATGCGAATATCAACCATTCTTAACTTTCCAGTGTCTTAAGTTGCACCTTAGTATTCATGGAATCTATGTCCTTTTTTATCTCCTTAACTAGTTCTTTAATTAGTTAAGGCGTTAACGAAAATTGGGCAGCACCTCCCTTATAATGTGACCTATCTAAATTTCCAATTTCACTCCTAATACCTACAAACAACCAACAACAACAACCTGCAACATATTTTAAGCAGTTCACATCAATAATATACAACATAAGCTCCAAACGACTCGCTAAGAGCTATGATATCATAATAGGGTGTCTAGCCTTTATTTTATAACACCTTTAATTATAGGAAACAAGGGGTTGTATGGATGAAACCAGCATAACCCCTACCCCTTGTAGAACATATTTAGTCCCTACAACAAAACACCACACTCTTGCATTTGCACCTCACAAGAACAACACCATTTAGTTTGTTTCAAACGTTAAGTGTTCCTGTGATATTTCCACATTTAAAGACACCTATAAGGCGTGTAACATGCTCCATAACAACACCAGAAAGCTCAAATTAAAATAAGAAACCTTACCTTACCCGAAATCGGCCAAAACTGCCAAATTGCAACTCAGAAACTTTTCAAACTTGCGAAATCGCGCGGACTGCTTATTATCGGTTTGGTGCTGCTACAAGCCATGATTTATCATTATTAACACCTTAATATCATTTCCAAACCCTTACCAAAATGTGGGAGAATAAAACCAAGACATACCTTAACAAACGGCTTCCCAAACTTGCTGAAAATTAACTTTGGAAACCCCCTTAACGTGCTAAAAGTTGCGGACTGTTTGTGCCACTTCTCCGCTGCCACCAAATTGGAATTTCTTAATATAACACATCATTATACAACTGTTCTATACATTAAATAACTAATTCATGGAACTAAAGTCGGGGGCTCACCTTTTGGAGACCAAACCCGTAACCCTCTCTTTTTGGCTTTCTAAGTTTTCCTTCAACTTTTTCTTGTTTGTTCCAAGTGTAAAACTGAAACCATGGTTCCGTAGGTATCCTAAGACACATATATACAACTCCACATATTTAAGGAACACTTTATATACTTAATTTATGGATCAAAAGTGGAAGCTTACCTTTATTTTCCTTGTTGCCGCCATAATACTCTCTCTTAGTCTTAGGTTTGTTTTTTTCCTTTTGTTCACATTTTTGGCTGAAATTTTGGATAAGTAAATGACTAAGAGTCATTTTAATATGTATATATGGGCTGCCTTGTAGGTGACACATGTAATCCCTTTAGGGTGACACGTATCGATCCATGATCGGCCACCGTATCATGCTGCCAACTAGGGGATGCCACATGGAAGTGGGGTCCATCCCCTAAGAAGGTTGGTCACCTACTTGACCACAAGAAGGTGGGTCACCTTCTTGCTTGAGGTGCTGCCACGTGTTGCTTCTTCATTGTCTACCACGTGTCATCTTTTCCCCTTCCTCGTGGGTTCATAATCTCGTCTTACTTTACATACCTATGTAATCTTTGCTATGTAAGTTTGATATATCCTTAAGCAGCTCAAGTGCATACGACTTTTAACTTAGTAGCTTACGTAGGTAAATTGAGTCCTATGACTCATTTCTTAGCCTCCAACTCTTTCTGGATTCTCACGACTCTATTTCCAACCTTCCCTCTCACGAGGTATCACATTCTTCTTTCCTTAGAGTTGTTTGATGTGTGTCAATAGTAGGGGTCTCATGGACACTTTCAAGAAAACTAGGAACGTGTTTCAAGGTTCAAAAGTGTGGGGTATAACAGTTTAATTAAGCATAATGTTGAGTTGAAGGAGTTAGAGATCATCAACAATCGTATCATTAAGGATCTATCTTCCCGAGATTTTGGTTAGACATCTTTGCATTCAAAGGAGCTCCTTCACTCTCTATTTCTTTCATTATGTTAGTTCTTTGACGTAGTTGTGGGCTTGTCTTGGCACCTTCTTAATAGTTAGTGGAGGCTTCATAGACTGAGTAGAATGGAGTCATGTTGAGTCATTTAGAGTCTGTTTTACAACTGTTCTTGACTTATATTTTTAAATGAGTACTTTAAGTTATTTTCTTAAAAGTTTGATGAAAATGTATGTGACTACCCTTTTGATGATTCTCTTTTATCAAGTTAAGTCTTCTATTGAATGAGTTAGCCAGGGCAAGTGGATATTTTTAGGACCAGCAATAGTTTTTGAGTGTCGGACACATCAAGGGTATAGGCTCAGAGCATGACAAACTTGGTATTAGAGCATAGAATTCAAGAGTCCTAGAGTGTCCATGAAGACAATTCTAGTATACTCCTTCTTTTTAGTGTGAAATGCACCACATCTATAACCGGGAGGCTACAGGATATTTAGAAATTATTTCACTTCTTTCTTTCTCTATCTTGTGCTATAGAGTTTAACTCTATAAAAATCTCTTTCTAATTCATACATTCACGATTTTCATATCGTGCTTTCAAAAAGAACTTTGAGTTAGAGGAACGTCGCTGAGGACGTCCCTAACCATTTGGTATGCAGACTCAAAATCAAGTTTGAGCTGTTGAGAATGAAAAAGAAGTTGAGAATGGGACTTAGGAAGTTCTACATACTACACAGCCTAGGATGACTTCTGAGGTTCAATTTAGGGGAGCTATTTTTATTCTCATCCAATTGATAGTTGCACAGACTGGTTGTCAGAATACCCTAGTACTGAGCTCTAGTTCTAAAGAGTCATCAGCTTCTAACAGGATTTGTGATTTTTTGAGGATGAAACCACCAATCTTTGTTTAGTCTAAGGTTTAGGAAGATCCCCAAAACTCTATTGATGACATATGGAAGATCTTGAAAGAAATGCATTCCACAGAGATTGGGGTTGAACTTGTCACTTATGAGTTGGAAAGATGTTTCCAATGTATGGTATAACAGTGAGAGGAAAGTAGAGGTGTAGATGTTGAGCCAGTAGTCTAGAATAAATTCGAGACTGTATTCCTAGACCACTTTGTTCCGCTAGAGCTGAGGGAGGCAAATGTGAACTTGAAGTAGGAGGGGATGAAAATAAGGAAATATAGTCTCAAGTTCATTCAACTTTACAGGTATGCTCCCGAAATGGTTCCTGATCTAAGAGATAAAATGAGGAAGTTTGTCTCAGGTTTAGCTAGACATGTGAAGAAGAATATGGAAACTTTCTGACACATGGTGTATTCCTAACAAGTTAAGGACAATAAGAAGAAGAATAAAGAGAAATATTAGAGTAAGAAGGCAAAATCTGTAGTCCATGAATAAAACCAACAAAAGGGCGAGAATGGAAATCACTTTTTCTTTCGAGAGAGGTCTTCTAACTATTTACCATTTGCAACCATTCCACTAGAACCCAACACGAGGAATGATTAGAGGTTGCATAATTTCAGAGCACATGGTTCTCAATCCCAAGGAAGTGTGGCCCAAGGTCCTATAGGAGAGTATTGTGTAGGCATCAATAGTTGTTATAAGTTTAGACAGATAGGTCACTTTCATAGAGAATATTTGATAAGGAGCTAGAGTGATGCGGGAAACAGAGCCCAATCTTCTTTGGAAGCATCGCCAAATAGAGGAAATCAAAGGGATGCTACTACAAGGATAGGTGGAGGTCCAAACCATCTGTATACTATGCCTAATCACCACGATCAGGACAACTTGCTAGATATTTTCACTGGTATTCTTTGATTTTTTTCCATGATGTTTATGCTTTACTAGATTCAAGTGCTAATTTGTATTTTGTGACTCCTTATATAGCCGTCAAGTTCAAAATTCTTCCTGAATGACTCTTAGAACCATTTTGTGTTTCTACTCCTATTAGTGAGTCCATCCTAACTAAGAGAGTCTCTATGTATCCTAAAGACATTTCTACAAACTTGGTTGAGTTAGATATGGTTGACTTTGATGTCATTCTTGGCATGTATTGGCCTTATTCTTGTTATACCTCAGTTGATTGTAGAACCCATGTAGTCAAGTTCTAGTATTTGAATGAGACATTTATATAATTAATAAGTCGTCCATCTTTACCTAAAGGTCTATTCATTTCATATCTTAAGGCCAGAAAGTTAGTTTCCAAGGATTGTATCTACCACATTGTTCGAGTTAGAGATGATAGTGAGGAGACACCTTCCTTTCAGTTAGTTCCAGTCGTTAATGAGTTTCCTTAAGCCTTTCCTGAGGATTTAATTTAAGACCCTCCTGATAGGGAGATATACTTCGGAATAGATCCATCCAATTTTTATTCCTCCATATAGAATGGCTCCCGCAAAATTAAAAGACTTAAAAGAGCAAATGAAAGATCTTTTATATAAGAGGTTTATTAGGCCGAGAGTCACACCTTGGGGGGCTCCTATTGTATTCGTGCGAAATAACGATGGTTCCTTAAGAATGTGTATTTACTATCGGTAGCTGAACAAGGCTACCATAAACAACAAGTAACCTATTCTATGAATCAATTATTTTTTCGACAAACTTAAGGGTGCCACTTGTTTCTTCAACATAGACCTCATATTAAGCTATCATCAGTTAAAAGTGAGGGAAAGTGACATCTCAAAGTTAGCCTTAAGAACTATGTATACTCATTATGAGTTACTAGTTTTGTCCTTCGATTTGACTAATGCTCCTACATTATTTATAGACCCCATGAATAAAGTGTTCAAGTAGTACCTAGACATGTTTGTTATCCTATTTATCAATGACACTTTGATCTATTTAAGGAATGAGGAGGAGCATGCCAACAATCTCAAAAATGTTCTCAAATTCTCAAAGAAATGGAGTTGTATGCTAAGTTTTCAAAGTGTGAGTTTTGGCTTGCATCCATGTCATTCTTAGGACATATTATTTCTAATAATGGTATTCAAGTAGATTTTCATAAGATCAAGGTCGAAAAGAATTGGCCCAGGCCCACATCTTCGAAAGATAGAAGAAGTTTCTTAGGTTTGGCTTGCTATTATAGAAGATTTGTTTAAGTATTCTCATCCATGATATCACTATTGACCAAGATGACTTAGAAGAAGACTAAATTTCAATGGTCCAATCCATGTGAGAATAGCTTTCAAGAGGTGAAAACAAATTTTACCATTGCTCCAGTTTTATCCCTACCCAAAGAAACAGATGGCTTCATCATATATTATGATGCGTCTATAGTTTTATTGTGTTATATGTTGATACAGAAAGGCAAAGCCATTGTTTATGCTCCCAAAAGGCTTAAGATTCATGAGAGGAAATATCTAATTCATAATATAGGGTTGGTAGTGGTAGTATTTTCTCTCAAGATTTGGCATCATTATATTTATGGTGTGCATATGGATGTGTTCACTAATCACAAAAGTATATAATATCTATTCAGTCAGAAAGAGGTCAACCTAAGGCAGAGGAGATGGCTTGATTTTCTCAAGGATTAAGACATGAATATTCTCTACCACCTAGGTAAAGCTAATATTGTTGCTAATTCTCTTAGCAGAATATCCATGGAAAGCACCACTCATGTTGAGGAAGAGAAAAAAGAGTTAGCAAAGGAGGTGCATAGACTTGCACATTTTGGAGTTCTCCTGGTAGATTCTGATGAGGGAGGTGTAATTATCCAATATGGGGATGAATCTTCATTAGTTGTTGAAGTAAAGGAAAAGAAAGATCAAGATTGTATTTGCCTACAATTGAAAGAAGATGTTCATAAATAGAAAGTAATGGTTTTTCCCAAAAGAGGCGATGGAGTATTGAGGTATCAAGGTAGATTATGTAATCTAAGTATTGATGGTATTCGAGATAGAATTATGGTAGAGGCACATAACTCTAGATATTCAATTTATCTGAGCTCTATAAATATGTATGATGACTTGAGGAAAGTCTATTGGTGGAACGGTATGAAGAAAGATATAGAAGAGTTTGTATCCAAGTGCTTGAATTGCCAACAAGCTAAGGTTGAGCATCAAAGGTCGTGTGGTGTAGTTCAAAATATAGAGTTTCTAGAATAGAAGTGGGATATGATCAATATGGATTTAATTATGGGATTACCACAGTCTCGCAGAAAACATGATTTTATTTGGGTGATCGTGGATAGAATGAACAAATCAGTAATTTCTTATCCATTAAGACTACAGATTCAATAGAAGATTATGTGAGGTTGTATATTCATGAGATAGTCAGATTGCATGGATTTCTCTTGTTTATCACCTCAGAGAGAGGTACTCAATTCATTGTAGAGTTTTGGATGTCGTTTAAGAAAGGTTTGGGTTCAAAGGTGAATCTTAGCACCACTTTCCATTCACAGATAGATGGTCAGGCAGAGTGTACAATTCAGACCCTTGAAGATATGTTGAGATTATGTGTTATATACTTCAAAGGTAATTAGGATGACCACTTTCTACTTATTGAGTTTTCATACGATAATGGGTTGGTTTGAAGTTGGAGAGCTGAGTTGATAGGGCCAAACTTGATAACAATCATTTTACTTTTATTATAGTAGATTTATTTGGTACGAATCCGAGCATTGATGAAAGAGCCTCATAGAATTGGTCACTTTAGGCTAAAATCATCTAAAAGTTAAAATGAAGAAAGTAAAGTTTTTGCATTTTTCAACCATAAGGTTAGCTATTCATCACTGGAATCGTTCCATCCTAAAATTTACTTAACGTGTCATATTTTCCAAAATCAAATTGTGTACCATTCTATTTTCAATCTTTACTACTTAGTGGTTCCATACTAAAATTACTTAAAGTTCATATTTTCCAAAATCAAAGTCATCAGAAATCCTACACTGATGTTAGGAGAAGGGACTTAGATTTTGAGATAAATAATTGAGTGTATTTTAAAGTTTAGCCCATGAAGAGAGTAATGAGGTTTGGAAAGAAAGAAAGTTGAGTCACCGATATAATGTCCCTTACCATATTATAAAAAGAGTTGGCAATATTGCCGATGAGTTAGAGCTTCCACCAAAGTTAGTTATCTTGTACCCAGTGTTCCATATTCCCATGCTTAAGAAATGATTGGGGGATGTTTCACTCATTGTTCCTAAAAAACATTGGAGTGAAAGATATTTTGTCCTATAGGGAGATCCCTATCCAAATCATTGATTGTTGGGTTCGTAATTTAAGGAACAAAGAAGTCGCTTTAGTCAAAATTTTATGGCAAAATCAATTCATTGAGGAGATTACATAGGAAGCCGAGGAGGATATGAAGGTCAAGTACCCACAGCTATAGTTGATGTTGAACATATTCCTATTCCTATCTTTGAGTTAGTACCTTATTTAGTTTAATGTAATTGAGTGAGTTATTCTTAATGTTGATGTTCTGAGTTTTTGCATTGTATTTGTGCCTTGAGTAAATTCTTGACATAGTCAACATTCAAGGAAAAATGATCCAAAGAGGGAGATATTATAACACCTAATACTATTTTAAATTAAATGAATTCCAAGAACTAAGAGAAAATTTTATAAAAGTGAGTTGTCAGGTGTCTACGACCCAACTCTACGACCAGTAGAAATTTCTACAGGCCGTAGAAAGGGCTAGTATAATCCCTAGACACTTAGACGATTTCAGTGGTCCAAGACCACTTTTATAACCCCACTCTATGACCAGTAGAGTTTTCTACGAAACGTATGAAGGGCTAGTAGAACCCCCAACCCTTAGCCAAATTTCCAAGAGTTAGTCAGTCCCTACGAGTCGAAGTTGTGACCAGTAAAAACTTTTACGACCCTTAGAAACTGATCATCGACCTTAATTTTACATTCCAGTAGTTATTGGAATGTACATAAAATTCCTACGATGGTTCTTAAGACCCGTAAAAAAAGTTATAATCCATAAGAAAGGGGTCCATAGACCCAACGTTAAATACCAAAAGAATCCTATGAGTGGTCTTCTACGACTAGTCAAAAATTCTTCGACCCGTAGAAACTTTGTCACGACCCGACCTAGGGCCTAGTCGTAACACGGCGATTGAAATTCCGAAGGGGCTCCAACCAAGCCTCTTGTACATATCATAAGCATACATGAGGTGAAATATTAAAGCAAAAATATCATAAGAGAGTCTAAATCATGAATAAAAATTAGAAAATGGCTTATGACAACATAGACTCAAACATATATCCAACTAGATGCTTCTAAACATGAGTATGGGCGGGGGCTATGACATGTCCTTAGCTCACCCTCAACATACAATGCAAACAAAAGTCTTTTGAAAAGGAAATAGTAACCGACTTGAAACTAGTTCCCGATCAATGAGGACTCACCACAACACATTCAGATAGGAACGCCTACTAATTACGTGGACGATTAAGATCTTCAACCTCAACCCCTACATTATGAGACAATATAGGAAAAAAGTATGCATTAGTACATTGGAATGTACTAAGTATGAGGGCGTGACATGCAACATAAATCATGGAATGCAAAGGTCAAGTAAATCACATGATAAGATGGAATACGTAAAGTCATGAGAAAATCGTATTGACTAGAGCATTTAAAAACATAAATTCAAGTCATAACATACTTAGGAGCTCATACATATGTGGGATTGGAACCATAACCGACAATAAGACCATGCGATCTATAAGATGGAATTCGATGATACCCACATCGAGAAGGAGGAGGCTACTTTGCCAGGGTAGACTCCTAAGCACATGTTCTATTTGTGGATCTACTTGTTAGACCAAAAGGCAATCCTACGGTGGTACGTAGTTATGAGATAAGGGACTTTATATAAGGACCACTTGCTTCGAGCCCCCACATCAAGTTCACATTTGGTGCTAAGTCAAATCTCACGAAATACATACATAACATAAGATCATAATTTTATGTATCATAGTCATGATCATAGGTTAAAAATTATAGAGTAGCTCATTTTTATAACATACTTGTAATGTGAGAATTTGCCCTTTTCATTATTACGATCATATTTGCATAATTCATATTGTTAGGCCTTAGGTCTCCTTACTTCATAACTTGCATGAAAAAACATAATTTGAGACATACTTATAATTCATTATCATAATGGAAATATGTAGCCATAATTCATACTTTGAAAATTCATAACCATAGCTTGTACTTGAAATTAGGGTATGACATGAATGCATGATCAATTTACTTGAAAATCATGAAATTAACTTAAACATATGCATAATCATAAACTTTATATCAACCCATACATAATTCATATAGATAATATCCTTTAGAAGTATAAATCAAAATACTCATAATTTACATCATGAACCTTAGAAATAAAAATAGGAGAATTTATGGAAACAAATTTCAATTTAATTCAATAACCATCAATTTATATTAAAATAGACTCATGATCATAATTTAAATCAAAATTCATGCAATAGGAATAGAGATCATAAAACCCATAAAATATCATACTTTAATTTGATAGAAAACCTTGAGAAATTGATTGGGCTTCATGGATAAAAGAATCCATGAATCAATACCCACATACCTTGAGTGAGAACACCAATTAATTTGAAAGAACTTCAGAATTTTGAGGGAGAAATTGAGTGAATTTGCTTGAAGTCTTCAATGAAAACCCTTGAGAGCTTTTTTGTAGATAGAGAAATATTTGATAGATGAATTGTAGAAGAATAAATAGAATTAAAGGTTTAGCTTAATTTATAGTGTTGAATTAGATCCTAAAAACATCTAGGTTCATTAACTAATAATTTATAAAAAGTATAAAACGCCACTTAAAAAAACTCAATTTGGCCAGAAATGCTTTCTAGGTCCGTGACACGGACCTTTTGCAATTAACTCGGCCGGAAAACTATCCCAGGTCCGCGACGCATTCCTGTCGCAGACCACACTGTTTTGTGGATTCATTCAGAATCCTTCTTCTGATCTACAGGTCCTAAAAATCCACCGAGACCATTTTCCGCAGGTTTTGACCCTCTAATCAATATTCCGAACTCAAATTTTCAAAAACAATTAAGGATAATGAGTTACATGAGCGGCCTATTTTCAAGGCATTCTTAAGGTATTTTGTGGGAATTTTTGAGGAATGTTAAAATATCTCCCCCTTGGGAACATTCTTCCTCGAATGAGATTCAACTAATATAGGAAAGACATGGAAAAAGGATTTAGAAACCCGACATGGACATGAGGACACTTTGAAAAATGCATAGAACGTGTAAACTTCGTACTAAAAATAAAACATAGTCCTTGAGAGAAATCATTTTCATGAATCATGCATGCATATGAATGACATATGGAACTGAAGCATAGAAGTTTAATCGATTTGATCATGAGCAACTTAGCATCTTTAGGCTTGAGTGAAAGGAAAGAGATAAGGATATCGCTTCATCATGTCCGATTCTGCTTCCCACGTAGCACTCTCTACTTGTTGATTTCTCCACAACACTTTGATAGATCCAACGTCTTTATTTCTCAGCCTCTTTACTTGGCGGTCTAAAATCTCAATAGGGACCTCCTCGTAAATGAAATTCTCTTCAATACTCACATTCTCCCTTGGTACAGTTGAATTTGGATCACCCACAAACTTCCTCAACATCAACACATGAAATACCGGATGAACCGAAGTCAACTCAAGTGGAAAGTCTAACTCATATTCTACCTTGCCAATGCGCTTCAATATCCTATACGGTCCTATATATAGGGCTCAACTTCCCTTTCTTACCAAACCGCTTTACCCCTTTTATAGGTAAAATCTTCAAATACACCATGTCATCCACATCAAATTCAATATCTCTCCTCCTAGTGTCTAAATAGGACTTTTGAGCATTTTTTAATCTTTCTCTTATGAGCCTTAATTTCTCCATTGCATCAATTACCAAATTTAGACCAATCAACGCTATCTCACCAACTTCAAACCATCCTACCGGGGACCTACATCTTCTCCCGTACAAGGCTTTAAAGGAAGCCATTTAGATGCTAGAGTCATAACAATTATTATAAGTGAACTCAATCAGCGGAAAATGGTCATCCCAACTTCCTCTAAGGTCAATCACATATGCCCTTAACATATCCTCCAAGGTTTGAATTGTTCTCTCGGCTTGCCTATCGGTTTGAGGATGAAAAGCGGGACTTAACTTCACTTTAGTGCCAAGAAATTTTTGAAATGACTTTCAAAAATGTAAACTAAATTGAGTACCTCTATCCGATATAATCGACAAAGGAACACCATGAAGTTTCACAAGTTCACGAATGTACAACTTAACATAGTCTTCGGCACTATAAGAAGTTTTGATCGGTAAAAAATGCGTTGATTTGGTCATTCATTCCACAATGACCCAAATAGAATCATATTGTCTTCGAGTACGAGGCAAACCCTTAACAAATTCCATATTCATATCTTCCCACTTCCATGTAGGAATTTTGATTTCTTGAGGTAGACCTCCCAGCCTTTGATGTTCAACTTCACTTGTTGGCAATTAGAACACTTATCCATAAATTTCCCTATGTCCTTCTTTATGCCATTCCACCAATACACTTTCCTCGGGTCACGATACATCTTGGTGGATCCCAGATGAATTGAATACGGAGAACTATGAGCCTTATTCAATATCAACTCTCTTATTCTATCAATATTTGGAACATACATTGACCTTGGTATCATAGTACCCCATCTTCTCCTAGGGAGAAAGCCTCAACAGACTTTTCAGCAACCAATTTCTTCAATTCGACCAAAGTTGGATCATTGTCTTGCTTGGCCTTGACTTTGCTGCAAGAGACGATGCTAAAACATTATGTATAAGAATGCTTGCATCATTGGAATCATCCAAACTTATACCTAAATGTGCCAATCTATGGACCTCCTTGACCAATTCCCTTTTACCTTCCTCAACATGTGCGACACTACCCATAGACAACCGACTAAGAGCATCGGCTATAACATTTATCTTACCCGGATGGTAAAATATGCTCATGTCATAATATTTTAGGAGTTCAAGCCACCTTTTTTTCCTAAGGTTTAAGTACTTCTGATAAACATATATTGCAAGCTTTTATGGTCGGTAAACATATCAACATGCACCCTATAAAGATAATGGCGCCAAAGTTTCAATACAAACATAACCGCCGTAAGTTCAAGATTATGGGTTGGATAGTTTCTTTCATGTACTTTAAGTTGCCTAGAGGAATAGACTATAACCTTACTATATTGAATCAATACACAACCAAAACCAACACACGAAGCATCATAATAAACAACAAACCCATCTGAACCTTCGAGCAATGTAAAAATAGTACCTGACGTAAGACGATCTTTCACTATTTGGAAACTTTTCTCACATTCTTCTGACCATTGAAATTTTGCGTTCCTTTATGTCAACTTAGTTAAAGGTGAAGCAATAGATGAGAACCCTTCAACAAACCTTCTGTAGTATCCGGCTAAGACCAAAAATCTTCTAATGTCCGAAGGAGATAATTGTCTAGGCCAATTTTTAACTGCCTCCATTTTCTTTGGATCTACTTTAATTCCATCACTGACACCACATGGCCAAGAAATGCAACCTCTCTTAGCCAAAATTCGCACTTACTAAATTTCGCGAATAGTTTCTTTTCCCTCATTATTTGCAACAAAATCCTCAAGTGACCCATATGATCTTCCTCTTTTCGAGAGTAAATCAATATATCATCAATAAACACCAATACAAACATATCCAAATATGACTTTAAAATGTGATTCCTCAAATCCATAAATATAGCTGGAGCATTTGTCAACCCAAATGACATTACTATAAATTCAAAATAATCATACCTCATTCGAAAGGTCATCTTGGGAATATCACACTCCCTACCCTCAATTGATGATAACTGGAGTGGAGGTCAATCTTAGAAAAATAGTTTGCTCCTTATAATTGATCAAATAAGTCATCTATCCTTGGGATTGGATATTTTTTCTTTATGGTGACCTTATCTAATTGTTGGTAGTCTATACACATTCAGAGTGACTCATGTTTCTTCCTAACAAATAACAAATAACACGGAAGCCCTCCATGGTGAAATACTTGGTCTTATAAAACCCTTGTCCAACAAATTCTTCAATTGTTCTTTCAACTCCTTAAGTTCTACCATAGCCATACGATAAGTAGGAATAGAGATAGGTTGGGTATCGGGAAGGAGATCTATACCAAAGTCAATCTCCTTTTCGGGAGGAATACTGGGCAAATCATCAGAAAACACATCGAGAACTCAATAACTATAGGGACCGACTCAAGAGTAGAAGTTTTGGAATCAATGTCCCTAACTCACACAATATGATAAATGCACCATTTGGAAATCATTTTCCAAGGCATAATACATGAGATGAATCGACCCTTAACCACTGAATCATTTCCCTTCCATTCAAGAATAGGCTCATTAGGGAAGTGAAACTTAACCACATGAATTCTACAATATATAGATGCGTAAGCGGCATGTAACCAATCAAGAAGGTCACACGGAATAAATTGATGCAAGACCCATACGGTACAATTTCTATAAGCTCTCTTGGCTAATATTGAACTACCAATGGGAGTATAAACCGAGAAAGGTTCTATTAACACTTTGGGGCACACATCAAATCTCATAGAAATATAAAGAGTAACAAAAAACAAGTTGCCACCCGGATCAAGCAATACATAAAAATTGAAGTTAAATACTCGTAACATACTTATGACCACATCGGAAGACTTATGGTCATCCCAATTACCTTTGAAATCAATAACTTATGCTCTGAACATATCTTTAAGGGTCACAATAGTATGCTCTACCTGACCATCTGACTATGGATGGAAAGTGGTGCTAAGATTCACCTTTAAAACCAAACCTTTCTGGAAGGCTTCCAAAATTATGCAGTGAATTAAGTACCTCTATCTGAGATGATGGACAAGGGAACTCAATGCAATCTTACTATCTCTCGAATATTCAACCTTGTATAATCTTCTACTGAATCTATAGTTTTAATAGGAAAAAAGTGCACTGATTTGGTCATTCTATTCATAATCACCCAAATTAAATCATATTGTCTGCAAGATTAGGGTAAACCCATAATGAAATCTATGTTGATCATATCCCACTTCCATTTAGGTAACTCTATATTCTGAGCTATACCACAAGGCCTTTGATGCTCATCTTTGACTAGTTAATAATTTGGCCACTTGGATACCAACTCTGCTATGTATATTTTCATCTTATTCCACCAACTAGACTTCTCTTAAGTTATGATACATCTTTATTGATCCCGAATGAATCAAAAATATCCAGAGTTATGCGCGTCGACAATAATTCTACCTCATAGACCATTAACACTTGGAATATATAATCTACCTTGGTACTTCAACACCCTATCTCCCCCTTTGGCAAAAGAAAGCCATCACCTTCTGTTTATGAACATCGTTTTTTAGTTTGAGGAGAAAAGGATTATGATCTTGCTTTTCCTTCACCTCAACAACCAATTAAGACTTGACCCCATTCTGAACAATCACTCCTCCCTCATTAAAGTCCAGAAGATGAACTTACTATTATGCAAGTCTATACACTTCTTTGGCTAGTTCTTTCTTCTCCTCCTCAATATGAGCGGTACTTCCCATAGACAACCTATTAAGAGCATCAGTGACAATATTAGCTTTACCTTGATGGTAGAGAATACTCATGTCATAATCCTTAGCTTTACCTTGTTTGCACGTAATAGCAGAATTAATATGGCCTAAGAATGCCATAGATGCAAGCCAAAACTCACACTTTGAAAACTTAGCATATAACTCCTTTTCCATAAAAGTTTGGAGAACAATTCTAAGATTGTTGGCATGCTCCTCCTCATCCCTCAAATAGATCGGAATGTTATCAATAAACATTATAACAAATATGTGTAGGTACTACTTAAACACTCTATTTATGAGGTCCATAAATGCTATATGAAGGTTAGTCAAATAGATGGACATAACTAGGAACTCACACTGACCATACCTAGTTCTGAAGGTTGTCTTTGGAATATCACATTCCCTTACTTTCAACTGATGATACTCTGATCTGAGGTCTATCTTAAAGAAATAAGTGGCACCCTAAAGTTGGTCGGAAAGGTCATTGATTCTCAAAAGGGGATCCTTGTTGATTATGGTAACCTTCTTAAGATGAAGGTAGTCAATACACATTCTTAAGGAACCATCTTTCTTATGCACGAATAGGATAGGAGCTCTCCACAATGAAACATTTGGCCTAATAAACCCTTTATCTAAAAGGTCCTTTAGTTCTCTTTCAACTCTGTGGGATCCATTCCATATGGTGGAATAGAAATAGGTTGAGTATCTTGAAAAACATCTATTTTGAAGTTTATCTCTCTATCGGGTGAGACCCCAAGAAAATCTCAAAAGAGACTTCAGAAAACTCATTAATGACTAAAACTGAATGAAGGGATGGTGTCTCCGCACTATCATCTCTAACTCAAAAAATGTGGTAGATACAACCCTTGGAAACTAACTTTATGGCCTTCATATATAAAATAAATCAATCCTTAGGCAAAGCTGGACTACATTTCCATTCTATAATTGGCTCATTCAGACACTAAAACTTGACTCTTCATGTACTACAATAAACTTAGGTATAACAAGCATAAAGCCAGTCAATGCCAAAAATGACATTGAATTCAACCATATCTAGCTCAACTAAGTCTGCAGAAGTGTCTATATAATAGACAGAGACTATAATATCACGATAAACTCTCTTAGCTAGGATAGACTCACCAATTAAGAGTAGAAACACAGAATGGTTCTAAGAGTCATTCAGGAAGAATCCAAAATTTAACAACTACAGAAGGAGTCATAAAAGACAAGGTAACACCTGGATTAAGTAAAGCATTGACATCATGGGAAAAGATTCAAAGAAAACCAGTAACATCATCTAGAAAGTTCTCTTGGTCATGGCAATTAGTCATGGCATACAGATGGTTTGGACCTCCACTTGTTTTGGAAGTAGTACCCTTTTGATTACCTTTGTTTGGCAGTAATGCCAATTCTTTTGGATCTGTTGCCTCAATCAATCTGTCTCCCCATCAGATAATATTTATGGAAATGACCTATCTAGCCACACTTGTAACAACCATTTGTGCATATATGACACTTTCCTAGATGGAGCTTACAACACTTACCATATGGTGGTACCCACATAAGACCTTGGGCCACACTTCCTTAGTACTGAGAACCCTGTGCTCTGAAATTTTGTGACCTCAGATCACTCCTTTTGTTAGGAGAAGGTTTGCTTGTTATGGATGGTACATAATTAGAAGATCTCTAATGAAAGAAAGAGCGATTACCATTCCCTCCCTTTTATTGGTTTTGTTCATGGACTATAAATTTAGCTTTCTTACTCTAGTGTTCCTTGTTTCCTTTTTCTTATTTTCCTCAACTTGTTGGGCATACACCATAAGTCTGAAGGTGTCCATATTGGAGATCAATAATGTTGCCTGGCACTCCTTCTTCAGATGACTTTCCAAGCCCGAAACAAACTTCCTCATCTTGGCTCTCCCATCAAGAGCCATTTCAGGAGCATACTAGGATAGATAAATGAACTTAATGATATATTCCATAGCTTTCATCCCTTCTTGCATCAAGTTCAAAAACTTTTCTACCTTCACCTCCCACAACTCTCATGGAAAGAAGTGGTCTGGAAATGCATTCTCGAACTCATCCTAGACTGCAGGATCAACATCATCACCTCTACTTTCCTCCCATTAGTTATACCAGATATTTGAAACATCTTTCAACTGGTAGGAGACAAGTTCAACTCCTTCTACCTTTGTGGTATGCATAGCTTTCTAGATTTTCCACCTATTATCAATGAAGTTTTAAGGATCTTCATCAACCTTGGACCAAGTGAAGACTAGTAGGTTAATCCTCAAAAAATCACATATCCTATCAAAGTAGAAGGCTCATGAGAACTGCAACTCGAGACTGGGGTATTCTAGTAACCAGTCTGTATAGCCATCAACTGGGTGAGCATAGAGATATCTCCCTAAAATTCATCCTCAGAAGTCATCATGGGTTGCATAGACTATGGAACTTCCTGAGTCCCATTCTCAACCACATTCTCACTCTCAACAGCTTGGGCTCAGTTCCAGGTCTGCATACCAAAGGTTGCAGAATCTCATCCTCAGCAATATTTCTCTTACTAAAAGTTCTTTTTGAAAGATTGATTTGAAAATCGTGAACGCACGAATATGAAGGAGATTTCATAGAGTCAAACACTATAGAATGAGATAGAACATGAAATAAGAGAAACAATTCCTAAAGTACTATAGCCTACCCGTTATAGATATAGTGTGTTTCACACTAATAAAGAGGAATCTACTAGACTCAGCTTCATAGATACCCAAGGACTCTTGAAATCCTACCTCTGATACCAAGTTTGTCATGCCTCGATCCTACACTCTTGACGTGGCCGACACTCGAAAACTATTATTTGTCTCAAGCGAAACACTTGGCCTAGCTAACTCACTAAGCAAAAGACTTAACTCAAATAAAGAGTAACATCAAGTGGGAAACTTATAACACATCCTCATCAATCTTCAAATAATGATTACTCAAAGTACTTAGTTTAATAAAATAACACAATATCATAAATCATCCGTGAAAAACATAGTTTAGGAACAAACTCAAAATGACTCCACTCTATTTAGTCTATGAATCCTTTACTTACTACCAAAAAGGTACCGAGATAAGCCCAGGTCTACCCTATAGAACTAACATAATGAAAGAAACTGAAATGTGAAGTAGTTCCTCTGAATGACAAGAGGTTTCATCCAAAAGCTTAGAAAGATAGATCCTCAATGGTGCGCCTATTAATGATCTCTAACACATGTATTTACATCATGAAATGATGCAGGTCGAATGACGCAAGTACATGGAATGTACAAGTATGTAAAATGGCAAAAGGAAACTTAAATCAAGATACTCAAGTCGAGGAACTCATCGTTGAAAATGACTCAACTTAATAGAATATGCAATGTAGTAAAACAGTGGTTTAAAAAGACATGTAATGATAAATACATCTCAGTAAAAATAAATTATAGAACTTTTACTTCATTAGGGGAATTTCTGTAACCGACACCCATCACTTATGAACTAGTGACAATACAATGAAGTCATGTCATTGCCATATCCATCCAATACTTTATGATGGTAAGGGACATCACATCATCTATGGATCTATAAACAAAGTCCTCTTTTGGGAAAATGAGGATTCGCCCGAATGAATGACACGATTCTATCCTATGTTGGCGTCATAGTTTATCGGTATTGAGTTATTTAAATTCTTTCCCAAGTCAGTACTCAATACTACTCCTAAATACATCATTATGCTCATATATATATATATATATACATCAAGTGAGTAAAAGACTCAAAATACATCTCATCTAGTCTTACTTGACTTTTACATTAATTTACATCATCATATCTTCCCTTAATTATAGGTAACATTCATCTCATCAATTACATTCAAAATAAATATTGACTTCTCAAAGTATTACATGTAAATGTATTGATATTCATGCTCGAATGTAGATATCAAAAGACTCCTTCAACTCAACTCATTATTCATTTAACATGGGTAAATCATCATTCTTTTAATTTCAATAATTTATAAAACATGTAATGAAAACCTTAATAATGGTTCGCATGGATACTTTCACACCCCGAGAGGGTACCCTTGGCATAGCTAGCACTCAGAGACCATTGCTAGCCCCAAGTGAACCACTTTTTCTAGTCACTCATTTAGTCATTCAGCAAAATACATAGATAACTCATAAGGAATGAATTAAATAATTATGATTCCTCCAAAAGTATGGAGGTCTTACCCCTATCAGGAAGGAAATGGATCTTCAATAGTAATTTTGTCGAGGATCTCTAATATTCATGTTTGTATCATAAAATGATGCAAGCCAAATAGCGTCAGTATATAGAATTTACGATTATGCAATATAGATTAAAGGAAACTTACTCAAAGATACTCAAATCAGCTCAAGGGACTCAACTCTGAAAATAACTCAATCATTCACTTTGTATTATTATTAAGGAGTTTCTCTAACTGACAACTATCACCATATTAGTGAGTGATGTACAATGAAGTGGTGTCATTGCCACATCTATCTAATACTTTGCCAGGGTAAAGAATGAATCACTATCATTGGAAGAGGTTTAACCCTGTATCCTACTCTGGCTATATAATTTATAGGGTTTGGGTTACATATCCTTTTACACAAATTGATTCTCAATACTACTCCCAAAATAAATAATGCTCATATCTATCATGCAAAATATTCAAATTATCTCATCTGGTCTCATTTGACCCTTTTCAAAACTCAATCTCATTTGGAATCATCATGCTTTTTCATTTTAAAACATGTTGTCAAACTCAATTAGATCTCCTCAAAACTTTATCTCAAACAATCATTTATACTCAAAATATTCATGTTTAAATAATAATAATTTTAGAAACTTCTCAGACTCAACTCATATGAAAACTCAAACTCATTTAAAATTAATGTTCATGCTCAAATCATCAAGTTCTTTCAGTAAAATATGCTTTCAAGATCATTCACATCTCGTCAAAACTCTTTCTTGATTTCAATGAATCAAGCTCAACTCTCATACTCATATAGAATCAATAATATATATATATATATAATATTAGTTCAAATCACTCTCTTCAACAATGCATAAAAGCCATCATCTTTACTCAAATATATATATATATATATAAATTATGATTATAAAATCTATTAGGGTTGACGAAAAAGTAGCCATGAACAATAATTCTAATTAAGTGAGAGATAGAAAACCACTATAATCTCACTACATAATTATATAGAACTCAATAGAACAATAATTAACACATTTGGAATTCAAGAAACTAGGTTAGACTCAACTCATTCTCAACAATCGATAGAATTAGATGTAAGGTGCATGGACGAACTCAATCTGATACTATGAATAGCCTTACATACCTAGAAGATGGATATTACTATCGAAACTTAGAAAAACAATAGCTTTATTGGAGGAAACCTTTAATCTTGGAACCTCGATGCTTGATCGCGGGAAAAGAAACTCTTTTATGAATTTCTTAGAGTGGAAGAGATTGGAAAAACTTTGTATGAAAAGTGTCTATTTGTATCTTTGAATTTTTAACTTGAACGCCTTAGGGTTCTTGATGAATAATAAAAATCCTAGGTTAGTTTTGAGAGAGTTTCTTGAGACTAGATTGTTTGGATTTATGATTATGAGAGGAAAACAAGTTAGTTAGATGATATACTCAGTTAAAACACTCAAAAATAACTTAGAATAGGGTTAAAAGATTTGGAAAGGACCAAATTAACCCTAGAATGTGTCTAGGAAGTTGCTGAAAAAAAGGTGTACGAAACCTTCTCGGAAGACTCTACGGGTCGTGAAAGTGTTTGAGACCCGTAAAGAGGTTTCGTACAAATGCTCAACGGGGCTTCACTAAAATGGACATTTTTTACTCCAAACTCAGAATGAGTAAAACTTCGTGTAGTTTGAAAAAGGATGCAAAGACCTTTAATTTGTTAAGTTATGGGCCACCTAATTTTTTATATTATAGGATATATGATCATTTGAAGTTGACCTTTGTAAAATCTTTTACCGAAACTCAATCAGTAAGGAAGCTTTCAACTCAACTTTATGCTAGGGGATCCTTATGAACTTAATTCATCTCCAAATCTCTTCTCAAAAAAAGAATTAACCTCCACACATGCACACAATTATGAATTATTTGGTACAACCCCATAAACATATGAAGGATGGCTCAGTCTTAGCTAAAACAAATCAGGTTATTACAATATCTTCCCTTTTAGATCATTCGTCCTCGAATGATGACCAAGCTAGGAACTTACAAAAGGCACGAGCGCAAATCAAGAACTCAGATACTCAAACAATTAATCCATCATTACTCGTACTCAATAATAATCATCATATATTTAAACTCGGAATGAACATCAACTTTAAGATAGGTAAAAGGAATATTACCATCAATATCATCACTGGAAGGCACGAATGCAATGCGAAAAATCAAAGAATTAAGCTCGTGAATAACTCACCCAATTACTGAAACTCAAGAAGGTATTATCTCAGAGATAAGAATAGGAACATTAACTTCAACATCAACACTAAAGCAAAATGAGAGGAGGGATATAGTCTCCAATGTTTTAATTAAAATTTCTCATAACTTTGAGAAAGAGGCTTATAGGCTTGATATAAGAGTATGACCAATATTAATTAAGAGACATGACTGATATCTTTCAATATTAAATGCTCTTCTTCTACATGCAACTCTTCCTCAGGTTGCAACTCATGACTTCCACAAGGATACATGTGACTAACTCACCAAGGCCTAGGACTCCAAGTCTAACTGCATGATTTTATTATGTTCAATCCTAATGATAAGTCAGAGGAAACTACACATCATGTAATTATGCTAATCTAGACCACAATCTTCATGTTCTATACCTCTATAGAGAACCTCATCTGAAGAGTACTACTCCTTCCCATTACATTTAACCAACCTCGAGGTCAAATCAAAAAGCACCTAATGCATCATGCATTCATCCACATGCCATCAATACTACATTCAAGCCTAGTTATATAACCATCCTAATACCCTTACTTAAAAAATTTAAAGAGGACATTACTAGCCTACTACAATAACTCACATAATGACAACCACTCATTCAAGCATATTATTCTAATCACTTTATGGCTTCTTTGAAGTGAACATATCTTAAGAATTTTCATGTCAATCTTGGCATCTCTATATCGTCAATTGCATTAAATTCTACCAAGAGGTACACCAATATACTCTTACCTATTTATTCCACATAACAAGATACCATCTCGCTCTTCTCCATGTCTATAACCTCAAAAAGAATCAGCACACCATAACTCTCACCATAAGGAACACCCACTCTCTCTCATCTTCCTTAACTCATCTACTATCATCAACATTGCTATCCAGAATGAAAAAGAAGAATAACTAAAAAAATTTAGAGCAAAAGATCATAAGTATGATTTATTCAAAAAAGTCTGATCTGAGAACATCCATAACTAATATGATTTCTTTAGTCTTTCAAGGCCTATCATGAGTTCATACAACTATACATATTCTGAAAATCAAGTCATGTATCATGTAACATAGGTCTAAAAACTCTTAGATTCATGAGACAAAATTAGGATTGCTGAATGAAATTATCAATTCTCATCCTCGAACTCAGCATAGATATGCATCAAATGGGGGGTGCATGGGTCTAGGTAATAGGCATGGTACTTATACACATGGCATGAATAGAGTATCACCTCGACTGAATTATTAGGAATGTAATATATGGAAACACACTAATGTATTATCTTGGTCAACTGATCACTTCTTAAAACTCAAGACCCATCTTGGTTCATTACCTCATCATCTCCCCCTTAAATCGAAGGTCACTACTCTAAGCCTGTGGACTAATTCTTTACACTTGGCTATAAGAACACTACTCCACATGACAAAGTATCTCCATTCACAAAAACACTTAAACTTTCTCTAACTCTTATGATCTAACCTCTTCTCTTTAGCTTGCTAACAATCATCTTCTAAGTTTGCATATTCCAACTTAGTTGAGGGAAACTTGAACTATAAAGAAGACTCATCATTATCTATATACAACTCACTTCGACCCAATTCTTATGGAAACTCACATCCATCCTTCTCTACATTAGTATCAAAAGGATACTAACTAGTCACCTAAAGCAACTCATAAAATTAGAGAATCATACAACTTTATACTATCTTGGATACATATCTTAAGCCTTTTCTTACCAAATGACTTATCCTCAATTCACTATTTACATCTAAGGGACACATACCCCCCATCCGTAGTAGATACTCCTTGCAAGTTAATATCTTAATCTCGCACATATGCCATGTCAAGCCTACTCAAAATATCACCATCACTCTCATAATGTGATCTTCCTTTTCACAATGCTCATCACAATTTCAAACTTAGGGTCTAGTACTAACACGCACATCACACATTGCTCGCATACTATACCAACTTACAACTTCTATGTGAAATTAATAAACACTCTCCTACTAAGACCTCATGACATGTAATTGATCCTCTTCTCACTGTCTTTCTAATTACACTTTATCATCTCGTTCCATAACCGAAGTACTAGTTACCTATTCATTACACCTCATTGCCTAGTTATATTCATATCCCTCTAAATAACATGGGGTTATCTCTTCAAAATGATAAGACTAGCTTAGATCTATCATTTTATGATACTCCTTCCTTTCGTTCAATATCTATAATAGGTCTTTACTAACACAAAGATACCTCAACATAAAACTCCTCTCTTGGTTCGAGTGTACTCTAACTGATCTTATGTAACAACTCTTCCTCTACCTCATATCATTAAAGTTAGACGATACTTACTACTCTTTCGTCAAAACCAAAAGAACTTGACTTCTAACCCTATTTATTACCTTATAGATACCTAACTCTAGGTACATGCCTCAATCAACCACCACTCACACTATTTGATTTTTACTCCTCTAACTCTATATTTCTAGCTTTAAGATCATTCTACGAATCCCAGCTTACCATGCCTCAAATCATATTTCATTGGATGGTGAAACTAATCATTTAGAGATATAACTTTCCTCTTGAGGTTTCAATCTGAAGCAAGGTTTTAGAGATGAGAGTATGGGAACACATCTTGCTTTGGCTGAATGCATGATTCATAAGAATAAGAGTGCATTCTTCTAAATTAATAGACTTGGGCACACTAATCGGCTCCTGTCATGCCTAGTGTAGTGTCTTCACAGTTCAAAAAACTTTATCAGAGAGTAACTCATCAATAGGGTTCTGAGCTTTATATTCCAACCACCTTGACAATGAGGGGTAGTTGAACGAATTTGAAAACACACAAATCTGAATATGTTTCTAAGAGAACAACACTGTCACACGATGTAGAATTTAAAAAAAGGGAATTTTTCTTAAATGTCTATAGTCGTTAATGTATAGAAGTGGGGTCCTCACAACTATAAATAAGATCCTACAGACACGACTTTATAGACATCCTAGGACACTTAAACTTCAAGCTCTGATACCAAGTTTGTAATGCCCCGAGAGGGTACCCTAGGCGAGGCCAGCACTCGGAGACTATTGTTGACCCCAAGCGAACTACTTGATCTGATCCCTCATTCAATCACTCAATGGAAGACTTAGATATAAAAAATAAGATACTCAAGTGGGCTAACAGCTCAACAACTCAACAACTCAATAAACAAATAGTTTTTAAGTAAAAAATTTTAAAAGTCAACTCAATCTCATAAATACTAGTATTTGCAAAAACAGACTCAAAAAGGCCATCAACTCCAATCTACTTAGTATATGTCTATAAAGCCTCTATCAACTATCAAAAAGGTTTTGAGACAAGTCTACGACTACCTAAAAAGAAACAACTCATGAGAAATGAATGAAATAATTATGATTCCTCCGAAATCAAGGAGGTCTCACCACTATCAGGAAGGAAATGGATCTTCAACGGTAATTTTGTCAAGGATCCATAATACCTGTGTCTACATCATAAAAGGATGTAGGACAAGTGGCATCACTATATGGAATGTATGAGTATGTAATATAGCTTAAAGGAAATTTACTCAAAGATACTCATCTCTCAACTCAAGGGACTCAACTCTGAAAATAACTCAACTCAATAAAGATGCAAGTTCAAAAATATGCAATGTCTTTCAATCCACACCATCATAGTTTTTCAAATCGACTCAATTGTATGAAATCTCAATCAAATAAAATCATTCATTTTGTATTATTATTATGGAGTTTCTCTAATCGACAACCGTCACTAAATGAGTTAGTGTTATACAAAAAACCGGTGTTGTTGCTATACATGTCCAATACTTTGCCAGGGTAAGAGATGACTCACAATTATTGGATTCACAAATAATCAAAGTCCATAGTTTTGGGACTTAACAGGTTTTACCCTCCATCATACGCTAGCTACCTAGTTTATGGGGTTCGAGTTATATATACTCTTATCCAAATCGGTGTTCAATACTACTCCCAAAATATATGATACTCATAGATAATAGGTAAAGTATTTAAATTATCTCATCTGGTCTCATTGGACCCTTTAAAAACTCAATCTCATCTGGAATCATCATGCTTTTTTATTTATAAACATGCTTTCAAACTCAATCAGATCTCCTCAAAACTCTATTTCAAACAATCATTTATATTCTAAATAGTCATGTTTAAATAATACTAATTTTAGAGACTTCTCAGAATCAACTAATATGAAAACTCAAACTCATGTAAAATTAATGCTCATATTCAAATCATCAAGTTCTTTCAGTAAAATATGCTTTCAAGATCATCAATATCTCGTCAATACTCTTTCTTGATTTCAATCAATCATGCTCCACTCTCATACTCATTTAGACTCAATGAAATATATGTATATATAATATTAGTTCAAATTACTCTTCATCAATGCATAAAAGCCATCATGTTTACTCAAAAATATATATGTAAAAATTATGGATGTCAAATCAATTAGGATTTACGGGAAAGTAGGCATGATCAACAATTCTAATAAAGTGAGAGATAGAACATAAAAATAATCTCAGTACATAATTATACGGAACTCAATAGAAGAAGAATTAACTCATTCGGAATTCAAGAAACTAGGTTAGACTCAACTCATTCTCAACAATTGATATAATTAGATGTAAGTCCCATGCACGAACTCAATCTGACCCTATGAACAACCTTACATACCTGAAAGAATGATATTACTATGGAAACTTTAAAAAATAGCTTTATTGGAGGAAATATTTGATCTTTGAACCTTGATGCTTGACCACGGGAAATGAAACTCTTTTATGAAGTTCTTAGAGTGGAAGAGCTTGGGAAAACTTTGGATAAAAAGTTTCTATTTGTATCTCTGAATTTTTGACTTGAAAGCCATATGGTTCTTGATGAAGAAGAGTAACCATAGGTTAGTTTTGAGAGAGTTTCTTGAGACTAGATTGTTTGGATTGATGATTATGAGAGGAAAATAAGTTATTTGAATGATATACTCAGTTAGAACATTCAAAAATAACTTAGAATACGGTTAAAAAGCTTTGAAAATGACCAAATTTATGCTAGAATGTGTCAAGTAGTTGCTGAAATAAGGTATAGGAAACCTTCATAGAAGACTCTACGAGTAATGAAAGTGTTTGAGACCTGTAAAGGGGTTTCGTACAAACTCTTCTCGACAGGGCTGCACTAAAATAAGCATAACTTTTTACTTTAAACTCGAAAAGAGGTACTTAGTGGTGTAGGAAAGAGTACTCAAATTCCTTTAATTTGATAGGCCATGAGATGTCTAATTATTTATATTCTAGGAGATAAGAATCGTTTAAAGTTGACCTAAGTAAAATCTTTTACCAAAACTCAATCAGTAAGGAAACTTTCAACTCAACTTTGTGCTAGCGGATCCTTATGATCTTAATTCATCTCCAAATCTATTCTCACACAAAATAATTAACCTCCACACATGCACATAATTATGAATCATTCGGTACAATCCCATACACAAATGAAGGATCGCTCGGTCTTATATAAAACAATTAGTGTGTAACAAATACAAACATAAATATGTAACCTCAAACATCAACTAACCAAGAATAATATAATATATATATTAGAATTCAATAAAGGAGTATCTAAATACATCAATAAATCACTTTTATAAGATTTGAACTCAAACATCATGAATCAACTAACTTTATGACCATGTAGGGCACGTGGACGAACTTAGTCTTTTGGTCGGATAGCCTTACATACATGGAACGAAGATTTTCTCAATGAAAACCAAAGACCTCGCTTGAAAACCTTGAACCCTAGCTCTTTTTATTGTCACCAATCCTCTCTCTTAAAAGTTCTAAGTGTTAAGGAGAGAAAAAAACCTTTGGGTACTATTAAGGGACTGATTTTAGTCTTAAATGGATTGGGTTAAGTTTGAAAATGGTGGAAAAAATACCAAAATACCCCTAATAAAAATGAACTGGGCCACCTATGGGCCGTCCCTTCCTATAGGCCATAGGAGTTCCTATGGACAGTAGGGTCCTCCTCATAGGGTCCTCCTCATAGGGCATGGGGTTTGAGTTTTGAACTTATTGGAATTTGTCTTGGGGGTCTACAACCAAGATCCTACGAGTCGTAGACCTATTGATGGGTCGTAGAAACTCCACTCGTAGGAGCCTAGGCACATGGAATGGTTTCTGAAGATGGACTTATGGACCACTTCCTACGGAGACATAGGATTGTCTACGAATTGTCTTGCTAACTCGTAGGAAAAGTCCTGCACATCAAAATATTAGAGTCTCTGAAACTCTACCTATGGACACCATCTACGGTCCATAGAAGCCATCCATAGGTAAAGTCATCAAAAACTCAAATTTGGCTAAGGCAAAGAGCAACCTACGAGCTTTACCTATGGCCCGTAACTCCTTCTAAGGTCTGTAGGTACTGCTCATGAGTCACTGATCAGTTCCCTTCCTCAATTTTTCTCTTGGCTCTCAGGCTTGATCTAGGATATAAGAGTATGGGGTGTTACAGTAAACTTTTTTAACAGAAAAAAATAGACTAAAATATTTTCATTTTCAAATATCTGACTAAAAGGTTTTCATTTCCAAGGCTTAGTAACAAATGATAACTTAGTTAACCAAAGAGTAGTCAAACGTATATACTCAAGTAGTCGATTATTGAATAATGGTTTAATTATATTGAAAATATATTTGTTAATAATTGAATAAGGTCGATTTATAATACACTTATCCATATTTCGTTAGACTTGTGCAAATTGTGGCTTGATGTTTGGGGTTTGAAATAGTTCATTAGTCTTCTCATTTCAAAGTTATCTTTATTTGTTTTGATATATTATATATTTTTAAGATCTATAATTCCTTATCATCATTGTTTTAGTAGATTATGTGGGTTTATATTATATAGAGTCATTTAATATTGCATGGTATTTTGACAAAAATAAAAGACAATAATAAAATTAAAGACAATTTAGATGTATAGCAAAATATATTTTTCATTCATACTTAGTAAAAATATCAATATTAAATTCATCTATCAAAGCCCAAAAACTTTCATCTACTACTTTAATAAATGAATATTGCAAAACTTACATATAGACAAAAAAGCATAGTGTATTAGAGAGTAGGGGAGGGGTTGGTCAGAATATCAAGCTTTAAATCGAGCCTCTCAAAAAATACAACAAACAAAACATGCAATTTATTGAAAATGCATCTATAGTCGGGCTAGGTCCACTCCAAGTTCTCTAAACTATTGTTCAAATTTATTAAAGAGGAGGAGAACATTGAGGGAGTTGGTGAGGACGGTGGTGATAATTCTGGCAGGGTGGTCTAGGATGGATTCTTCTTGTCATCATTTCAATTATTTTTCTTTATTTGAGACTCTGCGTATAGAGATATGACCAAAAATAAAAAGAAATGATTGTGATATATAAAACCTAAGAAAAGGGTAAAGGGTAGGCTTGGCTAATGATGAAATGTTGTGTTATGATATTTACAAGAAGTCATAAGTACAGTGGTGTTTGATTAATGCTCAAATAGACGTGATTAAATGGTTGGTTTAGTCTTTTAAATGTGAGAAAGATATATTTTTTAATTAGCATGCATTGTAGGTTTGTTACAGTGGTATAATAGACAACTTTAATGGTTATATTATAGAGGAGTGCTGGTTTGTTAATGTATATATATGGTTTTGTTGATATGCAATTGGAAGAGAAGCAAAAGTATAGAGGAGTGTTCAATTATTGGTTTAAAATCGAATTTGTGGCTTGATAAATCATGTGCTAGCTATCCTTTATCTTAACATTAGTTCAATTATGGAAAACTTATATAATGTGATATGTGTTTACTATACATAACTATAGTTTAAATGAATTACGATTCATAACTATAGTTAGAATTTTATAGAATTTTTCACTCTCGTCTCTTCCTCTCTCCCTCCCTCTCTCGCTTTGCACTCTCACTCACCTCTCTCATCTCTCTCTACCCTCTCTCAGTTATCACTCTCCTCTCTACCCCCTCCCTCTCTCTCATCTCTTACTCTCTCTCTCTCCAATATAAATTTAAATGGTAACTATCAATGATATATTACAAATGGTAACAAAAACACACATGGTAAAACATAAATAGAATACAAAAGGTTTCACGATTTGATAATGACAACAATAACAATAACAACAACAACCCAGTGTAATCCCACATCGTAGGGTCTGGGGAGGGTACAGTGTACGCAGACCTGACTCCTACCAATGTAGGACGGCTGTTTCCGAAAGACCCTCGGCTCATTAGAAGCATTAAAAAGGTCAGACAAGAGTATTAAAAGTAGATAAATAGATAACGAAATAGTCAAAGCACAAAAAGCAGTAGGTATTATTAGATAGTAACATAAATACCATAAATCAAAGTACAAAGAATCATAGTGCATTAATACGCCTACGGCTAAGGGGGAGAAATGCCACTATGTGCTAGCCTTCTACCCTAATGTGTGTCCTCCACACCCTCCTATCTAAGGTCATGTCCTCGGTAAGTCGTAAATGCGTCATGTCCTGTCTGATCACCTCTCCCCAGTATTTTTTCGGCCTATAATGACAACAATAACGACAATGATAAAAATGAAGATACGACAACTACAATGAAAACGACAACAACAATAATAATGATGATGCTACAAAAAATGATGACAACAACCACAACAATGGTGACAACAACAACAAAGACAATGACAACAAAAATGACAACGATGAAAACAACCACACAACACAACAAGCGGAAGATAGGAATATCATACAAGAAATAGGCCATATCATAAATTTTTAGTTCGATACAAAATATACAAAAGAGGCTCAAAAGTGACCATACAAAATATACAAGTCAGTAATAAAGAGCAAAATCATCAAGTCTTAGGATGCCAAGAGTTCACCACGATCCAAGTTGGTGTCGGCCAAGAAAGATCTAATGCTCATGGAGGGTAGCTCGTACTAGGAGCTACTTCTGAAAAAGATACAGTAGTATAGTATGAGTATAAAAATATAGAATATTCAGTAGGCACCATAGGCCTACCGAACTCTAAAATTACATATATGAATGAATAGGAAGATCAAAAATTTGGAAGAAGAAAGGACTTTTTGGTTAGACGCGTGGAATTGGCTAAGCATTTTATTCGAACAAATATAGAGCCAAAATGGATGGTTTTGTGTCTATTACTAGTTCTTCCTCCTGATTTAAGACCGATCATTCAGATAGATGGGGGTAAACTAATGAGCTCAGATATTAATGAACTCTATAGAAGAGTTATCTATCGGAACAATACCCTTATCGATCTATTAACAACAAGTAGATCTATGCCAAGAGAATTAGTAATGTGTTTGGAGAAATTAGTACGAGAAGTCATGTATACACTTCTTGATAATGGAATCCGGGGACAATCAATGAGGGACGGTCATAATAAAGTTTACAAGTCATTTTCTGATGTAATTGAAGGCAAAGAGGGAAGATTTCGTGAGACTCTACTTGGCAAATGAGACGATTATTCAGGACATTCTATCATTGTCGTGGGTCCTTCACTTTCATTACATCAATGTGGATTACCTCGGAAAATAGAATTAGAACTTTTCCAGACATTTATAATTCGTGGTCTAATTAGACAATATTTTGCTTCGAACATAGGAGTTGCTAAGAGTAAAATTTGAGAAAAAGAGCTGATTGTATGAGAAATCCTTCAAGAAGTTATGCAGGGATATTCTGTATTATTGAATATATATATATATATATATATATGTAATGAAGTAAGATAGTTCTATCACTACAAACTAACAATTCAATGAATAACAAATATAACCGAGCATAGAGAAATTCACACATTGCCAAGGAAAAAGCATCCAAGTACATGAAACATCAAAATCACGTAATAATGCAAGATGATGCAATGTAGTGTCCAAATACATAAAAGTAAAAGGCTGAAAGAACCCTCGAGGTGATTGGAATGGAACCTCAAACTCATCAATGACAAACTAATAACCTGGATGTGCATCACCGGGTAGCCCGAAATGACACCTCAGACTTATCAACAAGTAAAATAATAAGATGTAGTCCAGAACTTGGTCTACGGGCCTCTTGAAATGGTACCTCATACTTATTAGTCATAATAAAAAATGCAAGATAAAACCATGCAAGAAAGTGCTCCCTTACCATTCAAGTCATGCAATTTTCAAAAATTTCCAACTTAACCGAATGCATTTCATTTTTAAGGCATAACTCCAATCTAGTTTATTTTTCTTCAAAAACAAGTTTCTTGAGTGAAATGAGAAAACATCAATTGCCCCCATGGATCTCATGAGTAAAAAAAATATAGCAAAACTACTTGACAAGGGATTAAACTTGAGATCCCTATCCTTACCAAGATCAATCATGTTAAATGCAAAGTAAATGACAAAAATACAACTCATCCAGTAATCAACAAATTACCACAAAGCACACCATACAAGAAATGGGTAAACACCCATTATAGAGCAACGGTACTAACCTGGAACTTCAGCCAGTTCAAGTCCAAGGCCTCGGGCCCAACAATATAAAATAAAGCTTTAGAATCCAAAAATATCATGAAGACATTCATCAAAATCCCAAGGCACTCAAGATATGTGAAACTAATTTTCATGTCACCTAGGAGCATACTAAGGAGCTAAAGTTGTCAAAGAATCCAAGAATCAACCTAAACTACAGTTTAATGACTATAGTCTAAGCTAAAATACCCGGATATGGACAAATCAAGTCTAAATATCATGAAAGCCTAAATTCATATCCTAAGCCTTCCTAAAGATCATACTACTTATATACATATATAAATAGTGGCGGATCCAGGATTTTTACTCAGGGGTTTTAAAAAAATATAAATGTCTCACCCAGCAGGAATTAAACCTACAAACTGGGGATAGTATTCATGGCCCAAGCTGCACAGTCTAGTACCATTGGGCTATCTCTCATCTTTGATTAAGGTGGTTCAAAATTAATATAAGTACAAAATTATAAAAAATCTACCCTGTATACATAGTATAATTTTTTACCGATGGAGTTTGGGTGAACCACTTGACACCCACGTAGGTCCACCCCTGCATGTAAACAATTCAAGTCAAGTCTAGAAGAAGAGACCATAACCTACTTCAAGGCCAAAAACTACACACAAACTCTACTCGGATGCTTTTCCTTTATGGAGAGCCTCGAATTACTGTCAATCTATCAATAACACAATGAGCAAGTCCAAACGGGTGCAATTATACCAATATTACAAATATGAAATTCGGATCGATATTGGGTAAAAAATTGATCCTCAAATTGATTTTACAGAATTAGAAAAAAGACACCATCATTAAGTTCTTCTCGGATTGAGGATCACATACCTGGAAGATGGGAAAATATGGAGTTTAATTCGAACCTCAAATGGTCAATTTAGCTAATTTTAAAGGTTAGAAATCAATAATTTCTAGGCCAAAAAGGGAATTAAATTAAAGAATTGAAGCTATAAATGAGTTAAGAAAATGAAAAGAAAGAAATGTACCTTTGAATCACTTGAAATGGACAAAAACGAGCAATCATCTTGGTTGAAGCTCCTACAATAATAGGTTATTTCTTTTGAGAAATGAGGAAGAAAACGGATTTAATTCCCCATTAATTTTTGCTAAAGCCGACATATGATCGCTAAAGCAACCATCGCTTTAGCCAATATTTGGTCACAAAAGCAACCCCTGCCTAGGAGGCTTTTATCGCTAAAGTGATAGCTGGGTCACTAAAGCGGCCATCGCTAAAGCAATGAGCTGATTACTTTTACGACCCCACCCCACTGATGCCCATCATTATTAATATATCATAACTGAGTTGAGTATTCTACTGAGTAGCTAGCTATGCCAAGGGTTTGCTTAGGAACCAGCAATGGTTTTGAGTGTCGGTCATGCCTAGAGTGTAAATCAAAGCATGATAAATATAGTATCAGAGCACAGAGTTCAATATTTCTAGAATGTCTATGATGCTGATTCTAGTAACATCCTCTTTATCGGTGTTACGTGTGCCACATTGATAGTGAGGAGGATAAAGGACTTTAGGAGTTGTCTCACTTCTTTCATACTCTAAATTGTGAGGTAGAGTTACTTTATAAAAAAATTCTTCTAATTAGTCCATTTACCTATTTTCAAATCATGCCTCGAAAATGCACTATCAGTTAGAAGAACATCACCGATAATGATATCCCACCGACTACTATGCCTTCACCATCTAGAATAGAGACAAGGAACTAAGCTCGAGTAGTTGAATAGGAGAACGATAATGGAACTCAAGAAGTTGTACAGACACCTACTACTAAGCCTATTAATACTTCTAAGGACGATTTTAGAGTAGCAATCACAATGCTCACCTAGTTGATAGCTGCCCAATCAGGCCATCAAAGCACTCTAGTTACTAGCTTTAATTCTCAAAAGTCATATGTTGCTACAAGGATTAGAGACTTCTTAAGGACAAACCCACTAGTCTCCACCGGGTCCAAGGTTGAGAAGGATCCCTAGAACTTCATAGATGAAGTATGGAATATCCTCAAGGATATGTATACGACTGATATTGAGGGAGTTGAGCATATTTCTTATCAGTTTAAGGATGTTGCAAGTGCCTAGTACAATCACTAAGAGGAGAGTTATGGTAAAGATATTGAGCCTACTATTTGGGATAAGTTCGAGAGTATATTCTTAGACTACTTCTTTCCTTGGGAGATGAGAGAACCAAAAGTTGACAAGTTTGTGAATTTGAAAAAGTGAGGTTGGCTGTGAAAGTGTACATTCTTAAGTTCATCTAGCTAATGTTCCAGAGATCATTCTTGATTTGAGATCCAAAATAAAGAAGTTTGTCTCTGTCCTGCGCAAATATGTCAAGAAAGAGTGCAAAGCTGCATTATTAAGTTCTGACATGGACACCTCCAAAATTATGGTGTATGCATAATAGGTAGAAGAGGAAAAAAAGAAAGATAGAGAGGAGTACCAGCATAAAAAGGCATGTTCTTCAAGTAATGAGACTATCTACCAGAAGAGTGGTAATGGCAACCGGTCATTGTTACAAAGAATGCCTTATGGATATACACCATAATCAATTACTGCATCGACATCCAAAGCTCGAGGTTCTAAGTATCAAGAGTGTGTGAGCCCAAGGTTCTTTATGTAAGCTACCTTATGGTCAGTGTGTTAAACTGTACTTGGGAGAGTATCATGATGGCACTAGTTGTTGTTAAAATTGTGTCTAGATGGGTTACTACATGAGAGACTACCCATTAGACAGGCAAGGTAATGGGGGCAATAAGACCTAGTCTTCTTCAACAGCACCATCCGGTAGAGTCGGTCAGAAGTACTACTTTAGGAAAAGCAAAGGTTCAAACTATCTGTATGCTATGGCTAGTCACCAAGATCAATAGAACTTGCTAGACATCATCACTAGTATGCTTAAAATCCTTATTTATGATGTATGTCACTTACTTGATTCTGGCGCAACCTTGTCCTTTGTGACTCCATAAGTAGCTGTAAAGCTCTGGATTTGTCTCAAACTACTTTTAGAGCCCTTCAGTATTTCTACAACTGTTGGTAAGTCTAATCTAGTGAAGATAGCCTATAGAGATTGTACATTTTCCATCTATATTAAAGACACCACAACTAACTTAGTCAAGTTAGACATGGTAAATTTCGATGTCAATCTAAGCATGGATTGGTTGCATGTTTGTTATGCTTGACTCGATTGTAGAACAAGAGTTATCAAATTTTAATTTCCAAATGAACCTTTCATAGAGTGGGAGGTTGGTCCAGCGGTGCCTAAGGGTCATTTCATTTCATACCTTAAGGACAAAGAGTTAGTTTCTAAGAGGAGTATCTACCACATTATTTGAATTAGAGATCATATTTTAGAGATACCAAACCTTCAGCTAGTTCCAATCATAAATGAGTTTCATGAATTATTTCCTGAGGACTTACTTGGAGTCCCGCCTTATAAGGAGATAGACTTTGAAATAGATATTTTTCCTAATACTTAACCTATCTCTATTCTTCCATATAGAATGGCTCAAGCCAATTTATAATACCAGCTAAAATATCTTCTTGATAAGGGGTTCATTAGGTCGAGTGTCTCACCTTAGGGCACTCCTGTCATGTTCGTGCAAAATAAAGATGGTTCCCCTAGAATGTGTATTAACTACCATTAATTAAACAAGGTTAACATAAAGAATAAGTACTCTCTTCCTAGAATTTATAAACTATTCGACCAACTTAGGGTGCCACTTATTTCTCTAAGATAGACCTCACATCAGGCTATCAATGATTGAAAGTGAGAGAAAGTGATAGTCTGAAGACAACCTTCAAAACCTGATATGGTGATTATGAGTTTGTTACCATACCTTTTTCTTTGACTAAAACTCATGTAGCATTCATGGAATTCATGGATATAGGGCTTAAGTAGTATCCAGATATATTTGTTATGTGTTCATCAACGACATTCTAATTAATTCTAGAAATAAGGAGGAGCATGCCAGCCATCTTAGAATTTTTCCCTAAACTCTCAAGGATAGGGAGTTGTATGTTAAATTTTCCAAGTGTGCATTCTGGCTTGCATCTATGGCATTTCTATGCCATATTATTTCTTGTGAGGGTATACGAGTTAATTCATAAAGAATTGAGGCATTGAGAAATTGGCCTATACCCACATCTCCGACTGACATAAGAAGTTTCTTAGGTTTGGCCAGCTATTATAGAAGGTCCATAGAAAGATTTTCCTCCATATTATCTCTATTGACTAAATTGACTCCGAAGAAGACTAAGTTCTAATGGTCTGATGCTTGTCAGTAAAGTTTTCAAAAGTTGAAAACTAGACTGACTACTGCTCTAGTGTTGTCCCTACCCGAGGGAACAAATGATTTTTTCATATATTGCAACGCATCCAGAGTTAGGATGGGTTTTGTGTTGATGAAAAGAGGTAAACTCATAGCTTATGCTTCTAGACAACTTAAGATCCACAAGAGGAATTATATAACTTATGATCTCAATTTGGCAGCATTAGTATTTTCTTTGAAGATTTGATGTCACTGTCTCTATGGCATTAATATGGATGTATTCACTAATCAAAAAATCCTTTAATATATTTTTAGTCAGAAGGAGCTGAACCTGAGGCAGATGATATGGCTTGAGCTGCTCAAGGATTATGATATGAGCACTCTCTACCATCTAGGTAAAGCTAATATTGCTTTTGATTCTATTAACAGGTTATCCATGAGGAGTACTACTCATGTGGAGGCAGAAAAGAAGGAATTGGTAAAGGAAGTGCATAGACTTTCATGTTTGGGAGTTCATCTTGTGGACTCAAATGATAGTGGCATCATTTTTTCAGAATAGGGTTGCGTCCTCACTAGTTGTGAAAGTGAAGGAAAAGCAATACTAAGACCCTATTCTACTTCAATTAAAGGAAGATGTTCACAAGCAGGAAGTGATGGCTTTTTCCAAAGTGGGAGATGGTGTGTTGAGGTACCAAAGTACATTGTATATTCCAAATATTGATGGTCTCCTAGATAGAATTATCACAGAGGCCCACAGCTCAAGAGATTCGATACATCCGAGTTCCATAAATATGTACCATGGCTTAAGAGAAGTCTACTGGTGGATTATTATGAAAAGAGATATTATTGACTTTATTTCTAAGTGCCCGAGTTGTCAACAAGTCAAAGTTGAGCATTAAAGGCCTTGTGGTGTGGCTCAAAATATAGAGCTTTTTGTCATGACCCGACCTAGGGCCTAGCGTAACATCGCGATTGAAACCCCAAAGGGCTCCAACCAAGCCTCTTGTACATATCATAAGCATACATAAGGTGAATTATAAGAGCGGAAACATCATAAAAGATTCTAAAACATGAAGAAAAATCTAAAAATGTCTTATGATAATATAGACTCAAACATATGTCCAACTAGATGCCTCTAAACATGAGTTTGGGCGGGGGCTAATACATGTCCTTAGCTCACCCTCAACATTTAACACAAACAAAAGTCTTTTAAAAAGGAAACAGTAACCAACTTGAAACTAGTCGTCGTTTAATAAAGACTCACCACAATACCTTTGGATAGGAACGCCTACTAATTACGTGGACGATTAGGATCTTCAACCTCAACCCCTACATTATGAGACAATATAGGCACAAAGTATGCATTAGTACGTTGGAATGTACTAAGTATGAGGGCGTGACATGCAACGTAAATCATGGAGTGCAAAGTTCAAGTAAAACACATGATAAGTTTGAATACGTAAAGTCATAAGAAAATCATAATTGACAAAAGCTTTTAAAAGCATAAATTCCAAAATCATAACATACTTAAAAGATCATACATATGTAGGATAGGAACCATAACCGACAATAAGACCATGCGAGCTATATCATAGAATATGATGATACCCACATCGAGAAGGAGTAGGCTACTTTGCCAAGGTAGACTCCTAATCATGAACATGTGCTATTTGTGGATCCACTAGCTAGGCCATAAAGGCAATCCTACAGTGGCACGTAGTTATGAGATAAGAGACTTTATATAAGGACCCCTTTCTTCGAGTTCCCACCTCAAGTCCACATTCGGTACTAAGACAAATCCCACAGAATACATACATAACATAAGATCATAATTTCATATGTCATAGTCATGATCATAGGTTTAAAATCATAGAGTAGCTTATTTTTATAACATACTTGTAATGTGAGAATTTTCCCTTTCATCATTACAATCGTATTTGCATAAGTCATATTGTTAGGTCTTAGGTCGCCTTACTTCATAACTTGCATGAAAAAACATAATTTGAAACATACCTATAATTTATGATCATAATGGAAATACATATTCATAATTCATACTTTGAAAATTCATAACCATAGCTTATACTTGAAATTAGGTATGACATGAATCCATGATCAATTTACTTGAAAATCATGAAATTAACTTGAAGATATACATGATCATAAACTTTATATCAACCCATACATAATTCATATAGATGATATCCTTTAGAAGTATAAATCAAAATACTAATAATTTACATCATGAACCCTAGAAATCAAAATAGAAGAATTTATGGAAAAACTCTTCAATTTAATTCAATAACCATCAATTTATATCAAAATAGACTCATGATCATATTTTAAATTAAAATTCATGCAATTGGAATAGAGATCACAAAACTCATAAAATACCTTACTTTAATTTGATAAAAAACCTTGAAAAATTGATTGGGTTTCATGGATGAAAGAATCCATGAATCAATACCCACATACCTTGAGTGAGAACACCAATTAATTTGGAATAACTTGAGAATTTTGATGGAGAAATTGACTGAATTTGCTTGAAGTCTTCAATGGAAACCTTGAAAGCCTTTCTTTGTAGAGAGAGAAATATTTGATAAATAAATTGTAGAAGAATGAATAGAATTAGAGGGTTAGGTTAATTTATAAAGTTGAATTAGGTCCTAAAACTTCTAGGTTCATTAACTAATAATTTGGGAAAAGTCTAAAATGCCCCTAAAAAAACTCAATTCGGCTGGAAGACCTTCTCAGGTCTGCGATGCAAACCTGTCGCTATCAACTTACCGAAAAACTGTACCAGCTCCACGACGTGGTCCTATCGCGGACCACACTATTTTTTGGTTTCTTCAAAAATCCTTCTTCCGATCTACGTATCCTAAAAATACACTGAGATCATTTTCTCATAGGTTTAGACTCCTTAATCAATATTCTGAACTCGAAGTTTCTAAGAAGATTAAGAATAATGCATTATATGAGAGGCCTATTTCTAGGTGTTAGATTTAGCATGGGAAATTTAGAGACATTGATATCTTGTGTGAAAGCCAAATCTTCATTAGTAGAACGTATTAAGGATACTTAATATGAGTATAAGAAGCTTTGTAGATATCGAATTGTGGTCATAGCTGGTAAAAGTAAGAAGATGACTGCCGACTGTGATGGTACGCTTTGATTATGTAATCGGTTATGTGTACTAGACATAGGTGGGTTAGGATAAGTTATTCTAGAGGAAGATCACAAATCAGGAAATATTATACACCCTAGTTCCATTAAGATATATCATGAGCTGAAGAAATTATATTGGTGGGAAGGTATGAATAAAGACGTTGATAACTTTGTTTCTAATTGTTTGACTTATCAACAGGTTAAAACAGAGCATCAACGACCCACAGGATTACTAGACGAGTTCCTTCTTCCATAGTGGAAATAGGAAAGAGTTACTATGGATTTTGTGGTTGGTCTACGAAGAACTCTTAGAGTTTATGACTCTATATGGGTAATCATAGACCAACTAAAAAATCAGCACACTTCTTACCGATAAAGACTACATTTGGTGGAGTGAGATATGCCAAGATATTTATGAATGAAATTGTTCAACTTCATGGAGTTCCAGTATCCATCCTCATAGATAGGGGGTCATAATTAACTTCACGCTTTTGAAGATCTTTCCAAGAAGCATTGGGTAAGCCAGTAGATCTTAGTACTACATTTCATCCACAGATAAACTGATAGTCTGAATACACCATACAAATCTTAGAGTATATGTTGAGATATTTTATTCTTGATTTTGGAGATAGTTGGGATACCTATTTGCCTATAGCTGAAGTTTCCTATAACAATATCTTTCAATTAAGCATTCAGATGGCATCATATGGAGCTTTGTTTGGTAGGCTATGTCTTTCTCGTATAGGGTGATAAAGTTAGAGAGGCTAATTTATTGGGACCAGACTTGGTATAGAAAGGTATGGACAAGTTCCATTTGATAAGACAGAGATTTGTCACAACTCAAAGCAGACAAAAGTCTTATGTGGATAAAAAGATAAGAGATCTAGTGTTCACAGTTGGGGATAAAGTTTTTCTACGAGTCTCTCCTATGAAAAGGGTGACACATTTTACTAAAATAGGTCAATCGAGCCCACGGTATATAGTACCATATGAGATACTTGATCGGGTAGGAGGAGTAGCGTATCATTTGGCACTTCTATCCATCTAGTTTTTCATGTCTCTATGTTAAGGAAATATATATCGGACTCCTCTAATGTTCTTGAAGAACCGACTATATACAGATTGATGAGAATTTAATGTATGAAGAGGAACCAATGGCTATTATTAACAGACAAGTGAAAAAGTTACAATCAAAATAAATTGGGTCTATAAAAGTTTTATGGAGAAATCACACCATTAAAGAAGCTACGTTGGAGTCAAAGGATGACATGCAAGTCAAGTATCCTCACTTTTTCAGCCCTCAGGTGCACACTTATTTAAATTTGGGGACTGAATTTTTTAAGGTGGGGAGAATGTAATACCCATATTAAATATAAGACTTTTAAATAATTAAAAAGAATTAAACTATGGAAAGGTAATTTATATAGTTTCCTTCCAAGCCTTTTAAAAGAAAAAGAAGACATCTTGGTCAAACAAGGCTAAAGCCCAAAATTTGTACCCATCTGCCAAAGAAAAAGGGGTAAAAGACCCCTTTTACTACTCCAACTTCTAATAGGAGAAACATGCGCTGTAACTGGAGAAAAAGAAATGAAGGGAAAAAGATCTTGGAAAGGATGATCGGAGACTCCATTTTTAAACTTTGGAACTTTAGTTAAGAAAAAGAGAAGAGGGTTTGACAGATTCTTGGATTTGAACAACCATTTATTTAAATTCAAGGTAACAATATGTATATATTTATCTATCCTTTGCCTGAGCACCAATATATATATATATATGATTTATCAATGGATTTAGGTAGGAAAATACTTATGAATCAAAGCATATTTGTTACTCGTACTGCCAGGTATACTCTCAGTAGAACTAGTTGACTCCCTTTTGAAGGCTCTAATTTTTTCTACTTCTTTGAGGAGTATAGGCCATTTGGCCTCATGGACAGGGGGTTCTGAAGGATAGAGCAGTACACTGCACAGTGCAGTAAAATAAAAACACAAACTTGAAATGTAACTACTCCAAGATGTTGGCATGACATTATGTAATTGTTTGGTTGTTTGATTAGTTCACATAGTTGATTCATGCTGACATATTGAAGGATCTATGCTACATTATTCCTGAGAGCTAATTTTAGTTATTCTACATGGACATTTGTTGCATGTTAATATGATAAAAGAGAACAGTGGATTTTCTCCTCTTCAAATGAATAGAATTTCTTTGTTCTCAATTTCTTTTTAAGACTATGATTTTAAAATTTAGGTTACTGTTAACTGTAGTGGATAACTAAAGAAATTGCTTCAGCAGCAACAAAATATGAGTATTTAGAACTTTAACTCATTATTGCTTAAAATGAAGGACTATTAAGCTAAGGAGGAATGTAGTCTGACACATTTAGAGTCAAACCTTGTATTTGAGGGTTGGGTATTTAAAATAGTCATTGAATTAGCTTAAATATAGAAACTAACTCGATATTGATATGAATATGATTATAGATTCACCGAAGAAATACATATGGATTATCCAAATCCGAGTAACGAGTACTGTGAGTAGTAACTTACTCTAATTTGCATTTTTTCAACTATCATGATTTATACATAGTTTATAAAGTGCATGTGTTACGAATGCTTTGAACTTGCATATGGGACAAGTCTTTTACTTAATATGATATTGAAACAGCTATGTGATATGCTCTTACTTTTATAAGACTTGTTTATTGTTAATTGAAATATAATTTACCATTACGGAAAAGGTTTGTTATTTACTTAAAAATAAGTATCTTGATATATATTTCTTTTTTATGGTTTAAGTTTTATATAATGTGATTTGATAAAAACTTAAATGTCTTCTAATATTTGAAAAAGAAATGCTTCTACTAGTTATAAAGAAGAGTATAAGTGGGAGTATACCTTGATGGATTCCATAGCTAACGACGGGTTTATTAGACCTGGTGCACCTTGTAGTTATAGATTATCGATATAGCCCTCACTAGTGGAAAGGTACAACTAACCTACCGTTACTGATATCCCTTGAGTAGGGATCTTCTGATATGAATATTTAAATCATCTATAAGGAGTCACACCGATTCCATGATTCATTCTTGGAAACCTCCCAAATATAAGGTTTGATATAAAAGTATTTTGTTGAGTTTATTACTATATATTTACATTGATTTTGCTTATAGGACACAAATGAGATTTAATATTGTTGTCATTTTTCCAAAAAGAGATTTATTTCATAATTTTAATTATCATACTTTCTAAACCAAAACATTGATATTTTAGGACTAAAATAAGTCTCTTATTAGTACCCTACAATATTTTTCCCTCTTTAACACGTAGAATATTCAGAGCAAGATTTGGAAAGGAGAAAAGGTTAGGGTTCAAAGAGAGTACATCAAGTTTGTTGAGTTTTTTCAAGAACATGTTCTCCCAGGTATGTAAGGATATTCATAACATTGGACAAATTTCGTCCTCTTACCCTACATCTCAATTCCATAATTAAAGAGTTCAAGCATGAGTTTCAATCCTGTTATATTGAGTTTTTGTGTTAGTTATGTTATCCGTCATCGAGTTCTCCGTGTATTTGATCCCATTGAGATTATTCCCATACTTTGAGTTTTTGAATTATTGTTCATGTTTATAATCACATGAACCATAGTTGAATATCTACAATTGCTTTTATCATACATTGTTTTGAGTTGATGAATGATTTAGATTCATGTATTTATTGAGAAAGGAGTTTTGAGGATAATATATTACTTGAGCTTTTGAAGTCTTTCATTTACTGAATTTGAGAATAATCCTTACAAAGTCTAAATGAGTTTGAACATTTATGCATGTAATTATCTTGAAACTGAGTTGAGAAACCAAAATCTATATTTCATGCATTTACTAACTTGAGAAGTATAACTCTTCTCAAAGGGAATGCATTGAGTTTGAGAAATATTGAGCTAAACTAAAGTAAATTCCGATGAAACTAAATGAGTTATTATTTTAATTTGTTTTACTCACTTGAATATATGAGCATTATTACATATATTTTTGGAGTAGTATTGACCACCAATTTATGTAAGAGTCTAGATAACTAAAATCCCATAAACTACATAGACATTATAGGATAGGATCATGCCATTGGTTCGAGCGACTCATCACTTCAGTACTTGATATGGAATTCTATTGGATCAACGAGATGAGTTTATGTCCCTTACCCTAGCAAGATATTAGATAGTTCTAGTAATGAGAAAAGTTTGTTGTAGTATTATGAGGCTCATAGTGATAGTTGTCAGTTAGAGAAATATCCCATAAGAGAAAACATCATCTTTATACCAAGTTGTATTCACTTATATTATTTGTAAACCATTGACTTATTTTCATGTTTGCATGCTTTATTTTTAGTTGAGTTATTTCAATATTTATTTCAGTTGAGTATTTTGTGAGCATGTTTCCTTTTAACTATTTTACATATAGTACATTCCATGTACTGACATCTTTCGACATTGCATTATTTTATGATGCAGATACAAGTGTTAGAGATCCTCAAAAGGCATATCATATCTTTCCCTTCCAACTTTGGTAAGACCTCCCTGCATTCGGAGGAACCCTTTTAGTTTCATCAATCTTTACTTTATTAATTCTTTTGAGGTAGACATGGACCTATCCCGGTACCTATCTTACGAGTCTTAGAGGATTCATAGACAGAGATAGAGTTGAGTCAGTTAACCTTTCAGAGTCTATTTTAAACAGTATTTCATTATATATTTTAGAGTATTTTGAGACTTATTTTGAGAAGTTACATTTATATACCTTTGCATGCCCATCATTGTTAAAATATCATAATTGGGTTAAGTATTTTACTGAGTAGCTAGCCAGGCCAAGGGTTCTCTTGGGAACCATCAATGGTTTCTAAATATCATGCACACCTAGGGTATAAACTCAGGGTCTGACACATAGTTACCTCAAACTCTAAAATTTACAACTAAACACCTTGAATAATATGCCATATTAAGTCCTATTTTTGTTTATAGAGTCTTTACTATAAAGTATACCTTGTCCCTTAACTCTCGAGATCCTTTTCCATTGAATCATAAAATAAGAGTAGTGGTGTCTTGATATGCATAGTCATCTTTTCTGCTGTTCCATCTATAAGTGCTCCTCCTATAGCTAAGAATAGAAGCCAAAGAATAACTAACAGCATCTGCTTTAATGTCTTGAACTATAAAGTAGATGGGAATGATGAAATTTCCCTCTCTTATGAGTGCATCCTCAGTTACTATCTAAGGTTCTACATGAGATCTATCTGCTAATAAGAAGGTGGTGTCGATTGGACGTTATTCTCAAAGGATAAGTGCTTTGAACACAAATAAGGGCAACAAATTTATGCTTGCCGCCAAATCACACAACTCATGTGCAATATCCCTTTCATCAATTTGTATAGGGAGGGTGAAACTTTCCAATTCATCAAGATTTTTAGGAAGAATGCTCATTACTTTAGAACTACTCTTGTTAGTAATGCTACTGTATCACTTCTTTTAATGCATCTGTTTCATGAAACTATCTCTTGTAAATATTTGCATATTTTGGAATGTCTCTTAATGCATTTATTATTGGTATTGTTTTTAAGGGAACAGACCCTACACGAGGCTCCCACTTCTCGTGCATAGTCAGGAGTCGAGCGTCACCCCCAAGCCTTAACATAAATAACAAAACAGAAAATACAAGGAGGGGGACATAAACCTTACCTCCGATCCTATGTTGGTTCATAAGTCAGCTAACCTACTAAGGTCGGCTAACTCATCCCCAATACAAAAGGTGCTATCTAATAACTAGAAAAGCAATAAACCTATGAGAGGACTCCTCTCGATACACTTCGACTAAGAAAAACGTAAATGAGGGAGACTCTCCCCTTCTATGTGAATACAATAAAGTAACCTACACTAGTCCTATTCAAGTAAGCTACATATCATACATAGCTAAAATAAAGAAGGGCAAGTATACGAAACTTTTATTTCGCATGGGTCGGGAAAGTTATTTTCATCTTTATCTTTCTTAATCTTGTAATACCAAGGTTGTCAAGTTGTGGAAGAACATTGTCCCTGCAAACTTGCAGCTGCTATGTCAAGGGGATGTGAGTTCTCCTCTTGTTTAAGAGTGAATGCTGAAGAAGTTGATGACCAAAAGATGGCCTACCTGCAGCTTCAGTTCCTGTCCTAATGTAGCTAAGCAGCTATGGATGTTGTTGGTGTTGCCGCCTGTTGGTGTTGCCTGTAGCTTCTTGTGTTATAGCCCATCTACCTGCAGCTTCATCTTCAAAGTCTGTAACTTCAGGTTTAGCTGTGGGTTGAGTTGTTGTTTGGTGTTGCATTTCTGCAGTGTATATGAAATTGTTGTAGTTTTGAACTTGTTGCAACCACTCTTCTTGTTGTTGTTGGTTCTTGGATGTTGTATAATGAGCGTTGTACTCATTCTTGCACCTCCAAGGCAAACTCTAAGCTATCAAAAGTTGCACCATGCCACTGCTATACCAAGACGCAATTATGGATGGTGTGGTGCATGTTTGGCTTGTTGTTTCATTCTGCAGGTTTTTGTAGGGTGTTGATATTGAAGATCCTGTTCTTGGAAGCTGCTGCTGTGTAGAGTACTTGCACAATTAAACAAACAAGAGGATAATTCTGATTGCTGGTTCAAGTGTTGTAGCTCTGCATCAATCTTGCATCTCCAAGGCCTGCTCCAAGTTGTCAACTGATGCACCACGCTACTGCTGCTCCAAGGGCATAATGAATTGCTGATCTCAGCTAACAGCAATGAAACCTTGTACCTACAGAGAAAAAGCAAAGCAGACACCACTACTCTAGCTCTTACATCTAAATGTAAGTTGGTTGTTCTATGAAAGCAATAAACAAGGGAGACTCTCCCCTTACAATAAGAAATAACTAGGTTGAATATGAAAGAATAAACTAAATTATACATAGAAATTCTATTACACAGTGTAAGGGAGATCAGTCACGGAGGTTGTTTAATTCTTTTTAGGCTTTTCCTTCTAAAACTTGCCATTCCTAGCTTGTCCATCTTGATGTAGCCCTTTATTTCCTGTGGTAGCTGCTGGAAGTTGTGGAAGTGTTGTGTATAATTGAACATGTGGCTGTATTTAGATAAGGTATCTGTAGGATGGTTTGCTTCTCTGAATATATGTTTGCAATGAAATAATTCCAAATGCTGGACCAAAGACTGCAATTTTGCAACATATCTGTGAATGCTCCAAGGTGGTTTGAGGTCTTGTTTCAGCCACTTAGTCAATAATTCTGAATCAACCACCAAAATCACTCTACTATAGCCATGTTGGAGACACCAAGTGATGCCAATAGTTGCTGCCTGCACTTCTGCTTGGTTGTTAGTACCCAGTCCCAATGTAGTTGCAAAGGCATATATTAAGTTACCATTGTGGTTTCTTAATATCATGCACATCCAATTTTCCCAGGGTTGTCTAATGCACTGCCATCAGTATTCAACTTCACTGGGGAGTTGGTGGAGTACTCTCTATAATATACATAGTTTCATAAGATATTCCAGTCTCTTTATTATTGATTACTGGCTCACTAGTCATACCTAGTTATTATGTGCTTATAGCTTCTTCTTGTGTCTCTTCAATCATTACCGCATAATCTTCATATAATTGACTGCTCTATGGTATGATAGTAATACATTGACTAACATTATCTCCCTTTTCTTTTGTATAAGCTATTGTGTCACCATGAGAGTGGTCATATGCCTTTGATTTATTTCTATTGAAATTTGACTCAGTTGAGTTTCAATATGTTTGATGGTCATAGCATGAGAATTTACCACTTGTCCTATGATAGTAATATCATTATGTATTTATTGGATGTTGCTCTTTAGTTTCAACCCTCATGAGTACACGAGACAACATTTCTTCTATTTAGATCTCATAGGGTCACTTATTGATGGTTGATGTTCATTCTGGTGAAAACCTAAGGGTAGGTCATATAAATTTGTGCTTCTATGGTTGAAGACTTAGTCCCAATTCCCTTAGTTCCTATTACTGCAACCTGTATTTTCTTATTGTTCCAACCTTGACTCCCTTGTCCTTGCCACCAAGGTCCTTGATTGGAACCCTATTAGTTAGGATAGGAAAGCTCCCCTTAATAATTCTTGAAAACTTCCTCATTCATGTACCTTTGATTATTCACAACCACAATGTTCACCTTCTGTGTTAGGGAACCTATCACACAATTAGTCAATATTTTCATTGATGTGTCACATATTTATGACACTTTTCACGCTCAAAACGGGGAATTAGTGCGGGTTTCAAACATGTAGTTGTAAATATGATGTGCTTTTATGTTTGTTTTGCAGGAAAAGTAAGTTGCACATAAATTGGGTTGAATAGGGAATTTTTGTTGAAAGTTCACTGGAGGTTCTGATTCTAGGATGCTCTCCATGAGTCATGGTGTCTTGCATGGCTTGTGAAGGTTTCTCATTAAAAGAACTGCTGGAAAGATTTAAAAGATTTTTTATCCAAAGTGTATTCCCATGAATCCCTTCATGAATGTGGAAGATTACATGGGTTGTGAAGATGAATAGTGAAGGATGAACTGAAAAGAGTCAGAAGAGTTTCGAAGGAAATCCCCATAATACCCACCATAGGATGTGGAAACTATAACGAGTAGTTGATATTGCCCATGAAGAAGTTGCTAAGAAGAACTTGAAAGAACCTAAGAAACACTTCATGACCTTGAAAGGACCGTTGTGTCCCGAAAAGTCTGTGAAACCTATCCATGGAGTGATGAAAATCATAAACAGTGAAGCTAAGGAAAAGACAATGAGGCAACACCATGGAACATGAAAAGTTGCATGGGCCGTGAACAATGGACGTGAACTAATGTCGACTTAGTTTTCCTACTTTGTTTAGGATTTGACTTTGTACTCTATAAATACTCTATATATGTTTATTATTAAGGATTACATAATTTTACTATTTTCTGATCCACAAACTATGTGTGAATCATAAGTTGGAATTACTTTTTGAGAATCAAATGTCAAAACAAGTTTCATTCGTTTCTTGATTCTTTGTTCTATCATTGATCCAAGATTTACTATCGCATAAATGTAAATATTATTTTAATGAATTCTATACAAATTCTTAATGCTTTTCCTACAGATATGAATTGTAAATCCCATAACTAGTGATGTGGGATCCATGACAGAATAATGAAATAGGCAAACGTATAGGTAATTTTTGTTCATTATTCTAGCATGCATTCCAGTTGTCTTCATCTTATTTTCCTTTTAACAAGTTGACACATTAAAATCTCTTGAATTCATTACTTTCTCGAGAGAGGGTAGTGATTAGGAAAAGAAAATCACAACGGAGATTCAAAGTCACAAACCTTCATCTAAGAACTTAAGCCCCGGAGGGGATAATTTTCTGAGATCAAAAGTAAGGGTTAGTTAGATATACATTAGAATACTAGAATATAAAGAATGAAATTCATCTAATAGGGCTGGAAGGCGTTTAGATTTACATAACTTGCTAGATTTTGCATGCGGCCATTGAAATGATATCACCAATAGGAGACGTCTACTAAGTTACATGTCATGGGAAACACATTCCTCGCTACCTTCTCATACTATTCAACACCTTAAGTCTACTTTACTTTTTTACTAATTAAACAACTAAAACCCCAATTTATTTCTTGCATTTTTATTTCAAGAAATAGTGACTACAACTGAACATACATAATAGTAGACTTATTTCCTTTGCATTCAATGTCGGGTTTAACCTTACCTAGTTTGGTTTTACATTTGAAAGCGACCGTTTTACACTTCTTAATTGAAGTATAAGCTTAGATCATCAAAGTTTTGCACCATTTCCAAGGAATACATCTTTTAAATACTGTATTAGTAGTTATTTCAGTTTGTAGTCTTATTTTCTAATTTTATTTTTGTTTCTTGTTTTTGGTTGTGAAGGGTACAGGTTTGTGCATTCCCAATACCCAAAGTAAGGGTTAAATAGTGATCCCTTATGATACTGATCTACAAAAGTCTATTCAAAAGATGAATGCACAAGAGGGTGAGGCACAAAGGTTGAGAGAACTTGCGGAGGCTTAAGCTGGAGCCAAAAATGTTAATAATAATAATCTGGGGGATGACCAAGAAGATGGGGAAGATGAATTAGAATCTTACCATGCTCTTCCAGTGCCAAGAGGTAAAGAGAATCAGCGGCCCATTAACTTTGCTTTGGAGGATAATGATCCAGATATGGACCGAGTAGGTGCCACTGGGCTATAGTTCTTCCCCCATTGCCACCAGGCTTGAAGTTCACCATTACTAGCACCATGATTCAACTCGTGAACTTGAAAAGACTATTAAAGGAGCAGTTGGAGATGATGCACATCAACACTTAATGTACTTCATTGCTACATGCAAGTCCTTTGATATCCCCGAGTTAGCTAAATAGAAATTTGTATGAGATTATTTCCATTATCTCTGTCTGGGGAGTCAATTAAGTGGCTAAATAAGCTCCCACATGAATCGATTATAAACTGGAGAGAGGTGAAAGAAGCATTTCTAGAGAGATTCTTCTAGCCTTCAAAGATGCTACAGATCAAAGATAAGAACAATGAAGCACTACATAATTTTTGGTTGGGATTTTGTAAGACCCCATAAGTTGAAAAGTTAGAACCAAGGAGAAAAGTCAAAATTTTGAACCCATCCATATGAAAGAGTCCCTCTATGGCTCTTAGAACTTTCCACAGCTCATAAGGTTTGGTTGTAGAGTGACCCTTCGAGAAAAAGTTGAGGTTTCTCTCAAGAAAGTTTGACGACCTTCCAAGATGAGTCATTCTTGAGAAGATAGGTCGTAGAAACCCCTCATCAACCAAAATTCATATGCTTTGTTCAAATTTCCCCTAAGGCCAAGGTGACGACTTGACAAGATGGATCTTAGAAACAATGAAGGGTCGTGAGAACCACCTGTCCTAAAACTTCAGGGACTAATATATTTGAAGGTTTTCAAACTTGCAGGATGAGCCTTGAGAACGGACCATTACTGAGACAATGGTTGTTCATAAACTTCAAAGACTATGTTTTTACACCCTTTACTCAGACCTGCAATGCGAGTCATTTAGACGGTTCATCATTTCCAAGACGGCCCATATACTAGGTCCATAGGGTCAATTTTTTTAATTTAATAAAGGGTAATTGTGTCTTTTTCAAAGTTTGATTCAATGAATCTAGGCACTTTTATGGACAAGTTCAAACTCTATAACACTCTTTTCTTCAAGATCCCCTCATATTCAATTTATCTCTCAAAATCTTCCAAGGCAAGAACTCACAAGGTTTCTCTCCACATTCAAGCTACGTTTTCCATATTTCTTCAAGGTTCTTCTTCAATTCCTAGTGAATTCAAGAAAGGTATGTGGATATTGATTCATGGGTTTCTTTCACTCAATAAGTCCCAAGGTTTTTCTCAAAGTTTCTATCAATTTAAATTTATTATGAACCCTAGTTTTGATGATTTACATTGGGCTTATTTAATTCTATTTTTAGATGTTATCAATTATAATTATATGTATTTTTCCATATGAATTGCATGATTTTCAGTTGAATTATGAATGCCTATGCATAAGGCTATTTCCAAGTTAAGATTATGAAGTTAAAGATGATTTTCATGAATAGATTATGAGTTCAATGATCTTCAAATAAAGTTTTCATGGTTTAAAGTTGAAATTATGATCTTATGATGAAAATTATAATGATGATCAAAGTTAAAGATGGTTTTATGAGTTAATCATGAGTTAAATGATTTATAAAGATAGTTTTCAATGAGTTACAACCGAGATCATGATTTTCAAGTTAAAGTTTAGATAATGATCAGAGTTAAGATCATTAGATGTTTAAAGATGGTGATAAGGACAATTATCACCGAAGTTATAGATTATTATGAATTTCCAAGTTAGATGAGCTATTCCTAAATGTTTAAAAGATGGATTGATAGGAAGTTACTATATTTCCCCACTACATTATGACAATGTTTTATAATTTTCCATTTGGATATTGACTAAGAACCGAGAAGACTTAAAGATGGGATTTAGTTGGATAACGCAGTTGGTTATCCAAGGTAATTCTAGTAGCAACCTAAAGTCCCAAACTATGTTGCCCACATAGGTTGCCTTTATGGCATATCTAGTGGATCCACATAGCCCAGTTCAATTGAGTTATATTTGGAGAATGCCCTGGCAAGGTAGCCTTCCCTATTTTGATGTAGGAGTCATCGACCTGTCTCGATGAAAGAGTCATTGGATTCTGTGTAGTAGCTCACATGGTATTAGTTGTCGGTAAAAGGTCTTATCCTACACAAGTTCAAGTTAAGTTTAAGATATCAAGTTATGAGTTTGAAAGTTTAAGTTTTATTATATGCATTGACCAAGAGTTTCATTTGTTTTAAATTGCTTTCAAGCTATAATCATGCTCATTATGATTGGTCAAGTATCTTATGGCAAATTGATTATGTTCTATTACTTGTCATGCATACCTCACATGCATTAGTACATTCAAATGTACTAACGCATATTTTGCCTACATTGTCTCATAATATAGGGACGGACGACACTCTTGACTACCCTACTTGTGGCTAGAGTTTCCTTTAGATTTTGAAAGAGTTGGTGAGTCCTCATTCTACTGAGAAAAACACCTTTATTCATGTTTATATTGATTAGATGTTTCTTCTATTGCTAGGGTGAGATAGGAGCTTGTCCTATGCCCCCGTTGAAGGTTAAACTAGAGGCATGTCTAAACAATTATTGGTGTAGTCTGGTTTGGATGTTTATAGAGTTAGGTTTCACTAAGTCCCTTACCCCACTTATTATTACTTCCGCTTATCTTTATATTGTTCTTTACCTTATGTATGCAATAAATACTAAGATGTCTTATGGTCGGGGTACTTTGCATCCCGACCATCACGTTATGACTAAGCCCTAGGTCGGGTCATGACATACTTGGTATCATAGCACAAGGTTTAGAAGAGTCCTAGGGAGTCTAATATGGCGCATTAAGTAGAGTTTAATTTATTGGTGTGAAGCGCACCAGATCCATGAATAGGAGGCTATGAAACATTTTAGAAAAGGTCTCACTTATTTCATGATCTATCATGCGATAGAGTGGTTAACTCTTTTCCGTCTAATGCTTGTTCTTTGTGATTTTCAAAAAATGCCTCAAAAAAGACAAGTTCCTCAAGCTAATGATCCTCTGAATGATCAAGTTTCCAAAGCCGAGTTTCGAGCAGCTTTTCAATTACTTTCTCAGGTCATTACAGCTCAAGTGAAATTGTGAGGTAGTTTCTCTCATGAATCCAAATATTAGTACAACGACAACAAGAGTTCTTGACTTTATGAGGATTAATCCTTCAGAGTTTTAGGGCTCTAAAGTTGATGAGGATCCCCAAGAGTTTGTGGATAGAATCCATAAGATAATTGAGATCATGGGGGTTAGCCTAGTTGAAAGGGTGGAGTTGTCTACGTATTGATTAAGAGGTGTTTCACAAATTTGGTTTGATCAATGGAAAAGTGAGAGGCCTAGAGAGGCGGAGACCGTGACTTGGGATGAGTTCAAAAGGGTGTTTCTTGATCGCTTCTTCCCACTAGAGTTGAGGGAGGCTAAGGTGCAAGAGTTCACTAACTTCAAACAAGGTAGTATAAGTGTGAGGAAGTATGCCCTCAAGTTTTCTCAATTGTCAAAATATGTTTTATTCATAATCGATGACTCAAAATCTTGTATGAGCAAGTTTGTATCGGGTATGTCGGATATGGTTGCAATGGAGTGCAAAATGCCCATGTTAATTCGAGAGATGGATATATCTAGACTTACGACCTATGCAGACCAAGTAGAAAGTGAGAAGTTAAAGTTGAAGAATAGGGAGTCTAAGAGGCCAAAGATCGATGATAGTGAATTCTCTCGTGCTATGTCCAGAAGTGGTGGACGTTCTCAATTTCGCCAACGGTACTCTGGCCAAGTATCTTCTAATACTACTACTCTATGGTTTGACAAAGATAGGGTGGCCAAACCTAAACCTCAAGGAGATGCTCCCAATGGCAAATCTACTCTCGCATGCAAGAAGTGTTGTAGGAACCACAAGGGTGAATACCTAGATGGGTCAAATGTGTGCTATCGGTGTGGTAAGTTGAGTCATTATGCTAAGGAATGTAAGGATAAATATGTTCATCCCCAAAGCCAAGTTGCTCAAGATGGCCAAGTGCAAAAAATGGTGGTCATTGCAATAATAGGTTCTATGCCCTCCATAGTAGGAAAGGGGTGGAGGAGACGCCCGATGTTGTTACCAGTATGTTATGGGTCTTTTACTATGATGTTTATGCTTTGCTAGATCTGCATGCAAATTTATATTTTATTTCCCATTATGATGTTATATCCCAAACTTTTGTACATTGGAATATTTTTAAGTTAATCGATATAACTTGAGGACAAGATTATTCTGGGATATGAGATAGTCTTTTTATTCTCGATTTTAATTAATACACGAATTGGTTATAAATTTTATTTGGTCTAGAAATATTAGTGGATATTAGGGATTAATTAACCATGATTAGATTACTAAATGGGGATTAAGAATTAATTATCTACTAATTATGCCTTAGTGACTGTGTAGACCCTACCCATGGCATAGCCAAATTTGATTAGCTTAAGCCATGAGTGGGACACGTGTCCAGCTTGTAGGAAATATACTTAAGCTAAGTTGATGACTAATGAAACCATTTCATCATTCTTCAACCAAAATAAATTTATTATAGAGATAGAGATAGGAGCTCTCGGCTATGGATGACCATGGAAAGCTCCAACATTGGTCATCAAAAATTACTTTTCTTTAAGTATTCTAGCCAATTGGAAAGTCTCTAGTAACGTGAAGTAGCCATTAGAGCAACCAAAAATATTTATTCTTTCAATTCACAAATTTCATCCAAGTTGAGGATTCAAATTGTTAAGGTAAGGTTTGATCATGTTTTTATACGTTTTAGTAAGGATTTAGACGTGCTGTAAATGTGTAAATATAAATTGAATCCATGAATTATGTGTGTTGATATTGAAGCATAGTTGAAGTTGTAGGGGCTGTTTGGTGTAGAAGATGGTGAACTAATTTTTCTTAGTATTTTGATTATTATTGTTATGAATGTTATGATGAGAATGAAGGTATTTAATGGTTAAGTTGAAGTTGAATTTGTTTGTGGTATGTTGTAAGGATTATAGTGATGTTTATATAGTTTTCTTGCCTTTAAATAGATGATGGTGTTGTCGTATAGTTGCTGGTGTAACTTATGAATTTGGAGGAAAAGGATGGATTAAGTAATCTATAATAAAAGTGGATGGTTTGTTTGGCATGTTCATAGGTGTCCGTGAGATTATCGGGCATCTCTTTACGTTGTTAGTTAGGGGTTGTTTTGATATGCTATTATTGTTCTTATTAAACTTGGAAGATTAATGACAATTAAGATTAGGTGTTGTGTTGTTTGTTGGTTGGGCTGTTATAGGGTTGTTTAGATGAAAACGTTAAGACTATGGATTATTAGGGATAACTTGAAAATATAGTAGTCGTATGCAGATTGTTATCGAATGTTGTGAATGTGGGTTGTTTGGAATGTTGTGTGGACTATTCAGAGTGTTCTCAAATCTGCCTTGAATAGCTTCGGTATAATACTTGAACGTATAGTTATTGGTATTGGCTTGACTGTTGTGTGACTAGTTTGAATATAAGGAATGTAGTCTAATTATCTAGAAAAGAGTTACTAATGTTAGAATATGTTTTGAATCTCCCCGTAGCTTAACCATAGTTCTTGACATCTTAATATAGGTTGAGATACTATTAGGCAACATATGTGCTGTGTGGTGAATAAGAGCTAAAGGTATGTAAAGCTATCCCTTCTTTCTTTTGGCATGTGTTAGATATAAGTGATATATGATATGAGCTTTGGGGTAATTCCATTCATAGGATTCGAGTATGATTCATGATTCTTATTCACTTCTTGATGTTAAAACTCTTAAAGTAGTTGAGCTACTGCCCTTGAGTCTTCTATACATTTGATAGTAGTTGGTATGTGAAAGTCCCTATTTTTAAAGACCCTATAATGATTAATGTCCTTAACTTTCATAAGTTGTCTCTCATTATCATGATATGTGTCTATGATCCATGAGACTTTATTTAACATAGTTCGTAATGATATGTAAGGAGTACTGAACTTGACTATTGCCGTGGTACTCAAGTATTAATTAGCCTACTTATCTACGAAGTTTCAAATGATGATCTAAATACATATTATTACTCACTACTTTGCTCGTGCATACTATTATTACATCTTTCACCGAGTCCTGGGTTGGGTATGTTATCATGCATAGTTTTACTACATCATTCACCGAGTCCCATGATGGGCCGGATATGATATACATGTACACAACTTTATTCACCGAGTCCCTTACTAGGGGGGTGAATACAATATATGTATATGATTATATGATATATGTATATGATGATACGATACTGTAGGGATACGATTATGGAACCGAGCCCCATAATAGGCCAGATATAGTATATGATAATGATATATATAATTTGTTTTGTAAGGTATAGGTACAGCGAGTTCTTGATTATCATACTTGTCTCCTGGAATCTCTACTTCAATTATGATCTTTCTTACTATATTTCATGTTTTATATTATTAGTACATTTCTTGTACTGACTTCCTTTCTTCAGAGGGGAGGAGGGCCTGCGTTTCATGCCCATAGGTACAGATACTCATTTCAGGTATCCGCTAGCTTAGGATTTCCATTCAGCTGTTTTGAAGTGCTCCATTGTCCCGTAGCCTAGACTTTTGGTACAGATCCTTTTGATGTATATATTTGTTTGTCCAGAGGTACGGAGGTGACCTGTCCCGTTATATGCTATGGTTAATAATCTTAGAGGTTTATAGACATATGTGTGGGTTGTATATAGATGTTTTCCAGATGTCCTAGTATGACTTATGTTTTGGGACGTTCCCATTCATAGTGGTAGCCTTGTCGCCTTGTATATATGCATATATATTTTAGGATGTGGTGTATAGTGGCAGCCTTGTCAGCTTGCGTATATATATGTAGTGGGGCGTTCCCATATTCTATGATAGCCTCATTGGCTTATGTACTGTGTTACCTATTGATAGTTATGAATCCTTAGGAAACAGGTTGCCAGATATATATATATTTAAGTGACAGTTCTGAGACTAGGTTTTGAGTCTTTATAGAATCCATATTATGTTTAGTTTTGGATTGATCATATACCTAGTAGGTATATATACGAGTGTCCAGCTTGGGCACCAGTCACGGTCTATGGGGTTGGGTCATGACAAAAGTGGTATCAGAGAAGTTAATCCTTAGAGTGTCTACAGACCGTGTCTAATAGAGTCTTGTTTATTGGTGTGTTGTGCACCACATCTATGAACAGGAAGATATAAAACATTTAGGATGTTATCTTTTTTTATTATTCTAGATCGTGCGATAGAGCTATATTATCAAGATAATTCCCCCTTAACATATTATCATGTTTACAGCTATGCCTCTAAAGAAAGCGACAATTAGCTAGAAGGGAAAATCAGTAGCAGGAGAGACTAGTCAGACTTAGAGAGTTACTAGGGCCCATGCCCAGTCCATGCTTGAGATTATACTTCAGTCAGCGAGCTCTGCTACATCACCTCCCCAGAGGAGCTTAGAGAAGTAGTAGCTGCAGATCAGGGGTGGCTCCACTATCAACTCTGGAGGCCCCATTACCTAAGCCTCTAGCTCCTCAGCCATGGGCGGAGAATAGGGCCATCAGAGACGCAGTTCAATTACTGACTAGATTAGCAGCAGGGCAGGCTCACAGGCATTGATTAGGAGTTGACTATGCGGATAGACAAGAGAGTTTAAGTGCTCATGACTTCATGACTTGTAATCCCTAAGAGTTCTACGGGTCAAAGCCTATGGAGGATCTGCAGAAGTTTATTCAGCAGATGCAGCGTATGCTGAGGATAATTAAAGCTTTTGATACTGAGTCTGTCGAGTTGCTTCATGTTAGTTGTGTGATGTAGTTGTTAATTGGTATGCATTCTAATACATTTAAACATAAACAACAAAAAAGAAATATGCAACGCAGAAATCCCTTTTGTACTTCGGTAAGAAGAAGAAGAGAGCATCGAATTTCTACGAGTTTGATACTTTTCTTGATCCGGGATGTCCGATTACACTAATGGGTCCATTTCGTGATAATCTTCTGTTGAGTAATAGTTCTAGTAAGCCTTGAATGAGCCCCTCGAAAGCTTGATGCAAATAAACGAATTTTTGTTCTACGTCTCCGAGCTATATATCCCCGTTTAATTCTGGTCATTGAATAAATGAAACTTTGACGAATAACTCAAATACCAAACAATATGAGAAGCTATGGACCCATGCAGGAAAGAGTGATGAGGCTCAGATTTAGCGTTCCTGATAGAAAATGATGACTCCTTTAGAAAAACTAACTTATTCAAGTTCTTTCCGAAATAAGATCTCAGATTGACATCTTGATACACTGATTTACCATAATTGGCACTGGACGTTCCCAAAATGGGGACTTTATTTGAAAACCAAGTAGGACCCCCTTTCTTCTTGCTATTTTATATTTTCTTGAAAAAGGGGAACTTCGAATTGGGAGGGCGATCCTCCCGGTGAACAGAAAGGGCAAGGGCGAAAAAAAAACCCAATACCAAACCCACAAACACCAGCTGCAGCAGCTGTCGATTGATAAGCGACCCTTTCTCCGAATCAGTTCCTAGTGTCAGTCAATCAAGATTCGCCATCAAGAGAGGGAAGAGCCTTGACTTTAGGTTAGGCCGGTCTCATCATTCAAGGAATTCCCCCGTCCATCGTGATCATAAGTCAGCCTTTCCGAAATGTCGATAGCACCAGAGATTATGGTTCGCCAGTGGCAAGATTTTGACAGATATTATGTAGCTGATGCATCGAGGACCTTCGCAAGAAAGATAGATATAGGATATATTCGGCTAGCTCTTGCTACGGAATCCACTTAAAGTCCCTAGTCTCCCACGACCTGACTGAAGCCTATTCTCCGCTTTTTTAGTATACTTATGCAATTTGTTTGTTTTATCAAATGAGTTAAATAAGACTTCAAAATGTTCGTGGTCTGTTGGTTTTTCTGTTTTCGTGGGGGAAGGCTGGATTGGCGCATCTACAAGTTGAGAGTGTGCTCGGGCAAGTGGGCTAACCAGAACAGAGAGATGCTTTCTATCAGTCAAAAGCAGATATCGCCCCCCATGCTCCCACGGTCTGCTTACCGAGGAATAGAAAGGAAGGACCTCCGACCGCCCGACGAGTCATCTACATAAAAGACCAGGTCGACTGATTCGTTTTAAATTTAAAATATTTCTATTGTTCTCATTGACCACGACCTATAGGAACCAGGCTATCTACCACTTTTAATTTGGGCGAATCTTGATTGAAAGAATCTCCTTCGGCTCCGCTACAGTCGCCAAAAAAAGTTCTCCTGTGCTTCCAGACATGCTGAGCTCCACATATTCTTGTACAGTCAAAGAAGATCGATTCCATGATGAGTTCTCTTTGAGTAGTTGGTCCGACTCTGAACCTACGTGCCTATGACTTCAGCTAACTTTTAGAGTTCTATCAAGGCCAGCCCGGCACTCACATAAGAAATACCACCCTTAGCAGATCTATTGTCTCCTCCGGACAACAAAAGAAAAGGTAAAAAACAAGTGAGGAACCCTAGAAATAAAATGTTTGTTCCGATAACGGGAAAGATTTCTAGTTAGATGAACACTGCTCTGCTGCATGACGGAGTGATCTTTCCCTCTTATAAAATTGCCCGTCGGCCTGCTTTTATTTGTCGAGATGTAATCCAAGCAGGTTCAAGTGCCTGAAGAGCATATGGGCCCCACAGTTCTCTATTTGATTAAGGTGGTTCAAGTACGTACCCAATGTAAGAGGTTTTCGGCAAAAGAACTTGTTGTCCGTCAGGCAGGAGCGCAGGTCGAGCTCACGCTTAATTCATGTATTCTGAGATCTGAGAAGGCACGAGTTAACCCTACAAATGAAATAGGGATTGAAAGAGTAAATATTCTCCCGCGAAAACTTTTTTTATTGCAAAATTTAGGACAATACAATAAAGGACAAACTTAGTGCAACATGGAAAATTTCATTGAGAGGAATCAACAAAGAAAAGAAAAACGGGCGCAAGATTTTGACATCATAATCTTTTTTTATTTCATTTTTTCACCGGGCTTCAGAATTTCAAGTATTCAATTTCACCAATAATTCGTTGGTAGAATGGGAAGTATTGGCCTAAGTTCCCCAAGTTAGTTAGCGAATACGAGTTGCCTCACTTTAATGACTTCGTTGAGGAGAGACAGAATAAATAGAGTTTTCCGAAAAAACCTGCGAGAACAGTAGAGGCAAGAGAACATTCTAGAAGATGGAACCTTTGCTTTTGGTTTAGGGATCATGGGTGGGTGCTGACATCAAAACAGAGAATACGAAAGGGGAGGGAGGGTGGAAGGGAAAGGGAATAAAGAAAAGGCGGTCGCGCTTTCATATCTTCTTAACCCGAAATAGCTGGGGGACATCAAAATAGAGAATACGAAAGGGGAGGGAGGGTGGAAGGGAAAGGGAATAAACCTACTCGTCTTTAACTGGCTTATTTGTACCCAGCTACATGATAGAAGTCCCCTCGGCCAATCAAATCTGAATCTAGGGGGGGTTGAAATAGACAAGATTCAGCCTCCTCTCCTTACAGTCAAGTGGCTTTCCGCTCTTCATTTTGAGACATTATGGCTTAGGGGTCGACCCCGGTAACAAAGAAGGAATCCATAAAAACTCCATGCATAAACTAAACCAATAATTAAGATAAGCACGAAAATGAAAGCTTCTATAAATACAGATACACCCAATACGTCGAAAATGGAATCTTACTATTTATGAAAAACAATTCATTTCTACTCACCCCCAGCGATCTTAACTTTATGCATAGTTCCACTTCTTCCTTCCCTTCTGGTTGCATTGTTTTTTGAAGCAGTGGAGTTTTTTCTAGGAGTTTTTTAGGGGCGAGAGTGCTCCTCCAGTGGTATGGGATGAGTTTTTGGAGTTCTTTCTTGGCCACTTTCTACCTTTGGAGATGAGGCAATCTAGAGTTGATAGATTCTTACATTTGAGGCAGAATGGCAGGAGTGTTCGAGATTATAGCCTTGAGTTTGATTCATTGGAGAGATATGTACCCACTATTATAGCTGATATAGCTGATAGCCTGTCTTGCTACTAATCTAAGGGAGGCTTCACTATCAACTCCGGAGGCCCTATTACCTGAGCCTCTAGCTCCCCAGCCAGGGGTGGAGAATAGGGCCATAAGAGACGTAGTTCAGTTACCGACTAGATTAGCAGCAAGGCAGGCTCGTAGGCATTGATTAGGGGTTGACTATGTAGACAGACATGAGAGTTTAAGTGCTCATGACTTTTAATCCCTAAGAGTTCTATGGGTCAAAGCCTATGAAGGATCTATAGGAGTTTGTTCGGTAGATGCAGCGCATGCTAAGGATAATTAGAGCTTCTGATACTGAGTCTGTTCAGTTAGCTTCATCCTGGTTGTGTGATGTAGTTGTTAATTGGTACGAGTCTTGGGATTTTTTTAGGGGCGAGGGTACTTCTCCAGTGGTATGGGATGAGTTTTTGGAGGCCTTTCTTGGCCACGTTCTACCTCTAGAGATGACGCAATCAAGAGTTGATAGATTCTTGCATTTGAGGCAAAATGGTAAGAGTGTTCGAGATTATAGCCTTGAGTTTGATTCATTGGCAAGACATGCACCTACTATTGTAGCTAATATAGCTGATAAAGTGTATTATTATGTGATGGAAATGGATCGTTATTTGATTGATAGTTGTATGGTAATGGCCTCTTATCTGGGTATGGATATTGCTCGGGTATAGGATATGCACAAAGGGTAGAGTAGCGTCACAGAGGGTGTCAGCCCAACAAGGATCATGACAGACGCCAACATAAGAGAGCTAGATTGGCTGGGTATTCTAGGGAGTTTCGAGGTGGGTAGCCTCAGCAGTACATTAGATATCCTTCTCAATTAGCCCAGAGTGCACTTCTATAGTTCACAGGTAGGAGATTCAATAGCACAGGGTATTCAAGAGCCGGTTAAAGCTCCAAGGTTTTAGGTTCAAAGATAAACAGGAGTTCACGCCAGTTGATGCCACCTTTGCCTTGGTATTCTTGTTGTGGTAGTCCCTATTTTTTAGGAATGCCATTTTTCCACAGGTGCTTGTTTTACTTGCGGTCGTCAAGGCCATATCATGTGAGAGTGTCCATTTAGGGGTAATCTAAGTGGTGCATCTCATCCTACTGGATCAGTTGCTTGCAAATCTTCTTTTATGGATATACGCCCTATGAGGCAGGGTATTTAGACACTAGCAGGCCATGGTAGAGGCCGTGGTAGATCTTTCAGTTCTAGCGGTCCTTAAAACTGCATATATGCCTTGGCTAGTAGATAGGACCAGAAGGCGTCACCAAATGTGGTTACAAGTATATTATTTAGTTTCTCTCAAAACGTATATGCATTGATAGATCCAAGCTTCATCTTACCATATATATCTCCTTTTGTTTCTAATAGAATCAGCATAAAACATAAATTGATAGAAACATTTGAGGTAGCTACACCGGTTAGAGATTCTTTTATAGCCAAGAAAGTATATAGAGATAGTTTGGTGATTATATATAGTCATCACACCAAGGCAAATTTGATAGAGTTAGATATGAAAGAATTTGATTTTATTATGGACATGGATTGGTTAGCTTCTTGTTATGCTAATGTTGATTGTAGAGAAAAAGTAGTTCGGTTTCAGTTCCTAGGAGGGTCAATTATAGAATGGCTGGTGAATATGGCATCATCGAGGGGTAAATTTATTTCATACCTCAAGAAAGGAAGATGGTTAGAAAGGGTTATATTTATCATCTAGTTCGTGTGCTTGACTTAAAAATAGAAGTACTGATGCTTCAGTCAGTACCAGTAGTTAATAAATTTCTAGATGTATTCCCAGATGAACTTCCAGGTCTCCCTCCTGAGCGGGAGATAAAGTTCACTATAGATGTGTTGCCAAATACTCAGCCCATATCTATTCCTCCTTATAGAATGACACCTGTAGAATTAAAGAAATTAAAGGAACAGCTGAGAGACTTGTTAGAAAAGGGCTTCATTCATCCCAGCACATTACCTTGGGGAGCACCGATACTATTCATGAGAAAGAAATATGGGTTGCTGCAGATGTGTATTGATTATAGGCAGTTGAATAAAGTGACAATAAAGAATAGATATCCCCTTTCCGGGATTGATTATTTATTTGACTAGTTGTAGGGTGCTAAGTGTTTCTCGAAGATAGACCTGTGGTTAGGCTATTATCAGGTACGGGTAAAGGAAGTAGATATTTAAAAGACTGCGTTCAGGACACGATACGAGCATTATGAGTTTAAGGTGATGTATTTTGGGTTGACCAATGCTCCAATAGTGTTTATAGATCTAATAAACCTAGTGTTCAAGCCATTCTTAGACCTATTTGTGATCGTATTTATTGATGATATTCTGGTCTATTCATGATCAGAAAAGGAGCATGCAGACCATTTGAAAATGGTACTTGGGGTGCTCCAGCACCAGAAGCTGTACGCTAAGTTCTCTAAATGTGAATTTTGGTTGACTTCACTAACATTCATGGGACATATTTTTGGAGTTGATATCATTCGGTTAGATACACAGAAGATTAAGCCCATCAGGACTTGGCCTTGACCTATGACACCTACTAAGGTATGTAGTTTTTTGGGTCTAGCATTTATTATAGGAGATTTGAGGAGAAGTTTGCTTTAATTTCAGCACCTTTAACAAGGCTAACTCAGAAGGCAACTAAGTTCCAGTGGATTGATGCTTGTGAATGAAGTTTCTAATAGCTGAAGGAAAAGTTCACTACAGCTCCAGTTCTAACTTTTCTTGAGGTAAAAAATGGCTATGTCATTGATTGTGCTACTTCCGGTGTTGGTCTAGGTTGTGTATTGATGCAGCATGGCAAAGTTATAGCCTATGCCTCCCAAAAACTCAAAAAACACGAAATAAACTATCCTACACATGATTTGGAATTAGTAGTGGTGATTCACGCCTTGAAGATATGGAGGCACTATCTATATGGTGTGCATGTTGATATTTATACGGATCACAAAAGCCTCCAATATATCTTTAATAGAAGGTGCTAAATTTGCGGCAGAAAAGGTGGCTAGAGTTGCTGAAAGACTATGATGTTGACATTTTATATCATCTAAGAAAGGCCAATGTTGTAGCAGATGCACTCAGCCGTAAATCTATGGGTAGTTTGGAAGATGTAAAACCAGAGCAGAAAGAGATAGTCTATGAGATTTGCCAGTTAGCTAACCTTGGAGTTAGTTTGGCTGATTCTGATGAAGGTGGAGTTTCTGTTCAAGAAGTTGCTGAATCCTCTATCTTGGAAAAGGTAAAGCGACACCAGTACGAAGACCCTATTCTGGCATAGTATAGGGATGCATCCCTTCAAAAGGAGAAGACCCCATTCGAGATCACACCTGATGTAGTGCTAAAATATAGAGGTATATTATGTATGCTTGAGATTGAGAGGCTATAACAACAAGTTATGGAGGAGGCCCACTATGCCAGTTATTTTGTTCATCCAGGGTCAAAAACGATATATCACGACCTCAGATGTTTATATTGGTGGGATGGCCTAAAGAAGGACATAGAATAGTACGTAGATCTGTGCCCGAATTGTCAATAAGTTAAGATCAAGCATCAAAAGCCTGGTCGACTTGTATAGGAGATGGAAATCTCGACTTGGAAATAGGAAGTAATTAATATAGACTTTATTACAGGCTTACCTCGCACTCTACAGAAGTATGATTCCATATGGGTTATTGTAGATAGGCTGAGGCCCAGTTTCTTTCAGTTAGGACTACATATTCAGTTGAGGACTATGTGAGGCTATATATCAAGGAGATAGTAAGACTTCACAGGGTTCTCATATCTATTATCTCAGATAGAGGAGCTCAATTTATAGCTAACTTCTAAAGATCATTCCAGAAGGAATTAGGAACATAAGTAAATCTTAATACAATATTTCATCCTCAAACTGATGGACAGGCTGAGCGTACTATTCAAATACTACAAGATATGTTGTAGGCCTGTATTATTGACTTCAGAGGTAGCTAGGATGATCATTTGCCATTTATTGAGTTTGCTTATAATAATAGCTACCATTCTAGTATCCAGATGGCACCGTACAAGTCTTTGTATGGCAAGAAGTGTAGTTCTTCTATTGGTTGGTTTGATGTTGGTAAGACTAAGATAATTGGACCATACATGATTAAGAAAGCTATTGATAAAGTGAAGCTCATTCAGGAGAGACTATTAGCAGCCCAGAGTCGACAGAAATCATATGCAGATAATCGATGTCGACCCTTAGAGTTTTAAGTTGATGATTGGGTGTTCTTGAAGGTATCCCTCATAAAGGGTGTAATGATATTCGGCAAGAAAGGCAAGCTTAGCCCGAGGTACATTAGCCCTTATCAGATCATTCGTAGGGTAGGTAAGGTTGCCTATGAGTTGGACCTACCATCTGATTTGGAAGAAGTACATCCAGTCTTCCATGTATCGATGCTTTGCAAATGTATAGGATACCCTTCTAGAGTATCCCATGGATGATATCCAACCGACGGAGGAGTTTTCATATAGGGAGCAACCAATAGCTATACTTGATCGACAAGTGAGAAAGTTGTGTACTAAGGATGTGGCAACCGTTATGGTATTGTGGTGAAATAATAATCGGGAAGAGACGACTTGGGAAGCCGAAGAAGAGATGAAAAATAAATATCCATACCTGTTCCATATGCCAACAGGTAATCTAAACTCCTAAATTGATCACACAGATTGATAGGTAAAAGTATATATTGTGGCAATAAAAGAGATTTCCCCGAAATATTTATAAGATATTATAATATTTGATTAACATTCGAGGACGAATGTTCTAAAGGGGGAAGGATATTATATCCTATACTTTTGTACATTGGAATATTTTTAAGTTAATCGAGATAAGTTGAGGGCAAGATTATTCTGGGATATGAGATAGAGTCTTTTTATTCCTGATTTTAATTAATAAACGAATTGGTTATAAATTTTATTTGGTATAGAAATATTAGTGGATATTAGGGATTAATTAACCATAATTAGATTACTAAGTGAGGATTAAGAAGTAATTATCTACTAATTATGCATTAGTGACTGTCTGGACCCCACCCATGGCATGGCCAAATTTGATTAGCTTAAGCCATGAGTGGGACACGTGTCTAGATTGTAGGAAACATACTTAAGCTAAGTTGATGACTAATGAAACCATTTCATCATTCTTCAACCAAAAGAAATTTATTATAGAGATAGAGAGAGGAGCTCTCTGCTATGGCTAACCATAGAAAGCTCTCATAACCGAACCCCGTAGGCCATGATGGGTGCCCGAACTGGGAACTCGCGTATATCCCTGCTATCTGTAAGTAAATTTGTCCTCTGTTTAAGTTATAGCACATCAAAAGGAAGGATAACATATAAGCCGACAAGGCTTTTTATAGGCACCACTGTACATACATACATAAACAACCCATACACAACTCACATACATGTCCACAGACCTTTAAGAGTAAGAAAATTAACATAAGGCGGGACAAGGCCCCCTCCGTACCCATGAACAAATAAATATATATATAGAGGGTTAATACCAAAACTAGACTCCGATACAATGGAGCGCTTCTAAATTGTTGAGTGGAACTCCTACACTGACGGATCCCCAAAATGTGTATCTATACCTGCAGGCATGAATCCATACACCCCGAAAAAGGGGGGTCAGTATGATATATGTACTGAGTATGTAAAGCATAGACATCATAAGAAAATTACAGTTGGCGTAGGGATGCAGGGTTAAGTATGACATCCAATCATTTACTATACCTGTAGCTTATAACATAAAGTCGTACATACTATCATCACGTACCGTACCATTTATCATATAGTAATATTGAGAAATGTTTGGCCCAATCCAGATATCATATAATCATACCGAGGAATATTCGGCCCGATCTAGATATTATATAGTAATGCCAAGGAACGCTCGTCCTAATCCATATATCATATAGTAATGCCGAGGAACGTTGTGACACCCCGGAATTTTTTTTGCTAAGATTCAAACATTTCTTCACGTGAGTGTAGACTCGGACCGGAGGACTTGAAATTTTTCACATGAGATAGGATGAGTTACTAAGTAATTAAAGAGCGTTAGAGATGATGTAGGGTCATGAAAGACCCCTAGGACCAAATCAAGCCAAAAGGTTTATCGTGGCTAAGTTTGAGGAGGAGCTTGCATAAGGAGTTGACTTATAACGACCCTATCTTTTGATATATAACGATCTGGGTAGCCCACGACCTATTAAATTAATGGTCGTCGAGTCTTCTTTCCAACGCCACCAAGAAGGTAAATTTTGGAGTTCGGAGTTGAAAGATATGGCAATCCTAAGATCAGCGAGCACAACAGAGATTTTCAGGCCTGGGGTTCAACTACTGGAAATCTGGGCTTGGCGCCGTAGTGGCGCAATGCGCCACTATCGCGCCAGGAACATGCCTCAGTAGTTTTTCCCCTGGCGCGACGCGCCGCTAAAAGTTGTGCAGGGTTTTTCAGGCCAATTTTCCAGAATCCAGAAATTTTGGCCTTGGCGCTGTAAGGGCGCGATGCGCCACTATCGCGCCAGAAATATGCCTCAGTAGTTCGGTCTCTGTCATGGCGTGCCACTGCGAGGTGTGCAGGTTTTAGGCATAATTGGCCTGGCGCTGCAATGGCGCGACGCGCCACTATCGTGCCAGGTGCATTTTTGCCTATTTTTCAGAACTTTTGAGGAGGGGCAATTTAGGAACATACCCAAATTATATATATGTTACCCTTGGTCTTTTGGGAACACACTTTGCAGCATCACTCTCTCTCTAAAAAGCCCTCGGAGCTTCTCTCTCTCTCTCTTCTTCTTCTTCTCTATTTCCAACAAGAAGGGTTCAATTGCTTCAAGAATTCAAGCCTTCCATTGAAGACCTAACATCAAGTTCCTTCAAAGTCTTCAAATAAGGTATGTAAGGCTAACCTAAAATAGGGATTTAGTTCTTCCATATGCCCATATATGTGTTGGATAGAAGTTGTGAAAGAGTTGAACCTTCTAAGAAGGTTTTCTTGAAAGTTTTCCTAAACTATAGAATGTTTTTAAGTACTATTAGTTGATTGATAATTTTAATGACTTGAGTTACTAAATAGTTATTTTTCATAGTATTAACTACAAATGTATCTTTGTATATATATTTATAGGTATTGACGATATTCTTGAGTTGAGTTTTGTTGATAGTATGGGTTCATGTTTCATTCACATGAACCCAAGATGAGATTTCTTGTCATAAATGTCTTGAGGTTGAGATGGATAGTTGTGTGTATGTATGTATTGATTGGAATGAAAAGAATGAATTGGATAGTTAAGAATGTCCTTTGTCTTCTATAAAATGAACATAGGACTATTATAAGGATTTTGAAGTGGATGTTTGACGATTGATGTGATGATGATATTTGATGATGATGTGATGATAATATATGATGATGATGTGATGATGATGTGATGATGATGTTTTAATGACGATGTGAGTGACGATGTGAACGGTGCTTATTTAATATATGTAGAATGGTTGACGAAGAGGTATATTGATGAGGATGTTATGTGGTGAAGTGGATTGGAGTCTAATGTGATTTTGTGGTATGTGATGTTCATAACTTGAGTTGATTGGAGTCTTAGGAATGTTTTGAAAATAAATGATCTTTTGAGGAGGAACTTTAAATAAATTATTTGTGAACCTTTTTGCATAAACTACTTATACACTATTTTGAGTCTAAAGAATTATTAGTTTGATCTTTGATTTAGAAAGAAGCCTTTAAATGAGTTGAGTATTTTTACATTAAAGTATCTATTTTGAGTTTGAGTTGAGGAGTTGAAATTATATTTTAATGTACATAATATTTTCTGCATTCATTGTGTTGAGATTGTATAAATTTTTAAAGAGAAGAATTGTGATGAGTCTTGAGGATATGTTATAAATGCTTATTTAAATAAGGCTTGATTGAGTTCGATTTGAGGATGGAATTGACGAGTGGATAAGGTCCTAAATGAGACTTGCCATTATGACTTAACTGAGTTGAAATGAGAACAGAGTTGATGAGGTGCTAATGTTCCACATGAAACTAGCCGTGAGGGATTGTTTGAGATGATTGGAGGAAGTTTTATGAGCATGGATTCATGGGATGAGTATCGAGCACCGAGGCGAGTGAGAGTACAGTCCATACTCAAATACCCGAAACTACGCCACCAACGTAGGTAGGGATGGAACCGTTAAAGTCGGATGCTTCCCATGGGATCGAACCGTTAAAGTCGGATGTTTACCATTTTTATTGTCCTGAAATGATAGGACTTGACTAATCGATGGTATCCATGATTAGGGAGGCATTTATGCCCTGGCAAGGTATGGAGGGACGTGGCAACGACGTCTGATTGTTGTACTATCACTGGCTGATAGGTGATGGTTGTCGGATAAGAGAAACTCCTATTTATGTCTTGATAGTACTTTGAGTCAGTTGAGTTGAGTGAGTTGCTATATGCTTATGAGTTAGTCCTGTCTAAACTATTTCTTGTTAGACTTAGGACGCTTGAGTGAGTTGTTTCATATTTATTGAGTTGAGTCCTTTGAGTTGAATTATAAAGCATTGCATAATTTAATTTGCATATTTAACTGAGTTGAGTCCTTTGAGCTGATTGTTGAGTTGAATGTTGAGTAGATTGTATACGGTCGGATTGGAGTAGATGAATTGTGATTGGATTAAATAGAATGGTATGTGACCAGATTGGATTTGATTATTTAGTTGATTATTGAGTTGAGTGTATATAATTGGATTATACAAGATTTAAAGGGATCGAATTGTAAATGATTTGATTGAGTTGTATTATACATGATTGGATTACATTGTATGGTATATGATTGGTATCTGTCTAAACTTTATCCTTACTTTAGATTTACGACGCTTTATTTGAGTCCCTCTTATCTTTCTGATTTGAGATATGTGGACCGATGTTATTCTTCCTCGAGGTATGTTTCATTCTGCCATATTACATACTCGTACATTCCATGTACTGACGCCCATTTGGACCTGCATCATTTCATGATGCAAAGATAGGTTTAAGAGATCATCAATAGGAGCATCATTGGGGATCTATTCGCTTTCAGCGTATTGGTGAGTCCTCCCCTACATTCGGAGGACACCGTCTATATATTCTTGCATCGAGTTAGCCCTTTTCATTTTGATTTGAGGTAGCCATGAATATGTCATTGGCACTAATTAGATAGTAGTGATAGAGGCTTCATAGACTAGATAGTGATGAGTCGATTGAGTATTTCTATCCTTGAGTTATTCTTGTCAAACTATTTTTAAATGATAAATATTTTAGTTGATCTGTCAGCCCATGGCCTTTATTCTTTGAGTTGGATGGGTGATTTGAGTTGCCCGCTAAATTATTATTTATTTTTAAACTTTCCGCTATAATGAATGAATGAACGGATGTGTGATCGGGCTATGTGGTTCGCTTGGGAGCCAGAAATGGTTTCTGAGTGCCGGTTACGTCTAGGGTACCCTCCTGGGGCATGACAAGCATGGTATCAAAAGCACAGAGTTCAAGTATCCTAGGGAGTCTATGAAGCCGTGTCTAGTAGAGTCTTGCTTATGGGTGTGTTGTGCACCACACTTATAATCAGGAGGCTATAGGACATTAAGAATTTGTTTCCCTTCTTTCATATTCTGAGTTCGTGCGATAGAGTTTAACTCTATGAATGTTCCTTTCTTATTCGTGCGTTGCTCAAATCCATTTGACTACCCCTCATAATCAAGGTAGTTGAAATGGTAGATATGAGATTCTTGTTGATGAGTTAAGATAAAGTCTTGAGGAAGTGAAGAGACTGCATAAGGCTTGAGAGGAGCCGATTGTGTGCTTAACTTTATTGATCTGGGAAGATGTATTCTCATTCATATGTATCGTGTGTTGAGCCAAAGCGAGATGTATCCTAGAATCTTATCCCTACATCTTGATTTAAATGTTACCTTCGAGGGGGAAGTTGCATATCTAAGTGATAAGTGTCACCATCCAATGGAGGGTAATCCGAGGCATGGAGAGCTATGATTGATAGTATGATTGTAGAGTTAGAAAGAGGGAGTTGGAGGAGTAGAACTCAAATAGTGAGAATGATGGTTAATTGAGGATTGTAACTAGGGTAAAGTATCGATAAGGTGAGTAACGAGGTGTAGAGAATGATTGTGATAGTGCTAATTTTAAGGCTTGATTCAGCAGGCTTGACATAACATATCCAGGAGATTAAGATATTAACTTATGAGGAGTATGCATCATGAAAGGAGGGGTATGTGACCCTTAAAATGTAAATGATGAGTTGGTGCTAAGTTATTTGGTAAGACGAGGCTTAAAATGTACATATGAGATAGTATAGAGTTATATGAGGTTCTAAATTTATGAGTTGCTTTGGGTGACTAGTTAGTATTCTTTAGTTGATGCCTTTAATCTAAGGGGGAGATGATAGGGTAATGAGCCAAAGTAAGTCTTGAGATTTTGATAGTGATGAGTTGGCCAAGATGATAGTAGACAGAGTTGAGTGAGAGTAGATAAGGGAGAGTGAGTGATTCCCGATTGTGATGGTTGTTTTGTACTTGTCTAGTTAAGGATAAATATGTGGAGGAGGAGTAAGATGAGACCTTGTGATGAGCAATAGATAGGTAAGAGTATGTTAGTATGTCTTCGGGAAAGAGCTCATACAATGATGAGGGTATAAGTGTTAAAGTAAGCTCGAGAACTCTTAGATATGAGTGAGGTAGTTAGAGTGATAAGCTTGAGTGTATGGTTGTCACTGTGAGAGTGATGGTAGTAGTCTAATGATCACATTTGGGGGAATGATTAGAGGTACATGAAGGGTGTTATGAGTCTTAGAAAGGAGGGGAGGTTTGGACACCGATATATTGACCTCATGAAATGGTGAAGAGGATTGGAAATGTCGCTCGTGAATTGGAATTCGACGGTTGAGGATGTAGATGTTTGAATGATTTGGTTGATGGAGTTTCGATGTTCTATTCGTTCCAAATGATGAGAATGTTGAGGGTAATGTTCCTATTCTTGACTTGAAGTGGTTTGCCTATTCTTGAGTCCAAATAGTTAATTGTCTAGATTGCTTAATATGATCGATTGGTTGATTTGATTGAGTCTCGATTTTTATTCATGCCTCGAGTCCACCATTGGTTTACTCATCATTCGAGGACGAATGATCCCAAGGGGAAGATAATGTGACACCCCGGAATTTTTTTCGCTAAGATTCGAACATTTCTTCATGTGAGTGTAGACTCGGACCGGAGGACTTGAAATTTTTCACAAGAGTTAGGATGAGTTCCTAAGTAATTAAAGAGCGTTAGAGGTGATGTGGGGTCATGAAGGACCCCTAGGACCAAATCAAGCCAAAAGGTTCGTCGTGGCTAAGTTCGAGGAGGAGTTTGCATGAGGGGTTGACTTCTAACGACCCTATATTTTGATTTATGACGATCTGGGTAGCCCATGACCTATTAAATTAATGGTCGTCGAGTCTTCTTTCCAACGCCACCAAGAATGTAAATTTTGGAGTTCGGAGTCGAAATATATGGCAATCCTAAGATCAGCGAGCACAACAGAGATTTTCAGGCCTGGGGTTCAACTACTGGAAATCTGGGCTTGGCGCCGTAGTGGCGCAATGCGCCACTATCGCTCCAGGAACATGCCTAAGTAGTTTGGCCCCTGGCGCGACACGCCGCTAAAAGTTGTGCATGGTTTTTCAGGCCAATTTTCCAGAATCCAGAAATTTTGGCCTTGGCGCTGTAAGGGCACGACGCGCCACTATCGCGCCAGAAACATGCCTCAGTAGTTTGGTCTCAGGTGCGGCGCGCCACTGCGAGGTGTGCAAGTTTTAGGCGTAATTGGCCTGGCGCTGCAATGGCGCGATGCGCCACTATCGTGCCAGGTGCATTTTTGCCTATTTTTCAGAACTTTTGAGGAGGGGCAATTTGGGAACTTATCCAAATTATATATATGTTACCCTTGGTCTTTTGGGATAACACTTTACAGCCTCACTCTCTCTCTAAAAAGCCCTAGGAGCTTCTCTCTCTCTCTCTTCTTCTTCTTCTTCTCCATTTCCAACAAGAAGGGTTCAAAAGCTTCAAGAATTCAAGCCTTCCATTGAAGACCTAACATCAAGTTCCTTCAAAGTCTTCAAATAAGGTATGTAAGGCTAACCTAAAATATGGATTTAGTTCTTCCATATGCCCATATATGTGTTGTATAGAAGTTGTGAAAGAGTTGAACCTTCTAAGAAGGTTTTCTTGAAAGTTTTCCTAAATTATAGAATGTTTTTAAGTACTATTAGTTGATTGATGTTTTTAATGACTTGAGTTACTAAATAGTTATTTTTCATAGTATTAAATACAAATGTATCTTTGTATATAGATTTATAGGTATTGACGATATTCTTGAGTTGAGTTTTGTTGAGAGTATGGGTTCATGTTTCATTCACATGAACCCAAGATGAGATTTCTTGTCATAAATGTCTTGAGGTTGAGATGGATAGTTGTGTGTATGTATGTATTGATTGGAATGAAAAGAATGAATTGGATAGTTAAGAATGTCCTTTGTCTTCTATAAAATGAACATAGGACTAAAATAAGGATTTCGGAGTGGATGTTTGACGATTGATTTGATGATGATATTTGATGATGATGTGATGATAATATATGATGATGATGTTTTGATGACGATGTGAGTGACGATGTGAACGGTGCTTATTTAATATATGTAGAATGGTTGACGAAGAGGTATATTGATGAGGATGTTATGTGGTGAAGTGGATTGGAGTCTAATGTGATTTTGTGGTATGTGATGTTCATAACTTGAGTTGATTGGAGTCTTAGGAATGTTTTGAAAATATATGATCTTTTGAGGAGGAACTTTAAATAAATTATTTGTGAACCTTTTTGCATAAACTACTTATACACTATTTTGAGTCTAAAGAATTATTAGTTTGATCTTTGATTTAGAAAGAAGCCTTTAAATGAGTTGAGTATTTTTACATTAAAGTATCTATTTTGAGTTTGAGTTGAGGAGTTGAAATTATATTTTAATGTACATAATATTTTCTGCATTCATTGTGTTGAGATTGTATAAATTTTTAAAGAGAAGAATTGTGATGAGTCTTGAGGATATGTTATAAATGCTTATCTAAATGAGGCTTGATTGAGTTCGATTTGAGGATGGAATTGACGAGTGGATAAGGTCCTAAATGAGACTTTCCATTATGACTTAATTGAGTTGAAATGAGAACAGAGTTGATGAGGTGGTAATGTTCCACATGAAACTACCCATGAGGGCTTGTTTGAGATGATTGGAGGAAGTTTTATGAGCATGGAGTCATGGGAGGAGTATCGAGCACCGAGGCGGGTGAGAGTACAGTACATACTCAAACACCCAAAACTACGCCGCCAACGTAGGTAGGGATGGAACCGTTAAAGTCGGATCCTTCCCATGGGATCGAACCGTTAAAGTCGGATGTTTCCCATTTTTATTGTCCTGAAATGATAGGACTTGACTAATCGATGGTATCCATGATTAGGGAGGCATTCATGACCTGGCAAGGTATGGATGGACATGGCAACGACGTCTCATTGTTGTACTATCACTGGCTCATAGGTGATGGTTGTCGGATAAGAGAAACTCCCATTTAGGTCTTGATAGTACTCTGAGTCATTTGAGTTGAGTGAGTTGCTATATGCTTATGAGTTAGTCCTGTCTAAACTATTTCTTGTTAGACTTAGGACGCTTGAGTGAGTTGTCTCATATTTATTGAGTTGAGTCCTTTGAGTTGAATTATAAATCGTTGCATAATTTAATTTGCATATTTAACTGAGTTGAGTGCTTTGAGCTGATTGTTGAGTTGAATGTTGAGTAGATTGTATACGGTCGGATTGGAGTAGATGAATTGTGATTGGATTGAATAGAATGGTATGTGACTAGATTGGATTTGATTATTGAGTTGATTGTTGAGTTGATTGTTGAGTTGAGTGTATATAATCGGATTGTACATGATTGAAAGGGATCGAATTGTAAATGATTTGATTGAACTGTATTATACATGATTGGATTGGATTGTATGGTATATGATTGGTCTCTGTCTAAACTGTATCCTTACTTTAGATTTACGATGCTTAATTTGAGTTCCTCTTATCTTTCTGATTTGAGATATATGGACCGATGTTATTCTTCCTCGAGGTATGTTTCATTCTACCATATTACATACTCGTACATTCCACGTATTGACGTCTATTTGGACCTGCATCGTTTCATGATGCAGAGACAGGTTTAAGAGATCGTCAATAGGAGCATCATTGGAGATCTATTCGCTCTCAGCGTATTGGTGAGTCCTCCCCTATATTCGGAGGACACTGTCTGTGTATTCTTGCATCGAGTTAGCCCTTTTCATTTTGATTTGAGGTAGCCATGAACATGTCATTGGCACCAATTAGATAGTAGTGATAGAGGCTTCATAGACTAGATAGTGATGAGTTGATTGAGTATTTCTATCCTTGAGTTATTCTTGTCAAACTATTTTTAAATGACAAATATTTTAGTTGATCTGTCGGCCCATGGCCTTTATTCTTTAAGTTGGATGGGTGATTTGAGTTGCCCGCTAAATTATTCTTTATTTTTAAACTTTCCGCTATAATGAATGAATGAACGGATGTGTGATCAGGCTATGTAGTTCGCTTGGGAGCCAGAAATGGTTTCTGAGTGCCGGTTACGTCTAGGGTACCCTCCCGGGGCGTGACAAACGTTCGGTCCGATCCACATCATCATATTATATCATTGCATACATATACCATACCCGGCCCTTCATGGGACTCAGTGTCATCACATTATCATATACCGTACCCGGACCTTTATGGAACTCGGTGTCATCATATCATCATATACCGTACCCAGCCCTTTATGGGATTCAGTGTAATTATATCATCATTTACCGTATCTGGCCCTTTATGGGACTCGATGTCATAATCATTATATACCATACCCGGCCCTTTATGTGACTTGATGTAATCATATCATCATATACCATACCCGGCCCTTTATAGGACTCAGTGTCAGTTGTATTATAGTATACACGAATCAAGTAGTGAGTAACCATATACAATCTAAATCATTATTAGAGACTCAATAATGTAAGAAGATTAAGCTATCGTTCGAGGATAGAATAGTAGTGTAGCCATCTCGAGTAACTTCTAAATGTCATTGAGGCTTATATCATTTAGGATCTCGGGGATCCTAGACATGTACTAAAGTAATACTAATAGTTCATAGAATTAGAGATACTTGTCCTCACATAGTCCTTAGGACTAGGAGCTTATGCATCCAGTATTTCTCAACCTATGGAGTTCAAGGAAAGTAGTTCAACTTACTATAAGAGTTTGACATTCAGAAGTGAATAAGAGATACAGATTACATTTAGTACATAAAAGTGGAGTTACCCCAGAGCTCGTATCATATTTTACTTACAATTAGGATATGCCAAAGGAAGAGAAAGAATAAGTTTTACCTAGTCTCTACCTTTCCTCAAGGAGTCATCATTACATATATCGTACCCGACCCGTCATAGGCTCAGTATCATAACCTTATTATTGCATTACCTTACTATCATAGCACCACACTTAAGTCAAAGACATATCAATAGGATAGAAGGGTAGCCTCATACTTATGCCAAAAACATGGCAAGAGAAAGAAGGTAGCTTCACACACCTTTTTCGGGATTAATTGAAATTCGGCTTGCCTTGATACCTCCTTAAACTATTTGACATGAAAGTAATTCTAAGATTAATAGACTTTCACTTTCCAATTTCCCACTCTACAACCAAGTACTAATATGAGTCATTTCCTTATCCATTACCCTCGACTAGTTTGTTATTAATTCCGATGCTACCGAAAATCGGGCAGTATTTCCCTTGTAACTTCAACATCCCCAAGGTTTCAACTAGGACACAGTATCAAAAGACATACCAAAAATAACAACCAGCAGAATATATACAAGTAAACCACCTCAACATTACACAATACAACTCCAAACAACTAGCTCAACACTACGATACGAAAATAGAGTTTTTAACCTTTATTTCACAAAATCTTTAACCATACCAAACGGAGGGTCGTGTGGCTGAAACTAAAAGCACATACACCCTTTTTAAAACACTTTAAATCCCAGCAACACGCAACACAACCATCTGCACACGCTGCACCACAAAGACAACCCACTACTCGACTTCGATTTATCTACAACTACTTCAATTTAGTTTGTTTCTAACGTCAAGCATACTTATACAATTTTTCAACTTCCAACCTTATTTAATACATGTACCTCATAACAACATCATAAACTCCAATTTGAAAGGGAAGCCCTTACCTTGCCCCAAACTCATCAAACTCGTCGAAACTTGCCTCGGAAGTTCCTTTAGCGTGCCTAAAACTTCTTGGCTGCTTGATAACATTCTAGGATGCTCCAAGTAATAAAATTTCATTACTAACACCTTCATAACATTGTGTTTCACCCTATATAATTAATTCACAGAACGAAATCAGAGAACTTACCTCTTTTTTCCTCCCAAAACTGTGGCTCTCTTTCTCTTCTAGCTAGTGTTTCTTCTCTTCTATTTTTCTCTAGAGTTTTCTAGAATTTTGAAGATAAGAATGAATTATTGGATCACGATGATCATAAAATGTATATATAGGCTACTTTAGGGAGTGATAAGTGTCAACCCCTAAGTGGTGACACATGTCAAGCCCTCATTGGGCCAACACACCCCTTTCCTCCAATCACAGGCAGCCACATAGCATGTAGGGTCCACCACCCTTGCTCTAGCTGCTTCCATGTGACACTCTATTTTCCCCTTGTGGGTTCGTAATCTCGTCTTTCTTTACGAACCTATGTAATCTTTTCTATGTAAGCTTGGTATGTACTCCAGTAGCTTAAGTATGTAAGATTTGCAAGTTGGTAGCTTACGTAAATAAGTCGTGTCCAACGACTCATCATTCGGTTTCCAACTTCTTCTAGATTCTTATAACTCTATTTCCAATCTTCTCTACTATGAGGTATCGCATTCTCCTTTCCTTAGAGTTGTTTGATAGCGTTATAGATTATCCGGCTCACATGGAAACTCTTAAGAAGCTTAAGAGTTCTTAAGAAGCTTTTAGAAGCTATAAGAAATTTTAGGAAATCTTAAAAAACATAAGAGGCTTACGATCCTTCCATAAAATTTAAGAGCCTTTCAAGAGACTGAAGAACGTATTTCAAGGTACAAAAGTACGGGGTATAACATCATTCCCCCCTTTAGAACATTTTTCCTCAAATGTGAACCAAAACCTTTCTCAAGATCTTATACAGACTATATGGAGAGTTTCTCTATTCCATTGCAATAACATATACTTTCATCGATCCATCACTATCAGAGTCCCAAAGGTTGGGATTACCTGTAGCGTAAGGGGTAGGTACGGATACCTGTATTTCATTTCCTCTTCAGCTTCCCATGTCATTTCCTTGTATTTTTTTTCACCGCAACACCTTGATGGATGCTTCATCCTTAGTTCACAATCTCTTACTCCGCCGATCCAGGATGGCGATAGGTTTCTTCTCATAGGATAACTCCTTTGTGACCTGGATATCCTTTACAGGATATACTCAGGCTGGATTACCAACACACTTGCGAAGCTTTGATATATGGAAAATTGGATGTACTACTTTCAGACTAGCTGGTAAGTCCAGCTCATAGGAAACCTTGCCTATTCGGTGGAGGATCTGATATGTCCAATGTATATGGGACTAAGGTCCTCTTTCTTGCTAGCTCTCATCACTTTCTCTATGGATGACACTTTTGAGAGTGCTTCATTATAACTTGAAACTCTAAAGATCGACCTCGATTAACTTCTGTTGACTCGGAGCTACTAATAATCTCTTCTGAATAAGCTTCACCTTTTATACCGCTTATTGAACCACATCTGGGCGTATTAGTCATGTTTTACTACAATCAAACCAATCAATTGGCAACCTACACTATCCGCCCTACCAAGTCTCATACGGGGCCATCTCAATACTAGAATGATAGTTAATATCATAAGTACTTTTGACAGGTGGTAGGCAATTATCCGAGCTACCTTTGGAGTCAACTGTATAGGCCCACAACATATCGTCTAATGTTTAGATAGTAATCTTAGTCTGTCTATTAGTCTGTGGGTAAAATAGTGTATGAAGACCTATTTATCTTTCTAATCTCTTTATAAACTGATCTTCGGTAGTTAACTATAACTTTGGATCCTTCGTCTAGGACAATAGCTATGGGAACTCAGTAAGGTGCTACCACCCTCTTAACCTATAATTTCACACCATCTTGGTTGGGAAGGTAGTCTTTAATTAGAGGAACATGGGCTAATCTTTTTAATCTGCGGATAATATTTTATATAGAATTATCTGTCCAGGGAGTGCAAAGTGAGTCTTGTAGCCAAGGTCGTGTTGTGGAATCTTCGACTGCATATATTACTTCTTGCCTTCTTTAGATGATATCAACTGGTACCCTCGCCTTTCTGGGTTTTGCTTTTTGCCCATCAGAGTCGGCTACCAGGTTGTGCTGAAGTCCCCTCACACAATGACCTATATAGCCATTCCGTGGTTTACCTATCATTAACTGGTATTATGTTGAAGAAATGTGGCATAGAAGTCCCCATCTATTAGTAATCAGCTAATCTTTCTTTCTTTGCTTAAGCCCTTTTATAATTCCTTTAACGTAAATTATAACACTCTAGGTACATAATCTCGTGTCGTTGCTTTGCTGCTAGTTTGGATTCTTCCATCTTGTGCAATCATAACAACACTAACTCACCAGATTCCACTGGAATTTCGAAGTTAAATGTGCTTGGGCGAGAGTAGTACTAGGATGGGTGACCCCCCTAGGAAATCCTCGTGTCACGTTCCATTGCAATCCTTGCAATAATGTGCGAAGGCACTCAACCTAGCCCAAGATTTACCTTATCGTCTTCTTGCTAGTCTTCATACTTTGCCTTGCCCTCTCCACCCCTGTCTTACACTCAACGTCGGGATGGATCATTGGTTCAACCACGGCTAGGTCCTATTTTTCCCTTAGTACTCACCCTATCTCACTAGCTTGGTTTAACCCATCTTGACATCTCTCTGTAACGTATCCAAAACATCCTAGCTTCTTTTCTTGTGTACTTCTCACTTGACCCTATACTCAACATATATATATCCATAGGTTGCATAACTATTCTGATACAACCTATATAAGATAGACATAATCTTTTCGTTTCCCGGCCTATCTTTCTTTACATATCGACTTCACACTAGAACTTGCTCGCGCCAATGCTATTTTGTCCTACTCCTTTCTTTTCTTCCTTTACGTACTCCTTGGTTTCCTCATTTCCTACCATAAGAAATTTTCTTTTCTTTCTCCTTGCTATTTGTATGTCACCATATCAACGGCCAATGACGTTATTTCCATATCTTTATCTTTACCCAAACACGGCCCTACTACTTTTTACACGGTCCTTAGTTTGCTCAGTCCTACTCTCTTATCGTATTCACCCCTTGTGGTAGGCACCCATCCCTTAGGGTTCTACCAATAATTCTTCACACGGTCTCAAATACTACGGCTTCATTTGTTTATTATTGGCCTCGAGCTCCTGCTAACTTATGCTAGTATGGGATCTCACTTGAAATTTAAGTGTTCCTGTCAACATGTGATAGTGTCAGTTGATTTCATCTCACACGTGTATTTCTCTCATCCACTTCCCCCCTTTAGGGCGTACCCATGTCATTCTCTGTTTAGTTTCAACTGTTCATACGCATATGATTATGTTCCAATACATTTGACATACTGCATCATGTCTACACCTTCTGTTAACTCATCTGTACTTTAGGTTGCCCCTATAAGAAACCTTAATACAACCATGGGGTGCTTAGAATTCTCGATAAATAGTACACAATCTAGTCCAAGTACTGGTACTCGAGTCATATAACTAATGCAGTAGCTTAGTCAAAGTCGCATTTCCTTCATCCCAATTAGTACATCACTAGTGCTTATAACATGTCTGATTCTCCATTCGGGGGCACTTATACTCTGATGACACGTGTTTCTAGCTTTTCTATAACTCCATCTTCATCCTAGTGAATAACACTTGTTCCTCTTAATGGACTCTCAATGCATCAATGGTCTTGTAGAGCTACCTCCCTTATCCTTGAGGGGCTTACTATTTTCCAAGGTAGAGGTACATATACACAATACCCCTTTCTACTTCATGCGCTTTCATCCTTATCGTGTACTCGATGCTGACTCCTAATCTTACTCTCAATCACATTCTTTACTTACCTCGTTACTAGGCCCTACGTACTTCCATGATGATCCTCATTATATTCAAACTATATTCTTCTCATGGTCAATCTCGGAAGGTAATATTTATTAACCTTTATTCACGATCCTTACTCTAGACTAATTCCACCTAGTGGAGCAAGCGTACTTAACCCCCTTATCCTTCCTCGTCATTCTCATCCTGAATTCCTTGCAGGCAGTCTTAAGACGTTCATATGCATCACCATTCTTCTCACCATATCAGTATCGACCTTCTAATTACCACCCATACCACAATCTACTTATTTCCCAAAGTCAGTTGTACTCCTAGTTTAGTCGGATTTTGTCGTTACCGTGAATACAACTCTCAAGATATACTACAACCTTATATCTCATTCTCTTTTTATTTCAAAAAACAAATCAGTAGAGTTTCCTCTATATTCCTTACTATCCCAAACCTGTACTCAGGAAATACCAACAATGCCTCACAGGTACAACATATATATACTCATATCATCGCCACACAGGGCGTTCAATATCAATAACCATATGAAAATAATGGACTTACCTCATGTGTCCAACTCAAACCGAATTTGTTATACTTTCCAGTCTACTTTCCTTTCAATTTTCAATTTTACATTTCAATCTTACTACCTTACTCAACATATCTCTTTCATACCTTTCCTTACCTGCATGCTTTGTCACTCCCAACATCGTCAATTACTTTCTTCTGTTGATGCCGCACTTCTTGTTCAAATCCAAGGTTAGTTTAAGGAGTTTTTCCTATGACTTGGATCTATTGCCCAATCTTATATGTAAAAGAAAGTTAACATCCTAAATGCCTATAGCCTCATATTTATAGATGTGATGCACAACACACTGATAAACAGGACTCTATTAGACAAGGTTTGTAGACATTCCGAGGACCAAACCACTCTGATACTATTTTTGTCACGACCCAACCCCGTGGGCACTCGCGTATATCCCTGCTATCTGTAAGTAAATATCTCCCCTGTTTAAGTTATAGCACATCAACAAGTAGGATAACATATAAACCAATGAGACTTATCATAGGCACCATTATACATACATCCATATACAACCATACACAACCTACATACATGTCCACAAACCTCTAAGAGTAAGAATAGTAACATAAGAGGGGAGAGGGCCCCCACCGTACCCGTGAATAAATAAATATATACATCAAGAGTTAATACAAAAACTAGGCTCCAATACAATGGAGCACTTCTGAACTGCTGAGTGGAACTCGTACTGTAACGGATCCCCAAAGTGTGTATCTGTACCTGCGGGCATGAATATAGCCCCCCTACCCCCTAGAAAAAGGAGTTAGTATGACATATGTACTGAGTATGTAAAGCATAGACATCATAAGGAAATTACAGTTGGCGTAGGGATGCAGGGGCAAGTATGACATCTAATCATTTATTATACCTGTAGCTTATAACATAAAGCCGTACATACTATCATCACGTACCGTACCTAGCCCGTTAGAGGACTTCGTGTAACGACTACATCACTCTGTTATCATAAGCATTTATATACTATTAGTGCTATCTCATATAATAATGCTGAGGAACGTAAGTCCCGATCCATTTATCATATAATAATATCGAGAAACGTTCAGCCCAATCCAGATATCATATAATAATATCGAGGAATGTTCGGCCCGATCCACATATTATATAGTAATACCGAGGAATGTTTGGCCTAATCTATATATCATATAGTAATGTCGAAGAACATTCGGTCTGATCCACATCATCATATTATATCATTGCATACATATACCGTACCCGGCCCTTCATGGGACTCGGTGTCATCACATTATCATACACCATACCCGGCCATTTATGGGACTCGGTGTCATCATATTATCATATATTGTACCCGACCCTTTATGTGACTCAATGTAATCATATCATCATATACTTTACCCGGCCCTTTATGGGACTCGGTGTCATAATCATCATATACCGTACCCAGCCCTTTATGGTAGTTGGTGTAATCATATCATCATATACCATATCCGACCCTTTATGGGACTCGGTGTGAATTGTATTACAGTATACATGAATCAAGTAGTGAGTAACCATATACAATCAAAATCATTATCAGAGACTCGACAATGTAAGAAGATTAAGCTATCATCCAAGGACAGAATAGTAGTGTAGTCATCTTGAGTGCCTTCTAAATTCCATTGAGTCCTATATCACTTAGGATCTTGGGGACCCTAGACATGTACTAAATTAATACTCATAGTTCATAGAATTAGTCATACCCGCCATCATATAGTCCTTAGGACTAGGAGCTTATGCATCCAGTATTTCTCAACCTATGGAGTTCAAGGAAAGTAGTTCAACTTACTATAAGAGTGACATTCAGAAGTGAATAAGAGATACGGATTACATTTAGGACTTAAAAGTGGAGTTATCCCAGAGCTCGTATCATATTTTACTTATAATTAGGATATGCCAAAGGAAGAGAAAGAATAAGTTTTACCTAGTCTCTACCTTTCCTCAAGGAGTCATCATTACATATATCGTACCCGGCCCGTCATAGGCTCGGTATCATAACCTTATTATTGCATTACCTTACTATCATAGCACCACACTTAAGTCAAAGACATATCAATAGGATAGAAGGGTAGCCTCATACTTATGTCAAAAACATGCCAAGAGAAAGAAGGTAGCTTCACATACCTTTTTCGGGATTAATTGAAATTCGGCTTGCCTTGATACATCCTTAACCTATTTGACATGAAATTAATACTAATATTAATAGCATTTCACTTTCCAATATCCTACTCTACAACTAAGTACTAATAGGAGTCATTTCCTTATCCATTACCCTCAATTACTTTGTTACTAGTTCCGATGCTACCGAAAATCGGGCAGCATTTCCCCTGTAACTTCAACATCCCCAAGGTTTCAACTCGGACACAGTGTCAAAATCCATACCAACAACAACAACCATCAGCATATATATAATTAAATCACCTCAACATTACACAATATAACTCCAAACAACTAGCTCAACACTACGATACAAAAATAGAGTTTTTAACATTTATCTCACAAAATCTTTAACCATACCAAATGGAGAGTCATGTGGATTCAACCAGAATATCCCACACCTATTTTTAAACACTTTAAATCCCTGCAACATGCAAAACAACCAGCTTCACCTGCAGCAGCACAACGACAACCCACTACTCGACTTCGATTTAGCTACAACTACTTTAATTTAGTTTGTTTCTAACGTCAAGCATCCTTACGTAATTTTTCAACTTCCAACCTTATTTAATATATGTAATATACCTCATAAAAACATCATAAACTCCAATTTCAAAGGGAATCTCTTACCTTGCCCGAAACTCGTTAAACTCGTCGAAACTTGCCTCAGAAGTTCCTTTAGCGCGTCTAAAACTACGTGGCTTCTTGATAATGGGTTGGCCTGCTCCAAATTATAAATTTTCATTACTAACACTTTCATAAAATCTTTGTGCACCCTAGATAATTAAATTACGGAACGAAATCGGAGAACTTACATCTTTTCTCCTCTCAAAACTGTGGCTCTCTTTCTCTTCTAGCTAGAGTTTCTTCTCTTCTTTTTTCTCTAGAGTTTTCTAGAATTTTGAAGATAAGAATGAATTTTTGGAGAAGGATGATCATAAAAATTATATATATAGGCTACTTGTCAACCCCTAAGTAGTGACACGTGTTAAGCCCTCATTGGGCCAACACACCCCTTTCCTCCAATCATAGGCTACCTCATGGCCTGTGGGGTCCATCACCCTTTCTCCAGCTGCTTCCATTTGGCACTCTCTTATGCTGCCACATGACTCTCTCTCATGCTGCCATGTGGCACTCTCTTTTTCCTCTCATGGGTTCATAATCTCATCTTACTTTACGAACCTATGTAATCCTTTCTACGTAAGCTTGGTATGTACTCCAGTAGCTTAAGTATGTAAGATTTCCAAGTTGATAGCTTACGTAAATAAGTCTTGTCCTATGACTCATCATTCGGTCTCCAACTTCTTCTGGATTCTTATAACTCTATTTCTAATATTCTCTACTATGGGGTATCGCATTCTCCTTTTCTTAGAATTGTTTGATAGAGTTATAGATTATCCATCTCACATGGAAACTCTTAAGAAGATTAAGAGTTCTTAAGAAGCTTATAGAAGCTTTAAGAAACTTTAGGAAATCTTAAGAAACTTAAGAGGCTTACGATCCTTCCATGAAACTAAGATCCTTTCAAGAAACTTAAGAACGCGTTCCAAGGTACAAAAGTACGGGGTGTAACAAAAGCTCCAAGCTTGATGATAAAAAATTAGTTTTCTTCAAGTTTTCCAACCAATTGGAAGTTCTATAGTAACGTGAAGTAGCCACTAGAGAAACCAAAAATATTTATTCTTTCAATTCATAAATTTTAGCCAAGTTGAGGAGTTAAATTGTTAAGGTAAGGTTTGATCATCTTTCTATATGTTTTAGTAAGGATTTAGACGTGTTGTAAATGTGTAAATATAAATTGAATCCATGAATTATGTGTGTTAATATTGAAGCATGGTTGAAGCTGTAGGGGGCTATTTGGTGTAGAAGATGGTGAACTGATTTTGTTTAGTATTTTAATTGTTATTGTTATGAATGTTATAATGAGAATGAAGGTATTTAATGGTTAAGTTAAAGATGAATTTATTTGTGAGCTATTGTAAGGATTATAGTAATGTTCATATAGTTTTTGTCTTTAAATAGATGATAGTGTTGCCGTATAGTTGCTAGATTAACTCATGAATTTAGAGGAAAAGGATGGGTTAAGTAATGTATAATAAAAGTGGATGGTTTGTTTGTCATGTTCATAGGTGTCTAGGAGATTATCGGGCATCTCTTTATGTTGTTAGTTAGGGGCTGTTTTGATATGCTATTGTTGTTCTTCTTGAGTTTGGAAGATTAATAATAATTAAGATTAGGTCTTGTGTTGTATGTTGGTTGGGATATTATAGGGTTATTTATATGACAACATTAAGACTACGGATTATTAAGGATAACTTGAAAATGTAGTAGTTGTCAGCAGATTGTTATCGAATGCTGTGAATATAGGTTGTTTGGAATGTTGTGTGGACTATTTAGAGTGTTCTCGAATCTGCCTTGAATAGCTTCGGTGTAATACTTGAATGTATAGTTATTGGTATTGTTTTGACTATTTTGTGATTGGTTTGAATGTAAGGAAAATCCTTTAATTATCGAGAAAGAAGTTACTACCGTTAGAATATATTTTGAATCTCCCCGTTGCTTAACCATAGTTCTTGACGTCTTAATATAGGTTGAGATACTATTGGGAAACATACGTGCTATGTGACGAATAAGTGCTAAAGGTATGTAAACCTATCCCTTCTTTCTTTTGGCATATCTTAGATATAAGTGATATATGATATGAGCTTTGGGGTAATTCCATTCATAGGTTCTGAGTATGATTCATTATTCTTATTCACTTCTTGATGTTAAAACTCTTAAAGTAGTTGAGCTACTTCCCTTGAGTCTTCTATACATTGGACAGTAGTTGGTATGTGAAAGTCCATTTTTTTAAAGACCCTATAATGATTAATGTCCTTAACTTTCATAAGTTGTCTCGTATTATCGTGATACGTTTCTATGATCCTTGAGGCTTTATTTAACATAGTTCATAATGACATTCAAGGAGTACTGAACATGACTATCGCCCTGATACTTAAGTATTAATTAGCTTACTTATCTATGAAGTCTCAAATGATGATCTAAATGCATATGGTTACTCACTACTCTGCTCGTGCATACTTTTATTACATTTTTCACTGAGTCTCGAGCTGGGTATGTTATCATGCACAGCTTTACTACATCATTCACCAAGTCCCATGATGAGTCAGGTACGATATACATGTACAAGACTTTATTCACCGAGTTCCTTACCAGAGGGTCAGGTACGGCATATGTATATGATGATACGATACTATGGTGATACGATTATGGCATCGAGTCCCATAATGGGCTAGGTACGGTATATGATAATGATATGCATAATTTGTTTCATAAGGTACAGTTACAATGAGTTCTTAATTATCATACTTATCTTCTGGACTCTCTACTTCAGTTATGATCTTTCTTACTGTATTTCATATTTTATATACTCAGTACATTTCTTGTACTGACCCCCTTCCTTCGAGGGGGCTTTTTTTCATGCCCGGATCATAGAAGAAATGATGGGTCTGAGAACCACCCATCCTAAAACTTCAGAGACTAGTAGATTTGTAGGTTTTCAGACTTGCAGGATGAGCCTTGAGAACTGACTGTTCCTGAGACAACGGGTCGTAAACAATGGTTGTTCATAAATTTCAGAGACTATGTTTTTAGGCACTTTACTCAGACCTGCAGGATGAGTCATTTAGATAACTCGTCATTGTAAAGAAGGCCCATATATTAGGGTCCATAGGGTCAATTATACTGATTTAATGAATGGCAATTGTGTCTCTTCCAAAGTTTGGTTCAATGAACCTAAGAACTTTTATGGAAAGGTTCAAAGTCTATAAACACTCTTTTCTTCAAGATCCCCTCATATTCAATTCATTCTCTCAAAATCTTCCAAGGTAAGAACTCACAAGGTTTCTCTCCAAATTCAAGCTATGGTTTCCATATTTCTTCAAGGTTCTTCTTCAATTCTTAGTGAATTCAAGCAAGGTATGTGGAGATTGATTCATGGGTCCTTTTCACTCATGAAGTCTCAAGGTTTTTCTCAAAAAGGGTAGTCCGGTGCACTAAAGCTCCCGCTATGTGCAGGGTCCGAAGAAGGGCCCGACCATAAAGGTCTATTGTACGCAGCCTTACCTTGGATTTTTTTAAAGTTTCTTTCAATTTAAATTGATTATGAGCCCTAGTTTTGATGAGTTGCATTGGGCTTATTTAATTCTATTTTTAGATATTATCAATGATCATTATATGCATGTTTTCATATGAATTGCATGATTTTGAGTTGAATTATGAATGTCCATGCATGAGGCTATTTCAAAGTTAAGATTATGAAGTTAAAGATAATTTTCATGAATACATTATGAGTTCAATGATCTTCAAATAAATATTTCATGGTTTAAAGTTGAAATTATGATCTTATGATAAAAATTATAATAATGATCAAAGTTAAAGATGGTTTTATGAGTTAATCATGAGTTAAATGATTTATAAAGATAGTTTTCAATAAGTTACAACTGAAATCATGATTTTCAAGTTAAAGTTGAGATAATGATCAGAGTTAAGATCACTAGATGTTTAAATATGGTGATAAGGATAATTCTTACCAAAGTTATAGATTCTTATGAATCATCAAGTTAGATGAGCTAATCCTAAATGTTTAAAATATGAATTGATAGGCAATTACTATCTTTCCCTACTATGTTATGACTATGTTTTATAAGTTTTCGTAGGATATTAACTAAGCACCGAGAAGACTTCAAAGTGGGATTTAGTCGGATAATGTAGTTGGTTATCCAAGGGAATCCTAGTAGCAGTATCAAGTCCCAAACTACGTTGCCCATATAGGTTGCCTTCATGAGCTAGCTAGTGGATCCATATTTTCTAGTTCAATTGAGTTATATTTAGAGAATGCCCTGGCAAGGTAGCCTCCCCTATTTCGATGCAAGAGTCATCGACCTGTCTCAATGCAGGAGTCAATTGATTCCATATAGTATCTCATATATTCTTAGTTATCGGTAAAAGGTCTTATCCCTCACAAGTTCAAGTTAAGCTTTAAGATATCAAGTTATGAGTTTGAAAGTTGATGTTTTATGATATGCATTGACCAAGAGTTTCTTATGTTTTAAAATTTCTTTCAAACTATAATCATGCACATTATGATTGGTCAAGCATCTTATGACATATTTGTTATGTTCTATTAATTTCAATGCATACCTCACATACTTAGTACATTCAAATGTACTAATGTATATTTTGCCTACATTATATCATAATATAGGGACAGACGACACTCTCGACTACCCCACTCGTGGCTAGAGTTTCCTTTAGATTTCGAAGAAGTTGGTGAGTCCTTATTCTACTAAGGATAAGACCTTTATCCATATTTCTATTTCTTAGATGTTTCTTCTATTGCTAGGGTGATCTAAGAGCTTATCCTAAGCCCCCGTCTAAGGTTAAATTAGAGGCATGTCTAGACGATTATTGGTGTAGTCTGGTTTGGATATTTATAGAGTTGGGTTTCCCTAAGTCCCTTACCCCACTTATATTTATATTGTTCTTTACTTTATATATGCAATAAATGCTAAGATGGATTATGGTCGGGGTCCCTCGCATCCCGATCACCATGTTCCGACTAGGCCCTAGTTCGGGTCATGATAGATTTAGCCAAAAGTTAAAACATTGCCCTAATCACAATCTCACAGACGAGTACCTAATAGAGTTATTCTACAAATCTTGCAACTTTGTGACCAAGCTGGTTGTTGATCAAGCTTGTCGTGGATCTTTCATGTCTAAGACTTTCATTGAAGCATCAACTATCTTTGACCTAGTTTCAAAGACCAACAGAACATATCACAAGAGGGAGTTTGAGATAGGAATTATGGGCTACACATTTAAGATGTTGGCTGAGAAAAAAAGTTGAGAAGAAGAACGATACCAGGACATGGCTCACATCAAAACCCAAATAGATTTACTAACCAAGCACTTACTATCCAGAGGTGCTGAGAAACTAAATGCAGTTGAGGGTGAAAATATGTATGAGAAGCCAGAGATAGATTACGATGAGGAGGCAAAGTATATGAATAACCAGAAGGGTTTCTGACCTTACAACGCACAAAACCAAGATTGGAACTTTTATAAGGATGGCTAATATGATCGAGCTGAAAACTATGATCAAGGAAGTTGGAAAAACAAAGACAACTTTAAGAATGATCGAAGCGGTATGTATGTGTCTCCTAGTAACAAAGATTAAGTTGGGAATGGTTCTAGAACTTTGAGGATGGCAGATATGCTTGCTAAGATACTATAGAAAGTAGAATCAACTGAGGTTGGTGTCAAAGACTTGAAAGGCAATATGTCTGAAATGGCTCAGTTGGTGGATTCACACTCCACTTTTATTAAACAACTGAAGCATCCAATGGGATAGTTAGCGGTGGTATTGAATTAGAGAAAGGGCATATTTCCTCGCGACACTGTGCAAAACCCTAGGAAACACAGGCAATGTATGGCAATGACTAAAAGGTCATTAATTTAGAAGAAGAAGGATCTAGGTGTGTTCACTATTTCATGCAAAATTAGTGCATTTAACTTTGCAAGGGCATTCTACGACTTAGGAGCTACTATTAATCTTATTCCACTAGTGATCTACATATAGTTGGGACTGGGAGCCCCCAAATCGACTATAATGAGATTGTTGAGGGATGATCAATCTTTGAAAAGGCATGTGGGAATCCTATATGATATACTGGTGAGAGTTAATTATTTTATACTCCCTACATCTTGGATTGCGAGGTGGACTTTGAAGTTCCCATTATTTTGGAAAGGCTATTCTTGGCCACAGAAAGAGATTTGATAGATATGGAAAGTGGCGAACTCACTTATAGGTTGAACAATGAAGAGGAAAAGTTTAATGTGCGTAATTCAATAAGGAAGCCTAGAGATATGATTGTGATGTTTTTGATCGACATAGCTGATGAATCAGTTATTAAGGTGTCCATTGAGGAGAGATCAACTGGTGAGACTTTGGTTGTTGTGATCATAAACTTTGAGCGTGATGGCTTAGAGGAGTACGATGAGGTCACGACCCAGACTAGGGCCTAGTCATGACACAATGATTAGCATTACCAAAGAAACCCCAACCAAGACTCTTATCCTATCATAAGCATACATAAGGTAAACAATAAGAGGAAACTAATAAGGGTTCAAAAGACATAGCATAAACTTAAAAGAATAAAGACAACATAGACTTCTACATTTGTGTCCAACAAGCCTCTACATAGTCAATATGAGCAGGGGCTAAGAAATGTCCCTAGCTCACCCCCAATGTAACATAACAAGGACTTTCAAAAAAAATGAACTCATGATCTCTCCCTTGAATAGATGAGGACTCACCAGTGTCGAAGTATAAGAACTTGACTCTAGCCACGTGAAGGGTGGGTGTGCTTGTCTACCCCAATATTTTTGATATAATGAAGGCAAAATATACGTTAGTACATTTGAATGTACTGAGTATGCAATCATTTTATACAATATAAAATATGAGATTCAATTACCAAACAACGTACATGTTATATAAGATGATAAGTAGAGTCATGAGAAAACCATAGTCGATCAAAGCATTTGAAAGGCATAAGTGAATTCATAAGGAGTACATAAAGAGACTATACATATGTGGGATAAAACTATAACCAAAAATAAGACCATAAGAGCTATAACATGAAATCCCAATGTCTACCCGTATATCAGGGAGAAGAGAGTCTACTTGCCAAAGTAGAACTCTACCCCACTAGGTGGGTCATGAACATGTACTATATGTGGATCCATAGCAGATTTCTTTTGGGGTTGGAACAAGGAAAAGAAGAAGTATCATTGGGCCTCATGGGAAACACTTATCTTTCCATATGAAGGAGGAATAGGAGTGAAAAACCTAGAAGATGTATGTCTTGCTCTTCAGTACAAGCAATAGTGGACATTCAGATCTAATAAAACCCTGTGGGGTGAACTCGTTAAAGACAAGTATTGTCAAAGAGCCCATCCAGTCATTAAGAAATGGCATACTGTCCAATCACTTATCTAGAAGCACATGATGGCCAATAGGAGTCAGATTGAACCTCACATACAATGGAATATTCATTCAGGAAGTTGTAGTTTTTTATAGGATGATTGGTTGGGAATTGAACCATTAGCTAACAAAAATAACTAACTTCCTAGATTGGACAACACTACAATCTCAATGTTCATTTATTATGGTGTTTGGAATGAGGAAATAGTCAGAAAACATGCTCCATCTCCTCTTATTCATCAAATTCTCAACAATACCTTCATATTCCATCCGGATCAGCAAGACCAAGCTAGATGGAAATTAAATCTTCATGGAAAATTCTCATGTTCTTCTGCTTGGGATTTCATAAGGAAGAAAAACAATAGGACTTTAACAAACAGCTGCATTTGGCATTATAGCATCCCCTTCGAAGTCTCATTCTTGCTATGGAGAACCATCAGAAACAAACTCCCAACCAATGAAAAAATCACTTCATTTGGTAAGGAACCTGCATAATGTTCTTGCTGCTACCAACTAGGGTGGGACAACATTGAGCATATTTTTTCTAGTGGAAATTTGGCTAACTACATATGGAGATATTTCTCCAGTTGTTGGGGAGTAATACACTGCAGCAATTCACTTAGGAACCTACTGATGAACTGGTGGACCTACAAGACCAAGAATGAGGTGCATAGACTTATAATTTAGGATACTCCTATTTTTGTGTGCTGGAATATTTGGAAAAATTGGTGTGCGAGCAAATATAGGGGGAACAAATTTAGTAGCACTAGAGTGAAATTTTCTATCACCAAAGATCTTTACATGCTGCTTATTACAGTATTTCCATATATCTCTTGGCCTAGTAAATGAAATGACCTCCTATACATGGTTGAAAATAGTCAGCATGATATGAAAATCATTCAAGTCAAATGGTGCAAACCCTCCCTTTTTAGTGTGAAGTTAAATACAGATGGGAGTGCAATTGATAACCAAGATTAGAGCTGAAGGAATCTTAAGAGATCATAGAGGCAACCTTATCTATGATTTTGCTGCTCATTTAGGCACTGCTCTAATAACCAAGCTGAAGTTATGGATGCAGTTCTGGGAATTACATGGTGCTTACAGCATATCTATAGTAGGGTGATCTTGGAGGTATACTCAAATCTATTGGTGAAGTGGATCAAGAAAGAAATTAATCCCCCATGCAACATCATCAACTATGTCCTAGAGCTCAAAGATTTAAGTAATATGTTAGATCATTTTCAGTGTAAACATGTCTTTAGGGAAGCAAATTTCCAGTAGATTCTCTTTCGCCGTATAGCCATATGGTTGATAATATTCATCACTTCTAGGACCCTCAGCAGAAACCACAGGAAACCAAACGATACTTCCAATTGGACAAGGTTGAGATTCCTTTAGAAGAAGAAAATTGAAAAGGATTAAACATCCTCCTTGATGGGCTGATTTCCGATCTTTGATATAGAGGTCTGTATATCACCTTTTGGATTCTTTTTCTTTTCAACTTGGCTATTTCTTAGCATTAGTTATAGCTACTATTGAATAGGCCATAGTGTTAGAATTTTCTTTCTTACTTTTATAAGGGGAGAGTCTCCCTTAATTATGTTTTCCTAGATATTTATATCAAGAGGAGTCCTCTCTTTTAGGTTCTTAGTATCTAGGTTTAAAATTTAATAGTATTAGAAGGTTGATCGACTTACGAACCACCTAGGATCGGAGGTAAGGTTTTATGTCTCCCTTTTTGTACTTTTATTTTTAGTATTTATGTTAAGGCTTGGGGGTGTGTTGCTCAACCCCTAATTTCCACGAGGGGTGAGATCCTTGGGTAAGGTCCATTTAATAAAATTTCAAAAAAAAAACTAGCTACGCCATAAGGCAAACCTATAGTGGTACGTAGTTGTGAGAAAGAGACTTTATTTAAGGACCTCGTAGTTCGAGCCCCTACCTCATGCCTAATTAGATGCTAAGTCAAATCCCACGGAATACATAATATAATCATACTTAAAATATATTCATAAGCATGTTCATAAAGTTCATAATTCATAGAATAGCACAATCTCATGCATAATACCATCACAAGAAATATCATTAGGGTCTTAGGTCACAAACTAAGGATCCTAAGTCATCTAGTTTCTTTCATAAAGTTGCACGAAAATAGCATTAGGTCCCTAGGTCACCATTTAAGGATTCTAAGTTACCTCTTGTCATAAACTTGCTTTCTACTTGAAATCCATGATTATAGCCTATACATGAAATTAGAGTAGAAACTTGTATACATGTACAATTTACTTGGAAATCATGAAATTGGGTTGGAAACAAGCATGATCATGCTCCTTATACCAAACCATACATAATTTATGAAAATAGCATCAATCAGATGCATAATTGGATCAATAATCATATAATATACCATGAATAAGAAGACCCAATGCATTATGATAGGATTGGAGCTTTTTGATAGAAGAATCATAGAAAATTTAAATGAAGAGCTTTAGGATTCCGTGGGTGAAAGGTACCCTGGATAAAGTCTCACATACCTAGATGAATTCTAGTCTTGTGATTGAAAATGAGACTCGATATGGAAGAAAACCCTAGCAAATTACTTGAAGAAGAAGAAGAGTCTTGAGAGGAACCTTGGAAGAGAATACTTTGTGTTTTTTTGGGAGTTAATGAGAGAAAGAGAGGGTTAGAAGTACTTAGGGTTAGTCGACAGGTAAGAATCTAGTCCCAAAAATGACCAAATAAATTAATGAAACATAGAAAAAGACCAAAATATCCCTCATTAAATCTGGCCGAACAGACCCTATGACTGGATCCTTATGAATCTTTAGCCCTTCTACTTTATGATTCGTCATCTTTTAATATTACTTGGACCAACATTCAGGCCTCTAGACTTATCTTACGATCTACTTTATGATTCGCCTAAATTTCTACGGGATGTAAGACCCAGTTTTCCTACTACTCTGAAAACCTGAAGAACCCTGAGCCTTTGACCTTCTTCTATGACTCATTCCTATGAGTTAGCATTACTTCTATGACTCTGCATATTGAGTCGTAGCAAAAGTACAGAAACTTGGTATATGAAGAACTCAGGCACTGCTCCTACGACTCACTTATACAAGACATCCAAATTTCCATGATTCATCAACTTGACTCACAAACCTAGTTCCAGACTTAAATAAATTCTCTTTCTCAGTATCATTCCTATGAGTCACTCATCTAACTTATGAGAGTGCCTACGACTCATAGGTCAATTCGTAGACTCTAGCCAGTCAAATCTTCTTGAATTTTTTGTTTATTTTGACTTTGCAACTTCTGAGGTCTTACAATATCTACTCCTTTGGATCATTCGTCCTCGAATGAGATTCAACTAGCATAAAAAGGACACGTAAAGAGGACTAGAAACCAACATGAATGCAATGATACATAAAAATGCGTAAACCATGAGATTTTCAAACTTAGCATAAACATGACTTAAAAATAAACATCATGAATATGCATGCATATGAAAGACATAGGAAAACTGAAACATAGAAATTTAGGCGATTTGAGAAAGAACCACCTAATACCTTAGGCTTGAGTAGAAGGAAGAAAATACGAATATTGCTTCATCATGTCAACTTCCTCTTCCCATGTAGCACAATCTACTTATTGATTCCTCCACAACACATTGATAGATGTAACCTCTTTATTTCTTACCCTCTTCACTTGTTGGTCTAAAATTTCCACTGGAACCTCTTCATAAGTCAAGTTTTCTTCAACACTAATATTTTCCAATGGTACAATGGAATTTGGATCACCCACAAACTTTCTTAACATCGATACATAGAACACCGGATGAACCATAGCTAACGCCAATGGCAAGTCTAACTCATATGCCACCTTACCAACAAGCTTCAAGATTTTATAAGGTCCTACATGACTAGGACTAAATTTTCCTTTCTTACCAAATTGCATTACACCCTTCATGGGTGAAACCTTCAAATAGACATAATCATCCTTACCAAATTCAACGTATTTTTTTCTTATGCCCGAATATGACTTTTGGTGAATTTGAGCCATCTTCAATCATTCTCTTATGAGTTTAATTTCTCCATTGCATCTAATACCAAATCAGGACCAATCAATGCCATCTCACCCACTTCAAACCATTCCCCCGAGGACCTACATCTTCCCCATACAAAGCTTCAAAAAGAGCCATTTGGATGCTAGAATGATAACTATTATTGTAGGCAAACTCAATCAATTGTAAATGCTCATCCCAACTTCCTTTAAAATCAATCACACATGCCATCAACATATCCTCCAAAGTTTGAAAATTCCTCAGGGCGTATTACGGTTTTTCACCGAGGGGGTGGATCGAAGCAGGCGCAAAGATGCGGATTTGACCCGTAGTTCTTTCTACTTGACCATCGATTTGAGGGTGAAAAGTGATAATTTGACTTTCGTACCAAGACCCTTTTGGAATGACTTCCAAAAATATAAAGTGAATTGATTACCTCGATCCAATATAATAGAAAAAGGGACTCTATGAAATTTTACCAACTACAGCTTAGCATAATCTTTGGCACTATAAGAAGTCTTAATAGGTAGAACATGTGTCAACTTAGTCATTCGGTCAACAAACACCTAAATAGAACCATGTTGCCTTCTATCACGAGGAAAGCCTATCACAAAGTCCAAGTTCACACCTTCCCACTTCCAAGTAAGAATCTCAATATATTGAGCTAACCTACCAGTTTTTTATGTTCAACCTTCACTAGTTGACAATTAGGAGACTTAGCCATGAATTCCGCTATGTCCTTCTTCATACCATTCCACCAATACATTTCCCTCAAATCAAGATCATCTTAGTGGATCCCAAATGAATTGAATACCGAGAACTATGGGCCTCATCCAATATCAAATCATATAGACCATCCATATTATGCACACATAAATGACTTTGGTAATGAAGTACTCCTTCTCCACCTTGGGAGAAAGCCTTAATGGATTTTCGGTAACCGACTTCTTACATTCAACCAAAACTGGACCACTATCTTGCTTTACCTTAACATTTGCCGCAAAAGATGATTTCGAGTCACTATGAACAAGAATACCACCATCATTAGAATTAACCAAACAAATACCTAAATGAGCCAATCTATGCACATCCTTAACCAACTCTTTTTTATCATATTTAATATGGACAACACTATTTATGGACAGCTGACTTAGAGCATCGGCAATAACATTAGCTTTACCTAGATGGTACAACACATTCATATCATAGTCCTTTAGTAGTTCAAGCCAACTCCTTTGCCTAGGGTTCAAATCATTTTGGCCAAACACATATTGCAAGTTTTTGTGGTCGGTGAACACATCAACATGCACCCCATAAAGATAATGACGCCAAAATTTTCAATGCAAATACAACCACCGCAAGTTCAAGATCATGAGTTAGGTAGTTCCGTCCATCAAATTTTTTCCTAGAAGTATATTCTATAACCTTGCCATTTTGCATCAACACATAACCAAGTCCGATCCTTGAGAAATCACAATACACAAAAACCCATCGAACCCTTCCGATAAAGTCAAAATAGGATTCGACATAAGACAATCCTTCAATAATTGAAAACTCTTCTCACATTTGTCTGATCATTGAAACTTTACTTTCTTTGAGTCAACCTAGTCAAGGGTGAAGCAATAGAAGAAAACCCTTCAGCAAACCTTTTATAATATCCGGCTAAGCCCAAAAAGCTTCTAATATCTAAAAGAGACAATGGTGTAGGTCAATTCTTCACCACCTCTATTTTCTTTGAATCAACCTTAATTCCATCGCTGGATACCACATGGACAAGAAATGCAACTTCTCTTAGCCAAAATTTGCACTTACTAAACTTGATAAATAGTTTCTTGTCCCTTAGAGTTTGGAACACATTCCTCAAGTGACCCACATAGTCTTCCTTATTTCAGGAATAAATCAAGATATCAGTAATAAACACCACCACAAACATATTTAAGTATGGCTTAAAGATCTGATTCATCAAATCTATGAAGATAGAGGGAGCATTAGTCAACCCAAACGACATGACTAAGAATTCAAAATGGCTATACTTTATTAGAAAAGTCGTCTTGCGAATATCACACTCCCTTACCCTTAATTGGTGATAACCAGAATTGAGATCAATTTTAGAAAAGTAACTTGCCCCTTACAATTGGTCAAACAAATCAGTTATCCTCTTTATTGGATATTTATTCTTTATGGTGACCTTATTCAATTACCGGTAGTCTATACACATTCAGAGTGAGCCATCCTTCTTCCTAACAACCAATACAGGAGTACCCCATAGTGAAATACTTAGATTTGTGAAACCCTTATCCAACAAGTCCTTTAATTGCTCTTTTAATTCCTTAAGTTCCGCCAGAGCCATACGATAATGAGGAATGGAAATTGGTTGGGTATCAGAAAAAAGATCTATGCCAAAGTAAATTTCCATTTCGGGAGAAATACTAGGCAAATCATTGGGAAATACATCAGAGAACTCATTAACAATAAGGACTGACTCAAGAGTAGGAGTTTCGGTATCAAGATCCCTAACCCACATTACATAATAGATACGCCCCTTAGAAATCATTTTCCAGGCTTTTAGACATGAGATGAATCGACCCTTTATCACTAAATCATTACCCTTCCATTCAAGAATTGGCTCATTAGAAAATTAAAACTTGACCCTACTGGTTCTACAAGAAATAGATGCATAAGAAGCATGAAGCCAATTTATACAAAGAATAATGTCAAAATCGACCATGTCAAGTTTAACAAGATCACAATAAATAACTTTATGCAAAACCGACATGGGACAATTTCTATAAACCCTCTTGGCTAACACCGAGTAACCAGTAGGAGTATAAATTAAAAAAAGGCTCTAAAAAAATTTTGAGGAATATATCAAATCTCATAGAAAGGTAAGGAGTAAAAAATTTCAAATTGGCACCTGGATCGAGCAAAGCATAAATATCAAAGTCAAAGACCTGAAACAACATCGAGAGTCTCATCCACATCTTGCCTAGCATGAAGAGCATAGAATCGTTTATTGCACTGACCGCCTTTTGGTTGAGCTTGGGCACCTTATTTCACTTGCCCTCCTTCAGAAACGTAGCCTTGAGGATGACCTTCTCTACCTCTATTAGCAATATTTGGGTATTCAGATTGCTTGTGGCCCATCTTTCCACATCGATAGCATGCACTCATTACAATCAAACACTTTTCTCCATGATTTTTCCCACACTTAGCATAATTGGGAAAAGTCATACCACTAGCATTTACACCTCCACCTTGAACCTTAGGGTATGGCACCCTATCCTTTTTAAACCTTTGGCCCTGGAATCTTTGGCCTTGTTGAAAACAACCAGTATCACCACCAATCTTAGAATTTGAGAATCCACCTCAAACCGAGCCCTCTTGGAGTCTCTCACCCTTATATACTTAAGTTTCTCTCCTTCAATTTATTCGAAAAAAACCATGAACTAAGTTATATCCATTTCTCTCACAAGCATAGCGGTTCAACATTCTTTAGCAACCAAGTCGGAACCACCTGATATGAATTGGCTTATTCGAGTATGAGGATAGGCAACTAAGGAAGGACCATACTTGGATAGCTTGGTGAACTTGAGGGCGTACTCCCTCATAGTCATGCTTCCTTGATTAAGATTTATGAACTCTTCATCCTTGCTTTCCCTTAGCTCAAGTGGGAGAAAGCGATCAAGAAATGCAAGTTTGAAATCTTCCCAACCTATGGGACCCTCATCAACCCTCTCAAACTTCCATTGAGTATACCACACTTGGACAACCCCTTTGAGTTAGTAAGCCACCAATTCTGCATTTTCTTTCAAAGTCACTCCCATAATAGCCAACACCTTATACATCTCATCAATGAACTCTTGAGGATCTTCATCCACCTTTGAACCATAAAATTTGGGAGGCTTCATCCTTGTAAAGTCCCTCATTCTAGAAGTTGGAGTAAGGACATTAGGAGGAAAAATAACTCCTTAGTTGGCAACAACATGAGCTAGAAGAGTGAAAGCAGTCGGGAACTCCACATTAGTTACTTATTCGGGCAAAGGACTATTTGCTTGAGGGACCGGAGGAGCTTGGTCTCCATTAGCATTGACCCCTCTTTGCATAGGTGCTTTTCTTGGACTCATTTTTTGAAAATCGCAAAGAACAATCTTTAGGGAGAGGAAGTCTTAGAGTACACTTTATGGCACAACATAGATCATAAAAGAAGCAAAGATATAATAAAAATGCCTTATATCCTCCTATCCATATATGTGGCATACTTCACATCCATGAATAAGACTCTACTTGACAGGTTATGTTGGACTATCTAGGACACTATTAAAACCTTGTGTTATGATACCAATTTTGTTACGACCCGGACTAGGGCCTAGCCATGACACGGCAATTAGGATTCTTGAAGAAACTCCAACCAAGCCTCTTATCCTATCATAATCATACATAAGGTAAACAATAAGAAGAAACTAATAAGGGTTCAAAATACATAGCATAAACTTAAAAGAATCAAGATAACATAGACTTCTATATTTGTGTCCCACAAGCCTCTACATAGTCAATACGGGCGGGGGCTAAGAAATGTCTCTAGCTCACCCTCAATGTAACAAAATAAGGACTTTCAAAAGAACTGAACTCATAATATCTCCCTCAAATAGATGAGGACTCACTAATGTCAAAGTATAAGAACTTGACTCTAGCCACGTAAAGGGTGGGTATGCTCATCTAACCCTATATTTTTGATACAATGTACGTAAAATATACGTTAGTACATTTAAATGTACTAAGTATGCGGACATGCTATGCAATATAAAATATGAGATGTAATGATCAAATAACGTACATGTTATATAAGATGATAAGTAGAGTCATGAGAAAACCATAATTGATCAAAGCATTTCTAAGGGATAAGTCAAATTATAAGGAGTATATCAAGATAGTATACCGACAATAAGACTGTGATTTCTAATATGGAATTCCAATGTCTACCTGTACATAGAGGAAAAGAGAGCCTACTTACCAAGGTAGAACTCTACCCCACTAGGTGGGTCATGAACATGTTCTATATGTGGATCCACTAGCTAGTCCATAAGGCAAACCTATGATGGTACATAATTATGAGATAAGAGACTTTATATAAGAACCCCGTAGGTCAAGCCCCCACCTCAATCCTCACTCGATGCTAAGTCAAATCCTATATAATACATAACATAACCATACTGAACATATATTCATAAGCTTGTTCATAAAGTTCAGAATTCATAAAATAGCTCAATCTAATGCATAATAACATCACGAGAAATATCATTAGGGTCTTAAGTCACAAATTAAGGATCCTAAGTCATGTATTTTCTTTTATAAAGTTACATAAAAATAGCATTAGGTCCCTAGGTCACTATTTAAGTATGATAAGTTACCTCTTCTCATAAACTTGCTTTCATACTTGAAATCCATGATCATAGCTTATACATGAAATTAGAGTAAAAACTTGAATACATGCACAATTACTTGGAAATCATAAAATTGGATTGGAAACACGCATGATCATACTCCTTATACCAAACCATACATAATTTATGATATCAATTAGATGCATTATTGGATTAATGATCATATAATATACCATGAATAAGAAGACCCAATGCATTATGATAGAATAAGGGCTTTTTGATAGAAGAATCATAGAAAATTTAGAGGGAGAGCTTTGGGATTCCATAGGTAAAAGGCACCCATAGATAAAGTCTAACATACCTAGATGAATTCTAGTCTTGTGATTGAAAATGAGACTCGATATTGAAGAAAACCCTAGCAAATTACTTGAATAAGAAGAAGTCTTTTGAGAGGAATTGTGGAAGAGAATATTTTGTGTTTTTTTAGGAGTTAATTGAGAGAATGAGAAGGTTAGGAGTCTTAGGGTTAATTAATAGGTGAGAATCGAGTCCAAAAAATGACCGCATACATTAAAGAAACATAAGGAAACACCAAAATCCCCTCATTAAATATGACCGAATATACCCTACGACTGGGTCCTTATGAATCGTCAACCCTTCTACGATTTCTACAAACAACACGTCATCTTTACTAATACTTCTCCCAAATATCAGGCCTCTGGACTTTTCATACAAGTCTACTTTATGATTTGTTGAAGTGTCTACTAGTCATAATACCCATTCATCCTGGTACTCTAAAAACCTACAGAACCCTGATCCTCTGATCTTCTTCTACGACTCATTCCTATGAGTTGTCATTACTTCTACAACTCTGCATGTTGAGTCATAGAAAAAGTCCTAAAACTTGTTATATCCAGAACTCATACACTATCCCAATGACTCACTTTTATGAGTCATCAATATTTCCACAAGTCATCAACTTAACTCATAAACCCACTTCCAGACTTAATCAAATTCCCTTTCTCCATATCATTCCTACGAGTCATTCCTACGAATCGTAGGTCAATTTGTAGACTCTGGAATAGTCAAATTTTATTGAAATATTTATTTGTATCAACTTTGGAGCTTTTGGGGTCTTACATATTAGACTGCAAATGTTTTGCAGGGAATGGGATCACACCCTTATGCTCTTAAAAATCTAGATCATGATCTGAAGAATAGACCAACTCCTACTACCAAACCATCCATTGAGGAGTCATCTATACTTGAGCTGAAAGAGTTGTTGTGTCACCTGAGGTATGTATTTATGGGTGAGAATAATACTTTTTTGGTCATCATTACTGTAAAATTTAATAAAGAGTAGGTTAGAGCACTTGTCAAGGTCTTGCAGAGATTTAAGAAAGCAATTGGTTGGATCATCGCTAACATCATAGATATACCTCTGGCATCAACACTCATAAAATTCAGTTAGAGGAGGATTGCACTCCCATCACTGAGCATCAACGGAGGCTGAACCCACTTATGAAAGAAATGGTGAAAAGAAGATTATCAAGTGGCTCGACACAGGTATAGTATATCTGATATCAGATAGTAGTTGGGTCAACCCTGTGTAGTGTGTTCCAAAAAGAGAGGTATGATAAGTGTTGCTAATGACAAGAATGAGTTGGTTCCATTGAGGCCGGTCACAAGATGGCTAGTCTACATGATTAAAAAAGGTCGATAAATGGACCTTAAAAGATCATTTCCCAATGTTTTTCATGGACCAGATATTGGACAAACTAGTAGGTAGAGATTGGTATTGCTTCCTGGATGGGTACTCTAGCTACAATCAAATTTTTATAGTACCAAAGGATCAAGATAAAAACCATCTTCACATGTCCATTTGGCACCTTTACATTCAAGCACATGCCATTTGGACTATGTAATGCCTCCGCCACATTCTAGAGTCACTTTATGGTCAAAGAAGATATAGTGTTGGGCAACAAGATTTTTGAGAAAAGCATGGAGGTAGAAAAAGTGAAAATTAAGGTAATTAAGAAGATGCCCCCTTCTATCTCGGTGAAAGGTATTCGGGGTTTCTTGGGGCATGCAGGCTTCAACAGGCATATCATCAAGGACTTCTCTAAAATAACGCATCCCTTGTGCAAGTTGTTGGAGAAAGAGGTAAAGTTTTGTTTTGATAAGGCACATATGAAGGCATTTAAGTGTCTGAAGGAGAAACTAATTTCAGCTCCACTGATTATTTCTCCAGACTAGTTCGAACCATTCAAGATCATGTGTGATGCGGTGTTGCTTTAGGGGTTTTTCTATGGAAAAAGTGTGACAATATCTTTCACCCCATATACTATGCAAGTAAGGCATTGAATACATCCTAGAAGACTTATATTGTCACGAACAAGACTAACTAGTAGTTGTTTAAGCTTTGCAAAATTCAGAGCATGCCTTTTGGGTACAAAAGTGATTATGCACACTGCCCATGCACCTTTGAGATACCTAATGGTAAAAAATATGTGAAGCCAAGGTTGTTCAGATGGGTTCATTTGTAATAGCAGTTTGACTTTGAAGTTAAGAACAAAAAAGGTTATGAAAATCAAGAAGTAAACCACTTGTCGAGATTAAAATCTAAGAAAAGAATGGGGACGACCTTGAGATTGATGATTCATTCCTAGATGAGAAGATATTAGCTGCTACTCTTAACCTTATTCTTTGGTATGCTGACTTTGATATGATACCCAAGGACCTAACATTCCAGTAGAGGAAGAAGTTCTTACATAATGGGAATGAGTATTTCTGGTATAAGACTTACTTGTTTATAATATGTGTTGACAATCTAATAGGCGGTGTATGCTGAATGCTGAGATACTGAGTACACTTGAGGCTTAACACTCCTCCCTAGTGTATGGATATCATAGTGGACCCGAACAACTCAAAAGGTAATTCAATGTAGTTATTACTGGCCTACCATCTATCAAGAAGCGTATGATCTGGCGAAGAGTTATGATAAATGCCAAAGGCAAGGTGCAATATCAAGGCGCCAAGAGTTGCCTATGACCCCAATCATAGAGGTTGAGCTTTTTTATGCCTAGGGAATCAACTTCATATGGCCATTTGTGAGTTCATATGGGATGAAGTATCTGGTTGTAGTTGAATACGTCTCCTAATAGGTGGAAGTAGTTTCCTTGGCGGACAATGAGAGAAAGAGTGTAGCTGGTTTTCTGAAGAAGAATATATTTTCCAGATTTGGCATTCCCAAAGCAATCATTAGTGATGGGGGTCCTATTTTTACAACTAGATCTTTCGGAATCTATTGGCTAAACATGGTGTAAAGAAGAAAATATTGGCTACCCCATATCATCCTCATTCAAGCAGGAAAGTTGAACTGTCCAACAGAGAAATCAAAGAGATATTAGCCAAGTCTATGAATGCAAACAGAACTGACTGGTCGAGCAAGCTTGATGATGCACTATGGGAATACCAGACAGAATTCAAAACACCCATTGGTATGTCACCATAGTTAGTGTTTGGAAAGGCATGTTATTTGCATATAGAGTAAGAGCACAAGGCGTTGTGGGCAATTAAAAAGTTGAATCTGATTTGGAGTGAAGCTGCCAATATAAGGTAAGAGCAGATCAATGATATGGGTATGTTTTTTCTGAGGGCATATGAGAGAGAAGCTCTATACAAAGAATGACTAAAGCTATATTATGATCGGCGTATTGAGAAGTGAGAGTTTTGCCCTGGTGACTTGGTGTTGCTGTTTAACTTTAGACTCAAATTGTTTTAAGGCATGTTAAACTCAAAATGATCTGGACCTTTCACCATAGCATGAGTATTCCCACAAAAGGCATATGATCTTGAATCATAAGATGGGCACAAATTTAAGCTGAACGGTCAATGTGTAAAGTTGCATTTACAAGCGAAGGAAGAAACCAAGATAGTCGAAAAGATCCATCTTGATGAAGTCTAAGTAAACAAGGAACCTACATCGCGCTGTGATGTTAAATCAGGAGCTTCATGGGAGGCAACCCATGAAGAAGCTTGACAAAGTTTGAGTAGTCAAGTGACCCGCATCATAATCTACGTCATTAAATCAAGTGCTTCTTAGGAGGCAACACAAGGATTGTTCTTGTAATAGTGAGGCTACATTTTGTTTTTGAATTTTTATAGTGTCACGGTGTATTCTATGAGTGCAGGAATCCAACAAAGGAAAAAAACTCAAAATCTAACCCAAGTCTCTTCACCATGTGCCACTACACAGATTGTGTAGTGCTCCACATCCTGTGGTGTAGAGGAGTGAAGGGAATAGAAATATAAAGCTTCAGGTTTATAGTTGGGTTTATGGCCGTTGAAAATATTCACAGACCATTTAGCTTACCGTGAACCCTCATATAATTTCTTGCATTTTTTCTCCAATTCCTAGACCATGGAGGAGACCATGGCCCATGATGCTCTTCACGAGCAATCTTCATGACACGTGGAAATCAGGTCGGCTAACTTAAAATTAAACCTGACTCGGATCAACCACAGCCCTAAACATAAATTTTGAATGGGTTTTTACCTAATTTTCACCTAAATAAAGGTTATTTACAATTCCCTTCCAAACGATCAACTCCCCCTCTGACTCCAAAACATTCAAAAATCCCTACTACCTATCGATTTCCCTCTTTCAAAGTGATTCAAATATATTGTGGGTGTCAAGAGCCAACACATGTACATATCTAATCCATGTATTATCTTAATCCTATCAATTTGAAGTTAGAAGTAAGTTCACTACACGAAATCACTATTTACTTCTGTGACTAAGGGTTAGGACTTGGTCTTCATGTTTAAAAAGGTTATTGGAAGTGGGTTTGGCTGATATTATTCTTATTGTGCCTAATTTGTATGTATTATGCCTATCTATGGACAAGGGAATAGAACACTAGTATTGAACTGAGCTTCCTAGGGATAAAGGTATGTTCACGGTTCATATTAAACTTCACGGAACGTGAATATGCTCATTATTCCCTCATTTAGAAAATTCCCTATGTGAAGGACCACGGGAGGCTTCACGGGATGTGAACCTTTTCATAGACTATTGAGTCATCTATGATTTAACACTTAGAGAAATTTTCAAACATGTTCCTTGAACTTGGTCAGTGGAACCTCTTCAAAATACCATCCATGGGTCGTCTAACTCTTAACGGCCTGTGAAGACCAACCGTATAAAAGAAGTTTAAAAAAACTAGAAACTGCAAAACACTAAAAATAAGTTTTTAATTTCGAGTTTGCATGTGATTTCCCTATGATGGATTGAGTGACGCCATTATTAAGGGACATTTTTATTGTTGTATAATTTTGGGGAAGTTTGAGAATATGTTAAATTCATCGCATTTTCTTCCGTAAACTCTAACTATTTGTCTCCTCTACATGTGCAATGGGACCCAAACGTCATAATCCTAAGACCCAACTCCATGACTTACCATCTGATTATTCTACCAATGAATCGGGCAATGATCAGGCAATGAAGCATATAATGGTTTCAAAGTATAGTGCACCACGACTTTCTCCCCTCATCCACCTCGTACCACCAAGGCTAAAGTTATTGTTGAGGCCAAAACCGCACGCTCCTAGTCTAAAGAGGAGTTGGCGGGTTTGAGAAATAAGGAAAATGTAGAGGAGGAACAGTCCGGAGATGAGGCTAGTGGCTCCGGCAGTGGTGAAGAAGAAGCTGAAAGTGGAGACAACATTGAGAGGTTTGCAGCCGCTAGGGAATCTGATTTGGTCGGCCGAAAAGCACTTATTGAGTTTTTGAGAATTAGGTGGACTATGCCGAGGTCTCAACAAATCTTTGTCAATGGCCTTTCCAAACATTCTAGCGGCCTCAGCACCCAGGCTAAGTATCAGAGATCAGGGTTGTCATTGACAACCTAACATTAGTGCTAGAGCTCAAAGACGTGTTCAACCGCCACTAGTTTAAATGGATGAGTAAAGCACAGGGCTACTACAGTGAGTAGCTCACACGATAATTATATTTTTCCTATGCTGCAACACTATTAAACACCATCACTATCTAGTCCTTGCGGAAGAAAAAGAAAGAGTTAGATTTAAAGTTGCCACCTTTAGAGGAGGTCCAGATGAGAGATGCTCGGGTTGACATTTTGGAGGCCACTATCCTCCGGTTCTTGCATGGTCCAGATTATGCTTCACATATGATGGGGCTATATGAGCACAGGCACCACTTGTGACGCATGAGGAGCAGATAGAGGATTCTACCTTTTGGACTGATATTCTGAGATGGATAGCACAACAAATTGCTTTTTAGGGCATTGGGTCATCATGGGTGACGAAACTGAGATAGATGATTATGAAGGAAACCCTGACTTTTGTGGCTAAATTTTGGTGGGTCGTGGTCTATTCTTGCTTGAGACCGACAGTTAATGATAATATCATCCTCCCATCTCAAGCATCCTTGGTCCCTTGTATCATGGCTCTATATGCTTTAAATGTAGGTCTTTGATTGCGACCATAATTTGAGACCAAGCCCTCAATGAAAAAGTCAATTGCCTTTTCCATGCTTGATTCAGAATTTATGAGTACATGATAGAGTCCCTATTAGTTGGTTCATAGATCAGCATACCACACTTACCAAGTCCACAAACATTGCTCTGATAAAGGATGTCGATAACACACTTTATAAGGTTAGGACATCCCAAGATTCTGTCCCAATCACTATCATACTGGGTACATCGTCATCCACTATATCCTTGGAGGAGGTCTCTACAGCCCCATCTATCGGCGAGGCTTCTGAATAGCCCGAGGGTAAGAGTCAGGCTCATCCAATAATAGTAGGTATTGGATGATAGTGACTATTCCATACGAGTTTTATTCACGCTTAGTAGCTAAGAAGAGTAGGCTAGGTCTCTACTAGACCAGGTCATTGAGTGTCTCCCACAGGTGGTCCAAACTCAGGTATAGCAGACAGAGGCCCACCTTCGCAGCAACCTCAGGAATGAGATTACTATCTTACAAGGTCACGTAGATGACCTAAAGGCCTACCTCATAGAGTGGATTAATGGCTTAGGTACTATAGAGGACAAGTATGTGAAGGAACATTTGGAAGCCCTATACAAGACTTATCTATGCTGAAAGAGAAGTTCGCCACTATTTCTACTACGATAGACACTGATGCTTTGATGCAGCTATTTTTTGCCACAAGACTTGAGTGGATGTGAGGCACAACTCCAACATATGATCCCTGTAAAGAGGGCAAAGGCAGGAAACTCTATAATAGGCCCAGCCTCCAAATGACATAGAGAAGTCAGAAGCCAAGTGCCTTAGGAGGGCGGCACTTGCCTCGAAATAAGAAGTGTGAGAGCAAAAGGAGAAAAAGAGGCAGCAGGTTGAGGCCACTCAAGTTGGAGCTTTAGCGAGTGGTGTCACCCCTTCTCAGACTTTTGAGATCCCTCCTACTGAGACTACCATTAGTGGGGTGCCTTCCATCACACCCATTCCTGCTAAGGGTGATGACCCTTTAGGCTACTGTATATCCCCTAATAGTCATTTGTATTTGTAAATCGTTGTGTTTTATTTTATTTCATTGCTTGAGGAAAACAAATGACTCTAAGTTGAGGGTGTTGATGTGTTGACAATTTACGATACTTTCGACGTCCAAAATGGTGAATCAATGTGGGTTTCAAGCATGTAGTTGTAAATATGACGTGCTTTTATGTTTTTTGTAGGAAAAGTAAGTCCCGCACAAATTGGGTTGAATTGGGAATTTTTTTTGAAGTTCACTGAAGGTTCTGATTCCACGATGCTCTTCATGATTTGTGGTGTCTTAGATAGCTCATGGTGGTTGCCCGTTAAAAGCACTGCTGGAAAGAGTTAAAAGATTTTTGTCCAAAGTGTATTCCCCTGAAACCCTTGATGGTACATGGAAGAGTACATGGGTCATGAAGCTGAATCATAGAAGATGAGTTGAAAATAGACAAAAGAGTTGCTAAGGAGGTCACCACGAAACCCACCACAGGACGTGGAAACTATACTGGGGCATTGATATTACTCGTGAAGAAGTTGCTAAGAAGAACTGAGCAGAACCTAAGAAAAACCTCATGAGACCTTGAATAGACCATTGTGTACTAAACGGTCCATGAAACCTATCCATAGAGTGATGAAAAATCAAAAGTAGTGAAGCAAAGGAAAAGACCACGAGGCAACACCATGGAGAGTGAAAAGGTGCACAGGCCATGACTAGTGGAAGTGAGATAGTGTCAGCTTATTTTCCTACTTTATTTAGGATTTGGTTTTGTACTCTATAAATACCCTATATCTATTTATTATTAAGAGTTACACAATTTTACTATTTTTTGATCCTTGAAAAACATGTGAAGCATAAGTTCGAATTACTTTTTGAGAATCAAACATCAATACAAGTTTCTTTCATTTGTTGATTCATTGTTCGTTCATTGATACAAGATTTACTATCGCATACACGTAAGTATTTTTCTACTGAATTCTACACAAATTCTTAATGCTTTGTCTATGAATACGAGTATCTAAATCCCATAACTAGGATTGTGGAAACCATGAAGGAATAACAAAATAGACAAACATATAGGTGATATTCGTTCATTGTTCTAGCATACATTGTAGTTGTCTTCATTTTATTTTGCTTTTAACGAGTGCACGTGTTAAAACTCACCTGTATTTATTACTTTGATAGGAGAGGGTTAGTAATTAGGAAAAGAAAACTACAATGAAGATTTGAAGTCACAAACCTTTGTCTAAGAACATGAGTTTGGGAGGGGATAATTTTCTGAAATCAAAAGCAAGGGTTAGTTAGATATACATTTGGAGACCGGAAGGTAAAGAATAAAATTCATCTAATAGGGATGGAAGGCATTTAGATGTACATAACTTGATATATTTTGCATGCGACCATTGAACCGATATCACCAATACGAGACGTCTACTGAGTTACATGTCATGGGGAACATAGTCCTAGCTACCGTCTCATATTATTCTATACCTTAAGTCTGCTTTAGTTTGTTACTACAAACATTGATACTTGTTACTAATTATACAACTAAAACCCCAATTTATTTTATGCATTTTTACTTTCGGGAAACAATGACTACAATTGAACATGAGTGCTAGTAGACTTATTTTGTCATAACCCAGGCCTAGGTCCTAGACATGACATTGTGAATGAATTACCCGGAGGTACCTCACCCAAGCCTCTTAGCATTCATTAAGCATCTCATCGATAATGATAAACAACACGCTGAAACATAAGGGTTAATCGGGACTAAGGGATTTCGCATTCAATAAGAATCAAATTCAAAAAAACCATTTACTATATCCAACAATACCTTCTACATTAAGACTTGGCGGAGGCAAAGACATGTCTCTAGCTCACCCTCAAGATTAAGTCAAAAAATACCAAGAGTAATCTAAGAGTCTAAACATAACATAAACTACAGAGGTAGGAGTATCGTTCCCAGATCATGGGAACTCACCACTAGTAATAGCTATCAATGATCAATCTAACTGCGAGGAGGAGAGTATGGAGCAATGCCAGTTCCTACATAGTGATATTATTTAGGCAAAAGTATGTGTTAGTACTTTGAATGTACTAAGTATATGAATATGTTAAAATGAAGAACATCAAGTCATATATATAAGCAATATGCTTAAGTGAATGCATGCATGAGAAACATCATATGAAACCTTAAAACATTCATTTTGTGGGAAAGTAACTGTAACCCGCATTTAAGACCATGCAAGCTATTATATGGAATCCAACAAAATCCCCTACGTTGGCACAGGGAGTAAATGTTTGCTTTACATTGTACATTTGGAGTCAAACAAAATCCCCTATGGAATCAATCATTTCATAAGACTCCCATTACGTAAATGTTTGCTTTACATTGTACATTTGGAGTCAAGCTTTCATTTCAACTTTACTTTAATATAAGGAAATTGGGTGGGTTCATTTTATAAAAACCTTCAAATGCATTTAAACAATAATTGCATGCATAAGAGTGATGTAAATGCATCAAAATACAAATATTAAAACAACCCACCATATATTCCTTAAAACCCTTTTTAAGCCTTCATATAGGCACTCTAGCAAATCATTCATTTGATGAAATTAAGAGTCAATATACACCAATATATGTAAATAAACTTAAAATACATCATAAATTTATGCATTTAGAGTCATTAGAGTTGAAATATCAAGTTGAAAAGGACACTTGGGCTCCATGGGTGGAAGGACCCATGGATGAAAATTCACATACCTTGGGGACACAAAATAATCCATATGAAAACTTGAGGAGAAAGGGAGACTTGAAATGCCTTGAATAGAAGCCCTAGCTTTGCCTTGGAGACCTTAGGAGAGTTTGAGAGAAGGAGTTTGAGTGTATTGAGTCTAAGTATAGATAATGAGGATTTTAGAGGTTTTAGGGTCTTTATATGGAAGGATTCAGCCTCCAAAACAACACCATTTAGAATTGAAATATAGAAAAAGACTAAAATGCCCCTCTTTAAAATCTAGCCAGAATGGGTTTCATGGGGACCCTTCATGGTCCGTGGTGGGGTCCTGTGGTAAGGGACTTAGAAATATCTTAGAAAAGAGCCTGCAGGGTAGTCTCTGAAGTTTCACCACGGGACCTCTTCACGATCCGTGAAGGGCATTACGGTCCGTGAAAGGTGGCCATGGTGCAGTTCATGCAGGTGGACTTGCAAGGTGTCCACCACGAGGACACACTACGGTCCGTGGAGGGTTCCACAATCTATGGTGGTCGTCCGTGGACCCTACCTTGGGAAGATTTCTGAGGGTCGTGGGGAGGGATCACTATGGAGGACTTCATGTTCTGTGGTTCTCATCAAAGTCTATGGTCCTCCTTCGTGGTTCCTTCCCTGCAAGTGCTAAGTCTCTGAAACTCTACCACGGTTTGTGATGGCTTCCGTGGTCAGCTCCTGCTACCAGATTCTGCAACTTTCTAGGAATACATCTTTGGTTCCTTGATTTAGGACCTTTCATATTTTTGTGGTCTTACAATATCTCCTCCTTGGGAATATTCGTCCTTAAATGAAAATCGTTAGCATAAAAAAGGACATAGCACGAGGACTAGCAACCCAACATGTATACAATGACACTTGAAAGGTATCAAACATAATATCTTTAAACTTTAGCATAAAATATAACTTTAAAATTCAATTTCATGAATACGCATGCATATAAGGACTTGGAAAACTAAAACATAAGTCTTAAACACTTAAGCATGAATGACTTGTTACATTAGGATTGAGTAGAATGAAAGAGATGAGGTAACGTTTCATCATATCCGCTTCTACTTCCCATGTAGCACTTTCAACATGTTGATTCCTCCAAAGGACTTTAACAGATGCAACTTCTTTGTTCCTCAAACTCTTGACTTGACGATCCAAAATTTCAACCGGAACCTCTTCATAGGTCAAATTCTCTTCAACATTCACTATCTCCAAAGGCACAATGGATCTAGGACCTACCACACATTACCTCATCATAGATACATGGAACACCGGATGAACCATGGTCATTTTTGAAGGCAATTCCAACTTATAAGAAACTTTGCCCATGCACTTCAAGATCCTATAAGGCCCTACATACTTAGGGTTCAATTTCCCTTTCTTACCAAATCGAACCACACCCTTTATGGGTGAAACCTTCAAATATACCCAATCGTCTATATTAAACTCAAGATCTTTTCTCCTAGTATCAGAATAGGAACTTTGACGACTTTGGGCCTTCTTCAACCTTTCTCTAATGACTTTGACCTTCTCTAAAGCATCAAGTACCAAGTGGGGGCCCAACAAGGTCATCATAACTACTTTGAACCAATGAACTAAAGATCTACATCGTCTCCCATATAGAGCCTCAAACGGCGCCATCTCGATACTTGAGTGGTAACTATTATTATAGGCAAACTCGATAAGCGGTAAATGATTATTCCAACTCCCTTTGAACTCTAACACACAAGCCCTTAACATATCCTCTGGTGTTTGAATCATTCTTTCTGCTTGCCCATCGGTTTGAGGATGGAATGTGGTGCTTAACTTTACCTTAGTACCCCCTCTGAAATGATTTCCAAAAGTCAGAAATGAATTGGGTACCTCGATCTAAAATAATGCACAATGGCTCACGATACAACCTCACCACCTCCAGAATATATAACATGGCATAGTCTTTGGCACTATTAGAGGTCTTGACCTATAAGAAGTGAGTCGGCTTACTCATTCTATCAACAATTACCCAAATTAAATCGTGACGCTTTCGGGTATGAGGAAAACCCACTATAAAATCCATGTTCACATCTTCCCATTTCTAAGTAGGTATTTCGATATCTTTTGCTAAGCCGCCCAGCCTTTGGTGTTTGGCCTTCACTTGTTGGTAATTCGGATACGAACCTTGCTATGTCTTTTTTCACGCTACCCCACCAATAGAACTCATTTAAGTCTTAGTACATTTTCTTTGAACTGGGATGAATAGAGTTTAAAGAATTATGACCCTCCATCAAGATCAAACTCCTTAGGCCATCCACATCCAGAACACATAACCGACCTTGGTAGTGTAGCACCCCATCTCCTCCTTGTGAAAATACCTCTACCTTTTTTTCCTTCACCAACCTTTTTAATTCAACAATTTTTAGGTCAAAGCCTTATTTTGACTTGATGTTCGCCACTAAAGAGGATTTGAACCCATTATGAAAAACTATTCCACCACCATCAATACAACTCAAATTCACCCGTAATCTAGCCAACCGGTGAACATATTTCACCAACTTCCTCTTGCCTTCATCTACATGAGCCACACTTCCTATAGACACTCTACTAAGTGAATCAGCAACGATATATACTTTACCCCAATGATGATGCATACTCATATCGTAGTCCTTGAGGAGTTCTAGCCACCTCTTTTGCCTTAGATTAAGGTCCTTTTGGGTGAACACATATTGGAGGCTTTTATGATTAGTATACACATCCACATGTACCTTATAGGGGTAGTGCCGTCAAATTTTCAAAGCAAAAACAATGGCCACTAACTCAAGATCATGGGTAGGTTAGTTACACTCATGCAGTTTCAATTGTCTAGAAGCATAGGCTATAACTTTACTGTTTTACATCAAGACACAACCCAAACCAATCTTTGAAGCATCACAATAAACCACAAACGCTTTTAATCCTTCTAGTAGAGTTAAAATAGGAGTGGAGGTAAGTCAATCTTTCAAGTTTGGAAACTCTCCTAACACTAGTCCGTCCATATGAATTTTTCCTCCTTTTGGGTAAATTTCGTCATAGGAGATGAGATTGAAGAAAACCCTTCAACAAACCTTCTTAGTACCCGGCTAGACCTAAGAAGCTCCTAATGTCTAAAGGAGACAATGGTCTAGCCCAACTCTTGAACGCCTCTGCTTTCTTAGGATCAACCTTGATCCCATCTCTAGACACTATGTGACCAAGAAATGCCACCTCCTTCAAGAAAAATTCACACTTACTAAATTTTGCAAACAATTGCCTATCCCTCAACTTTTAAAGTACAACCCTTAAGTGATTCTTATGCTCTTCCTCACCCCGAGAGTAGATTAAAATATCATCAATGAAGACCACAACAAAAGAGTTAAGGTAGGGTTTGAACACTTTATTCATTAGGTCTACAAACACTGCTGGTGCATTAGTCAACCCAAAACTCATCACTATGAACTCAAATTGACCACACCTTATCTAAAACGCCGTATTGGGAATGTCACACTCCCTCACCCTTAGTTGGTGATAGCCATACAGAAGGTCAATCTTAGAGAAGTGACTTGCCCCTTGAAATTGATCAAACAAATCATCTATCCTAGGGATTGGGTACTTGTTCTTAATGGTCACCTCATTCAATTGTCAATAGTCTATGCACATTCGAAGTGACTCATCCTTTTTCTTTAAAATAGCATGGGAGCATCCCATGGTGAAATACTTGGCCTTATGAACCCCTTTTCTAACAAGTCCTTTAATTATTTCTTCAATTCCACCGGGTCCATTCAGTAAGGAAGAATAGAGATAGGTTGGATATCGGGGAGGAGATTGATACCAAAAACAAATTCCCTTTCGAGAGAGATACCAGGAAGGCCATTGAGAAAGACATCGGGAAACTCATTGACTACGAAAACCGACTCAAGAGGAGGACTTTCAGAGCTGACATTCCTAACCCTCACAATGTGGTAAATACAACCATTAGCAATTGACTTTCAGGCCTTATGAAAAGAGATGAACTTACCCTTTACTACCGAATCATGACCCTCTCATTTAAGAACGGACTCATTTGGAAACTAAAACTTGACTCAACGAGTCCTACAATTTATGGAAGCATAAGATGCATGTAACAAATCCATCCCAAGTATAACATCAAAATATACCATGTCAAGCTCTATAAGATCACAAGGGACAATTTTATGCAAGATGGAGATGGGACAAACCTTATAAACCTTTCTACCAATAACCAACTCACCAACGGGGTAGACACCAAATAAGTCTCTACTAACATTTCAGATAATATATTAAACCTATTAGCTAGGAAAGGAGTGACAAATGATAAGTTTGCACCTGGATCTAACAATGTATACACATCAAAAGTAAAGACCTTTAACATACTGATAATAACATTTGGTGCTTCCTCAACTTCCTGCCTCCCATACAAGGCATAGAAGCAATTGGTTCGTTGACCACCTCCTTGAGCTTATTGGCCATGAGCAACTTGGCCTTGAGGCCTACCTCCACCACCACCTCTATAATATCGAGTATGATGACCCTATTTGCTGCATTTAAAGCATGCATTGGAGCCTGCCAAGCACTCCCTTTGTGGTTCCTCCCACACTTCTTGCAAGTGGGGAAAGCTTGGGGACCAATATTTTCTATTGGGAACATCGGATTAGTTGCCTTGTCCTTGTTGATCTTGGGAGAAAGAGTATTGGTAGAACTTTGTCCCACCATCTTGGCCCTTGCCATTGTTATCATAATCGGACCTTTAAGGGTTGAACCCTTCACCATCTAATATAGCCCTCTTGAACCCTCTAGATCTCTCTCTCAACTTCTCTTATTCAATTTGCTCTACGTAAGTCATTAACCAGGAGATGTCTATCTCCTTGACCAATATGGCCGCCTTGCACTTCTTGGACACCAAGCTTGAGACACTAGAAATGAACTTGCTCATCTTTGCCCGGGGGTTAGAGACCATAAAGGGAGCATACTTCGACAACTTAGTGAATTTGAGGGCATACTCCCTTACACTCATACTCCATTGATGAAGGTTGACGAACTCTTGGATTTTGGCCTCCCTTAGTTATAATGGAAAGAAGAGGTCTAAGAAGGCATATTTGAACGTTTTCTATCATATCGGCCCCATTTCATTATCCCTCTCAATAACCTATTATTCATACCAAATTCATGCCACACGTTTGAGTTGATAGGAAACAAGCTCGGCCTTCTCATTTGGAGGCACACCCATGATAGCCACAATCTAGTTTACCTCATCGATGAAATTTATAGGGTCCTTATCTATTTTAGAACTATCAAACTTAAGCAGATTTATTCTTTGGAAATCCTTAATCCTAGAAGCTAGATTTTGCACTTGAGGAGGAGGAACACCTTGATTTCCTTGGTTGGCAATGGCTTGAGCAGACAACGTAATGATATTGTAAAACTCAGCATGGGTTACCCTTTCTCATGATATGGGGTATCGTGAATCGGAGGATCTTGGTCCTCATCATCGACCCTTGATCTTAGAGGTGTTTTTTCACGAGGCATCATCTAGAGAACATAAAATGGGTCGTTATTTATAGGAAGGTTTAGGACACTCTAAGGAACGACATTAATTTTAAAGAAGTGAAAACTTTTCTAAACATCTCATAGTCTCATATTTATAGTTATGGTGCACTTCACAATCATAAACAAGACTCTATTTAATGTGGTATACTGGCCTCTGAGGACCATTTTAAAACCTCAAGCTCTGATACCAAGTTTGTCACGACTCAGTACTAGGGCCTAAATGTAACATGGCGAACGAAGCACCCGGAGGTACCTCACCCAAGAATCTTAGCATTCATTAAGCATCTCATCAATAATGACAAATAACAATCAAAAATATAAAGGGTAATTGGGACTAAGGTATTTCACATTTAACAAAGTCAAAATTAAAATAACACCATTTACTATGTCCAACAATACCTTCTATATTAAGACTTGGCGGGGGCTAAGACATGTTTCTAGCTAACCCTCAAGATTAAGTTAAAAGATACCAAGAGTAATCCAAGAGTCTAAGCATAACATAAGCTAGAGAGGTAGGAGTATTGTTCTTTGATCATAGGAACTCACCACTAGTAGTAGCCATCAATGATCAATCTTGCCACAAAGAGGAGAGTATAGAGAAACGACGGTTCCTACATGGTGATATCATGTAGGCAAAAGTATGCGTTAGTAGTTTGTATGTACTAAGTATATGAGCATGCTAAAATTAAGAACATCAAGTCATATATATAAGCAATATGCATAAGTGAATGCATGCATGAGAAACATCATATGAAACCTTAAAATATTCATTTTGTGGGAAAGTAACCATTAACCGCATTTAAGATCATGAGAGCTATTACATGGAATCCAACATAACCCCCTACGTTGGCATGGGGAGTATACTTATCGGATAGAACTCCGTCAACTTTAATCATTTCTTTAACTTTAACTTTAATGGCTAATCATGGATCCACTAGCCTAAAATAGCCGACAAGGGCCACTATGTTGGCACATAGTTAATGGTACATGAAACTTTACTTAAGGACCTCTTAGGTCGAGTCCCATCTACATTCTATATTCAATGATAGGTCAATCCCACAAAATATCGTTTAAACATCATAATAGCATAAGCATTTATAAAACTTTGATATTAAATTATCATTCGGTGGAATAGCTCTTTAAAACCTTTTATTTGATTCAATGTGAGAATTGTCCTTTCACATTGAAACCTTACTTTGGCTAAGAAGCCCTTTATTATCAATCAATCATTTCATAAGACTCTCATTATGTAAACGTTTGCTTCACATCATTCATTCGGAGTCAATCTTCCATTTCAACTTTACTTTAACATAAGGAAATTGGGTGGGTTTATTTCATAAAAACCTTCAAATGCATTTAAACAATACTTTCATGCATGAGAGTGATGGAAATAAATAAAAATACACATCTTAAAATGACCCACCATATATTCTTTAAAACCCTTTTCAAGACTTTATGTAGGCACTCTAGAAAATCATTCATTTGATCAAATTAAGAGTCAATATACATCAATATGTAAATAAACTTAAAATACAGTGTAATCTATGCATTTAGAGTCATTATGTAATAGCGCATGATAATTCATCATTAGAGTTGAAATATCAAGTTGAAAAGGACTCTTGGGCTCCAAGGGTGGAAGGAACCATGGATGAAAACTCACATACCTTGGGAACACAAAAAAATCTCTATGAAAACTTGGGGACATAGGAGAGTTTGAGAGGAGGGAATTTGAGTGTATTAAGTCTAAGTATGGAGAATGAGGGTTTCAGAGGTTTTAGGGTCTTTATATAGAAGGATTCAGCCTCCAAAACGATACCATTTAGAATTAAAATACAAAAAAAGACTAAAATGCCACTCTTTAAAATCTGGCCAAAATGGATTTCAAGGGACCCTTCACGGCCTGTGGTGGGGTCCCATGGTAAGGGATTTAGAAATATCTTGGAAAATATCTTGTAGGGTAGTCTCTGAAGTTTCACCACGGGACCTGTTCACAGTCCGTGAAGGGCATTACGGGCCACGAAAGGTGGCCGTGGTGCAGGTCCTGCAGGTGGACTTGTAGGGTGTCCACTATGAGGACACACCACAGTCCGTGGAGGGTTCCACGATCCATGGTGGTCATCCGTGGACACTGCCTTGGGAAGATTCCTAAGGGTCTTGGGGAGGGCTTACTAGGGAGAACTTCACGACACGTGGTTCTCACCATGGTCTGTGGTCCTTCTTCATGGTTCCTTCCCTACAAGTGTTGAGTCTCTTAATCCCTACTATGGTTGCTAACCACAGTCCGTGATGGCTTCCGTGGTCAATTCCTGTTGCCAGATTTTGTAACTTTCTAAGAATACATCCTTGTTTCCTTGATTTAGGACCTTTCACATTTTTGGGGTCTGACATATTTCCTCTACATTCCCTGTTGGTTCGACCCCAACCTAGTTGGGTTCTGTATTTGATAGCGAATGATCTATACTTCTTAATTGGAGTGTAAGTTTGAGTGTATCATTCATCTATGTCATCAACTGTTGCAACCTTTCCTATTTGACCTCTTCGTTGATTATTTCTTCTTTTGACAGCTTCCTGGTTGATGAACTACTAACTACTTTAGCCTCTTGGGTGTGCCAAGTCCTATTAATCTTAGTCATATGGTCAAGCATAGCCCTGTCCTCCATATTAGTATGGTCTATTACTGAACCCTCTGCAATGTTGTTGTCCACAGACTTGCTAATTGCATGCAATGATCTGTAGAAGCTTTTTAGAAACACCTTATTTGGTAGCTTATGATTTAGACATTGACTACCTTCTTTTTAAATCTGAGCCAAGCTTCATGTAGTGCTTCACCTGGCATTTGTCTGAAATTGTTGATCTCATCCCTAAGCTAGATATGTTTTATTAGAGAAAATAAACTCTCCAAGAATGCTTTTGTGAGCTTTACCTAGGTAGAGATAGATGCTTCTGGTAACTCTCTTAACCATGTAGTTACTTCTTCGGTCAGAGGGAATGGAAAAAACCTCAATTATATACCTTCTTCAGCAATACCTGAAGTGTTGTAAGCTAGGCACACCCCAATAATTGTTTCGATATGGTATTCAATAGGCAGATCAAAGAAAAATTTTACACGAAAAAACTATTTTTAAATTAAAAGTACCCCTATTATTCAGGAAATCATGAGATGACATATATGGGACTTAAAGAAAAGTTTTACACGAAAAAACTATTTTTAAATTCTAATTATATCTATTTAGGGTACTCACATCAAATTATAAACAAATAAGGGCATAAAATGTCCCTCAATTATTTAAATTGATAAAAACTATTCTCCAATCACCTTTCGACCCCTAAATACACCTGACATCAACCTTTTGGCTAAATAATACCCTTCATACTAACCCTTTGGCTCATATTTGCCCTATTTTTAACAACTCCCCTAAAGTAAAATCATTAAGTATTTATTATTATGTTGCCTAATTTGATTGGTCCAAATTTTGATCCTTCTCAAAAAAATAATAGAAACCACATACAATCCATATTTTGACTCGATACTCTTGAAAATAATATTTAAAAAATTATTAATTTCATGATATCTTCCTATTGGACTATTTTAAATCAAACCCAAATTTATTATAACTCAACTCATTATTGGGGATCCAACTAAAATTTATACTCATCCTGTCTAATTTTCCATCTAAAAAAAATTATCATTTTTTATTAATATAAATTTTCTATCAATTATCCAATTGTCTTGTTCATTCCCTCATTTTATCTATTTTTTAATATTTATTCTTATTTAGGATATCAAGAACTCAAAATGAACGTATATGTTCATAGTCTTTTAATTTTTATTATTATCATAGTAAGGTGAGGTGAGGATGGGAGAAAATATTGTTTTCATTCTTTTATTTTGAATTTTGGATATACACAAAATAAAAACTTAGTATACAATATAGTACATAGTTGCTTAATTAAATCATCTTTTGTTGAACTAATTAGGTTTATATGAATGTCTTTTCTCCTTTTTTTCTCCCTTGCTTTTTCATAAGTTGAAAAAAAATTAAAATGGTAGACAAGATACAAGAAGAAAAAAAGTGGAAGAGAGAGGATGTGTGGGGGGGGAGGAGGGGTTTGGGGGGGAGGAAAGAGGTGAGTATAGAAAATAAATGACAAATCTTCTTTTATTTTTTATTTACTATGGAACTCAAAATCAGGTCAATCATATGTAGCTCAAATATTAAGTAATTTCAAATTATTTAAACAGAGAAAGGTCTAAAATGCCCTTAAGCTATGAAATTTGGTACAATATTGCCCTTCATCCACCGTACAGCTGTGGGACGTTAGAAATAAGAGTATTTTTGAGCCAAAAGATTGACATCAAGAATATTTGGGGACCGAAAGATGGATGGAGGATAATTTTGTATCAATTCAAATATTGTTGAGAGGCATTTTAGGTCCTTCTCCGAATTATAAAAGATAGTATCACTTGAGAATAATTAGATTGGGGGATACCCCCCAAACTTAATTCAACAAATAGCCACTTTTGTTTCTTTTTCATTTATTTTTTAGGGTTAGAGAAAGAAAAGGGGGAAAGGTGGGGTTGGGTTGTTGGACCAAGGATTTGTTTAACATTTTTAAAACTTGAGTTGTGGGGTCATGGACCTCTTTAACATTTTAAAGAGTTGAGGTGTGGGATCGTGGGTTTTTTTAAACATTACAAAAACTTTGAGATAAAATACAACTTTTATAAAAAATTATATTTTACCAATACTTGAAATATTATATATTTTTTTAATATTAAAAAATACATCCTAATAATAATACAAGAAATCCCTCAGGATTTAAAATACATTCTAGAACTTTTCTAGAATGAAAAGTTCATTCTCAACTTTAAACTTCTCACTTCTCACACCTCTTCATCTTCCTCTCGAAACCATTAATCGCCATCTCCCATAACTCGCAATTTTCTCCAAGAACAAAGTCATTTTTGGAGTTCGTCACTCTCATCGTCAAGTTTTTTAGAGTTTGTCACTCTCATCCTCAAGTTTTCTGGAGTTTAAAGATGTCATCGTCAAGTTCAAACTCCCAGGTAAGTTTAATCATTCTGAAATACTTTTTCAAGTTTCTTTTCATGTTCTTGATTTTTCATTATTATGGTGTTTCGATTTGGAAAATATCTAAAAGGATTTTGAAGATTTATGTTTATCCCAGCCGATTTTGAATATTTTGAGATTTTTACTGCTCTTAAGATTTAAATTTTCTGAAGATCAAAACATTTTGGATGTCAAATTTGATGATGTTTCTGGAGATTTCTGTCATTGCATGGTCAATTTTTGTTGAAAGTAGTACTTATTTTTTATTTTTTATTTTTTATTTGAGCATTACTATGGTTCTGTTAATAGACCATTGATTGATAACTTTATTCTGGTTGGTTATCGTGCATGTAGATAGTATATTATGGCTAAAACTAGAGGCGGCAACATCATCAAATGATCTACTCCTGCTACTCCAAGAAATAAGAAACGAAAGGCTAATGAAGAAGTTTCGAAAACATCAAAAAAAGAAAAATATTATAGTCGAAGAGGCTAAGTCAAAATCGAGAACAATGGCTGATATTGACAATTACCATGACAGTAGTGCGAAGGCAGTGATAATGTTGATTCTAGTGAAGCGCAAAATGATAACGTAGATGATGAAATTAGTAGAGATACCCTTAGTAGAGAGGTTGATCCCTTATCCTTGCCAATTTGTTCAAAAGATATCTCTGGTGATTCTTATAGCCTATTGACTTGGATGGATAGTACAGGATAGTTTCCCGCAAAAATTCTGTAAGAGCTAGGATGACTCTTTGTCATTAATTTAGAAAAGCTTTAGTTGATGAAAAAAATTATCATGACTTTAAGGATACTTGTTTTGACCACTTGAGGTATATTCCAGATTATTTCAAGTTCAATGGATAGTTGGTCCATTATATGTTGTTGTGATGTGTCAAGAAAGATAAAAATTTGTATAAAATTTGATTTTGTGTAAATGATAAGCCTACATGTTTTGGCTTAATAGAGTTTGCTTTGATTACGGGGCTGAATTGCTCGGCATACCCATGTGAATCACAAATGAACAAAGTTCTTCAAAAAGGACTAAATTTTTAAAATAAGGTTACCAAAAATAATAACATCACTGGTGCAAAGTTGTTAAGTTTGATCAAGGATCATAGACTGAATAAAGAGTAGAAGGTGAGGTGCTCTTTGATTTGGTTTCTCCATGCCATGCTTCTTGCCCACAATCCATCAAAGATTGTGGATTTCAACCACATCAAAATGCCAAATAATTTAGATTTCTTCATGGGTTATTCATGAGGGAAAGAGTATTTTAATTTAACATTGTTGTATTTGAAGAACAAATTTAATTTGAAGAATCAAGAGAAAATATACAATAAAAAAAAGAATGCATCGTATGCTTTGTACGGCTTTTCCTGGGTATTCCTGATAATTATTATCGATCATGTAGTTGATTTTTGATAAAATATTATTTATTTATGTAGTATTTTATAGAACCTGTTTATTTGTTTGTTCTTTTATTAATTTAAAATTTGGATATATGAGGATTTTAGTATCTTGAAAAGTATGTCGGAAAGTGTTTGGATTCTCCTCTGTCCATTCCTCACTTCCTTAGATTGCACACATCAAATAGAGAAAATCTAATGAAAGGTGATCCATTCAAGTACAAAGGAAAAAGTACAACGGTATAAATTTATTTTTTATTTTATATATTTTTAAACTAGTCAATGTTGTGTTAATATTTATATTTTCCTTTCTTTTTGTAGATTGTGCACACATTCCTTGTCCCTACTGTCCATGAGATGAAAAAAAATACATGACAATGTTTAAGACATATACAAATGAATTTAAGGACATGGTCCTTGATGCCTTGAAGGCTAATTTAAAAGGTGTCACTGTCCTTACTTCAAAAGTAGCAGCGAAGGATGAATGTTTGGATAATCACACTCCAATCTAACTTTTTGAGAATTTTGTTTTGAGTGAACAAAAAAATATTCGAGTGTTTCTGTTGATGAAAATTTATGGAAGAGTGTTGCATCCCTCGAGCAATCAATGATGAAAGTTGTTGTTTATGTACTGGATGAGAAATTGAGGAGAGGTGAAAAAACAAAAAGAAGCAAGGTAAATTAGTTTATATACTCATTCAATTAAATAATTATTTATATAAATATCCCCACTGACCTTGCAACTTATGTTGAAGAAGAATTTATAGAAATTGGACAAGAGCTTGAAGTTGCAGTCGATGAATACCTTACAGCATCAGCTGGTGATACAATAGAATAGAAAAGAGAGGAAGAAAAATTGAAGGAGAAGGAGGTTGATGAAATGGAAGAAGAGAAAAAAATAGAAGAAACAGAGAAAGAAAATGTAGTTGATGAAATGGAAGAAGAGAAGAAAGAAGAAGAAAAACAAAAGGAGAAGCCAGTTGATGAATTTGAAGAAGAGAAGATAGAAGAAGAAAAAGAGAAGCAGAAGGAGGCTAATGAAGAAGAGAATGAGATAAAGAAAAAGAGAAGAAGGAAAAAGATGAAGAAGTGAAGGTGGTAGTAGATGATAAAGAGAATAAATGATGCAGATTTAGTGGATGTGATGAGTATTCTAAAGGAATTCAATGGTGAGGATGTTGGTGATGAGAAAAACAGTGGACGTGGTGGACGGGTATATTTTGAAATATTTTATTTTTTCGAAAAGCAGTTACTACTTTTGGTGACAGTGATAATTAATTTTTTATTTTTTTGATGGATGATTGGTGGGGGAGGGGTTAAGATAATTAATTTTTTATTATTTTGATGAATGGCTGGGGTGTATAATTTTTTGACTGTTTTGATGGATAGCTGGGTAAATACTGATGTTTATATGGATGTTTGTTTTTGACAAATAGGTTAATATATTTTATGGTATGTGATTATGTTTTTATGTTATGTGATTTGTGCTTAGCTGCAATGTTTTATCAGAAGATCTTTTTAACTATTTATAGTATTATATAATTGTTAATTATCAATGTTAAAATTATATGTTTAATATTATAGACTACGTGAATGGATATCGTTCTTATTTGCACACTGTTATCTTGTTGATTTATAATATTATTGATCATGTATAATTTATATAAGAGAAATGCTTTTATTTATTCAGTACTATTGCATCCCTGCTACAGCTTTCCAAAAGCAAACACAAACAACAAACTATACAATATAAATTTTTAGACCTTTCTCTTTTTCATCAGTCAAATCAACATTTATTTTAGTTGATCCCTTTCTATATCAGTGTCTTTTACCAACCCTTTCAAGTGATCTATTTTCTCTTCGGCTTCTTTAAATAAAGTCATTAGTAGATCCCTGTTTTCTTCGGAGTCCCAAAGCCTTTGTAATAGTTGAAATTTGCAACGCCTTGAAAAGTCGATGTCTCCAATTCCGAAATCAACTTCGATGGACTGTTCGTTGATGAATCTTTTTGAGCCACTTAAACAAAGAACATACGCGAACAATACAGTTAAAAAATTGTCGACCTGGGTTCGTATTGGTATGTTATGTCCTCAACATAGCTGGAAAATCACAACGACAAATGTAAGACTTTTTTGTATAGGATATTTGAGATGCTTGACACATTGTGAAAAAAGAAATCTTTGAGCTGTTTAAAATAGAATAAGATGGAAGATTTAATGAGTCAAAAAAAATGAGGGATTGCCTTCCTTTTATACAAAAAAATAGATGTTATCATTGAAAGAGTAGTAATTTATACTTTGTTACCGTTGGAGAACTTGGTATTTGAATATTGTCACTGGTGATCATAATATTTAGATCATTTATACAGTCGATATTCTTCTATGTGAGTGGTCTGTGTTGGACAAATGAGATATACACTCCATCATTATTTAGATATATGCGGATTGATACAATAATTTAAAGATGATTTATACTTTACCTACTGGATCGTGATACTTACATATAGATCATAACATGTAAAATTAAAAAAGGAGAATAATTAATTAATAATAGATTATGTTGTTGAAATTTAGTTCAATTAAATGAGTTTAAAAAGTAATTTGATCATGTAAGTGTGGATGTAAGACGGGAGTGGTGATCAACGATGTACGAGGAAGAGTTGTGGTTATACAATCAAGATCCTCAAAGTAATACTTGAGAAAGCATAAGTATGTTGTGAGGTTGTCACTTGTTCAACCACAATTCTTTCCACACATCGTTCATCACCACCCACAATCTACATGGACCCTTACATGATGAAGAGTTGTGGTTGAACAAGTGACAACCTCACAACATATCTATGCTTTCTCAAGCATTACTCTGAGGATCTTGATTGTATAACCACAACTCTTCCTTGTACATTGTTGATCACCACTCCCATCTTGTATTCACCCGTACATGATCAAATTACTTGTTTAAATTCATTTAATTGAATAAATTTCAACAACGTAATCTATTATTAATCAATTATTCTCCTTTTTTAATTTTAATAATTATGATCTATATGTAAGTATCACGATCCAATAGGTGAAGTATCGATCATGTTTAGATTATTATATCAACCCGCATATACTTGAATAATGATGGAGTGTATATCTCGTTGGTCCAACACATACCTCTCACTTGGAAAAGTATTGACTGTATAAATGACCTATATATTATGATCACTGATGATAATATTCAAATACAAAGTTCTCTAACGGTTACATCTGTTTTTTTGATAATTATTTAAGGGATCGTTTGGTCGAGCGTATATCCAAGTAATACTTGTATTAGTTATGTTTGAATTATTTTTCTTGGGTCAATAAGATGATTATATATATACATAATTGTTTTTAATCAATAGAATGACTATATATCTATATATATTAGATAAGCATGCATGGTACAAAAGTTATTTTTGATCAATAGAATAATTATATATATATATATATATATTAGATAAGCATGCATGTTCCTCTTCTTGCACTTGAAATTCTCACTGACACTCTTCACACATTTTCTTTTCTTCCTCCCAAGCTTGATATCCACAAGGGGTGAAAGAATCTTCACATTTAGAAATTCCTGTGGCAAACATCATTTTGACTCGAGAGGGACAACATTAATAGATTCAGAGTATGCAAGGCAATATTCTTTAGCTTTATACAAAGGCGAAGAGTACTCATAAATTCTCAAGTCATACTCATTGCCATGCTTCAATCGCAAAGCAGCCATTGCATAAGCACATGGTACCTTAACCAAGTCATATTCCTTGTAAGAACATGTCTTTTCAAGTAGGTTCACTTTGGCAGTAGATCCTACCCCAAATATTGTGAATTGATTGTCGTCTCCGATTACGTCCTCCATATATAAGGAGTCTCCCTCGATCATTTTTTCTCTTGCAATCTTTTTGGCAGTCGGCACCATTTCACTATCCTTAGATTTGAGAGAACCTGCATGTCACTCCCTGAACAATTCTCCAAACCTCTTAGTAAATGAATTGAATATGGATGCTACGAGATACTCTCTTTCTTCTATCAACATAGCGTTGAGTGACTCGGCAATATTTGTGGTCATCACTGCATACCTATTGCTTGGAAAATGTGCTCTTCTTCACTTTTCAAAATCAACTTCATGCTTAGGACATTGGCTGCCATGGGGCAATTGTTCTTGAATTCTACAAAATGATTGTTAAATTTATTTATATAATATGACTTTGATGCATTGTAGTATAGATAGAGGGAATCTCCTCAATGATGATTTATTCGGAGATTCTCACTGAGATGCCTCATGTAATATCCGTGATAAGAATGATTTTAAACATTCAAAAAAAACATTGGCGATGCTCTTGTGTCTATCGGAGATAAAGCACAAATTTGATTCATCGACCACAATCTCCTTCAACTTCTCAAATAAGAACGTCCAAGACGCATCGTTCTCTTTGTCCACAACACAAAATATAATTGGATAAACATGGTTGTCCGTATCTTGTGCAACGGCGTTCAACAACATGCCCTCATATTTACCATGTAAATTAGTGTCGTCAACCGGTACAACCTTTCTCATATGGGTGAATACCCTAATACAAGCTCTGAAGGCTAAGAAGTAATACATAAACCTATGACTATCCCCGTTTACCATGATAGAATAGCTAGAACCAACATTAAAAGTGTCGAACATGTAGGAAAAAGCTAGTAAGCATGAATACCCATAATCTGCTGTCCCTCGGACCATTTCCTTCTCAATCACACCTCATTTCCAATATTTTCAGTAGCTTGGACTGCTGCGAAAAGAATTAATAATAACCCTTTGAATCTCCTTAACATTTGGACCCTTGCCATGGCGATACAAATTCACACAAAGTGATGCAATGACTTTGGTCAAAAAATTTCTATGGCTTTTGTTGGTATGTTCAACACTGCAACTGTGATCGCTAATGTACTTTTAGATACAAAATCTATCTGAGCACTCATACTTCTTCGCTTGCAATATCCACCCGTAAATACGATATACACATTTCATCTTTAAATATTTAGTACAACTCTTCATCATAGCAAAATCAAAAGGCTTACTCATCACCACTTCGGATAATAACAATTTCAGCTCACTCTTGCTACTGAATGTTTGACTTATATAGAAATTAGTTTCATCCAAAAAGAAATGGTTGGGTTGTGATCCCAATTCCCTCTCTTTGTCCAAGTCTTCAAAATTTTTAGGATATTCCGCATCTACTTGTTGTTGTCCATATCCATTGGATGATCACACATATTTATTGAATCATCACACAAGATCTTATTTGAAAAGTTACCTAAGCTCTATGAATGATCACCCAAGCTCTCATCTTTAGCCAAATTATTATCGTCGTCGTTAAATGAATTCGATGGTTCAATCAGAGGCCTCACAATGACATTTATCCTCAATATAGGACTAGAGACATCAGCAGCAATACCCAACATGTACAAGCCGAATTATCATTGTCGTCATTAAATGAATTCGATGGTTCAATCGGAGGCCTCACAATGACATTTATCGTCAATATAGGCCTAGAGTCATCAGCAGTAATACCCAATATGTACAATCCCACACTCCTATCATTCTTTATAAATATGGAATGTACTTTCCCTCTCATTCATTTGATAGCTAATCACCAAGTTGCATAGCTCGTAAGCTAACTCACCAACCTCAATTACGCTTGTAATCATATCATCGTATAAACCATTATGACGCAAAGCAATGAAAACTATCGTAGTACTAAAAGATTTCTAAATCCAACTTTTGGGGGTCTCTTCCTGTCACGACCCAACTCCATAGGCCGTGACTGGTGCCCGATTTAAGCACCCATACGTACCCTTATCCCCACTTAGCATGTTAGTAGAATAGACAAAAATAAAAGTCAAAAAAGGGTCGCTAGAGAGCGCATGAGAACAAATATAGCACAAGAGGGCCGTTAAGGCCATCATGGAACACAAAACCCAAAACATATATACATAACCCACATCACAAGTCTATAGACCTCTACAGAATGATAGCCTAGTCATATAATGGGACAGGGCCCCGTCGTAACCTTAACCAATATGTACAAATGTACAACAGAAAAGTTAGTACCAAAATAGGACTCCAAACAAAGGAGCACTACCAACTAACAAGTGGATGTCCTAGGCGAGCAGATCAGTAAATTAAGTGTCTGTACCTGTAGGCATGTAATGCAGCACCCCCCCAAAAAAGGAGGTCAATACGGAAAATGTACAGAATATGTAAAGCACAGACTGTAATAAGTAAAGTCATTACCAGAATAGAATGTGCAAAAATGAGCGAAATATCCAGAGTATCATAATGTTTATCATAGACACAGGTAGTGCATGCAGAAAAACATATGCCATATCCGGCCCCATTACGGGACTCGGTGAATAAAACGTGGTCGCCACCCAGTCACTGGCGCCATAGCACAGCATACATCCAGAGTAGGAAATATCTCCGTAATAGATCATATCATATCAGATGGTCATATCAGATATTATCATATCATATGTGTACATGGCAGGAAATATCTCCGTAATAGATCATATCATATCAGATGGTCATATCAGATAATATCATATCATATGTGTACATGGCACATCATAACTCCACAAATCCCATGTACAGAGCGTACCTGCCCCTCTCATCGGGGCACGACGAACAATGTAGAGAAGTACGCATGTCAATAAACCTAGCCCGAGCTTAGTGAAAGAAGCATTGAGGTATCCACGAGTGGAGTAGTGAGAAACTAGATACAATTTAAATCATATTTGAGACTCGATGGGATACTTAAGATGAGCTATTATTCAAAAATTAAGACAAGAGTCATATCAAGTACCTTTTAAAAGTTACTATGGTTTATATCAAAATAGAACCTTTGGGAATCATATACACATATCAAGGCATAACGAAATATCTATTGGAAGTTGAGAAATTAGCCATCCTAGCGGCTCTACGAATAGAAACTTCCTTGAAATCATATAAAGGTCATATACTTGCTTCATAAAAAACCATGCCAAAAAGGAAGATTAGCTTTACATATTTGTGCCCAAAACATGCCAAGAGATAGAATAATCTTAATAAACTTATGCCGAAGACATGCCAAAAGAAATTCTAAGCCTTACATACTTATGCCAAAAACATGCCAAAAGAAGGAAACGTTAGCTTTACATACCTCTTACGGATTACTCATAACAGGTTCGCCTCGTTGTCCCTTGAACCTATTTAACATGAAAGTAATTCTAAGGTTAGTGACCTTCAAGTTTCCATCTTGTAATTCTACCACCAATTACCCATAGGAACCAATTCCTTATTCACCTTTCTCGACTAGTCTATTAGTTAGTTAGAAGTTAACAGAATTCGGGCAGCATCTCCCCTATAACTTGCCCTATCCAAAATATAAACATATAATCCATATTACCCACACTAACCAGCAGCAAATACATGACCATACCACTGCAACATTACCCAAAGCAAGTCCCAAACAGCCCGCTCAAAACTACGATACCAAAAGAGGATTTTTAATCTCTATTTTGTAAAACCTTTAACCATATGTAACGGGGGATCGTGTGGATAATACCAGAAGCTCCCACACCCCTTTTTGAATACTTTACATCCCTACAATACACAATCAAACCACCTTCAAGAACAGCACAACAACAACAACACACTACTCGACTTCGATTTAACTATAACGACCTTAGTTTAGTTTGTTTCTAACGTCAAGCATCCTTGTGAAATTTTTATACTTAAAGCCACATATAAGAAGTTTAATACACTCCATAACAACACCATAAACTCCAAATTGAAAGAAAAGACCTTACCTTACCCGAAATTGGCCAAAACCTGCCAAAAGCCGCTTCGGAAGTTCCTTAATTGCGGCTGAAACGTCGTGGTTGTTTTCTATTTGTCAGGTGCTGATACAAAGCATAACTTTAGATTATTAACACCTTCATATCATCTTGGTATACCCTAGATAATTAATTCACAAAAAGAAATTAGGGCTTACCTTTCACTTTGGCCAAGCCGTCGTCCCTCTCTCTTGGCCTCCGAGGGTTTCCTTTTCTTCTCCTTTAAGTTCAAGGCTATTTTGTGAGAAATTCAGCCTTAATACACATGTATATACATGTCCTTAGTAGGTGACATATGGCAGACCCCTAGGGGTGACAGGTGGCATCCCCTTGGGTGCCACTTCATCCATGCATCAAATCCAAAGCCGCCACATGGCAGCGTGGGACCCACATCAAGTAGGTGTGTCACCTACTTGTTTCAAGTAGGTGTATCACCTACTTATTTCAAATAGGTGCTACATCTCCTTATTTCAAATAGGTGCTATATCTCGTTATTTCTCTTCTGTGGGTTCGTAATCTCGTCTCACTTTAAGAGCCTATGTGTCCCTTACTACTTAAGATGTGCAATCAAGTAGCTTAGTTATGTAAGACTTCCAAATCGGTGGCGTACGTGAGTAAGTTGAGTCCTACGACCCATTATTTGGCCTCCAACTCCTTTCGGATTCTTATAACCCTATTTCCAATCTTCCCTATTATTGGAGTATCTCATTCTCCTCTTCTTAGAGTTGTTTGATAGAGTTATAGATTATCCGACTCATATGACGACTTCTAAGAAACTTAAGAGCCTCCCTAAAAACATAAGAAGCTTAAGAAGCGTTCCAAGGTACCAAAGTACGGGGTGTAAAATCCTTCCCCCCTTTAGAATATTCGTCCTCAAATGTGAACCAAAACCTTCCTCCGGATCTTATACCGACTATATGGAGAGTTCCTATATCCCATTGTCATAACATATACTTTCATCGAGTAATCAATATCAGAGTTCCAAAGGTTAGGATTGCTTGTAGACATAGGGAATAGGTACGGATACTTGTGTTTCATTTCCTTTGTCACTTCCCAAGGGGTAACCCATCCTAGTACTACTCTCTCCCAAGCATGCTTAACTTTGGAGTTCTGATGGGATCCGGTGCGTTAGTGCTGGTATTATAGCATCCATCCCTTATGGGATCTCGTTTGAAGTTTAAGCGCTCCCATTTACATATGATAGCGTCACTTGATTTTCTCCTACGCTTATACTTCTCTTATCCACTTCCCCTCTTTTAGGGTGTACCCATGTCATCCTCTGTTTATTTTCAACTATTCACGCACAAATGATTCTATTCCAACATATTTAACATGCTGCACCACATCTACACCCTCTGTTAGATCATCCATACTTTAGGTTGCCCCTATAAGAAACCCTAGCACAACCATAGGGTGCTTAGTATTCTCGATAGATAGTACATAATTTAGTCCAAGTACTGGTACTCGAGTCATACAACTTAATGTAGGAGTTTAGTCGAAGCCATATTTCATTCATCCCAATTTCATCAATCATCAACAGAGGAATATATTATAATGTAAAGCCTGAATCTATCAGTACATATACAATCCGAGAAAAGGTCAACAATGTACCTGTGATCACATCTGGTGATGCCTCCTGATCCTGCCGGGTGGCCAAAGCATAACTGCAGTTAGAAAGACCGCTAGAACTAGAGACTCCACCACGGTCTCTACCGTGGCCTGTTGGTGTAGACGCACCCTGCCCCGTGGGGCATATAGCTGCCGAAGAAGATGATGACCCAGCAGTTAATCCAGTAGGCCGAGCTGCACCGCCCAAACTATCCTTATACGGGAAATCTCTCATCACATGGCTTTGACTGCCTCAAGAAAAACAAGCCCATGTAGTGCGGTAGCACTCTCTCGAATAGTACCTGCCACAATAGGAACACTGAGGCCTAGGTGGCCTCATCTGACCAGAGCCTCTGTTTGGCTGCGGACTAGAAGCCCTAGAGCTCAGACCTGCTCTTGAATATCCTGTGCCACCTAGTCTCTGGTCTTCGAACTGCAGAGGCATACTCCATGCTAGCTGGGTGGGCTGTCTGCTACCCTGCTGCTGGGATGGTCTGCTCCGGAATTCTCCAAAATACCCGACTGACCTGGCCCTCTTGGGCTGACTCCAACCAAAATCTCAGTCGGACTGGTATCCTCTATGTCTGTCCTTCATGCCCTGAGCATGTGCCTGTCTATGGGTGATGTACATCCCTGGCTGGGCAGCCATTACCAAACAACTATCAACCAGATACTGATCTAGGCCCATCACATATCTGTGCATCCTGTTAGTCATAGCAGTTACTAAAATGGGTGCATATCAGGCCAATGAGTCAAACTCCAAACTATACTCACGAACATTGCGACCTTGCTGCCCCAACAGTAAAAATTTATCCACCCTGGCTCTCCTCATCTCAGGAGGCAGGAAATGACTGAGGAATGCCTCCGCAAACTCGTCCCATATTGCTGGAGGAGCAACTCTACCTGGATAACTCCTAGGACTTATACCAGTTAGCAGCTACCTCGTGTAGTCTATACGAGGCCAACTCAATCAATTCCGTCGCAAAAGCCTTAGTCAGACGTAATGTATGTTGTATCTCTCTAATGAACTCCTAGGGTCTTTCTCGGGCTTTGTCCCTAAGAACTCTAGAGGATTACAGGTCAAAAACTCATAAGCCCTCGAACTATCTGGCTAGTGTACCTGATCTCCGCCTAAACTACGTCTATGCTCTTGGCCTGCCACCAATCTAGTCAAAAGCTGGACCACATCCTGTATAGCCCTGTCCTCATCTCCTGGCTGTGGATCTAGAGACTCGGGTGTTGGGGCTCCAAAAACTGGTGGTGAAGCCGCCCTCTGATTTGCAGCTGGGGCTTCCCTAATCTCCTCTGATGCTGGTGGCGTCGCAGAGCTGGATTTCAGGGGTACAGCCTCCATCTCAGGCTAAGGTCGGGCCCTAGTAACTCTGTGGGCCTGGCTAATCTCGCCAGGTGCTACTGATTTGCCTTTCTGGGCAGCCGTCGCTTTCCTTGGAGGCATTACTGAAAACCATAACAATTCATTTTGTTAGGGAGGAATCATCTTGATAATATAGCTCTATCGCACGATCTAAGACAAGAACGAAAGGTAACAACCTAAATGTCATGTAGCCTCCTGTTTATAGATGTGGTACACAACACACCGATAAACAAGACTCTACTAGACACGGTCTATAAATATTTTAAGGACCAAACCACTCTAATACCATTTTTGTCACGACCCAACTCCGTAGGCCTTGACTGGTGCTCGAGTTAGGCACCCATATATACCCTTAGCCCCACTTAGCTTGTTAGCATAATAGATAAAAGTAGGAGTCAAAAAGGGGTCGCTAGAGAGTGCATGAGAACAAATATAGCACAAGAGGGCCGTTAAGGCCATCACGGAACACAAAGCCCAAAACATATATACATAACCCACATCACAAGTCTACAGACCTCTACAGAACAGTAGCCTAGTCATATGATGGTATAGGGCCCCGTCGTACCCTTAACCAATATGTATAAATATACAATAGAAAAACTAGTACCAAAATAGGGCTCCGGACAAAAGAGCACTACTAACCAACAGGGTGGATGTCCTAGGCGAGCAGATCAGCAAACCAAGCGTCTGTACCTGCGGGCATGTGACGTAGCCCCCCAAAGAAAAAGGAGTTAGTACGGAAAATGTACTAAATATGTAAAGCGGACTGTAATAAGTAAAGTCATTACCAGAACAGAATGTGCAAAAATGAGAAAAGTATCCAGAATATCATAATATTTATCATAGACACAGGTAGTGCATGCAGAAAAACATATGCCATATCTGGCTCCATTACGGGACTCGGTGAATAAAATATGATCGCCACTCAGTCACTGGCGCCATAGCACAGCATACATCCAGAGTAGGAAATATCTCTGTAATAGATCATATCATATAAAATGGTCATATCAGATAATATCATATCATATGTGTACATTTTCGTAGAGAATTAAAACACCACATACAATGTTTTAGGGGTGTTACAGGCAGAGACTAATTCTTTTTCAGACTGTGATTAAGATGGGGTACTATAAATATATAAACGAGTTAAAATATCAAAAACCAAAAATTCACAATATTTTGAAACATTGTTAAAGTAGATTACAAAAATTACTCTACCTACTTCTTTGATATAAAATGTCAAGGAAAACAGTTTAGAAATTTCAGTGCAATTGGTAAAGTAGATTACAAAAATTACTCTATGCATTACTTTGATGTAAAAAAAAGGCAAGGGAATTAGTTTGGAAATTAAGTGCAATTGGTAAAGTAGATTACAAAAATCAACATGCAAAAATGGTAGCAAAGAGAATAAAGTTGAATATATTTAAATTCGCAACTCGCCCCGCATTAATTTTGAAAAAAAGATTTTTTCAATCAATCCGGCATTGGCATAGTCTAAAATCTTCCTAACCCAGATAGCCTAAAATCCGTGGCTCACCATTGACATCCCAATTGAAAGTATATGAATGAATAAATTAAAATTGAGATATGGCAAGTGATAATTGTATTTTGTATTTTTTGATATTATAAGAATGAAATGTTTTGTAGTAAATAGGTAAAAGTGTAAAGAATAAAAGAAATAGTGGAGTAGTCGACGAAAATGAGTTGGGAGGGTGGAGGCACTTGTCCACTCATCTCTAATTATTGCTCTCTAATCACTCACTATTTCTACCTTTTCACACTCTCAATTACTGCTACTCCAAATCCATGCAGATCCGATGCATTTCTCTCTCCTCACTCTGTTCTTCTTTAGCTTATTACCTACATTTATATTTACTTTTCCTCCTCTCTCTCTCTCTCTATCTATCTATCTATTATCTACTCTCCCTCCCTCTCTACCACCATGCTTCCTTCTTTTTCTTTCTTCTTCTTCGTCGTCGTATCCGTTTCCGCCAACAACCGCCGTGTACTTCATCAGCCCTTTTTCCCACAAGATTCACATCCACCTTCATCTTCACCTCCCAAATACCCTTTTGACTCTTCTTCTACTCCTAATACTCCCTTTTTCCCCTCTTTTCCTTCTCCTCCTCCACCTTCCCCTTCTGCTTTTGCTTCTTTCCCTGCTAATATCTCTTCTCTTATCCTTCCCCATTCATCCAAATCCAAAACCATTTCATCAAAACTCATATCTACCGCCATCGCCTGCGTTCTTGCTGCTCTACTTCTTCTCTCCATTGCTCTCTTCTTCCATATACGCAACAGAAGAAGAAATCAACATTCAACTTCTACTCATAACAAAATACAGAGATCTAATGCAAACCCAACTAATATTCCTAAACTACAAACCCCATCACAGACCAGTTCTGAATTCCTCTACTTGGGTACTATGGTCAGTGCACATACTGGGATTGATACCCACAACCACCAACATCGTCGTGACGCCAACCTTGCTACTGCTGCACCCTCCACAAAAATGGACTCCCCGGAGATCCATCCATTGCCGCCACTACATGGACAGAGTTTCAGGCTAAAGCGTGGGAATGGAGATGTTATCTCCCGTACAACTGAGGATGATGAGGAGTTTTACTCTCCAAGAGAATCTTTAGATGGCAGAGAAAGTTCGATCGGAACTGGATCGGCCTCGCGTAGGGATTTTGCCGCCGTTGAGGTCAAGAATTTTGGTGGGTCGAGCTCATCTTCTTCCTATTCGTCTTCCACTTCCGGTTCGGGCTCACCAGTTAGGTCTGTATCGCTGAGCATTTCTCCACCGGTGAGTTTAAGTCCAAAAAATTCACAGCCCAAGTCACCGGAACTACTTGCTGTTCCTACTGCTCCGCCACCTCAGTATCCTTCTCCTCCGTCTCCGCCGCTAGCAGATTTTGTGCCGATATTGGTCATTGACGGGGAGTCTGATTCACCATCTCCGCCTAGTTCATCATCTCCAGAGAGATATTCAAGCAGAAGTATTGACTCATCACCCACAATTTCCGATGTTTGGGATCAGAATGTTGAATCTCCGATGAGAATCAGAAATCACATACAGCAGAATGCATCAGTTTCAGTTCCTCCACCGCCTTCGCCACCGCCACCTCTTTTGATTAGTATTCCGGCTTGTATACATCCTCCTCCACCACCGCCACCGCCACCACCAGTTAAAAATTGGGATAGTCCAAAAACTCCAACACCAATTTCAAAACCACCATCTAAGCCTCTAGTTCTTGTAACTCCGTTAAGACCCATAGAACTTGAGAGTCCAGTGCTGATTTCCCCAATGGAGTTGCCTTGTAATAAGCAACCCATTGAGAAGAATGACCAGAGTATAGAAGGCTTATCAAGTGATACTGGTGGGAACAACGAGGAAACTCCAAAACCAAAGTTGAAGACTTTGCATTGGGATAAAGTAAGAGCTAGTTCCGATCGGGAAATGGTGTGGGATCAACTGAAATCGAGTTCGTTTAAGTAGGATAATCTAAACTATTGTTACACTTATTACAGATATGAAATACTCCTTTTTTTTGTCGGGCAATTAAAACTGAGCTGATTTATTTACAGATTGGATGAAGAGATGATAGAAACGTTGTTTATTGTGAAGACTCCAACTCTAAATCCAAAAGAAATGACTAGACGCCCTGTTCTTCCCTCGCATAGCCAAGAGAATAGGGTACTTGATCCAAAGAAGTCACAGAACATTGCAATTTTGCTAAGGGCACTAAATGTAACTGTTGAGGAAGTGTGTGAAGCCCTTTTAGAAGGTATTCTGCTACTCTGTTATTCTCAGACTTGAAAATTAAAACTGAAATATGACTGTGATGATAGTAATGTCAGTTTATTGTTGCCTAATCGCTCCAGTTCTACAGAAAAGATCTTCTGCAGGGTTACATAATGTTGAATTGTCATTCAGTTCACATGTGCTGTTATTATAGAAGAATTGATATGCATTGATCTTGAAACATGCTTACAAGAACTTGCACCAAAATATGAAATAAATTAACCTATACAGGTTGGGGGTTTCCCTGATAACTTCTCAGACAATATACTTTGTTCATCGTATGCATTAATCTTTACTAGTATGAATGAGTACAGTGTAGACATTACATTCTTTTAGAAGTTAATTGGTAGCTGATTAGTTTAGAGGTCTTTATAGGTTTTATGTGGCTTTTGCTCATGGATTTCAGGGTATTAATAATTAGGATAGAGCATCATTTTATTTGTTTGTGGTTGCATATTGGTGTACATTGTTCCTGAAACATGTCGACAGCTTTACCTTTTGGGTTTTCTTCTGTTTGCTGCTTTTTACCTTCAATATGCCCCTCTATTTTTCTTTTTAGCGTGCAAGTGCATCTAGAATTTATAATTTCTTCTCCAGTTGTAGTAATTAAGTACATTCTCTTTTCAGGAAACGCTGATGCCCTAGGGACTGAGCTCCTTGAGAGTTTACTGAAGATGGTTCCATCCAAAGAAGAAGAACGCAAGCTGAAAGAATATAAAGATGATTCTCTGTTTAAGCTTGGGCCAGCTGAGAAGTTTCTCAAGGCAGTGCTTGATATACCTTTTGCATTCAAAAGGATAGATGCTATGTTGTACATTTCAAATTTTGATTCTGAGGTTGACTACCTCAAAAAGTCATTTGAAACTCTGGAGGTAATTATTTCAGGTCATCTTCAACTTCTAGTTGTATATTGAGTTCTCTAATAATCACTAAACAGTTCTGATTTTGATTTGATAGAAGAAAGGTTTGTGTAAGGTTTTTCTGTTTGACATGCTAAATCAGTAAATTTGCTGGTACCTATGACAAATGAAACTCAGAAATAGCGTTATGTGATTTTGGAAGGAATTGCCATTGCATCAGTATTATAGGACATCTAATTGTTAGACTGGAGAATAATCAAGTTTTTCATCTTGAACTCTGAACTTTGATACTCTTGTGATGAACTTGGCATGTGTTTCTCTCTTGAACTGTGGAACTGCATGCTAACTGGACCTGTTCAAGTATTCATACTCTGTTTCTTATCTCCTCACATAAACCAATAGCAGAAAAGTCATCTTAATATATTTGAAGAAGACTTCTAGGCTGTTTTAAACCTTACAGAGCTTTGCTACTTGACACAGGCTGCTTGTGAAGAGTTGAGAAGTAATAGAATGTTCTTAAAGCTTCTGGAAGCAGTGCTGAAGACCGGTAACCGCATGAATGTTGGGACAAATCGGGGTGATGCACATGCTTTCAAACTAGATACCCTCCTAAAGCTTGTAGATGTGAAGGGAGCTGATGGGAAAACAACCCTCTTGCATTTTGTGGTACAGGAGATCATAAGAAGTGAAGGTGCTCGTCTTTCTGGTGGAGATCAAGATCAACAGTTGACCATGAACGATGATGCCAAATGCCGGAAGCTTGGCCTCCAAGTTGTTTCCAACCTTGGTTCAGAGCTTACAAATGTTAAGAAAGCTGCTGCCATGGATTCAGAAGTGCTTCATAGTGAGGTCTTAAAGCTTTCTAAAGGGATTGGAAACATTGCTGAAGTTGTCCGATCAATTGAAGCAGTTGGATTGAAGGACAACAGCACAGAAAGATTTTCCGAGTCCATGAGAAGGTTTATGAAAATGGCAGAAGAGGAGATCATAAGGCTCCAAGCTCTAGAAAGTGTTGCCATGTCCTTGGTGAAAGAAATAACGGAATATTTCCACGGAAATTCAGCCAGAGAAGAGGCTCACCCATTTAGGATCTTTATGGTGGTAAGAGACTTCCTAATGGTTCTTGATCGCGTTTGCAAAGAAGTTGGAATTATAAATGAACGTACAATAGTTAGTTCTGCCCACAAGTTTCCAGTTCCAGTAAATCCAAATCTACAGCCTGCCATTAGCGGGTTGACAGCAAGATGGCAACATAGTTCATCGGACGAGGACAGTTCATCCGCTCATTAGCAACATTAGCTTATAGCAGGCAGAACCCTAGTTTTGTTTATGGCCAAAACCAATGTAATCTACTATAAAGGCCATTTTGTCTGAGACTGTGCCTGCCTTTTGAGGTACATGTAATCTTTTTTTAGTCTTGTATTTATATAGTTCATTGTAAAAGATGTGGAGATTTATCCATTCCCATAGATATGTAGATATAGAGCATCCCTTTAGAAAATAACAGAGGGAAACATTTTGTGTTTTATATCTCAAAGATGAGAGGCTCCAAATCATGAAAAAATTGTTGAGTGCTATTTCATATTTGTAAAGAGAAACATAGGATATGTACCTCCATTAAAAAGAAGAAACAAGGAACTTTTAAAAATGAATATTGTGAACCAGCTATGTAGTTGATGTCTTCAACTTTTTTTTTTTTTTGGTTTTCATAGAGCTCCAATTAAATTTGGATCGCGCACGGTAGGGTTCATTAGGTGGGTGGTGCTTCCAACATAAATTTTTTTTTCTCAGGGTTCGAATTCGAGACATTTGATTAAGAGTAAAACAGTTCCACCAATGCACTACAAATTCATGTTGGTGATGTCTTCAACTTTACTTGACCGTTGGTTCGAAAAAAACTTTTTAACTTATTTTAATTATGAGAAATGAGAAAAAAGAAATCGTGATTGCAGGAGAAAGAAGGTCGCAACGTATTTTAGGGAGAGAAAAGCCATTCTAGTCTGTAGATATGCATTTGTATATTGGTAAAGAGTAGTAGTTCCAAGTGGGAATAACTTACCCGCCCTCACAGTTTAACACCAAATCATAGTAATCCATACATTGTAGTGACATGTATATTAAGGGCGGTTTAAAAAGTAACTTGATAATTGAAATTTGTATAATTATTAGGATATTAATTATCAACATTTGTTTGCCACAATATAATTACAGTGTAATTATAATTGTACTATTTGGTTGCACAAGTGTAATTACAAGGTTATATCAAATTTTAAAAATAAAAGTTAATCATCTAAACTTAAAATTTATATTAGACAAATAAGGGCTTTTATAAATGATATTAAATTAATTATTTAAGATAAATATTAATTAATAAACATGTATTCTTAACTAATATTAAAAAAACAATGTATTTATATTTTTTAAATTAGTATATTTTAATTAATTTAATCAAAAAATTAAAAGTATAGGAATTTTATGAACATCAGGAAATGTATGTTTGAGGAAAATGTTAATATTATAATATAATGTCATAAAATTATTAAAACATTTGACAAAAAAATAATCTATCAAGTTTAACTAAAAAATAAATTGCAATGTGAAATATCAAGTCAATACTACTAAAATAAATGAAATTGAAAATATGACATAAATTCTAAATTCAAAAGAAATTTTTTTTAATATGATACTCTTATATAAATTTTATCACAATGTACATAAATATGATTTAAAAGAAAAGGAAACTGTAAGTCTATGATCTTATTTAATAATGAATTCTACTTTAATTTAAAAATTAAAATACTAACAAAATTATGCAAATAAAAAAATTGAATAATCAATAAATAAATAATATGAAAAATTGTATGGAATCACATGAAAAAGTAAATGTTGAGAATGAGAAGAAAATGAAATATAAATAATAAAAAATAAAACATATGTTTTTAAAAAATATTAGAATAATAATAAAAAAAATAATAGAAATAAAAAAATAAATTAAAATGAGTCCTTCTAGTTTCCAGAGGATGTTGAGCTTTCTTGTATAGTTTTGTTGTCGTTTCCTTTATTTTGATTGTTGGTAGCCATGGTCTTGTCATTGGCACCTTCTAGACTTTGATTGAGGCTTCATAGACTAGAGTGTGGGAAGGTTGGACTACTATTTTTGAGAAGTCTTATTATAACTGTTTTGATGAGTTGATAGTAATTGGCCCTCGGCCCTTATATTATGAATAGTGTGTCTATGATTGAGTCTTCCTCTGAGTGAATATGAATGAATGATAGTGTGACTGAATTAGGTGGTTCGCTTGAAGGCCAGAAGTGGCTTTCGAGTGCCGGTCGCGCCTAGGGTACCCTCCCGGAGTGTGACAAATGTAGAGTCAATATATATCAATTTAAGTAAATAAAATTCAAATATACTATAATATATGCATTTGGAATCATCACGTAAAAGCCCATAAGAATTCACCATTTTGAATTGAAATGCTATTTTGAGAACCATTTGGACTCCATGGGTGGAAGGACCCATGAATGAAAACTCACATACCTTAGAGTAAAACTTGAAGAAATCTTGATGTTACGTCCTAAATGGGGAGCTTGAATCCTTGAGCTTGAGAGAAAATATGTTGGAGATGATTTGAGAGAGAAGAGGATGAAGTTTAGGGTTTGGGGAGGCAAAAGACTGTAAAAATGACCCCAAAACGCGTCCAAGTTCGCCTATATATGTTTAGGAAATTGTCCAAGTTGCCCTTACTTGAAATTGGAAATTTTGAACTAACTGGGATAAGGTCCGCGACACGAACTTGTTCTCCCACAGTTCATATTTTTTCCAAAATTAACATTTGAGCCAAGATTGACCAAGTCTGCGACGTGGAGTTGACGCGCACCCTTCTGGTTAAGAGGACATAACCTTTTACTCCGAACTCCAAAAAAATATAATCTTGGTGGAGTTTGAAAGAAGACTCAAATACCTTTAATTTGATATGTGATGGGACACCTAGTTTGTAATATAATAGGAGATATGTCCGTTTGAAGTTGACCCTATCTCAGACTCATATGAAAACTTAATAGATGGAGATTCTTTGGACTTGGCTTGGTGTTAGAGATACCATATGACCCTAAACCTCATCTAATAAACTATAAATACTTAGTAATTGATGCTAACTCATATATACAATTAGAAGTCATCGAGTTTGAGACCAAAAGGGTCCTTCAAAGCCATTTTCCCTTACTTTACCCTAGTATGACACAATCCCAACCTTTAAACCACGCGGGACCTTACAATATTTCCCCTTAGGAACATTCGTCCTCGAATGAGAATTATTAGCATAGAAAAGGATATGGTACGAGGACTAACAACCCAACACGAACAAAATGACGCATACAATGCATAAAACTTGAGATCTTTAAACTTGGCATAAAATTTGACTTTAAAATTTAACTTCATGAACATACATGCATATGAGGACTTAAGAAAATTAAATCATAGGAGTGTTAAACATTGAGCATGAGTAACTTAGTAACTTAGACTTGAGTAGAATGAAAAAGATGAGGGTAACATTTTATCATATCCGTTTCCGCTTCCCATGTAGCATTTTCAACTTGTTGATTCCTTCAAAGGACTTTAACAGATACAACTTCTTTGTTTCTCAATCTCTTAACTTGCCAGTCCAAAATCTCAATCAAAACTTCTTCATAGGTCAAGTTTTCTTCAACATTCACTGCTTCCAAAGGAACAATGGAACTAGGATCACCCACACATTTTCTCAACATAGACACATGGAACACCGGGTGAATTGTGGCCATCTCCAATGGCAACTCCAACTCATAATCAACTTTGCCAACACATCTCAAGATTTTATACGGCCCTACATACCTAGGGCTCAATTTTTCTTTCTTACCAAATCGAACCACACCTTTTATGAGTGAAATCTTTAAATACACCCAATCATCCACATAAAACTCAAGATCCTTTTTTCTAGTGTCGAAATATGAATTTTGACGACTTTGGTCCATGTTCAACCTTTCTCTAATAATCTTCACCTTCTCTAAAGCATCAAGTACCAAATCGGGGCCCAACAAGGTCATTTTACCTATTTCGAACAACCAACCGGGGATCTACATCGTCTCCCTTATAAGGCCTCAAATGGTGAGAACTCAATACTTGAATAACTATTATTATAGGCAAACTCGATGAGCGGTAGATGATCATCCCAAATTCCTTTAAAATCCAATGCACAATTCCTTAACATATCCTCTAGTATTTGAATTGTCATTTTGGCTTGCCCATCAATTTGAGGATGGATTGCGGTGCTCAACTTTATCTTAGTACCGAGGCCCTTTTGAAATGATCTCTAAAAGTGAGAAGTGAATTACGTACTACGATCCAAAATAGTGGACAATGGCACACCATGCAACCTCACCAACTTCAGAATATATAAATTGGCATAGTCGTCGCCGCTATAAGAAGTCTTAACTAGTAGGAAGTGAGCCAGCTTAGTCATTCTATCAACAATTACCCAAATCGAATCGTGACGCTTTTGGGTATGAGGCAAACCCACTACAAAATCCATATTCACATCTTCCCACTTTCAAGTAGGGATTTTAATATCTTGGGCTAGACCACCCGGCCTTTGATGTTTGGCCTTCATTTATTGGCAATTCGGACATTCAGACACAAACCTTGCTATGTCTTTCTTCATGCCATTCTACCAATAGATCTCCTTTAAGTCTCGGTACATTTTCATTGAATCAGGATGAATAGAGGATGAAGAATTGTGAGCCTCCCTCAAAATCAAAATCCTTAGGCCATCCATATCCGGAACACATAATCGACCTTGGTAGTATAGCACCCCATCTCCCTCTTGGAAAAAGACCTCTACTTTCTTTTCCTTCACCAAATTCTTTAACTCAACAAACGTTAGGTCAAGATTTTGCTTTGACTTAACATCCACCACCAAAGAGGATTCAGACCCATTTTGAACAACCATACCACCATTATTGGTACAACACAACTTCACCCCTAGTCTAGCCATCCAGTGAACATCTTTCACCAACTCCTTCTTTACTTCATCAACATGGGACACACTCCCCATAGACACTCTACTAAGTACATCGGCAATCACATTGACATTACTCGGATGATAATGCACACTCATGTCACAGTCCTTGGGAAGTTCTATCCACCTCTTTTGCCTGAGATTAAGGTCCTTTTGGGTGAACACATATTGAAGACTTTTATGATCGGTATACATATCCATATGCACCCTATAGAGGTAATGCCGCCAAATCTTCAAAGCAAAAACAACGGCCGCCAATTCAAGATCATGGGTAGGGTAGTTACGCTTATGCACCTTCAATTGCCTAGAAGCATAGGCTATGACCTTGCGGTTTTGCATTAAGACACAACTCAAAACAATTTTTGAAACATCACAATAAACCACAAACCCTTCTAATCCTTTCAGTAGAGTCAAAATAGGAGTGGAGGTAAGTCGATCTTTCAAGGTTTGGAAACTCTTTTCACACTCATCTGTCCATATGAATTTTGCTTTCTTTGTACGAATTTTGTCATAGGAGATTAGATGGAAAAAAAACCTTCGACAAACCTTCTATAGTACCCAGCTAGACCCAAGAAACTCCTAATGTCCGAAGGAGACAATGGTCTAGGCCAATTCTTGACTGCCTCTGTTTTCTTAGTATCAACCTTGACCCCATCACCAGATACTACATGACCAAGAAATGCCACCTCCTTCAACCAATAGTCACACTTACTAAATTTTTCAAACAATTACCTATCCCTCAACGTTTAAAGTACAACCCTCAAGTGATTCTTATGTTCTTCCTCACCCCGAGAGTAAATCAAAATGTCGTCAATGAAGATTATAAAAAATGCATCAAGGTAGGGCTTGAACACTTTATTCATTAGGTCCATAAACACCGCTGGCATATTCGTCAACCCGAAACTCATCACCACAAACTCGAAGTGACCATACCTTGTCTAAAAGGCCATTTTGGGAATGTCACACTCTCTCACTCTTAGTTGGTGATAGACGGACTGAAGGTCGATCTTGGAGAAATGACTTACCCCCTGCAATTGATCAAACAAATCATCTATTATAGGGATTGGGTACTTGTTCTTAATAGTCACCTTATTCAATTGCTGGTAGTCTATGTACATTCGAAGTGATCCATCCTTCTTCCTTACAAATAGCATGGGAGTACCTCACGGCAAAATACTTAGCCTTATGAACCCCTTTTCTAACAAGTCTTTAATTGTTCCTTCAACTCTTTCAATTCCACCAGGGCCATTCAGTAAGGAGGAATAGAGATAGGCTGTGTATCGGGGAGGAGATCGATACCAAAATCAACTTTCCTTTCGGTAGGGACACTAGGAAAGACATCGGGGAAATCATTAACTATGGGAACCAACTCAAGAGGAGGACTTTTGGAGTCGACATACCTAACCCTCACCATGTGATAAATACAACCCTTTGAAATTAATTTTCGGGCCTTAAGACAAGAAATTAACTTACGCTTCACTACCGAATCATGGCCCTCCCATTCAAGAATTGACTCATTTGGAAATTAGAACTTGACTCGACGAGTCCAACAATCTATGGAAGCATAAGATACATGTAACAAATCCATATCAAGAATGACATCAAAATCTACTGTGTCAAGCTCAATGAGATCACAAGGAATAACTTTATGCAAGATAGACATGGGACAACCCCTATAGACCTTTCCAACAACAACTGACTCACCAATGGGGGTAGACACTAAATAAGGCTCTAATAACATTTTGGGTGACACATCAAACCTATTTGCTAAGAATGGAGTAACAAATGATAAGTTTGCATCGAGATCCAATAATGCATATACATCAAAAGTAAAGACCTTTAACATATCGGTAACAATATTTGGTGCTTTCTCAACCTCTTGCCTCTCATGTAGTGTATAGAAATGGTTGATGCATTGGCCACCTCCATTAGCTTTTTGGCCATGAGAAACTTGGCCTTGAGGCCTACCACCACCACTACCTCTACAATCCAGAGCATGATGATCTGGCTTGCCTCATTTGAAACACGTGTTTGAGCCCGCCAAGCACTCCTCTTTGTGGGTCTTCCCACGCTTCCTACATTGGGGAAAATCTTGGGTACCAATGTTATCTCTTCGGACCATTGAGTTGGGACCTTTGTCCTTGTTGAATTTAGGAGGAGGAGTATTTGTGGAACCTTGTCCCATGAACCGTTGACCACTTTGGCCTTTGCTATTTCTACCATAACTGGACCTTTGAAGGTTGAACCCTCCACCATCTACTCTAGCCTTTTTTAACCTCTAGACCTTTCCCTCAACTTCTCTTCTTCAATTTGTTCATCATAAGTCATTAAATGGGAGATGTCCATCTCCTTGAACTACATGGTCATTTTTTACTCTTTGGACACCAAGCTCAAAACAACGGAAATAAAGTTACTCATCCTTGCCCGGGGGTCGGAGACCATAAAGGGAACATACTTGGATAATTTTTTGAACTTAAGGGAATATTCCCTCACACTCATACTTCCTTGACGGAGCTTGATGAACTCTTGGATTTTGGCCTCCCTTAGCTCCAATGGGAAGAAACAATCTAGTAAAGCAACTTTGAACTCTTCCGATCCTATCGACCCTATTTTCTCATCTCTCTCAATAACCCATTGTTTGTACCACACTCGAGCCACACCTTTTAGTTGGTAGGCCACTAGCTCGGCTTTTTCATTCGATGTCACACCTATGATTGCCATGATCTGGTATACCTCATCAATGAACTCCATAGGGTCCTCATCTAGTTTAGAACCATCGAACTCGGGTAGATTCATTCTTTGGAAATCTCGAATCCTAGAGGTCGGATTTTGCATTTGGGGAGGAGGGACACATTGATTCCCTTAGATGGACACATCTTGATCCAACAATGTGATGATGTTTTGAAACTCGACATGGGTTACCCCTTCCCCATGGTGTGGGATATCCAAAACCGAAGGAGCTTGGTTCTCATCGTCAACCCTTGCTCTTTGATGTGCTCTTCCATGAGGCATTATCTAGGGAACACAAAATAGGTCATTAGTTAGAGGAAAGCTTAGAGAATTCTAAGGCACGACATAAATTTGAAAGAAGTGAAAAACTTTTCTAACCGTCTTATAATTTCCTATTCATAGTTGTGGTGCGCTTCACAACCATGAACAAAATCCTATTTGATGCGGTATGTTGGACTCGAAGGACCATTTAGAAATCTCATGCTCTGATACCAAGTTTTTCACAACCCACGCCTAGGTCCTAGGCGTGACATGGTGAATAAAGCACCCGGAGGAACCTCACCCAAACTCCTTAGCATTCATTAAGCAATTCATCGGTAATGATAAACAACAAGAGGAAACATAAAGGCTATCGAGACTAAGGGATTTGACCTTCAAAAGAGTCGAGGTCAACATAACATCATTTATTATGTCCAACAATACCTTCTATATTAAAGACTTGGCGGGGATTAAGACATGTCCCTAGTTCACCCCCAAGATATAAGTCAAAATATATCAAAAGTAATTCAAGAGTCTAAGTACAACATAAGCTAGAAAGGTAGGAGTATCTTTCCCGAATCATGGGAACTCACCACTAGTACTACACTTTAACGATCAATCTATCCATGGGTAGGAGAGTGTGGAGCGATGTCGATTCCTACATGGTGATATCATGTTGGCAAGTGTATGCATTAGTATTTTGAATGTACTAAGTATGTGAGCATGATATAGAATGAAGAATATTAAGACATTTAATAAGCAATATGCATAAGTGAATGCATGCATGAAAAATCATCACATGAAAACTTAAAACGTTCATTTTGTGGGAAAGTGGCCTTAACCAACATTTAAGACCGTGCGAGCTATTACATGAAATCCAACATAACCTCCTACGTTAGCACGGGGAGACTACTTGCCGGATAGAACTCCATCAACTTTAATCATTTTTTAACCGACTTTAAGGGCTAATTATGGATCCACTAGCCTAAAATAGCCTACAAGAGCCCCTATGTTGGTGCATAATTAATGCAACATGAGACTTTACTTAAGGACCCCTTAGGTCGAGTCCCTATCTACATGCTACATTCGGTGCTAGGTCATTCCCATGGAATAACATTTAAATATCATATTAATATAAGCATTTTATAACTTTAGACATCAAATCATCATCGGTGGAATAACTTATTAAAATATTTCATTTGATTCAAATATGTGAGAATTGTCCTTTCACATTGAATCCTTTCTTTAGCTAAAAGCCCTTTCATCATCATTTAATCATTTTACAAGATTCCCTTCAACATGGGCATTTGCTTCATAAACTTCATTTGGAGTTAGAACTTTCAATTCAACTTCATTTCAACATAAGAAGACTAGGTGGGTTTATTTCATATAACTTTCAAATATACTTAATGCATGAGAGTGATGGAAATGCATCATATGAAACATCTTAAACAACCCATCATATACACTTTAAAACTACATTTCAAGCATTCATTTAAAAACCCTAATAAAATCATTCATTTCATGAAATGTAGAGTCAATATATATCAATTTAAGTAAATAAGATTCAAATATACTATAATATATGCATTTGGAATCATCACGTAAAAGCCCATAAGAATTCACCATTTTGAATTGAAATGCTATTTTGAGAACCATTTGGACTCCATGGGTGGAAGGACCCATGAATGAAAACTCACATACCTTAGAGTAAAACTTGAAGAAATCTTGATGTTACGTCCTAAATGGGGAGCTTGAATCCTTGAGCTTGAGAGAAAATATGTTGGAGATGATTTGAGAGAGAAGAGGATGAAGTTTAGGGTTTGGGGAGGCAAAAGACTATAAAAATGACCCCAAAACGCGTCCAAGTTCGCCTATATATGTTTAGGAAATTGTCCAAGTTGCCCTTACTTGAAATTGGAAATTTTGAACTAACTGGGATAAGGTCCGCGACACGAACTTGTTCTCCCACAGTTCATATTTTTTCCAAAATTAACATTTGAGCCAAGATTGACCAAGTCTGCGACGTGGAGTTGACGCGCACCCTTCTGGTTAAGAGGACATAACCTTTTACTCCGAACTCCAAAAAAATATAATCTTGATGGAGTTTGAAAGAAGACTCAAATACCTTTAATTTGATATGTGATTGGATACCTAGTTTGTAATATAATAGGAGATATGGCCGTTTGAAGTTGACCTTATCTCAGACTCATATGAAAACTTAATAGATGGAGATTCTTTGGACTTGGCTTGGTGTTAGAGATACCTTATGACCCTAAACCACATCTAATAAACTATAAATACTTAGTAATTGATGCTAACTCATATATACAATTAGAAGTCATCGAGTTCGAGACCAAAAGGATCTTCCAAGTCCATTTTCCCGTACTTTACCCTAGTATGACACAATCCAACCTTTAAACCACGCAGAACCTTACATACACATAGAAAATTAGTGAGTTACTGTGGATTATCTAGCGTTGCTGAATGTTTATATAGCAAGTTAGTTAGTTGCTATAATAAATTGAGTATTAGTTGGATGGATAAATCAATTACAAAGTAATTTATTCATAGCAGACGATAAATCGAGTAGTTACACACGTAGTCAATCTTGATTGAGTATTTTGATTGTTAATTGATCATATCAATCATATTAAATAATTAATAAAGTGATTTTGATATATTATAGTACTTAGACTTGATTTTAGTAGTGATATTATACAATTACACAGTAATTTATTATAAAAGACGATAAATTGAGTAATTACATGCGTAGTCAGCCTTAATTCAGTGATTTGATTATTAATTGATTACGTTAATCATATTAAATGATAAATAAAGTGATTTTGATATATTATAATATTTAGACTTGATTTTAGTGGCTATCTTATACAATTAAATTGTAATTTATTCATAACAGACTATAAATCGAGTAATTGCACGCGTAATCAATCATGATTGAGTAATTTAATTGTCAATTGATTATATCAATCATATTAAATAATTAATAAAGTGATTTTGATATATTATAATACTTAAACTTAATTTTAGTGGTGATATTATACAATTACATAGTTATTTATTTATAATAATGACAACAAATATCTTAGTTATTGCAGCAAATTCAGTAACTTGCTAAGAATTCTCTCAGCAAGTACAATAATTGCTTAAGTTGATTACCTACTTACTGAAATTTTTCTTAGCAAGTGAAACAGTTTCATAACAAGATTGCCTACTTGCTGAAATTTTTCTCAGCAAAGACAACAATTGCTGAATCTATCTGTCTTACTTGCTGAGATTTTTCTCACCAAATACTGCAGTTGTTGAAGAGGACTAACTACTTGTTGAGATTTCTCTCAACAAGTGGAACAGTTGCTGAAGCATAATGCCTACTTGCTAAGAAAATTCACAAGTACAACAGTTGCTGAAGTAGACTGCCTACCTGTTTATGATTCAACAATCTCACATGCAATTTTTTGAGAACTTAAGTATTCATTAAAAAGATTGTTCAACATCAATATTATATATAAATTAAAAAGGAGTTCACTAACAATAAATAGTAGTTACAACATCAAATCTATTCCTATGGACCATTTCTCTCTGAGCATGTTGTTCTTTTATGCCCAACCTTTTTATATATGGAACATTTATTTTTTTTGTTGGAAATGATTCTCCGATTCCTTCTCGTCTCTTAGTGGTCCTTCTTCCCACCTTGTCTGGCTCAACATGCGGAGGATGTATTTCCCTCTCTAAGAATTTCTTAGGAATTTCCCAAATATCTTCGGGTGGCACAGGTTTAATTTTCTCCAAGTATGCAAAAAAGTATGTCTCCACCTTGTAACATTGAGATGAGTACTCATAAATGTGCCTTCCGTAATCATCACCATATTGACATCGAAACGCTATCATAACATGTAGACAAAGATGTGCATCACAAAATGACCATTGCAATTGCATTATGACCAATGACAATGTACTCATAGTTGGCAGTTTGATGAACCAATAATTTGTTCTCCAAATTAACAATGATTGATGCATTGATGAGCATTTTGCGCCTCTCATAATTTTTTTTTCCATATTTTTGATTTTTTTCATCAAAAAAGCAGTAATGGGATATTCTCTTTCATCAAGAAACATCGCGTTAATTGACTCAGTAATATTGATGTCATAATTTTAAACCTATAAAAATAACAACTAAAATTGTTAATAAAATTAAAATTTCTGAAATATATTATACAAAGCAGCATCAGAAGTTGTTGTATTTATTTCACAATTGTTGCACTTGTTTCATGCATCTGATGTAGCAGTTGTTGCAATTATTGCAAATTCAATACACTGTTATTTAGACAGTTATTTGCGGACAAATTCAGGAGTAGAAGTAGGAATAGAAATTGAAGGAGTATGTTCATCGATAATTTCTCATTTTGGAAGATCATTTAACATTTCTTGATCTAGATGATTCTCAATCAATGTTTAAAGAACATATACCCTTAAACGGATCTACCTTCATCTTCTAAATAAGTACGCAAACTTATTTGATTTTCTATCTTAAAAGGATCTATCTTTTGCTTTTCACCACAACGATGCATGTAAGTGATAACAAGATCTTCCAACTCAAAATTCAGATCACAACAAGAAATGATTTTGTTTGCAAAATTATCATACATGATAGCTCGATCCACAATCATCGTCATCGTCTTTATCATTCTTTATTTTTTCAACGCCAAATATAACAATTGTTGGACTCAACCCATTCACCATTGCAATCCATTTCAATATATATTTTGTTATTCATTGATGGAGTTAAATGTAGGTACCTACATTATGATTCAAAAAAAATTGATAATAATTTTCTTCTAATTCTGACTGTAGTTTATTCAACAACTGCTAAAAAATTCAGCAATTGTTGAAAAAGTTTCAACAATTGTTGCATTAATTATTTCAGCACCTAAAGCATCTAAAATAACAATTGACAAACATGTTTCAGTTTGCTGTATTTGTTTCAAAAATTGATACAACAATGCTAAAATATATTTCAGCAACTGATGCAGCACCTACAACAACACTGTTGAATGTATTTTAGCAACTGATAAAATATAAACAGCAATTAGTGCAATAACTGCTAACATAGATGCATCAATTTATGTAACATATATAATAATTGCATTTGTTTTATCATTTGCTATATTTGATTTAGCTGTTGATAAAGCAATTGCTGAAACATATGTAACAATTGCTAAAACGAATTCAGCAGTGGCCAGAACAGTAGAAAAAACCCAAATGAACAATAGACATAAAACAACAATATTTACTTACCAAAATGATCGAAAATCACCCCTCAAGCAATGCTCAATGTCACACCAACACAATTTAGTTCCAAATTGAAGAAATTTTAAAATAATTTCCAAATTAAAAAAAAAGATAAAAAAAAAGGTGCTCTGCTCTCTCTTCTATGTGGCATAGTAATAGCAACAACACAATACAAGAGGAAAGAGAAGAAGAAGTAATAGTAGTAGTAGAAGAAGAAGTAGAGAAGAGAAAAAAACGCGCGAAATTGGATATAGAAAGAGTTGCTGCACTTATTTTAGGATTTTATGAAAATGGGTCAAAGTGTAAAAAAAAAAAAAAGGTTGAATACTTGTTGAAAAAAGGGTCAAAGCTTATTAATTACTAACCATAAAATTGTCACCAACTCTCAATTTTTAAAACTCTTGTCACTCTTTTTAAATTCCAACACCTTTTTGTCACCCTTAATTAACTCTCCCAAGTTTTCAAAGAGTTTGTATTATTTTGGACAATCCACAAAACAGTATCAATAGAATAATTCCAAGACGAATCACTCGAAATTAGGTCAAGAAATGACTATAATTGGCAATACAATCTTGGTGGTTGCAATGGAACTTGAGCATAAAGCCTCTTTTCAACTGTGATTCATCGTACAACTAATCTAGTAGATAAATCAGGTCTTTGGTCTCATAGTTAAATAAATGTGTATGGACTTCCCACATACTAGGTTAGTTTTTTTCCAAGAGATGTTTATTTGTTGTTACACTAAATTGAGTGCAGATGATCAGCATCCATGCGTTCCAGAACCCGACGAGCTTCTTCTTCTGTAGCTGGGACAACTTTACGGATCCTGAATTGAGTATTTGTGGGGACAGCCTCTGGACGGACAGTAAATGTGAAGTAGAACCTATTAGATACCTGCATTTGGGTTTAGAGAATAAGAGCAATTTGGGGATTTTGTAGATAGCTACATTAGCAACCACCTACTATTTCTGCTACAACATTAACTACTCCCTCGGTTTTATTTTATGAAGTGTTGTTTGATCAAACGACGTCTTTGAAAAGGAACAAAAGACTTCCAACACATACCAAAATTACCGCTAGATGTTGTGGTTTAAAACATGTCATGATATAAGAGCATACTATTAAGGGTGAAATGGTAAATTTAATGTTGAAGAATTAGAAAGGTATCTTACTTAATGGAACAAACCACAAAAAGAACAATAGTCATATAAAATGGAAAAGAGGGAGTAGTTTGTCTCATATAAGTTTAATATACCTCACTAGACCTCTGCTCTGGCCTAGTAACATGAGCAACAACTTCTACATTGATCAGAGGCTGATCGGTATACTCATGCTCAGTGTAAAGTACACATGATTTGAAACGCAAAAAGTCTCCAACATCTACCTGCAACAGGGGAAAAAATGCACCACTGGAATAAACTTGGAAAGGATAATGTTAAAATGATACAATCCTCTCTTTTTGTCCGTTAAAGCATACTAGTGATTGAGGGACCATTTCCTTTTAGCAGTATTTCATCTTTTCCATGTTCACATACAAAAGTAGGACTTTCTTCCTGCTAATGTGGTTGAATATGATTCAACTGATCAGTAATGAAAAGTATGTAGTGCTGGAGGAACAAAGAGCAGTTCTTGCATTTTTGAATTGTGTAGCTAACAGGCATTCTAGTGCTGGAGGAAAGAACAACCGTCCTTGTACTAGTTTTGGTCGTGGGTAACAAGTACTAGGTATGCTCGTGTTGTACGAAGGGTATTCTGGTGTTGGTGCGAGACCAACCGTACCCACTGGTTAAAATAATTATTTAAACAGCACTATGAATCAAGTTAGCAGTGATAACTGAAAAGGAGAGGTTCAAGATAGTGCACTCACAGGTCTAAGGAAATTAACATGATCAACCTCCAGGAAGGATGGCATCAGACCGGCAAAAGCGTAAACTGTCGAAAATGCAAGTTCAAATGCTCTGAGCATCAGGAATCCCCCAAAGATACGACCATGAATATTTCTTTGCTGCGGCTGGCAAATCAAGGAATTCTCAAGGCGGGTATCTTTGAGAAGAATGGTGTCCCGATCTGCCAAGGCTGGCATGTCACAGAATATTCTACCTTCAGCTAATAGTTCTTCAAGTCTGTTAACTCCCCCATTTTCAATCTCCTTTTTGTCTCCCCCCCTCTTTCTTTTCCTAAGGTTATTTCTAGCTTCTGCTGCTTCATAGAGCAGTTTTTCTGCTTCTGTCTTGGGACATAATCGATTCACTGGAGCAGCTTTCCCTGTCTTGTAATCACGAGCAACAAAAATGAAGTTTGCAGTCAGAGCGACTGATTCTGAGGGATCACTGTTCCCTGCATGAAAATTATCCACATTAAACTGGATTCTTAAATGTCAAACAGAAATTCAATGAGTACAATTGACAAAGGTGAATGCATAAAATGTAAAGTTACTTCGTGGGATTTAGTTATCAAGGGAATAAAAGATATGGTGAGACAGAATGAAAGAGAAGCTAGCAGCATGCGGTTATTCACCACTGTACTTAATGATGAGTTAACTGTTAAACATAAGCTCCTTTCTTAGCTTTATTAAGTCTCACTAGTGTTGACGGAAGAAAAAGTACCACAAGTGAGAAATTGAGAGAAATGTGTGAATAGCAGGCACATAGAAGAAAAGAATATTCTCTAGGTTCATAACAGTACAAAAGCATGTATTATATGGCTGGGCTTGACAAAAGAAGTATTATTCCTACAAGGAGAGAAGATCTACATTCATGAATGGTGCATCAGGTAATTATTTGGAGGATGACAGCTATGCTGGCGTACTTTAACTATTAATTGCCATGTCTTAAGGGTACAAGTCAAGGACGGAATGTTTTGAAATTTAACAAGCTGATGTGGGCTTAAAATAAGAAAAAACGAGACTAGGTCTCAAAACCAGGTTTAGGCTAAGATAGTCATTGTTTTTTAACTTAACCAATTCACATACTAGGTACAGATGAACATGGTCAGCTATATAAATCACTTTCTGGTCTCTGTGAGTAATAGTCTTTGTTGCTAACTAAAAGATCCTTCGTTTAATAAGTATGGAAGTGATTAACTAAAAGATATAAGTCGATACATTTGAGAGAAGCAGCTAATGACCTTAAAAATTGTTGCATGCTAATACATGAATTCAGTTTGAGAAAATACCATTTGCTGGTTGTATAACGTCAAGTTGAATTTCAATTGAAGAAAAGCCAACCCAAATGACTGCACCAACCATTTTCAGATCAGTGTCAACACTGATCGGCTTCTTCAGCACCATTCTATCAACAGAAGCAGTCACCAAATAGAGTGGTCTAGTCATGCTATCAACGTCCGAGCAATGCTGATTCGACCAACAGCAAGTTTAGCAGACACATTCCAATAATATATTGAAGTACATAAGCTAGCACTCAAGAATGTCAATTTCTAAAGAAAAAGTTCCAAAAATTGTGCAGCCACCACCATATTGTTCCTTAAAAAATGATACTATTTAAAATTACACCAAGGCAGTGTATAGAAGTAAGAGAACACATTAATTAAAGCTCCAGAAGATCCATCTATGATCCAACTATCTATAAAATGAAGATCTTGTTTGCACCAAATATAAATGAGAAAGAGAAACTTTTAACCCCCAACATAGTTTTCCATACCCTGAAAATTATACTATTTCTCTCCACATCACCAAAAAATTACAAACGAGAAATTCCACACTTCTTTCTTTCTTGTTCGACCTTTCTCATCCTCCAACATGCTAAAATCTGTGCCATCTCTTCAGCTAGGAATAGATTAAGCCCATAACTCCACCGCAAAATTGCAATGTAACCGCAGTGATCCACATCCTCAACACTCCTCTTGCTATGCATTACCAATTATTAATATGCAATCCCTCCTTTTTTAGTTATCCACCATTAGGGTTAAAACACAAATGGCACCCCATGTAAAGAAAGTCACTTTCTTCAGTACCTTAACTTTTCCATTTCAAGGCGATATAATCTTCTAGCATTCCCATTGCACAAGCAACTATAGTACGATTTCACCAAACCTTTTTTCATGATGCTCCTTTCTATATCTGCTTCGTAAGTATAATCATAAACCATGATCTTCCACTACTCAGCCTCAAGTCCGCAGTATCATTGGCAATAAAACTTATCCAAGATATTTCTTCCACTCACAAAGGCACTTTCTTAAGTAAGAGATACTTATCCGTTATTATCCTCCACTTTATTGATAGTACCTTAGCCATGGTCTTGTACACGCTCAATACCAGATTTATGGGTCTTCAATATCAGATGCCCCACTTCTCTTGGGTATCAAAAAAATAAATGATGAATTGAAGCTCATCCAAATGACCCACAATAATATTTATGCATTCCGTACATATTTTATAAAGAAAATAAAGCATCCAATTCTGGCCTTTAGCTAAGCAACTTGAAAATAACTGAGTTATTGGTAGGATAAGTCCTGTTGAACTCAGTCTGGGTATCTTTCATCCCATTCAGTTGATATAAGAACTCTACTGATCCAAAAAGCCATTCTCCTATTCCTCCACGTCAATCTTGCCAGAAAAAGCTGGTGCATCTTTGAATGACCTTGAGTTAGCCATTTACCCATGAACAAGTTCGGATCCAATCTACATTTTACGTCACCATACACTACGTTTACAAACCGATGCAAATCCAATTTTAACCTATTCATTGGCGAGACTGGGTGATGGCTTCTCACCATATATTACATTTGGACCCCTGATCTTGTTTGCTGTTGATACTAGGGAGAAGAGAGAATCATATCTCGCAGCAGGAATTCATCTGCACGAAGTTCTTACATGCAACAAAGACAGGAAACTAATTCAACGTGAATATCATCTACTTCATAATCTGTCATTTTTTATAGCTTTTTACCAAGTGGTGCAGACACTGACTGCCGTATTTAACACTTCACTTATTCCTTAAATGAAGTGAATTTTGATGAAAATATGGAAGAAAATACCAGATGGGATTAGATCATACATATAGTTAGTAATCCTTGCATCACATATTAAGATCCAGTTTTCTTTTCTGTTGTGTTTTGAACAATGTCCATTTCCCTGTATTACTATATACATCACTATACACACCAATCCCATTTCTGGAATTCTAATTATGTGGTTCAAGAAAACACAATAAACTAACAATTGCTTACATGAACTAAAATTTCTGTAGTTTAACAATCAAGACTGGACCATAGAAAAAAGGTTTTGAACTTCAAAAATTCTTACTCAAAAAGAGTATTCTTTTAGCTCTAGAGCATAGACAGTTACCATAATCCCCTTCTCAATGGTTCCAAGCATAATGAATATATCCACAATAATGAGTATGCATACTCTCCTTTTTTGATGGTGCTAAGAATAACGCATAATACATAAACATACCCTTTAACTTGGCCTCAGCTGGGATCTATTCCCTCCAACTTTGGGTGTGCACAAGTGGGCACTTAAGATTTGCCATGTAGGACGCGTGTTTCTACATGTTCAATTGTGCACATCCAAAGTTGGATGGCATAGATGTCAGCTAAGGCCAAGTTAAAGGGCACGTTAATGTGTTATGCCTAAGAATAATGGCATATGCAACTTCATACTAAGTATACAAATGTACTGCTACTGAACATACATACTATCCCCTTTTTGGTAGTCCCAAGCATAAGCAGCATCGTACTGAGGAGATATCATCTAATACAGGCATTGATACCCAACAACAGCTTTATGCATAACACAATGTGCAAAATAGGACTGAGTATGCATCATTACATGGAGTTGTACTGGGGAAAATTCTCATGTACACGTGGCTGGTTAGGACAAGGGAACACCCGGCATTAAATTAAATCCGGAGAAGAAATCAGAATAGAGACATTGGGATAGCTTTTTTAAGGGAGTCATCGGAGAAGCACCCGGATCATTTCATATCCGGTTTAGTTGCTTCAATTTTATTGCCGGATCAACCGGTTGGCTCTAATGCAGAAAAAGGCAGGAATTCATGGCCCGGAATCATGGAAGAAGAAGAAAAAGATTCGTGGCCCAAAAATGCATTAACAGGATTAAAGGACAGACACGTCAGCTAGGTCATACAAGATCCCACAGATCACGGGAGGTTTTACAGCTCACGCGTGTCACAATATCTCCAAGTGGAGCATCTCTATTGGATGACGTACCTTAGGGCTTGGTGGAGCATTCTTATTGGCTGGTGTATTTCCTTTGTTGTCTATAAATAGTTGATTTCATTCACTTGTAAAGGGTTGAATTTTTTATAATAAAAAGCAATACAATGATTTCCTTGTGCTCCAACTTTTTCTTACTTTCCATTTCCTGACTAAATCTTTACTCTCAACTCTCAAGAACACATAGATTAAGCACCTTTGATTCCGTAAACAAGGCTATATCCGGAACCTAAGCTAAAATCAACCACATCTAAGCTTTATTGTTTCATTCATTTATTTCATCAAGTTTTTGTTCTTAATAAGCTTGTTTAACGACATATTTACTTGCTTAACAACAAAACAACAAGTTAAATCGATCTACGTGTCCTTGACCTCGTGACAAATTCAACAGTACCAATTTCCGAATAAACAGTTTGGCGCCCACCGTGGGGCCAGGACAGTTGTGTTATTAGTTTAACACACTGCTCTACTTACTCACTTGCTTAGATCTGTTTGTTTTCAGAGATAACTCATAGCAATCGTGAACAACAACGACAGAAATGTGGCAGAGGGGTTACACCCTAATGTTACCCAGGACCAGACAGGTCATTATGGGGAGCGCTCCATCGCTGCTGTTGCAGTAAAGGTCAGGCAGAAAACCATAGATCTGCTGAATGGCAAGGCATGAAGGGGTCTGAGAGAAGGAACCCCCGATGGCCCATTAAATGAGGAAGTGAATCACTAGAGGAACAATGGTCGGGCAGATATGGACGACCTCAAAGAGGCTTTGGAGATTCTGACTACCCAACACAGGTCTATAATGGGCCACATGTCCATACAGGACCAAAGAGTGATGGAGTTACAAAAGGCACTGACGAAGATGGCTTCCAATAACACAAGTGGGAAGACGTAACCGGAAACGTCCACACCATGAAGAAACTCAGGAATCGGTCTCAAAGCTGAGGCACGTTCGGGAGAATACAGGGCCGACAGGTCAGGAAGCGGTTCCCTGATTGGAAATACCAGTGCTGGAATCTATTAGGGATGAACTCAGGTCGGGCATAAAATAATTCCACACCCACATGAACCAGATACCAGGGGCATCTCAGGTCTTAAAGGGACCAGATTCTCAGAGTTAGGCACAACTATCATACAAGGCCAGTGCAGCACCAAATCCTATTCTGAAAGGGTTCAGGATGCCAAATATACCTAAGTATGACAGAACACGGATCTGCACGAGCACATCTTGGTTTTTACTATGGTTTTCAAAGGGAATGACTTGGCTAAGGACGAGGTTGAGTCGGTCATAGTCAAGAAGTTCAAAGAAACTTTTGTCCAGAGGAGTGCTTGTATGGTACTCTTTATTAGCTGAAGATTTATTGACTCTTTTAATATGCTTACAGATTCTTTTGCCAAAGCACATGCCGGAGCCAAGAAGGTGCAACCTATAAGAGCAGACATCGTCAAAATTGAGCAGGGTAACTCCAAGCTACTCCGGGACTTTGACACAAGGTTCCAGAGGGAAAGTATGTTGTTGCCGATGGCTCCGGATAATTGGGCTGCAGAAACTTTTACAAAGGTTTTGAACCCTGAAAGTTCAATTACCTCTCTGAAATTAAAGGAAAGTTTGACGGAGTTCGAGGCTACAACTCGGGCCGACGTGCACAATCGATATGAGTCAAAAATCCTAGTTGAAGATGATTTTTGTCGATCTCGTGGAAAGGTGGATAAGGTTTGGGAATCGGACTCAAAGCCTGCAAAGAGTCCTTTTTCTCCATATCCATCCAGAACAAGGCCAAACTCAAGTCGAGGTTTTCAAACTATGGAAAGACATCGATTCGACAAACTGAATGACAGGGTTCGAAGTCATAGGGGGCTGCAAAACAAAGAAGCGGTTAGGCCCTCAAACTTGGTTTACGCAACCGAAGAGATCCCAGGACTTTCGGAGTATGGCTTTAATATCAATCCAGTACAGTTGGTCTCAGCTATGAAAAACATCAAAGAGGGTTGGTACCCAAAGCCCATAAGGTCCAATCCTAGCTCTAGGGACTGGAACCCGTGGTGTGATTTCCATGGGTTGCATGGACATAAAACCAGGGACTGCAAACATCTCCGGGAAGAGGTGGCAATACTCCTCAAAAACAGCCAACTAAGAGAGATTTTAAGCGACCGAGCCAAGATCAATTATGGAAAACAAGTGGAAGGAAACAGCCTGTCAAGTCCGACCCACCTCGACATGTGCTAACCATGCTAATTGGGGGGACGAGATTAGCAGAGTGATGGTTTCGACATCGAAGAAGGCCAAGGTATCAGTCAGCTACTCTACGGAAAGAGACATTGAGAGGTCCTCGACACAAGAGCAGTGATCAGGGTTCAGATAGCTTGGAATACCCACACAACAATGCTTTGGTAATTTCTTTAAGTATTGTAATTTTATGATTAAACGTGTTGATTGATCCACGTAGCTCAGCCAACATTGTCCAAATGAGGGTTTTAGAACAAATGAAGTTGGTTGACAAAGTGATTCCAGTAATAAAGATTTTGGCCAAATTCAACATGTCCAGAGAGATGACCCGAGGCGAAATCATGGGACCAACGAATGCAAAAGAGTGGTCAACCAGACTCAGTTTGAGATAATTGAGGTAGAAATGGATACAACATTACACTTGGGAGGCCGTGGATCTAAGTTGCTCAGACTCGGGTGCGAGTGTCAGATATGGATGCAGATCTAGAGATCGGATCCTCTATGATCTAAATTTTAAGATTCGGGGATACGGATCCATGTATGGATACGGGGGTGGGGATTCGGCTAAAAATAATTCAAATATCTAAAAATAGAGTTATAAAACCCAAATTATGAGATATTATGTGGAAAACTTGAGGAGTTAATATTGATCAAGAGGAGAATCCTTGAAGAAGATAAAAGGAGAAGGAGTGCAATAGAAATTTATATATACAAGGTATTCCATTTTCTTCAATTCACCTTAGTTTTTGTTTTGATTACATCAATCATTGAATCTGTCCAAAATTTCGCCCTCGAATTTGGTCAAGTATCCAAACCCAATTGACCAAATCGGGTATTGATCCCACACCCACGTCGTGTCGACACGGGTGCGGTACCGAAAGTGAAGAGTCCGAGCAACTTAGCCGTGGATTCATGCTCTGAAAGTCGTGCCCTCAACATACCACCAAGAATTGAAGTTCCCAACACCATACGGCATTAAACAAATCAAAAGAGGATCTGCTAGCAATAAGAGAGATGTTTGCAGTGTCGTTGGCCAAAGAGCAACCAGAAGTTGGCAAAGGCGATGAAAAATAGCTATTACAGAAGCTGGACACGGCCTTTAGGGCCGATATGGAGGATGAACTTCCGAAAGTGGGGGAAGCAAACCAAGACCATGTACCAAGAAACAATGTCTTTTCACATTCCGGATGACAGGGATGCCACCAAGACGACGACAGAAGAATTCGAACATCTAATTTGTTGGTTGATTTCCCGGATAGAAAGGTATATTCAGGCACGGGGCTAAGTCCTGAGTTCAGAGATAAACTCATTTAATTTTTAAAGCTAACACCGATTGTTTCTCTTGGTCCTACCTTGATATTACAAGAATACCTCTGGACATAGCAGTCCACAAGTTGGGAATGAATTCTAGTTTTCCTCCAACAAGGCAAAAGAGGTGCCCTATATCTGTAGAGAAAACAAGGTTTGTTAAAGAAAAGGTAAACGGTTTACTCATGTAGTTGTTGTACCAAAGAAACAGAATAAATTTCAAATGTGTTGACTTTAAAGATTTGAGTAAAGCTTGCTAAAAGACTTGTTTCCAGTACTGAACATTCATCGGATGATTGACGCCATGATAGGACATAAGATAATGAGTTTACTTGATGCATACTCCGGATACAACCAAATACAGATAGATCTGGATGACCAAGAGAAAACTTCTTTCATCATTAATTTCGACACATATTGTTATAATGTGATACCTTTTGGTTTAAAGAATGCAAAAGCTACTTACCAAAGACTTGTAAAAAAATGTTTGAAAAATAAATTGTCCACAAAACAATAGAAGTATACATTGATGATATGCTAATCAAGTCTTTGATATAGAGGACCACTTGAGTCATTTGCAGGAAACTTTTGATATCCTAAGGAAGCATAACAAGCAGCTTAATCTGGAGAAGTGTGCCTTTGGTCGGATCCGAGAAATTCCTCAGATTTCTCGTATCAAACAGAGGAATCGAGGTAAACCCGGACAAGATCAAGGCCATCAAAGACATCCCAGACGTGCTCAAAGGTTAGAAAGCAGTGCAAAGACTCACCGGTCGCATAACAACCCTTAGCAGATTTATCTCAAGGTCGTTGGAGAGGTGTCATCGGTTTTTCTCGTTGCTAAAGAAGAAAAAAACCAGTTCACATGGACAGTGGAATGCCAGCAGGCTTTACGGGACTTGAAGTCGTATCTGTCCACCTTGCTGTTGTTGACAAAACCGTACAATGGCAAACAATTGCTTTTCTATCTAGTCGTGGCTAAGGTAGCAGCAAGTCCCATACGGGACAGAGAAGAAAAAGGTACGCAATGTCCAATTTATTATGTTAGTAAGACATTGGCGAGTGCTGAAAATCAATATTCACACTTGGAGAAATTGGCCCTAGCCTAAGTAGAAGCTGCTCAGAAGCTAAGGCCATATTTCCAATGCCACCCCATAGTCGTGATGACGACATATCCTTTATGGAATATCTCCACAAATCTGAACTCTCAGGAAGAATGACAAATGGGCTATGAAGATAAGCAAAATTGATATTGAATATAAATCCTGGACTGCAATCAAAGGAGTTTGCGGCAATCATTCTGGGGTTGATTCCCTGGTCCTTGAGATAGTAAGGGCAGGATACTATTGGCCCCAAATGGAGCAGGATTCGAAGGCATTCGTAAAGAAATGTGATAATGACATAAATATGCTCAAATGGTTCATCAGCCAGGAGAGCTCTTACATCCGGTCACCGCTCCATGGCCACTCTTGAAATGAGGAATGGATATAGTCGCACCGTTGCCTCCGGCTCCCACACGGGTAACGTTTTTTGATTTTGACTTATTACTTTTCTAAATGGGTTGAAGCAGGAGCCTACAAAAAGATCCAAAAACGAGAAGTGATACACTTCATCTGGGATCATATAATGTCGTTTTGGAGTACCAAAAGAAATCGCACGTGATGATGGCCCTCAATTCATTGGATAAAAAATGACCGATTTCTTTGCAAGGTTGCGGATTAGAAGGATTCCACCATCCCCAAACCATCCAAACGCCAATGATCAAGCAGAGTCCACCAATAAAATGATGATGATAAGTCTCAAAAAGAGGCTGGAAGATGCTAAAGGCAACTGGACTGAGGAGCTCCCCAGAGTGCTATGGGCCCATCACAGAACTGTGAAATCAAGCACCTGGGAAACTCTTTTCTCACAAGTGTAGGGGTCAGAAACATTCACACTGATTAAAATTGGAGACCCAAGTTTCAGGTTCGAGCAGACTAGCAAAGTCGGGAATAGAGAAGCTATGACGGTACATTTGGATTTGTTGGATGAACGTCAGGAGTTAGCCTTGGTAGATGATAGCTCAAAAACAAAGGATGGCTATTATAACCCAAAAACTAAACTTTGACACTTCAAAGTTGGAGACTTAGTCCTCCAGAAAGTTTCTCTCAATACTCGGGATCCGAACACCGGAAAGATGAACCTGAATTGAGGACTGTACAAGGTAGTGGAAATAGCCCGAAATGGCACATACCAACTAACATATATAGACGGAAACCGGCTGTAAAGTAACTGGAATGTGAGTGACTGAACAAATATTACTGCTAAAAAGATTACGATGGACCATCCGGATTCTAAATGATGCATGCTACAATCTTTTTCCCTTCGATCAGTTCTTGTCCCAATTGGGTTTTTCACGAAAGACTATTAGCGAGGTAGCAACAAGCATATTAGGGATCCGGCATGTGCCCATCATTAGTTTCAATAAAAGAAAACTCTAGTGTCCGAGTCTTCATATCTCAAACTCAAACACTTTGGGGGGGGGGGGGGGAGATTATGCAACGATAAAATGCCAAAGAGCATCCACACACTTAAGCCAAAACATCGTGAACAAAACGGACAAACATACTCCCAAATGAAATAGCACTAGGGATTGTCATTAATATTGGGAGTAAAACTCTGAATCACTTCAAGCAAAGGACTGGGGACTGCACAATAAGTATCTAAACTAAGTCTATCAGTTCACCACCCGAGATGGCAATATAGCTACAACCTCCGCTAACTTTATTTTCCAATTTTATCAAATTTTGTAATAGTTACCGATTGACCATCAAAGATGCAATACGAGTACAACTCCAATAATAGTTCATTTTTTCTCTTAGAAGAATCCTATACTAAGAATGTAAGCCATACTATCAGAATAAATATCCTTGGTTTATTCCACCTATTACACTTTGCCTTATATTGAAGCTGATTTAATTCATTATTGTCATGGTATGGGAACTCTCACTCAAAAGTGTTCTTATAACCACAATTAGACATCGGAGACTCAAGCTCCCCAATAAAATGTGCCAAAAAATGAACAGGTGACGTCCTAATTCATAAGCATCGTTTTTTTACGAAGGGCCCAGACTTACAAAGTCTCACGAAGTAAAAAAACTTCTTACTGATCGAAATTTACTCCCGATCATTATACAAAGCCGGATATATAAATCCTCTATTGAAAGCGTTCCGGCTAATACCAATTTGGGAATTGCTCAAAAATTTCAAGTTCGACAACAACATTCCCAGTGAAATTCCACAAATGGGGTGAGACCTTACCCTTACCTCATGGAGGTGGAGAGGTTGTCTTCAAAGGACCCTCGGCTCGAGTACAACAAATCAAAGTAGGTATGAAAAGGAAAAACAACAGTGAAGAAAACATAGCAGCTAATAAGAGACAGTAACAACAACAAAATAGTGCAATAACCAAAATACCATACACAATAGATGATGATAGAAATCTAAAGAGATCAAAGTTCCACGTTATAGAGTTGTGAATATTTGAAGATTCAAAGCATGAAACAAGAGAAAGAAAGAAATGTTTTGAAATATTGAGAAAGTAAGGAGGGTCGGGGCATGGGAAAAGGAGTATTTATAGACTCCAAAAGAGGAGTACCATTAATACCTCGATCAGCATGTCGGCTTCGAACCGATGCCTGGTGACACATGGAGAAGATATTTAATATGATGGTAGGCACGACTTTTTGGCTGACAAGAAACGATTCATTTGCTTTCCCGCCAAGAAGTTTTGAAAAATATTCCGCTTTTCGGTTACAATTTGTCAAAGTATCCGGAAAGGGGAGGGACTATTAATATTAGAAAAAATTCTCATGTTCACATGGCTGCTCAGGACAAGGGAACACCTGGCATCAGAATCTATATAGAGAAGAAATCGGAATAGAGACATTGGAAACAACTTCTTTCTGCGAGTCGTCGGAGAAGCACCCGGGTCATGAATATCGAATTTAGTTGCTTCAATTTTCTTGTCTGAACAACCGGTTGGATCTAATGCAAAAAAGGTGGGAACTCGTGGACCGAAGTCATGGAAGAAGAGAAAAAGGACTTGTGGACCAAAGATGCATTAAAAGGACAGACACATTAGCTAGGCATACAAGATCCTGCTGATAATGGGTTTTTATACCGCTGACACCCGTAACGGTATCGCCAAGTGGAGCATCTCTATTGGACGACGTACTTTAGGGCTCGAGTGGAGCATTCTTATTGGTTGGTGTATTTTCTTTGTTGTCTACAAATAGTTGCTTTCATATTGGATTTTTGATAATACAAAGCACTACAACGATATTCTTGTGCTCCATGTTTTCTCTTACTTTCCATTTACTAATTAAGTCCTTTCTCTCAAGAACACATACATTAAGCAACTTTGATTCTGGAACGAACAACACAAGGATTTTTGGAACTTGAGCTGAAATCAACAACGTCTGAGCGTTACTGTTTCATTCATTTATTTCATTATGTTTATTTTCTTAATAAGCTTATTTAACGACATATTTACTTGCTTAACAATAAAATAACAAGTTAAATCGATCCACGTGTCCTTGATCGCATGACAAATTCAACTGTACCTATTTCCGGAAAAACAGGATTCATATTCATAAATAGTTCTGCCAATAGAATCAGGCATGGAAATATATGAAGCACAAAGAAAAGTGAAGAAGATAAGCATCTATATACAACCAACCTTAGACTTCTATATTGAACCCATAAAAAAGTTCCAAGTGTTATGCAGCAAGGCAAATAAAGATATACTACAAGGTATCAAAAACGAAATCTGGGAACGGATAATAAGCAATGTTGAAAAAGAATGTACCTTGACAGAAATAGTGCCAGCAAGAGCATCGAGATCCTCAAGCAACTTGCCAATTCTGACCTCATTCCATGGGTCCCTGTACTGTTCTCTGAGTATATAATCAGTTGAGAAATTATAAAGAATTGAAGTCCGGCTGTCTGACGGGGTTTTGTTAAGCAATTCACTTTGTGGAGGAGCATCAAGTGGGGGATCAAAAAGTCTTTCAAAAATTTTGGACCTGGTTTCCCAAAGTGCATTAGTGACAGGAGAATGATACATACCAGGCCACAAACTAAGGGGTTTTCTGGTAGAAGAATTACTGTTTTCGTCAAATGGTGAAGCCAAAGTGGAGAAAACTGAAATGGTATTTGGAGAAGCAGAGTTAAATTCCATGGCAAGACAGTAAATTCTCGATAAAGGTATGTGGGGAAATTGAAAATAAGATGGTTAGGGAAGAGCCTGCAGTGTGCCAATTTTGATTTGTATTTTTGGTAAGAAGTTGGGAAAGCCAAAAAGCAAGTCATCAAATTGAACATGGACAACTTTGAACCACACTTTCTCTTTCTTTTCACGGACACGGCACGGACCTTCTATATTACTCTTCCATTTTAAACAACTTTGGCTCAACTTTCACCTTTGCTTTTCAATGGTAAATAATTGTCAAAGCACAAGGTTTGAATTTGGATATGGAGTCAGTTTTTATTAGGGATCACTTTATTTTTTAATGAGAGACTTTCAACGTGAATTCGAATTTAATTAGCTTCAATCTGAGTTTTTACCATAACTATCATGTATTTATTTAGTTTTACCTCAATTATTATTAATTATTTATCAAAAACACATTATCTATCAATTGTTTTATTATACTGTCTGAAATATTACCATTGTTTCGGTAGAAAAAGTGAACAATTGATAGTTGAAATGTGTTTTGATGAACATTTGATGATAGTTCACATAAAAAATTAGCACATCTAACATTTACGTATGAAACTCAAAAAAACAAAATATTTTAACTGTGATTTTGTCCCTTCGCTCTAATTTAATCCATTCAATTTCAATTCGTCTTGTCATCATGGGCATGTATGCTCAGCTATTTTCAGTTTGAATCTGATAGTTGAAAATCTAACGTACCAAAATAAATTGAAAAAATTTCATAGGTATACTAAAATCGGATGGTAATTACTAAAATTAGCCATAATGCTCCTTTTTCCAAAAAAAAAAAGCAATAAAATTTATGGATATGGTAAGACCTCGTATATTCGAAGCTTGAAAATTACACCAAAACAACAGCATGGGGAGTTGGGGACTATCGAGGGCTATAAGTTCAAAAAGTAATTAGATGGATTAGAACGGGTGAGGAAGTACTTTGGGCAAAAGGATGAAGAATCGAATTGGTCTAAGAATTATGTGTGGCATCGACGATTAGAAATATTGTTTGTACGTGTCAAAGGAAGCTATGGACTGATACCATATTAAATGGGGATGATCATAAATGTAGAAAGTGTGTTGAAAGTATATTAAAGTCAAAAAGAAGCTCTAACACAGAGTCGAGTTAGAAGCTACACCATATATTAAGTTTTCAAATGAGCTCGCACAAGATCCAATTTCAAACAAGTATATCTTTTGGTGTATAAAATTTTATTTGGTGAATTATCTATCAAAAGTCTTTAAATCTAATTTCCAAGATAATAATTGTTTGTCAATCTGAAGTTTGTACAAAAAATTATGTACGTTTTTCTATCAGTGCCAAGCAATAACGTTTTGGAATGAGGTGCCAAAGTGGCCAGTGCATGAAAGGTTTAATCATCCAACCTTTTTGATATATAATCTAAAATATTGGGAAATTATTTTGATCATTTGTCAGACATTTTGGGAGCTAATTCTCTTATATTTCTCCGCTTCTTTCCCTCTCCAAGCTCAAGGTAGTGAACTAATCCCTAATCTAGTTCAATTATCCATCAAAGTGTAACGATCTGCTCGATCGTTATAGTTATTTAGGGACATAGTACCCTCATATAGATCCATGTGGCTGAGAAGTGGCAAAATCTGAAAAATGAAACAAAATAAAAAAAAAATCATGCTTCATTATAGCGACCTTCACTATAGCAAAGGGAGGCTTCGCTATAGCCAAGGTTGTGAAGTCGTGTGGCTTCTCTATAGCAAAGTTTGGAAAACTTAAGTCGTATTTAAATTAGTTTTTCGTGCAATCTTGGTCATAATTTAGAATATTCAACTAGAGAAACCTGAGGGCGATTTTTTCAAGACTTGGAATTTTTTACTCTTGAGGAAAGAGTTTTCAATCCAACTTTTTCTTTCGTAATCCATCTTTTTCATAAAATCAAAGGGTGAGTTCTTCATGGGACTTTATGGATTGAACCCTAGGAATATTTATTGTTGGGAAAAAATGTAAGAGAAGGATAATTATGCATAATTCCATTTTTTTACCGTTAAGTTTTATTTCTAGCATGAAATTAAAAATCTAGCCTTTATTTTTGGTATAGTTTGTCAAGACCCAAGCCTAGGGCCTAGATGCGACACAACGAATGAAGCACCCGAAAGTTCCTCACCCAAGCCTCTTAGCATTCATTGAGCTTTTTATTGGTAATGATAATCAAACACAAGCGGAATTTTTAAGGGTTAACGGGACTAAGGTATTCCACATAGAATAAGAGTCAAAGTCATCTGAACATCATACATTTTGTCCAACAATACCTTCTACTTTAAAGAATTGGCGGGGGCTAAGACATGTCCCTAGCTCACCCTTAAGATATAAGTCAAAAGTACCAAAGGTAACTCAATAGTCTATACATAGCATAAGCTAGAAAGATAGGAGTATTGTTCCCAAAACATGGGAACTCACCAAATAGTAGTAGCCTTCAACAATCAAACTTAGCCATGTGGAGAAGAGTGTGGAGCAACGCCGGTCCCTACATGGTGATATCATGTAGGCAAAAATATGCGTTAGTACTTTGAATGTACTAAGTATGTGAGCATGCTATACAATGAAGAACATTAAGAAATTTATAAGAAATATGCATAAGTGAATGCATGCATGAGAAAATCATCATACGCAACCTTAAAACATTCATTTTGTGGGAAGATGACCATAACAGACATTTAAGACCATGCGAGCTATTACATGGCATCCAACATAACCCCTATGTTGGCACGGGGAGACTATTTACCGGGTAGAACTCCATCAACTTTAATTATTTTTTAACTTTAACTTTAATGGCTAATCGTGGATCCACTAGCCTAAATAGTATTCAAGAGATCCTATGTTGGCGCATAGTTAATGCAACACAAGAATTTACTTAAGGACCCCTTAGGTCGAGTCCCCATCTACATGCTACATTTGGTACTAGGTCAATCCCACAGAATAACATTTAGATATCATAATAACATAAGTATTTATATAACTTTAGACATCAAGTCATTATTCAGTGGAATAACTCATTAAAACATTTCATTTGATCCAAATATGTGAGAATTTTCCTTTCACTTTGAATCCTTTCTTTGGCTAAGAAGCCCTTTCATTATCATTTAAATTATTTCATAAGACTCTCTTATACATAACCATTTGTTTTATAAACTTTCATTTGGAGTCAATCTTTCAATTCAACTTCATTTCACCATAAGGAAACTAGGTGGGTTCATTTCATAAAGCCTTTACATACATTTAAAACAATACTTGCATGCATGAGAGTGATGAAAATGCATCAATTTAAAATATCTCAAAACAACCCACTATTTATACTTTAAAGCTACTTTCAAATCTTCCTATAAGAACCTTGATAACTCATTCATTTTGCTGAATTTGGAAGTCAATATATATCAATATAGATAAATAAACTTCAAATAGACATTAATCTATGCATTTAAAATCATCATGTAAAAGTCCATAATAGTTCAACATTTAAATTTGAAATATTAAGTTGAGAAAACATTTGGGCTCCATGGGTAGAAGAACCCATGGATGAAACCCACATACCTTGGGAAAACAAAAACCCTAATGAAAGCTTGAGAAGGAAAGGAAACTTGAAGATGCCTTGAGATGAAACCCTAGCTTGGCTTGAAGTTCTTGGGAGAGTTTGAGAAGAGAGAATTTATGTGTCTTGAGTCTAAGTGTGAAGAATGAGTGTTTTGGAGGGTTTAGGGTCTTTAGATGAGATAATTATGCCTTCAAAATGAATTTATTTTAAATTAAAATGCAAGAAAAGACCAAAATATCCCTTTAAAAATCTGATCGAAACTGGTTTCACAAGGACCCTTCACGTTCCGTGGTGCTCACCACGGTCCGTGGTGCTCACCACGGTCCGTGGTGCTCACCACGGTCCGTGGTGGATCCCGTTGTAAAGGACTTCGGCAAATATTTGGGAAGGCCTGTAGGGTAAGTCTTTGAACTTCTTTCACGGAGCCCCTTCACGGTCCGTGAAGGGCATAACGGGCCGTGAAACATGGCCATGGTACAGGTCCTACAAAAGTCCTGTAGAGTGACCACCATGGGGACACACCACAGTCTATGGAGGTCTCCACTATCCATGTTGGTCGTCCGTGGCCCTTGCCTTGAGAAATTTCCTAAGGGTCTTGAGGAGGGTCACCACAGAGGGCTTCACGGCCCGTGGTCCTCCATCGTGGTTCTTTCCCTACAAGTCTGACTCTCTGAATCTCTACCACGGTTTCTCATCATGGTCCGTGGTGCTCACCACGGCCTGTGATGGCTTCCGTGGTCAACTCCTGGTGCCAGTTTCTGCAACTATCTGAGGTTTTCTCCTCTGTTCTTTAGTTTAGGACCTACTACATTTTTAGGGTCTTACAATATCTCTCCTTGGGATCATTCGTCCCCAAATGAGAATTATTAGCATAAAAAGGGACATAGCACGAGGACTAGCAACCCAAAATAAATACAATGACACTTGAAATGCATCAAACATAAGATCTTTAAACTTAAGCATAAGATATAACTTTAAAATTCCACTTCATGAACATGCATGCATATGAAGAATTTGGAAAACTGAAACAAGAGTCTTAAATACTTGAGCATGAATGACTTAGTACCTTAGGATTGAGTACAATGAAAGAGATGAGGGTAACGTTTCATCATGTCCCTTTCGCTTCCCATATAGCACTTTTAACTTGTTGATTCCTCCAAAGGACTTTAATAGATGCAACTCTTTGTTCCTCAATCTCTCGACTTGCCGATTCAAAATCTCAACCGAAACCTCTTCATAGGTCACGTTTTCTTCAACATTCATTATCTCCAAAGGCACAAACTAGGATCTCCTACACATTTCCTCAACATAGACACATAGAACACCAGATAAACCATATGGCTATTTCCGAAGGCAATTTCAACTCATAAAAACCTTGCCAACATGTCTCACGATTCTATAATGCCCTACATACCTAGGGCTCGATTTCCCTTTTTTACCAAACTGAACCACACCCTTCATAAGTGAAACCTTCAAGTACACCCAGTCATCCACATTAAACTCAAGATCCCTTCTCTTAGTATCAGGATAGGACTTTTGACGTCTTTGAACCATCGTCAACCTTTCTACAATGACTCTCAACTTTTCTAAAGCATCAAGCACCAAATTGGGGCCCAATAAGGTCATCTCACCTACTTTGAATCAACCAACCAGATACTTACATCACCTCGCATATAAAGCCTCAAACGAAGCCATCTCAATACTTGAGTGGTAGCTATTATTATAGGTGTCACAATCCAACTCCGTAGGCCATAATTGGGGTATGAACTGGACCCCCGTATACATAAATCTCAACTATAAGAACTATACACAAGAATACAGAGAGTGATAGCAAATTCGTCTGCATATAGCCTCTTTCATTTGCACTATGTCATGCAAGGGACGACAAGGTAGCCTTAACATAATAAAATTTATAATATGCCATATAAGCACAACTGAATCAAACTTGTAAACAACCCACCTACATATGTCTACAGACCTCTAAAGAATATTAACAGTGACATATGGCGGGACAGGCCCCTATCGTACCCTTGAATAAATAACTATATACATTATACGATCACCACCAAAAGCTAGACTCCGAAATAGTAGAGCACTTCCGATATAGCTGAGTGGGAGTCCTAAGCCAGCGGATCTCCAAAGTAAGTACCTGTACCTGCGGGCATGAAACACATCCCCCCCAAAAAAAGGGAGGTCAGTAGATATATGTACTGAGTATGTAAAATATAACACATCATAGTTGAGACCATAACTGAAATAAGGATGCAGGGGACAAGTGTAACAATTAATAAATTAATGTACCTGCACCTTAGGACACGTAGTCATATACATCATCATACGCTGTGCCCGACTCGCTAAGGAACCCTGTATTATAAATATTTCATCATATTACCATATCACCATATCATCATCCTCTCTTATCACATATATTATTTCATTAGGTCATCGTATATGGCATCATTTCATTGTATACAGCATGATCTTATCGTATACATCATCATAGTACATCCGGTCCACTATGGGGCTCGAGATCACAAATATATCCCTATATTTTTATATGCATGCCTACGTAGTATCCGACCCTTTAGTGAGGGACTCGGTGAAAGAATAGTGTACAAAATGTATTGCACCCGACCCTTTTATGGGACTCGGTGCCATTATCACATAGTAAAATATACCGAAAAATGTTCGGCCTGACCCATAATAAATAATACCGAGGAACATATGGCTCGATCCATATTTTCATCATATATATATATATATATCTGGACCGGGACTCGATGAATAACTTTATCATATATGGCATCATCGTATGCTTCAACTTCTCGTATATGACATTTCATCATCGTATACTTCATACATACATATATATAGCCGGCTTGGGACTCGGTGAAGGAGTAATAAAGCTGTGCACGATAACATTTTCAGCCCATCGTGGGACTCGGTGAAAGAATGGTTACCGTATGCACGAGTAGAGTAGTGAGAAACCATATGCAACTAGGTCATCTCCTGAGACTCAATAAGACAGTCAAGTGAACCGTCACTTGAAGACCAGGGAAGTAATTCTCCGAGGTACCCTTTAGATGTTATTAGGGATTTCATCAATTAGGGCCTCAGGAACCACATGCGTGTACCAAGATAATGCCATACAGTTTATACAATCAAAGACACAATTTATGCAATCAGACACATAGCTTATGCAATCAGAGACATTTATCCTCGTAGAGCCTTTCAGAATGAGAGCTTATATTTCCACTTACTATTCAACATATAGGTGGCTCGGGAGTAGTAATCTAACTATTTTAAGACCCTTAGTATTTAGAGGTGACTAGAGTCACGAATTATATCTGGAACCGATAAATGGAATTACCTCTAAACTCATATCAGACATCATTTCACTTACCTTAAGCGATTTCAACGAAAGAGGGAGATAGGTCTTATATGTACTACTCTTCATCCTACAGAAGACTTGAAAGGCGATGAGTCCACTTAATGCAGGTGTTCTAACATCCAAAAATGAACAAGGTTCTTGACTCATACTCAGAGCTTTATGAATGGAATGAATCCCAAGTTTCATATATATATAACTTAAGGCTAAGACATGCCAAAAGAAAGAAAGGGTAAGCTTCACATACCTTTTGTGGATTAACTGTAATCCAGCTCGTCTCGTTATCTCCTTGACCTAATAACATGAAATTAATACTGAGGTTAATGAACTTTCACTTTCTGATTTCCGACTCTACAACCAAGTACCCATAGGAATTATTTCCTTAGCTAATACCCTCGACTAGTTTGTTACTAGTTCCAAAGTTACCAAAAATCGGGCAGCATCTCCTCTATAACTTCAACATCCCCAAGATTTCACTCAAAAAAATGTCAAAAACCATACCAACAAAAAAAAACCAGAAGCATATATATAAATAAATCACTTCAACTTACCCAATACAACTCCAAACAACTAGCTCAAAACTACAATACAAAAATAGAGTTTTAACCTTTATTTTATAAAATCTTTAACCACACTAAACGGGGGTTGTGTGGATGAAACCATAAGTAACCACACCATTTTTAGAACCCTTTAGAGCCCTAAAACACACAACCACACCAGATACAACCGCGTCCCACAATCACAACACCCTATGCGACTTCAATTTTGCTATGAGGACTTTAATTTAGTTTGTTTCTAATGTCAAGCATCCTTATGCAATTTTTCCACTTACAACCTTATTTAAGACATGTAATATACCTTATAACATCATCATAAACTTAAATTTGAAAGGGAAAACCTTACCTTGCCCGAAACTCGCCAAACTCGCCAAAACTTGCCTAGGAAGTTCCTTTAGCATTACTAAAACTTTGTGGCTGCTTGCTAATGTTTTGGTGCTGCTCTAAACCACAAATTTACATTAATAACATCTTCATAAAATCATGGTATATCCTAGATAATTAATTCATGAAATGAAATCAAAGGCTTATCTTTCTTTCTCCTTGGCCGAACATACTCTCTCTCTAGTTCCAGATTTTTCTTCTCTTCTTTCTTTCTCTGGAAGTCTCTTGAACTAGGAAGATAAATGAATTTATTGTAGATAAGAATGAGTCATAACATATATATATAGGCTACTTTAGGTGGTGACACATGTCAAGCCCTAAGTGGTGACACGTGTCAAGCCCTTATTGGGCCAACACATCCCTTCCTCCTACCACAGGCTGCCATATGGCAGGTGGGGGTCCACCCCTTGCTCCATCTTCTTCCACGTGTCACTCTCCCTAGATGCCATGTGGCACTCTCTCATACTTCCACGTGTCACTCTCTTTTCCTCCTCGTGGGTTCGTAATCTCGTCTTACTTTACGAACTTATGTAATCCTTGCTACGTAAGCTTGGTATGTACTCAAGTAGCTTAAGTATGTAAGATTTCCAAGTTGGTAGTTTACGTAAGTAAGTCGAGTCCTACGACTCATTATTTGGTCTCTAACTTCTTCCGGATTCTTACAACGCTATTTCCAATCTTCCCTATCATGAGGTGTCACATTCTCCCTTCCTTAGAGTTGTTTGATAGCATTATGGACTATTCGGCTCCCATGGTAACTTCTAAGAAGCTTGAGAAGCTTTAAGAAACTTAAGAATCCTTTCAAAACTTAAGAACCTTTTAAGATACTTAAGAAGTTTAAGAAGCTTAAGAACCTTTCAAAGTACAAAAGTATGGGGTGTAACAATAGACAAATTCGATGAGCGGTGGGTGATAATCCCAAATCTCTTTGAATTCTAACTCACAAGCCCTTAACATATTATCTAGTATTTGAATCTTCCTTTTGGCTTGCCCATCGGTTTGAGGATGGAATGCGGTGCTTAACTTTACCTTAGTACCGAGGCCTCTTTGAAATGACCTCCAAAAGTGAGAAGTGAATTGGGTACCACGATTTGAAATAATTGACAATGGCACACCATGCAACCTTACCAACTCCCGAATATACAACTTAGCATAATCTTCGGCACTATAAGAGGTCTTGACCGGTAGAAAGTGAGCCGACTTAGTCATTCTATCAATAATACCCAAATCGAATTATGACATTTTCGAGTATGAGGCAATCCCACTATAAAATACATATTCATATCTTTCCACTTCCAAGTAGGTATTTCAATATCTTGTGTTAGGCCACCCGACCTTTGATATTCGGCCTTCACTTGTTGGCAATTTGGATATTCGGACACGAACTTTGCGATATCCTTTTTCATGACACCCCACCAATAGAGCTCTTTCAAGTCTCGTTATATTTTTGTCAAACCGGGATGAATAGAGTAAATTATGAATCTCCTTCAAAATTAAAATCCTTAGGCCATCCACCATCGAAACACATAACCAACCTTGGTAATATAGTACCCCATCTCCCCCTTGTGAAAAGACCTCTACTTTTTTTCCATTCACCAACTTTTTAAACTCCATGAATGTTGGGTCAAGGTCTTGTTTTGACTTAACATCCACCACCAAAGAAGATTCAGACCCGCTATGAACAACCATACCACCATCATCGGTACCAATCAACTTCACCCCTAATATAGCCAACTGGTGAACATCTTTTACCAACTCTTTCCTCCCTTCATCAACATAGGCCACACTCCACATAGACACTCTACTAAGTGCATCGACAACCATATTGACTTTACCTGGATGATAATGCACACTCATGTCGTAATTCTTGACGAGTTCTAGCCACCTCCTTTGCCTTAGATTGAGGCCCTTTTGGGTGAACACATATTGAAGACTTTTATGGTCGGCGAACACATCTACGTGAACCCCATAGAGGTAATGCTACCAAATCTTTAAATAAAAAACAACGGTCACCAGCTTAAGATCATGGGTAGGGTAGTTACGCTCATACAGTTTCAACTGTCTAGAAGCATATGCTATAACTTTACAGTTTTGTATCAAGACACAACCCATACCAATCTTTGAAGCATCAAAATAAACCACAAACCCTTTTAATCCCTCTGATAGAGTCAAAATAGGAGTGGAGGTAAGTAGATCCTTCAAAGTTTGGAAACTCTTTTCACGCTTATCCGTCCATATGAACTTTGCCTTCTTTTGAGTCAACTTTGTCATAAGAGATGAGATAGTAGAAAACCCTTCTACGAACCTCCTATAGTAACCGGCTAGGCCCAAAAAGCTCCTAATATCCGAAGGAGATAATGGTCTAGCCCCACCTCTATTTTCTCAGGGTCAATTTTGATTCAATCACCGGGCACTATGTGGCCAAGAAATGCCATCTCTTTCAACCAAAACTCACATTTACTAAATTTTGTAAACAATTATCTATCCCTCAAGGTTTGGAGCACAACCCTCAAATGGTTCTTATGTTCTTCCTCATCTCGAGAGTAAATCAAGATATCATCAATGAAGACAAGAACAAAAGTATCAAGGTAGGGTTTGAAAACCCTATTTATTAAGACTATGAATACCACCAGCACATTCATCAACCCAAAAGACATCACTACGAATTCAAAGTGACTATACCTTGTTCGGAATGCCATCTTGGGAATGTCACACTACCTCACCCTCAGCTGGTGATAGCCAGACCAAAAATCGATCTTGGAGAAATTACTTGCCTCTTGCAATTGATCAAACAAATCATCTATCTTAGGAATTGGGTACTTGTTCTTAGTAGTCACCTTGTTTAATTGATGATAATCTATGCACATCCAAAGCGACCTATCTTTCTTCCTCATAAATAACACGGGAGCACTCTATGGTGAAATACTTGTCCTTATGAACCCATTTCTAACAAGTCCTTTAATTGTTCCTTCAACTCTTTTAATTTTGCTGGGTCCATTCGATAAAGAGGAATAGAGATAGGTTGGGTATCGTAGAGGAGATCGATACCAAAATCAACTCTAATTTCGGGAGAGATACTGGGAAGGTCATCAGGGAAAACATCAGTAAACTTATTAACTATGTGGACCAACTCAAGAGGAGGACTTTCAGAGTCAACATCTCTAACCCTCACAATTTGGTAAATACAACCCTTAGCAATCAACTTCCAAGCCTTAAGACAAGAGATGAACTTACCCTTCATCATTGAATCACAACCCTCTCATTCAAGAACAGACCCATTTGGGAATTGAAACTTGAATCGATGAGTCCTACAATCTATGAAGGCATACAATGTATATAACCAATCCATCCTAAGTATAACGTCAAAATCCACCATATAAAAAAAGCTCTATGAGATCACAAAGAACAAATTTATGCAAGATAGACACAGGACAACCCTTATAGACCTTCCTAGCAATAATTGACTCACCAACGGGGGTAGACACTAAATAAGGTTTTTCTAACATTTTTGGCAATACATCAAACCTATTAGCTAAGAAGGGAGTAACAAACGATAAGTTTGCAACCGGATCTAACAATACATACACATCAAAAGCAAAGACCTTTAACATACCGGTAATAATATTTAGTGCTTCCTCAACCTCTTGCCTCTCATGCAAAGTATAGAAGCGGTTGGTGCATTGGACACCTCCTTGTGATTATTGACCATGAGCAATTTGGCCTTGGGACATAATACCCCCTTCTATAATCCCGAGCATTATGACTAGGTTTACCATAATTGAAGCATGCATTGGAGTCGACCAAGCATTCCCTTTTATGATTCCTTTCACACTTCTTGCAAATGGGGAGAAATTGAGCGCCAAAATTCTCTCTTGGGACCATTGGGTTAGAACCCTTGTCCTTGTTGAACCTTGGAGGAGGAGTATTAATGGAACCTTGTCCCTCAAACCATTATCCACCTTGGCATTTGCCATTGTTACCATAACTGGACCTTTGAGGGTTGAACCCTCTACCATCTACTCTAGCCTTCTTAAACCATCTTAACCTCTCCCTCAACTTCTCTTTTTCAATTTGTTTCGCATATTTCATTAGCCGGGAGATGTCCATCTCTTTGACCAACATTGCTATTTTGAATTTTTTGAACATCAAGCTTGAGACACCAAAAATGAACTTGCTCATCCTTGCCCTTAGGTCGGAGACCATGAAGGAAGCATCCTTGGATAATTTTTGTTAATTTAAGGGCATAATCCCTCACACTCCTACTTCCTTGATAAAAGTTGATGAACTCGTGGATCTTGGCCTCTCTTAGCTCAAATGGAAAAAACGGTCTAAGAAGGCATTCTTGAACTCTTCCCATCCTATCGGCCTAATTTTCTCTTCACTATAAACAACCCATTATTTGTACCAAACTCGTGCCATACCTTTGCCACTAGATCGACCTTCTCATTTGGAGGTACACCCATGATAGACACAATCAGTTATATCTCATCAATGAAATCCATAGGATCCTCATCTATTTTAGAACCATCATACTCAAGAGGATTCATCCATTGGAAATTTTGAATCCTCGAAGTCATATTTTTCCCTTAAGGAGGAGGAACACCTTGATTCACTTGTTGGCTACGGCTTGAGCCAATAATGTGATAATATTGCAAAACTCCGCATGGATTACCCCTTCTTTATGATAGGGAGCATCGAGAACCAGAGGATCTTGGTCCTGATCATAAACCTTTTTTCTTGGAGGTGCTCTTCCTCGAGGCATTATCTAGAGAACAACAAATGGTTCGTTAGTTAGGGGAGAGCTTAGGACACTCTAGGGTACGACATAAATTTGAAAGAAGTGAAAACTTTCCTAAATGTCCCATAGTCTCCTATTCATAGTTGTGGATCACTTGACAACCATGAACAAGATCCTATTTGATGCGGTATGTTGGACTTCGAGGATCATCTCAAAATATCAAGCTCTGATACCAAGTTTGTCATGAACCAAGCTCGGGGCCTTAATGCGTTACGATGAATGAAGAGCCCAGAGGTACCTCACCCAAGCCTCTTAGAATTCATTAACCTTTTCATTGGTAATGGTAATCAAATACAAGCGGAAATATAAGGGATAACGGGACTAAGGGATTCCATATAAAATAAGACTCAAAGTTATCTAAACATCATTAATTTTGTCCAATAATACCTTCAACTTTAAAGACTTGGCGGGGGCTAAGACATGTCCCTAGCTCACCATCAAGATATAAGTCAAAATTAGCAAAGGTAATTCAATAGTATATACATAGCATAAGCTAGAATGATAGGAGTGTTGTTCCCAAATTATGGGAACTCAGCAAATAGTAGTAGCCTTCAATAATCGAACTTAGCCACGGGGAGAAGAGCATAGAGCAACGTCGGTCCCTACATGGTGATATCATGTAGGAAAAAATATGCGTTAGTACTTTGAATGTACTAAGTATGTGAGCTTGCTATACAATGAAGAACATTAAGAAATTTATAAGCAATATGCATAAGTGAATGCATGCACTAGAAAATCATCATACGAAATCTTAAAATATTCATTTTGTGGGAAGATGACCGTAAGCGACATTTAAAAACCATGCGAGCTATTACATGGAATCAAACATAACTCCCTACGTTGGCATGGTGAGACTACTTGCCTGGTAGAACTCCGTGAACTTTAATTATTTTTTTAACATTAACTTTAATGGCTAATTGTGGATCCATTAGCCTAAATAGTCTACAAGAGATCCTATGTTGGCGCATAGTTAATGCAACACAAGAATTTACTTAAGGAACCCTTAGGTCAAGTCCCCATCTACATGCTATATTTGGTGCTACGTCAATTCCACATAATAACATTTAGATATCATAATAACATAAGCATTTATATAACTTTAGACATCAAGTCATCATTCAGTGGAATAACTCATTAAAACATTTCATTTGATTCAAATATGTGAGAATTTTCCTTTCACTTTGAATCTTTTCTTTGGCTAAGAAGCCCTTTCATTATCATTTAAATCATTTCATAAGACTCTCTTATACATAACCATTTGCTTTATAAACTTTCATTTGGAGTCAAGCTTTCAATTCAACTTCATTTCACTATAAGAAAACTAGGTGGGTTCATTTCATAAAGCCTTTACATACATTTAAAACAATACTTACATGCATGAGAGTGATGAAAATGCATTAATTTAAAATATCTCAAAACAACCCACCATTTATACTTTAAAGCTACTTTCAAGTCTTTCTATAAGAACCTTGATAACGCATTCATTTCATGAATTTGGAAGTCAATATATATCAATATAGATAAATAAACTTCAAATAGACATTAATCTATGCATTTAGAATCATCATGTAAAAGCCAATAAGAGTTCAACATTTAAATTTGAAATATTAAGTTGAGAAAACATTTGGGCTCCATGGGTAGAAGAACCCATGGATGAAACTCACATACCTTGGGAAAACAAAATCCCTAATGAAAGCTTGAGAAGAAAAGGAGACTTGAAGATGCCTTGAGATGAAACCCTAGCTTAGCTTGAAGTTCTTGGGAGAGTTTGAGAAGAGAGAATTTATGTTCTTGAGTCTAAGTGTGAAGAATGAGTGTTTTGGAGGGTTTAGGGTCTTTAGATGAGATAATTATTCCTTCTAAATGAATTTATTTTAAATTAAAATGCAGGAAAAGACTAAAATATTCTATTAAAAATTTGATCGAAACTGGCTTCACGGGTACCCTTCACGGTTTGTGGTGCTCACCACAGAATGTGGTGGGGTCCTGTGGTAAAGGACTTCAGCAAATATTTTTTAAAGCCTGCATGGTAGGTCTTTGAACTTCTTTGACGGAGCCCTTACACGATCTGTGAAGGGTATGACGGGCCATGAAATGTGGTGCAGGTCCTGTAGGAGGCCTATAGAGTGACTACCATGGGGAAACACAACAGTTTTTGAAGGGCTCCATAATCCGTGGTGGTCTTTAATGGTCTTTACCTTATGATGTTTCCTGAGGGTCTTGGGGACGGTCTGCCGGGTAGGTCTCTGAAATTCTTTCACGGAGCCCCTTTATGGTCCGTGAAGGGTATGACGGGCTGTGAAATATGGCCATGGTGCAAGTCCTGCAGGAAGCCTACAGAGTGACTACCATAGGGGCACATGACGGTCTATGGAGGGCTTCACAATCCGTGGTGGTCGTCCATGACCCCTAACTTGGGAAGTTTCCTGAGGATCTTGGGGAGGGTCACCACGGAAGGCTTCACGGCCCGTGGTAATCACTACAGTCCGTGGTTGTCCATCATGGTTCCTTTCATGCAAGTATGGCTCTCTGAATCTCTATTACTGTTTATCACCACGGTCCGTGGTGCTCCTCTTGGCCCGTGATGGCTTCCGTAGTCAACTCCTGGTGCTAGTTTCTACTATTATATGAGGTTTTCTCCTTTGTTCCTTCATTTAGGATCTTCCACATTTCTGGGGTCTTACATGGAGAACCTAAAACCCCCATATAAATGGATTCGTTGAGTATATAAACTTCTCAAACAGAGGTTCATGGGGCTAAAAATTCATGAATGAGATTAGATTGATCATGAAAACCTCAAATTTGGTACAATAACTTTTAAATAATTCGTTAGACCTTAAAAAGTAGAATTAGATGGATTTGAATATCCAAGACCTTCATTTGATAAAATAGGCTATTAAAAATGTCCTTGTAATTTGTTTGTCTTAGGCTTTGAGCATTCAGAGGAGTTGAGAAAAGGGAAGACTCCAACAATTTATCTTGTTCGCTTCCAATTCATCGGTTGAGATAGGTTATGATTTACTTAGAGTTAGACTTATTTAGTTGCTAATATGTAACGTGAGTTGTATTTCATATTGATTGATCTTAAGACATAGTTGGTGTTTGTTATGATTGAATTAAATATTGCTTATATAAATGAGCATGTAAACTAATGAATTGTCAATTTCACTGATGTTATGAGTTATGACTTGTGATTATTCTAAATTGATGAATTATTTTGAGTGGTAACTAGAGAGGTTAGCATACTAAAATATGCAGATTTAGTGAGAATATATTTATTTTTCTGATGATGAGTGAGTCAAGTCCAATGTGAGTTACAAACAAGTGGTTATATGTGTGATTGGATCAAATATAACCAGTAGGGTACATGGACACCTAGGGCTCCCTGCAAGTCATGACTAGATGTGTAAGATTAAGATACTTTAGTATGTACAAATGAGAGTTAGACTTATGATCTTGAGAATTGGTGTTAGTGATTTCTGACAAATGCAGTGAAAATACAACTACAATGTCAGAATGGATATGGTTTTTATAGTAGGTGTACTTGATTAAAAGGTTGTCCCAAAAATCAGAATTATAATTTTTAATGTCTTTCCTCTCTTCTTCCCTCGATCTGAAGTCTTCACACTCAAAAAAGATTTAAAAATAAAATTACATTATAGCAGAAAATATGGATTGAGATTGTTGTAGCAATTTATTGAGAAATAAGAAGTTATCAAGATAATTGGTTAAGAACATTGATGATTTTTGCGACTTGGCGTAGGAAAAAATGAAAAGGAAAAAGAAAGAAATCAAGAGTGGATTAGGAGATTACACCTAGCCTTGTTTCCAAAATCAGAGAAGTGGCCACTAGGTCATTCCTCATTCGTAGCTAGATTTTGATGCTTGAGAGCATTTTCTTTGTCACTCTGTTATAATGATAGAGTGGTAATTACAGACAAAAATAATGTCTTTACTGGAATAGTATGTGGGGTTCAACACCATTTTATAAGTCAACAATTTCTTCAAGATTTTTGCTACAGGGTTGATAAAATAGTGAGTCAAAAATGTGGATTTGGTGGTTAAAAAATCTCAACAACAAAATCTCACCATTTTTTCAACTAAGAAACCTACCAAACTTTGAATTTTGATTTCTCACTGATGTCATCAATGACTTCAAAGGGAATATATTTTTCCCTATAAAATAAGCTCATTAGCTTGTTCGCTGATCACACCAAAACAAAGGAGAGAAAAGAAGAGTATTCCTTTGAGAGTGTAGTGGTCTTGAGAGTATTTACTCAGACCTATAAATGTATAAATTCTTTGTATAATTATATCAGTTTCTCTTCTTAACCCATGATTGTTTTCTTATTAAGAAGGATTTTCATGTAAAACTTTTGGTGTCATTATATCTCTTTTTATTCTTGTTGATTAACTGATTACTGTGTACCACTTTTATTATTTTTTACTAGCAAATATTATTCAATGATGGATTTATTCTCAATAATTGGTATCAGAGTACATGTTCTGCTCATTTACAAAAATATTTTTCCAGTATATTATTTAATACTCAGTGAAACAAATATCTAAAATTAAATAAGAAGTAGCAAAGATTTATGGTGATAGCGGTTTCTAAACATGACAGAGAAGGATGAGGGATTTTTTCATCCAACAAGGGTTGCACAAGGCACTATGCTGCAAATTCAAAAAGTCCGAATCTATAAAACTAAGGATTGGGAAGAAATGGATGAAAAGGGTGCTAGTGCAATTATGTTTCTCGTAACCGTTGATGAAGTTAATAACATTATCGATGAAGAGGGTGCATATGAAATTTGGACAAAGTATATACATATCCAAAATGTTGACAAATAAATTATACCTAAAGAAGCAGTTGTATGCCCTATATATGGGTGAAGGTACGAATTTTTTATCACATTTAAATGTCCTTAATCGACTAATCACACAACTAGCAAACCTCAAAGTAAAGATTGAGTAGGAAGATAAAGCCATCGTACTTCTAAACTCGTTGCCATCTTCTTACGATAATTTGGTAACAACCATCTTACATGGTAAAAACGATATCGAGCTGAAGGATGTTGTATCAGCTCTTCTACTGAATGAGAAGATGAGAAAAAAGCCTGAAAATTATGGACAAGCTCTCATCACAGAAAATATAGGCAGGAGTTATCAAAGGAGTTCAAACAACTATGGTAGATCAGGAGCTCCTGAAAAATCCAAGGTCCAATCAAAATCAAAGGTAAGAAATTGCTACAATTGCGATCAACCAGGTCACTTCAAAAGAGATTGTCCAATTCTAAAAAAGGAAAAAGATGAAAGCAGTGGCCAAAGGAACTATGACAACACAATTGTCATGGTGCAAAATAATGACAGTGTTGTTCTCGGCATAAATGAGGAAGAGGAATGCATGAACTTGGCAAGTGCAGAGTCAAAATGGGTGGTTGACACAACATCATCTTACCATGCTACATCGGTAAGAGATATATTTTGTAGATATATTGTAGATTATTTTGGTATCGTGAGAATAGATAACACAAGTTACCCAAAGATTACGGGGATCAGTGTCACACCCTGAGCTTACACCCTGAACGTGGCCGACACTCAAAAATCATTGCTGGTCCCAAGCAAACCCTTGGCTGACTGACTACTGAAAAGAATATAAACATACATGTGGAAGTTTCATGAAGTGATCTCTTTAAAATATTTGAGTAAATATCATGCAGAAGTCTGAAGTAATTCTGAATATAAATACTAAAAATCGTAAGAATAACAATTTTTTAAAATTCTAAATATAAAAGATCGTATTGACTGACTTACTTTGTCTATCTTTGAAGCCTTTACTAAACTGAGATAGGTGCCGAGACAAGATCCACGGCTACCTTGACTAACAATGATCAAAAATCAAATAAATTGAACTAACTAAATTGTAGCCTTTCGAAAGCGAGGAGGTCTCACCAATTGCTGATAACAAGAAACCTTACAGAAGTGTCTGCAATCATGAGTACCTGAATCTGCATCATAAAATGGTGCAACTTCAAATAATGTTAGTACATGGAATGTACGATATGTAATAAATATGAATGAAAGAATAACTGAATTGAATACTCATGCTGAAAGAAATACTGAAATAACTTAACTAAAATGTAAAACATGAATGTAAAGTAAAACATGTAAAACTTTACAAACTGAGACAATACAATATATATAGAATCTGAAAAACAAATACTTTACTTTTTGAAAAGTTTCTCTAACCGACAACCATCACTATGAGCCTCGTGATTATACAATGTCTTGCCCTTATTACCAGAACCATCCTATACCTTACCAGAGTATATGACAATAACTCAACCTATCTATCCATCTAAAGAGCCCTCAATGAGGCTGGGTGATGAGTCACTCAAACCAACGGTGCGATCTTTCCTATGATGGCTACGTAGTTTATGGGGTTCAAGTTAATGCTCCGACAATAAAATATTTATGAGTAAATACTCAACATACTCCTTTGAAGCCACAATGGACTTTGCTTTAACTGGCTGAAAACTCTTTTTCAAACTCTTTATGCATTTTTTAAAATAGACATGCTTTTTCTCAATACTAATAATGTATTTTGAACCACTCAAGTTTCCTCAAAACTCATTCTCAATAATAATGCATAATACTTTAACTTACTTAAACTCCAAAAATCATGCAAAATGAATAGTATTGTAAAATACTTTATCTTACTCAAACTCTAAAAATCATGCACAGAGAATAGCAGTGTAAAATACTTTATCTTACTCAAATTCTGAAAATCATGCATAATGAATAGTAATGAAAAGGCTTCAAAATCAAGTAATGCACTTGTGACACTCAAGTTCCCTTAAAAACTATTCTTCTACTCATCTCTTTGAAATACTTTTTACTTTAACTGAAAACAATGCATAATGTATAGCAAAGTAAAACCTCCAACTACTCAATAGGGTTCATGTGAAAATAAGCATGAACAACAATCAAGAATTAAAATCACATAAGGAATCATAAGTTCAACAATAGAGATTTGTATTCAATAACAAAGAATAATTAGAAACTCAAATTTCAAGAAAGGAATTAGGTTAAAACCCTAGATTAAACTCTTATTAACTGAATTTAGATGTAGGGCATGAGGCCGAACTTAGTCTAAAACCATGAATAGCCTTACATACCTGGAAGAACTAGATTCTTGAAGAACTTTGAAGAAGATGCTCAAAACCCCAACTTTTTTCCTCTTGAATCTATCTCTAAGACTTGGAAGTGATTATGAGGGTAAATCGATGGAATAATATTGATAAAGATGTTAAGTAGGTATAAAACCATCGGGGTTTAGTCTTAGAAGAGTTGGGAAAAAATGGAAATAACCCTCGTTAAAAACAGGCAGAGGCCATCTACGGGACCATCTACGGTCCATAGAAACTTCTATGGGCCGTAGAAGCCTCTCGTAGAAAGCTTGGCTTAAATATGAGGTTTCTAAACTTGGGTCTATAGACCCATTCTACAGATTGTACACCCTTATATAGGCCGTATTGAGGGATCCTAGAAATAATCTTAGAAGGAGTCTCAGGACTTTCCTTTTGCGAGGCCATCTATGGATTGTAAATACTTCTACGATCTGTAGTATGGTCCATGAAAGTCAGACTAAGTTTCCAAATTTTAGGATTTTGTTTTACGGGTCATTCTACGGTCCATAATGTGATCTACAAGCCGTAGTCCGAGCCGTGAAACTCAGACTTGAAATTTCAATTTCATAGGTTTGACTCTACGAGCCCATCTAAGGTCTGTGGTTGCTTCTACGGGCCGTAGATGCTGTCTATAGAAATTCAATTTTCCGGAAGACTTTAATTTTTTTGGGATTTTTTTATCTGAGGTAAAAAAAATTGAGGTGTTACAATATCTCCCACTTGGGATTATTCACGCTCTAATGATTTCCACGTTAAAAAATTGCACAAAGCATGAGTACAATGCAGAAAATGAAACACTTAAGCATACAAATAGACACTGAATCTGAAATGGGGGGAGGGCTATAATCTCAACTCTTTCATGGAAATTTGTCATAACTTCTAGGAAGAGAATTACGGTCCTGATATAAGAATAAGAGTATTATGCATTAAGCGACACGACTGATAGTTTTTGAACTTATCAATTCTTCTCAACTATACTCTTCATTTAAATACTACACTTCTTTAGTTGAAACTTATAGCTTCAGCCAAAGCCTAAGTCTAATTTCATACTTTCACGGTGTTCAAGCATAACTCAAGTCACATGCTTCTACACTAAGATGATCATATTAATCTAAACCATAAGATTCATGTTTTGTACCTCTATAGGGAATTTCATTCCAAGAGTACTACTCCTTACCACCACATTCAACAAACCTCAAGTCCTAATCAAGAAGCATCTAATGCATCGTGCATTCATCCACATGCCATTAACATTACATTGAAGCCTAGTACTATAACTACTCAATGGACTCTAAGTAACCAAATCCTCTAAGAATTTCTTGTCTTCTTATCTTCTTTAGCCGCTAAAATATCATGCATCACTACAAGGAGACAGACCAAATGAAAAAAACCTCATCTTACTCTTCCTTCACATTTTTAACCTTACCTTACAAGAAATATCAACCTTTTCCTATCTATTGATACTCAAATACTACCATCATTATCACCATCAAAATTGAAAAAGGATCACTGGAGGGGCTTAGAGCGAGAGATCCAGAGAACGATTCATTCAAAAAATTTTGATTTAAGAATTTGCATGAGGTAGCATTACTTCACGAGCCATTGAGGGTAAACAAAGAATTCACGAGACTAGGCATACTATGAGACCTGAGTGCTTATATGAATAGATTCATACCATGAGGCTAATATTCGAAACTTTATGGAGTAAGATTGAGATCAATTGGCTAAAGTCTTCATCTCTTATTCTAGGAACTGAGCATATATGTGATCTGTTTGAAATGTATGAGCATAGGTCATAGACATAATGCTTATATGTGAGACATCAATAGGTCTCATAACGATTGAAATTTAAGAAATGTGCTAGTCATTAAAACTTTTTCTAAACACATCACTATATTATTTTCATCACTTGACTTGGTTTCTCACCTTACATCTCTACCTTAGGTCTGAATCCAACACTCTTGTAACACCCCAAATTTTTTTTAAGCTAAGACACGAACCATTCTTCATATGTGTATAAGCCTAAACCCGATGATTTATAATTGTATGCTATGTGTTGATATGAATTCTTAAGTGGGAAAGTATATTGGATGTGAACTAAGGATTTTAAGGAACTCCTAGTATATGAATGTCTTAATACCAACAAAATTAAAGTCCTTGAAGTCTTCTTTCAACCATTTTTGATCATTCGTCAATTCAAGTTATGCGCTAAAAGTTATGCCTATTTTTTTGCACACTATGTAGTTTGCGCGAACTGGTGCGTAAAGTAGACATTAGCTGTGTGTCTGCGCGGCAAGATTAGTGTTACTTTTAAGGTTGCGCGCAGCAGGCTTCAGTTACGAGATCGTGCACGTTACTTCATATTTTTCTCTCTTCTTTTCATGCCCTAGAAGGGGTGTTTTTATTTTTCTATCATCCCATAACCCCAAACCCCGACTATTAATTTTCTCCAAAAGAAAAAGTCAATCAGTTTTCATTACTTCAACCCTGTCATACTCAAAAAGAATTTCACGCTTAAGAACTTCAAAAACACACCAAGGTTAGGGCTTATCTTCAAGATTTGTCATTAAAGTATGTAAGGCTAATCATAGCGTTGGATTGAGTTTATTCACGCGGCCTACATCTAAATTCCATCATTAAAGAGTTGATTGAGTTTTAGCCCTAGTTTCTTGAGTTTTGAATGAGTAATTTCTTCGTTCATTGAATTCTATATAATTATACATCAAGATTATTATTATTTCTACAACTTGAATTCTTGAGATTGTTGTTCATGATTTCATTCACATGAACCCTAGTTGAGTTGATGATCATTATATTAACATGTATTTATTTTGAGTTGATGAGAATGATTTTCATGCATTAAATGAAATATGATTTAAATTGAGTCTATGCATATTTTATTGAGTTTTGAAAAAGCATGAGCATTGAGTTTAAATGAATTTGAGAAATCTCTTAATTATTATTTTTAGCATGAGTTGATAAGTCTCTTAATTATTATTTTTGTACTACCTCGGGTGTTTAAGGTTGTCCTTTGTCCCCATATCGTAGGCTTACGAGCCTAAATTTGTGAATTTTATTGTAACACTCTCGTGTTCAAAAATATCGATTTTAAATTGAAATTTTAATAAGAATACATTGTTATGGACTTTCAAAAATGTCTTCAATATTTTTTTAGTTACAATATATTTGTATATGTATTTATATTATAAGTTTTGGATATTTTAGCAGAGATAGTAAGTCTTGTTATGTTGATTTTTTTTAGATAAGATAAGCTTTATTCAAAATAATTTTCTATTTGTTGTGATGTATTTGAGAAGTTATATTTATTTTACCACTAACCTACGCAATACCCGAATAAGTACATATGTAATGAGATTTGTTTTTGGATAAATGTTAAAAGCCTCCATCTCTTTAATATATGGTGCTCCCACGTCACTTAACTGTAGAATGTATGTAATATATATATATATATATATATATATATATATATATATACTAGGTAAATTGTCCTCACTTCTCACGGTAACAATTCACCTTATTAAACTTATGAATATCCATTTTAATATTCTAATATTAAAAATAGCCGAAAGCTAAATTATCGTGAAACGTTTTACGTCCCTAAATTCAAAGACAATATTTTTTATGTTTTAATTCATGATGGATCTTAATTTTATATTCACTTATTTTTTCTTGTGGAGATACTTAATCCATTTTGTATTGTAACATGTATAGGCGAAACTATACCTCCTCTTTTTACTTTCACTTTTTCTTCTCATTAAAATGTTTCATTTCTTACTTTCCTATCTCTGGAAAATAAAATCTAAATAATTAAAGTTTGTAACTAATTAAATACACTTAAAACACTAGTAAAGATAGGGAAGCAAAGAGATTATAGGTATTAGATATAGCCTTATTTTGTGGATTACGTAAAAGAGTTGTAAATTCTGTTTTGTATCATTATTCATTAGTGAGCAGCTTCCTAACACAGTTGTAGGAACTTTTTCTGCCCTTAGCACATATTTGTAGGCCCTCTCAAAGTGAGCATATGAAATAAAAGCAAGTTCTTCACACATGCTTGTAATACATTCACAACATTTTAAAGTATGAATTCAATTTTGTATGTTATTCAACCATTTCAACTTTCACATGGTAATTGCATTGCTCCTTTTTTGAATCATTCAGTATATGCCTGCTCTTTATTAGTTCCAGTCACCAATCCAGAACTATATATATAAGTAGTGTGTGGTAGTTAATACTCTAAATCACCTTTAAGATACTCAAGTAGTGGTTAGTTTGGCATCTAAGAGCTCTACACCACATTTTGTCTCATCGAAGTTCCTCTGTAATGATGTCCTTGTTTCCTCCAATTCCACCTAAAGTTTAGACACCTTAGTTGGAAGTTTGGAGCAAAGATGCCTTGAATGTTGTTGCTATCCTTGTTCACATTGTCCAGTTCAACATCCAGCATTCTCCTAAGGTTTTCTTTTTTGAGTTACACCAGCAATTAGCACTTTGTTTTTGCTTACTTCATCAAAGGCTGTGCAAGTTGTTCCTCAAACTAGTGTAGTGTCTTTTCTTGTTCCCCCAACAACTCCACTTTCTCTTTAGAATTAGACTTGAAATCACTGTATTCCTTTTGAATAACATCAAGCTCTTTTTTAGATTCATCTCTCTCATGGAGCAAGAAGTTTAATTGCACATTAGGTTGTCTTCTGGTATCCGTTTTAACTCCTGTTTTCTCTCTTTTTTCTAGACTGTATCTTTAAGTTCTTTGATTTATAAAGTCAAATTCCCTAGCTGATCCTGGGATTGATGATGCATAGAGTTCAATCTACCTACGTATGATTCTTTTAAGCCAAATTTTACTTTTTTCCTCGCCTCTTTATCTTTGATATCTGTAGCAAACAAAGTAATTTTTTCTTACAAAACTTGTATCAAATTACGCTTCCCTTTAAGTTCCTCATGAAATTTCTTCTTATCCTCTTTTGTCCCTAACTTAATAGAAGTTGCCCTCAATGTTAAGTGACGATTCTATATTAAGAAGAGCACAAACTTTGAAAGTTCCTCAAGTGAAAAAGTTTCCTTTTTCTGTTTTTTTTGGATACATTTTATGGTGAAAGAATATCATAAATTCACAATATTTTAAAGAGCATATCTTCAAATACAAAGACCGACATAAGGATCTTGAATTTGCCTCAACGTAGGAGCAGAATAATTGGAGGTCTGAACTCTTCAATGCACGGTATACTATGACCTCACTATCTCATTTTTTAAAGATGCTCAACACATAAGAACATTTTTGTACCAATCAAGTAGAAATAGAAAAAAAATAAAAAATTTAACCAACAAAAAGCTATATCTAGTTAAATAATTAGATATATTGTTAGCCAGCTGTTATTACACTAATAATGTTTGCTGAGACTTAACATAACTCCCATAGAAATCTTTTGTTAAAACCTCCCTTGACTATGTGTTCCACTTAAGCAAACAAAATAAGGCTAGTCATCACAAAAATGAAAACTAAATAACTTAAGTGGAGCAAAGAGTCTATGAGCCCGTTTGAATTGGCTTTAAGTTGGTCAAAACTAACTTAAAGCCCCCTTTCAGCTTTTGGACGTGTTTGCCTAATGCTAACTTTAAGCCAGAAAGTTCTTAAAGTCAGTCAAAAATGAAAAGTTAGGATTCCTAATTTTTTTTTCTAAGTGCTTAAAGTCATTTTCTTTGACCATGAAAATTACTTTTATATCCCTTATATTTTAACTAAATTCCCAAACTACCCTTTTTATTCTTTTAATCCTAAAATTCATATAATTTTCCTCATTTAAGCACTTTTATCCAAACATTCAATTGCTTATTTATAAAAAAACTTTCAGCACTTTAAAGTTCTAAAAGCACTTTATACATAAAAATTACTTTTTTTAATCCCATCCAAACGGGCTCTATATCATCCTGAATGTCATACAAAGATACATATACAAAGGTGGATTCATAATTTAATTGGTTCAACGTTTAAGGTACTTATACCTCTCATGAAGCATATTGAGTTTAGATGAACCCTATGTCCAAAGTTTAAGTGAATTTACAGTTTATGGTGAATTTTATTTGCAAGTTTAGTGAAACATATTTAATAGGACAATACGCTAAACTATTTGGACACTATTATTGATGGAGCTAGTAGTAATGTAAGGGTCAACCCTTTCAGAGTTGAACAATTGTTTTACATCTCTAGGCAAAATTCATTTGAAGGACCGATAACTAACTTAGCCTTTTCATTTACATAACATGGGTACTTTACTAAAGGGTTGACATGTATTTTGAGAATAGAACAACAACATACTCCGCGTAATCTCACAAGTGAGGTACTCTAGGGATGGTAGGATGTATGCAAACCTTATTGCTATCTTTGTGGGGTAGAATGTGGGTGGTAAAATGCTAAAAGAAATAGTAACAAATTAAATATGAACATGTTTGGAAGAATAGCAGTTTGTGGTGTCATTCTTATGTACACAAATGTTAGCAATAGACCAACAAATAACATGTTCTTTGTAGTCTAACTATGGATTACCTTCCTAGAATTCTAGTTATTGATTATATATCTGTGCAATAAGAATTTCAGTCGAGGACATCACAGTTCATTTGAGCAAGAAAACTGAAGGAATAAAGGATGTTACTCACCCTCGGCTTGGCATTTCAGCGAACATGTAGCAAAAATAGAATTAAACACATTTTTACAGTCTTAGAACACAAGTACTATTTCAAACAATGTAATTACTGAAAGATAAGTACTTTTATGTTTATTGTGATGTTAAATGCATAAATCACTCGCAAATTAGAACATGAAAGAGTACAATAACAACATACCTAGTGAATCTCACTAAGTGGGGTCTGGAAAGGGTAGAGTATACGCATACCTTACACTACCTCGTAGAGGTAGAGATACTATTTCTGAAAGACCTCGGCTAGAACAAGAAATACTAATATAATAGGACCTGTGTATAATCTAAAGCAATTAAAAATTACTCAAACTTTAAAAATGCAATATAGTCTAAACTCCATATTATTAAACTATAATCAACAATTATAGATATGATACTCCAACTTTGTATAGAATCAACAATTATAGATATTACTATCGAACTTTGTACATAATATATAATTGAACGGTAACAATTATGCAAAGTTGTTTGTTCCATTTTTATCAATAGCTACACAATTTGAGTAGGGTGTTGAGCCATTTAAGAATATATATTGGGGGGAAATTCAGGAGGAAGAAGATTAGGGTGTTGAACCTCTTTGAATATATATATTGAACAAAAACATTGGATATTGAACTTAAAACGATAGAAAGAAAGTGTTGACCTGCATTTGTGGAGCGGCATTGGGAAAATTTTCTAAAGGCCTTTTTTCTCGAACACTTCAGCGACATGAAGAAATTGCATAGAGAAGGAGAAATACAGATAGAGGAAAGGCGTAAAGAATATTGAGAATAAAGAAGGAAAAGCGACTGGCCCATTATTCATAAAAACAAAGAGTTAACATATAGATTTACAACCATACCTTCCAGTTTAGCCTCAGAAACAAAGACAACCTCTATGAAGAAGAATGAAGATTGAACAATGGCCAACCATATTTTGGTAAATGGTGGAAATGTGAGGAGTTGAATTTAGGTGACGATTCGGTGAGAAACTAAAGGATGGAGTGTAGAGGATTTTGTCCAAGCATTGCAGTTTCTTCTTTTTAATGGAATCATTATAATTTATGGGAAAAGGGGAAAACATTCAAAAGAATAATAATAAATTGATAGGCCGAGAGAGTGCACGTAGACGGGACTAAAATTCTCTCATATATATATATATATATAAAATGTCACTGTTTCAATAATATTTCATTAATTCTCACCTTCTCTAGTCCTCTAAAGTAGATATATTCCCCTTATCACCTATGTTTCTACAACAGGGAGAGTAATATTTTACAACATGAGTTCTTGACCAAAGAATATTATGGCTTCTATTCATTCTCTTAGACATATATATACACGCACACATATCTTCAACAAATCAAGAAGTATGCTATTTTTGGGGCTAAGTTTCATAATTTCTATGTTATTTTCTCAACCCTTGTATCATGTGGATTTCAAATTATAGAAAATCATAAATTTTGTCCTCGTAAAATGTGTTGACGGAGTTAGTAGTCACTTGAGATACATGGCCTAAGGTATGTGATGGCTATTCTTTTCTTTTCGACATGATTTCATACTTTAATAAGTTCTGAATCTATTGTATTAGTGAAAAATTTCTCATAGAGCTAGATTCTAGATGACATTGTTATATTTTACTTTGTAATAGTTATCCATTGCCGAAAAATCATACTCAGCTAACATGGGTGTAGTGTCTAGTCAAAAAAAGCAAGAAACTAATAAGTCTAACCATAAGGATAGGTCATGTGCAATCAAAGACTATAATTGAGAAAATATTTGGGGTTTAGATATATGATAAGGTCTAAGTAAGTGCTAAAGATGGTATAAGCTAAAGAGTTAGTAACTATCGTTGAGAATTAACTTTTATGAATTGAGTTATTTAGGCAACCCGGAGTAAGAAGGTATAAAAGTTTAGCTTGTTGTAACTAGTACGGGTGTAGGAAAGGAGGTTGTGTAAGCTACTTGAAATTAATAAAAAGGTATGTTAAGGCTAAATGTCTTTTAGAAAGTTTTTTTTCCGTTAGTAATATGACTTGCTCATTGTCACTATAGTACTTGTAGCCATAGTAATTGTTGATTGAGTACGCTGCTGGAATTACATATGTGTATACAACTGAGCTTTCTGCATCAGGATTAGTTTTGTGTAGTTGTTGCTTCACGTTAAAAGCATCGTAAGAATCATCCCACATAAATTGTATTGCTTAGTTGACTATTGATAACTTATTGCCTGGTCGATGCCTGAAGGGCTATGTTATAAGTTGCGTAGAATTTCATGTTGATATTTACAACATGACTGTTAGATTGGCATAGAAAGTATGTGATTGCAACACCTATTAAGTACATAACTTACCTACGGACCTTTGGCGCATTCTGACACCCGTAGAGCTATGTAATTAGAGTGTTAGCTTTACCTTTATGTAATTATCATTGTGGCTGCCTTTGAGTTATGGTGGTGAGATGCTAATTGTTTCACTATTTTCAGGGACCTTATACTTTGATACGACATCCAGATTATTGCGTGGGTTGCTTAGAAAGCCACCATACTTGTTGATAAATTAGAAGATTGTTTAATGCCTACTATGGCTATCTCGCTAGGTGTTAGTATTTGGGACTAATGTTTTGAGTTATTCGTATCTAGATATCTCTTTATTTGTTTCCTAGAAAGGTCATTGACAAGCGTACCTTGCCTATAGGCATAAACTGTCCTTATAAGAACTATAGGGTGTGTAGAAAGGCCATATCGAAGCCTTTAGAGCTATATTGAAGTCTACTCACTTATGGACTTTATTTATGCATAAGTTGACCCTATTGATCCTTAGTATAACCTTGTATGCTCGAGGTACAGCTGTAAAAGTCCAGAAGGCTCAGATACAACTATAGGATCCCCTTAGGTTCAAGATACAAACATAACAACCAAGTGGTCTCTAGATATAGTAAAGCTTAGCAAAGATATGGCTAGTTGTTTAGCCAAGTTACTCGTAGCCTTAGTTAATTATGATAGATGTTGTGGTTGATATAGACATTCCTTGTTGGGATCTATATTCTATAAATTAGCAACTACATATTTCATAAGGCATAATGATTATTCGTACAAGCTATTTATTGCCATATTGCTTGTTTTAGGGCTATTTAATTGTTAGATGTTGACCTTAGAGCTATTGTCGTTAGCTGCAGAAATATGATATTTCCCTACAGGGCTATTTATGACCTGCCTAAATGGCTATTGACATCAAGGGAAACCTATGGGTTCTTCCAATCACCTTCAGGGCTAATATGAAGCCAATGAGCCATTAGGGTTACTTATAGGGTTATATTAAGGCTTGTTCATGTATGGGCTACTTGAATGCCTAAGAGGGTTATGTGTTATCTACAGAGCTATATTGATACTTAATAGGGCTATGTGTTGTCAACAGAGCTATGTTGATGCCTAATAGTGCTATATGTTGCTTACAGTGTTATATTGATGCCTAATAGGTCTATGTGTTGACTACAAAGCTATATTGATGCCTAACAGGGCTATGTGATGCCTAATAGGGCAATGTGTTGCCTATGGGTCTAAATTTTTGCCTAAGAGGGCTATGTTCTACTTACAAGGCTATATTGTTGCCTAGGTGGGCTTTGTTTGGCTTACAAAGCTATATTATTACCTAAGATGGCTATATGCTGCCTACGGGGCTATGTTATTACTTAAAAGGGGTATGTTCTACCTACAAGTCTATAATGTTGTCTAAGAGGTCTATATGACTGTCTACGAGGCTAGGGGACTACCGATAGGGGTATATAGACTAAATTGGCACCTTCTAGGTGTCTTGTTTACTGTTTGTACCTACCGGGGCTTCTTGCCTCGCCATCTGTCTTGTCCGTCTGAATAATGGAACTCCTAATGGAATGGTTTGAAAACCTCTGCCTAAGGTCGAGTTACTGCTTATGGGGGTCGATTAGGTTATTGTTTGACTATTATTGTATGATTTGTGGCAAGAATAAGTAGGTTGTATTATGAAGGTTATTGATCTCTCTCCCCATGTACTTTATTATTTGATAAGATTAATTATCTTGATTTAGGTAAGTAACTTGGTTAGCTAGTTATGGATTGTAAGGTTCAATCGAAAATGGGTAAATATGCTCCGGCTAATCACTGGTTCCCTGCTTGAGTATATACAGTACTTATGTTATCAGTTTCAGCATTTATAGATTCAAAAGCGAATATGTATGTTAAGAACATCTTTGATTGTTACGACCCAAACTAGGGCCTAGATATGACACGGCGATTAGGATTCCCGAAGAAATTCCAACCAAGCCTCTTAGCATACATAAGGTAAACAATAAGCAGAAATTCATAAAAGTCCAAGGAGACAAAGCATCGCTTGAAAGAATCAAGGCAACATAGACTCTTTACACAATATGCCCAATACGCCTCTACATGACAACATAGGTGGGGATTAGGACATGTTCCTAGCTCACCCTCAAAGAAAGTAATGACACAATATAGAATAGTCTTTAAACATCATCATAGCTTAAAAAATCATAAAGAAAAGAACGACTCGGATTGCCCTCGAAGCATGAGGACTCACCACACTAATATTTAATGGAAACCAACTAGCCACTAGAAGAGGATGGAGTGTTCGCATCTACATTGAGATATAATGTAGGCAAAAAGTATGTGTTAAAATGTTTGAATGTACTAAGTATGTAGGCAATGCAATGCGTAGAAAACCATTTTTATGCAAATGATAATTTTAAGTAGCGTGATAGAAGTAGTAAAAATTAAAAGTAGTCACAAGAAGGATCAATGCATAATTACCCATACGAGTATCATATAAAATAAAGATAGGATTAGTCATTTAAAACATAAAAGACCATACATATGTGGGATAGGAACCATAACTAACAATAAGACCATTCTAGCTATAACATGGAATCCCATTGTCTCCCTATACAATAAAGAAAAAGGGGAATCTACTAGCCAAGGTAGACTCTACCCCGCTAGGCGGGTCATAACGTATGCTATATGTGGATCCACTAGCTAGGCCACGGTGACACATAGTTATGGGACAAGAGACTTTACATAAGGACTCCATATTTCGAGCCCCCTCCTCAAGTCCACATTCCATGCTAAGTCAAATCCCATGGAATACATTCATAGCATGAGAATCGTAATGGACATATATCATGGTCATAATCATAGGTTTTAAATCATACAGTAGCTCATTTTCATAACATAAGTGCAATGTGGGTATTGTTCTTCCACATTACAAATCATACATACATAGTTCATATCATTAGGCCTTAAGGCACCATATTGGGCCCTAAGTCACATTTTCCATAATTTGCATGAAAAATATAAGTTGAAACATAATATAGTCTATGATTATAAGTGAAATACATAATCATAATTCATATTTGAAAATTAGGGTAAAACATGAATGCAGGATGAAGTGACTTGAAAATCATGAAATTGACTTGAAAACATGCATGATCTTATACTTTCTATCAGCCCATACAAAATTCATAAAGATAATATCATTTGAAAGTATACTTGAAAATACCCATATATCATAACATACCTTGAGTGACAAGACCAAGAAATTTTAAAGAATTTGAGAGTTTTGATGGAAAGCTTGCGTGAATTTTTTTTAAGTCTTCAATAGATTCCTTGAGAGCTCTTGTAGAGAGAAATATTTGAGTAGTGAATTGTAAAAGAATGAATGAAATTAAGGGTTTAGGATGGTTTATAGAGTAGAATTAGTCTCTAAAAATGTCTAGGTTCATTAACTAACAATTAGAAAAATGTTTAAAGTGCCCTTACTTAAAAACTGAATTCGGAAAAAAATTCTTCCCAGGTCCGCGACGCAGAGATGCTCCTGGATAGGCTAATTTTTACGAATGAGATTTTGGCCAAATTTTTACTTGAGGAAAAAGTATAATGAATAGGAACAAGTGGGCGACGCGGAGCTGCCGCACACCTCACTATTTTGTGTAATTTTAATTTTTTTTTATCTTTCAGTACATGAGTCCTAAAAATCCACCGAGACCATTTTTTCTGTAGGTTTTGACCCTTGATCAACATTCTAGATCGGATTTGCTAAAAAGAATAAGAATAATGTGTTACACGAGTAGCAAGATGGACATGGAAAAAAGACTAGCAACTCAACATGCACATAAGGACACTTTGAAAATGCATAGAATATGTAAACTTCATACTTCACATAACACATGGCTTTTTTGAAATAATTATTTTCATGAATCATGCATGCGTATGAATGACATATGGAACTGAAACGTAGGAGTTTAATCAATTTGATTATGAACAACTTAGTACCTTTAAGCTTGAGTGGAAGTAAAGAGATATGGATAACGCTACATCATGTGCGTTTCCACTTCCCACATAACACTCTCTACTTGTTGATTCCTCCATAACACTTTGACGGATGCAACATCTTTATTTCTTAACCTCTTCACTTGTCGGTCTAAAATTTCCACTGGGACTTCCTCATAAGTCAAATTCTCTTCAACGTTTATAATTTCCAAATTCACAATAGCGTTTGGATTACCCATAAATTTCCTCAACATTGACACATGAAATACCGGATGAACTATAGCCAACTCAAATGGCAAGTCTAACTCATATGCCACATTGCCAATATGTTTCAATATCCTATAGGGTCCTACATATCTAGGACTCAAACTTTCCTTTCTTACCAAATCACACCACACCTTTCATAGGTGATACCTTCAAATACACCCAATCATCCACATCAAATTTAATCTCTCTTCTTCTAGTGTCCGAATAGAACTTTTGACGACTTTGAGCCGTCTTCAATCTTTCTCTTATAAGCCTTACTTTCTCCATTATATCAACTACCAAATATGGACCAATCAATGCCATCTCACCCACTTCAAATGATCCTACCGGAGATCTACATCTTCTCCCATACAAGGCTATAAAATGATGCTAGAGTGATAACTATTATTGTAGATAAACTCAATCAATGGAAAATGCTCATCCCAACTTCATTTAAGATTAATCACACATGTCCTTAACATATCCTCTAAAATTTGAACTGTTCTTTCAATTTATCCCTCGATTTGAGGATGGAAAATGGTACTTAGATTGACTCTAGTACCAACCTTTTTGAAATGACTTCAAAAAATGTGAAGTGAATTGAGTAACTCTACCCGATATAATCGACAAAGGAACACCATGAAGTTTCACAAGTTCACGAATGTACAACTTAGCAAAGTCTTCAGCACCATAAGATATCTTGACCGATAGAAAATATGTTAATTTGGTCATTCGGTCCACAACTACCCAAATAGAATCATGTTGTCTCTTAGTACGAGGCAAACCTATTACAAAGTTCATATTCACATCTTCCTACTTCCAAGTAGGAATCTCAATGTCTTGAACTAAACTTCCCAGTTTTTGATGCTCAACTTTAACTTGTTGACAATTAGGACACTTAGCCACAAACTCCGCTATGTGCTTCTTCATGCCATTCCACCAATAAACTTCTCTCAAATCATGATACATCTTGGTGGATCCCGGGTAAATTGAATATCGAGAACTATGAGCCTCATTCAATATCAATTCTCTTAATTCGTCAACATTAGGAACACACAAATGACCTTGGTAATGTAATACCCCATATCCCCCTTGGGAGAAAGCCTCAATGGATTTTTCGGCAACCGAATTTTTCAATTCAACTAAAATCGAATCATTGTCTTGTTTGTCCTTAACATACACCACAAGAGGCGATTCCGAGCCATTATTTACAGGAATACCTCCATCATCGGAGTCAACCAAATGTACACCTAAACGTGCCGATCTGTAGACATCTTTAACCAACTTCCGCTTACCTTCTTCAACACATGCAACACTATTCATAGACAACTAACTAAGGGCATCAGCTATCACATTTGCCTTACCCAAATAGTACAATACACTCATGTCATAGTGTTTGAGGAGTTCAAGCCACCTCCTTTGCCTAAGGTTCAAGTCCATTTGGCTAAACACATATTGCAAGATTTTATGGTCGGTAAACACATCAATATGCACCCCATAAAGATAATGGCGCCAAATTTTCAAAGCAAACACAACTCCCATAAGTTCAAGATCATGGGTTGGATAGTTCCTTTCATGCACTTTAAGTTGCCTAGAGGCATAGGTTATAACCTTACCATGTTGCATCAAGATGCAACCTGAACCAACACGTGAGGCATTACAATAAATAATAAACCTATCTGAACCTTCGAGTAATGTCAAAATATGAGCCGATGTAAGACGATCATTCAATATTTGGAAACTCTTCTCTTATTTATTCGACCAATGAAATTTCACCTTCTTTTGGGTCAACTTAGTTAAAGGCGAGGCAATAGATGGAAACCCTTCAACAAATCTTCTATAGTATCCGGTTAAGTCTAAAAAGCTTCTAAATTCCGAAGGAGATAATTGTCTAGGCCAGTTCTTAACCGCCTCCATTTTCTTTGGATCTACTTTAATCCCATCACCAGACACCACATGGACAAGAAATGCAACTTCTCTTAGCCAAAACTCACACTTACTAAATTTGACAAATAATTGCTTCTCTCTCAATGTTTACAACACAATCCTCAAGTGACCCATATGATCTTACTCATTTCGAGAATAAATCAACATGTCATCAATGAACACCACAAGAAAGATGTCCAAGTATGGATTAAAAATACGACTCATCAAATCCATGAATATAGCAGGAGCATTTGTCAAACCAAATGACATTTCTACAAATTCAAAATGACCATATTTTGTTTGAAATGCCGTTTTGGGAATATCACACTCCCTTACTCTCAATTGATGATAACTGAAATGGAGATCAATCTTAGAAAAGTAACTTGCTCCTTGTGATTGATCAAACAAATTATCTATCCTCGGAATTGGATGTTTGTTCTTTATAGTAACCTTGTTCAATTTCCCATAATCTATATACATTCGGAGTTACCCATCTTTCTTTCTAACAAACAATACGGGAGCACTCCATGGTGAAATACTTTGCCTTATGAAACCCTTATCTAACAAATCCTTCAATTGCTCTTTCATCTCCTTAAGTTCTACCGGATCCATATGGTAAGGGGAAATATAAATAGGTTAGGTATCGGGAAAGAGATTTATGCCAAAGTTAATTTCCAGTTTGGGAGAAATACCGGCCAAATCATCAAAAAACTCATTAACTATAGGGACTGACTCAAGAGTAGGAGTTTCAGAGTCAACATCCATAACTCGCATGATATGATAAATGCACCCTTTGGAAATCATTTTGCGGGCTTTAATACATGAAATAATTCGACCCTTGACCACAGAATCATTACTCTTCCATTCAAGAATATGCTCATTAGGAAAGTGATACTTAACCAACTGGATCCCACAATATATAGATGCATAGGCGGCATGTAACCAATCTATACCTAGAATGATGTCAAAATCAGTCATATCAAGTTCAACAAGATAACATGGAATAACTTTATGCAAGACCGATACAAGACAATTTCTATAGGATCTCTTAGCTAATACCGAATCACCAATGAGAGTATAAACCAAAAAAGGCTCTAATAACACTTCAGGGCACACATCAAGTCTCATAGCAAGGTAAGGAGTAATAAAAGACAAGTTGGCACCCGAATCAAGCAATGCATAAATATCAAATTTAAAGACTTGTAACATACCCATGACCACATCGGGAGTCCCATCCACATCTTGCCTAGCATGAAGAGCATAGAATCAGTTGTTGCGTTGACCACTCTTAGGTTGAGCTTGGTAGCCTTGTTGGACTTGGCCTCCTTGAGGATGACTTACTTCACCCTTGTTGGCAACATAAGGGCACTCGATTTTATTATGGCCCATCTTGCCACATCTATAACAAGCACCCATCCCCATCAAGCACTTCCCTTTATGATTCCTCCCATACTTTGCACATTTAGGAAAAGATGGGCTACTAGCATTCACACCTCCTCCTCCTTAAGCTTTAGGGTATGGAACCCTATTCTTAGCAAATTTCTTCCCCGAATATTGGCCTTGTTAAGAGCGACCACTACTACCACCGATGCTAGTATTGGAGAACCCACCTTCATGCTGGGACCTCTTAGAATCCCTTATCCTCATCTCGTTGAGTTTTTCTCCTTTAATTTGTTTAGAAAATGTCATGAGCCAAGATATGTCTATCCTCTTAATAAGCATAGAGGTACGACATTCCTTAGCAATCAAGTTGGACACCCCCGATATGAATTGACTCATTTAGGCACATGGATCGGCAACCAATTAAGGAGCATACTTGGATAGCTTAGTAACTTGAGTGCATAGTCCCTCATTCCCATAGTGCCTTATCGAAGATTTATGAACTCCAATAATTAAGCCTCCCTTAGATCAAGAGGGAAAAAGTGATCAAGAAAGCAAGTTTGAAAGCTTCCCATTCAATAAGACCTTCATCCACCCTCTTTATCTTCCATTGAGTGTACCAAACTTGAGTAACACCCTTAAGTTGGTAAGCCACCAACTTCTCTTTCTCTTTGAACTCACCCCATGATACTCACTATCTTATAGATCTCATTTATGAATTCTTGAGGATCCTCATCAACCTTTGAGCCATGAAACTCTGAGGGTTCATTCGTGTAAAATCCCTCAGGCTTAAGGCCGGAGTAGGAATATTAGGAGTAGCCACAACCCCTTGGTTGGTCATCACTTGGGCTAGCATAGTAATGGCAATCTGGAACTCCGCATTAGTCACTTGGTTCGGTAGAGGACCATTTTCTAGAGGAGCTAGGGGAGCTTGGGCTTCATTAGCATTGTTTCCCCTTGGCAACGGTGGTCTTCTTACAACCATTTTTTCTGAAAATCTCTAAGAATAATCATTAGGGAAAGGAAGTCTTAGAATACACTCTACCGCATGACATAGATCATGAAAGAAGTGGGATTCCTAAAATGTCTCATAGCCTCCTATTAATAAATGTGACGTGCTTTACACCCATGAATAAAGCTCTACTTGACGCGGCATGTTGGAAACCCTAGGACACTTAAAACTTGTGCTTTGATATCAAGTTTGTCACGACCCAAACTAGGGCATAGATGTGACACAACGATTAGGATTCTCGAAGAAACCCCAAACAAGCCTATTAGCATATCATAAGCATATATAAGGTAAAAAATAAGAACAAACTCATAAAAGTCCAATGAGATAAAGCATATCTAGAGAGAATCAAGACAACATAGACTCCTTACACAATATGCCCAACACGCCTCTACATGACAACATAGACAGGGACTAGGACATGTTCCTAGCTCAACCTCAATGAAAGTAATAACATAACATAGAATAGTCTTTAAACATCAACATAGTCTAAAAACAACTATAAACAAAAGAATGGCTTGGATTACCCTCGATGCATGAGGACTCACCATACTAATCTTTAATGGAAACCATCTAGCCACTAGAAGAGGATGGAGTGTTCACATCTACATTGAGATATAATGTAGGCAAAAAGTATGTGTTAAAATGTTTAAATGTACTAAGTATGTAGGCAATACAATGCGTAGAAAACCATGTTTATGCAAATGACAATTTTAAGTAGCGTGATAGAAGTAGTAAAAATTAAAAGTCGTCAAAAGAAGGATCAATGCATAATTACCTATACGCGTATCATATAAAATAAAGATAGGATTAGTCATTTAAAACATAAAAAAGAACTTACATATGTGGGATAGGAACCATAACTAACAATAAGACCATTCTAGCTATAACATAGAATCCCATTGTCTCCCTATACAATAAAGAAAAAGGGGAATCTACTAGCCAATGTAGACTCTACCCCACTAGGCGGGTCATAACGTATGCTATATGTGGATCCACTAGCTAGGACACAGTGGCACATAGTTATGGGACAAGAGACTTTACATAAGGACTCCATATTTCGAGTCCCCACCTCAATTCCACATTCCGTGCTAAGTCAGATCCCATAGAATATATTCATAGCATGAGAATCATAATGGACATATATCATGGTCATAATCATAGGTTTGAAATCATACAGTAGCTCATTTTCATAACATAAGTGCAATGTGGGTATTGTCCTTCCACATTACAAATCATACATACATAGTTCATATCATTAGGCCTTAAGGCACCATATTGGGCCCTAAGTCATATTTTCCATAATTTGCATGAAAAATATAATTTGAAACATAATATAGTCTATGATTATAATTGAAATACATAATCATAATTCATATTTGAAAATTAGGGTAAAACATAAATGCATAATGAAGTGACTTGAAAATCATGAAAATCATTAACTAACAATTAGAAAAAAGTCTAAAGTACCCTTACATAAAAACTGAATTCGGAAAAAATTTCTTCCCAGGTCCGCGATGCATAGATGCTCCTGGATAGGCTAATTTTTACGAATGAGATTTTGACTAGATTATTACTTGGGGAAAAAGTACACTGAATAGGAACAAGTGGGCGACGCAGAGCTGCCGCACACCTCACTATTTTGTGTAATGTTTTTAAAAATTCATCTTTCAGTACACGAGTCCTAAAAATCCATCGAGACCATTTTTTTGCAGGTTTTGACCCCTGATCAATAATCCAGACTCGAACATGCAGGACGAGTTGTAACAATGACCCTTCATTGTGTCTACAATCCGTAGACTGGAGTCGTGGGGGTTGCCCAATTGGAATTTAAATGAGGGGTAGTTTGGTATTTTCCCTAAATCTTAATAATGTATGTTGACAATTGTGTTCTAATGCACACGCAAGTGTACGCGATCTCAAAAGTAATATAGTGATCCTTTTTAAGAGTGGGATATCAAACCTACAAGAAAAATTAATTAGGCGTTAGTTAGCTTTTCAATGAATTAAATTATTCATGTGTGTTTTCAAAATATTGAGTTCATTTATATCTAAAATGATTATACCAAAAATGATATAAACAAATGATTCAAAGATATTAGAGAAATTTTATCAATTTAAAAGAGAGTCTCAGGGTTGTAGCATTTATAGATTTTTGGTCTAACATCTTTTACTTTGGTGTCCAATGGGTTTTTCGATTACTGATTTACATGATTGATTTTATAATTATGATCTTCTGACCTCTAATTGCTTACTCTTGTTGACAGCTTAACTAAATTGTTGAGCGGGGATAAGTATGAACCAAAAAAATGCATTAATCATATAGTCCTGTTCAGTAACCAAACATAGTATATAGATATGTGTCACAGTCATTCTATACATGAATTATTCTAGCCAATTCTAGGAAAATCATGCTCCTTATATTCTAGTGTTCTATCCCCTTTCCGTCTTTTGAGTTCCTGGTGGGCAACAAATTTGTTCTAATGGTGATCAAGCATTAAAACAATTAAAATAAGAATATAAGAGTAATCACATACAAAAACCCATTTTCAACCAAAGCAAATAAGATTTAACCTTCATCTTGTGGCTACAATCCAAGAACTAGGTGATTTAGCCATTCGTCATTTGTAACATAATTACATAAATCATTACTAACATAAAAACTTGAATTCAATTGAAAGAAAAGAAGAAAATATCACCAAAAGAAGTTCTTCCTTCATCTTCTTCAATCCTTTTCCCGACAATCTTATCTACTTTTTTTAATAAAGTATGTTAAGGTGCTATTTATAGCACAAAAAATGCAGAGTTAAAGTAAGTGCACTGAATTCCACGATGCGTACTTGGTTCAATTAAGTGTAATTTTTTATTTTATGTGTTGGTGGAAATTTGTTCTATCCAGAATCAGTCCGCGATGTGGACCTGGCGTGTACCACATTTTTAAGTCGAATAATTCCAAGTTTTAGAATTAAATCACTGAAGCTCAGAACGTGACACGAACATACTTCTTTACAGTGTATTTTCTTCAAATTTTATTCCCAACTTCTCCTTTTAGCTCCACTTTCAATCCAATCATGTTTTGAATGTCCATTCTTTCTCAATAGCCCTGGAAGTGTTTAATCATGTTAGTTGGTTACAACAATACGCAAATATAAAAAATATAAACTAAACTCTAGGAATTTGCTCTCAACTTGACTAATGAATTATGGGTTTTATTTGCTATTGGGCACACAAATGTACCCAAGATCACAACCCTACACTTATAACTTTGTTAGTCCTTGAACAAACTCCAGTCTTATTCCTAAAATAACAAATACATGATATATATAGAAATTCTACCAAACCACAGTGATTGCATAATTAGCTTACATTATACACACGTCTAATTTTATTCAAGCAAATGACTAACTAAATACAACATAAACTCTAGAGCTGACTCTGTAATGAAACAAACTCATATGGCTTTTTAAATTAAAATTCATGCAGAATTTGCATTTCTTCATTAAACATGTGCTCTCACCAAGAAAGAATTACCTATACTCTTGCAGTTACATTCTTTGTAAACAAAAATGGGTATTTAGATAAAATTCGCTCACTCTCTCAAATAAAATCACAAGTTGCTCAAGATGAACCATAGGGTGGCCCTTAGTGTATTAGTAGTTCTATTAAGGCAGCTAAGACTTAAGGATCACTTACGACTTTTTCAGGCTGTAATGTGGGCTAGGGGATGGGTAGGTAGAAATCTGGACATGTATAGTGACTTGGTTCCCAAGTGATTTCAACACACTGCATTCATTGATTTCATGAAAGTATTTCATAGCCTTATTCTTACCACTATATTATTTCGTTAGCTTATCCTATCAATTCATTTATCTATGCAGGGGAATTCTTCTTTTCTTTACGCTCTTCAACCATAATCTGGTTGGCATTCTTTTCACTTTCTACAATCTTTTCTTCCATAACACAAGATTTTATTTCAATTAATTGCACCAAAGGTTTTAATCTTAGTAACACAAGGTTATAAACCCCCCTTTTCTCCGATTATTCTCTTCCAAAGGCTTGGCTTTTTGGATCAAAATTATGATCTCAAAAAATATTTGGGAATAGGCTTCAAACTAGGCTGCCAAAGAATCAAGTCAAAGGCTCAAGAGGGATAACTATGGATTTACATTAAGGTGGGTACGACAAGTGGTTTTACAATGAGGTTACCAAAGAAGTGTGCCTAGATCCTTTCCGTAAATTCTAAACTTCCTTTTTTTCACTACTCATACACACGAAGCAAGTTCTAGCAATCAAGAGCAACACGGATTATACAATTAACCTTACTCAAACTACACATGTTTAATTTCCAAGCGACAATTCTTCAAAAATTTCAACCATAATCACATGAATTCAACATTATTAAAAATCTAACAACAAAGTCTTAGGTATCTCAATTTAGTCATTTTTCATCAATCATTTCATCTGCTACCTATGCAATCTGATAGTTTGGCAAAACACTTTCTATACATTGCGAATATCTAAAAATAAAATAAAATTTATATACAGTTCAAAGGGACTATCCATGGACAAAGAACCAAAAACAAATGCCATGAAACCCAAAGTCAATTGATAAGTAAAAAAAATAAAATTAAACGACATTAAACATTTAAGATAAAACAAAACATCAATACTGACAAAAATAAACAACTACCAATCCAGATATACCACAACATAAATCTAACAAAATTAATAGATATAGTTTAATTAAACAGACATTCCACCCCACACTTAGAGTTGGGCACTGTCCTCAGGAGCACAAGGTAGTACACTTGCCTGTCTACTCATCCACCAGCCCACAAACAGCCGGATCTTCACTGCCAATGGGTCAAACTCTATGGACTCCAAATCTGACTCCACATCAGAGCCGGTCCTCCTCCTATCCTGATTCGTAGGGATGTCATCTTTAGTAGGCTCATAAAAATTAGGTCCAAGTCCTAGGACAGCCATAATATGCTCGTTCAATGGATATTATATCTCTACCTCACGAAGTTCTTCTTTAGTTGAATCTCTCCCTCTGGTGCGGTATCAAAGCATCTCTAGGCCAAACATGCGGACTATTATTATATCACTATACCTCGCGCGCTCCAGTGTAATGAGGACTGGACCGTGAGTGTAGTTTGGCCCCTTAATGTTTGTGAAATCATAAGAATCTAATGTAAAGGGGGCCATATAATCATGTTGGTCCACAGGGACCCCAGCCCTTTGGCATATTTTCGTGATGAGGCCTCTGAATGTGAATCCTCTACCTTGATGGACTCTTCACTTCCGGATAGTAGATATGATAACAACACCAACATTTACGTCCATCCCTTTCATAAGGGCATAGACGAAGCAATATGTCCCGCATTATTTCTATGTACTAGAGGCCTAGAATAAGGTTGTGCATGATAATTTTCACCCACACAAGTGCTTCTTTATTAAGATAAGCATATGGGAATATGCTGTGGTATCCCCGAAGCTCGTGATGTACCACTTTGTTGTTGACCTGGTCCCACATAATATATGCCGGACATCCCTATATGGTGGTTAAATATTAAAATCTATTAGGGTAGTGGTAGGTAGCCCTGGAGTACCCAATATCTTGTTTATGTCCATTAGAGATAAAGGAACATCAACCCCTGCACTGTGATGTAATAAATATGCTGATCAGGTTGATAATTTGCATAAAATTTCAGTAACACATGCAAATTACATGGCTTTGGGTCAGTGAACAAAAAATGCATATTCAGTTCCTCCATTCTCCTCATGATTTGGGGGTAGTCTCTGGCCAATTTGTTTTCATCAATTGGCATATCAGAGAGATAATGAGACTCGGTGTGTCACTTGTACCAATTTTTCCCTGTTGGATGTACCGCTTTCAAGCCAAATCGATGAGATTGGATCAAGGCATAGGTGGGGTAGGTGGTATAGAGGGTTCCCCCCTCTCTCTTTTCCTGCTGCCAGGGCCTGCTGGTTCCTTTTTAGGCCTTTGGCTAGATGACATTTATTTTTGCAAAAAAGCCACCTAAAAACAACATATAAGAACCTAAATGTGCATTTAAACTTCAGGCCCATACCCCACACTTAAATATTTCATTAGCATGCATGTGATATGAAGGTACTCAAACTTCCCTTGATTTGAATACTATATGCATACATGCTAACAAACCAACCCACACTTCAAATAATCAGCATGGTAAATCCAACACTTTATGAGTTCTAAGTAGCCTCCAGTAATCTAGCATATCCCTCAAAACGAAACATACACGATTCAATAACTCACGCCATATCAACCCAAACATTTAGAACACTACTACATCAACCAACACTAAACTCATGAGGGAATCTCATGATTAACACGACATAACATTCAAGTTCAAGGAGAAATGTGCATACATGATCACTACTACTACCAGCATGTTTTCAACCCAAGTTTTAATATAATAGAAACTTCACCCTACACTCTTTTCACAAATTAAACCAACTTTAACACATTACGTTAGGCATGTTTACTCAAGAATTCAACACACATTATACATAACAACCACAAACATCCAATTCTTTCTAACATCAAAATTAAGGTTAGAGTTTAAGAACTAAACCCATCAATTAACCACAACAATCAATTTCTTAGGAATTTTACACACCCATAAGCATGTCAATCTAAGAATAATGAGAATCAATTACAATGAGTCAAAACCTAAGGCCCAAGAACTTACTTATGTAACCTTCAACCTTTTATATCATAAAAGTAGTTCAAGAATACATACCTTATTGTGTGAAGTAAAAACTCACTAAATTTTACTTTGAATTTAATGAGTGCGTCAGGGATGTGCTTTAGAAGAAAGGAGTTGTTGAGAGTAGACGAGAGAAAATGTCATAATTTGATGAAATAATAAAGTTGAATGGATCAATTTTGGTGTTTGAAAACTGATTCTGTTGGGTAAAACCATTAAAAATGGGTTGACCCCATTTGTTTAAATAAAAGATCCCCAAAAATGTCCTAGGTCAGCGACGCGGCCTTGTCGTGGACCAGGTTGACTAGCCGACCAAAATTTCAAAATGTAATTTATATAGAAATAAGCTAGGTCCACGATGTGGACCTGACACACACTTTACTTGAGACTTATTTTCAACAAAATCATGCGAAACATACTGGAAAAAAATGAACTGAGATAGATCAAGTCCGCGATGCAGACTTGTCGCAGACCTTACTATGCAGGCCTCACCCAAACTCTTTTTTTTTCTTTATGTTTTCGTGAATAATTTATACTATCATAATTATACACTAAAACAAAATAAAATTTTAGCAAACCAAAAAAAAAATCCACTATAACCTCTTTACACCACCTCACGGGTTACCTTCCGCGCAACGCATAATTTAAAGTCGCGGCATGACTCAATTATAGATTTATTCATTCTCGAGGTCAATTCTTTCTTCCTCACAATCGACATCTTATCCAAAATAATGCTTAATACGCTGGCCATTTACCACGAATGTGGTCAATTTAGCGTGATTCCATAGTTCCACAGCTCCATGTACTGACATTCGCACCACCTCAAATAGTCCACTCTATTTTGATTGAATCTTACCTGAAAAAAGATGCAAACATGAGTTAAAAAGCAAGACTTTTTGACCTAGCTCAATGTTCGAGTGACTATATGCTTGTCGTGCCATCAGTTCATCTTCTCTTTATACAACTTTGCATTCTCATAAGCGTGGAGTCTGAATTCCTCTAATTCATATAGCTAATACATATGCTTTCTACCTGCCAATTTTGGGTCTAGGTTCTTTAATGGACCAATATGCTTGGTGCTCCAGTTCTAGCAGCATGTGATATGCTTTTCTGAATACCATATGGTACAGTGAAGTACCAATAAGTATTTTGTATACAGTCTGGTAGGCCCAGAGTGCTTCATCTAGTCTGATAGCCCAGTCCTTTCTGGTAGCATTTATAGTTTTCTGAAGGATTTGCTTCACCTCACAATTTGATACCTCAACCTGTCCGCTAGTTTGGAGGTGATATGTCATGGCGACCTTGTGTCTGACACCAAATTTAGCTAATAGATTCTTTATTATTTTATTTATGAAATACTTACCTCCATCACTGAAGATAGCCCTTAGAGTGCCAAACCTTGTGAAAATATCCTTCTTGAGGAAGCGAATTACCACTTTTGAGTCATTGGTTAGAAATGCAATGGCCTGAACCTATTTAGAAATATAATCAACTGCCACCAGTATATACTGATTACCATATGACGATGGGAAGGGACCCATGAAGTCAATTCCCCACAAATCAAATATCTCTACCTCCAGGATGTTATTTAATGGTATCTCATGCCTTCTTGATATTGTGCTTAACCATTAGCATTGATCACAGCTCTTCACAAATCCTGCAGCATCTTTAAATAAATTAGGCCAAAAAAAACTTGACTGCAATACCTTATGGTCTATTCGTTCGCCTCCATGATGTCCACCGTCAGCCGACGAATGGTAATTATGTAGAATTTGTTGAACTTCAGATTCAGGCACACATCTCCCTATCATTTGACCAATACATTTTTTGAACAAATAAGGTTCATCTTATATATAGAACTTTGCTTCATAGATTAACCTCTTCTTTCATTCAGAGTTTGCTCCGGGGGGGGGGGGGGGAGACACCACTCACAATATAGTTCATAATATTTGCATACCATCGGAGTTCTTGTACCTCTATTTCCAACAGTTTCTCATCTGAAAACTCTTCCTTTATTGACTTTTGCTCACCTTCATAGGATGAATCCTCTAATCTTGATAGGTGGTATGCTATTTGATTAATTCTGAAGAGGGACAAACTCTCTTTCTTACTCAAGGGATGAATGCAAGACTAATTTTGCATTCCCTCCTATCTTTGATTTCAATATCTAACTCTTGGAGTAGTAATATCCATCTGATTAATCTAGGTTTTGCATCCTTCTTATTGAACAAGTACTTGAGGGTTGCATGGTTAGTATAAATAATTATTTTTGTACCTACCATATAAGGGCAGAATTTATCAAATGCATAAACCAATGCCAGCATTTCCTTCTGTGTGACAGTGTAGTTGGCTTGAGCAGAGTCAAGAGTCTTTCTAGCATAATAGATGGAGTGAAAAAATATCTCTTTCTTTGTCCTAGAACTCCTCCCACTGCTATTTCATTGCATTGCACATCAGCACAAAAGGTAGCACCCAAATGGGAGCTATCAGGATGGGGGCTTCAATCATCTTCTTTTTCAAGAGTTCAAAGGCATGCAAACATTTATCATCAAAAATAAATTTTACCTCATTTTCTAACATGCTGCACATGGGTCTGGTGATCTTTGAATTTTTTTTGATGAATCACTGATAGAATCTAGCATGACCTAGAAAACTGCGGACACCTTTCACTGAAACCGATAGTGGAAGCTTCTCAATCACTTCAATTTTAGTTTTGTCTACCTCCAAAGCATCTTTTGAAACTTTGATCCATAAACAATACCCTCATTTATCAAGAAATGACATTTCTCCCAGTTTAAGACGAGATTTGTTTCTTCACACCTTGCTAGTACCTTATCTAGATTTTGCAAACAAAGATCAAAAGACTCTCCAAAGACTGAAAAATCATCCATAAAAATATCTACAAACTCTTCCACCATATCATGAAATATAGCAATAATGCACCTCTGAAAAGTGGCAGGAGCATTGCAAAGACCAAATGGCATATGCTTAAATGCATTTATCCCATATGGGCATGTGAATATTTTCTTTTCCTGGTCCTCCAGTGCAATGGTGATCTAGTTGTAACCTGAATACCCGTCCAAGAAACAATAACACTCTTGGCTTTCTAGCCTTTCAAGCATTTGGTTAATAAATAGTAGAGGGTAATGATCTTTCCTTGTGGAATCATTTAAATTTCTGTGGTCTATGCATATATGCCAACCAATTACTGTTCTTGTGGGGATTAACTCATTCTTCTCATTAGTCACTAAAATCATTCCCCCTTTCTTTGGTACACACTAAATCAGGTTTACCCACTTACTATTAGAGATTGGGTATATTATGCCTACATCTAGCCACTTAGTTATCTCTTTCTTTACCACCTCTTTTATGATAGGGTTTAACTGGCATTGTGGTTGCGCGCTGGCCTTATTTCCTTCTTCCATGAAAATCCTATGCATGTAAAAATCAGGGTTGATACCATGAAGATCAGCCATTTGCCATCCAATTGCCTTCTTGTGCCTTTTTAATACCTCAAGTGTTGTTGTGACATGTATCTTAGACAAAGCCGATGAAAGAATTACAGGTAAAGTATTATTCACTCCAAGAAAAGCATACTTGAGATGTGCTGACAATTGCTTCAACTCTAAGTTAGGAGGTTCTTCTAGAGGTGGCTTGGGTGAAGGACCCAATTCTCTATTCAAAGGTTCCACATTCTTTTTCCACATGCTGCATTTGGAATATGAAGCACACTAGCCAACTCTTTAACTTCCATGTACTCTTCAATATATTGACCCATCACGACTCTTTCCAAAGGATTTTTTACTAATATGCATTGAACTAAGACTTTCTCATCGATGACAGTTATAGCAAATAACTCTTCATAGACTGCAGGCAACTTCACTGCCTGATATACATTGAACACCTCCACTTTTTCATGTGCTCTCTTAGTCAATCTACCTGCAGCTATGTCAATAAGTGCACCGCCTGTTGCTAAGAATGGATACCCCAAGATAAAAGGAACATCTGTCTCAGGCTTAAAATCTAATACAACAAAATCAACACGAAAAATAAGGGATCCCACTTGAACAAACACATCCTCAGTAATACCATTAGGTCTACCTATAGAATGATCAACTAGTTGTAACAAAATGGGGGTTGATTTAAGTTCTCCCAGACCTAATTTCTTAAGAATAGATCTAGGCATCAAGTTTATACTATCTCCTAAATCACAGAGACCTCTTTCATTACTTTACTTACCAATAGTTACGTTTATCGTGAAACTACCTGGATCTTTTTGTTTAGCTGGAAGTTTAACTTTATTCAAGATTCTTGAACTACACTCTTTAGTGAGTGCCATTGTTTCAAATTTAGATAATTTTCTCTTATTGGCCATAATATCTTTGACAAACTTGGCATATTTTGGAATGCTTTACAACACATTAATCAAAGGTAAGTTAATTTGTACATATTTGAGCATGTCTATGAATTTTTCAATATATTCCTCCTATTTCTTCTTTTTAAATTTTTGTGGGAATGAGGGAGGTGGTTTTAATTTTTTCTCTTGCTCCATCTGTGGTCGTCTAGATTCACTAGCTTTAATCTCCACAGCTTTACCTTTTCCTTCACTACCTTTACTTTATGGTGCTAGCTCAACTAGTGCTCGTCCACTTCGTCTGCTCATAATATTTACCTGCTCGTAGGCGAGAATTCTGAGCACTTGCTAGCTATTTCACTTGTTTCTCTAAATTTTGTGTAGTGATTTGATACTAACAAATGTCTGCAGCTAGCTTATCTTGGACATTCATGAGTTTTTTAAGCATCTCTTCCACACTCATGTTTCCTACACTACTTGATTGTTGGTTACTCTAGTCTTGCTGATTGTAGTGTGGGACTCCTCCTTATGGTCTATATAGACCGTGGCCTTAATTATTGTATTGTTGCCCACTTTCTTGTGGTATGAATTATGTCTGCCATTGATGTTGCTTTTGCTGATTTCCACCTCATGAGAAGTTCATATGGTTTCTCCAATTTGGGTTGTAAATATTTTCATAGTTCTGATTACCACTACCCTTAGGTACATTACCCGTAAAATTCACCAACTCAGGATTAGCTCCACAGTATTCTGCCACATGTTTACTACTGCCACACACCTTGCACCACATATGTTATTGCTGAACCATATTCACCGCTGGTTGTTGTTGTCCTTTTGCTAAAGTATTGAAATGTGTTGTCATCATATTTTGCATTTCTGTAATCTGTGCCGTCAATGCTGTCATAGCATCAACTTCCAACATGCCTACTTATTTTTGAACCATAGGTCTAGAGTTTCCTCTATTCCACTCAAAATTTTCTTGAGATATGTGATTAAGCAATGTGTAGAGCTCATCATATGTTTTCTTTAGTGCCTGTCCACCTGCTGCAGAGTTGAGGAGAATTTTGGTGTTGGGTTCCAATCTTTCTATGAAGGCGTTGACCAAGACCTCGTTATCTTGATGATGGTGAGGATAACTAATGAGTAAAGATTTAAACTTGTTCCAAGATTGGTACAAATTTTCTCCAGATTTTTATTTAAAGCTTAATATTTCAGCCCTCAACTTAGCTGTCTTCCCTGAAGGAAATAAACTGATAAGAAACTCGTGAGCCAAATCATTCCATGAAGTGATTAAATTTGGTGGTTCCGACTTTAACTACCTCTTAGCTTCCCCCAACATAGAAAAGGGAAACAATATTAACCTCACATAGTCAGGAGATACCCCATTAGGCGTATAAGTATCACTAATCTCCAAGAAGTTATGGATGTGGACTTGGGGATCTTCATGAGGCAAGCCTGTAAACTGCCTATTAGAGTGCAATAGTTGTGTCATGTTCTATTTCAGTTCAAATCTTCCTCAACCTGGCTATTTCTGAATGCTGGAGGTGATATTTACTGTGAGTGGGACTACCACATTATGTACTATCCTGGTTTCCATCTCGACAAATACCTCTACAAGCTCTTCATTAGTATCACTTAGATTTACTTATGGTATGTGATATAGAGCGGCTTTTCTCCTTCTTTGCCGATGCAAAAATCTTTCGGGCTCAGCTAGCAGCTCTAAAATATCCCCACTTGTGTCTAGTATGACATTGTAAGTTCTCCTACCAAAACTAACAGCTAAGATCAAGTTCTTAACACAAAAACAAATAATAAAGAAACTTTGCAAAGAAAACTATTACCAAATTAAAAAAATTCTCCGGCAACGGTGCCAAAAACTTGTTGCGTCCTAACGCACACTCAAGTGTATGCGATCTCAAAAGTAATATAATGACCCTTTTTAAGAGTTGGATATCGAACCCACAGGAAAAATTAATTAGGTGTTATTTAGCTTTTCAATAATTTAAATTATTCATACATGTTTTCAAAAGGTTGAGTTCATTTATATCTAAAACGATTATAACAAAAATGATATAAGAAAATGATTCAAAGGTATCAGAGAAATTTTATCAATTTAAAGGAGGGTTCTAAGGTTGTAGCACTTATAGATTTCCGATCTAACATCCTTTACTTTGGTGTCCAATGGTTTTTTTGATTACTGATTTATAGGATTGATTTTACAATTATAATCTTCCAACCTCTAATTGCCTACTCTTGTTGACAGCTTAACTGCATCATTGAGCGGGGATAAAAATGAACCAACAAAAATGCATTAATCATATAATCATGTTCAGTAACCAAATATGGTATATAGATATGTGTCACAGTCATTCTATACATGAATTATTCTAGCCAATTCTAGGACAAACATGCTCCTTATATTCTAGTGTTCTATCTTCTTTCCGTCTTTCGAGATTCTGGTGGACAACAAATTTTTTCTAATGGTGATCAAGCATTAAAATAATCAAAACAAAACTATAAGAGTAATCACATACAAAAACCCATTTTCAACTAAAGCAAATAAGATTTAAACCTTCATCTTTTGGCTACAACCCAAGAACTAGGTGATTTAATCACTCATCATTTATAACATAATTACATAAATCATTACTAACATAAAAGCTTGAATTCAATTGAAAGAAAAGAAGAAAATATCACCAAAAGATGTTCTTCCTTCGTCTACTTCAATCCTTTTCCCGATAATCTTATCTACATTTTTTAATAAAGTATGTTAAGGTGTTATTTATAGCACCAAAAATGCAGAGTTAGAGTAGGCGCACTGAATTCCGCAATGTGGACTTGGTTCAACTCAGTGTAATTTTTTCATTTTCTATGTCTATGGAAATTCGTTTTATCCAAAACTAGGTCACTGATGCGGACCTGGCTCGCAACACACTGTTGAGTCGAATAAATTATAAGTTTTGAAAGTAAATCACTGAAACTCAGTGCACGACGTGGACACACTTCTTTATAGTGTATTTTCTTCACATTTTGTTTCCAACTTCTCCTTTGAGCTCCACTTTCAATCCAATCATGTTTTGAATGTCTATTCTTTCTCAATTATCCCTGAAAGTGTTTAATCATGTTGGGTGGTTACAACAATACACAAATATAAAAAAATATGAACTAAACTCTAGGAATTTGCTCTCAACTTGACTAATGAATTGTGGATTTTTTTTGCTATTGGGCACATAAATGTACCCAAGATCGGGCCTTTTTAAGGGCTAGATTCATTACAAATTGGATTCTAAATACTCTTAAAAGTTCTTTTATTCCCTCATTATCCCCCCCCCCCAAAAAAAAAAAAATTTGACTTCTCTCCTAAGGTTCCTCAAGAACTCTTCAAGCATTGACTAGGGTTTCTTCAAGATCAAGTCTCCTTTCTGAAATTCAAGTCCAATTTCAATCAAGATATGTGTGGATTGATTTATGAGCCCTTTTCCACTCATGGAGTCCAAGGTTTAATTCAAAAATCTCATTACTTTGAACTTCAATTTTGATGAATTATTTTGGGCTGATTCAATTTCATGTTTAATCATTATGTATGATCATTGAGAGTATGTTTTCATGTTAATTAGGTGATTTCAAGTTTAAATATTAAAGCCCATGCATGAAGCTATTTTCTATGATGAATTTATAAGTTATGATCATGGAGTCATATGTTTTCAAGGTATTGTTATGGTTTTAAATCAAATTGATTATGTAAAGGAGTTTTCACTCTAAATTCAACTATGAATTATGATCATGAAATCATGAGCATGTTTCTAACAATGATTTTCATGCAAGTTATGAAAAAAAGTGACTTAGGGCCCTATCGGGGGCCTTAAGACCTAATGACATGAATTATGCAAGTATGATTTGTAATATGGAAGGACAATACCTGTATTGCACTTGTTTTCTGAAATGCGCTACTGCATTAATTATGAACTCATGATCATGTCTATGATATATTAACTGTAATTACTATGCTATGTATGTATTTCATAGGATTTGACTTAGCACCGAGTGGACTTGAGGTGGGGGCCCTACCAAAAGCCTTAGTAGTAGCCTCATGTCTCATAAACTACGTGCCACCATAGGTTGCCTTCATGGCCTAGCTAGTAGATCCACATATAGTGTATGTACATGACCCTTCTAGTAGGATAGAGTCTACCTTGGCAAGTAGATTCCCCTTTTCTTCATTGTATAGGGAGACAACGGGATTCCATATTATAGTTTGCATGGTTTTATTGTCAGTTATGGTTCCTATACCATATATGTATATGACTATCATGCTATTTTATGATCTTCAACTATGTCATTTAAATGCTTTGATCATTGTGGTATTTCTCATTACTTTACTTATCCTTTATCATGTATAATTTGATCATTGCATCTTATGGTTTATGTTGTATGTCATGCCCATGTACTTAGCATATTCAAACATACTAACACATATTATTTCCTACATTATCTCATAATATAGAGGTTGAGGATCATATCCACTCACGTGGCTAGTGAGTTTTCTCATTCTGGCAAAGTCTTGGTGAGTCCTCATCTATCAAGGACAAGTTATGAGTTGTCATTTCTTATTTTCCAAAGACTTTTGTTATATTTTCATATTGAGGGTGAGCTAAGGACATGTCTTAGACCCCATCTATGTTCATGAGTAGAGGCATCTAGGCAGTGTTCATCTAACTAGAAATTTCATAAGAGAAGAAGAATCATTGGACAAATGTTTTGAGTCTATGTTGTCATATGACTTTCTTTGTCTACTATTCATGGTTTAGACTCTCATGTGATGTTTTTACTTTTACTTTACCTTATGTATTCTTATGATATGAACAAGAGACTTAGTTGGAGCCCTTCGGGGTTTCGATCACCGTGTTATGACTAGGTCATCCGGTTGTGACATATGCATTGCATATTCTCTATACTTAGTACATCCTATAGTACTGGCGCATACTCTTTTTCCTACATTGTCTTATAATATAGGTCATGACACTTCTGCTCATTCTCGTGGCTGGTATATATTTTTATTGGCGTGCCTTAGTTAGTGTCTTAGGGTGTCTGACAAAGCTGCGTTGAGTAAAGTCTTGTTCATGGGTGTGAAGCATTCCACATTTATGAATGAGTGAGGCAATTAAGAAACTTCACTTCTTTCATCACTCTTAAGTTATGCAATAGAGTTGACCTCAATGAGGTTTTCCTTCTAACTCTTGTTCTTTGTATTACAGAATTATGCCTCCAAGAAGATCTTACATGAGAAGGAATGTGAATATGAATAAAGATGAGAAGCGTTAATCACTTTAAACTCTGATTGATCCCTTAGCTGAGAAAATGAGTCATACTGAACTTCAGGCATCTTTTCAAGTGCTTGCCCAAGCTATGGTGGCACAATTTAACCGTGAGGTGGTAGCTCTCGTGAACCTAAATGTGATTATGATGGTAATTAGAGTTCGTGACTTCACAAGAAGGAATCCTCCAGAATTTTATGATTGAAAAATGGACGAGGATCCATAAGATTTCATTGAGGGCATTCAATATATTATTGATATCATGGGTGTGAATCTGATGGAAATGGTGGACTTAGCCACTTATCCATTGAATGGAGTGGCCCAAGTTTGGTTTAACCAATGGAAGGAGGAGAGAGCTATGGGTAAGGGTCCTTGGATTGGGGCAATTTTAAAGATGCTTTTTTTGACTACTTCTTTCCCCTTGAGTAGAGGGAGGCAAAAGTGCAAGAGTTCATAAATTTAAGGCAAGTCAACATGAGCGTGAGGGATTATGATTTAAAGTTCACTTAATTTTCCAAGTATGCTTTGGCTTTGGTGGTTTTTAGGGCTCATATGAGCAAGTTTAGTTCTGGCATTTTGGATATGGTTGTCAAGAAATATAGAATCCCAATGTTGATCAAGGAGATGGATATCCTGAAGTTGATTACTCATGCCAAACAAATTAAGGAGGAAAAGCAGAAGGAGAGGGCTAGAGATTCCAAGCGGTCTTGGATAACTAGTGGTAAGTTCTCTCATTCAAGGTCCAAAAATGGTGGTCGTTCGCAGTTTCGACAAAAGTCCTCTAGTTAGAATTCTTCTAATTTATGTAAAAATTATAGATGAACCATTGAGGTGATTGCTTAGCAGGCTCTGATTCATGTTATGGTTGTGGTAAGATGGGTCACAGGACGGTCGTTTGGCACAATAGGATGTTTTATCTAGCTCTAGTGGTCAGCATCGAAATAGATTGTATGTTCTTCAGACTCGACAGAAATAGGAGGATTCCTCTGATGTGGTCACTAGTATGTTACGAATCTTTCAGTTGATGTTTATGCTTTGTTAGATCCTAGAGAAAATATTTAGTTCATGACTTCTTATCTTGCTATAAAGTTTGATGTCAATCCCGAGGTCTTGTAGAACCTTTCTCAGTATATACTCATGTTAGTGTTTCAATCTTAGTTAAGTGGGTTTGCAGAAACTGTCCAGTCTTAGTTTTTCATAAAATCACCTTAGTTGATCTTGTAGAACTTGTTATGACTGACTTTGTTGTTATTCTTGGTATGGATTGGCTTCATGCATGTTATACCTCTATTGACTATAGAACTCGAGTGGTTAATTTTTCATTCTCTAATAAGCCAGTCTTAGAGTAGAAGGGTAGCAATTTTGTGCTTAAGGGTCAATTTATTCATGTCTTAAAGCTCCAAAAATGATATCTAAAGATAGTATCTATTATTTTGTCTACTTTAGGGATATAAATTCTGAAACTCTTACTCTTGAGTCAGGTTTTGTTGTGAATGAGTTTCTGAAAGTGTTTTCCTGATGATTTTCCTAGTATTTCTCCTAAAAGGGAAATAGACTTTGAAATAGACTTTGGTATTGATCTCCTTCTAGATACCCATCCTATCTATATTCTTCCTTATAGAATGGCTCCGGCAGAACTTACAGAGTTGAACAATCAGTTAAAGGACCTCTTAGATAAGTGCTTCATCAGACCGAGTATCTCTTCATGGGGTGCTCTAGTTCTATTTGTTAGAACGAAGGAAGTTCTCTCCATATGTGCATTGATTATCGACAATTGAACAAGGTTACCATCAAGAATAAGTGTCATATCCCAAGAGTTGATGACTTGTTCGATCAACTACAAGGTTCTAGTTACTTTTTCAAGATTGATCTCGATCAGGTTATCATCAGCTTATAGTGAGAGAATGTGACATTTTGAAGATGACTTTTAGAACTCGGTATGGTCACTTTGAATTCTTTATTATTTCTTTTGGACTAATGAATTCTCCTACATCTTTTATGGATTTGATGAATAGGGTGTTCAATCAATATTTGGATATGTTTATCATTGTGTTTATTAATGACAGCTTTTTGATCTATTTTTGGAGTGAGGATGAGCATGCCGATCATTTGAGAATTGTCTTGCAAGTTCTTAAGGATCATCAATTGTTTGCTAAGTTCAGTAAATGTGAGTTTTGATTAAGGTAAATGGCGTTCCTTGGCCATATTGTTTCGGTGATAATATTAGAGTTGATCCTAAGAAGACCGAGGTAGTTAAGAATTGGGCTAGACTTCTTTGTCTATCAGATATTCAGAGTTTTTTAGGTCTAGATGGTTATTATAGAGGGTTTGTGGAAGGAGTTTCCTCTATTGCTTTTCTTTTTAATAATGTTGACTCAAAATAAATTGAAATTCCAATGGTATGAATCATGTGAGAGAATTTCCAAGAGTTGAAAGATCGACTCACTTTAGCCCTATTCTTGACTTTACCGAAAGGATTCGATGGATTTATTATGTTTTTTGATGCCTTGAGTATTGGCCTTGATTGTATGTTGATGCAAAATTGAAAGGTGATAGCCTATTATTATAGGAAACTTAAGGCTTATAAGAATAATTACCCGATTATAATTTGGAGTTAGCGGCACCAGTGTGTGCTTTGAAGATATAGAGACACTATCTTCATGGTGTCCATGTGGAGGTATTCACCGCTTATAAGAGTTTCAATATGTGTTTAAGAAAAATGATTTGAACCTTTGTCAAAGGAGATAACTTGAGTTGTTGAAAGATTATGACATGAGTGTTCTTTATCATCCGAATAAGACAAATGTGGTTGCCGATGCTCTCTGTAGACTGTCCATGGATAGTGTTACCCATATTGAGAATGAGAAAAAGTTGGTTCATGAGGTGCATAGACTAGCTCATTACGATGTTTGCTTGGTTGATTTTGGGAAGGGTGATATTATTGTGCAAAAAGGCTCAGAATCTCTCTTGTGTCGGATGTGAAGGCAAAATAAGATAGTGATCCAACTTTGGTTTAATTTAAGAAAGCGGTTTTCATAAAATCCATTGAGGCTTTTTCCCAAGGGGGATATGGTATTCTCCGTTACTAAGGTTAGATTATATGTTTTTGATGTTGATGATTTGAGGGAAATGATATTGTCCGAAACTCATAGTTCTTGGTATTCTATTCATCTAAAATCCATAAAGATGAACTGTGATTTATGGGAAGATTATTAGTAGGGTGGCATGAAGAAGGATATTGTGGAGTTTGTGGCTAAGTTTCCTAGTTGTTAATATGTGAAGGTTGAGCATAAAAATTGGGAGGTTTAGCTCATGACATTGAGATCCCTACTTGGAAATGGGAATACTTAAATATGGAGTTCATCACGGTATTGCCTCGTACTCGTAGACAACATGATTTGATTTGGACTATTGTAGATGAAATGACTAAGTAGACTCATTTCTTCATGTTAAAACTTCTTATTCAGTCGAGGATTATGTAGACTTTACATCCAAGAGTTGGTTAAGTTGCATGTTATTCCATTGTCCATCATTTCAAACCAAGGTACTCAGTTTACTTCGTAGTTTTGGAGGTCATTTCAAAAGGTCTTGGTACTCAAGTTATGCCTAGTACCACTTTTCACCCTTAGACCGATGGTCAAGCCGAGCAGACTATTTAGACTTTGGAGGATATGTTGAGATCTTACATGATCGACTTCAAAGGTAATTGGGATGACCATTTTCCATTGATTGAGTTTGCCAACAATAATAGTTATTATGCAGTAGGAGGCGTAGTTCTCTGATTGGATGGTTTGAGGTTGGTGTAGTCACTTTTATAGGACTTGAGTTAATGCACGAAACTATGGGAAAATTTTGTCTCATTAGAGAGAGGTTGAAGATTTCCCAAAGTCGACAAAAGTCCTATTCAAATGTGAGGAGAAGAGAGCTTGAGTGTGAAGTTAATTATGAGGTTTACTTAAAAATCTCATCTATGAAGGGTGTAATAATTTTTGGTAAGAAATAAAATCTTTATCCCTATTATGCAAGACATATGCGATTTTGAGGTATTTTGGTAAGGTGGCTTATGATTTAGATTTGCCTTCACAAATGGCATTGGTGCATCCGGATTTTTATGTCTCTTTGTTGAAGAAGTGTATTAGTGATCCTACTTCTATTGTGCCATTAGAGAGTGTTCATATGAAAGAATGTCTATCTTATGAAGAGATTCCTATTGAGATTCTTGATCATCAAGTCCTAAAGTTGAGAAATAAAGACATTGCTTCCATTAAAGTTCTTCACAGGAACCAATTAGTTAAGGGTGCTACATGGAAGGCCAAAGCCGATATGATGTATGTTATCATCATCTCTTTCCCTCCGCTTTAGTATTATCTTGAAGTATTAGTTCCTCATGTTTAATCTTTCAGATTCATGCATCTCAGATACTCTCATGTTTCTATATGCATACATGATCATGAAATTGATTTTTAAAGCCATGTTTTAACTTGGGGTTGATCACTCCTTGGTTTTATGCATTTTATGTGTTTTGCATTCATGTTGGGTTGTTAGATATCTTTACCTACTCTATTCCTATTAGCTTGAGTCCTATTCGTGGATGAATGTTCCCAAAGGGAAGATATTGTATGATCTTGGAAGTTGAAAATTTAAGATTTAAACAATCAACTGGTTCTAGTGCAGTGTTCCACGAGGAGGTCTATGGATGGTAGGAAGTTTTATAACCCAAAGGACCACCTGTAGAAGAGGGCCAAAACAAGATATTTACAATTCAGAGTCTATAGATGGTCATATGGTCCATATAAGTTCCTACCATCCGTACAAATCTCTCAAGAAAGTTGAAAATGTTGAGTCTCTAAAATAAATCCTAGAACATCCAGGACAAACCGTGGTCGGTTCTATGGACCGTAGGAGGATCGTAGAACACACCACCATACTTAGGAAATTTTGGACATTGGGAGTTCTACGGGAGGTTGTACAGTCCGTGGAAGGTTCCACGAGCTATAGACCTAGCCATAGAAGCAAAGATTAGAGAAGTTGATTTTGAGAAGTTGCATAGGATAAGTGGGTTCTACGGACCGTAGAAGTTTCTACAACACATAGAGGGTGATCATAAAAGAGAACTTCTGAATAAGGATTTTTACACCTTGACTTCCATGAGACCCTATACCGCCTATATAGATCTCAAAGTCCCATAGAGGGTGTTCGTAGAATATGTCGTCAGTTATTTATTTAGGGGTAATTCAGCCTTTTCCTATCCTTTTAATGTTAAATTCATGTCATTTGGGGCTATTTTGCCTTGAACTACAAACACCCAAACCCTTCATATGTCCCCCATTCTCTCTCAAACGAATCCCACTCAAAAATATCTTTTCTCTAAAATTCTCTCAAGTCTTCTTTAATTCAAGCTAGGCTTTCAAGCTCAAGTCTCCATTACAAAACCTTAGGGTTTCAAACTCAAGTATCCATTACAAGACCTTTTAAGGCTTTGATTCACCAAGGTATATGGGAATTTCATCCATGGTCTTCCATCCATAGAATCCCAAAGTATTTATAATTTTTTTAATGATTTCTTCCTAAACCATAGATTTTGATGATCTTGCATTGGGTTCAATTAATTATTATTATCTATTTGACTTTAATTGATCTTATTATGAATGAATTGATCTTAATTATATATTTTTGATGAAATTTACATGAACCCATGCATTATCCCTATTTTATGATTGTTAACTATGTTTGAAGAATTATGCATGAATTATTAATTTATAATTATGATTTGACATATGTTTTTATTAAAATATCTATTACGATTTCTATGAGAACAAAGGTTTATTCATTGTAAATTATGATATCATGAAGGTTTTTGTAAGACCCTGGAAGTTAGAAAGATGTAGAACAAAGTTTAAAGGAAAGAGCACAGACAAATCTACCATCAGGTGAGCCCTACAGAGCTCATTACAAGTCGTGTTAATCACCACGGGTTGTGGAGTGGCATCGTGGCGGTGAAAGGAAACAAGGGAAGGAACCAGGCAAGGACCACTGACAGGACCATGGCCAGTAGTCCATACCATAGATCATGAAGGCGTCCGTGGGAATCAAAACCTCCTGGACATGTCAAAGTCATCCCCACGAAGCTATCCACATCCCATGGATATATTCATGGGCTGTGATGAGGCTCGTGGAGGGTAAAACCCTCAGGTGAGATGTCCCCTAAAGATTTAAAAGACCATCCACAAAATCCGTGAAGACCCTCCATCCTGGTGATCTCATCTAGGTTAAGTTAGGGATATTTTGGTCTATTTCCTATTATCTTATATATGAATGTGGATGCTTTTTAGGTGTTTTTACTATCCTATTAACTACCCTAAGCCCTCCTAACTCTCTGATTCTCACCCTAACACCCAAATTCCAAAATCTTCTCTCTAGAGTCTTCTTCTTCCTCAAGAAATTCTAAGAGAAAATAAAGTTCAAGTCTCCAATTCAAGAACAAATTAGGGATTCAAAGATCTAAGGTATGTGGTAATTCATCCATGGGTCCTTTCACCCATGAAGTCCCAAGGTTCTTATCAAATTCTCTTATGAATTCTTCTTCTCAAAAGACTAGTTTCATAAATTTGCATTGGGTCTCCTTACTTATGATTTATCTTACGATTATTGATTTAATTATGAATAATTAACATCATATTGTATAATTTCAAGTTGAATTTCAATAACCCATGTTATATGTTATTTTGAAGTATGTTTTCAAGGAACTATGATCATGAATTTTAAGCTATTGCAATGAAAGCTTTATGAATAACTCAAGAAATATTATGAATGATGACTCAATGATGTTTTAAGAAATAAATTTTAGTATGAAAGGTAATTCTCACACAATAATGTTAAAAAGGTGAAAGGACATTTTCACCAACTCATGGATTCTTATGCATCAATTATGTTAATGAGCTACTCTTATGATTATTTCTATAATCAGAATTGATATCTTTTATTATATTTCCTAAATGATGATTAATGACCATGATTTATAATTCTTTTGTGATAATGAATAAGAACCGAGAGGACTTTAAGGTGGGGTTTGATCCGGTAGCCATAGTTGCTATCCAAGGGATTCCCAATAGCAACCTTTAGTCCCTAACTATATTGTCTGCGTAGGTTTATGATGCCAATATGGCCTAGATTTTGGATCCATATATAGCTCATGATTATGATATTCTCACAGATTATACCTTAGCAAAGTATCCTTTCTCTTCTCGATATGAGAGTTACATCGGATTCCATGTTATAACTTACACAGTTAAAGGTCGTATCCCACACCAAGGTATATGAAAAAGGTATAAATTTCCCATGATGATGTTTTGATGCATTGACCATGTGATTATTTCTACATTTGTGTCTTAGCTTTATTTTTTTACTTACCCTATGGATTTTTATGTATGATATGCTAAGAGGCTTGGTTGGGGTCTTTCGGGATTCTGATCGTCGTGTCACACCTAGGATTTTACTTGGGTCATGACAAACTTATTATAGCATGAGTTTTAAAGTGTCCTAGGGAGTCTAATATGCTGCGTCAAGTAGAGTATTGTTCATCAGTGTGAAGCATGTCACATCTATAAATAAAGAGGCAATGAGGTGTTTTAGGAAAAACTTCACTTCTTTCATGATTTTATCTTGTGATATGGTTGAACTCTAAGGCTCCTCTTTTTAACACTTTCTCTTTGCGATTTCAAAAATATGCCTCCAGAAGAAACCCCATCCGTAGAATTGTTGAGGAAGAGCAACAAGCTTCAAATAAGCCTTTGACTGAGCAAATCTCCGATGCGGAGTTTTGAGCCACATTTCATGTTTTTGGCCAACTTGTAGCCACTCAATTAAATAGAGAAATGGTAGCTCCCGTGAACCCAAATGTGGGTACGGTATCTAGTCAAGTTCATGACTTTACTAGGATGAACCCTTCTGAATTCCATTTCTTTAAGGTGGACGAGGATCCATAAAGAATTTATTGAGGGCATTGCTAAGATTGTTGGAATCATGAGTATTAGTCCGGTGGAGAAGACAGACTTAGTGGTTTATCAACTCAAGGGAGTGGAACAAGTTTGGTATGAGCAATGGAAGGATAAAAGAGGTAAAGATTATGTGTAAGAACCCAAAAGTTGGAAAGTTAGATTAAAATGGAAACTCAAGAAAAGTTGACTGACCTCAAGATTATGAGTCCCTCTATGACTCATAACCATTACAATGACTTATAGAGATGAGTCATAGAGTGCACCCTAGTTTTTGATCAAGACGAAACTCAGGAGAAGTCCTATGACTGAATAGGACTAGTCATAAGAACAACTCGTATAAAAACATTGGAGACCAATATTTTGTAGGTTTTTCAGACCTATAGGATGGATTAAGTCTATGACTCATAGAATAATTGATGAGTCATAAAAACGACTCATAGAAACAATCTTCAGAGACTAAATTCTTAGGGTTTTCCATATACCCTACAAGACAAGTCAAGATTAGGACTTGTAAGACTCATAACGAGTCATAGAACCCAACCCGTAGGTCACAAATCCGAGTTTAATGAAGGGAAATATTGTCTTTTTCCAAAGTTTGGTTTAATGTATCTAGACACTATTAGGTCTAATTTCAATGCCTATAACTACCCATCCCTTTGAAATTCCCCCTATTTTAGTTTATTCACCTAAATTCTCCTAAGGCAAGATCTCAAATAGTCTCAATCTCTCCTTCAAATCCCAAGGTAGGGTTTCAAGTTCATCAAGGTTCTTCTTCAGTTTTGAGTAGATTTCAGCAGAGATTGATCCATGGGATCCTTTCACCATGGAGTCCCAAGGTTTCCTCAAAGTTTTCTTTAATCTTTAATTGTCTATTAACCCTAGTTTTGATGGATTACATTGGGTTGTTTCAATTTCATTTTTAGATGTTATGAATGATCATTATAAGCATTTTTCTATATAATTTGTATGATTTCAAGTTTAATTATTAATTTCCATGCATAAAGTTACTTTTAATTATGATTATGAGATTCTATGAAGATTAACATGAGTTATGATTATGAATTCAATGATTCTCTAAGAAAAGCTTATATGAACGAAGTTGAGATTTCTTAATTTAATGATGAAAGTTATGATGATGATTAATGATTATCTAAGAAAATTATTATGGTGTGATAAGTATAATTCTCACACAAATCATATTTAAGATGGTGATAAGGACAATTCTCATCGAAGTTTATGGATTCTTATGAATCACTAAAGTTAATGAGCTATACTATGATTATTTTCATCATGAAGCTAATGATGATACTTCTATGCTTTTAATGAATTCCCTTGGGATATTGACTAAGAACCATAGGTGGATTTCGGTTTGGTAACGTAGTTATTTATCCTAAAGAATTCTAGTAGAAACCTAAAGACTTAAACTACGTTGCCTCCATAACTTGCCTTCATGGCTTAGCTAGTGGATCCACATATAGCTTATAAAGTTAAAGTTGCTCTCACGGAGTCTACCTTGGCAAGTAGACTCTCTTTTCTTGATGTGGGAGTTACATCAGATTCCATGTTATAGCTCACATGGTCTTAAGATGTTGCTTAAAGGTCTTATCCCACACAATTTGTATGCAAAGATATGAGTATTACTATAAAATTTTATGATGCATTGACCATAAGTTTTCATATGTTTTCAAATGTTTTTAACCATTATTCATGTTTATTATGATTGGTCATGCATCCTATACCATATTGTTGATGTTCTATTACTTGTTCATGCATAATTCACATACTTTGTACTTCTATGTACATACTCACACTCCTCATATTCATCGCTAAAGTTGGTTAGTTCTCAAGAGTTGGTGTGTCCTTATTCATTGAGGACATGACTTTTATTTCATACTATTACATTGACTTTCCTATTATGATTCGAGTGAGCTAGAAGCTTGTCCTAAACCTCTATCAAAGTCTAACATAGAGGCATGTTTAGATGTTCAAGTTAATATAAGTCCATTTTGGACATTGGGATTGAATTTACTTTTCTTGACTTCTATGTTAAGTTAATTGTTTTATTTATCTTGTTATGTTCTTTACCTTATGTATGTGATGTATGCTAAGATGACTTGGTTGGGATTCCTTCAGCTTCCTAATTGTCATATCATGTCTAGGCCCTGGGCTTAGGTTGTGACATGATGGTCCCATTGATTAGAAGGAATTTAAGGTGCTTTCCTTGACTTGTTCTTTCCTTTAAAGTTGAAGGAAGCAAAGGTACAAGAGTTCATCAATCTGCACCAAGGTAATATGAGTGAGAGGGAGTATGCCCTCAAGTTCACTAAGTTGTCAAAATATGCTCCTTTCATGGTTGCAGATCCAAGGGATCGTATGAGCAAGTTTGTTTCAAGTTTTTCCAATTTGGTAGTCAAAAAATGTAGAACTTCCATGTTTATTAAGAAGATGGACATTTCAAGGCTTATGATACATGCTGCACAAATAGAGGACAAGATAAAGGAGAGGCCTATAAGGGAGTCCATGAGGGCTCGAACCGGTGGTTGTAATTTCTCATATGGTAAGTCCGTAAAATGGTGGTCGCCCTCAGTTTCGGCAAAAGTATTCCTGCCAAGATTCATAAAACACTCCGAATCCAAAGTTTGAAAAAGAGGTGTCTAACCCTAAGGTACAAGAAAGAGATTTGAGTTGTCAAGTCATTCCTCCATGCAAGAAGTGTGGAAGGAATAAAAAGGGAGAATTCTTAGTGAGATCGGACGTATGCTTAGGTGTGGAAAGCCGGGTAATAAAGATAAGGGGTATAGAATTAGTTTTAGGACCCAGGCTCAGACTCAGGCCACAGGCTGTCCAGATCAATGTGGTACTACTTTGGGAGGCGGTCAGTGCCAAAATAGATTTTATGCCCTCCAGACTTGTCAACAATTAGAGGATTCGCCCGATATTATGGCTACTATGTTGAAAGTTTTTGACTTTGATGTTTATGTAGTGTTAGATTTGGGTGCTCATCTATCATTTGTTACCCTTTTTTCTGGCTATGAAATTCATTGTTGGCCCCAAGACCTTGTTAGAGCCTTTTCGGTCTATAATCTTTGGTGATTCAATTATGGTTAAAAGAGTCTATCAAAATTGCCCAGTTTCAGATTTTAATAAAATTATCTTAATTGATGTTATAGAGATTAATATGACCAATTTTGATGTTATTCTCAGTATGAATTGGCTTCATGTATGTTATGCCTGTATATGTTATAGGACCCGTGTGGTTAAGTTTTAGTTTTCTAATGAGCCAGTCCTGGAATGCAAAGGTAGTAATTTCCTGTTTAAAGATCAATTTATCTTATGCCTTAAAAGCTCAAAAAATGATTTTTAAGGGGTGCATCTATCATCTAGTTCGAGTTAGAGATACCAATTTCAAAGCTCCTACCCTTGAGATAGTTTTGATTGTTAATGAGTTTCCAAATGTTTTCCCCAGTGATCTCCTAGATGTCCCTCCTGAATGGGAATAGACTTTGGTATCGATCTTATCCCCAATATGTAACCTATATCTATTACTCCTTTATGGAATAGACCTGAAAGAATTGAATAAGTTAAAGGATCAGTTGAAGGATTTATTAGATAAAGGTTTTATTAGACCGAGTATCTCTCCATAGGGTTCTTCGGCTCTCTTTGTTAGAAAGAAGGATGGTTCTCTTTGAATGTGTATTGATTATCGACATATGAACAAGGTGACGATTAATAATAATTATTCTATTCTAAGGATTGATGACTTATTCAATCAACTTTAAGGAGCTAGTTACTTTTTAAAGATTGATCTTCGATCGGGTTATCATGAACTCCGAGTAAGGTAATGTGATATTCCAAATATAGCTTTTAGAACTCGGTGTGGTCACTTTGAATTCTTAGTTATGTCTTTTGCACTAATGAATGCTCCTGTGGCTTTTATGGATTTGATGAACTGGGATTTAAAACAATATTTAGGTATTTGTAATTGTGTTTATTAATGATATTTTTATCTATTCTTAGAGTGAGGAAGAGCATGCCGATCACTTGATGATTGTCTTGGAAATTCTCAAGGACCACCAGTTGTTTGTTAAGTTTAGCAATTATGAATTTTTGTTGAGGTCAATTGCTTTTCTTGGCCATATTATATCCGGTGAAGGTATTATGGTTGATTCTAAGAAGGTTGAGGCGGTTAAGAATTTGCCTAGATCCTTGTCTCCTTCATACATTCAGAGTTTCTTGGTCTTATCTGACTATTATAGACTATTTGTGGAAGGTTTCTCTTCCATTTCATCACCCTTTACTACTTTGACTCAAAAGGAGGTGAAATTCCAATGGTCCAAGGCATGTGAGAAAAGTTGAAAGAGTTGAAAGATAGGCTTACTTCCGCTCTGGTGTTGACCTTGTTGGAAAGTTTCGATGGGTTTATTATGTATAATGATACCTCCAGAGTCGGTCTTGGTTTTATTTTGATGCAAAATGATAAAGTGATAGCCTATTCTTCAAGGAAACTTAAAAAGCATGCAAAGAACTATCCAACTCATGACTTAGAGTTGGCGGCAGTGGTTTGGCAAGGAGGCATATGAGTTGGATTTACATTCTAAGTTGGCATCGGTGTATTCGGTTTTCCATGTGTCTTTGTTGAGGAAGTTTGTTCATGATCCTAGATCTATTGTGCCTTTGGACAGCATGGGTGTGAAAGAGAGTCTTTCATATGAGGAGGTTTAGGTTGAGATCCTAGACTGGAAATTTAGAAAGTTGAGGAACAAGGAAATAGCTTCAGTTAATGTTTTATAGAGAAACCAAGAGGTTGAAGGTGCTACATGGGAAACCGAAGCCGATGTGATGTCATGATATCCTCATCTCTTTCCTTCCATTTCTATTTGAGGTATTGAGTTCTTTCATGATCCACTCAGTACAAACTATGTGTTTCAGTCATTCTCATGTTTTAACATGCATTCATGTTCATGAAATGACTTTTAAAGTCATGTTTTAGGTTGAGATTGAATATTCCATGTTTTAATGCATTTTTGAGATATTTTGCATTCATTTTGGGCTACTATATCTCTTTCTTGTTATATTCATTCTAGATTGAGTCCCCTTCGAGGACAGATATTCCTAAGGGGGAGATATTGTAAGACCCCAAAAGTTGAAAAGACGTAGAACAGAGTTTAAAGGAGAAAGCACAGAAAAATCTGGCATGAGGTAAGCCCCACAGAGCCCATCACGGGCCGTGTAGTCACTAATAGCCGTGGAGTGTCCTTGTGGGGGTGATAGGGAGCATAGGAAGGAACCAGGGAAGGACCACAGACAGGTCCATGACCCATAGTCCGTACCTCGGATCGTGGAAGGGTTTGTGGGAACCCCAACCTCCAGTACATGTCAAGGTCCTCCCCACGAAGCTCTCCACGACTCATGGAACTCTTTATAGGACATGATGAGGCTCATGGAGGGTGAACTCCACAGGTCATACTTTCCCTATAGGTTCATGAGAACCTTCACGAACCATGAAAGGCTACATGGTCCGTGAAGACCCTCCATCCAGGTGCCTTCATCAAGGTTAAGTTAGGGGTGTTTTGGTCTTTCCCCTATTATCTTATTTATGAATGTGGACAATTTTAGGGGTTTGTACTATCCAATTAACTAACCTAAGCCCTCATATCTCTCTCATTCTCACCCTAACACCTAAATCTCTAAATCTTCTCTCTAAAGTTCTCTCTAAAGAGTCTTCTTCTTGCTCAAGAAACTCTAAGAGAAAATCAAGGACAAGTCTCCAAGTCAAGAGAAAATTAGGGCTTCTAAGATATAAGGAATGTGATAATTCATCCACGGGTTCTTTCACTCATGGAGTCCCAAGGTTCTTCTCAAATTCTTGTATGAATTCTTCTTCTGAAAGTCCTAGTTTCATGAATTTACATTGGGTCTCCACACTTGTGATTTATATTATGATTATTGATTAAATTGTGCATAATTAACATCATATTGCATGATTTCAAGTTGAATTTCAATGACCCATGTTATATGTTATTTTCAAGTATGTTTTCAAGGAATTATTATCATGAATTTCAAGCTATTTCAATGAAAGTTTTATGAATGGCTTCCAAAGTTTATGAATGACTCATGGAAGTTTATGAATGATGTCTCAATGATGTTTTAAGCAAGAAATTTTAGTGTGAAATGTAATTCTCACACAATCATGTTAAAGAGGTGAAAAAACATTCTCACCAACTCATGGATTCTTATAAATCAATCATGTTAATGAGCCACTTTTATGATTATTTCTATGATGGGAATTCATTCTTTTATTGTTTTTCCTAAATGATTATTAATGACTATGATTTATGACTTCTGTTGGGATAATGACTGAGTACTGAGAGGACTTTAAGGTGGGGTTCGGTCTGGTAGCCTTAGTAGCTATCCAAGGAAATCCTAGTAGCAACTTTAGTCCCTAAATATGTTGCCTGCATAGGTTTATGATGCCAATATGGCCTATCTAGTGGATCCATATATAGCTCATGATTATGATGTTCTCGTAGATTCTACCTTGGCAAAGTAGCCTCTTTCTTCTCGATATGGGAGTTACATCAGATTCTATATTACAGCTCGCATGGTTTTATATGTCGGTTAAAGGTCCTATACCACATCATGGTATAAAGTTAACATGATGATATTTTGATGCATTGATCATATGATTATGATGTTTCAAGGCTTTCCAGGTTTTACTCATGTTTTAAGATAGTGGTCATGCATCTCATGGTTCATATTGATTACATCCTATATTCATTGTACATACATACTTCTCACATACTTAGTATATTTCATGTACTAATATATACCTTTACCTACATTTTATCATAATATAGGGTCGGACAATAATCACGCACCTCCCCCTCACGGCTAGAGTTGAGTTTTACTTTCTTATAGTTGGTGAGTCCTCAAGCTTCACGGATAAGACTTTTATCTTTTCATCATTCTTATGATTTTTAAATTTTATCATGGGTTAGCTAGGATATTTTCTTATGCCCCCATCTAGTTTAGTAGATTCATGTTGGATGTATTTGAGACTTGTTCTCTTTTATTGAGATTTTCCATGTTGAGACTTTATGTCCACCTCTGTGTCTTCTATTTATTTATTTGCTTATCTTATGAATGCTCATGTATGATATGCTAAGAGTCTTGGTTGAGGTCTTTTGTGATTGTGATTGTCGTGTCACAAATAGGGTCTAGTTTGGGTCGTGACTGTTTTCCATAATTTTCTATGAATGAACTTATCATGATTTAATGCGTAGTTAAGTATCCTATGAAAATGTTATGAAATAGTGATTTTTTAAAGGAGTTATTCATTTTCAAGTATGCTATGATGAAGTTATGATATGTTTATGACTATTCCGTTAAGAGGTTACCTAGCACCGAGTGGTTATTAGGATGGAGGATCTTCCATTAGTAGAGGTCGGGTCTCTAGTAGCAATCTTTTATCCCATAAATGTGTGCCCCCATAAGACTTAGTTTTAATTGACTCTAGCTAGTGGATCCATAATAGGTCATATTTATGATCTTTACCTTGGCAAGTAGGAAAATCTCTTTTCAGTGTGGGAAGTATGACACTGTACACCATGTTATAGCTCACATGGTTTATGTTGGTTAATGGTATCTCTCACTATGACTTATGATTCTCACTAATATTATGGTTTAATTATGAGTTCCTTCTATGTTTTGCATTGACCATGTTTTATGCTTCAAATGATGTTTTAAGGATTTTAACTTGGTTATTGCATTATTATGACCTATGTCATGCATTGCATATTTTCCATACTCAATACATCCTATAGTATTGGCGCATAATTTTTTGCCTATATTATCTCATAATATAGGTCACGATGCTTCTACTCATTCTCGTAGCTGGTACAAGTTTCTATTGGCATGCCTTGGTTAGTAAGTCATCATGGTTTGAGGGCACAACTATCTTATGTTGTCTTTTATTTCATGGCTTTTAGTTTTAGATTCTTTGGGTGAGCTAGGGCTTGTCCTATATGGTAATTACAGGCTATGTCAGACTTAGTATGTTTTCTTCCACTTTTCAAATGTTATTCCGAGATTCTCTTTATGCATGAGTCGCTATGATGAGATTTGGTTTAAGACTTTACTATATTCTATTCTTTAAATGTTGTTTATCATGTTTTCTTACTAGCAACTTTTTCTCTATATTCTATCATGAAATACAAATGATACTTACAACTCTTTAGTCAAAACCAAAAGGACTTGACTTATCACCTCATTACTTACCTTATAGATACATAACTCTAGTTATAAGCCTCAATCACCACCTTGTCAGTTTCTATAGGTTCTACTCCTCTAACTTCATCTTTCAAGATCTAGGATCATTCTACTACTTATATCTCACAATTTATCAATCACACTACTTCTTGGGTGAAAGTACTATGCATTTAGAGACATAACTTCTCCATTAAAGATAACATCTGAAGCAAGGTTTAGAGAAGAGAGTCTGAAAAGATATCTGGCTTTTGCTTAAATGCATGATTTATATGAATAAGAGTGCATATTTTGAATCAATAGACTCAAGTATACTAATTGACTCCTCTCAAGCCTTATGCATTTTGAAAACTTTATCTGATAATAACTCATCAATAAGGATCTGAGCTTTATTGTTTCAACCACCTTAAGTATGAGGGGTAGAAGAACAAATTTGAGAAGCGCAATAGTCTGAATAAGTTTCTTATGGCACAAATCTATTGCATGATCTAGAGTATGAAAGAATGAGAAACATCTCCTAAATGATCTATATCCTCCTGATTATAACTGTGGTCACAACATAACCATAAGCAAGACTCTAATAGACACAACTTCATAGACACCCTGGGACACTTGAATTATGTGCTCTAATACAAAGTTTGTCACGCCCCAAGCCTATACCTGGGGATGTAACTGACACTCAGAAACCATTGATGGTTTGACTGACTACTGAACAAAAGATTAAACATACATGCAGAAGCTTCATAAAGTAAACCTTTAAAATATTTGAGTAAATCTCATGCAAAGTCTAAAGTAATTTTGAATATAAATAATTAAAATAGTAATAATAATAAATATTTAAAACTTTTGAATATAAATTACTAAGTTGACATACTAACTTTTTGTATCTATGAAGACTCCACTAAACTGATATAGGTGTCGATACAAGACTCACGACTACCTGAATATTCTACTAACAACGACCAAAAATCAAATAAACTAAACTAACTAAACTAGAGCCCTCCGAAAGTAAGGAGGTATCACCAACTACTGATAGAAAGAGACCTTATGGAAGTGTCTGCAGTCATGAGTATCTGAATCTGCATCATAAAATAATGCAGCATTGAATGATGTCAATATATGGAATGTACGGTATGTACTAAAGATTAATGAAGCAATAGCTGAACTGAATATTCAATGCTGAAAGAAATATTGAAATAACTTGATTGAAATATAAAACATCAATATAAAGTAAAACATGTAAAACTTCACAACTGAGGCAATGCAAATATATATATATATATATATATATATATATATATATATATATATATATAATCTAAAATAGAAATACTTTACTTCTTGGAGAGTTTCTCTAACCGACAAACATCACTACGAGCCTCGTGATGATACAACATCTTGCCCATATTGTCAGAGCCATCCTATACCTTTCTAGATTATAGAAAAATAACTCAACTTATGGATCTATCTAAAGAGCCCCCAATGAGCTGGGTGAGGAGTTTTCTGAACCAACAGTATAATTCTATCCTATGCTGGTTACATATTTTATGGAGTTTGAGTTATCTTAACTCTTACCCAAATCGATGCTCAGTACTACTCCCAAAAACATGCAATAATGCTCATATAATAAAATCTCTATGAGTAAATACTCCAAATACTCCTCTGAAATCACAATTGACTTCACTTTAACTGATTGAAAACTCTTTTTCAAACGATTTATGCTTTTTTTTTAAAATAAATACTTTTTCTCAATACAAAAAATGCTTTTGGAACCACTCAAGTTCCTTTAAATATTATTCTCAATAATAATGCATAATACTTTCTCACTTAAACTTTGAAAATCATGCATAATGAATAGTAGTGTAAAATATTTTGTCTTACTCGAACTCTAAAAATTATGCATAATGAATAGCAGTGTAAAATACTTTATCTTACTCAAACTCTGAAAATCATGCATCATTAATAGTAATGAAAAGCTTCAAAATCAAGTAATGCATTTGAGACATTCAAGTTCCCTTAAAAACTTTCCTTCGACTCTAGCTTTCAAATACTTTTTACTTTAACTTAAAACAATGCATAATGTATACAAAAATAAAAATATAATGAACCTAAAGGTCATTTTCATATTTTTGGGATCTTTTCAGTGTTTAAAGATTTCCTATAGAGACCCTAAGTCATTTATGACTTGATGGCACTGACAGTTCGATCGCCTGGTTGCTCGTTTCCCTATTTTGGAACTCTTGGAGGTTGAACAATTAACGTCGTTTAAAAATCTAGGAAGACAACCTCATAATAGAATTCTAATGGTTTCATCAGCTCTAGAATGGCCAAATTAGGCTAGTATTAAGGTTGGCACAAGAATCGAGCCTTACGGTGCGAGTTTAAGCCATTGGGCATTTTAGCCTTTAAGCTTTAGCATAAGGTTGACTTTGGTTAACATTCTTGGTAAACACGCTTGGATTAAAATTCCGTCAGCACAGTTAGCTCTAGAATATCAATTTTAGTCTAGAACAACCTTTCATTCATGTCCTGAGGCTTCCGGTCTCATTTTGAGCCTCCTTGTAGAATTGACAAAATTTACGCTTGGGTTTGGGACCCACATTTTATCAAAATGACCTCGGATGGAAATTTTAACTGCGCCATTGATTTTAGAATATCGAATTTAGTGGGATAGCATAGTCTGTTTGTGCGCATGGGATTCTGAACGAATTCTGAGACCCATCGGCGTTTTTCAAAGCTCAAGTTTGAGCTGGTGCTGCACCTGCTGGTGCCAGCACCATTTCTCATCTAATTCGCAATCCATAGGCTTCACGATCGTGAAGACTTGTCACCTAGACCTTCACATTTATGAGGTTGGTGGTCGTGATTACGATGTACTAGCTCTGTGGGCTTCATAATCGCGAGGCCAAAGACCCCGATCACCATTGCTCATCTCGTTCATGATCCATAGGCTCCATGATCATAAAGGCCTGTCACCTAGACCTTCACATTCACGAGGTTGGTATTCACAATCGTGATATACTGACTTAGTAGGCTTCACGATTGCAAGGCCAAAGGTCATGATCGTGATGCATTGACTTGCCTGGACTTTTAATTTAAGACCAAATGCGAACAACCCTAACCCCCATTCCCTCTTTGGCGATTTTAGGAGCTAGGAAGCTCCAAATTGGGTGATTCCAAGTCTGATTGTTCATATAGATTGTGGGTACGTGTTTAGGTTTGAGAAAATATGCAAGGAGTTGATTTGAGGTAATATTTTCCCCAAAAGGGTTGCCCTAGCTTAGTTTAACATTTAATGGTTTTTTAAATATTGCGCTAATTTATATCATTTTGAGCATAGATTTGTGCTCCATTTTGGGGTACAAGATCAATAATGTATTTAGAGAATTTTCTCAGAGTCGTTTTTTGTATTCCTAATACAGGTCCTACAATCTTATTTTAGATATAATTTTGGGTCCGTTTCTCAGAAATATGATTTTAGTATCAAAACATTCATATTGATGAGATGATCAACATTTTGATATCATGAAGGCATTTGGAATCGTTTTTGGAGAGAAAGGCTACAGTGAAGTGGACTAGGAGCGCGCGTGTTCGGCTTCGAGGTTGGCTATGATCTCCTTTCTTTTGATTGAGCTTCATGAGGTATTGTTTCGTATATATTACTTGTGGTTTGGATTGTATGTGGTGGATTAGGTTTGATTCCTAGATTTTTGGTTCTTTGTCCTAGAGTGATCTTAGGCTAGGTTGCATTTATGAAATTTCCATTCTAGTTGGTAAGCTTATTAATTATGCTTTAGTTTGGCCTTGTTTAGCCTATTTTAGATGACTTGATTAATGTTATGGTGGTTGGCAGAATTATTTTCCTTAAAATTGATTTTTTGTGTAAAACTTAGTTGATGTAGCCATTGTTGGCCGAAAGTTATGAGACTTAGTATCCTGCACAATTATATCACCTATTTTGTAGGCTTGGTGTAGTGTTTCTCACCCAGTTAGGCTTGTGAATTATTGTTGGATTTAGAGCTAGAATCCCCTATGCTTTCTTGTCACAGTTTGGTGGGGCTATCTATGGTTATGAATCTCGAGGTGGGATTTCCCAAATGGATCTAGAGGTATTGATTGACTAGTTGAGCACCTGTTTCCTCATTTCCTCCTTCTTGTTACCCAGTTAGGGTTGAGTTCCCTTTGGGCCTTGTGATTGAGTTAGAGGAGTAGAGTGGAGCTTTGGGCCTTGATTGA